>NC_132849.1:44205552-45455552 GCF_048164855.1 Canis lupus baileyi
AGATTTTATTTATTCGGGTAGCCCCGGTGGCACAGCAGTTTAGCGCCGCCTGCAGCCCGGGGTGTGATCCTAGAGACCCAGGATCGAGTCCCACATCCAGCTTCCTGCATGGAGCCTGCTTCTCTCTCTGCCTGTGTCTCTGCCTCTCTCTTCGCTCTCTCTGAATAAATAAATAAATAAATAAATAAATAAATAAATAAATAAATAAATCTTTAAAAAAGAAAAAAAGATTTTATTTATTCATTCATGAGAGACACACAGAGAGGCAGAGACACAGGCAGAGGGAGAAGCAGGCTCCATGCAGGGAGCCTGATGTGGGAATCGATCCTGGGACTCCAGGATCACGCCTTGGGCCAAAGGCAGGCACCAAACCGCTGAGCCACCCAGGGATCCCCCATACCCCCTTCTTTTTCCTACAGTTGACCTCAGCCCTTCTACGATTTCTGCCTAGAAGAACCTATGGGGGGGTGATGCATTCCATATTTCTTACCTCTGCTCAAAGAAGCTTTCCTTGGATACTTTCTCACTTGAATGAGTTCATCCAATTTGAACACATGGGGATGTGGTGAATAGATCCACCATTCCTATTCACACCCTTTAGGATTATGTAGACTGTGGTAGGCCCTCAAAGATGTCCATGTCCTAAACTCTAGAACCTGGGAAGAGGTTACCTTAAGTGGCAAAAGCGCTTTGCAGATGTAATTAAGTTAAGGGTTTTGTGATGGGGAGATTATTTTGGATTATAGGTGGGCCTAATAAAATAAAAAAGGGTCTTTATAACAGGGGAGTGGGAAGGGTAGAGAGAAGATGTGATGATGGCAGTGGAGGTCAGAGGGATGCAGGGCCACAAGCCAAGATGTGCAGGCAGCTTCTAGAAGCTGGAAAAGGCGAGGAAATAAATTTTCTCCTAGAGCCTCCAGACAGAACACACCTTGATTTTAATTATTTTTTAAAAGATTTTATTTATTCATGAGAGACAGAGAGAGAGAGAGAGAGAGAGACAGAGAGAGAGAGGCAGAGACACAGGCAGAGGGAGAAGCAGGCTCCATGCAGGGAGCCTGACGTGGGACTTCATCCAGGATCACGCCCTGGGCTGAAGGTGGCGCTAAACCGCTGAGCCACCTGGACTGCCCCACACCTTGATTTTAGCCTACCATAGTAGTTTCCTATAGCTTCTGTAAAAATTACCACAAACTGAGTGGCTGAAAGCAACAGAAATGGATTTTCTCACTGTTCTGGAGGCCAGAAGTCCAAAATCAAGGTGTCAGTAATGCTGCAGTCCCTCCAAAGGCTCTTGGGGGAAATTTGTTTTTGCCTCTTCTAATTTCTGGTGGCTCCAGGCATTCCTTGGCTTGTGACCACATCATTCCAATCTCTGCCTCTAGTCACACCATCTTCTCCTCTTCTCTCTCAAAACTTCTTCTGCCTTCCTCTTATAAGGATACATGTGATTGCATTTAGGGCCCACCCAGATAATCCAGGATAAAGTACTCCTTTCAAGATCTTTAATCACACCTTCTGTCATAGAAGGTGATATTCATTCTTTTATCATATAAGGTAACATTCACAGGTTCTGGAGAGTAGGACTTTTTGGGAGCCACCATTCAGCCCACTACGCCACTGACACTGATTTTGGACTTCTGACCTCCAGAACTATACAACACATTTGAGCTGTTCTAAGCCACTAAGTTCATGGAAATTTGTTGCAGCAGCCTTAAGAACTTGTTCCACAGGCTGATCCTATCTGCCCTCACCTGCATTCTAAGCTGTGAGTCCCTCTTTTCTCTCACTGGTGGAGGTTTCTCTGGGTTATGTTGATTGCTCAGTGGTCTTGGCACTGGTCCTGGCCAAACCTGAGGTGGTGGAGTGGGCCTCCAGAGTCTACTTCTGCCAACTTCCTTCTATGAGAATGGCTTCACCACTCAGACCCACAGTCAGAACTCTCCTTGCCTGTGTTTGTATATGGAGAAATGAGATGTACAGAAGAGAACTGAGAACGAGAATATTGTAGAACATGTCATGAACTGGAAGGATGGCACAGGTGGGATTCTGATTCACTGAGGGAAGGCCAAGATCTTTCCCCAAGGGAGGAAAAGAGTTTCAATGGCACATGTCTAAACAACCTGTCTCAGGGCTGAAGTACATCAATCTAAATGGTACTAAGCAGCTGATATCCCGGCTGGCAAAGGAAGAATTCAGGACCTAGATGTGTCCCTTCTACTTCTTTCCAGAAGTTTCAGCAAATGCAGGCAGTTCAGCCAGTGATATAGGGGCATTTAGACACCTGTAAGTAAGTTGAGCTAAGCCAGAGATTTATCTTGATAAAAAACTAGTCATTGCCCCTATGTTTCCACTTCCCTACTAGCACGTGAGGGTGTCTTCCAGGGGAGAGTTCAAAACAAAGTTCCCCAACATGTTATGCCAGTGTCTTAGAAACAGTGTTACAGGGTCAAAAGCAAATGTAATGCTATCTGAAGCAATGGGAAGTGCTTTACATGTGTGTCCTGCACTGGGATTTAAAAATTACTGCTAGAAAAACTGCAAATGGACAGGATTCTAATTTAGTTAAAAACTGGGAGAAAAGGCAATGATACGGTCACTTTAGTGACAGCACCAGGTTTTCTGTAGCGGGTGGCTTAGGGCTGGTGGTCTGGTGGGAAGGGAGAGCTAGAAGAGGGTCTTAAAGCTGCCTTTGCAGAATCAGTACATCTTTACATTGGGGTTGTAGGTTTCCCCAGGGTGGCTTTGGGAGAACAGCAGTGCCTAAGCCACCCCGTGATGCCACTACCATCTGAGTGGAAGAATTATTATTTTAAAAAATATTTTTTTTATTTACTCATGAGACACAGAGAGATAGAGAGAGGCAGAGATACAGGCAGAGGGAGAAGCAGGCTCCATGCAGGGAGCCCGACATGGGACTCGATCCTGGGTCTCCAGGATCACACCCTGGGCTGAAGGTAGGCGCCAAACTGCTGAGCCACCCAGGGATCCCTGAGTAGAAGAATTATAAATGGCTTTCAGTTTCAATTGCTCTTTCCTATTTTTTCCAATTTTCTGGTATATGAAAAATAGCAAGATCCCATGTTTTTAAGAAGAAATAATATGTGTGTAGAAAAAAAGTTGTAATATTCAACAAGACAGCGGTAGTGATTATCTTTGGGGACAAGGTCATGGAAGATGTCTACTTTCTCTTAATGTGTTTCTGTAATGCTTTAATTAAAAAAAAAAAAAGTAGGCTCCACACCCAGCATGAGCCCAACATGGGGCTTGAAACACGACCCTGAGATCAAGACCTGAGCTAAGATTAAGAGTTGGATGCTCAGCCAACTGAGCTACTCAGGTGCCCCCATAATGCTTTAATTTTAAAATACTTTTAAAGGCAATTTTGACTTATACTTGCTATTCAAAAAAGGCATTTTTGATGACTACTGTACACTAAAATTATGAATTAAATACACATTACTCTTAGAAGTTTCTCTGAATATAAGGGCAAGTTAATAGTGATTTTCAAGAATTATTTTCATTAATGGAAAAGCTAATGCATAAATACAAATGAGAATGTATGGATTATGAGAGTGAGAGTAGGACAAGCAATCTAAAATTCCTGAAAGCGGGGATCCCTGGGTGGCGCAGCAGTTTAGCGCCTGCCTTTGGCCCAGGGCGTGATCCTGGAGGCCCGGGATCGAATCCCACGTCGGGCTCCCGGTGCATGAAGCCTGCTTCTCCCTCTGCCTGTGTCTCTGCCTCTCTCTCTCTCTCTCTGTGTGTGTGTGACTATCATAAATAAATAAAAATTTTAAAAAAAATTCCTGAAAGCGTCCTCCAGAGAAATAGCTGGTGAGCCAGCAGTCATAGAGAGATGCCTGTCCAAGCCCCTGCATCCCTATGGGGAAGGGACAGGGGGTGAGAGGCTTCTTAGTTGTTTCTCTTAGCTGGCTTCCTGCCTTCAGCAACCCAACTGCAGCTCAGATACCTGGGAAAGCTTCTGAGAGAAGCTGACAGGCAGCCTCTTTGGAGAGGCAGTTAGAAGGGGCTGCCACTTCCAGAAAATCAAGCTGAATGCAATGTCTACATTAAGATGTTTCAGCTAACAGTTCTGGGAGTTCTAAAACAACTAGTTATTCCCTTGCCCCCACCCCCTATCCCCAGTCCTCAACCAAAAGAGATCATCTGTTCTAGGCAGCAAGTAATATAATTTTCACAAAACAGCTAGAGGATGGCAGGACCATCTGAGTTCCAATGATAAGCTTTAAAGATAAAGGGGCAAATTGGAGCCTCTTAAATACTCCTCACAGGGACTGTGTTATCACTGGGTTCCTAGCACCCTCAAGAATCACAAGTCCTCTTGAGTTATGACCTTTAGCATGTCTCAGAACAGCTCTGAGCAGAGCGGTGCCTGGCTGGGTCTTGCTAATGGAGGCTTCCTGGCCATTGGAAGCTCTTTGGGATACAATCAGAGGCTGTTGCATCAGGAAAAGCACAGTCTACCTGCTGTTAGACTGGCTAGCTTCAGAAAGATGCCCTGGGAAGTAGATCAGTTCTCTGGAAGCGTTGGTGGGCAGGGTAGAGGAGCTGCAGGGAGAAAAGGATTTCTGAAGCCTACCCTTGGAACCTACTGGACTCCTAGGTCAGGGTCCGGTCACCCCACACCCAGGAGAGCCAGAAATGCACCCTTGGGAGAGGAAGTGCTAGACCAGTCAATTTTCTTTTTATGTAAGCACAAATTATGTGGTGGGTTTTGCTCCCTAAATGTCTCTGTCTTTACCTTACTGGAAAGTTAACTCTGCCCAAGTGAGGTCATATTGAAGAGAGTGATGGTAGTGATATCTGCTACTTATTTCCCGCTGAGAGGAGCTGGTTTGAGCCTTCTTGGTTTCCAGTTCACTCCCAACCTAGAGAGGAGCACTCGGAGACCTGCTCTTTCCGATCCTCTTGTCCATTAGGGATGAACGCGAGGGTTTGTTAGTTTATCATTCTGGTCACTGTCTACTCGCTCCTAGGAATGACTATGTAAAACTAAGAACTGCTGGCCACAAAACACACCTCAGAAAGCCACTCATTCAGTGATTACTTGTTGAGTCTCAACTATTTCTGGGTCTGATGGGAATGAGTAAGTCAGTCTTGGTCCTTGACTCATAGAGCTTGTTGTCGAGTGAAATGAACAAACAGTAATATAATAATCATACAAATAACTCTATAATTATAATCACATTAAGTGCTGTAGAGGAAAAATACAAGACTAGAGAGCTTTGAAAGCAATGGCTTTCAACGTTTTAGTAAAAAAAGACATTTTATATTATAATCCAAGAAATATATATATGCATATAGACATGGTTAATAACAATTCTTGCTCTTACTATGAACAATGCAGTCTGACATTTTCTGGCTTATTCATTTACAAAATTCTGGTTACAACCCAATAAACTGATGTCACAACCAATTAGTTTGGGATCCACAATTTGAAAAAGCCTGCATGGGGGCCCCAGCTTGTAGTGGAGCTGGGGTGGAGGTCAGGAAAACACTTCCCTTAGGGAGTGACACTTAGGCCCAGACATGTGAGATTAAGGAGAGTTAGCCCAAAAAGGCCAGGAAAGAATGTTCCAGGGGAGATGGAACAGCATATGCAAAGACCTCTCATTTTACAGAAAAGGAAATGAGATCAGGAGAAATGTGATTTGCTCGAGGTCACATAACTCTAAACCCAGGTGTCCTAACTCTAGGTTCAAGGCTTTCTCATGTACTGCAGCTGATCAGTTGTCCTCTTCCTTTTCATTTAATAATTATAGGCCAAGGACTAATTATTCTCAACTAGGCTGCCTAGGAGAAAAGAGAAAAGAGGGTCGGCAGGAGGCTGTGTTTACAAAGAGCCCATTAAATTCTACATGCACACTCATTCCTACCCCACCTGGCTTGAGGCCTACACGGCAAGCTGTTGGTCCCTTTCTGGTGGGGACTGGCAGGGAGCCATACTCCTGCTCCGTCCTGGCTTTAACAAAACAGCATTTACAAAATGGCCAGGCAAAGTTGAGTCTTAGCTGAAGGCCCTGGAAAGAGTACAGAGCACTGCCCCCCCCCCCCCACATCCCCCTGCTTTTCCACCTCCCTGGGTTGCTGCCAGCACCTGACTTTCCACGTGTGTTCCCTCCTTGCTCAGTTCCCTGCCATCAGCCCCTGTGACTGCTGTGTGCGGTGAGCTGTGTAAATGGCTAGGTTGTGCAGCCTGAAGGTAATGTGAATCTGGCAAGTAAAATACAGGCTGCAGTTATGGGTGTCAGTCAGGGTCAGGGTCAAAGTGGACAATCCAGGAGAATATGAGAAAAAGAGGGGTCAGGAGAGAAGGGTCTTTTTCAAAACAGGCAAGAAGAGAAACAGGGCTGCTGTATACAGATGTACGGTTTGTATACTGCAGAAAGCAACCGGGGTGGGGGGGGGTCTGTGAAGATGACATGGAAGCCACACACCATTCACAAAACTGTGTTCCTGGCAAGGGGCTGGATCTGCCTAAAGGAAGGGCCCTCACTGACAGAGGCCAGACAGGAAGGGCTCTGTAGGGCACCTGGTCAGAGGGTTGGAAACAGCCAGAACTACACACACAACATCACACTGAAAATGCTGCCAGGCCTAGGGAAGGTTGATGTCCTCAGGTCTGAAACACTACTGACATGTTGGTGTTTACATGCTGGTGGCTGAGTGCCATTCAGTAGTGACGAGCTGTGACCACAGGAGCTCCTGACTGACAAGCAGAGACACCTCACAGTTTTAACACTTATCAAGTCAGACCCTGGGATCCTCCTCCATCTTCATTTCTCCTTCATCAATCTCAGAGTAGTCCAACCATACCCTGAAGGCACAGCTCTACTCCTGAGATTTTAAATTAGTTAAAAAAAAAAAAAGTTACTGAAGCAGTCATTGAGTGGCTCAGTCAGCAAAGTGTCCAACTCTTGGTTTTGGCTCAGGTCATGATTAAAGGGTCATGGGACTGATACCTGCATCAGGCTCCCTGCTCAGTGCAGAGTCTGCTGGACAGTCTCTCTCTCTCTCTCTCTCTGACCCATCCCCGCTCACTCTTGCTCTCTCTTTCAAATAAATAAATATTTTCAGAAATGTTACTAGTAATACATGCCCTCACAAAAACACTGCAAACATTACACAAAGGTAAATAATTAAAAGTAAAAGCAGTCTCTTCCAAATTTTAAAACTTAAATCTTCTGTCAATAACCTCCTTACTACTTATCTCTCATACTCTAAACCTGCTTTCTGTTCTCACTTGAACCTGTAATTACTCTGCCCCTCCTTCTGCTGACAACCAGCATTTCTCTTAGATTTGTAGCACTTCCCTCCGCCTCTGACCTTAGGGCCAGCTGCTTCAATGCCATCTTAAATCCTGCCTCCTCAGAAACCTTCCCGAACATGCCCCCGGCCCTTGCTGCTTGCCACTCTGCTGCTTCCCCAGGCTAGAGACTCAGAGACTTCTTCCGCCCGTTAGGAATCCCTGGGTCCAAGTCAGCCCTTGGCCCTGAACAAGACATTTATTCATCTCTCATATGCTCAGGCTCATTTTTTACAGCAGTTAATTCAGACCTTCAAGACCTTATCCCCTACCTCAGCATGTGGGCTTGGCTCCATTTCACTGAGAAAAAAGTCTTTTCTTAGAAGGAACTCCAGTCACCTCCCCTGGGCTTCCCCCTGCAAGTCATGAGTAGAAAGAGCCATACTCTCTCCTCCTACCAGTCTCAAAGGCAGCCCTTGCCTCCTCTGTAAAGTGATCCCTACTGTGGTGTCCACAAGATCTTCCCCCGTTTTCTCCCTTTCTCTCTTGCATCCTAATTATTTTCCTCAAATAATTCCTTCTCCCTTTTACCATTACACATGTTCAGATCTCCTTATTATCAGGAATCATTCTAAGTCAATGGCAAACTCTTATTCTAATTGTAAGTTAGCTGGATCACCATGAAGAACAATGCATAATAAGACTAGTATAAACGCAACAACAACACAGAAGCAACCTAAATATTCACTGATGGATGAATGCATAAAGAAAATGTGATAATATATAGAATCAAATATTACTCATTCATAAAAAAGGAGATCCTGCCATTTGCAACAACATGGATGGAACTTGAGGGCATTATGCCAAATGAAATATGTCAGACAGAGAAAGACAAAGACTTCTGTGTGGAATCTAAAAACACCAAATTCATGGATACAGAGAACAGACTGATGGGTGCCAGAGATGGGGAATGGAGAGTGGGAGAAATGAGTGAAGGTCAGAAAGTACAAAAGAAGTCAGTCCTGGTGATATAATGTACAGTGTGGTAACTCTGTCATCTACTGCATTGTATATTTGAAAGTTGCTAAGAGAACAAATCTTAAAAGTTCTCATCACAACAAAAAACAATTTGTAACTATATGTGTGGTGATGGATGTTAACTGGACTTATTGTGGCGATCATTTCACAATACATACAAATATCAAATCACTATGTTGTACACTGGAAACCAATAGAATGTTATGAGTCAATTATATCTCAATTTAAAAACCCTGCAAGAAAAGACCTACAAATACAGAGAACAAACTGGTGGTTGCCAGAGGGAGAGGGGAGGGGGAGAGGGCCAAATGGGAAAAACAAAACAAAACAAAACAAAATCCAGCATTGTTTGTACTCTTCGCCTCTGTAATTCCACTTTATGGGATATACTCTGAAGAAATAACCCACAAAAGAATAATAGTGACTTGTACGGTGATGTTCAGAGTAGAAATATTTATACTTACAATTTGTAAAATGTTGGAAATACCCCAATTGCCCAATAATAGATTGGTGGTTTAGCATATTTTGCTATCAATATAATGGAACACCACAGAAGGAATGGGATATTTGTTTTTTTAATTTTAATTATTTATTTTTTAACTTTAATTCCAGTGTAGTTAACATAAAGTGTTATATTAGTTTCAGGTGTACAATATAGTGATTCAACAATTCCATGTGATTACTCAGTGCTCATCAAGATAAGTGTGTACTGAAATGGTATATTTGAAGTGACAAATACATGGATTATGCTGAAACAGAGAAATCTGCAAATGAAGCACATTTTATTTTTTTATTTTTTATTTTTTTAATTTTTATTTATTTATGATAGAGAGAGAGAGAGAGGGGCAGAGACACAGGCAGAGGGAGAAGCAGGCTCCATGCACCGGGAGCCCGATGTGGGATTCGATCCCGGGTCTCCAGGATCACGCCCTGGGCCAAAGGCAGGCGCCAAACCGCTGTGCCACCCAGGGATCCCGAAGCACATTTTAATACATAAAAATTATATAAACAAAAAGCACACACTCATTAAATTTTTACATACAATTGCTGATAAAGAAGAGAATTACAATAATAAAAAAATTGATCTTGCTGCTTCTTCTGGTAATGACTTTTCTCCATTTTCCTGTTGCTGCTTTCTGGTGACCATCCATTGCCTCAGTTTTTTCTTTACTCAATTCCCTCTTTCACACTACCCAACCTGGCTTCCATCTCTAGTGTTTTACTAGACACCCTCAGCAATCATCATGATTTTTTTTCTGGATAGATCCTTGAGTCTAGATAAGCCAGCAGCACTGAAGCTCTCTTCTTGACATCTTCTCTTTTCTCTTCCCTTGCTGCTGAACCATCATAACTTCCCCACATCTCTTTGCCTTTCTCCTAATTGTGGACAATTCTTGAAGCCTATTATCTGGAGCACTGGTCTTCGTGCTCTGTACCCCAGACCTCTGGAGAGAGCCCCTTTCAGGGAAGCCATCCCTCCTGTGTCACTGACTCTCACATCTATAGTTCCATCCCAGCCTCACCCTTGGCTTCTGGTTCTAGGCTCCACTTGGGAGGCCTCCAGTTGTCACCTCTAGTTCTCCACGTCTGAAATAAAGCTTCTCTCCAAACTGTCTCTTCAACTTCCTAACTTCTGGCTAACGTCACCAACATTGTCCCAAACTGCCACACCATAAATATGGTAAGGGTGACCTGCTTATGGTCCCCATCACACTCACTCCTGGTCATTCTTTGGCAGACGCCTTGCCTCTTGGAAAGTCCTCTCTGCTGTCCTGATTCCTGAAAGCCTGCTTACCTTCAGGGCAGGCTCAGACTCTGCTTCCTTTACAGAGTCTTTTATAACTACTCCAGTTCAAAATGATTATTTTCCTCTCAGAATCCTTGTTGAATTTAGTTAGCCTCTATAGCACTAATGACACACAATGCACTGTTCTTTCATTTCTTTTACCTGAACTGTCTTACTCATCTGTCCTCTGGTGAACAGGTCCTGCATCTGCCTACTCAGCCAGCCCCAGTGCATCTCCCTCTCTGAAGCCCTCCCAGTTCTCACAGGCTCAGGGTCACTCTTCCTTCTGGGTTGCCAAAGCAGCCCTTCCCATCACTGAGGGAGTTCCCATCTCCTTGTATTGTAGTGACTTGTATCATTTTTGTCCACCTCTCAGCAGAATATTAGCCAAGTTCCTTAAGGACAAAGACCACATTGTACAACAACAAGGCACCACAGATATGTTGCTGACATCTGATGTTGTCAAATATACCAGTCATTCCACACATGCATCTTATCTTCCAAACCAGACTACGATCTCCTCGTGGAGACAGGGGTTAAATCTCATTTCTTTTAAATCCCATAGTGACTAAGAATACAAAACAGAGAGGACCTGGGGGAGTATTTGTTCAGAGAATACTTAGAATAAAGCCTTGAGAAGACAACATATGAATTTATATGAATAACCTATAAACCTGGAAACTGTACTTTCTGGGGAATACAAGTCTTATCAAGTCTCAAAACACTGCACCTTGCTATTTTGGGGCCAGCATAACACATCTCTGTACTTAGCAGTGGTCCTGTCACTTAAAGGTGTTAATAGGATGCCCAAACTGAGAGCTTTCAGCTGTGAACTCTACCCATCTAAAATCAGAACAAATCAGAGACTAAATCAGAGTCCCTGATAAGTGGCAATAATCCGCAGGGAAGGGGGTGGGGGTGGCGGCTGTCTGCCAAGAGTCTGGTGCTGCAGAAAAGTCTGGCTACACAGCGCATATTACACCAGGGGAGATAAGCCTTCAGTGAAACACTCCTCACATGGGAGGAGATATTTAATTTCATCCAGTGGTCCAAGGCCTGCCCCTTTCACATGGCACACCACACGTTAGTTCAACTATGATCTTGCTGACTCAGAGCAGCTAAGATTTCATTTCCTACCAATCAGGAAATCCCATTTAAATGACAAGGTGACCAGGACAACCACACCCTCAAGGCGTGATGAATGCCTCTCTGACAATCACTCTCACCAAGTGGGGAGCGTCTTCAGCTAGCCATACCCAAAGACTTGCTCACTAATAATCCCAGGTGGCTAGGAAGGCTTCCACTTGTCTCCATCTGGGACAAGTGTTTGGGTAGTCGGAATCATCTGGAAGAAGAGGCAGATTCTGCTCAGCAAACATTTCTGGAAGCCCAGGCTGAGTGGTGTGACAGGCCACGTGGCCCCCAACTCTAAAACCTGGATCCCCCGTGCTCTGACATGAGCAGACACCACCACTGGTGGAGGGCAGGAATCAGTCCTCTGGGCTGGGCCATGGAGGCAGTGTACAATACGATGGGTGTGTGGATGGGAAAGATGAAGCGAGAGGACAGCTGCTGGGCCACCTCTCCCTTCACAGCCAGTTCTGTGAACCTGGTGTAGCAAAGAGGGCCCTGCCAGCTTGTCCCTGCAGAGGGCTTCTGCCCATCAGGTGGCTACCAGCAGGCACCCAACCTTCTCTGTCCTTGGAAGAAAAAGGACCTCTGAGCTGACGGCTAAACAGAATACAGCCAAGGCAAAGAGAGCAAGGAGCCTGTAGCAGGCTTGAGCACAGTCTTCATATAGGTATACAACCACCAAAACATGAGAGCAAGCCTCACATAAGATCCCCAAGACACGGGGGAACTGGGAATCCAGAAAGTCTGAATAGACACAGGGGAAGAAAGCCCACTCAAAACAGTAAACCCTGCTATACAGGGTTTTACTGAAACCTTCTGATAAATTTAAACAGCAAAATGTAAGAGGCAAAGAAGACTATCTTAAGATACTTTCTTTTCATAATTTTTTTTACATCTCATTTGAGTCAAGAGAGATTACTTCTCTAGATGATGGATTTGGGCATTTCTAGGCCATGTTTTAAAGTTACACACCCACACAATAATACTCCAAGCATGTTCTCTGCCAAAGAAGAGATAAAGTAGTATCTAAAGAAACAGCTTCAAGAAGTGTTTTTCGCTAATCATGACAACAGTGAAAAATAATAATAAATAAATTAAATATTCTGTGATTTTCCTTAGAGATAACTCTACTACCTGGAATCCATAAACCACTGGTTTAAAAGTTTTATAATAGGGGCTCCTGGGTGGTTCAGTCAGTTAAGCATCTGCCTTTGGCTCATCAAGCCCCCTCAGGTTTCCTTTTTCTCCCTCATCCTCTGTCCCTCCCCCTACATCTGCCCCCTTGTGTGCGCGCGCTCTCTCTCTCAAACAAATAAATAAAAATCTTTTTAAAAAGTTTTATAATAAAAGTTATAATTGCTTAACACAAAAAAATTGGGAAAATAGTGAAGAGCACTACCAAAAAACCCCGTTCATTTATAATCCCATTACTTCAAGATGATCACTTATGGTTTGGCATATGCTCTTCTGGTACTTTTCCCACATTTTTCTTTATAAAAAATGGTATAATTCTTGACATACTATTTTGCATCGGTTTTCCGCTCATTATATGAAAAGTTTCTAGTATCAACAAATAGTCTTTTAGCAGATTTTTAATGTACATATAGTCTGTGTGTGTGCACACACAGGTGCAGTATTTTATCTGGGTAAACCTGACCAAACCCTAATTGTTGATCCTTTGGTTGTTTTAACTGTTTGATATTATTAATAATCTTATATCAATAAAAATCCCTGTACAGTATTTTTATATATACTCTTGATTTTCTAAATATTCTTAGAATGACAATTTCTGATCTAAGGATATGTGTCCTTTTAAGGCTTCTGACATACATTGTCAAAATTACTGGTTAGCTTTGAAGCAATGCTTCTTGCTCAGTTATTTTAAACATAACACATAGTGGTATGTATCTCCCATATATAGGAAATAGTTTCAGGAAAAGAAAATAATTTTACTTGGAATTGAAACATCTTAGATAGGTCAAGGTCAAGTGCTATTTACTTCAGGCAAATGAAGCATCCAGAGCTCAAATGCTAGTGTTCGATCATGACTGTTTAACAAAGCTGGGAGGCCACAATGCTAGTGAGAAGGATATAGGGCTTAGGCCAGTGTTGGCTGGTCAACTCAACACAGAGGAAAAACCATCCTTGGCAACAGGATTCCTCGCCAACCTTGGCCAACTGTCACAAATTTGTACTCTTGGCCAAAGGGAAGTTTAGGTGATGGAATGTGGATTACTCAACATAACCCTCATTCCTGGTTAAACAAGCCGAAGCACGTGTCCAAATGCTAGGTGTGTCTTCTTTCTATAATAAATAGGACATCAGGCTAGGAAACACAACTGACCAACTCATGAGATTAAAGCTCAATAATATGTAATTATTTTGTCAGAGTTTATCAGAAACTTCTAGGAGAAGCAGTTAATAAATCGCTGTGTGAAAGATGTACTCTATCGGCCAGGTTGATCTAGAACACAGCTGGTGCTACAGAGTGTGTCAGCACTTAAGGTGGGGGTCCTTTAAACGTTAAGCCTTCTTGCTGTAAAGTAAGGGGTGTGGGTTTTTCATAAAGGTCATCTATTCAGATGGCATTTTATCCACAGTTGAAAATGCAATTAGCATATTGGAATAGTAATGATGACTTCAATCAGGCAAGAGGAGGGGACTGTTCTTAAGAAGGGAAGGAAGGGATCCCTGGGTGGCGCAGTGGTTTGGAGCCTGCCTTTGGCCCAGGGCGTGATCCTGGAGACCCGGGATCGAATCCCACGTCAGGCTCCCGGTGCATGGAGCCTGCTTCTCCCTCTGCCTGTGTCTCTGCCTCTCTCTCTCTCTCTCTCTGTGTGACTATCATAAATAAATAAAATTAAAAAAAAAAAAAAAGAAGGGAAGGAAAACAGGAGGAAGAAGTGGGGAGGTAGCAGGTCAATGAGGCAATCCTGGGCTACCAGGGAAGCAGTCACTTTGGAGTTTTGTGCCCTTGCTTATGAGGCTGGCTTGGTGCGAATGGGGTTAGCCTGCTGGAGCAAAGGCGTCTAACCCTATTTGCCTCGTGCTCTGAAGGCTCTAAGTAAAAGCAATGGCTTCTTTTATCAAAACGTACTCGCTGAAAAACAGCCACCACTAACTCTGCTGGTCTATGTAAAATGACAAAAACACACATGCTTCTTATAACAATTCACATTCAGAAGCATATAAAGTAAAATTTCCCCTTTGGGTCTCCCTTTCCCTCCTCCACACCTAGATTCTACTCCCAAAAAGTAAAACCTACTGTGTTTATCTTTTCAGGTTTTAGATGCCTGTATCTGGGTATTTTATTCCCAAGTGAAATTTACAGGAATTTAAGTTCATTTGTGTTCTATCTGAACAGCTTGCCCTGGCTCCTGGATTACTTGGTAGTCTCTGCCTTGACCCCACCTGGAAATGCTGCCATCCAAAATGATCTCCCTTTACCTCTCCTCACTAGAAAGGAGGTTTCTTTTTTTAATTTTTTAATTTCCTTTTTTTTTTTTTTTTTTTTTTTAGGGAGATAGGGAGATTTCTTTCCTAGGATGGATAGCTCCTTTCCCTGGTCCTCCAGATCTCCTGGACAAAGGCAGAAACTGATGCAAGCAAGGTCACAGATAAGAGCTACACCTCTAACAGTAAAGAAAGTGAGTAAAGGCCATAGGAGCTTTAGTCACAAGGAACAGCTCAGAAGCTTTTTCATTTCAAATTAAACTCGCTTTCCAGACTGGCCTCCCCAAATGGAGGACTGACTGCCCCCATGACACATACAAACACACCAAGTCTGTGCTTTCCTAGGCAAGTGCTCCTGGCCTGCTAGTCTTTCAGATAACCAGGTCAGCTGAATACATGGATACAAAGGGGCATTTCATATAGTCCTATTTAGGCAGTTGGAATAACACTGCAAGTACCAGGTCTTCATGGGACAACTCTTCTCTCTGTGCATGTCAAACATGATATAAGTGCTGCTGGGAGATGAGGGCTACTTGAATTGAGGGTTGAAGATGGACTTCAGTCATGAAAAAAAAGTGTGCCATTTTTTTAATGTTATACCCTAGCAATAAAAATAGTGATTGCTATGTCTTATTAAGCAGGCACACTATATACTTTCTTTCATTTAACCCTCATGATCACCCTGCAAAACAGATGGTTATCATCCCAGGCTTGTGGGGAAGCAACTGACATGCAGAGGTTCCACAGCCCCAACCCCCATCCCACCCCCACTGAGGCCACATGGCCAGGAGGTGATAGGACCAGCATTTGAACTCAGGTCTGTCTGCTTCCAGAGGCCAGACTGTCTCACTTTCTCCAGGAGAGGGATCAGAAATCTCCCTGGGGCTTCTGGGAACTATAGAAGGTTCCAGTCTGGGAGCTGGAAGATAATCCAGTTTATTGCTCCTCTTGGCCCCTCTCAGTTCTCTGTCCCCTGCCTCCCAGGAGGCAGCAGCCTCACAGATGCCAAATGGAGAGGACGATAGGCACCCACCTTCACATTTGCTTTGTATCAGATGATGCAAAGTTTTGAAAGGAAAACCTTCCTCAATTCAGAGAGTGTGCGAGGCAAAATTATTATTTTTAAGGTAGCAAGAATAAATATTTAATTAGACAGTGTGACATTGGATTTGACCTAGCTCTGCAAAATCTCCAACATAAAACAAATCCTTGTCTACAGGACTAATTACAGACTACTAAATTATTTTTATTAAAACCCTCTGGAATATGAAACATGAGGGATGGGACAATGTAGTATCGTAGACTAGCTCTAGTCTAAAAATCTGGGTTCTAATCCTGACTCAGCCACTAATAACCACCAACATTCATTTGTATGGTGTACATAGTTTACGTAGTTTTCACATACTTTCTACATTAGTTGAGTGACTTTAGGCAAATCACTTAACTCTTGGTGTCTCATGCTAAAATCTGAAAATGAGAACATTGAGCTATA
Source organism: Canis lupus baileyi (assembly GCF_048164855.1). Lineage (NCBI taxonomy): Eukaryota > Metazoa > Chordata > Mammalia > Carnivora > Canidae > Canis > Canis lupus. The sequence continues at coordinate 44,221,726 of NC_132849.1, forward strand.
TCATCTGAAGCTCCCTCAACTAATATCATAGAAGTTGGGGTGGGCATGTGCTTTAGGATCTTTACAAATATGTCTGTAAACAAATCAGGGAAGATTCATTCTGCTTGAAAAAATAGTATTTTTCTGTTTAGCCCCTGAAAGATGTTACTCAGCCAAATTCACGTATAGCTCATAAGTCATTTGCTGCCAGCTAGTTGGTTCAGCTTCTGGAAGGTACTATAATAAGGTCTTGGGTTGGATTCCCACATAGGAACTTTCCTCTGTTCAATAGCCAACTACTGTGGCTAATGGCAGTTGATCATCTTATACACATAACCCCATAAAGTGGGCTGGCTTGGGGGGAGGACTTGGAAGAAATCTGTCCTCACTATGCATGCACTCTCAGGAAGGTAAGTCAGTGATGACATTATCACACACCCAGAAATATCATATATATCACCCTTTCTCAGTTTTTTTTCCCTTTCTCAGTTCTAAAACACACAAATCCCTCCTTCAAGTCTTGCCACTTCCTGGCTATTTTACTGTTCCTGAGATTAGGATGTGCCTTAGAATCAACGTATATATTTTGATTTGGTATTAAATTGTTTTACTAAAAACTGTTGCTAAATTGCTGGTGTGTCTTAGAATAAATGGAATATAATGCTACAAAACCACAACATAGATTACATAGATTTAGGTCTAACTTCATTCAAATCGTCCCTCTCTCTGTTCTTAACAATTATATTCAGCAACAACTGTATAGGCAATGTGCAAGACACAGGTATTAGTGTGTTTCCCAACAGTAGCCATTTAAAAAGCATTCCATCATTACCTCATAAAACACTGGTATGGATTTCAAAGGCAAATTAACCCATATAAAAACCACTGTGATGCTCTGAAAATGTTCCGTCCCAGAGCAAACTGGAAAGGGAACATTTTACTCACACCCTCTTCATCTATCTAGCCTTGACACATTTTCTTGCTTCTTAATTCACAACCCTCCACCCCAGTAATATTGCTGATTCCCAAAATACACTCAACCCAGGAGGAGCAGCTCTCCGGCACAGCTGTCTGCTCCTGCCCTGCCCGGGTATTTCGGTGAGCTATGCAACACAGAGGACCACACAGAAGGAATGTAACTGTAACGCCCCACAGCTCCCATCGTCCCACAGGCAGGTGCATCCCGCCAAACCCCAGACTGGCATTTGAAACAGAAGAAACTGCACTGCTGCATGGGGGCTGTAGTTCTCCTGTACTTCATCTCTATGTTTAAAACTAGGGCGACAGCCGTCTTTGCTACTGTAAACTAATCTGATGGGCATGGGGGTGGGGAGTGGCTCTGAGAAGGCTGCCAATAGGCCATGATTGAGCAAAGTCAAGGAGCAAAATCATTATTCCTCACTGTTTGCAATCCCCCAAACTGCAAATTTAGTGGATCCTTCATCATGATTTTTAGGAACAAACTGTCTACTCCTTTGGCAGCCTGGAGTAAAAAAAATACAAAGCCTTTTGTAGGGTTTAACTGGCTGATATTTACACATATTTGCTAACAGTACACTGGAATCTGGAAGCCAAGAGAAAAAAAAAAGGATCAAAGGAAGTTGGCAGTGAGGTACATGCATAGTAGTTAGGAGTCCTCGAGTTGAGGCACGTTTATTAAGAGAGCTTCTGGCTGCGGGCACCAACTCTGACTTCAGCTTAATTTCTGCTGGAAAATGAAAACAATCTGGGATCCTCCAAGATAAGAGAATGCAGGGTGGGCAGGTGGATTGGTAGTAAACATAACCCAGGGACTTGTCCAAATATGCTAGAACCCCTATCAGTTGACAGCCACCACAAAGACTCACAGCTGCAGGAGGCTGAGGGTATAGGCCGCAGACCTATACCAGGGAAAAACCTGGGTTCTTTTTCTCTACTCTGCACATGTTCTGTTAAATCTCACTGTCACCAGTTGGTTACTACATGGAATTTACAGGTACCAGAGATTAAGTCCTGGCCACAACCCCTCAACACAGAAACAGTGTAAGCACTTGCTATGAATGATATCAGGTCTCACATTATACCGGGGTTGTACTGCAAAAAAATAAAAATAAAAGGCACACTTGCAGAGTTCTGCAAGATGCTTATTCACAACAACACACCGGAAGCACAGGAACTTCAGCTCCCCACTGCAACCTTCCCCCTCCCCGCCCGCCCTCCACTACTACCTCTAGTCCCTCTCCTGGCACCAGCCAAGGCAATAGCCCAGCCCACTGGAAGGCCACCGTGCACTAGCGGGTGTTCACTAAACAGTAGCTGATCATCATGCGGCTGAGTCCTTCTCAGCAAAATCTATTCTGAAAGCCCCACAAGCTCTTAGCAGCCAGTCAGAACTGTCCAGACCTGCTTCCTCACACCAGCCAGGGCAGAAGCATGTGGGTAAGGAACCCGAGGCCCCGAGGTTTGGGCAGGCCGATGCCCCCCCTCCCCCAAGTCTGCCCTCGCCCTCTCCCTTGTCACTCCTTTTCTGGCATATCACTGGGGAAAACCAGAGCCGCCGGAGGTGTCAGGCCCGGGAGGAGTACGGAGAAGCGACGAGGGCGGCCCGGAGGCAGCTTGGGGCGATGCGGGGGGATCGGCCCGGGGTGGAGGTGCGGCGGCGCCACATCTAGTGGGGAAGGGCCCCGAGGTGGGTCCGGAGGGAGGGCAGGGAGGGGGAGTGGCTCCAAGGCCTGCCGGCCGCCGCGGGGACCCCAGCAGACAGCGACGGAGCGGGGGAGGCGGCGGGGGTGAGGCGAGGTTGGGGGGCGGCGGCGCGGGTGGGCAGGCGAGGGGGGCAGCCCGGTTCCCCTCCCCCAGCCCGGGCCCGGGCCTCCCGCTGACTCAGCCCCACGGCGTCGGTCGCCTCGGCCTGGACTCACAGTGCGCGAGGCTGCTCCGGTGGAGGCGGCGGGCGGGCGACAGGCGGCGGGGGCGCTGCGGCTGCGGCTGCGGCTGCGGCCGGCGGCTCCGGGGCGAAGGGTCCTAGCCGAGGCCGCCGCGGTCTCCGGCTTCAACGCACAGGGACTGCGGGGGAAGAGAGCACTGCGCAGGCGCGATGCGGCCAGCGCTGTCAGTCCGAGTGGGGCGGGGCCAGGCACCCGCCGTCTCCAAGGCAACCGGGCGGCGAGGGAAGGACAGCCCCAACCTCCACCTTGTCTTAGCGACGGCGGCGGGGGAGGGGGGCGCGGGGGGCGACGGGAACAGTCCCTCTGCGTTGCCGTAGCAACAAGGAGACGAGACCGCCTCATAAATTTATGGTGGTACCGAGGGAACGCTCTCACCTTGTCACCATGGCAACCGGGAACAGCCCCTTCCTCTCCCCTTAGCAACAGGGTAACAATTCCTCCACCGCGTCTAACTAAGCTCAGAAGGAACAACCATTTACACCTGATTCCGTAGTAGCCAGATGACGGATTCCCATCTGCCTCACCGCTACCGCAAAGGAGAAACTGGAGCTTATTTCTTCTTTTTCGGCAACCCGAGAGAACGAAGGCTGAACATCTCCTCGCGGTTTATGGTTTTTAATCACAGCCGGTTCTTCCTATTTCCAGCTTCAATTTTTTCCCTACCTGTGTTAAACATACCTTTTCGTCTCCTACCAGAAGGTCCATACCTTTACCCCTAAATCGAGCTGACAAAATCCTCTATATACATATCACTTGAGTTTTTTTTAATCAACCCTTTTGTCTCTCTGCCAGTGTATTTGTAAGCAATTCTTGTTTCTTCATCTTGCCCATTAGTCGGTTGAGATTCTACTTCCTCATAACTAGTCCTTCTTCGATATTGTTCACTGGTGTTTCCAAATTCCCTACGGCAAGACTGCTTTTATGGCTCTCCCCAGTTCTTCTAGATTCCTCTTCTCCCTGTCCAGTGGATCTCCCCAGTTCTTCTAGATCCCTCTTCTCCCTGTCCACACCTGCTGTCTTTGTCCTTTAGTGCTCTACCCAGGGCTCCACTACCGTCACCCTCTTTGTGATTTCATCAGCTTGGTTCCCTTCCCGCAGATGATTTATGGCTCTCCCTCCCTCAGCCCTCACTCCTACAGATGTCTGAGGTCACCTCTGTACCCACCTTGAACATACCGCTTTTATTACACACATCCTAAAGTATTGTCTTTGACTTACATGTGGGTCTCTCCAATCAGGCTGTGTGTGCCCCTTATGGACAGGAATTCTCTTATTCATCAGCTCCCCTCAGTATCTAGTACAGAATGTGACACATAGTAGGGTTCCAGTAAGTGTTGCTGTGATCAAATCAAGTAAGGCAAGGATTTTCTTCAAAGATTCTTCAAGACTTTCTTTGACTCCAAAGAAATGGGTGAAGGGGGCCAAAAGGTAAAAAGGTAAATAGAAAAAAAAATGATTTTATTCTTTCTCACTTTCTCTGACCTAGCTGCCTCAGAGTCCCAATCAGCATTTTCTCTATGATCTTTGCACATATTTAATCTTTAATACTACTGCTATGATTATAACTTTATCACTCCCTTAGCTCTCCATCCTAATGCCAAAATTCTAGTCATTTATTATCTGAGACTCTGGCATTCTGTATTTCCTGAATCCTCGACTATATCTAGTCTCTCTTCTACACTATCCCAGATGTACCTACTAGAGTAAATTTCCTCACTGCGTACTGACCTACTGTCACTCTCTATAATCAGTGCAAGCTCTTCACACCTTACCATTCTATCATCTGCTGACCCAGCTTGGACTGAGCCTTCTAGGTGAACATCACTGGATTCTGCTGGGCTTGTTGACATACTAGAGATGCTGCATTCTCTTTGAATGACTCAGAAGTAAGAATTCATTCTTTTCCTAGTCTCCCTGTTTAGCTCCAAGAGATTCCATCCCAAGACTATTAGTGTCAGAGGACTCCAACTGAGCCCATTTTCTTGGGGGAGAAGGAGAAGGCAGCCCATCACAAATAGAATAAGAAAAGAGAGGGACACAGCAGGTGCTGAGTCAACACCTTCTCCTCCTATCCAAGGTAACTCTCAGAAAGGAGAGGGCTCCTTGTAGAGAATAATTCCCAGGATAAATCAAGGAGTTAGGAGAGTGAAAACCCAGGCTATACTTTTTCTAGCCACAGGGTTAGAGAATGGAAGTGGTTCCTAACTGTATCTGCCGGGTGTCTGCATGCTATAAAGATAAGGGGAAAATTTCAGGTTCAGTTTATTTTGCTTCCCCACTCTGAAGTTCCAGCTCAGCTGCATGGTTGTAGGTGTAGACCTGGGTGATGTAGACTGCTCTGAGTAATCCTGAGAAGAGATTATGTCCTTGAAGCCCCACCTGCTTGCCACACATGGGGTAGAGGATCACTGTACAAAGAGTTCCTGCATGCCCTTCACCCAGATTCTCCATGTTAACACTTTACTATATGCCAGTTATCTATTGCTACAGAACAAATCACTCCAACTTAGTGGTTTAAAATGGTAACCATTTCATCATCTCCGTTTCTGTAGGATGGAGATTCTAAAAGAGCTCAGCTGAGTGGTTCTGGCTGAGGGTTTCTCCTGCAAGTGCAGTCAGATGGTGACAGGAGCTTAAACAGCAGGAGGCCAGCTAGACAACCCTCTTTGTTCCTGTTGTCTCAGAGCTAGCCTTCTCACTACATGGTGGCTTCAGGGCAGTTGGACTCCTTATACGGTAAAGTTTTCAAGGATGAATATGATAGTGAATAAGAGAAACAATGCATCCCTTTTTATAACCTAGTCTCAGATATCACTTTTGACATATCCCTTTGTTTTGGAAAAAATCAAGAAGTCTATTTAAGATCAAGGGGAGGGAGCATAGACCTCATCTCTCAATGGGAAGAATGTCCAAGTCATATAATAAGAGAACGTGGATGGGAGACACTGTTGAAGTCATCTTTGGAAAATATAATCTGCCACACCCTACCCTCTGATGACAACAATCCACATCCCACTCGATGTGGAATACATTCATCCCTTCCCCCTCGTCCCCAAATCCCATTCCATGATAGTACCATCTTGAAGTCCAGGATCCCATCAGCTAAATTAGTCCCTGTGTGAGTATGGCTCCTCAGGTTCAGTTCCTTGAGTATAGCTCCTTAAGTATCAATTGTCTTGATCTGAAGACCTTGCAAAGTAAGGAAACCCACTGTGTGCCTCATGTACACTCAGCATACACTAGTGGCACAAGCCTGGGATTATTGCTATGAACATTATCATCTCAAAAATTTTGGAGAGGGACTCTTGGGTGGCTCAGCGGTTGAGCGTCTGCCTTCAGCCCAGGGCGTGATCCTGGAGTCCGGAATCAAGTCCTGCGTCGGGCTCCCTACATGGAGCCTGCTTCTCTCTCCCTCTGCCTATGTCTCTGCCTCTCTCTCTCTCTCTCTGTCTCTCTCTCTCTCTGTGTGTGTCTCAGGGATAAATAAATAGAATCTTTTTTAAAAATTTGGAGAAAAACAGATGGCAAACATCAGTTACTAGTTCATAGCAATTCTGAAATTCAGCTGGGCACATGTTGCCAGTTCCTGATTTAGGGCTCAGACCCACTTACTTACATTAGCTTTGACGTGGATCTTTCCCCCCAGTAGGTTATAATCTTTTCCTATGATTATTTGTTTTGATACCCAATTTGTCACAGACTTGGCCAGTGGAAGAAATTCCAAGTTGGCTCTTGTGCCCTTTGGATTTGTTTTCATCATTCTTTGAACATTTGCTTGCTTTCTGACACAAGATGTTCCAGGCTCATCTTGTACCTTTCCTGCCCCACCCCTGGAATTGGCCATTCACCAGGGAAGCATGGGTCCTCCTGACTTTTTGATGTTCCTTTTTCCATTCTCCCTTGCTTCCTAAATCTGCCCTTAGACATTGATGATTCCCTGGGTTCCCATCTCATTTTTTCCCTCTCCTTCTTCTATACATACTCCCCAAGTGGTCTCATCTATTCTTGTGACTTCTGAGGCTGTATTTTCAGCCCAAGCAGCTCGCCTACTTATTAGACCTGTATATGTAATTGCCTTCTAGATATCTCCAACTCTCTATTCCATAGGCACCTCAAATTCAGTGGGCTTAAATTAAACTTATTTACCCTTCCCCCACCAAACCCACCCTTCCTATATTCCCTATCATTGTTGATGGCATCACTAAGAGAAACCTGAGGATGATCTTATCCTACATTTCTCCCCAACTCCTTATACCAGAACAATTTTCCAATCCTATCAACTCCACTTCTAAATGTCTTTCAGATATGACCCTTCTTTATCTCCATCAATTTTACTGTCTCTTTCCTGGGTTATTGCAAAGCCTCCCACCTGGTGTCTCTGCTTCCAACCTCTCCCATCTCTGACCCATCCTTAACACCACTGTTAAACGGCTCTTTCTAGAAGATAAATTTTATCACATACCTTCTCTGCTTAAATCCCTATGGCTGCCCTTCTCAAACTGGCTGAAGCAACCTCTGGCCATGGAGGATTCATGTAGGGAGTACAGAGGGGAGCAGCTATAGAATGGTCACATCTTCCTTGAGCGTAATTTTTATTTGGAGGTTCAGGAAAACATTTTAAAATATGAAGACAAACAGACATATGATGAAGGACAATGCAAGAATCACATGATTTTAAAAGATAAGACTTTTAAAGAGAGTTTGAACTCAAGATACTTTCATGCCTGTACTTTAGTAGAAAGTTTAAGAAACACTGGTGAGGATAAAAGGATGAAGTTCAGGGTCTTTCACATGGTGGACAAGCTGCATTATAATCTGGCCTTTACCAGCCACTTTCACTTCACCTGCCTCTTCTCTTATGCCCCCCAGCCTCATCACCTCTTGCCATATATGTCAGCCACAAAAAGCAACAACTTGCAGTTAACTGGGCAAGCAGTTCTGCTTTGTGGCCAAGCCCATGTTATGAGGTTCATCCTGTTTGGAGTCCCTCCTTTCTCTTTATTAGGCAAAGTCCTACTCATTCTCCCAGACCAGCTTTCGTGTCATGTCCTCTGGGACCGGCTTTAGTGTCATGTCCTCTGGAACACTATCATGGACCTCCCCTGGGAGAGCTGACATGTTCTCCTTGGTACCAGGCACATTCTTCATCACGGTCCCCTATCACCTTGTATTACCATGCTTGTTCACTTCTTTCACCACCTAAGATCCTCACACTCAAAGACCACATTTTATTTAGCTTTGTATTCTTAGCACCTAACACAAAATGAAAAACAGCCAAACAATCTGACCTTTCGGCACTCTTTCCAAGGTGACTGGGAAGGCAAGTAGTGGCAGGAATCTAGGTGAATGGATTAACTCTAACTGATGGGGGGCTAGATGTTGGGTAGGAACATGCAGGGCTGCTCTGCCTGGTGGTGAGGTGCAGGCAGGGAGCTATGGTGCTGGTAAGTGTTACCAACAGTGTTCATTATTTATTTGAAACTCGCTAAAAGTGGAACAGGCTCTCAAATAGGATTGATCCTCACATGTAGGAAATCCTTGACATGGTTTTAAAATTTACAACTGTAAATATCAAAGTTTGCTGAGGGATGAGTTCTAATCACATGACAATAAACAAATGAGTCCTTATCTAGAGAGTGACTCTAGCCCTCTACCCTAGGAGAGTTGCATAAGCATTAGGGCTGATACTTTCTGGCTATGTGACCCTGAGCCTTGGTTTTTCTCATCTATTGTTGTGATCGTTAAATGAGATAGTATATGAAAAATACCTAGCAATGACGCACACACAGTAAAATATTTACCCAAATAAATGGTAACTATGAGTAATAACTAAACTTTCACTAGGGTCAAGAGGTCACTTGATTCCTCCCTCAGTTATAACCTATTAAACTATATAGAAGCCTAAATAAATAAATAAATAAATAGGAGCCAATATGCAAATGTAGAATTTGCAAAGGTCTTAAGACAAACCTCCTGTGAACATTAATGATGTATTATACCCAGAATAAACAACAACTCTACACCAGTGGCTTAGATTGCAAGACGTTACCCTGCTTTTTGTGGAAAATGCCCACCATGACAATCAGATGGGTGATCAAGGCTGGGATTCATTGGATTAATTTTCTAGAACCTCCCTGATCACCTCCTGAGGTTGGTATCATTCCCATTTTCACGATAAACAACTGAGGCCCAGAGATTAATGAACTTGCCTAAGATTACACAGCTAGTGAACATCAGAAGCGTTTTAACCTAAAGCCAACTCCAAAATCTGAACTTCTTCCATTCCTTTCGCTTCCTACACTTTCTGTACTATAATTATTTGTCAATATGTCTTTTACCTAAGCTAATCTATAAATGCAAGAGCCACACTTGCTTCCTTTTTGTAGTATCTAGCACATACATGCCTGGCACATATTCCATAAGCATTCATGATGTGAAAGGTAGGATATGGTAAGCAAACCTAAACTAGAGTTGCCAGATAAATGCAAGATGCCTGGTTAAATTTGAATTTCAGTTAAACAACAATTACTTTTTTAGTATAAATAAGCCACACACACTACCTGAGACACATCTACATGAATGAAAACCTACAAATTGTCTGTTATCTGAAATTCAAATTTAATTGAACATCCTATATTTTTATTTGCTAAATCTGGTGACCTTAATGTAAACCTGGGATTGGCCCTGGGGATTCTCCTGGTAGAAGGGCTACTATGGCCCCTCACTCACACTCAAGACTGACCTGATCCCCAGCTGCTCTGGGGCCTGGGATGGAGGCCATGGTAACCTGGATCTGTCTGCCCTTTTAGGGTCTTACCTATTCTCCTAGGTTAGATCAGCTTGGCTCCTTTAAGAGGAAAAAGCAGCCACTGATGAGCTTAAAGCGCCACCTGGAGGCTTTTATGGGTACTACTGCGGCGATCAAGGGCCATCCCGAGGACCCAGGATTTTAGGGAGCCAGAAAAGGCCAAACAAGGCAGAGACAGGGTCGAAAGTAGCCAGTCTAGCAGTGGAGAGGGGCAGATGAAGATATACTTTCTTGGCATTTTCAGTTTACAGCTGTCGCTTTGGCTGTCTAGGAACTGAAGCACTTGTCCTCCAAAGGAGGTCATTGCTTAGAGATTCACTTGCCCACCACCCTTTGCCTTTCAGTTATTCCTTGCTCCTTTCCTCCCCAGGCTGGAAATCATTGGCTTATGAGAAGCATCATAACCTCCATTGTGGAGGCTTTGTGCTACACTTTTAAGATGATGGTAAGCGGCTTGGAAAAACTGTCATGGGATAACAGCTGAGGGAATGGGAGCTGTTTGTCTAGCAGTGGTTCTCAGCACACCTAAAAACTTGTTAGAAACGCACTCTCAGGCCCCACAGCAGACATACTGAGTCAGAAACTCTGGGGATGAAGCCTGGTAAACTGTGTTTGAATAAAGCCTCCAGGTGATTCTGGCACATGCTGACGTTTGAGAACACTTACATGCGTAGGGTGGCAGGGAGAAGCCCACAAAAATGTGCAAATATTGGAAGAGATCTTCCATGAATGAAATGGCTATTGTTCTGTGAACTTCCAGAAGGAAAAGCTAGGGGAAAGGGGCACATGTTCCAGAGAGACAAAACTTTGTTTTTTAATTTAATTTTTTTTGAGAGAGAGAGTATGGGGGAGAGGGAGGAGCAGACTCCCCATTGATCAGGGAGTCCAACATATGGGGCTCAATCCCAGGACCCCGAGATCATGACCTGAGCCAAAGGCAGACGCTTAATTGACTGAGCTATCCAGGCGCCCCAGAACTTGGTTTTAATTAAGGAGGTACTATTGAACAAATAGAACTTTTGAGGAGTGTCATGCACACCTGGTGAAGGCACTTCTCTATCACTGGGCTGGATGATCAGTCAGGGATGGTGGTAGAAATCTCCAAACTGAGAATCCATGATGAATTCTTCTTGCAAATCCTCTCTTCTTCAGTTCTCTTTTATCAAGAGTGAGAGCAATGCCCTCTGGTCATTTCCAAGAACCACTTCCAGCTAAGTATTTAGAGCACATGGTAACCAAAGAGCAAATATGGGAGCAAATGGCTTTTCTTCTATCAGGATTTTCTCTGGACTGTTCCAACTGGACCAGTTGTTCTCTCGGCTGCTGCACATCTGCCTTCGAGAGGTTCTTCTTTTTTTTTAATTTTTATTTATTTATGAGAGAGAGAGAGAGAGAGAGAGGCAGAGACATGGGCAGAGGGAGAAGCAGGCTCCATGCACCGGGAGCCCGACGTGGGATTCGATCCCGGGTCTCCAGGATCGCGCCCTGGGCCAAAGGCAGGCACCAAACCGCTGCGCCACCCAGGGATCCCTCGAGGGGTTCTTCTACGACCATTCTTTATCCCATTACCTATGCAGAATCTGCTATTTCCTTCATCCCATATTTTTCCATTTTTTTATTATTAGTTTCTTATGTTGGGACACACCATCACAGACATTCCCAAGAAAGATTACAAGGAAAGTCAGTCTTTTCAAACTTGCATGTCTGAAAATGACTTTTCATTAACACTTGGTTGACAGATTGTTTGGCTATAGAACCCTAGGATGGAAATTATTTTCCCTCAGAATGTAGAAAACATGCTCCATGATCTTCCATCTCCTAATAGTTTGGCTGATAAATTAGGTGATATCCAATTTCTAATACTTCATATGCAGCTAGTGTTTCCTTCTCTTGCTAGCTCTCAAAGCATTACTCTCATTGTTTAGAAATGTCATGATGATGTCTCTTCAATCTGGAAACTCATCTTTCAGAAAATCTGGAAAATTTCTTCTATTATTTCTTCAATAAACTCCTTTCTTCCATTTTTCTGTACTCTTAGTTCTGGAACTAGTGTTAGATTGATCATCTAATCTTGTCTTTCCAATTTTTTTTTCTGGTCTTTTTTTTTTTTTTTTTTTTTTTTAAGTCTGTACTCTCTGGGAGGGTTGTTTGTCTTGGACATTTTCATTTACTCCTTGATTCATCTCATTTTCCTCTGAGACAATTTGTTCTTATTTTGTATACTGTTTCTCTTTTGAGGGGTTTTCCTCATCTTCAAGACTAAGACATAAACAGGCTGACTGGAAGGTTTGAGCTCATAGATGGGGCATGTTGGCTGGGGTGTTTCACCACAGAATTGTATACAAATTGGCCAAATCATTGCAGGCCCCTCCAGATATCAGAATTTCGTTATTTTCTCCTTGGCCAACCAGCTTGCCCAGAATAATCGTCAGATTCCTTGCCTGGGGGTATACAATCTTCTACACTGGCTATAGGAGGCCACCTGGAAAGGAGAGGCTGGGGGAAGCTGATCTCACTAGGCAGAACTTTCCCCTGCACTAAATCCACTTAACTTTGTGCTCTCCCTTGGGCAGCCTGGAAGGGAGTGGGACAGTTTCTCATTGAGGCTGGAGAATCTATGGGTCTAATTGCTCCTCGTAGATGACTTTAGCCAATCTTCTTGCTTCCAGTCCTTGGCCTTTGGAGATCCTTAGAGCCTTTACTCTGGATTCTTTCCTGGGTTCTGGAATGTGAATTGGTGGTCCCCACCTAGGCAGAAATTTCAGCTTCCCTTACCTTGCAGTGTTAGCTACCATTTCTCCACACTTCTGTTGATAGCTTTCATTTGCTGTCATGTTATTTTCTGTCTCATTTTCTCTATAGCTTAACACCTCTTCTGAATGCCATTTTAGTGAGGATTTGAGAGGGGTAGATTTTGTTAATCTGCCATGTTTAACCATTTATCTACTCATTGCCTTTAAATTTCTTGTTTTGTTTTAAAAGTATATAAGATCATGAATTTAATTCTATATACCACTTTAGCTGAATACCACAATTTTAATATTTCATACTAAAACACTTATATTTTGCATAAACATAACTTACTTGTACTTTTCTCTTTAATGGATAAATTATTCAGCACCTTACAGCGGTTCCTAAACATCTGGGTTTATTGATATTGTAGTTTATTTCTAATTTAATTGCAATGTGGACAGAGAACAAGATTCGTGCAATATTGATGCTTTGGAATTTTTTGAATCTGCTTTGTGGCCTAGAAAATGGTCAATTCTTATAATGAATTTTCTTGTTTTTATTGTAGTAAAAGACATACCATAAAATTTACCATCTTAACTATGTTTAAGTGCACAGTTCAGTAGGGTTAAGTATATTTACATTGTTGTTAAATAGTTCTCTAGAACTTTGTCATCTCACCGAGCTGAAACTTTATTCCCATTAAACCTTTCTCCTTTTACTCATTCTTCAGCCCCTGGTACCTACCATTCTACTTCTCTTTCTATGAGTTTAACTATTTAGATACCTCATATAATATGTGGGATCATACTTGTCATTTTGTGACTGGCTTATTCCACTTGACATAACATTCTCAAGGCTCATCCAGGTTATAGCATTTGATAGAATTTCTTTCCTTCCATTAATTAATTAATAATTATTAATTAATAATTATTAATATTATTAATTAATTGTTTTTCTTCATTTTTAAAGCTGCATAGTATTCCACTATATACACATATTCACATTTTGTTAATCCCTTCATCTGTCAATGGACAGTTGGGTTGCTTTTACCTTTTGGCGACTGTGAATAATGCTTGATGAACATGAGTGTGTAATATATCCTCAAGATCTTTCTTTTACTTCTTTTGGAAATATACACAGAAGCAGGATTATTGGATCATATGCCCTAATTCATTTTTGCACACTTCCTTACTTTCTGGCATTACAAAATGTTTCATCATGTTCATCACAGGAGTGGAATTGCTGGATCATATGGTAACTGTTTAACTTTTTTTTTTAAGATTTTTTATTTATTTATTCAGAGAGACACAGAGAGAGAGAGAGAGGCAGAGACACAGGCAGAGGGAGAAGCAGACACCATGCAAAGAGCCTGACGTGGGACTTGATCCAGGGTCTCCAGGATCACGCCCTAGGCTGCAGGCGGCGCTAAACCTCTGTGCCACCGGGGCCGCCCTCTGTTTAACTTTTTGAGGAACTGCCACAGTTTTCCAAAGTGGCTGCACCGTTTTATATTCCCACCAGCAGTGTGTGAGGATTCCAGTGTTTTATACATCCGTGTCAGCACTTATCTGACTCTGATTCTAGCCATCCTAGTGGGAGTGACGTGAAGTCTCATTGTGGTTTTGATTCGCATCTTCCTAATGATTAATGATGTTGAGTTTCTTTTCATGTGCTTATTTGCCATTTGTAGATCTTCTTTGGAAAAACATCTATTCTGATCTTTTGCCCATTTTTAAATTGAGTTACTTCGCTTTTTATTGTTGAGTTACAAAGGGTTCTTTATGTATTCCAGATATGTTTTTTTTATCAGATATATGATTTGTAAGTATTTTCCCTGTGTTGTTATTTCACTTTCTTGATAGTGTCCTTTTGAAACACAAACAGTTTTAATTTTGATGAACTCAAATATATCTATTTTTTTGTTACTCTTGCCTTTTAGTGTCATAGCTATGAATTCATTGGCAAATCCAAGTTCATGCAGATTTATTCCTTTATTTTTTTTTCCCAAGAGTTTTATCATTCTAGCTCTCACATTGAAGTCTTTGATCCATTTTGTAAATTTTTACATTTGGTCTGAGGTAAATCCAATTACATTCTTTTACATGTGGATTTCCAGTTGTCCAAGCACCATTTGTTGAAAACACACTTTTCCTCCATTAAATCATCTTGGCATCCTCGTCAAAAATCAAGTGACCATTAGCACTGGTTTTCTTTTTCTTAATGGACTCTCAATATTCTACTCATTTGGTTTGTATGTTTATTCTTATGCCAGTACTGCTTAGTACTATCTTTTTTTTTTTTTTTTAATTTTATTTTGAGTAATCTCTACATCCAGTGTGTGGCCTGAAGTCACAACCCCAGGAACAAGAGCTGCATGGTCCACCAACCAAGCTAGCCAGGTGTCCCCTGCATAGTACTGTCTTGATTTCTGTTGCTTCATAGTAGTTTTTCCTTGAAAAAAATTGTTTTTAAATTCTGGTATAATTAGTGTACAGTATCATATTAGTTTCAGGTGAACAATATAGTGATTTAACACGTGTATGCATTACTCAGTGCTCATCACGGTAAAGTGTGCTCTTTAATCCCCTTTACCTATTTCATACATACTCCCACCTACCTCCCCTCTGGTAATCAGCAGTTAGCTTAGTAGTAGCTTTTAAAATCAGGAAGTGGGGGATCCCTGGGTGGCTCAGCGGTTTAGCGCCTGCCTTTGGCCCAGGGGGAGATCCTGGAGTCCCAGGATAGAGTCCCACGTCAGGCTCCCGGCATGGAGCCTGCTTCTCCCTCTCCCTGTGTCTCTGCCTCTCTCTCTCTCTCTCTCTCTCTACGTCTATCATAAATAAATGAATCTTTAAAAAAATAAAATAAAATAAGAAAGTGGAAAAAATTATGTATCAATTATATTCAAATTTTTAAAAATTAAAAATAACATTACAATTCCAGTATAAAAAAATAAAATCATGAAGTGGGATTCTTCCAACTTTATCCATCTCTCTCTCCAATCTTGGGGGCAGCAGTTTGCCCTCTGTCCTCCAAGAAGTGTTGTTGCCTTTTTAGTCTGTTCAGCTTTTTACCTGGTTAAGTTAGGATGGAGTGGCAACTTCTAGGCTCTTTACATGCAGCACGGGACACTGCCATGCTCTTTATTGTAAACCTGTTACACTCAAAGTAAAGCATTTTATTTAAGAAAAAAAAGTACACTCTTAAAGGTATGAGCACTGTGACCCTTTACAGATGTATATTTTGTCACTCCTTCAAATAGGCTTTTCCAATCTTGACTGTAACCATAATATCTACCTTCCCTTCTACAATTGAGTATCATGAGATCTTCTTTCCCCTTCCTGGGTTTTAAGAAGCCTCCTTCCTTTACTGGTCATAAGGCAATTCCTGGAGAGGGTCTTAGTTTATACCCATGGATCAAAGAAAGCCTATACCTTTGATTGTTAAGGAATTGAGGTATGATAGTCATTGCACTGTTACTTGGTAAGTGCTTAACTAACTTCCTTCTTGGGTGCAGAGTCTCAGTAAATGACAAAACCTAATTTTCAAATTTGTACCTGTCTCTTATTTCCTGCAACATTTTAATGTAGTCATGGCAGGATCTGGCACAACATGGACAGAGGGTGGCAGGCAGTTGCTAGATGAGGCCCGGGCATACACATGGTAAGACCCATTGAGGTCTTACTGTCTAGGCATCTTTCTTACCTCTCCTCTGCTGCCTCGGGATGCTGTATAGTTAAGCTCCACTCCTGGGGTGTTTTTAGTTAAAAAGCTTACCATGGGGTGCCTGGGTGGCTCAGTCTGTTAAGCATCTACCTTTGGCTCAGATCATGATCTCAGGGTTTTGAGATTGAGCCCCGCATCAGGCTCCTTGCTCAGCAAGGAGTCTGCTTCTCCCTCTGCCTCTCCCTGCTTGTGTTCTCTCATGCTACCCCTTGCTTGTGTTCTGTCTCTCATGCTCTCTCTTTTGAATAAGTAAATAAAATCTTTAAAAAAAGATCTGCCATATAAGGTAAATATCATAAATGAAGCTACACTCCCCTTTTCTTAAAAATTTCCCACATGATTTTTAAAAATGACTGAATGCCTGTTATCACCTTTAGGCTAGAACAGGTTTTTTTTTTTTTAATTTTTTTATTTATTTATGATAGTCACAGAGAGAGAGAGAGAGAGGCAGAGACATAGGCAGAGGGAGAAGCAGGCTCCATGCATCGGGAGCCTGATGTGAGATTCGATCCCGGGTCTCCAGGATCGTGCCCTGGGCCAAAGGCAGGCGCCAAACCGCTGCGCCACCCAGGGATCCCAGAACAGGGTTTTTTAAGCTTGGTGCTATTGATATTCTGGGTTAGACAATTCTTTTTTTTTTTTTTTTAAGATTTTATGTATGTATTTAACAGAAAGAGAGTGAGAGAGAGAGAGAAAGAGCACAAGCAGAGGGAGCAGCAGGCAGAGGGAGCCCCAGACATGGGGCTCAATCCCAGGACCCCAGGATCAGGATCTGAACCAAAGGCAGGCCCTTAATTGACTGAGCCACCCAAAGACCCCAGGGTTGGACAATTCTTAATCGTGGGCTGTCCTGGGGGACAAAATTGCCCCTGGTTGAGAACCAGCCACTGAGCTAGACTGCCTTAATGGGTTACTTCAGCTCAACGGTTTGGAAGGGAGCCCTAGCCCTGATCAGATCATGTTAAACCATTATAAACCCCAACCTGTCCAATTTGTTTAAAAACTCTGCTGAACGGGTACGGCAGAATTATACAAAACTACAATTTCATTTCATTCTTGTGACTGTGATGTCAGATGAAACAGTGAGTTAAAATTAAGAAAGGCCAAATCCTTTCATAGCTTCCCACCCAGATACCTGGGAGAAATTACAAAACCATGTTATGGACATCAAGTAAAAACTATAAAGTGCTTCCAAGGCACATGCTTATGCCCTCACCACTTAGATAAGAGACAGGCCTTGATTGTCCATCAGCCCACAGTGGGAAAAGTTTAACTCTAAAAGCCTGGCCATTGGAAAAGTGAGTGAATAATTCTCAGCAACCCCCACAAGTGGTGCTTTGTCCTCAAACACCCTTGGTGGAGCTTCCAGATCTCTCCTTCTGTGAACATCAGGATTCTCTCATATAATGAGGCTTTAGATGTCCTGCCACTGATGTCTCCTTTTCCTTGGGTCCTCCTCAAAGACATTGTTCCCCAGAGACTTCTGCTCCCACAGCAGTAAAGGGATCAGAGACTAACTAGAGTCTAGTTTACTGAAAAGGATTGCCCCAGTGCCTTGAAACTTGGTGACTTTTGGAATTGATCAAAAGGGACCAATTCCCCTCAAGATAAGGAGACTGCAAAGCTTCAGAGGATAGTTTAAACCAAAGAATTCTAATAAAATGAGATGCACTGAGTAGCCAGTGAAATTTAAATATGCATCAATATAAGCAAGTGTTTTCCATTTTGAGGCAATCTTTAATTTACAGGTGAAGAATCTGTTTCCTCCCAAAGGGCCTTTGAGGGCTGTAATTCATATAACATGTTGTCGGTCTATGGAAAGAAAAATAATGTTCAGAAATCTCAGGGTCTCAAAAATGATCATTAACTTCTAATAGTAAAAATGTGAAGAATTTGCATTTCCAGGAAAATATTCAATGCATTTGTGTGATTCGAGCCAGGAAGGCAGTATGACAATGAGTGTGCAATTGCATAAAGCTAAAAATTATGAAAATCAAGATTTAAAAAATTTAAATTCAATCAGTCAACATATAATACTTCATTAGTTTCAGATGTAGTTTTTTTTTTAAAGATTTTATTATTTGTTTGAGAGAGAGAAAGCAAGAGAGTCAGAACTTAGTGTAGAGGAGAAGGGGCAGAGGGAGAGGGAGAAGCAGACTCCTTGCTGAGCAGAGAGCCTGATGTGGTGCTCAATCCCAGGACCCCAGGATCATGACCTGAGCCAAAGGCAGATGCTTAACAGCTGAGCCACCCAGGCGCCCCCGGATGTAGTTTCCAACAATTCATTAGTTGAGTATAACACTCAGTGCTCATCACATCATATGCCCTCCTTAATGCCCATCACCCAGTTACCCATCCCCCCCACCCAATTAAGATATTTTTAAGCCAAATTTTCAGCATAGTCTTAAACTCAAAAAGACAAGTTCCTGATAAGAACAGGTCATGGGGCAAAGAATAATTAAAAGGCAAAGACTTGTACAAAGTTGGTAGTTGACCCAGTGATCTCCAGTCCCTTTGTTGGTAAGAGAATTATTTGTAATTCTTATTGCTGTTTTAAAATGCTGTTTCAAATTTGGGAATTTAGGATTAACTGCCTCTCAAATTCAAAAGATAAAATATACTATATAATGGTTTCAGCTGGGAAATTCAATGAGTTCGGTTTTTTAAATGTAATTTTGCCTCTCCCACCCCATCTCCCATGCCCAGATGAGAATCTAGGATGTGAAATCAGGAATTTTGAATATGGCATAACTGATTTCAACATGAATTTGAATTTCTGTAGTAAAATGAAATAGCTAAAGCATTTTTTATAAATATGATGAAAGGCACAGAGTTTTGATAGTAGTGAAAGATATTGAGACTGAAATGTGCTACAACTGGAAAAATGTGTCTTTTATCAATTCATTCACTAAAATTCAGATAATCCAAAATTATATAAATCCACAGAAAAGCTTCAACTTAACTTCCTGCATAGCATTAAAAGAATAATATATATTGGGGAGTCTGGGTGGCTCAGTTGGTTAAGCATCTGACTCTTCATTTTGGCCCAGGTCATGATCTCAGGGTCATGAGTTCAAACCCCAAGTCAGGCTCCATGCTCAGGGAGGAATCTGCTTGATTTTTTTCTCTCCTCTTTGTCTGCCCCTCACCCTCACCCCACCTTTAAAAATATGTATGTTTCCCCAAAATTAGCTTAACTTTATCTGCTTAGTGTCCCAGAATTTCTAACTGGATTTTGGAAGTTTGAATTCACATAGCATTGAGGTAACGGATACTTGTATTTATCCAAAGGCCTGATGAAGTTGGGATTATATAGTGAAAATAAAAATAGTGTGCTTGTGCGCATGTGCATGAGCATACACGCATGCGTTTGTATGGGTGTAAATGTCTACATTTTGACACAGGAGTCAGGAGTTCATATAAACCCTGAAGAGCCTGTGTTTAATGTGAATGTTAATGTGTACCATTCTAAGACACCAGTATCTTCTTGATCTCCCATAATCAAATTAAAGACTTTATAACTTAAACCCTGAAGAGCCTGTGTTTAATGTGAATGTTAATGTGTACCATTCTAAGACACCAATATCTTCTTGATCTCCCATAATCAAATAAGATTTTACAACTGACACCGAATAAAAAAGAAGTCATAGCTAGGAGAATCATTTAGCAAATGCCTACAAAATTTAGTACAATACATAGTATGCTATATGTATTTTGTTGCTTAAGAAATTTGCATTTTGTAAAAAGAGAAGCTTGGAAGTCTTAAAAGGGAACAGTGTGAATTTAAAAGGTGATGCCAGACTTTACTCTGGTGGTCAAGGTCAACATCAATAGCGATAAATCATGCCAACAGTATTGCCATCGATATGATGTGATAAAAAACACACGTTTATTTCTGTAGTCCTCCCCAAAAAAACCCATAACACCAGCCTGACCACTTATTTGAGAAAAACAGCAGACCAATTTTAATGGAGGAGCCTTCTACAAAACACCTGACCAATATTCCTCAAAACTGTTGAGATCATCAAAAAGAAAGTCTGAGAAATCGTCACAGCCAAAAGGAGACAGGGTTGTGTCCTAGATGGGATTCTGAAACAGAATAAGGACATCAGATAGAAACTAAGGAAATCTGAATAAAGTACGGGTTTTAGTTAATGAGAATGTATCAATATTGGCTCATTTATTGTGACAAAAGTGCCACATTGGGGTGTCTGGGTGGCTTAGTCAGTTAAGTGTCTGCCTTGGGCTCAGGTCATGATTCCAGGTCCTGGGATGGAGCCCGCACTGGGCTCCCCACTGAGCAGGGAGCCTACTTCTCCCTTTCCCTCTGCCTACTGCTCCCCCTGCTTGTGATCTCTCTCTGTCAAATAAATAAATAAAATCTTTTTTAAAAAGTGCCACACTAATATAAGATGTTAATAATAGGGAAAGCTGCATGTTAGGGTATGCAGGAACTCACTGTGTTATCTTTTCCATTTTTCTGTAAATCAAAAACTGTTCTAAAAAATAAAGTCTATTTTTAAAAGAAAGCTATAGAAGGACAGAATTTGTTAAGTTAAAATTTAAGGAAGCCTTAAAATACAAAGGCTCTAATGTATTCAAAAAAATTTAAAAGGAGGCAGGAAATTCATTTGGCTGGAATCTACGTATAAATCTTGCACTAATAACTATGTGGTTGGTGTAGATGGACCAGATAGAGGCAAAGTGAAAATCTGGTACATAATTTTGGAACTCTGAGCCACTTGAGTGGAGCGAGGAAGCAGGCCTCCTCACATCCTGTAGATGCCAAGACTCCCATCCAAAAAGCTCAGTGGGAACTTAGACTTGCCACAAGGATAGAATTGAGAAAATAAAGATTTTAATGAATCCAAACCATAGTATCAACAATTTTGTGTTGAGAGAATCTGTATGTATTCGGTGTTTTGTGTACTCATAAAAAATAATGTGGGCCTGTTGAAGTGAGCACCTCATAACTAATTTAAAATATGTACCTTAAGACTTAGGCTTTGAGATGAAATCTATGTTTAGCAGCAAAACCTCTAAGTTCACTGTATTTATGGGTCTAATTGGTTAGATTGACAATAAGTATTTAGCACTCAGGAAAGTTTCTTTTTTTTTTTTTTCTTAAGATTTTATTTATTTATTCATGAGAGACACACACAGAGAGAGGCAGAGACACAGGCAGAGGGAGAAGCAGTTTCCACGCAGGGAGCCAGATGTGGGACCCGTGTCTCCAGGATCATACCCTGGGCTGAAGGCGGCGCTAAACTGCTGAGCCACCTGGGGTGCCCTCAGGAAAGTTTCTTAAAAAGGAAATAGAGGGATGCCTGGTTGCCTTTGGCTCAGGGCGTGGTCCTGGGGTTCCGGGATCAAGTCCCACATCAGGCTCCCTGCAGGGAGCCTGATTCTCCCTCTGCCTGTGTCTCTGTGTCTCTCTCATGATTAAATAAATAAAATCTTAAAAAAAAAAAGGAAATAGAATTTCAAATGTAGTTAGAAATGTTATAAAGTGTTCAATTAAGTGGATCAATGGGACCAAAGTCCTCTTAAAATGATAAAGTCCCCTCACATGATAAGAGTTGGTAGACTTACAATTTTTAATGAATAAGGTCTATAAGCTAAACTGAAACACTTAGGAAAGTGCCCTAGACCTTCACCACTCTGCTGTATCCACAGCCCCACTGAGACTTCATGAAACTTCCCACACTGTGAAGGCTCAGGGATTGTCACAGGAAACCGTTATCCCTACCCCCTGCAGAAGGACCCTTTTTCCCCACCTCCCATGACGCCCTGCCCCTCAACTTTTATTGGTAGAAAACTTTTAAACTCCTGGACAGGCATATGAATGGCCTAAGGAATATATAAGCATGCATGAGGTGGCCATATAATTTACTGCCCCAATCATGACATATATGAAAGGGGGCACTATGCATAATTATTCTGGACCACGAGACTTAACCCAGAACGGTTCTGGGACAGCCAGGACAAGATCCCTGCAGGTATAAATGTGTGTCTTGTGAATATACCAGGGGAAGAAATGAAGAATTTGGCTTCCATTGTAAGACACTATCAAGTCTCAACAGCATCGAGTCTCAACAGAATGTTAGATCCTGGGGGACGGGAGTCGTGAGGTGGCCGCCATGGCGGTGTCAGAGAGCCAGCTCAAGAAGATGGCATCCAAGTACAAATACAGAGACCTAACTGTATGTGAAACTGTCAATGTTATTACTTTATACAAAGATCTCAAACCTGTATTGGATTCATGTTTCTAATGATGGCAGTTCCAGGGAACTCATGAACCTCGCTGGAACAATGCCTTATAAAGGTAATATATATATTCCAATATGCCTCTGGCTGCTGGACACATACCCATATGATCCCCTTATCTGTTTCATTAAGCCTATTAGTTCAATGACTATTAAAACGGGAAAACAGGGGATCCCTGGGTGGCTCAGCGGTTTGGCGCCTGCCTTTGGCCTAGGGCATGGTTCTGGAGTCCCATGATCGAGTCCAGAATCAGGCTCCCTACATGGAGTCTGCTTCTCCCTCTGCTTGTGTCTCTGCCTCTCTGCCTTTCTCTCTCTCTCTCTCTCTGTCTCATGAATAAATAAATAAAATCTTAAAAAAATAAAATGGGAAAGCATGTTGATGCAAATGGGAAGATATATCTTCCTTATCTACATGAGTGGAAACATCCTCAGTCAGACTTGTTGGGGCTTATTCAGGTCGATTGTGGTGTTTGGAGATGAACCCCCAGTCTTCTCTCGTCCCACTATTTTGGCATCTTATCCACTGTACCAGGCAACAGGGCCACCAAATACTTCCTATATGCCAAGCATGCCAAGTGGAATCTCTGCATATCCATCTGGATATCCTCCCAAACCCAGTGGTTATCCAGGCTGTCCTTACCCACCTGGTGGTCAGTATCCTGCCACAACAAGTTCTCAGTACCCTTCCCAGCCTCCTGTGGCCACTGTCGGCCCCAGTAGAGACCGCACCATCAGCGAGGACACCATCTGAGCCTCTGTCATCTCAGCGGTCAGTGACAAGCTGAGATGGTGGATGAAAGAGGAAATGGATCATGCCCAGGCAGAGCTCAATGCCTTGAAATGAACAGAGGAAGACCTGAAAAAAAGGTCATCAGAAACTGGAAGAGATGGTTACCCGTTTATTTTTATTTTTTTTAAATTTTTATTTATTTATGATAGTCACACACAGAGAGAGAGAGAGAGAGAGAGAGAGAGAGAGAGAGAGAGAGGCAGAGACATAGGGAGAAGCAGGCTCCATGCACCGGGAGCCCGACGTGGGACTCGATCCCAGGTCTCCAGGATCGTGCCCTGGGCCAAAGGCAGGCGCCAAACCGCTGCGCCACCCAGGGATCCCTGGTTACCCGTTTAGATCAAGAAGTGGCTGAGGTCGATAAAAACATAGAACTTTTGAGAAAGAAGGATGAACTCAGTTCTGCTCTGGAGAAAATGGAAAATCAGTCTGAAAACAATGTTATTGATGAAGTTATCATTCCCACAGCCCCACTATACAAACATCCTAAATCTGTATGCAGAGGAAAATGCTATTGAAGACACTATCTTTTACCTGGGAGAAGCCTTGAGGCGGGGAGTAATAGATCTGGATGTCTTCCTGAAGCATGTGCGTTGTCTGTCCCGTAAACAGTTCCAGCTGAAGGCACTAATGCAAAAAGCAAGAAAGACTGCCGGTCTCAGTGACCTCTACTGAATTCTCTGATATCAGCCTGAGATTGGGCTCTTCTTAAAGCATTCTTTTCTTCTCTTTCTTTCTCTTATCAGTAGGTGCCCAGAATAAGTTATTGCAGTTTATCATTCAAGTGTAAAATATTTTGAATCAATACTATATTTTCTGTTTTCTTTTGGTCAAGACTGGCTTTTGTTAATGAACTTTCTATCCTCTGTAAACTTTTTGTGCTGAATGTTGGGACTGACTATGCTAAATAAAATTTGTTGCATTAAAAAAAAAAAAAGGATGTTAGATCCTTTAAGGTTTTAGTGGGAAAGCTCTAAAACCCTTTCAAATGTGTTATCAGAGACATATCAAATAGTCTTTTATTAACCTAGCACTATAAGGTCTACCCTGTCTGTGTATCATGAAGTTTCTTCTTCATACCTGGGGTGTCATGAGACTCTTTCGTCACCACTGACTACAAGGCAATTATTAGTGTTAGGTTATACCCTTGTAAAAAAGTCCTCCTGTAATTCGGATAGAGAGATGGAGGGTGAAGTTTGCCCTGTCACTGGCTGGAGAGGTTTTCCAGAATGCGGGTAATCTTATAAACGATCTTCACAGATTACCTTAGGTTCAAGTCTGTGGTCATTTATTTTCCAATTACATACACACAAAGGCGTGCTGTGTGTTTCTGGGTATTTTATTTTTTTCTCTCCAAACCACCCAATACCATGCACATGGCCCGCCAAACATATAGCCATATAATTTTTCATCCAAACATTTAAAACAATGGATTTTTGGCAGTTAGTCAAATTCTGGTATGCTCTCCCGTTATGGGAAATCAGGGTAACACAGACACTTTGGCCCAATCCCATCCTAAGGAGTTGGCATCCTTCACAGGCCAGGTAATAGTGTTTCCACGTGGTTCAGAAACCCCATCAGAGGGATGCCTGGGTGGCTCAGTGGCTGAGCGTCTGCCTTCGGCTCAGGGCGTGATCCTGGGGTCCAGGATTGAGTCCTGCAAAGGGCTTCCTGCATGAGTCTTCTTCTCCCTCTGCCTATGTGTCTCTCATGAATAAATAAAATCTTAAAAAATAACAGCAAACCCACCAGAGTTGGTCCAGGCAACTCATTGCATTACAGCCAAGTACTTTGCCCCAGCAGCAACACCCCAAGTGTTTCTCTCAGTTGTGGCCTTATTTGCTGAGTTGTTTATTTGGTGAAAGGTGGGCAAATTCCTTTGCTGTCAACTATTTCATTCACTGCCTTAAATTCCCTTACTAGGGTTTTGTCTTCGGGGGGCTAATAAATACAAGTGGCCCTATTGTATGGAAGCAACGATTTCACTCTTCGATGTGGAAGACTTTGATACAGTAATCCCTTCCAACATCTGGCTGAGATCTAGAGAGAAGGTAGGAGTCTTGGTGCAGGTGGAATGGGTTGGAAGGTACAGTAGACCAATCCAAAAGGTGGGGTTCTGGAGAACCAGAGAACAGCCTGAAGGTCCTTCAGAGACACGCTGGCCTTGGTACAGCCTTCTGTCCTGTGATCTTATGAGGCTGTAGCTCCATCGGCCAAGAGTGCCACCATGTAAAGAGGGGGCTATGGGTTTCCAAAGTGGTAGCCAAGAAAAGGCAACAAAGGGTAAATGGGTTAAGCCTAGTTTCCCCACCTTTTGTATGTAATACTTCCCCCAATTATCCCTGTTTTACTTCACTCAGCAACCTTGCCCTGGGAATCTAGCACCATAAGTCTTGGTTTTGTTCCCACTAGGAGGAGGACTGAGCACCAAGTGTTGGGTACTGAGGCTCCCACCTCCCAGCTGCTCTTCTCTGCAGACTCCGCTCAGGCCTCCCAGTGAGAGGCTACCTGCCCCACAACATGAGTGAAGAACCGAAGCTGAGTTTTCTTAGCACGAGAAGCTTTGCCCCTGCCACCGTGGAGGACATCCCCTGCCAAACTCCCCTTTCTCTGAAGAAATACCACTGAGACCAAGTGAGAAGTAGCTACAGTTTAATACAAACCTGCACCAGAACACAATGTGCCGGGCTGTTTTGTCTTTGCCTCAAACAGGTGGCCAGAGCACAGGACCATGTGTCGTCTTGGGTTGACACAATCTTAGCACCATGACGTTTACAGAGGAGTGAGAAGTCACTTGGGTGCCGGAGGCTCCATCCCGACCCCAGGCTGTGCCTGCCGCCTGGGCAGCTGGAGGGGGTTTGGGTTTTCGCGTGGTTCTGTGATTTCTGGGTCAGTACTGGAAAAGCCCTCATCATGGCATTGGCTTGACAGACCTGCTGTGGACTCCTAGCACTACACACGCGCACACACACACACACACACACACACGGTAGCACAATTTTCTGGTAACTTAGTCCCACAAACCTAGAGAGCAGCTAAGGCAAGAACAACAGTATTTATTCAGCAAGTACAAGACCAATTTGAGAGCTGCATTCAGTGCAACCAGAGACCCTTTTTGTTCCAGCCAGGAGCAGTGGGGCTGCTGATGGAGCTGGCTGGAGTTCTGCACAGGGGCAAGGAGTGGGGAGTGGGGGCTGACCGTTCATTGGGTCCCTTGAACCTCCTTCTGATTTTCATCTAGAAGCTCCTGGGCAAGGGTGGGGACTATGTAAGGATCGGGGGTGAGGGTAGGGGTGGGGGAAGGTGAGATGGAGGGGAAGGCCTAGGGCGGACCACTCCAAGATGTGGTCTCCCAGAGCCATCCCATGGACCATGCATCTCTCGGGCGGAGGCACTCAGAGAAGGTAAAGCTTTCCTAGCCCAAGCAGGGATGCTCTGCCCACTGGCTACCACCACTGCTCAGCTCTTTGGCATCTGCCCAAGGCCCATGACCCAGCAGAGGGCTGGGATGAAGAGGATGATGTGCGTTGTATCATGTCACGGTTTCCCAGGCCCAGAGCCCTACCTACTGTCCCTGTGGCTGCCCCCCTCCATGAGTGTCTTTCTTCCCTTGCTCCCTGGGGTACTATCTCTGTCCTTTCAGCTCCTAAGTGAGGAGGATGAGCATGGAGGGGGAAGTGAGGATGTGGAGGCAGCTGAAATCACATGGCAAGGCCCCCACTATTTAACTAGTTCTGGCTCAGACAGTGAATATGCATTAGCTTGTTTATAAGAAAAATCTATCTACCTGTGCGAAACAAAGCAGAACACCTACCAAGGGTGTAAGTCTTCTGGAGGGTTAAATTCTCAGGTGGGATCTGCAAGAGACGTCACCCCACTCTTCCTTTCCACAGCTAGGGTAGACAGCCACGCTCTTTAAGGGTCATCACGGGCACTTCTGGGGTCAGAAGGCCTACTCTTTCTGGGCCTCGTCTGTGAAATGGGGAGAACAACGAATGCTCTGTCATGTGGAGCAGTTGAGGGCTCGTGTATGGAAGCGCTTTGAAAATATGTAAAGCACTGAAGAAATGTGCAGGGTGTGACCACTAGCCCAAGAGCCCTGGCACAAGCCCCGGGTGCGCAAAGCAAATGTGCAACATGAAATCACTCCTGTGATGGGGAGGTCGCGGGGGTGGGGGCAAGGCTTAAGAAGAGCAGGCGGTCGAGTTGCTTCCCAGTTCACTCAGGGTGGACGGAGATCACCCAGCCTCTAGTGTTTCCATGGAACCTCCTGGAGCTTCTGAGGCAGGGAGAGCCCAACTGGACGTGGGAGAAGCAGGTACAGGTGAGGTGCTGACCACAGGGGCCACAGTACCTGTGCAGCAATGTGGGCTCTCCAGCTGGGTCTGCCCAGGCCTGGCCTCCCTCCCCCGCCTCTAGCCCACTCACTCCCTAGTTCCGCTCCCCCTCTCTTAGCAGGCATGAGGCCTCTTGCCAATCACACAGGAGGAGCAGCAGGGCCTCTGTCCAGTGGGGGGAGTTTCCAGGAAGCTGGGTGTTTGGGGGTGTTAGTGCTGGAAGTGGTCAGAGCCAGATATGGGAAAGGCTCCCCAGAGGCCCCCAGGGTTGGCGTACTGGGCATCCCCTAGGAATGCAGGAAACTAACCAGGAGGGGCAGGGACAGGAGGAGGGCCTGGGATGGGGCTGCGGCGGCCTGGAAGCCTCCAGGTGGGGAGGAGAGGGGCCCGTGAGGCCAGCACCTCGCCCTGCTCCTGGTCTGTGCCCTCGGCTGTCTGGTCGGTGTCGAGTGCAGCGTCTCTTAAGATCCACATCTACTCCTGTTTCTATGCTATGCTAGTGACACGAAGCACCGTTATTCTTCACAGGATGCACAAACAAGTCAAACCAAACCACTGCGCAAACCAAACGTGCAAAACAAAATCATGTACACGCGCCTGGCACCAGCCCCGTGCCCCGCCCGGCTAGCCCCTCGGGGCCTGTGACTCCCCAGGGGTGGGGTGGGAGGAGGAAGAAGCTGGCGAAGGGTGCAGAGTGTCCCAACCGCACCCACACAGGGGCCAGGGCCACGTTGGGAAACACGGGACACGCTGGGCGCGGCTGGGAAGCCGACACCTGTCTGACTGGGGAAAAGTGACCACAGAGCCTCCTTAGAGGGAGGGGGCCTTTCCCTCCAACGCGCATCTGCTAAAGTGCTCCGGACAGCTGGCGGTCAGCCAGGGGGCAGGGCACTAAAGTCTGGGCTTTCCCAAAGCCAGCACATGGAGGCGGCTGTAGGAGGAGGGGCTGGGCCGGGCTCTATGCATTGGGCTCTGTGCATAGTGTGGGTTTCCTGGGCTCCCCAAGAGCCTGCCGAGGTCAAGGCAGGAAAGGACTGCGGCGGCAGGAACACATCTCAAAGTGCCTGTTAGGGTTGGCTCGAAGCACAGTGAATCACGTGGCAGACATGGGGAGCTGCTCCCCGGTCCCGTGGCCCCCTTAGGTGGTGCGCTGCCCGGCCCAGCCTCTCCCGCCCCCTGCAGCAGTGGCCGGAGGGTGTGCGGGCTGGTGGCGGCGGTGCGTCCTCACTTGCGGGGGCTGGTCAGTGCCTTTACCAAATGCCGCTTGACCTGCCTCCGGGGGGAGCGAGGATCCGAGCCGAAGCTCGCTTTGGAACATGGTCATCAATTTGAGAACCTGCAGGGAAGGAAGCAGAGGGTGAGCCCGGCTGCTCACTGGGTGATAACCGCGCCGTCACCATCTCCTGGTGGAAGCTGGTAAGCCCTGTGTGGGTGTGATCTAGCCGAATCCTCCTAACTCCATCCCAGTTTTACAGATGAGGAAACCGAGGCTCAGGGAAGTTAAGTGACTTGCCCAGGGTTACAGAGTGTGTAAGTGGTAGAACTGGATTTGAACCCAGGTCTTTCTGATTCAGGGCCTCTGCCATTCACTGCCCTAGGCTGCCACCTCTGCTGCTCCCAAGCCTGGACATGTGGTCTCCTGTGGTGCAGAGACCATGAATCAGCCCATTAGCATGTGGGCCTTTGTATGCATGCCTCAGTGAGCAAGAGACGGAGAAGGCTGGGCATTGTTCCTCCATTGTTCTGAAAAACCAAAGAACCACACCTCATAGGCCCAGCATCTTGAAATCTCAAGACTTAGGAGGCTTGGTGTCCCAGAGAGTTAATGGAACATTCTTCAGTCCAGCCCATCCAGAACAGACAAGGTGGGGTGGAAGAAAGGTGGGAGGATGCCTGATTTTGCTGAATTTGAGAGAAGTCCTGCGCTGAGATGTGGCAAGAACAGAAGCCACCAGCCAGAGAGCCCACAGCTCTGAGGGCCTCGTGGCTTCCCATGGGATTGGCTGCGGCAGGAGGGACCATGCCCAGGCAGGCATGGGAACCGACCCCTCCTGGAGTGGCAAGGCCTGAGTGCCCACTGACACTCCAACCACGGATTCCTTTCTGACTCCCAACACATGGGTCTTGTCGCTAGTAGGAGTGGCAGTGGCCTTCAGGGTGGGGGAAGAGTAATCTTGGCAATGAGATTGGCTCTGAGGATGGAGAGAGTGGTGGAGAGGACTCCTCCCCACAGACTACAAGGTCCTCAAAACAGGAAGCATGTGTCTTTTGACCCAGGCTGCCCCCAGCACATTGGGGGGGCACAGAGGGAGCTCAGTGGACAGACCTGCTCCCTTGGTACCCCTCGGCCTCTTGTGTTAGGACAGCTTGTGTAAGCCAGTAGTCAATATGCGCTGTGTGGAAGGATTTGGATCTTGCTTCTTTTACTGTTCAGGTCCCAGTGTGGCTCTTGTAGAGGGATGACAGGCCTCCGTCTGGTCTCGTTCTGAAGGCCGCTCAACATGTTCACAGAGACCCAACCTTGCCCCTTTCGAGTGGATCCATCAAAGCTGCCTGCAGGACCAGGCCACCTTACAGCTTCTGCTTGTGCTCCAGGAGGGCTACCGTGTTTGTGGCCATGACCACCGCCTTTCACTACTGCAGGGCACCTGGGATAAATAAAGTCCCAGAGCACAGACACACCCCATACATTATTATATATGGTATTACCCATATTAAAATTGCTGGCAAAAAGAGAAGGTGCTGGAGGGTCAAACATGGGGTTGAGATGAGGGAGGAAAGGGAGTAAGGGAATCCCCTCTCTCAGAGGCTGGTGAGGAGCAGGGATGGGGACACAGAGACTACAACGGGGCGCAGTCCCATGTAGCACAGAGTGTTAACCCTTCTGAGCTCTGATCACCCCTGGGGCCACCCACTGTGTACAGAGCCCTCAACATGTTTCAAGGGAAAAAAATATCAGGACTTAGAAACAGGGGGAGAATACCAGACAAGCCATGGCCTCTTGGAGTGGCTGGTGCCCAGGGACCGGGAGAGCCCTCTTGCCCCTCCTAATATTTGTGTGTCTCTAACGTGGGACCCAGCACTCATCTCCAAATGTGGGATAGGAGAGAGAGGGAGAAGATGCAGAGGAAGAGCTGTGGAAGTCCCTCTGCCTGGGCGGGGCTCTGCTCTGGCTACCCCTCTGGGGCAGAGACGCAGGTGGCAATCAGAGCGGCCCCTGATCTTACCAGAGAGGCTGAAGCTGGATTCATGAAGATCCCTCATGCCCCCGTGTCGGGTGACAGGCCGGGTAGGGGTGTCGGCGAGCGGTGTTCCCATCTCTTTCTTCCCAGGATGCACGACGATAGCTACATCCCCCAGGTAGGGAGTGCGGTCCACTCCCTTAACCTTTAAGGTCTAGTGAAGGATGAAGGAGAAAATGGGAAAAGATGACGCCATCAGAGCCCGGGCACCAGAGCCTCCTGGATGGATGACAGGAGGTTGGCTGCTGCCACTCTTCTCAGGACCCAGATGACTATATGTGACAAAAGTTTCTTACATCTGGAGCTCAGGGAGTGGAGGATTCTTTTTTTTTTTTTCTTTAAAGATTTTATTTATTTATTCATGAGAGACACACAGAGAGAGGCAGGGACATAGGCAGAGGGAGAAGCAGGCTCCCTGTGGGGAGCTCGATGCTGGATTTGATCCTAGAGTCCCGGGATCACGACCTGAGCTGAAGGCAGGCGCTCAACCACTCAACCACTGAGCCACCCAGGTGCCCTGCAGAGGATTCTTTTAACTCCTAATCCAGGTGTGTGTGCATGCATATGGAGGCCCCTGCTGGCTCCCTCTCAATATTAGTGGAATCCTTTCCAAGGCAGCAGGCAGATTTCTGAGCAATGCTATCCCCTCACTGGCCAGGCTCCCAAGAGGCCATGCCTTTTGCTGTGATCTGACAACTTTGTGGGGATACAAGGAAAATATAGCTGATTTGAAGATGAGAATCCCCCAATGGCAATACTAGTTAATTCTGTACTCACAAAGGCAATAAAGTTGAGCCTATGTTCTGCATCCAGATAGTTTGGGTTCCAATCCCAGCTCTGCTTATACTTGGAAGCTCTGTGACCTTATGCAAGTTATCTAATTTCTCTGTGCCTGTTTCCTTAGGATAATAATAGTACCTATTAATATTACATCTAGAACTGTTATGAGATCAAATGAATTAATAAACATAAAGCTCTTAGAACTGTTCTGGCGCATGGCAAGTGACATAAAGGATCAGCAGCTCTAATTATGGCAGAGGTCACTGACATGTGCTTTCTCGTGTTAAAAGGTGCTACTTCCAGGAGGACTCAAAGTGAGTTTGAGCATGCACATAAGATCTGAAGGAGCAGTGTAGATGATCTACACCCCAGGCACTTGTCAGGGACATCACCTCAACCTCCTTGCTGCTTGCTGTTTACTGAAAATCTTGCTGAAACAATACACATGGGGAATTTCTTGAAGGATCTTCAGCCTACAAATTCCTTTATCTTCTCCAACAACAGATCTATCTTTTAGCTCAACCCTTTTGGTCTGAACTATTTTGGCCTTTACCGGGCTGCACTTTGGCATCCTTGCTTTGGCGACTGGGGTCCTGGGGGGTGATAGGTTGGCACAGGCTGGCTGGTGACCCTGGCAGGCCACAGTTTCTGGCAGCCCCCTCACTACTAGGTGCACACCCAACACTCTACCAGAGATACTTTCTTCCCCGAGGCCCATGCTCTCTAGGGGTTGATCATACACAGTTTCTGGAAAATGAGTTTTGTTAGCTTTCTTTTTCTGCTTATATACATTCTTTTACATAAAGACTGTGACAGAACAACAACTCAACAGGTTTTTTTCCTGGGAACCTTATATTGTCATTGTAATAAGTGCTTGAGATAAAGACCCTCTGGGTTGGATTTACATCAGTCCTGGAGCTACTGCTCTTCCACGGTGGCTGGCCCTGAGGAGCGGTGCTGTGAATTGGTATCCACCTCACACTTTTATGAGGCTGGCTTTTAGAAGGGCTTAAAATAAAAAATAAATAAAATAAATAAATAAAAATTAAAAAAAGAAGAAGGGCTTAAAATACCTCCTCTGCTCTCTGTTGACCTTATTTCTTGACTAAAATGTCTGTTTTGGAAGGACCACAAAACTGTCATCAGATATTCTTTTTTTTTTTTTTAATTGCAATAGAATTCACGTACCATGAAACTTGCTATTTTAAAGTATACAATTCAGGGGCGCCTGGGTGGCTCAGTCAGTTAAACATTGGACTCTTGATTTAGGCTCAGGTCATGATCTTGGGGTCATGAGATCGACTCCACAGAGAGCTCCGTGCTCAGCACTGAGTCTGCTTAAGATTGCCCTCCCCCCACTTGCACTCTCTCACTCTTCCTGAAAAAAAAAATTAATAAAGTATACAATTTAGTGGTGTTTCAGTGGTGTATATTCACAACACTGAGCCACCACCTCTACCATCTCATTCACAAACATTTTCATCACCCAGAAGCAACCTCACACCCATTCCCCCACCCTCTAGTCCTGAGTAACCACTGATGGATTTTCTGTCTATGGGCTTTCTTGCTTCCGGACATTTCATATAAATGGAGTCATAAAATTGGTGATCTTTTGTGACTTGATTCTTTCACTTAGCATCTTTTTCTCAGGCTCAGGTATGCAGCATGTAGTATCTGTAAGAACTCCATTTCCTTTTCTGCCTGAATAATCTTCTACCATATGAATATGCCTCATTCTGCTTATCCATTCAACAGCAGAGAGACATTTGAGTTGTATCTACTTCTTGGCCTCTATGAATAATGCTGCTATGAACATTATGTACAGGCTTTTGTGTAGACATATATTTGTATTTCCCTTGAGGACATACCCAAGAGTAGAACTGCTGGCTCATTTGGTAACCCTAATATATAGCTTTTGGGGAACTGCCCAACTGTTTTCCAAAGTGGCTGCACCATTTTACATTCCCGCTGGCAATGATTCAGGGTTCCAGTTTCTCCACATCCTAACCAACAAATGTTATTTTCCAGTTTGGTTTTTAAAATGACAGCCACACTTTGCCAGATGTTCAGGTGTATGAATGCCTCACTCTTACTGCTCCTGCCAGTACCCCCTCCAGAAGCTGGCTGAGGCCACCCGCCATTGTCCACATCCAGGGAGTAGACTGGAGATGGCCCCATTCATCTTGCAACAGACCCCGAGTTTTGAATTAAACACTGATAACTGAAGTCATGTGTGTTTTTTTTTTTTTTTTTTCAGGTAACCCAAGTCTGCTCCCCCACAGCAGATTTGGTCTTCGGGAGAGAAGGGTCTTTACGTCATTCTGAGCACTCTGGGCTGTCACACAGGGAAAGCCAGCAGAATTGATCTTTTGGTGTTAACATGCCCTGCTTACTCTTACACTTTAGAGCATTACATCTCAAATATCAGGCTTACATGCCCTCACTTCATCAAGACTGGGAATGAACCAGGCAATGGTAGGACCTCAAGGGCTCCTAAGCCAACGAATCAGGAGTGACTCAGTGGTCACAGACTGGTTCACGCTTCCCTCTTGTGCCTTCAGGAACCCAGAACTCTTGTTTGTCTGGCTACTTAAAATTGGATCTGAAAATTAGGAGTCCTGGCTGGCTTGGTCAGAGGAGCATGTGACTCTTAATCTTGGGGTTGTGAGTTTGACTCCCATGTGGAGTGTAAAGATTACTGAAGTAAATAAAACTTAAAAAAATTATATTTGATAGTCAAAGATGGGGAATTAAAACTGGTAGTACCCGGCTCTAGCATTCCCCTTGTCCCAACACACATCCCCCTTCCAGCCCAGGAAAGCTGGACTGTATTTGTGAAAGCTGTGGTTTTTGTCAGTGAACTTGTACAGTGGGGCTCTATGGAGGACCACACTCAGGGTGAAACAAGGTCTTGGTTAGAGGTCTGAGGAGAGCAGGAAGGCCTGTGCTAGCCTCCCATCCCACCTGGTGGAATCTTCCTTCCAGGACTGGGGCCTTACAGGCCAGCCAGAGTAGTGGGTGTTCAGAGAACAGCTGGTAAGGCACAGGCTGAAGCAGCTGCTCCTGAAAGCCTTTGGGTGGTTCCAGGAAGGAACAAGAATGGGAACAAGGAGGGGAGGCCTGAGGGACTGAGTCAGGAAGTCTGGCCTTTGCATAAAGACTAGAGAACCAAGAGTTTGGCTGAAGACAAGAGGTCATGTAATCATTTCATGGTAAGTGTGCCAAGCCACAGGCAGCTCTTAAAAGGCCTATTCTTGGGATACTATTGAGCAGATTTCTAGAGCTCAGCAACATGGCAACTGAGTCTTTTTCGGTCAGGGTCCTTTATATTTCTGGTCCCTGCCGGAAGTCAGAGCTGATGGTGAGTAGAGAACACAGCACCTAAGAGTAGGAAGCTGATGCTGGTCTGGGACAGTGACTATGATATGGGGGGTGAGGTGGGGGTGGGGAGGTGACCTGGAAGAATCTAGAAAGGGTGCCCCCACCAGCTGCTACTTCGGGCCTCTGGCCAAAAAACACACACCCCATTTTACTGAGTCTCATCCCTGCACAGACAAGTGGCTGACTGATGAGGCTGAGCTGGGCAGCTTACCAGAAACTTTGCTGAACTACTTTCAGAACACATAGTGAGTAGGTGCTGTGTACAGAGGATTGGGAGGGACTGGACAAAAGGAACAGAAGAATAGAACACAGGAGAAGATGAATGAGGAAATTAAAAAAAAAAAAAAAAAAAAAGGATTGACATCTCTTAAGTGTGCCATGATTCCAACCACAGCATCCCAGAGCCTAGGCAAGAGAGCTGCTGGACCAGTAAGGCACGGGTTGCGGGGCTCTCGGTGATAGAAGAACACTTCTAGAATATTGCCTTTTGCCACAAAGAAGGGGAAGGGAAACAGCATGATGCTGTCCCTGTATCAGATTTGCTCTTTGCTGATGATCTGGGACATCCACCCAGAGGCCAGGGCTGCAGTTCCCAGCACCTGGAGTTGTCAGCAAGAACTCAGGCCTGATTCTCTGGGACAGCTCTCAGTGATAAGGCTGGACCATCAATTCCCAAGCAATGAGGGAACAGCCAGTCTTCTTTTGGGTGACTTGTCTACTCAGAGGACAGAAGCCCTGGGGATGAGATGAAGCCCAAAGATTTAGTGAACAGGTGTTTATGGAATCCAAGGACTGGGTGGGACCCCTAAAATATGCACTATTACAGACGTGGTAAATCCCACCCACCTTACTACAGTCACAGGGAAAAGGGAGGTTTCAGGGAAAGAGAAACTCCAGGGCAAATATGATAACCCAGGCCAAGCCAGGAATCCTATCAGAGGGCTGCCAAGAGTCCTCCTAGAGAGTAGACTTTGGGGACATCTCTGAGCATCTCGTGGTATTTCCCTAGCTGCAGGGGAATTAGCAACGGTTCTCACGACATTTTACTGTTATAGGTACCCCTTTCTGTTCTTCCGATTATTCCCAAGGTAGCCATTCCAGGCAATAGGATGCAGTGGGAAAAACAGAGAACATCTTTGAGATTTAAAATAGCCATTCTAGAATTCCCCAACAGGAACTTCTTTCCATATACCTTCTTCCCCTTTCCTCCTCTTACCTTTTCTCTCTGGACTAGCTTCTTGTAGACAGTATCTGGGAAGGACCTCAGGGGGTAGAACTTGCCAGTGCCCTCCGCACACATGAAGACACCATTCTCGTACACGACTCGCCCCCGGCTGATGGTGACCAGTGGTACGCCATGGCAGCGCATGTTCTCATACAGGTTGAAGTCTCCTCCCTGCACCTGGGTGCTGGCTGAGATGGTCCTGGCGGAAAGGGAGTGGTGGGAGAGAAAGCTCTGAGAAGAGGTAAAGATAATTCATCTCAGTGGGAAGAGGAGATGCTCAGTGGGATGGGATGATGCTCAGTGACAAGGGGTGATGTTTAGTGGGAAGGGAGGATGCTCTGTGGGAAGGAATAATCCCTAAAAACTGGTTGTTGCCGACTGAATTGTTATCATCTCCCAAATTTATACACCCCCAGTCTCTGAATGTGCCTGCATTTAGAGATAGGATTTTTAAAGAGCTAATTTAAGTAAAATGAGGTCATAGGGTGGACCCTAATCCAATCTGACTGATGTCTTTATAAGAAGAGGAAACTGAGACACCAGACATGGACACTCATAGAGGAAAGACCATGTGAAGATGGAGGGGAAAGACAGCCATTGACAACCCAAGGAGAGAGGCCTCAGATGAAACCAGCCCTGGTGAGCCCTGCTGATGCCTTGATCTTGGACTTCTAGCCTCCAGAACTGTGAGAAAATCCATTTCTGCTGTATAAGCCCCCCAGTCTGTGGTAGGGCTAGGGCAGCCCCAGGAAATTAATCAACTGGGCTAAACTCTAGTGTTTATTTGCCTGTTTATTTAGATTTATTTATTTTTGAGAGAGAAGGAGAAAGCTCGGGCAGGAGGGACAAAAGGAGAGAGACTTTCAAGTAGACTCTGCGCTGCCCAGACCATGCAGGCCTTCAAATATTTGTTGAACTGAACCACACCTCAGGGTCATACTTCTCTATGCTAGATGCAATGCAAAGATGATAAGCTTGTGGAGTTTTGTAAGATAAGTTCCTTAAATACCCCATATCCCTCTAGCCCTGGAAACAAGCAGCAGGTTTTACTTTGTGGCTTCTGGATCCCACACCACCACGTCAGCATCAGCTCCAGGGATGATGCGGCCTTTGCGGGGATACAGGTTGAGAATCTTCGCTGCATTGGAACTGGTAACAGCCACAAAACGGTTCTCATCCATCTTTCCTCCAACCTGAAGCATTGCAAAAGTGTCAAGTCAACCAAACCCTATGTGTGCCTCAAACCCTTGGTCACCCTTGACTCTGGCCTGTGGCCCTTCAGTTGATCAGAACAATGGTGCCGAGAAGGACAATGATGTGGGGACCATCTCAGATAAGCCAACCGGTTGGCTTGGTTCCCAGGCTTGCTCACTCCTTACTCCTTCATCAAGCAACAGTGGTGAGTGGGCACTTTGCATAAGGCTGTCTACCTGGTGGAAATTTACCTCCTGTTTGTACAAAAAGCTCTACTTATGTGCCCCCTATGGATGGGTCAGGAGCCTCCCTCCATCCACAAAGGAACATATATTTTGTTCTCTTGAAAAACATCTTACTGCCTCACCTACCAGTGAGAGCACCATGGACATCCCTCAAGGGGGACTCCTCAGCTACTCATGGGCCCCCGTGAGCTGGTGGCTTAGTCTTCAGGACTTCAAATTCTCCTTAGGTTCATACTTTGCTGTGTCTAATCTGTGATAGGTCAAGACCAAAAATACTTATTCTTCATGGGGAGAACAGGTGGTATTCAAATGAAGTCCTAGTCCTTATCTTTTTTGAAAAGCAATTAGGCAAAATATATAAAGAACCTTAAAAATGTTCATATCCTTTGGCTCAGAAATCTGCTTCTAGGAATCTGTCCTAAAGAAATAATTAGAATGCTGACATATATATATTTACTCATGAACAAAGAAATTCTCTGCAGCAGTATTTGTAAGTGCAAAAATTTAAAACAGCTAAAAGTTCCAAACATCAGGGAAGGATGAACAAATGTGGTACTACCATTGGAGGAAATGTTATTAGGCTGGTAAAAAAGATGTTTTAAAAGAATTTTTACTGATACAGGCAAACACTCAGGATACACTGCTATATGAAAAAAAAAAAAGATGAGCCCAGTTATTATAATAACATATGGTATACACATAGAACCTGAAGGAAATATATCAAAATATTAATAATTTAATTTCTCAATATGGAATTATGGGGATTTTCTTTCCTAATATTTTTCCATACTTTCCAAATTTCTATAGTAGGCCATACTACCTTTCTGACTGGGGGGAAAAATGACCTTTTTGGTTTTGTTTTTAAGTGAAACAAGGAGCCATTGATGCAGGCTTCCAAAGAGTGAAAACTCTTGCTAGGACTTGAGCAGAGAGGGGTCCCTAGAACGTACCACTCCTCTCTCCCAGATGACGCTCATGCGGTCCTGCACGCCACTCACTCCATGCGGAATCTTGGTGAAGTCCTCCTTGCCCATAGCTTTCTGCTTCGTAGTGAAAGGCCGGTGATCTGATGCCACAATGTTCAGAGTATCACTGGATAGAGAGAAGGATGTGACTAGTAAGGGAGGGAGGCCAGGGTTCCAAAGAGTGGGGACAGATGCAGCAGAAAAGCCTTCTCTTGGGATCCAGGCAAAGCTGATCTCTAAAGTATGACCCCTGACAAGTTATTTCATCTGTGTGAACCTCAGTTGGCTCATCTGCAGAATGGGCATATGGGCTGAGTGTGACACCAACTGCCAGCGTCAGCCTTTGGGATGTCAACTTTTAAGGGTTAAGACGGAGGGCAGAGAAAAATTGAACTTAGAATTTTGATCATTGAGGGGGGGTTTATAGCCATAAGCCCCCATACCAACTTCCCCTCATCTTCCTCAACCCCTACCAGTCCCTGTTGGTGATAAGCATGTGCTGGGCAAAACATTTACAGGTTCAATGTTTTCGAAATGTTATTTAGCTGTTAAAAAAGATGTTTTAAAAGAATTTTTACTGATACAGGCAAACAGGATACACTGCTATATGAAAAAAAGAGATGAACCCAGTTATTATAATAACATATAGTACACACATAGAACCAGAAGGAAATATATCAAAATATTAATAATTTAATTTCTCAATATGGAATTATGGGGATTTTCTTTCCTAATATTTTTCAATGCTTTGCTAAATAACTTGCAGTCATAGCCTTTCTTGGATGTGGAGTTCTACTGGCAGAAGGGGAAAGCAGGGCCAAGACAGAAGTCTGTCTTCATAAACCAGTCATGACATTCAAGTCAACTAGTTCATCACCCCTGCCCACCATGACCATCAGGCGGTCACTGAGGCTGGTGTCTGTGCAAGGTTGCGGGTGGCTTCAGCTCTCCGGGTGTTCTAGGCTAGCTAGGAACTTAGGGCAGAGACTCAGGAGGGTGAGACCATGCATGAGACGGCAGAGAACTTGGCCTTGTTCAGAGATCTCTGTAGACTGAGGACTCAGAGGTGGGGAGGGGCAGAGGGGGAAGGATGTCCACGTTGCCCAGGCTGGGGCAACGTCAGGAGAGAACACTGTTGGAGGGCACAGAGGGTCCAGGCTGCAGCATGGGGTCATGTGGGAGAGGGGGACGATTGCTGGGACTACACAGCAGGAGCCCTAAGAGTCTAATCTATTTGTAGGAGGTGCTAAAGCCTTGGGAATGCCTGCGGGCCATCCAAGCTGCCCACATCAGAAGGGGAATTTGGGAGCAGAAGGCATTCACTGAGTTGGTGACCAGGCATATTTGTCAAGCCCTCAGACGATTCAGGGTCAGGCTGCACATTGGGCTGATTACTGGGGGCCTGGCAGGGCTCGTCAGTCACAAATGGTGCCAAATGACTGATGTCCTTGGCCAAATCCACAGTGAGATGACTTAGCTCTCCCTGTAGCATGGGCTGATGTCCTCATTAGCCAAAGATGCTGCTCTGGGCCTTCTCAAAGATTGCAGGAGGGACTCTCCACAGAGTAGAGGGTTTGCTCTAGGGTGCCCCAGGGATGCCCACATACCCTGGGCCTGCAGAACCCAACAGAGTTTCACCTTCTTCTCAGAGGTCCTCCAGAAGCCCGAGGAAGGTTTTAGATTGGAAGATGTGCCTTTAAGAGTCATGGGCTGAGTATTAGGGACCTCAACTCCAATTCTTTAACCAAGTCTTACTGAGCAGCCACCTTCAAAAAAGACTCCTAGGTGCCCTTGGGTTAGGTGTGAATGAATGTGGTCACATTCCAAAAGGAATTTTTTTTTTTAAGATTTTTTATTTGTTTGTTTGAGAGTGAGAGTGCAAGCATGAGTGGGGGGAGGAGGCGCAGAAGGAGAAGGAGAAGCATACTCCCCGCTAGCTGGGAACCTGATGTGGGGTTCAATCCCAGGAGCATGAGATCACCACCTGAGCTGAAGGCAGACACCTAATGGCTGAGCCACCCAGGCGCCCTTTCCAGAAGGGCTTTAGAGGTCACCTAATGCTGCCCTGAATCTAGGAGATAGGACACACCAAACCATACTCTTTAAAGTTTAAAACATGACCGGCTTTCTTAAGTACTTTAACATTTTACATATTCAGATGAAAAAACTTCTGGCCCCTCTAATAAATTAGATTTTTTACACAGAGAACAAACTGATGGTTGCCAAGAGGGAGGGGGTGGAGGGATAGGCAAAATGGGTGAAGGGGAGGGGTCAGTACCGGTTTCCAGTCACTGCCTGAGTAAGTCACTGGGATGAAAGGCACAGATAGGGAATACTGTCAATGGCACCGCAGTAGTGTTGTATGGTGACAGATAGGAGCTACACTGGTGAGCCTAGCATAACCCATAGAGCTGTCAAATCATTGTTGCACGCCTAAAACTAATGTCACATCGTGGGTCAACTAGACTTCAATTAAAAAAGAAAACAAGAAAGGAAAAAGAAACTAGATTTTAAGTAAAGGATAAACTCTTACATCTGTAGATTGTGGTTTTTACCCTGATCTGATATATAAGAAATCATATCTGAAGGTAGATCATGATGAAGCAGCACACATTTTCTTACAAGAATATGGTAATTGGTGTCTGGGTTTTCTATCAAGTATTTTGTGTAATATCAATTATCACCAACAATGCGTCCTAAAGACAAAATGATAGTGACCATAAATTCCTGTAAATAATATAAATGTTAAACAATGCTCCAAATTCTATAAAATTGCACACTTTCACAATATGCACTGATTTTAAAAAGGAATTCAAACTCTTCTCATAATAGCTCACATGAAATTACAATTCAACTTGAGTGAATTTATTTACATAATTTAAACTAAAAATAGGCTAGATATAAAAACTTAAATCATTCAATTAATAATACTCCCCCCACCCCCAGCCTATTTGAATTTGGGTAGGTGGAGGCCTTTACCACCCTTCTGTTCTTTCCATGGAATTGCCTGTGGCAAGCAGAGTGGTTTCAAAAAATTCTTTGACCTTGGAACTGAGCCCAAAGTATTACAGTGGGCTCTTGACACTTGTTTGTTTTTGTTATGTTGATAATGATGAGAAGGAGGCTGGTTTTTCCCAATGAGAAGCTTTTTTTTTTTTTTTTTTAAAGTAGACCCCGCACCCAGCAAGGAGTCCAACGTGGGGCTTGAACTCACAACTCTGAGATCAAGACCTGAGCTGCGATCAAGAGACGGATGCTTCAGCGACTGGACCGCCCAGATGCCCCTGAGAAACATTTTTATAAGTAAGAGCTGACCTGACATTTTTCCTCTCTCATACTCCCTAATTCATTTCAGTCTGTAAGGGCCGCTGCTGCTCAGTGTCACAGCAATACTGTGGGAGGGGAAATAATCACGGCACTGTGCTGCACATACACTGCCCCTCCAGGGGCCTCCTCCCTCTGAGACCTGATTGACTGCGCCCCACACCCCACTTTAAGGTGTTAACACAGCAGGATGTCTGGTGGGGATTCTCCAGTTGGTGGCAACCAGGATGGAAACGTAAGGACATGCATGGATAGAGTAAGTGCCTGGTTATCTAAAGACAGTCCCCTTTAGTTGGGGCTGGCCACTTCTCTCAATCATTCTCCTCATCATCCTAGGAGAGAGAGGTCAATCACCATCCCCAGGGGTATGGAAGCAGAAGACAGGCAGGGAGACTGAAATGTTGCAGAATGGATAGCCCTGTAATCTTTCCTTCCTTCTTCTTTTTTGTGGTTTGCGTGGGCTTCCCTACTCTTTCCTAGCAGTTAAGGAGGGCACATCTCAATAGGTTCACCCATGGAGAACAGAGGTGATGGCAGTGGGCATCTGTCTGAGAGGTGGACTGGTGGACTGGCCCTGGGGCTCTGGGCAAGGAGAGCCAGTGGGGTGGGGACAACCTGCCCTCCCACCATAGACAATGGCAAAGCTGTGAGAGCTTTCACTGGGGCCCAGACACTCCAGAAGGCAGTCAGGCTTGAGCTGCCTTCCAGGATCTTTGTTTATGGGGATGCTGCTGGTTCTGGAAGCTAGAAGGTAAGGAAGGAAGAGGTCAAGCTGAAATCTATCTCCTGGAGCTGGGGATGGTGTAAGGAAGGCACAAGAGAGCCCACACTGGGCCTGTGCCCTGCATGATGCTTGGGTGTGGAGAAGAATCCCCCGGCCCTGAATTGGGCATGGGGAAGGGAGGACGCTGATGTTTAAACTAGACTGGACTTTAATGACCAGAAGGGAGAGAAAGCAATGGATT
The DNA here is from genome assembly GCF_048164855.1 of Canis lupus baileyi. Classification (NCBI taxonomy): domain Eukaryota; kingdom Metazoa; phylum Chordata; class Mammalia; order Carnivora; family Canidae; genus Canis; species Canis lupus. The sequence continues at coordinate 44,264,616 of NC_132849.1, forward strand.
CCACCCAAAATGTCATTAAAGGAAATAAAGAAACTGCAAGCAGTTTGGGAACAGAACAAAAGCTATTCATTCAGACTGTTTGTTAAATCTGTGCCTTTTCTATTTGGATCAGATGGGGAAAAGTAGTGTTAAAAAGAGAGGGGGCTGGAGAAAAGGAGATCTGGAAGGAAGGATGAAGGGAAAGCGGGAGAGAGGGCAGAAGGAAAAGAGTAAAGAGGAAAGAAAGAAGGGAGGAACACACAGGAGAGAAACCGCACGCGAAGCAACGAGAGGAGGCAGAGGTGAACCCAGAGATAGAAAGGTCCACCTATATTCCAGGACACGTCAGAGGCCACAACCTATAGCCCTGCAAGGGTCTTCAGGGTAAGGAAGCAATGTCCTTTGAAATTCCGAATCGGCACTGTTCACACTGATAAGCTCTTGACTCTTACACTTCAGAAGCTCTCACTCCAACTCAAGTGGTCAGAGAAGCCCCATGGGATGGCAATTAGCTGACAGGCTCTGGAGAAGGGAACCGGAGCTAAGTCTTTCCACGGGCACAAGGGAATCAACCCCAGGTCAGATCTGGGGCCTCTACGACATCACCTTGAAGATCTATCAATCCCCGGGGAGGCACATATTACGAGTCAGCGATGTGCTCCGGGGGCCCCAGCATTCTGCCGGGGTGCCTTACTTGGCCAGCAGGCTCATGAGGTAGGTTGAGGTGTTGGTGTCCAGTCTCAGGGGAGGCACCGTGACATAGGCCGCCGCGTGGGACCAGTCCTGGTGGTAGTAGTGTAAGCCCGTCAGTGTGGCATGCGCAGTGGTGGTCTCAGCCAGCACAACCTTCCCTGGAAGAAGGAAGGTCAGACCATAACTGGGAAGCCACTGAACTGAGAGCTCACTGGTCTGACTGGCCACAGGTGGAGGAGCCGAAGTCAGGGGGAGGGAGGGACTTGCCCACGCTCACGCAGACGTTTGAGAACACAGAGGGGTTCGAGGCCAGGGCACTCCACATGGCTACTGCTGGCTCCAGACAAGGAGGACAGAAGGGCAGGGGTGCCGAGGAGGGGCGCTTGGAGGAGCTCCCTTTGGCTGGAGCACTGGGGCTGTAGGGCACGGACAGGAGGAGGGAGAGGCACCGGTGCAGGTGAGACACACAAGGGGCTGCCCCTAGGGGAGAGGTGAGGGGCCAGATCTCGAGGCCATACTGCCAGAAGGCTGGAAGCCCTTGCTCTGATTTATATCCCCAGGTCTGTGACCATGACTTTGTTTCTCCTGTTACCAGGACCTCACTGGCACCCTGAGCCAGGCCATGACCCACAGGTGCCCTGGGGCTCGGACATGGAGCCAGGTGGCTGTGAGGGAGGTTGGGCTCCTACCTGTTATTTCTCCAGGGCCTTCTCAGGCACCCCTTGAAAGGCCCATTGGAACTGGTCCAGTATTTTATGTTGGTTACCAAGGCAACCACTAGTAAAACCCAAGAGGCCAAAAAGATAGCAATGAACAAGTTGCCTGAAAACTTGGAAAATTTTACCAGACCCAGGAGAGGTGACAGACACGCCTGTAAAGCTGTTAGGCAGACAAGCGTGCAGAGGAAACACTGGTTCTGAACACGGAGGTCGGGTTAGGGCAGAAGGCTTCTGAGGGTGACAGTGGAGAACAGGGCGGACACCGGGCTGGTGGGCCCCATAGGGCTGCGACCCCACCATGCACGCGCACTGTCCATTCCAGCCCCAGGACTCACCTTGCATCTTAGCAGCTGCGATAACATCGCCGGCCGAGATGCTGGACACGTTGACCAGGTAGATCGGGCAGTGAGTCTAAAGGAAAACCCAGTGGGAAGAGAGTGCATCAACCCCAGGAACCGGCTAGGCACTAGCCCAGCCCTGGGCAAACCAATCCTGGCCCCAGTGCCAACCCCTGCGTCTCTCAGCCCCCACTCTCGGGAATGCGGGGCAGCCCGAGCCCAGACCGCGTGAAGCGAGGAGGAGGCAGGCAGCACCCAGCACCAGAGCCCAGGGGCAATGCCAGGGCAAGATGTTGAGGGCTGAACCTCCCATCCTCTACCAGCCCAAATCAAGATGATTGATAACTTAATACAAGGGCCTATTTTCGTTCATGAGTGTGATGACCTAGAGACAGTCGAGGATTATACTGTATGAGGGCTGCTTTATCAGTAGATAGAATGCACCCTGGAGAAGAAACGAAATACAGGAGGTTCAGGGTTCGGAGTCTGAGTCAGACAGGATTGGTCTTGCAAGTAGACACCTGGATTGTAGTATCGATGAGCTTCTCCTCTCTTCACTTCTCTGGGCATATGTTTGAACTAAAAAACAGGAAGCTGGGAGTGCCTGGGGGGCTCAGTGGGTGAGCATCTGCCTTTGGTTTAGGACGTGATCCTGGGGTCCTGGGATCGAGTCCTGTATCAGGCTCCCCACAGGGAGCCTTTTTCTCCCTCTGCCTAGGTCTCTGCCTCTCTCTCTCTGTCTCTCATGAAAGAATAAATAAAATCTTAAAAAAAAAAAAAAAAAAAACCCAAAACCCAGGAATCTGGCCTTCTGTTGTTCAGATCTTTCTTTATTCTGGGGCAAGTTTCCATCAGGAAGTAACTGATATCATAACTACTATCATGCCAGTAAAACAACGTCCTTGTCCAGTGCCCAGACTTGTAGATTGCTAATCGGAAAATTTTCCCAAATGTTATTGTGATGCCTTCTCTACTTATCAAAATGAGAGGACAGAGAGCCTAGGAAAAGGCCCAACATGTCATGTGCTTGGCACAACTTTACTAATTCTGAGATCCGCTGGACCTCCAACCTCTTGTGTTTTCTCTGGTGTTCCTAACACCACCCCTGAGGCTTACATCCTTCAGGGGCAGTCCATGTCTTTTCAGAAGAGAGGTTCTCTGAGCAGGAGTGCCCACTAGAATCGGGGGTGGGCTATTTAAAACTGATGGCTGGGCATCATTCCCACATTCCTGATTCAATAGGTCTGCGAGGGCCTGAGAATTTGCATTCTTAAACTTCTAACAAATGTCGATGCTCCCAGTCCAGGCACCACACTGAGAAAACCCGTGTTCTAGAGGCGACAGTTCAGATTATCTGAGCAAATTGAACTCTTTAATGATCATTTAGAAGGAGAAATAACCTTGGTCTAGTGCTCTGCTGTTTATAAAGTGCCTTTCCTTCTCTGCCTCCTTTGATCCTCACAACCATCCGTGAGAAGTGTTATTACTATACCAATTTCAGACAACAAAAGAGTCTATCAGAGTGGTTGAGTGACCTGCATACGTGGAGAGCTTATATTTGGTAAAGCCCTCACATCTCTTGCTCATTTCCCACCACCACACTGCATCTGCACCCCCTGACCCTGAGCGATACCAAGGAAAACTTCTAAGTGGTCCAGAGGCAGAGGCTTAAATCTCAGTTCTCAAAGCAAACATCTACCAAATTCCTCTACAGAAGACAGAGTTTGGTTGCAGGGAGGCTCTGTGGCTTCCAAACCCATCCTCCTCCCGTGGGAACCACTTCCACTTGAGCAGTGAAGCCAGACTCAGCAAGCTCAAGGGGGTGGAAGAGAGAGCAGACAGCAAGGACCTCCGCCAGGTCTATGGGAACAGCAGCATTCACCCAGCAAGCAGTTTTGGGGTCCTGCGAGTCAGGGATGATGTTGGCAGCCAGGACAGAATGGGACTCCACTGTGTAGACAGAAGATTCTGGTTTCTGAACCCAGAGTCGAGAACAGGTTCAGGGGCAGGTGGGGTCTACTTACCCTGTTTGCAATGGTGATGACTCGGTGAGTGGCTTCAGCTTCCAGCTGTTAGAAACAAAGGACAGGAAGAAAACAAGCCTCACCATTTCTTCTAAGCAAGCCCACATCTGCTCGGGAGCCCACTTTGTCGAAAGTGTTGGTACATCGAACACAGAGTTGGAAGGGTCAACAGCACCCATAGAGGCTGCATCACAGGAGCACCAAGCTCCAAGCACTCTGCTCGCCCTGAGGGAATCCGAGAACTTAGTATCCCCAGCATATCCTTTTGGGATGCTACTCGGGCCTTAAATAAAAGGCAAGGAAACAAAAGCAAAGGGAAATCTAGAGTCCCATCTCTCCATGCTTTCTGGTGTATTGTCTCCACAGCCACACAGCGCGGTAGCAAAGAACAATCCTAATATCAGGCTGGAAATTAGCCTAGACCAGGGTTTCTGAACCTCAGCACTATAAACATTCTGAGTCCAGTAATTCTTGGAGGTAGGGGCTCTCTGGGCATCCTGGGATCCTCAAGCAGCATCCCTCACCTCTACCCACTAGATGCCAGCAGTACCATCCCCAGGTGGGACAACCAAAAACGTCACTAGGCATTGCCGAGTGTCCTCTGGAGAGCAAAATCTCCCCCGGCGTGGAGACTTTAACCAGCAGATGATGTCAGTGATGGCTCATGCTATTAATACCCTACAGTCAAAGCCTTGCTCTTGCCCTCCTATAAGTGAACAAAGCCCAGTCCTGTGACCACCGCCCACTCCTGTTCTCACAGGCACACTCAGGGTCTTGCCCGACTGATGGCAGTGCCATCACATCCTGTCTCTGGATCCTTGTGCCTCGTGAACATCCAGCCAGCATTCTGCACGGAAGGCTTTGAAGAAATGGGAAATAGCTTTCTCCTCACGAATGGCAGAGGATATCTGAATAGGGTCACAGGACAAGAAGGCACTATTTGTCCAATGTGATCCCGCCAGAGCAGAATTCTTTAGTTGGGGGGCTATGGGGGATGTGGGTGGATGCCCTGCAAAACTGCACAAGGACAAAACCACAGGGCAGAAGGATGGTGGGGCTTTTCATTACCATTGCCGTGGGTCATGGGGTAATAAGGGGCAGGGAGCATGGACACCTGTGTGCCTCTGGTTGTTGGTGGGAAGCATCTGAAGTTTTCCTCAGATGCTCAAAAGGATCTCATTCCAAAAACGTTGACTCACTCACTGGCTTATAGCCTGGAATTTCTTTTAAAACATGAAGGTCCGGGCAGCCCGGGTGGCTCAGTGGTTTAGCACCGCTTTTAACGCAGGGCGTGATCCTAGGGACTCGGGATTGAGTCCCACATCAGGCTCCCTGCATGGAGCCTGCTTCTCCCTCTGCCTATGTCTCTGCCTCTCTCTCTCTCTCTCTCATGAATAAATAAATAAAATCTTTAAAAAAAAAAAAACTCATGAAGGTCCTTTCACTCTGTCTCCCCACTGCCCATTCAATTTTGGGGAAAGCAGCCCCTGCTGTGCTCACATTGTCTCCCTCAGATCCCTGAAATCAGAATCAAATCAGATGGGTCTGGTTTCCCCCCAAATGTCATTCCCAAGGAAGCCCAAGGCCTTTGGCTCAGGGCATGATCCCAGGGTCCTGGGATCGAGTCCTACATCGGGCTCCCCACAGGGAGCCTGCTTCTCTGTCTGCCTATGTCTCTGCTTCTCTCTGTGTGCTCTCATGAGTAAATAAATAAAATCTTAGAAAAAAAAGATTCTATGAATCCAGGGATGTCTGGGTGGCTCAGTGGTTGAGCATCTGCCTTTGGCTCAGGGCATGATCCTGGAGTCCGGATTGAGTCCCACATCAGGTTCCCTGCAGGGAGCCTGCTTCTCTCTCTGTCTATATCTCTGCCTCTCTCTGTGTCTCTCATGAATAAATAAATAAATTTAAAAAAAAGAAAGATTCTATGAACCCATAGGAAAGAAGCTGACAAAAGGCACAGAAAGTTTTCCTCACCTCCTCTGGGCGGCTGATTTCGATTCCTTCTGGGCCCGTGATACCCAAATCTAGCGCTTCCTTGGCACCCTGAATAAAAGACAGAAAATTGAATGATACAAGAAAATCACAAACCCCAGGGACTCTCAAATATGTTGGACAGAGCCCATTGCAATAGACTTGCTACTTTTCTCACCTCTGTAGTATTCATCTCCCAAAGAGGGCAGAATCAGTACAGGGCTCCCTTGCAGTAAGGGGGCAGTAAGACTCTCCTAGGTTTCACCTCCATAAGGATGGAATATATTTTTTCCTCTTAAAATTACAGTTCTGTATCTAACCAGCAAGTTTGGGACATGAAAGACGATCGGACTGAAAGTCAGAACTGCCCCACTGAAGTCTAGTCAAGTCTCTAGCTTCCAGCCACATCTAGATGATGTGGCTTTCCTTTCCAAGTATCCTTTTCCAAGTATCCTATTTAAGATCCAGGAGCACAAAGGGACTCATCTATCAGTGAGTAGACCGCTAATAATATCCCAGCTCTTCTGGAGGGCGGATGGTAACAGGAAAGCAGAGAGCTGACTCTCATTTATTCTGATGTCAAATCTCCTTAAAATATTTCTTAGAGGTGCTTCAAATTCTTTTGCTATAATGGAATTTAAATATCATATTAGAACTAAGACATTATCTAAGACTTAAAAACCATTTTGGACTGTGAAGAGTTTTTTTTGCTGTTGTTTTTTTACAGATAGTAGACAAGTTTGGATTTTCTGATTAAGATTTGTCATCTGTGGGGTTGTCAACATCTTGCACTTTCTTTTATAACTTATTTTGTCTGAACAAAATTGTGAGATGGGTGATGGGTGGTCAGGAATCTCCCCCCAACCCAGACCCAGTTATCTGTATTGGCACCCCAGCACCCCCTCCCCCATATTCTCTATTCTCTATTGCCTTGCCTCGGCCACGAGCTCCCCATTCTCAGCATGGACTCGGGGGATCGCTCCAATGTCCTTGCAAGCATGCAACACTTGATACAGCTCGCTGTCCCGAAGCATATACAAGTCTTTGTAGGTCATGAACATCTGGAAGGAGTTGACACCCTTCTCCCTTACCAGTGTCTCCATTTCTGCTTTCACCTGGAGAGCAAAATGCAAAGGCAATGCCACGTGAGTACAGATGTTCAAGAGGCTGGCTGGCAGATGCTGGCTCAGGATGGAGATGTGGGCCATATGACCACCAGCAACCTCACAGTATCATCTCACTTTTCACCCACCCCACAGGCTGCTGTGAGGTCATGTGAGCAAGCAGATGCAGAAGTACTTTGAAAATTGTCAAGTATGACACACATACAGGAACTTTATTGTTACTGTCCAGGAATGTTTCTGCTATTCCGTAGGCTTGTCCTATGTTTCTGACTCCAAGTTAGCCTTATTCATAAATGCACTAACACCTTTTTACTCTCAGGGCTTGTGCCCTCTGCCCCCTTAATAAATATGCACAATTCAGTAGAATAATGCTAAAAATCCTGAGACCCAAGGCGCCTGGCTGGCTCAGTCAGTGGAGCGTGCAACTCTTCTTGATCTTGGGGTTGTGGGTTCGAGCCCCAGGTCGGGCTTGGAGATTGCCTAAAAGTAAAATTAAAACAAACAAAGAAACCCAATCCTGAGACTCTGGGGAAAATCTAATTTAGGAATATGATCAAAGCTACATGAATAAGGAGTTTCATCCCAACGTTACCTACATTAGGAAAAAACTGGAAGCAACATTGGTCTGACAATAGGAATATAAATTGAGGTTTATTTCGTTGATAGGACATTAGGTAGCCACCACACTGATGGTCATGAAGACCATGCAGCCAAACCAAAAATGCTCACATTGAGTAAAAGAGTTACTATGTAAAAAAGCACATATGAAGAAAAGACTGGAAGGAAATAAGCTAAAACAATAGTGGTTGTGTTGGAGTGACCAGATGATGGGCTTCTTTTCTATTTTTAAAATCTTCAGTTAGAAAGAAATTATTTGATAATAACAAAAAAAAGAATTTGAAATTCTAGATGCGTGGAAGTCCCCATAACCTCTGGGGACCTAAGGATGGCTGGCCTGGCTTCAGTGTGGCTGAGAACTGGAATGGATGCTCTATTCCAGGCCAACTCCAGGTGGAGGGAATAGAGAGGCTCCAGGTAGGGTCATCCACCCAGGAGGGTGTCCAAAATAAACAAAACCCTCACCTGAGATAAGGGCTGACTGACATTTAGGGTGGTCTGTGCCTTTACCCAATACCAGGAGGGAGGTCTTCATGGTGTGAGGCTTGGAGGGGTCCGAGCTTTTCAGAAGGACCAGGTGAGAAATAACAGAGGAGACTGGGTGAGCCCCACACTCACAGCTAAAACCCAAGGGCAGTAGTACCTGAGGCTTTTAATTACCATCTGAGAAGGGAGTCAGGCCCTGTAGACCAGTCTCTAGAGCTGAAGAACTTTGTAAAATGTCTTAATGCTTGTTGTTTTTGTTTTTTGTTTTTTTAAAAGTAGACGATGTTATGCGCAAAGTGGGGTATGAACTCAGGATCCTGAGATCAAGAGCCACACGCTCTATTGACTGGGCCAGCCAGGTGCCCCAGTGCTTATTTATTTTTCTGATTCTAGGGCACCCACGGAGTACCGGCACATGGTGATTAACACGGAATTGATAAAAGAATGAGCATCCAGGCTGCTTCCCTGGGATAACAAGCAGTAAAAGTCCAGAAGTGAAACAAAATCTAAACGCTCGTCTATCTGTTTTGGGGAAGAGCAAAGAAGTGGGAATCGGGGAGAGGGGACTGGACTCTGGCCCTGAGGCCTGGAGCAGTGGAAGGACAGGAAAGCCAGAGGGCCACAGAGGCTGAAGCGAGAAACGGCTCAGTGGGAGCCAGCCTCAGCATGTGCCAGGAGCAGCCTCACGGCTCTCAGAGCAGGAGCTGGGCCCCCCAGGAAAGAAGTAGCCCAGTCCATTTGTACCAGGCAGTAATAACCAGTCAGTATGGGACCTTCTGTTCTGTTCTGAGCCCTCAGGACCAAGCTGTCACTTCCAGCATGACAATGAGCCTGACTCTTGCCAAGCCCACTATTCAGCAGCAGCCACTTTAGGAGTCAGCAGCGCTCACCGTAAAGTATTCTGTCAAATGCTTAAAAGAGTTGCTGCTGTGGTCTGAGCAAGGACTCAGCGCTCTCCACACCTCTGGTCTTAGGCCCTCTGTGTCTGCTGGAAAACTGGCCCTTTAAATTAAGCAGAATGAGCCTTCTGGTCCTCTTGCGGAACCATGTGTTTTTTCTCTTGGCATTTGGGGGAGTTGGGATGGTGGTGGTGCGGGTCCCACACCTGTGGGAGAGCACCCCACCCTAGCTGACTCTGACCAAATGGCCCCTCTGCCTGTTCTAAAAAGAACATTCATTCTTCTTTTGGGATTCCACCCAGCACCATTACCTTGGGTGCCCACCAGGTGATCCCCACGTGCAGGGCATAGTCACAGCAGACCTTGGGGTCCGCCAGACCCCGGCACTTCTCATAGGCATCCACGAGGGAGGTTTCCTTATCAGGCAGGACGTGGCCGATGACCATGGTGGTGCCTCCAACTAGTGCTGCCTGCAGGAGACGGGAAAAGCAGTCTCATTACATCCCTTCCCACAGCCAGGTCACCAATGCAAAGACACACAGAGTCCTTGGATGGACATTCAGGACAACCACAGACCCTATCAAGCAAGAGGCTGTGAGTCTCCAGTGCAGCAATGCTTGGGAAATTGTAAGGAGCTGGACATACAGGAGCCAGTAACCTTTATCACCACTGTGGATCCAGCACAAACCCACTTCTTCCTTGTCATGGGTTCTAGCTCGGTGCTTTGGAAAAAACACTTAGTGTGTTACCCCAGCCTGAGGCCAGCCTTTCTTTTCCAGACTCCCCTCCTCCCACACCCAATGATTTTAGCCAATGTGAATATAGAGACAACACAACCAAATGTTTGAGGTAACAAAATGTCTATTTATAATTATTTAGTTATCCAGATGTATTTAAATCCTAATATAAAATGTTAATTTGGAATATATCATTTTGTTTTATTCACTCATATTTCATGAAACGATTTTATTCCAAGTTTTCATGTGCACCTTCCGCATGGGAGTTCTTTGTCTTCAGTTTTTCCAAGCACGTTGAGTTCATTTCCATTTATCTTGTTTGAGATCGAGTACTTTTTAGGTCCCTGTATGATTTATCAATGAAAAATTACCCTATTCACAATCTCCACAAGATACCACTTAAAAAGAAATCATTAAGAAGCCTCATTTGTGATAAAAAAAAAAAAAAAGCATAGCTCCAGGAATAATTACTAAATCTGTATTAAAGATTCACCTCGCCCATGCATACTTTTTTAACAACCAATTTGGTCGGCTGACCTGCACAAACTTCCAGAATGAGCATTGACCAAAGACTATTCCTGGCTAATGTTGTTCCCAAACAAAACTTCATCAAAACAGAATAATCAAGAGAGGGCTCTGCTACTTTCTGTATGCTCTGATAGAGGGTGACTCTTTTTTTTCCAATGAGTAGAAGTTTAGACAAAACCCATCCTTCTATTTGGGTCCTGACAGTAATTTGGATCAGCCTAAGTTTGAGTCCTCGTTCACCACCTCCCAGCTGGATAGCCTCAGCCACATTACTTAACGTCTCTGAGATGCTTTACCTATAATAGCTATTATAATAGTTACTTAACCTCTCTAAGCTTTACCTAAATTAGTTCCCTGGCTGGTTAGTTGGGAAAATCAAGTGAAATGTCTTTAATAAAGTGGACTGAGTGAAGTCTGTCCTTATGTGTGCATTTAATTATCCAGACTTTGGCTGTTTATCTCTGTTTTCTGTAGAGGAAGAAAACGGGACAGTGAAATTTTCTTAATGATTTCATGCTTCTCCAGTCACAGTCAAATCCTAAATCACAAATCAGAAACACTGCTGGGGGTTGGGGAACTGAAAAACGTTAATTTAGTGGTCAAAGAATTAAAATGAAAACTCTTGCAGCATGGATTTCCCACGCTGATGTTGGCTGGGCCATGTCGGGAGGGCAGGAGTCCGACTTCTTGCATGGCTTAAAGCCACCAACAGAGGGCGGTGGTTCTGCGGTACACAGCGAGGGAAATGGGATAGGGGGTGCAGGGAAATGAGAAGGGGAAGAGCAGCAGATTGTAGCTTTACTCGCTGGTTTCTATTTGTGATCTGGCTGGATGTGCCGGGCTGATTCATCCTTACAGCAGGTGGTTGTACTCTATTCTTCCCTGAAATGCATTTCTTGCCTTTACATGTAGACACAGGGGGTATCAGATATTGATATTTCATACACTAAATTGTTTATATTTTATACACTTGTTTTACTGGTTCTAGATTGTCTTCCTCTACATCCCACTCAGTAGGTCTCTAGCCTTGGATAGAAAAAGAGGGACCTGGAAACAGCTGGAAACAGGATAATCAGAGAGCTGATACTGTTCTTAAGATCTGTGGGTCCCAGAGCAAGAGGAGAAAAGGAGGTCCCTATGCTGAATCTCTAAGTGGTTAAAAGTTACAGATCAAGCTAACTGTCAAACAGAATACATTCTATCCTCCTACTACTCTAACAAATATATGGCCGAGAAGGCCAGGCCTGAATTTAGAGCTCTTGGAGTCTGCAGCTCTGAGCTACATTATATGGGATGTTAACCTTCAGCCTTTGCAGCTGCCCCCTGCCCACATCCCTGATCCTGGGTTCATCCTGCAGCCTGCAGGTCTAAGATCTGCTCACTCCCTGCAAAATGCTACCCTTGGACCCAGGCATGCACACACAGGTAGTCTGGTTCCCAGCAGAAGAGATTCAAGCTTGCATAGGACCTGGAAGTGCTCAGGACCATTTACTAAGAAAGTCCAGGGACCCTGAGTCTAGAAGAGGACAGTGGGCTCTGGGTAGACACGACCCCTCTTGCCTGAGCCTAAGGACAGTAACTGAAGAGTTCTGGTAGGTGTCACTGGATGGTGGTGCTGACTTTCTCACTTATTGGCTGGAATCCAGGGCCAACTGTGTGCTCACTCTACACCTCACCTCCTGGGGGCCCAGAGAAGATCTGGTAGCAATGGATGTGAGAGCACCTATAAGCTGGGAAGAGCCACATAAATATCTGGACTAATTATATCTGCTATTACCTCAGGCCTCAAAGCACAAGTTTAACAGGATCAGCAAAGATTCAGGAGCCCAGACCAAATGCTGGATGTACAAGTATGTACGAGCACTTGTTGCCTCTCAGGCAAGATATAAACAGAGCTGGCTTTTTTTTTTTTTTTTTTTAAGATTTTATTTATTTATTCATGAGAAACACAAAGAGAGGCAGAGATAGAGGCAGAGTGAGAAGCAGGTTCCATGCGGGGAGCCCGGTGCGGGACTTGATCCCAGGATCTCGGGATCACTCCCCGAGCCAAAGGCAGATGCTCAACCGCTGAGCCATCCAGGCATCCCCAGAGCTGGCTTTTAAAATATATACAGTTCCAACCCACGGGATGAATGCCGACAAGCTCTGTCTTCCTTGGAGTGTGATATCACAGATGTGACAGACCTTTTTACTGTCATCCCACACAGAAACAGCCTTGTAGAAATCAACAGAGAGCATGACCCAATCCTGTTCCTGAGGCTTTCAAAAGGATTATGTTTACAAGTATGGGACTGCGTGACTGCTGAACGTTCCTGGTTTTATGCAAAAATGGTGTTGGTTAAGCAAGCTGTGGACAATGTTTAATGGAAGTCAACAGAAATGATGTTCATGGAGTCTAAGTCATAACATGGAAAAAGGGTGATACTATAATGAGCGAAAAAGGCAGGATTCAATATGTGTGCCCAAGATGCTGAGAAGTATGTTTAAACACACAGGCACCCACACAAGGAAAAACATGGGAGGAAATATACCAAAACATTAACAAGGACTGTTTTGAGTGATGAGAATCTGAGTTATTTAGTTTCTCTAGTTTTCCAAAATCTATTTAATAGACATTATTTATAATATCTATTTTAAACAGAAATTGAGAAAAAGCTAAAAATTATTTAAAATTTAGTTAACCACGTGGGGCGCCTGGGTGGCTTAGTTGGTTATGTGTCTGACTCTTGGTTTCAGCTCGGATCATGATCTCAGGGTCCTGGGGTCAAGCCCCATTGGGCTCCCCACTCAGTGGGGAGTCTGCTTGAGAGTGTCTCTCTCTCTCTCTCTGTCCTTCTGCCCCTCCTTGCAGCCCCCCACATGTTCTCTCTCTCAAAACAAATAATAAATCCTTAAAAAAATTTAGTTAACCATGCTTATGTGTTCAAAATACTTTCTTCTGAAAATTATGAAATATTTCAACCATACAGTAAAATTATAGAAAATACTACAACACATAGCATGAACTCACTAGTCAAACATAACAGATTTAACATTTTTCGCTGTTTTTTAAAAAAAAAACATTAAAAAAAAGGGGGGGGGCACCTGGGTGGCTCAGTTGGTTGAGTGTCTGCTTTTGGCGTCCTGGGATGGAGCCCCACATCTGGCTCTCTGCTCAGTGGAGAGCCTGCTTCTCCCTCTCCCTCTGCCTGCTGCTCTGCCTACTTATGTGCACTCTCTCTCAAATAAATAAAAATCTTAAAAAAAAAAAAAAGAAATACAAGCAATCCAACCAAAGCCCTCCGTCCTGTTCTCTATCCCCCTCCCCAGAGGTTGACATATAAATTGCCTTAAAAATATATAAATCTATATTTTTATGCTTTTACTATGGTTTGTCTTGTTAATTTAAAAAATCTACACAAACGGTATCCTACTGTCCATACTTTTTTGCAACTTGCTTTTTTTTTTTTTAATTTTTATTTATTTATGATAGTCACACAGAGAGAGAGAGGCAGAGACACAGGCAAAGAGAGAAGCAGGCTCCATGCACCGGGAGCCTGACGTGGGATTTGATCCCGGGTCTCCAGGATCGCACCCTGGGCCAAAGGCAGGCGCTAAACCGCTGCACCACCCAGGGATCCCTGCAACTTGCTTTTTTAAAAAACTCAATATCTTTAAGATCTATTTCATTCATTTAATTAATTAATTAATTAATTAATTATATGAATGCTCTTCCACGTAGGTGTTTAGCTCTGAGTTCATGGACATTTATTTACCACCACACATGGTGCTTGAGTATTCCTGCTCATATGTGTACAGTCCCCATATGGAGGTAGAAGTTGCCAGGAAGTGGATGTGTAGCTTAGTGGTGCATGCACACCTCCAACTCTTACTACATGAGCCCAGGAGTTAACTACAGAGTTAATAGTGGATAACTTAATAGTGGATAAATGGACATTGGGACCATCTGTTTAATCAACAGACACAGCATTATTATACACATTTGGCAGGAGATGAAACATAACTTGAGTATTTCAAAGGGTTACCATGATTTGTTTTTGACATTTGTGATCTTCTGCTGGGTGAATCTGGATTTATTTGATGCCCAGTAACGTCACCTCCACTTGCTTCCTAATACAACCCAATATACTTATTGGTAATCCACTTTCCAGGCATAAACTTGGGCAGAACTTGTATTGAAACTCAACCTACACCTGATAGAAATGTCACCTTCATGCTTTAGAAGTTCAGACCACTGCGGGGCACACAGGGTCTCCATAGGGACCAGGGCCATGCTCAGAAAGTTGGAAAGAAATTTCAGAAAAATATGATTTATTTGCTGACATCACAGTGTTGGAGAGAACAGTGTATTGGCCCTTCCTGCCTCTGTCAAGACAAGGCTCTCTGGAGAATCACTTACCATCTTCTGCCTTGCTGCAGCTTGAATCACATTTTGCTGGGTTCCCAGTAGCAATGGTTTTTAAAAATCTTCCAATTCCACACTCTCCATCCCTTGCCCCTGCCCTGCAACCCTTCCCCCAAAGCAGCAGCTTGTTCCAAGGTGGAACAACAGGTCAAGGCACAAACTTCGTGCTCTGCTATTGAGAAGGCACTTGAGCCAGAGGGAATCTGTGGGGTTTCTCACTGGGGAAGAGGGAGGGGCTTCCTGGAGCATATTTTCCTACAGGGCATAAACAAGGGGGTTTGTGTTGGGGGAGGTGATGGGAATAAAAAAGCAGGATCTGCTACTACCTAGGCCTATCAACCAGGGGCAACTCAATCTTTAAGAATGGAATGCTCTAGCACTGAGAATCAAATAACAAGTATTTGGATGTGTTTTGTAGACTAGTGAGCGCGATGCAAACATTTCCACATTTTCTAATGCAGCTGGGAAAGGCAACACTGGTTCAGCTAGATCTGCTTCTCTTGGAATTGCTGAACTAGTTCTTTTGCTTTGCACATTAAAATTATCTTCTATCTTTTATTCACAATCTCCCAAAGTACAAGAGAAAAAAAAATCACTAGCTCGGTGGTTTCTCTCTTGCTCCGAATAACTTCCTTCACCATCAAGGATCTGTTGGCTTCTTAAAGGCCCTCTGGAGAGCCAGCTCTGAAGCACCACAGTGTCTTGGGACTTGAGAAACTTACCAAAACAAGGACCTGAGCATTTCATCAAATAGGATGACATATGTATGGTGCTTAGAGCCATGCCTGGCACTCGGTCAGTATCTTTCTCATCCTGAAACACAAGTTCACCAGCCATAGGCAGCTTTTTGGGCACCTGGTCTGTGGGGTCCCCCAGTTCCCTGCATGTAGAGAGGCTCTCCTGCTTGGGATTTAATGTTTTGCTGTCATCATGTTAAAATTCTTCATAATTTTTTCACAAGGAGTCCCACATTTTTATTGACTGGCTACACTTGCCTAATCGAGGGTGATCTGGCTCTTAACAGGCTTACACTGAACTTCACCACCAATTCAGAAAGCTCACACTGGGGGCTCAGGACACTGACTCTCTGACAATTCCCTTCCAGGCAAGTTGAGTGCAGACCACTGCTCCAGCCTCCTTTGGAGTCACTCCCATTCCTGTCTATCAATTGCCTCCTTTCTCTGAGGAAAACAAAAACAAAAACAAAACAAAAAATTTAAAAATCACCCCTAATATTTCTGCAGGGTATCCCACTGCTCTGTGATCAGCTCCCTGGGGCCACCCTTTCTGTCCCTGTGGCTATACAGACAGCTCTCAAGTCTTTTCTTGACCCAAAATTTACAGCCTATTGAGCTCATCATGCAGCTGACTGGCTTTCTCTAAATTGTATATTTGCAATTAATTGCACTCCCAAACTTCCTTTTACTTTCCACTCTTACCTTCTGAGTCCATGGCCTCTCCCATTGCATCTGGAGGCCTGGTCGCCCGTCTGACCTCACCATGCTCTTACTCTTAGCATTACCAACATAGCTAAAACACACTGCATTCTTTGAATTTTCTTTCTTTCTCTCCCTTTCTTTTTTAAACTATTTTATTTATTTATTCATGAGAGGCACAGAGAGAGAGAGAGAGACAGAGACACAGGCTGAGGGAGAAGCAGGCTCCATGCAGGGAGCCCGACATGGGACTCGATCCTGGGTCTCCAGGATCAGGCCCTGGGCTGAAGGCGGCGCTAAACCGCTGAGCCACCCGGGCTGCCCTCTCTTTTTCTTTTTAAAGATTTTATCCATCTATTTGACAGAGAGAGAAAAAGAGGGAGAGAGCACAAGCAGGGGGAGGGGCAGGAAGAGGGAGAGGGAGCAGCAGACTCCCTGCCGAGCAGGCAGCCCAACTCAGAACTCATCCCAAGATCTCGGAACCATGACCTGAGCTGAAGGCAGACGCTCAACCTACTGAGCCACCCAGGCACCCAGATTTTTTAAATTTTCTGCAGAGGAAAACAGGCAACCTTCAGTCCACAATATATTTTGGGAAAAGGACATTTTCCTCAACTTACCCTGCCCGCCATTTGCAAGCATATTAATGTTATATTTAGAGGCAAAATAGTATAGTGACAAGAATCAGACCTTAGGGCAGTCAGATCCAGATTTAAATTCTAACTCCATCACTTACTTGTAAGAACGTGGGCAAGTTGTTTAATCTTTGAGCTCCATTTCCTCATTTGTAAGATGAGGATAATAATATATACCCATGGCGTTACTCTAACTACATGAGATAATAATGCATGTAAAGCACTTAGCACAGTGCCTGCACATAGTAGGAGCCCAATAAATAGTAGTGTTTATTGGCAATACGTATAGTCTGTAGGTAGCATTAATGTACACACCATGTGCCCTCTACTACATGTACCAGATGCTCTCCAGAAGAAGCAAGAAATACAAACATCTTAGGTACTGAGAGTGATTGGCAAACAGGACAAGAAAAAGGTTCATTTGTAATAGAAATGACTTCAACGTACTATGAGAGTATAAGGCATCAAAAGTGACGTTCCTCTTGGGGTGCCTGGGTGGCTTGATCGGTTAAGTATCTGCCTTTGGCTCAGGCTATGATCTCAGGGGTCCTGGGTGGGCTCCCCCTCAGCAGGGAGCCTGCTTCTCTCTCTCCCTCTACCCCTCCCCCTGCTCATGAGCTCATGCCCTCTCAGATAAATAGATAAAATCTTAAAAAAGGCCAAAGGAAGAGAAGGACATACTGGATAGGCAGCTTAAGAGCTGGCAGGTGGGCAGGACAGTGTGGGCAAAGTCAGGAGCACAGCAGATCTGTTTAGTTTGGGCTGAGGCAGGTCTAATTAGGACCAAACTCTGAGGACCTTGCTGAACACGGATTGCATCTGGTTGGCAAAGGTTTGCAACTTGTGTGCTACGGAGATGGTGGTCCTGAGGGAGGGGCACAGTTCCAGAGGGGACGTGGGGCCTCACCCCCCTCCCTGGACTAGTCGGTAGTCACAGCAGGCTCCGGAGCAGAGGAAGAATGTGAAGGCTGACTTCCGATACCCTGGCTCTGGAGTGCCAGCTGCACTGTGACGGCCCTGCATTTGGGGCCAGGGATGGGAGGGACAAGTGTGAAAGCTGTTTCTCAGGAGAAGCAGCAGCAGCAGCCAGGTTTGATGCTGGAAGGGAAGGTGGTGTAAATAATGAGGGAGGTTTCATGCTTGCGTGGCTGAGAAGGGAGGAGAGGGAAAGGAGTTTTTGTTCGTGCTAAGAGAGCTGATCGGGGGCCATCCAAGTGGAGACGAGTGTGATTAATGATAACCAACACCCACTGAGCCTGTGCTCTGTGCCCCTTGAACTGCTACAACGACCCTGTGAAATAGGTACATTACTGTCCCCGTTGTTCCCATGAGGCAACTGAGGGTTGATCTTCATATCTCTCAGGCTGGGAGGGACCCCTCTTCCCATCCATTCAAGAGGGGTGAAGAATCAAGAAAGGAGGAGATGATCAGAGGGTGCCCGGACCCTTGGTTCCAGACCTCTTAGCAAAACAGGAAATGGAGTCAAATTCCCAGGGGCAAGGTTTGGAAAAATTAGAAGTGTGGCACTAAGCCCACACTCCTACGGGAGTTGCATGCAGAATCAGCTAGAGAGGGCTGGGCTCAGGAAGCTGGCAGAGGGCGTGCAGAGGAAGCAGCCCGGGAGAGCTGAGGGAGTGGGGAGTCCAGAGGGCAGGGACGGCTGATGAAGGGTCCAGGCAGAGATCCAGCATGCCAATAAAGGGGGAGGCATCTCAGGGCTGGCCCAGAGTTTGGCTGGAGCTTAGAGTGACATTTGCATTTTTCTGTTTGTTAGCAGTGTGGGGGGACAATATCTCCCAGTGGGAGAAGCTGGGACTCTGCAGCCTGGCAGACCCAGATCCGAGTTCTTCCTGTATCGCCCGTGGCCTTGGGCGAGCCAGCTCTGGCCTGAGAGGATGGGGGTGCCGTTCCTGGGGGGAGGGATCGCTGAGCGGGAAGAAGGGTTGTGGTGGACGTGCTGAGTTTGGGGGAGGCACACTGAGGTGTCTGAGTTGTAGCTCTAACGGAGGGAATCGTGGGTAACAGGTCACCTGGGGAGGCAAGGTGAGTAGGAGGTGACCTGGGATAGGGCTCTGAGCTGCACACAGAGGATTGAGACAAGATAAGATGAGGAAGAACTCTGGGAAGGATAGCCAAGAGGTGGGAGGAAGACCAGGCTGGCCGGAGGTTATGGGAGAAGCCAGCCCTCCTACCAGGGCAAGAAACTCCCCGGCTCACTGGCTTCTAGAGGATGGGAGCTGCCCTAAAGGCTAAATGCCATCCCCATCCCAACCCTGGGAGGCCTGAATGCCCCCTCCCCAGAAGCGAACAAACCAGGGCAGTTTGGGGGGTCTCAGGGACAGTGAGCAAACATCTGCTCAGGAAGCCCTGACGTAAGCCTGTCTGGCGCTGGCTCAACAGGTAGACTCGGGGCGCGCATAGCACCACCACCAGCGGGAGCGCTAGGCGAAGGGCCAGAGGGTCTGAGGTTCCGTGTGAAGTCCTCATCTCCCCGCCTCCCTTCAGCCTCAGCAATAAAGAGCAGGCCTCCCTCCCCCCCCCCTTTGCAAGGAGCAGGTGGGTCATGCACAGGTCAGGAGGCTGGCAACAGCTTTTCTCCTCCTTCCCCTTCTGTCTCAAATTCCTAAGTATAAAGGGGGTGCTGATTCTCTCGGTGGGGAGGGGGTGCTGCTCATGCAGCAGTGCTGGCAGCAGAACCCAGCACCAGAACCATGTGCAGGGAAGGACAGTTCCTGAGCTCTGGGATTCTCACCCCTGGAGGTACCCAAGGCAGCAGAGAGTCACCCCTATTAGAGGGCCTTTGGATGAAACTAGACCCAGAGAGAATCTCCCAGAGAGCTGCACCCCTGCCCAAGGACTTGGTCCCTTCCTCCCTCAATGCAGGATGTGCTCCAGGAGAGGGTCAGCTGCACAGCAAAGTACTTCCCTCAACAAGTCTTCACAACAGGGGCACCTGGGTGGCTCAGGTTGTGATTCCAGGATCCTGGGATTGAGTCCCGCATTGGGATCCCCACAGGGAGCCTGCTTCTCCCTCTGCCTATGTCTCTGCCTCTGTGTGTGTGTCTCTCATGAATAAATAAATAAAATCTTAGAAAAAAAAAAAAAGTCTTCACAACCACCTCTTGCCACAGAGGTTTTTATACCTTAGTTTCTTAGAGCTGGGCCAAGACTGGGAACTAGGTATTTTTACTCCAAATCACATACTCTTCTGTAAATGCTAAGAACACATCTGATACCTATAAAACAGTAACTAAGCCCAAAACCTCATAGCCTGGGGTGATCTCACCATGCCTCAGGGTTTCCTAGAGGGAATACTTAAAATAGACAACTGATAAGGAAGTATATACATCAGCCCTAACATTTTCTGGCTTCCGGAACTAGGAATACGTGGATACCAACTGGAGGGAGAATGTAAAAGCATGCATGAGATGATGCACATTTTCATGGTTAAGACATTTCCTTTAAACCATGAAATGAATTGTGTTAATTCCCAGACATGGCAGATGGGCGTGTTGCAGGGATACAGAAGCAGCTTGCTCAGTACAAAGTGACATCACTCTTGCCGAAGCCAGCAGGCTCCTGTGGCAGTTACCTCCTGGGCTGAGCTCACTTTCAGGAGAGAGAATAATATTTACTGATCACCTACTATGTGCTGTGCTCTTAACATTATTATCTTATTTGATCCTTAAGATGAGCCTGCAATTGAAAGCAAGGACTCAGACAGATATATGTGCCCATAGCAGCATTATTCCTAAAAGCCAAAAAGTAGAAGCAACCCAAGGGTCGAGGGATGCGTAGATAGAGAAATAAATTGTGATATATATGAATGTCACCTAGTCTTAAAAAATAGGAAATTCGTACCCATGTTACAATGCAATTGAAAGTGGAGAATGTTATGCTAAATGAAATAAGCCAGTCACAAGTGAACAAATACTGTATGAATCCACATAGATGAAGTACCTAGGGTAGTCAAGGTCACAGTGCCAGAAAGTGGAATGGTGGTTGCCAGGGGTTGGGGGGTAAAGGGGAATGAGGTCATATTAATGGGTACAGAGTTTCAGCTAGTGAAGATGAAAAAATTCTGGGGATGGATTTTTTTTTTTTAATCTTTTTAAAGGGCAGCCCGGGTGGCTCAGTGGTTTGGTGCCTGCCTTCGGCCCAGGGCGTGATCCTGGAGACCCAGGATCGAGTCCCATGTCGGTCTCCCTGTGTGGAGCCTGCTTCTCCCTCTGCCTGTGTCTCTGCCTCTCTCTCTCTCTCTGTCTCTCAAAATAAATAAATAAAATCTTTAAAAAGATTTTTTTTAAGATTTTATTTATTTGAGAGAGAGAATGAGCATGGGGAGGGACAGAAGCAAAGTGAGAAAGCAGAGTCCCGGCTGAGTGCAGAGCCCGACTCAAGGCTCGATCCCAGAACTCTTGGATCATGATCTGAGCAGAAGGCAGATGTTTAATCGACTGAGCCCCACAGGTGCCCCTGGAGATGGATTATTACAGCGATAACATTGTGTATGTACTTAATGTCACTGACTTACACACTTAAAAATGGTTAAAACGGCAAATTTTATGTTATATTTTAGCACAATAAAGACTTTAAAAAATATGATTCTATAGGGTAGAGGTTACTCAACTCCTTTTATAGATAAGAAAGCAGACTCAGAGGAAATCGCACAGCCAGACTGAATGAGAGTCCATCTGATTCTAGAGCCCCCACGTTTCCTTTACATTATGCTGTCCCTCCTAGAGCTCAGGATAGCCCTAGCCTGACTGAGGGGGCTCCCTGGCCCCAAGATTCCTCTGTGAAAAGATGGAGAAAAGCCCAAGTGAAATTGGACCTAACTGCAGTTTAGGAACAGAGGGGTAGGTGTGGCTTGAGCTTGAATTACAGGGCTAACTCTGAGAATTGTGCCAACATCCAAAATTATGAAATGAGGAGCTCCGGGCTTCTCTCTAATCCAGAATGATTATCTTCACTGCCGAGCATCCAATTTAAATTCATTGTGTCTAATACAAAGCCACAGTACAGAGCAGGCTGTCTCCCGACATGCAGTTACCATGGAGACTGGAGATGATCCTCAAAGGGAGTTATGTGGTGGAGAGAACGTGGCTGCCAGCTTCTAAGAAGCCAAGGGGCCTGGGGAAACCATTCTAAAATAGAGCTGCACAGAGAGGCCCTTTGTCATCCTCCTGCTTAGCAAAGCCCCTTCTAATCCCAAAGCAGGAAAGTTTACAGGCAAGCAGGGCACGACCATATTTATTAAAAGTCCAGGCTGCCCACGGATGCCAGAGAGGAGGGCTTTATCCACCATCCACAAATCAACCACACGTAACCCAACTTGCTCTCCTGCCCCACGTCTACCCTGACGTGGGCGAGTCCTCAATCTGGTCCCAAAGCTAAGGATAACAATACCATCAAACTGCTGAGGGAGGCTGCCCTGGGGCCTCCCTGGATACATGGTGCTCAGGAATGGGGCTGGAGTCAAGACTGGGAGGCAGGCACACCTGTCCCTGCACTGATAAGCGTGGCAAATATTTCACTTTCTGAGACTCCGCTTCCTCACCTGGGAAGAAAGGATACTGAGATAATAACAAGACCTGTCTGAGGTGGGGGAGAGGGGGCTTTAAAGATCAAAATAAGTGAATATTGGATATAACAGGTACTCTGACAAATGGGCCTGGACAGCTCGACACGTCCCTCTTGTAGGAGGGCAGGGGACGGAAGCTCATCAGTGGAGAGCCATGCGCCGCCAGGAGCCACCCCGGGGCCTGGGATCCCACAGTCCATCAGAGGCCCACCATGCTTCATTCTGAACCCTGTATTTTCCACACAGCAGGGAAAATATACTCTTTGATGGGCCATTAAGCCTAGGGCATAGAGATTTGGAGCTAGTATGCTTTCCCAAATGTGAGTTCTAGAGTATCTTAAACCAAGCAAGTGACTCAGGCCATCAACCCAGAAAAGAGAAGCTACAGCCCAAGCCTGGCAGTAACAAGGGATACCAAAAAGAATGGAAACAGGGCAGAGGGACAAGGAAAGGGTGGCAATGGCTCAGTGGTTAGAATTTCAGTCCACAAAACTTTTGTTTTTTATAGATTTTTTTATTTGCTCATGAGAGAGAGAGGCAGAGACATAGGCAGAGGGAGAAGCAGGCTCCCTGTGGGAAACCTGACGCGGGACTCAATCCTGGGACCCCAGGATCATGACCTGAGCCAAAAGCAAACGCTCAAACATTGAGTCATGCAGGTGCCCCAGTCCACAAAACTTTTATCTTCCTCTAGTTCCCTCAGTCCTCCCCAGCCTCCCCGTATTTGCCACTGACTAAGGCAGAGAGGGAGCAAAATGGGCTCTTCCCCATGATGTCATTACAGCTTACTGTAGGGTAAGATCCAAGTCACTTGAAGATACTAGATCTCCATCGGTATGTAGCCCAGTGTCATGAGGACAACATCCTCAAGGCCCTCACCTGGACCCCCAATACCCAGTAACATTTCTTTTAACACACACTATACACACACACACACACACACACACACACACACACAGTCATAGCTTTTCCCCCCCTCCAAATAACTTGAGAAAAACGTAAAGAAAAGTCTTAGCTTTTAGCTAACAGAAAGGGACCATGCTAAGGGCAGAGGATGTTTATCAAGTATTTGGTTAATGCACTCAGTTTACTGTTCTCTTAAGTTTTTGGTTTATAGCCTGCACTAAAAAAGTTTGCTCCCAAAGATGAAACAACCAAGACAACTTTGAAAAAGAAGAACAGGGGCACCTGGGTGACTCACTTGGTTGAACGTCTGACTTTTGATTTTGGCTCGGGTCATGACCTCAGGGTTGTGAGATCTAGCCACACTTTGGGCTCTGTCCTTAGCACGGAGTCGGCTTAAGATGCTCTTTCTCCTTCCCCTCTGCCCCTTCCCACCGCTTGTGCCTTTACCCCAAGGAAATAAATAAATAAAATCTTTAAAAGAAGAAAAAAAGCAGAACAAAGTTGGAGGACTTACACTATCTGCATTCAAGTCTTATCGTAAAGATATAAAAATCAAGACAGGGTTGTATTGGTGTAAAGACAGACAAATAGATCAAAAGACTAGAAAAGTAAGTCCAGAAATAGATCCATACATAGTCAACTGCTTTATGACAAGGGATAATCTTGTCAACAAATGGTGTTGGAACAACTGGACAGTCAACACAAAAAACTGAACCTCAACCTCTACCATACACCATACACAAAAACTAACTTAAAATGGATCATAGAGGGGCGCCTGGGTGGCTTAGTTGGTTAAGCCTTTGGCTCAGGTCATGATCCCAGGGATCTGGGATGGAGTACCAAGTCTCAAGCTCCCTGCTCAGCTGGGAGTATGCTTTTCCCTCTGCCTCTGCAATCTCTCTTGCTCTCACTCTCTCTCAAATAAATAAATAAATAAATAAATAAATAAATAAATAAATATCTTTAAAGAAACACCTCACAATGGAGAACTTCCATGTTGGTGAACACATGGACATGTGGGGACAGTGGTGCATCTGGAGAGGGCATGGAGGCTCCAGGTCTCATGCCCCACCTCACCCTATGCATCTCTTCCATCTGGTTGTTCCTGAGTTATATCCTTTTATAATAAACCAGTAATCTAGTGGGAAAAAAAACACAAGGTACCACTACACACCTGTTAGAATGGCTAAAATTAAAAAGACTGGGGGCACCTGGGTGGCTCAGTGGTTGAGAGTCTGCCTTCAGCTCAGGTTGTGATGCTGGAGTCTTGGGATCGAGTCCTGCAACAGGCTCCCAGCATTATTTTAAATAATAATCTTTAATAAGATTTTAAATCTTAAAAAATAATAAAAAACAAAAAGACTGATCATAACAAGTAACGGCAAAGATGTGGAAACCGAAAGGATACAAAACATTGCAACCACTTTGGAAACCAGTTTGACAATTTCTTAAAAAGTTAAATATACATCTACTGTATGACCTAGACACTCTATTGCTAGGTGATTAAGTAAGGGAAATAAGCACACGTCTGCACAAACACTTGTACCCAAATGTTCATAGTAGTTTTATCTATAAGAACCGAAAACTTAATAATGCTGAGTGGAAGAAACCAGGCCAAAAAAGGAATACATACTGGATTATTCCATTTATATAAAAATGTGAGAAAATGCAAATTAATCTATGTGATAGAAAAGAGATCAGTGGTCATTAAGGGCAGAGAAAGGATTACAGGGACACAAATAAACCTTTGGGGTGATGAATATGTTTATGATATTAATGGTGATGGCTTTACAGTGTATACAAACTATGCATTTTAAAATTTTATTTAAGGAAAATTTTTTAAGCTTTTATTTATTTATTCATGAGAGACACACACACACACAGAAGCAGAGACACAGGCAGAGGGAGAAGCAGGCTTTATGCAGGGAGCCCGATGCGGGACTTGATCCCAGGACTCCAGGATCACGCTCTGAGCTGAAGGCAGACGCCAAACCACTGAGCCATCCAGGGATCCCTATTTTATTTTTTAAAGATTTTATTTTATCACAGGACCCTGGGATCACAACCTGAGCCAAAGGCAGACGTTCAACCATTGAGCCATCCAGGTGCCCCAAGATTTTATTTAAGTAATCTCTATACCCAACATGGGCCTAGAACTTACAACCCTGAGATCACTGACTGAGCCAGCCAGGCGTCCCTCAAACTATACACTTTTTAAAATGTCTTATTTTATGTCAATTTGTTGAAAAAAAAAAAAAAAACCCACATGGATTAAAACAAAAAAAGGGGTTTCCTAGGTTATCTAATCATGATCTTCTTCATTCTATTCAGATTCCTCTCCAAAATAGAGTTCACAATATATATTATCTATTCTTTAAAAGATTTATTTATTTGAGACAGAAAAAGAGCATGCATGCACGAACACGGAGGGGAGAGGTAGAGGGAGAGAGAGAAGCAGGCACCCCGCTGAGCAGGGAAGCCAATGCAGGGCTCAATCCCGAGACCCCGGGATCATGACCTGAGCCAAAGGCAGATGCTTAACCGACTGAGCCACCCAGGCGCCCCTAATTTTATTTCTAAATATTAATTGAAAATACTGTGGAGAGTTTAAATCTAAACATGAAAGTTATTATTTATGCATTAGGGGTTGGATTCATTAATCTTTAACGGTATTTCCAGCTCTAAAATTGTGTGTGAGGGGCAGCCCGGGTGGCTCAGCGGTTTAGTGCTGCCTTCGGCCCAGGGCCTTATCCTGGAGACCCAGGATCGAGTCCCACGTTGGGTTCCCTGCATGGAGCCTGCTTCTCCCTCTGCCTGTGTCTGTTCCTCTATGTGTATGTCTTTCATGAATAAGCAAATAAAATCTTAAAAAAAAAAAATGTGTGTGTTACTGAGCATGTGTGAGTGTGAGAATGTGAAAGTGTATGAAGGGGAGTATGAGAGAGAAAAAGTGATCAGTGAGAAAGTTCTTACTATAGTTGGTCCATAGTTTTATCTTCATATAGTCACTAATTAAGGATCATTACAGCTCCTAATTTTTAATTAACAAGAAATAAATAAGGATCAGAAGGAGAAATAAATGTGCTTGGCTGCACTGATCACTTGAGGGAATGATGAGGCTGAAATCATCAGGGGAAAAGATCTACACACATTTCTACCTGCCAGTCAGTGCATCATTCTAAGATGCACCTTACATGCAATGCAATCCGATGACCACCTCACATCAGAGGCAACTACAGCAAGGTTTGGGAAAAGAGATACTTCAGTTAAGATTTTTGAGGCTTTCCATAAAGCTATGTTCAAATATTTCAAACTATTAAAAAATATGCAAGCTTTAAGACAAGAAAAAGAAGAAAGAAAAGGAAGAAAAATACATCCTTCACGTACTATATGTATCACTGAAATATACAGACAGCACATGATGTATTTTTCTTCTCTATTTTCTTTTTTTAAATCCCAAAGGATGAGAATATAAAAGCAGAACTTCTTGTATGAGGTATGAAAGGTTTCCAGCATGTTTGGGATCACAGAGGGAGCATTTATTTCTATTCTGGAACCAAAGGTTTTGAAATGCAATAATCTCTGTATAGATAAATTCTTTGGAAACCCTATTCTAGAAATTGAGGAACTGCTTGGTCACTACAGGAGATTTTTTTCCAATACCAGATGTAAAATTTATAAGAAACAATAGACCTCCTCTTACACTTGTTCTAAGTAGGGTCAACCTGGCCTACATTTTGCCTGGCCAATTAATGTAGATATAGAATGAAATTTGCTGGCAAGGTTTTGTTAAGCAAGGTAACTGATTTGAAGCAGGGCATCTTTTATAGCTCCTGATGCCTGCAGAGTTTATGACAGGTTATTTCTGCTTTTAAGAGAAAGAAGAGAGAAAATCATCTAGAATTCATCACTGTTACTATTAGACTCCATTTGAAATCTAAAACACACATAGTTAAACTAACAGTAGAAACAGAATCCAACTTTTTAGTTCCTATTGGATGCCTAACAGTTTAATATGTAGCTCATGAGAAAGCTGTACAGATTTTCCAGGTGTTGGTCCTCGATTAGAACGACTGGGTGATTGAGTGATTGATTTAATGGAGCCCCATATAATGCTTGGTAAGCACCAAGTATTATTTTAAGTTCTTTACAAAGAGCAACTCGACTAACACACATAAAATAATATTATATTCTCCATTTCCCAGAGAAGGAAATTGAGAAACAGAGAGAGATTAATTTGTCCAAATCATACAGCCAGTAAATATGGAGCTGAAAATCAGATTCCAATGGCCTACTCCAATTTGTGCTTATTAGTACCACACTGTGCTGACATCCATACAAAAGATGTTTCTTGAACATCTATTCTATGTTTCAAGCTATGTAGCTCTATGGTGGGTCATGGGTTAAATATAAATTGTGGTCTCTGCCCCTCAAATACTCTTCGATTTAACTGGAGGACAAAACTATGCAGGAAACAATTTGAAAACCCCAAGAAGACAAATTATGTCAGCCAGGGAGGAGAAAGTGGGATCCTGGATCTGAATTAGGTGGAGGAAAAATGTGACATGGGCTTGGTAGGCCTCGAAGGGTTCCCTGGACAGTGGGAAGGGACGGCAGTGGGGAGCATAGGATGTTCACAGGAAGAGAAAAAACCCCTGGCCGACATGGGAATGTGCTGCTAATGAAGACTGGAGGGAGAGGCAAGATCAGATGGAGAGCTGCCCAGGGTGAAGGCCCAGAAATCTAAACTTGACATCTTAGACAATAGGGAGCCGTGGCAGGTTCTTCAGCAGAAACATGACATGAGGCACAGAGGACTGTGAAGTGAAGGGGGGGCCAGATGATTTTCTGATTTAAAAAATGTAAATGTGGGGGGATCCCTGGGTGGTGCAGCGGTTTAGCGCCTGCCTTTGGCCCAGCGTGTGATCCTGGAGACCTGGGATCGAGTCCCACGTCGGGCTCCCTGTATGGAACATGCTTCTCCCTCTGCTTGTGTCTCTGCCTCTATCTACATATATATCTATCATGAATAAATAAATAAAATCTTTAAAAAAATGTAAATGTGGAACCTTAAAAAGATTTAAGTAGTGGGACACCTGGGTGGCTCAGTGGTTGAGTGTCTGCCTTCAGCTCAGGTCATGATACTGGGGTCCTGGGATCAAGTCCTTCATCGGGCTCCCCAGAGGGAGCCTGCTTCTCCCTCTGCCTATGTCTCTGCCTCTCTGTGTCTTTCATGAATACATTAAAAAAAAATCTTAAAAAAAAAAAAAAGATTTAAGTAGTTGAAGCAAAATCAGTGGAGTGGAGATGGGCCAGGGCAAAATGCCTATAGGATGGCCATGGTTTTGCATGTGATTCCCCCACCACCACGGTAGGCAAATGACTCCCAGTGAAACATGCCCTGTACAGGCCCCTCCCATGAGTATGGAAGGGGCCGGGTGAATAAGATGAGACCCCATTACCCATGTGTTATATGGTACAGCTGACTTTTTCTTTTTAAGATTTTATTTATTTATTCACGAGAGACAGAGAGAGAAGCAGGCTCCTCACAGGGAGCCCAATGCAGGACTCGATCCCGGAATACCGGGATCACGTCCTGGGCCAAAGACAGATGCTCAACAGCTGAGCCATCCAGGCGTCCCATGGTACAGCTGACTTTAAGAAAGGGAGATGCTGGGGGGGGGGGGGGGGACCTGAGGCTAATCAGGTGAGTTCTTAAAGGGGCAGGGTTCTTTCTGGCAAAAGAGATTCTAAGTCAGAGGGATTTGATAGAAAAGGGATTCAAAGTGATAGAGTCTCTGTTGCTGGCTTTGAAGACGAAGGGGTGCACAGGGCAAGGAACGGTGCCAGGCTTGAGTTGCTGAGATGGGCCCTCAGCTGATAGCCAGTAGGGAATTGGGGACCTCAGCCCCCAAGCTGCAAGCAACTGAATTCTGCTACAAGCACATGAGCTGGGCAGAGGACTCTGAATGCCCGGAGAAAGCAGCAGGCCAGCCGACAACTTGATTGTATCCTTTTGAGACCCTGAGCAGAGAACCCAGTTACATTGTGCTTGGACTTCCGACCTACAGAACTGTGAGCTAGTAAGTGGGCATTGTTTTAATTTGTTATGAAGCAATAGAAAACTAATGCAACCCTGCATGGGTGCCAGGTCCCGCTGGGAGAGGCAGGAGAAGGGATGACCTCCAGGTGGCTTAGAGGGGGAAGCCACTTCATGAGGCACTCATGGAGATCTTCTTTGAGACTGTGGGGATTCAGAAAAGGAAGACGAGCCCTGCTGTGCTGATCCCAACCAGCACAGCCGCACCAGAGGGCCACAGGACTGCAGGAAGATCAGGCATGGTGTGGTGGCAGCTGGCCCAGGAAAACCAGCTGGGAGGAGAGTGGATTCTGAGAGAAGACTCGTCAGTGTGGCCTGCTGGCAAATCCAAGGACACAGGCAGCACGGGCTCTAGATGGACAGTAGGACAATTTCTTTTTTTTTTTTTTTAAAGATTTTATTTATTTATCCACGACACACACACACACACACACACACACACACACACACACACAGAGGCAGAGACACAGGCAGAGGGAAAAGCAGGCTCCACGCAAAGAGCCCGATGTGGGACTCGATCCCGGGTCTCCAGGATCATGCCCTTGAAACCGCTGTGCCACCGGGGCTGCCCAGTAGGGCACTTTCTTTGCAAAGCTGGATCTGAGAGACTGGAGACAGAGTCTACGCCAGGCCTAGGGTGGATGCAGGTAGTCACCACCTGGGAACTGACATTTATCATATGTAACTCTGTGCCGGGCACAGTGGGAAGTGTTTCTCATGCGTCCTCATTTAATCCTCACAACACCCATTTGTAAATGGCAAAAAACTGTCAGCATCTAAGAAGGATGTTATTCCTCCAGGGACAAGTGGTGATTTCAAAAGCCACCATTTCAGGCAGGCAAGAGCTCACTCTGCTGTCTGCCCAATGCACGTCAGTTCTGGGATGACTTCATCTGGTCCAGGCAAAATTAGAGCCATCATGTCAAGGAAACCCCGTGTGCAGCTCGCCAAAAGCGAGGTGAAAAGGGGTGACTACCTTGCTCTGGGGTTTCAGAAGAGCCCCCGAGTGACATGGGAAAAAGACCCTCAGACTGAGAAACCTGCATTGTGGTCTAGTTACCTCTGGCACTTGGGGGCAACTCATTGATTTTTCCATCAATGGGAGGGTGGAACTAGATTTCTAAGGTCCCTTACAGCTTTTGGCAGCAATGAGGATCCAAGTGAACTTGGGAACATCAATTAAATAAGCAAGACCATAGGGGCATCTGGGTGGCTCAGTCAGTTAAGCATTGGACTCTTGGTCTCGGCTCAGGCTATAATCTCAGGACCTGATGACCTGATCTTCAGGGAGCCTACTTAAAAAAAAAAGCAAGACCATAGGAGTCTGGGTCCTGATAAGCAAGAAGTGCTACTGCAGAGCTAAAAGACTGGAAAGACATTTTGGCCAGAATTAAACAGAAATGGAGAGTACCAGAGTTAAAAAAAAGAAAAAAGAAAAAAAGGAAGTGAGCAGCATTTAAAGGTTTAATTCCAAAACAGCAAAGTAGAAGGCAAAGTAGAAAAACAGTCTGCTGGATGGATAAATGGGCTCCTTGGTAAGGAAGTTGGACGCATCCTAGCCAGATGACATCCTAGCCTGTCATATCTCAGGACTCTGCCAGATAGGGCCCAGTCCTCTGTAGTGAGAGAAGGGGAGGGAGGGTCAGGACCCTCCACTGGGGGTAGGATGAGGCAGGCTATCCAAACCTATGCCATTGAACAGCCCCTTGGCTGATCTCATGTTGGCCAAGCACTCTTCCTGGATTTGGCTTCCTTGAAGGGAAGAATAGATGTCCTGCTGATGCTGATTTTGAGTTAATGGGAGGTTGTCTCTGTGACCAGATGGCCCTGGCACAGATGAGAGAGAATCTCTGAGCCCTCAAAGAAGAGGGAGAGACCCAGCTGGACTTCCATTTGATGACATCTCTACCATGGCCAGCTTCTCACTCTCTGGTGATGTCAATGGGATATAGAAAGGAGGGGAGAACATGGGGCCAGGGAAATCTAGGAAGTTCAAAGGCACTTGGACCCAGGCTGGGATTTGGGAGCCCATTGATCTGACCCTGGAATGTGAATAGGAGAGAAGCAAATAAATAAGACTGGCAAGGGCAAGGCAAAGCAGGCCCAAGCTTTCAAAGGGGATTCCAGTGTCAGCCTGACACACAAGGTGCGGGTCAGACCGGTAGGACTAACAGCCAGGACAATGTGCTATTCAAGAATGGAGAAAGTTCCTTATTAATCCACCTGCCGATGTTAGACATCACGGATGCTTTAGATAAAATACTGATGGAGGGGCACCTGGGATGCTCAGTCGGTTGAGCATCCAGTTCTTGGTTTCAGCTCAGGTCATGATCTCAGGATCGTGGGATCAAGCCCTGTGTCTGGCTCCGTGCTCAGCCGGAAGTCTGGTTGGGATTCTCTCTCTCTCCTCCCTCTGCCTCTGCCCCCGCTTGCTCCCTCTCTCTCTAAAATAAATAAATAAATCTTAAAAAAAAAATACTGATGGGAAAGAGGCAGACCTAGAGACACAGATTTCAGTGATCTGGCCTGGGGCCTGCATACTGGTGTCATAAAAAAAATTCCCCAAGTCGCTCTGATGTAACTTGTTTCCAAGGGTTGAAAACCACTTGCCTAGCCAGTCGTTCTTAATGTTTTTGGAGGAGCGGGAAGCAGAAAAGGCACCTGGGAGGTTTTTCCCCATTGCCCATGCCTGCCCCCTCTATCAACATCTTAGTGAAGGGGCTGTGCCTTTAGGTTAAAAAGCCTGATTCTGTTATTCTCACCCCGCAGTGGAGAGCCATTGGTGGGGTGGAGCTCAAGAGCCTGCATTAACGTTCTTTATTATGTAACATTAGCTTTACACAAGAGAATAAATATAATTTATGAGTAAGTTAAGCAGAATAATAATAAAAGACCTCATGACCCATCTGAAATCCTGGACCTTGAGAAACACAGTTGGTATCACTTGTTCTCTCTCCTCCCTCTGCCCCCTGCCTCCCCACGGGAGATAACCTCCTTCTTCAATGGGGTCTGCATGATTAACTAGCATGTGGTCTTGGCGCTTTGCTTCCAGGAAACCCAGATTCTGGGCCTGGGGAGGGCAGGGCCTGCAGGTTGGGAGGGTGGGAGGAGGTGGGGAGGAGGATCATAAGCACTGGAGGCAGAGCCAGGGGAGCCAGGCAGAGCCTGCCACGGCCTCTGAAAGCAGGCAAAGCATTTGTTAAAGTACTAGAGAAATCCCTTTAGACCCAGTACAATGGAGACCCAGATGCTCTCGGAAAAGCCAGGCTTTCAACTGTTTTGTTTTCCCAGCCCTGGCTGCCACCGCCAAACTGACAGGCACGACATAGCTTAGGGGGTGCAGAGTTCAAGGCCCCGCAGATCCTTTGGGCAAGAACAAAAAGATGCAACTTGATCTCTCTTTCTCTCTAGGCTAATCACTCGTGAGCCTTTCCTTAGGATTATTATTCTATTATAAACCCAGATGCTTAGAGCGAATCAACTGCTATCTTCCTTAGAATGTACAAAGTAGGTCAGTGTCGGTGTACCAGGGAGCACCGCCTCTGAACGAGTGCCACAGACCGTGTGAATAATTAAATCGACATGTCCCCCAGAGCAACGCTGCAATAGGAGAGCATTTTCTCTCTCCGGGGATCGTCAACCCCCTGAGGAAAGAGGAAGCCCAAGTACCCAGCTGTAGGATCACCAAGGGGAAGGGGAAGGCGGGAGAGCAGGGGTGGGAGTACCAGGACAGGAAATCAGCTCTTGGGAGGCTGAGACAGAACGTGGGGCAGGGTCTATGGATGGGATCCAGGGGAAATTGAGTCAGGGGCTGTGTTAGGAGACAGATGCTCAACATGAGGGCTGGTGCAGAAGGATGTCAATATTCAATATTGCTTAGGGGATGGAGAGAGAACAAAAGGTTGATTTAGGTGACATGGGTAGCCAGGGTGGCTTTAGGATCTGTGGGCCTTTAAACACTCCACAACTAGGGCCTGACATGGACTGGGGGGCCTTAAATCACATAAGGGCTTTTATGTGTTTTCTAGAGGCAGCTGCTCCCGTGGATGAGAAGCCCGGAAAAGATCAAGAGTTACCCACCACCTTGCACAAAGATGCGTGTGCTGAGTTTTTCACTGGCTATAAAGAGCTAAAGACTCTCAGGGGAAAAGCTGTCACTCCTGGATAATGAGGTCCTGGCAGATGACAATGTGAAAAATAAGACAAAGAAGGCCAGCCTGCCCTCTGAGAGGCTGGTAGACAGCGTGGTGACAGTGTGGCATCCAACCTTGGACTAAAGATCTCCTTGGTGGGGGTAGGAGCCAGAAAGCTACAATTTTGGGTGCAAGGCCTGAGCATACTACAGAATAGACCCCAGCAGGGATCTGAGGGGGTAATCACAGTTATGTTGATGGTAAATACTATGGCCTCTTTTACATTGCTGCTGGGAGTAGACATTGTTACAACCAGTGTGGAAAACAATTTTTGGCATCTCCTAAATCTGAGCACATGTGCACCCTACAACCCAGCAATTCCACTCCCAGGAATGTGCCCAGCAGAACTGTGTGCATACATTTGCTCAAAGATGTATAAGAACATCTATAGCAACAGTATAACTGGCAACCACCTAAATACCCATTGATAAGTACCGTGTGGTATGTCAAACTACAAAGCAGTAAAAGTGAATAAAGTACAACATGAACGAATTTCACAAAAATAATGTTGATATAAGGAAGATAATGTGAAGGTACAAACTACTTAATTTCATTTATATAAAATAGCACCAATCTATGAGGAGTACACCAAAAACTAAAAACCATTAACTTCTACACTTTAAATGGGTCAATTGTATGGTGTGTGAATTTCAATTAAGCTTTTTTTTTTTTTTTAAACTATGATATTAGAAGTCAGGATAGTAGTTACCCTCAGTAATGAATAATGACTGGGAGGGGGTTCAGGAGGGACTTTGATGCAGGCAATGTCTGGTTTCTTGATTTGGGTACTGATTACAAGGGTGTGTTCAGTTGTGACAGTTCTATATACTTACAATTTGTGCACTTCTTAGTATTTATGCTATGCTTCAACAAAAATAGCAACAACAATGACCACAAACCAAACAGGCCTGGCCTGGCCTGGCTCCAGTACATGGGGATTGGGAATGAGATATGCTCAGCTCACTCGCTCCAGAAAGGTCCTGCCACTAGTGTACACTGCAAGAGGACCCAGCAAGGTTATGGAGTGGGGCTCCCTATTTCATCAGTGAAGCATTACCCACAAGTCCTGGAGGAATTTTCAGAAGAGAAAGTAGGGAGGCTCTGCCTATGGCCTCTCTTCTCTGAGCTCACCAGAGTAGGAAGATTCGGTCCCAGATGCTAAAGTATTAGTCTTGGGAGCATTCTTGCCTCAGAACAGGCTAGACCATGGCTACTGTGACTCCTCACAGCCCAGCTTTGTGGGGGTCCACTCTGTTGCTCCTGGACTGGAAAGGGAGCATATCTTCAGGGAGACCTACAGGGCCAACTGCCTGAGGTGGGCAGAACTGCCTCGAATTGTGGCCCCAAGGTCAGCCTCTGTCTGCCCCAGCCAGGCTCCTCAGGGATGGGTTTGGAGAGCCATGTCAGTCACTGCCTAGTGGGGGCATCTGAACCTCTAGGAAAGTGGATACTAGGGGGAGACACTGGAGCATGGGAAAAGGCTCCCTGAGAACCCCTTGTAGAACAGAGGTAGGATTTTAGGGTGCAGGGCCATTGGGGATCTGAGGCTGCGGGCCAAAATAGGAGAGAGGACTGATTGTAGCCCTTGGGCCAGTAGCTAGTGGGGACCCCTTCCAAGTCCTTTGGAAGTCACACAGTGTAAGGGGCTGCCTCCAGGGTCAGGGACTTGAAATCCTGAAATTCTGACTCAATTCTGCATTTAAGAAAACCTTCCGGGGTGCCTGGGTGGCTCAGTCAGTTGAATGTCTGACTTTGGCTCGGGTCATGATCTTGGGATCCTGGGATCGAGCTCCACATTGGGCTTCCTGCTTGGCAGGGAGTCTGCTTGTCCCTTTCCCTCTTGCATCCCCCCCAGCTTGTTCTCTCTCTCTCTCTCAAATAAATAAATAAAATCTTTTTTTTTCAAGGATTTTGTTTATTTATTCATGAGAGACACAGATAGAGAGAGAGAGGCAGAGACAAAGACAGAGGAGAAGCAGGCTCCACACAGGGAGCCCGACGCAGGACCCGATCCAGGGTCACACCCTGGGCCTAAGGCAGGTGCCAAACCGCTGAGCCACCCAGAGATCCCCTCAAATAAATAAATAAAATCTTAAAAAAAAAAATCCTCATAGGTGACTGAAGCATAGCTGGGTCCAGAGACCCACATAGATAAGCACCATTCACTTCTTCATTCAACAAACATTTACTGGGTCGCTACTCTGGTTCCTCTGGTCAGTGCCAGGCTGTCAAACCTTAAGGAGCCCAGGGTCTGGTGTTCATGGAGAGGCTGACATGTGACAGATAATTATAACGGGAGGGATGACAGTGATGACAGAGGTTCTGGAACACAAAAAAAGGCTAAAAGAACCCACATGCAATTCTTTTTGCAAATTGTAATATCCTCCTAATTCATTCATTTCACAGGCCTGAATTTTTGTATTTTGCATTCAGGAAGGTCCAGCACCTCAGGCCCAGCTCAACAATTATAAATATTGTCCATTGCAACTC
This sequence comes from Canis lupus baileyi, assembly GCF_048164855.1. Lineage (NCBI taxonomy): Eukaryota > Metazoa > Chordata > Mammalia > Carnivora > Canidae > Canis > Canis lupus. Next base: position 44,300,484 of record NC_132849.1, read on the forward strand.
CCTCTGGAAGGAGAGCGTTTATTCACCTGTTTTTAAAAATAATGAAGAAGCTAGAAGAGATAATACAAGATAGCTAGCTATGTCTGTTTCATAATTACTGCCACTAAAATAATCTAGAAGAGGCATATCTATTTGTCACAATCTTTAGGGAATGGGTTTAGTTTATCATACACAAAGGAGTCCATCGGATCAATACCTCACTCCCCATCATGTACATGCACAATAACAAACACCAGCTAATTCTCTTCTTCTAGGTAGGTCTGCATTATATGACACAGAAATGTAAACATAAATCAGTGTCTGGCCTCAGTACATAGGTAAGTGATATGATCTATAAGACTGGCCTACTATGTACCTCCTTTTCAGTAGTCATGGGGATCTATGACATCTAGCCTGGAATTTCCTATGTCAGTTGCCACCATGGCCCCATGAGAGTACCCTTCTTTCAGCAAACAGTGAGGGCATCCTGTTCACATGGGCCTACTCTGGAGCAGCCCCACAAACAGAAGAAGCCAAAGGGAAGGCATTTTCAGCAAACAGGAGCCTTACCTTGGTCCCATGGTAGAAGTCATCCACACACGTAGCATTCATGAAGGTCTGATGGAAGTGGGTGCTGGTGTCAATGCCTCCAGGGATCACCAGCTTCCCAGTGGCATCAATCACCTTGGCCCCTCCGGGGATCATCAGCTCACGGCCCACCTGCTGGATGATGCCATTCTCAATGTAGACATCAGCCTCGTGGGTGCAATCATCGTTCACCACCTTGCCTCCCTTGATGAGAATCCTCACGCTGCCTGAATTGGCAAGCATGTTCCTATGGAAGGTGAGAAGAAGGGCACCAGTTAACGTCAAAGTCCTTTTCCACTGTAACCAAGGTCCCACTTGTTCCTATCAGAGTGCAAACTCCATGGGCAGAGTAAGTGAGCAGGGAAGAAAAGGAAGTTTCTCCACAGCCTGAGAACACTGGTCCTACAACCAGCTGGAGTCACAAACCTTCCACTGACCTCATAGTGGGACTTACTGGGAATCATGACACAGTGGCAGTAAGGATGATTCTGGGGCTCAAAGAAACATCAATGTCTACCTTTCTGAAATGTTGGGTAGGCCTGAAAGCATTTTAATATCTACTGTGTGGTTTCATTCCCAAAACATTCTGAGGAGTGGCATTTTACCAAGAAACTGAAATTGCAAGTAAGGAACTCACGGCTTCTAAACAGCCAAGTTAAACCCAGATGCCTTATATGACCAATGTCCCCATTAAACCATATGCTCCCAAAGATATCACAGGCTCCTGGGGCATGTCTCAGAGAGCCAAATTCCCTAAGCCACCCTGTTGCTTAATTTATGTCATTCTTCAGATAGATTCTGCTTCAGCTAGCCCTCCCATGCTTGCCTCAAGGCCAATACCACACCAAAGCTCCACAGCTGGCTGTACAGTAAATAAGCTCATCTGCAGAGCTTTGGATAAGCACCTTCACTCAAGCTCCATCCCCAGAGATTCAGCTTTATTTGCTCCAGATTGGGTCCCCCAGAACCACTATTTTTAAAAGCTAGAGAATTTTACCATATGCTTAAAGAATTAATGCCAATCTCTTGCAGAAAGGAAAGGAGAAGGAAACGTTCCCAACTCATTTTATGAAACTCATTTTATTACTCTGATACCAAAGCCAAAGACAGTAACAAAAAAAGAAAACTATAGAATAATATCCCTCATGAGTATAGATACAGAAATTCTTAACAAAATATTAGCAAGTAGAATTCAGCAATACATAAAAAGAATTCTACAGCATGCAAAGGGGATTTATTTCAGGGATGCAATGTTGGTTCAATAATCAATGTAATCCACCATGTTAAAAGGCTAAAGAAGAAGCATCACATAATCATATCATTTGATGCAGAAAAAGCATTTGACAAAATTCAACATCTATTCATGACAAAAGCTCTTGGAAAAGTAGGAATAAAAGTTAACTTTCTCAACTTAATAAAGAACATCTACGAAAAACGTATAGCTAACATCAGACTTAAGCTTAAAAGACTCAGTGCTTTCCCCCATACAACTGGGAATAAGGCAAGGATGTCCACTATTTTCATTGCTGTTCAACAAAGGGAGTTCTAGCCAGCTATTAAAAAATGAAATGAAGGGCAGCCCAGGTGGCTCAGTGGTTTAACACTGCCTTTGGCCCAGGGTGTGACCCTGGAGACCCGGGATTGAGTCCCATGTCGGGCTCCCTGCATAGAGCCTGCTACTCCCTCTGCCTGTGTCTCTGCCTCTCTCTCTGTGTGTGTATCTCTCATGAATAAATAAATAATAAAGTCTAAAAAAATGAAATAAAAGGCATATAGATCAAAAAGGAAAAAATAAAACCACCTCTATTTGTAGATGACATGATGGTCTGTGGAGAAAATCCCAAAGAATCTTTTTTTTTTTTAAATTCCAAACAAATCTTCAAAAAAAAAAAAAAAATCTGGGATCCCTGGGTGGCGCAGTGGTTTGGCGCCTGCCTTTGGCCCAGGGCGCGATCCTGAAGACCCGGGATCGAATCCCACGTCGGGTTCCCAGTTCATGGAGCCTGCTTCTCCCTCTGCCTGTGTCTCTGCCTCTCTCTCTCTCTGTGTGTGACTATCATAAATAAATAAAGAAAAAAAAAATCTCCTAAACAAATAAGTGAATTCAGCAAGAATGCAAGATACAAGACCAACATACAGAAAGTTAGTTCTCTATATACTAGCAATGAACACATGTACATGCAAAAAAATCGAAATGCTTAGGCATAAATCTAAGAAAACATATACAGGATTTATATGCTAAAACCCACAAAATGTTGATGAAAGAAATCAAAGATCTAAGTGAGTGGAGAAACATACTATATTCATGGATAGAAACACCCAGCATAGTAAAGATGTCAATTGAAAAATTGATATATACGTTTAACGCAGTTTCTGTCTCAGCAAAAATCTTTTGTAGATAGAGGCTAGCTTATTGTCAAAGTTTATGTGAAATGACAAAGCTAAAATAATTTTGACAAAGAAGATAAAGAAGGAGGAATTAGTCTACCTGATTTCAAGACTTATTAAATATTATTAAATAGCTACAGTAATCAAAACTGGGTGGTATGGATAGAGGGATAACACAAAATCAGTGGAACAGAAATAGCCCACGTAAGTATGGTCAACTGATTTTTGGTAAAGGTGCAATAAAAGAATTCAATGAAGATAGTGTTTTTAGCAAATGATGTTGGGTATCCATAGGCAAAAAATAAACTTGATTTAAATCTCAGATCTTATACAAAAAATCAACTCAAAATGGATTATACACTGAGTGGCCACATTTGACCACTAACCATTCTTTTCCTCTTGGAGCTCCCTTCCCTTAGCATTAAATATGCCCATGCCATGGAGGGGGATAAGGACTACAGAGAGATCTTGACCACTGCTTTGGAGGGGAGCAAGTCTTTGATAAATGGTGGTTGAAGGCAAGTTTGTGGAAACTTGTTAAGATCTTTGTGAGTAAAGGAAGCCATAAAATGGGCTGAGGACAGCATGCCTGAAGGAAGATATCAATTTAGGACAGATCTAAGATTTTTCAAACAGCTAGGAGAGTCAAAGGAGAGATTAAAGATATACGAAGACAAGGGATTACTTGTGATATAAGTTCTTGCAGAGTGGAAAAATGATGGCCATCATTAATGGAAGCCAGATCCCTGTCAACTTACATGGTTTATTTTATTTGATCCTTCTAGCAAACCTGTGAGGAAGATATTATTATGCCCATCCACAGAAGAGGAAACAGACCCAAGAGAGGTTAAGGTCAAGGCTTATAGGAAGGAGATCTGTGAAGATGCAGAAGAGGTGGGAATACCCAGGAATCTGTTGTCCCTCTGCTCTGAACAGCTGGGGGAGGGGAGCTCCTGGGAGCAGTGAAGAACAAGAGGATGTGAGCAGAATGGGGAGATGTGGTGGAGCCACTGTGGGGCCCGAGATGTGAAGCAGAGTGGACACAGGGAAAGGGGTCGGTGCTCAGACAGTTACCATGATGGTGAGCTGATAATCAGATTCCCATCCAGGAAGCACACTCCGATTGGATCAGCAACCCTTCTGACCCTTAAGTATCTGAACAGAAATGATTTTCATTTAGACTTAGAAAAGATGGGACACAGTCTGACCAGGGGGAAGGAGACTTCACCATTGTAGGGTCTCCCTAGGCATGGATGAAGCCCACTTTTCTCCTTGGTAAACTTCTCATTCTTCAGGACCTAATTTGATTGTCCCCCTTTCTGAGAAGCCTTCCCTGGCTCTCTGGCCCTTCCCAGACTTCATGACCCTGGAATCTATCTGCACCTCTGAACTAAGGTTCTCAAAGTCAAGAGCATTATCAGTGATCATTGTTTCTGCTCCCTCTTCAGCCCCAGCCTCCTGTATAGGATATTCAAAACCAGTAAACGAATGAATGGGCTCATCCACTTGTTGAATCCCAACACAATCGAATGGGTTAAAGCAATGAGTGGTAGTTCATTCCATATTTATTTTCTGGGATATCTGGCAACTCTATGTCCAGGACAATGCTCAGCTTTTATCCCTATTCCAATACAGCAATTACTGTGGACAGAACAAAGAAAGCAATGGATTTCCTCTTATTCTTGTCATTTTGTTGCCTGCCACTTGCTAAGTTGGGAGGAGGCTGTGTCCCAGGATGAAAAGGCCTTAGACCCCGTTGAAAGAATACCCTCTGTAAGGAGATAGGTCAGCTCTCTGGAGATCTTAGCCCGCTCTCCTGGACACACTTGGTTAAGCAGTTTGTTTTTGTCAACCTGACCATACTGGAGTGCATGGAATCTCCACACCCCGAAAGTTTGCTGTGCCTATTTAGGTTCAACCACAAGGCTCTCCTACTGTTAGGAGAGGCCGGCCCTTTATGGGGCTGCTGCTGGGGAACAAGTTCTGTTCCCTTGCACAGCAACAGCTATTACCCAAGAACATCTGCTCCCCACCAGGTATGGGTCCAACCTCTGGGGAGAAGTGGCCCTTCCCCTAGTGAGAAAGGTACTAGGCAAAGAAGTGGTGGGGAGTAGTCAGGCTGGAGAGATGGGAAGATGGGACAGTCCTAGCCACAAGCTTATTGTCTAAAGCTGGGATAGGGCAGCCCAGGTGGCTCAGCGGTTTAGCGCCGCCTTCAGCCCAGGGCGTGATCCTGGAGACCCGGGATCGAGTCCCACGTTGGGTTCCCTGCGTGGAGCCTGCTTCTCCCTCTGCCTGTGCCTCTGCCTCTCTCTGTGTGTGTCTCTCATGAATAAATAAATAAAATAAAATAAAAATAATAAAGCTGAGTAGATTTGATCTTTTTGTCCTAAAATCTGAAAACTGGAGTTTTCATTTAAGATGTAATTAGGAAATGAGTTTGCACTCAGGTGAGGGACACAACCACCCTGGTCAAAGGAAGCCCGGAACATCTGACAGATGCAATCTCCCTCTCTCTCATTACGAAGCCGAGGCCAAGTGTGACCATGAAAGGAGAGATGCGACTTCTCAGTTTGCACTAGGAGAGGGAAGTGGTGGTGGTAGTAGGAGTGGCCCAAAAGACACTCCCCTAAGCCCCTGTGCAAATCTATAATTCTCATCTTTTTTTAAAAAAAAGATTTTATTTATTTATTCATTCATGAGAGACACAGAGAGGCAGAGACATAGGCAGAGGGAGAAGTAGGCTCCCTGTGGGGAGCCTGATGCAGGATTTGATCCCAGGATCCTGGGATCACGCCCTGAGCCAAAAGCAGATGCTTAACCACTGAGCCACCCAGGCGTCCTTAATCCTTACTTTTAAAGCTGCTTTAGGGCAAGAGGGAAAATAGGAATACTTATGCTGGGAAACTGCTTATTGTTTGTTACTGTTGTAACACTGTTACAGAGAATATTGATTTGCTTATTAATCTAGAATACATGCTCCAGAGTCCACACCTGGAGGGTGGGGGACCTGGGAGGGTGATGTGATAATGAATTACTGGGGATTCCTGTCTGAGCTTTGTGGCTGGTATCAAAAGGCAAGGGTGTCTTCTTCAATTAGAAATGAGAGCAATCGCTCTTAGTAAGCCATCACCCCGTGCCTGGCACTTCACATGTGTTCAACTACACAGCAACTCTGACAAGTAGGAACAAGGCCAGAACCTTAGTCCCCTTTTTAAGAGGAGGAAACAGAAGTATTGCAAAGTAAAGGTCACACAATTCTGGAAGAAGGATCGGGTTCATATTCAGGTCTGTCTGAGTTAAAGGAAAGGTTGAGACTTAGTTCTAGGTAGAAGGGTTACAGGTGATTTTTACATTCTTCACAGGCCCCCAGGATTATGACCTGAGCTGAAGGCAGATGCTCAACCACTGAGCCACCCAGGCGTCCCCTCTAAAGAAGGTTTTAAGGTTAAATGAGGTCATAGGGTGGGGCCCTGATCTAAGGATTAGTACAGAGGGCTCCCTCCCCCACCTACCATTGCTATGGTCTTTGCCAAAGCACTGAGAAAAAGGCCTTGTAAGAAAGGAGCTATCTATCAGCCAGGAGAGTTCTCACCGGAAACCTACCGCATTGACACTCTTGTGTCAGACTTCCAGGCTCAGGATGTGAGAAAATAAATTTTGTTGTATAAGCCACCCTACCAGTCTATGGTATTTTGAACACCCCACCCCCCAGTCTGTGGTATTTTGTTATGGTAGCCTGAGCAGACTAATACAAGAGCCTACAGTACTGGCCTGGAGCCATAATGCCAACATGTTGGGGGTGTGACCCAGAACCTGGATGGATCTCAAGCCGCCTGGTGGAGCCACGTAAGTGAATGCTGTGAGCTCCACTCCCACCCTCTGGCAGATGTCCAGCTTCAGACTAGGGGCTGCTGTCATCAAAACTGCCTGTAGGCCTTCAGCCTTTTGAGGTGACTAAGTCCTCAGAACATGCAAGACTATGCTGGTGTGTTTGGATAATATCATAGTAAGGCTGCTTAATATACTCCCTCCTTGCTCGTGATGGTTTTGGAGAATATCTGTTTAAAATAAACATTTGTGGGGCATCTAGGTAACTCAGTGGTTGAGCATCTGCCTTTGACTCAGGTCATGATCCTGGCGTCCTGGGATTGAGTCCTGTATCAGGCTCACTGCAGGGAGCCTGCTTCTCCTTCTGCCTATGTCTCTGCCTCTCTCTGGCTCTATGAATAAATAAAATTTTTAAAAAACAAATAAATAGAATGAACATTTGTGTGCACTAAATACTCTGTAACCTCACTCTCTTCAGCATTAAGCATTGAGACAACCCTGAAGATGACACACAGCCCTTGCTCTCTAGAGTTTTGGTCTAGTGGGCGACAAAGCCCCAGACTATGTTACGAAGTGACTAAATGGGTAAGGGGGACATTTCTTGCCTGAAAGCCTGAAAACTAATTTACCAGGTATTGGCTTAAACTGGGTGTCTCTCATGGAGTACCAGAGACCAGACCTGTGAATGAGTGAGAAGAGCTGTTTGGTGATGGTGAGAGGGTCTTGGGACCCAGTATCTCTTTTCTAGATTTCCAAATTGTCTGGGTGGCCAAGATGTCTCATCCCACCTAGTCGCCCCTCACCACCGAGGGTTGACATTCATTATGCTTCTCACCTCCCCCAGTAACCTCATTAGTACCACATTCCTCCAGCTTTTCCTGCTAGTCTTTGCTAAACTAAACGAAGAAAAGATATTCCTGGCATCTTTTTCTGCAGGAAGCCTTCTGTCTGTGTACATACGAGTTTGTGAACATAATGGGGTGAGGGGGTGGGTGAGTGGGGAAGATACCTGGCCCTCTTAGGAGAGTCCCTTTGAAGGGAAAAGATTTGAGCACAATTGTTGAAATACATGCTCTTAAGCTCCGCAAATGCCACTGGCTATGACTGTCTTTCCCTCTATATTTAGAAACCATTCTTCTCAGTGGTCACGATTGGTATCACTTTTACTAATTCATGATACTTCAAATTACTCATTTATTTCAAACAGTTACCGTGTAGACAGAGCCAATATCTGGCCTACTGGTTTACTGTACAGCCTGTGGACTAACATTTGTATCACTGCCAAAATTCATATGTTGAAGCCCCAATCCTAGTGTGATAGTATTTGGAACTGGAATTAGGTCATGCGGGGGGCGGGGGGGAGGAATCTTCCTAAGTGGGATTAGTGCCCTTACAGGAAGAAACAGGAGATCTGTTTCACACTCCCCCATTCCTCCCCCCCCTCTATCTCTCCACCCTCCCCTTGGTGCCCCCATCTCATGTGAGGATACAGAGAAAAGGTAGTCATCTGCAAGCCAGGAGGAGAGTCCTCACCAGGAAATGAATTGGCGGACACCTTGATCTTGGGACTTCTCAGACTCCGGAGCTGCGAGGAGTCATTTTCCATTGTTTAAGTCCCCCGGTCTATAGTTTTATTTATTTATTTATTTATTTATTTATTTATTTATTTATTTATTTATTCAGAAGAGACACAGAGATAGGCAGAGACACAGAAAGAGGGAGAAGCAGGCTCCTCACAGGGAGCCCGATGCGGAACTTGATCCCAAGACCCTGGGAACACGCTCTGAGCCGAAGGCAGATGCTCGACTGTTGAACCAACCAGGTATCCCTATGGTATTTTTATTATAGCAGCGAGAGCTAAGATATTATATTAGACAGAAATAAACATTACAATCAAATCATCATTAAGTGACAATTGTGCCTTAAAATAAATGTCACCTCCTTTAAGGACTTCCGGCTGTATCCCACATTCCCACTTGTCTAACCAAAAACTTTGATCACCCAGCTATTTCGTCTCTGCACATGAAAGAATTCAAATCACATGGCTGTCCTCCCAGTCAGAAATGGAAACATGCCAGATAGTTTAATGGTATTAGAAGGAATAAATCAGAACTGTGGAATTCTAGGGCTGCAGGGATTCACCGAGTCTACCCTGACTTTCCCTTCAGTCCCTGGACTTTACCAACAGTGACCTTGAACAGAAGGGAAGCAGTCCACGACAGCAGGGTACTGGCCGGTGCACTGCAAATGTGCAGATCTTAAGAATTCTACAATTTATTTGGGGAAGCAATGATGCCTTCCACAGCAAGATGGTGGATATCTTTCACATGCCAAGATTTATCCAACTGTACGCAGCTTGTATTCCCTAATTTTCTAATTCTGTGGCATGAATTCCTTATGTTCCTGAACCCATGCTGGGTGAGAGCCAAGGTGATTTGCAAGCTGGGGAAACAGCACTGTATATAGTGCAGTCTTCCTACGAAAGGCTCTTTATGTTTAAAACAGTGACAATTACTGCTATTTGCTGTCTAATAACTGTCTTGCCAGATAAAGGAAATGTCCCGACCGCCCACCCTCCTGCTTCTTACTGCTGTGAGCCGTTCCAATGCAGAACCGCACAGGGGGCATCTTGCCGAGTGGGCAGCCAAGGTTATAGCAGCTGCTGCTTCCCGTTCATGAAATGCACACAGCCCCATGCTCCTCGAAGGCACGCAGTGCGGTCCTGCCAAGGAAATGCCAACCCCAACACTGTGTCTTGCAATCGCCTGCTTCTGTCATCACCTTCCCCAGCTCCCCTGTGCCTGCAGACGGAGGTGTGAGACACGGAGAGCCTGCACAGTCTGTCCTGCACAGCTGCCTCCTGCCAGCAGCTCAGCTGGAGGATGCCCGGGGGACTCTGGAGCTCAACAAAGCCTCGTGGGGCCAGAATGATGCAGAGGGGACCCTTCCTGCATAAAGACCTTAAACTAACTTGATAGGAACTGGTGTCTATGGTGTATATGGTGTGTATTTCCTTTTTAATAGGCATTGGTTTAAGACTTACATTTCCTCTTTTGGTCCAACCCACAGAAGAACGTGTGATTTTACAATCAGTCACTGTGATATATCAAGGCACGTGCAAAGCAAGAGCTACACAACTGCCCTGTGACTTGAAGGACCTACAGCATGTAAGCCAACCCTAACAGCAAACGGGGTGCTAACGGGAAGGGTAAGGGAAGCCAGTTCTGGTCGCTGGGGACACACTGAATGATGTGGCTTTTCCTTTGCTCCAAGCAGATAAAATGTGCCAAAGGATCAAAAGGCAATATATATGGCGGTGGTTAGGAAAAGAAAACAAAAATATGCAGCTGTTTTTCTCCTTCTGATCAGCACATAGAAAAGAGAAACAGAAGAACGGGAACGCCGACCCTAGCAAAGATTGGGGGGCGGGGAGATGGGGGTGCGTGTGAGTATAGTGTCCTGGGATGATCCTAAAAGGGATTCTCTTTGAGATGAAAAATGAGAAAAAATAAAAGTTTGGCTAGAACACAACAACCAAAAAGGAAAGTTTGAGATGAGTGGGAAACAGCTAAGGCTTTAAGTTAATACATTTAATTTTTTGATAAAGTGAACCGCCTTTCTAAACAAACAGTAAAGCACCAAACAATTCTTAACTAATATTACAGGAAGTATAATTTTATAATTCTTAATTGGCTTTACCAACTCTTGAGTTAATTTAAAATGGTATTTATAACATCCATGGGAGCAGGTATAAGGAAAAATGACAAAATACCTGTGAACTCACACCATTGACATTACCCTTGACATCCCTGCACCTCTTTTGTTCCACCCCACTCCCAGCCTCAGACATAACCACTTCCCTAGTCAATTTGTATGAACTAAAGAAAATAGCAATTAGGCAACAAGTAAAAATAAAAAAGACAAGCTCATAGCTGTTTCCGCCGCACCACCTCCTCTCCATGATCCATGATCCACATCCATGATCACACCTTACCTGCCTTATGGCTGACTTCTTCAACACCTAGTACCCTGCCACTTTCCAGGGTAAACAGGAATCTGGAACCTATTCTATGTGAATAATGAGAGTGTGAGGCATTTAACATCCAAATGCCATGGACCATTCCACTGGAATGTTCCACAGGCACATACACTCAACCTGTCCAAAACCAGCTGCACCATCCCCAATCACCCACCCAGAAACTTGAGCCTCTCCAGCCAGGGGAGTCTCAGTATTGGGGGCTGGTCTGCGCGGTCGGCCTGTTTTGGGTCACGTAGGAGTTTCATGCAAAATGTTTTGAGAGATTCTGGAGGTAGAATCATGTGGGGCTCAGGTGTCTCCTAGGGGACCTGGAGGCAGAAAGGAGGGCCGATCACGCCAAAGTGTAGCACATGGACAGCAGAGGCTCCACAGGCTGTGGCCGATGTTATGTTCCCCTCTGAGACACACTGGACCTTTCATCCGGTAGTCATAAGCCATAAGAGCCCAGCACCAGTCATGCTAAGAGGACAGGCAGGCAAAGATGACCCGATATGTCCATGGGATGGACATGAATGTGGAGAACAAGAGCTTCTTCTTGGAGAAGCTTAAACAAGGACAAGTGGGCTGAGTCCTCAGGCTAAGATCGAGTAAGAAGTCTTCATTCCACGGCTTCATCTGGCCTGGCCTGGCCCAGCACAGGTCAGACTTCACACACCAGCACCACCAGGGCGCATAGGGCGAAAGTGAAATTCCAAGGGATTAGCCCAAGAGGGTGGTAAGAAATGGAGCTGCAGAACACTTGTTTGAGATTAGCCATGAGAGAAACCGGACAGTTGTGGGAAGGCGAAGCTGACAGCACATACAAGCGTGTGTGGCACTGGGACAGAAGAGGCTGGCCTGCATGGTGACACCCACATGTGCCTCGGTGGGCATCACTGCCCATGCGTGCAGTCTTTGCATCTCCTTTCAAGTGTTTGCTCAATGAGGTCAGGGGGCTTAACGTCTGAGGTTGAGGGAGACCGAGTACCAGCAAAAAACAGAAAATCTCCTTCCCTGAACCCAGCTGCTCTAGGGCCCTGGAAGATGGGCAGCGAGGTGTACAGACACTGGGGACAAGAATCTCTGCCTCCTGACCGAGGCCTTGGCCAGAAAATACCAGGCTTTTGTGGCCAGTCGTCACCGCCACCATCGTAGCCCTTCCCCAGGCAGACCTTCTGGCAGATTCCTCAGCCCTGCTGTGCTTTCCAGGCTCTCGCCAGCTGTCTCCAGACCCCAGAAATAATTCCATCAGCTCTCTTGGAAGGCTAGCAGCTGCGGTGCAAGGGCCTCCAGCGGCCCACACCGGCTTCTTCCTAGAACCCCAGCCAGAGGGCGGAGGGGCTGGCGCCCACTGCCAGAAAGAGGGAGGAGGACAACAACTCTTCCTGGTCTGAGACCCCCCACTCTCGGGCATGGGGTGGGAAAAAGTCATAAACAAGGGGAAGGAACGCATTTTCCTAACTACTGAAGTGTCCCAGGAGCGCCTGGCAGGCTCAGTCATAGAGCACGAGACTCTTGATCTCAGGGTTGTTAAGTCCGAGTCCCATATTAGGTACAGATTACTTAAAAATAAAACCAAGGGGGGCAGCCTGGGTGGCTTAGCGGTTTAGCGCCGCCTGCAGCCCAGGGCGTGATCCTGGAGCCCTGGGATCTGGATCGAGTCCCAGTCGGGCTCCCTGCATGGAGCCTGCTTCTCCCTCTGCCTGTGTCTCTGCCTCTCTCTCTGTGTCTCTCATGAACAAATAAATAAAATCTTTAGGGATCCCTGGGTGGTGCAGTGGTTTAGCGCCTGCCTTTGGCTCAGGGCGGGATCCTGGAGATCCAGGATCGAATCCCACGTCGGGCTCCCGGTGCATGGAGCCTGCTTCTCCCTCTGCCTATGTCTCTGCCTCTCTCTCTCTCTCTCTCTCTCTCTCTCTGTGTGACTATCATAAATAAATAAAAATTAAAAAAATAATAATAATAAAATAAAATCTTAAAAAAAAAGAAATCAAAATAAAATAAAAGTGTCTCAAACCCTGGGCTACCTGATAAAGTCCAGATTTGGGATAAATACTGAGTGGAAATACATAAAAATTCTACTTTTTCTCTTTTAAACTAAAAATTAGTATGAACTAACTACAGCCATATTATCAACTCACAAACAGTAATTGAAGGAAAGAGTAAGGCACAAAATAGTAAATATAGCCCAGGTCCCCATAACATTCAAAACCAGGCAAAAACTGAACTACAGTGTGTAGGCATATATAGCCATAGAAGGAAAAAACCCAAGAAACAATGATCAGAATATTCAGGGTGGTTGGCTAGCTCTGGGGGGTCAGGGAGGGGCTGTGTTTGGGAAGAGGCACAGGGTGAGAAGCTTCTTGAGAGCTGAAAATATTCAAGTTTCTTACTTGGAAAGGGTGGGAATTACACAGGTGTTTGCTTTAAATTACTCTTTAAATTAGACATATTTTCTGCACTCTTCTGTATGTATCTCATAAAACATTTGAAAATTTTTTAAAAAGCTGCATGTCAATATATGAAAATGACACGCCACATGTTACTACAATTATGTAAAAATGTTGCACACAAAAACAGACCAGGTGAGAATAACAAGATCTGTGTTGATGGGATTATAGGAGATTTTACTTCTCTAATTTTAAATTTTTCTATATAATATTATATTGATTTTATAATGAAAAAAAATAACTACAGTAATTTAAAACCACATAAATAGCTTTATCCTATTTGGAAAAAAATGAAATAAGATGGAAAGATCCATCTCTTCCTTTCAGGAAATCTTGCCATCATCCTGCCACCTCCTGGAAAGTTTCCTAAAAGGACTGTGCTTTAGGATAAACCAATCTCCTTCCTTATTTTGACACAAATAGATTTCAGAAGGACACAGGCTTTTTCCCCCCAGTGATGTAAGACTCCTTCAAAGAGGTACCGGATACTTCATCTTGTGCTGAAAATGTGTTTTCCGTCTCTCCCTCCCAAATGCAGTGCTTTTACCTGCCATTGACTTCCCATGCAGAACACTTCCGCCAGGTCAATGACATCCCCCTTCCTGTGCCTGCTTCTGCCAGCTGACTTCTTATGAACCTGGCTCACGCCCATCACTAAGGCAAATAGGTATTTTTACCTTAACCCGGAATTCTGGAGCCTGAAGAACAAAACCTCACCAGTGCATGTAGCAATACCTGCCTAATGGAACCCAACTTTGGGGAGATGGACAGCAAGGTGCAGGGCGGGGGGAGGGGACACTATGCACTCCATCACCTCCTGTGGGGGACAAGTTCTCATGGGTGACCCTTCCAGAGACATGTGGAAAGCACTCTGCCTGCTGGGACTGGCAGCCAAGCGGGCACTCTCAAGAGACTTGAAGGTTGGCCTGGGGTGAAAATGATCAGCTTCCCTCAACTGGGGAGTGAGGCCACTAGCCTGCCTGTGTCTATATTCCGGTGGCTTATTTTAGAGCAGCAAAAAGGAGCACACAAGGCAGCAAAGAGTGCAAGGGGGTAAGAGGAGGAAATGGAGTGGGCGATGGGTAGAACGGGGGCAGGTGCACTGAACTTGGCTTTGCCCTCTAGCCACATGACTAACTGTTCCACGCCCATCTTCTCAGCTGTAAAGTGGGTGTCAACACAGCCAGCACCATGTTATCACCACAGAGCTCTTTATGTGTCAGCTCACTCACAATTTCAAAAAATCTTACAACACCCCTATGAGGCAGTTAGACGTGATTATCCCCATTTTATGGATGAAGAAACTGGGTTGGAATTCCTCCATTCTAGACTGGAGCTCCTTGACAGCATATCTCAGGCTTCATTTTATCCTTCTAAGGGCTTGGCACGCAGACAAGCTCATTAAATGCTCGTTGAAGGAAGCGAGGACTGGCCAAAAGCGATAGTGGGGTAAAAGCACTCTGTGTGTATAAAATATTAGCCACAGCAATGGGCTGTTAGCAATGGGAAGAAAGGCTTCTCCACAGAGAGTTCCATGCTGGTTGTGAGTGTGTCTGGTACAAAGGAACAAAGCTGGCGTTGTCTGGGTTGAAAAAAAAAAAGAGGCAAAATAAGCAGGTATAGGTCAAGAGTGGTCAGCAGATGAACTGCCTCAGGACCAAGAGGCTACACTGGGCTGGGCAAGCAGCTTGGGGAGCCAGGGTATGAGGTCTAGGAGTACAGAGCAAGAGGCCCAGACTTCTGAATGAGATCCACTGGGTACAGGATGACCTGGAGCACCAGAGAGGGATCCTGAGTCTGGCCAGGGGATGGACACATGATTTGGGGTGCTCGTCCCCTTTTCTGATCTTCCTGCTTCTTTACCTGGCACAGGTGGAGTGGAGGCTGGGAGAACGGTGACTATGGTAATCCAGGCAGGGATCCCTGGGTGGCCCAGCGGTTTAGCGCCTGCCTTCGGCCCAGGGCGTGATCCTGCCCGGGATCGAGTCCCATGTCAGGCTCCCTGCGTGGAGCCTGCTTCTCCCTCTGGCTGTGTCTCTGCCTCTCTCTCTCTCTCTCTGTGTCTCATGAATAAATAAATAAAATCTTAAAAAAAAAAATCCAGGCATGAGGACAGAGTGGGTTACACTGGTGGTGCCGATGGAATAGAAAAGGAAGGAGCAGGGCTGAGAAAGGACTGAATGTTGGTGGATTCTCTAGAGGAAAGGGAAAACAGACTGAGGAAGACAATAAGAATAGAAGCATGGGCAAGCAGAGCAGAGCAGAGAGCTGGAGTGGACAGATGGAGCCCAGCTGTCAGGGCATGCCTGCAGTTTATGGAAACCCAGTGATGAAAGCCAATTTCAGCTTCTCTCTCTAGGAACCCTTCAGATCAGTCAGAAGATGACAACTGACCCAGTCACCCAAGGTAAGGAGATGGCAGGACCAGTGAGCTACACCTACTAAATGCCAGTAAGTGCCAGGGGTTGTGAAGGCTCTTAACACGTGACATTTAATTGAAACAACCTCACAATTGCCCTTGGAGATGATGGGCTATCTCTACTTGACAGACGATGACTGGAGGTAATGACTAGCCAAGGTCACACAGCTTCATGGAAAGGAACAGGAGTAGAGGTTAATTCTAAATGCCAAATAATACAAGGATCAAAAGGTCTGGACTGTGCTAATGGGCTAACATTCTGATTTCCTCATGTGTTGAACATTCAGGAGATGTTTCAGACAAAACACTGTACTCAAGCATGATCTGTTCTACCTACTAAATTGGTTTATCTCTGTTCTCTTTTCTCTGAACCGACTGCCTCAGCTCTGGCCCTATCATCTACCTGCATTAAGATATCACTATTACCTGGATACTTCTAATGGGTCCCCCTGAGCTTCCACAGTGTTAGCATATTGAGCTTGCTAAGATGCCCATTGGATCACAGAAGCAGGCTTGGCACCTACACAATACTATACTAAGTGCCAGATACAATGGAACCAACCCCAAAGTAGTCACAAGTTTGGAGTGGAAAGAAATGCATAAACAAAAATCTCAATATGAGTTAAGAGAAGGGTTATGTCACTACAAGGAAGGGGGTAGAGGGAAGCACTTAGCATTGGCTGGGATAGAGGACTTCTTCTCAGAGGAAGTGCCCTAAGAGGAGTCTGACCCTTGAAAGGAGTCTGAGGGTTGTTTATGAGTTCACCATGCAAGGGGTGAAGGTGGGGAGCCAAACCTGAACATTCCAGACAGAATGCAGAGCAGCATGGTCTAGCTGGGTGCCTTCAGGATGGCTGGTGTATGTGATGAGCTGAAGGGAGCCACACCATTCAAGGGCTGGTGGGATGTGCTCAGAGTATGGACTATAAGGCTTGCTGAGAGGGCAAGTAAAGACGGAACATCATCAGATATGCATTTTACATAAAAATTCAAAGTGTAAACTACTAGAAGAAAACACAGAAATATATGTTTGTAAATTTGGATGGGTTATGGCTTTTTAAGTGTAATCCAAAGCAGAAACCAGAAAAAAAAAAAAGATCGATGCAGGTATGACTATGTAACAATGAAAAATTGTAATATATCAAAGGCGCTGCAAAATACTTTTAATAAAGACAAAAACCAGTTATGACATGTTTGCAACATAAAACTTAGGATGAATATCTGTAATATGTAAGAGTGTTTATAAATCTTAAGAGAAAGACAAGTACTCCAGTAGAAAAAATAGGCAACGGATATAAACAGGCAACCCGCAGGGATGAAGAACAATAAATAGCTAATAAACAATGAAAAGATGTTTGTCTTTCTTAATAATCAAAGAAATGCAAATGAAAACAATGAGATTACATTTTTCACCTACCCTAATGACACAGAAAAAGAGAACAATGCCCAGCAGGAGAAAAGCAAGCACTCAAATACACTGTTCATAGGAGTTCAAACTGATAAAGCCTTACCAGAAGGAAATCTAAAAATTTCCATAAAAACTTAAAATGTAGGTTTTACATCTAGGAATTTCTTCTAGGAAATAATTGAACCATTGCACAAAAATGTATTATGAGGGTATTTTGTCGCATTATTGTTTATAATAGCAAATACTTTGAGAACAAGCTTAAGGTGTGCCAATGTGAGGACTATTTAAATAAATAATGGCATATGCAGAAGGCTATGCAGCTATTGAAAAGGATCATGTAGATCTTCAAGTATTGACAGGACGTTATCCACGATATAGTCCTAAATAAAGAAAACAGATTACAGAATAGTACCCCATGGTATGTGTATCTACTTCTGTATATATGAGATATCATATATGTTTGAATGTATATGAATATGAAAGCTCACTTATACAAAAACCTTTCATTTATATATGAAAACTCCCTTACATATAAATGAACTTTTTTCATAAAACACTGGGAAGATGATTCACTAAACTATTTTTATTGTATTTTTATTTTTTTAAATATTTTTATTTATTTATTCATGAGAGACACAGACAGAGAGAGGCAGAGATATAGGCAGAGGGAGAAGCAGGCTCCATGCCGGGAGCCTGATGTGGGACTTGATCCCAGGACTCCAGGATCACACCCTGAGCCAAAGGTAGACATTCAACCACTGAGCCACTCAGGTGCCCCGATTCACTAAACTATTAACTGCAGTTGTTTCAGAGAAAGGAATTGCAAATTACAGCAGGACTCAATCTCTCTGCACTATTTGATTGTAAAAATATCTGTATAATAAACCAGCTGTAGAGTCGACAATTACCCAAGTCAAGGAGGCAGGAGCACCAGAGTACACTAGAGAATACTCTGTGGAAGTCTATGCTGGGGCAGGCAACTCACTAGCAAGTCAAAATCTCTTGCACATTTATCTAACCACTATCAATGTGTACGTATAATGGCCTATTAGATCCTTCTGCTTTATTTTTTAAAGATTTTATTTATTTATTTGAGACAGAGAGAGCACAAACGGGGCAGGGGGGAGTATGGGAGGGGCAGAGGGAGAAGCAGACTCCCTACTGAGCAGGGAGCCCAACATGGGGCTCGATCCCAGAATCCTGGGATCATGACCTGAGCCATAGGCAGATGCTTAACCAACTGAGCCACCCAGGTGCCCCACAAGGGCATCATTTTCAATGAGGAGAGCAAGTGATAGCTCCACAGATGAGAGCCCATAGCCCCAGTTAAGGCAGTGTCTTCTCAAATGGCTGCATAAAGGAGAACATCCCCTTTAACACTGCCCATCTGGCTGCTGCTTTCCTGGAATGAATGGTTGGAGAGATGGAACAATTGACTGATTAGGTTCAAGAGGCTTTACCGGGCAGTTGGGTCTGAAAATGTGGAGATACTTTCATTCACTTAAACAAAAAGAGGTAATGAGCCCTTCCCTGGAGCCCTTGCTAGGCAGGGAGCACCTGCCAGAGTAACTGCCAACAAAAGGGATGAAGTCTACATCTCTTGAAACAAGTAGACAGGAGTAAATGGTTGGTTGTCTGCCCACCTAATTCATCCTGAATGCCAGAATTTCCTTTTTTTTCTTGTTCACCTGCTTTTGCTAGAAGCGAGGCATTGGAACTGATGACAGACACCAATTACTTTTATAAATACCGTTTTTTCCCTTTCTGCATTTCAGAAAAGCTGGCCCGATTCCCTTGGTCCCCAGTCCCTGGCAGCCTCCTCCCCACCCCCAGCCCAGGCCAAGGACATAACCCTGAAGGCCAACAAATCTCAAGACTAGAGTCCACCATGCTGAAGCTTCAGGTTGGGATACCTGGCGCCGAACAAGCCCTGACTGTGCTCCAAACCTTCTGTGGCTGAGGGTCAGACCCCAGACTCCATATCAGGTTCCCGACTCCCTGCACCCACACCCTGTTTGGTAAAGGGCCTACTATCCCATTGCCAGTAGGCTGGCACACCCTTCCTGGTTGTTGCCTATTACCTTCTCCAGAGAGTGGAGGCCTGCCCATCCACGTCTGAGGCCTCTCCACCTGCTGGCACACTCTCCTGACACCAGTTGCCCCCCTCTGATCACCTGTGCCCACACTCCTATCACCGAATTACTCAGGTATATAAGCATGTCCAAGCCCTTTGAAATGTACATTGAAAAGGGTGGTGTTTATTGTTTGTAAATGGCACCCCAACAAAGCTGACTTAAAAACAAACAAAAAACAAATAAAAGGGGTACCTGGCTGGCTCAGTCCATAGGGCATGCGACTTGATCTTGTGGTTGTGAGTTCAAGCCCACATAGTGCATAGAGGCTACTTATCAACGCCCCCCCCCCCAAAAAAAACTAAAACACATTTAAAAGAGAATTGCTAGGGCAGCCCCAGTGGCCCAGCAGTTTAGCGTCACCTTCAGCCTAGGGCGTGATAGAGACCCCAGATCAAGTCCCACGTTGGGGTCCCTGCGTGGAGCCTGCTTCTCCCCCTGCTTATGTCTCTGCCTCTCTCTCTCTCTCTCTCTGTCTCTCATGAATAAATAAGTAAAATCTTTAACCAAAAAAAAAAAAAAGAGAGAGAGAGAGAGAGAATTGCTAAAAGGAGATCAGAAAAAAAAAAAGAGATAGAACTTAATAGGAATTACATTTAGTGCTAAGCTTCCTGGCAGTCCAAACAGAAGAGAAGATGATTTGGGAAGGAAAAACTTTCTATTGCTGGATAAAAGGGAGGCTCTGATTTACCCAGTAGGAAAAGCTTTCTGAATCCCAAATAATTCACTGCTCTCCTCCCTCCAACTGCACATTTAAGAGAAAGTATTGGTCAGAATGTTTTAGAGAAAGCAGGTCTGCTCTCTAGATAATTCTAGAAGGAATTCCTTGGACTACTTTCTAAGGAGTAAGAAACATGATGGATATATTTGACTGCAGTTTTGCAGAAGGTGTAGAAATGCTTTCCAGGGCAGCCCCGGTGGCGCAGCGGTTTAGCGCCGCCTGCAGCCCAGGGTGTGATCCTGGGGACCGGGGATCCAGTCCCACGTCGGGCTCCCTGCATGGAGCCTGCTTTTCTCTCTGCCTGTGTCTCTCTGCCTCTCTCTCTCTGTGTCTCTCACGAATAAATAAATAAAGTCTTAAAAAATAAAAGGAATAACAAACTTTTTAAAAAAATGCTTTCCAATGGCCATGTTTCATATAGAGCAAGTATCAATAAAAGGTTAAGGAAATACCACTAAATTTTTACTTAGTGATGACATTTCTATGGGGTGTTAAAATAATATAGTCCAATGATCAGTTTATATACAGTGTTCTAATCTATACTATAAAGAGAATGCAGGGATCCCTGGGTGGCGCAGCGGTTTGGCGCCTGCCTTTGGCCCAGGGCGCGATCCTGGAGACCCGGGATCGAATCCCACGTCGGGCTCCCAGTGCATGGAGCCTGCTTCTCCCTCTGCCTGTGTCTCTGCCTCTCTCTCTCTCTCTCTCTCTGTGACTATCATAAATAAATAAAAAATTAAAAAAAAATAAAGAGAATGCAAATATGTCTTGTCTGTCCTTTAAGTGGTAATGGTAAAAAAAAAAAGAAAAGGTGTCTAAACATTACTCCTCTAGAGGCACCTGGATAGCTCAGTTGGAAGAATGTGCACCTCTTGATCTCGGGGTTGGGAGTTTGAATTCCATGATAAGTATAGAGGTTACTTAAAAATAAAACCTTAAAAAATATATTGCTCCTCTAGTGGGGCCATTGCAACTCTAGCCATCACCTAAGCCAAATTCATGCTCCTTGATTTCCTCTTCCCTCAGTTTAGTGTTCCAAAATTGAGGAAAATGTGACAGGTGACTTTAGGACATAAACAGCACTGATTCATGAGCTCTCTTTTTATACTTCTGATTACATCAAGGAAAACATCTCAGTGGGTGGGTGTGCATCAGCTAATACCTAGCACTTGTGAATTTCCTTTCCTTTTTTTTTTTTTTTTTTTTAACAAAGGGAAGAGCAAAGTCTAGTTTGCTACCGGAATTTAATAACATCGGCTTTCATTGTATTTCTTTTTCTAGCTATTTACGGCAAATGTTCCCATTTATGGTGTTAATACAGTGTTTCACTTAAACATTTAAGCAAAAATGTGAGCTATTTAAAGAAAAATATTAAGCATCAGCTCACAAATGGCATCATGAAAAATGGAAGGAAGGTATATGCACATGACTCAGGGGAGGAGACAACCAGTGTTCACCAAACTTTTCCTGTGAAAGGCCAGAAATTAAATGTTTTAGGCTTTGTGGGCTACGTTCAGGGTATGCCCACCATGTGTTAGAGCTGAGCTGTCAGATGAGGTGGCCACTAGCCCTGTGTGGCTACTGAGCACTTGAAACCTAGCTAGTGGGGGATCCCTGGTGGCTCAGCATTTTGGTGCCTGACTTCGGCCCAGGGTGTGATTCTGGAGACCCGGGATCAAGTCCCACATCAGGCTCCCTGCATGGAGCCTGCTTCTCCCTCTGCCTGTGTCTCTGCCTCTTGCACTCTCTGTGTCTCTCATGAATAAATAAATAAAATCTTAGAAAGAAAGACAGAAAGAAAGAAAGAAAGAAAGAAAGAAAGAAAGAAAGAAAGAAAGAAAGCAAGCTAGTATGACTAAGGAACTAAAATTTTAATTTATTTTTATTTATTTTTAAGTGGGTAAGGCACTACACAGTGCAGCTCCAGCCCATCATTAAGGAAGTGTATATTCCATTCTAGGCTTAAAAGATAAATATCAATGGAAAGATAACTTCCCCTTCAACCTTCTTTTGACTTTCTCTGCCTCTACCAGTTCATCAAGAGTGCCAATAAATTACATTTTGATGGCAAGTCATTGTCATTATAATCAGAAATAAAGCAGGGATGACTTTTCTGACCATGATTATTAAACAGTATTTTCAATTTCCTTAAAAAATGGAATAACAAAATTAAATCCTAGGATAAAAACATGGAGGAAAAAGAGACAAATTGTGTTATGGTGGTATACCTAGAAAACCTAAAAAAAATTGGAAAGGTAACAAATAATAAGATAAATGTAATAAAATTTGTAATTTTTTTTCTACACACTAGCAACCAGTTAGAAATAGCAACAGAAAAAAATGTTGTGTTCACAATAGTAAAAAACACTGTGAAACACTTAAGCATAAAAAGTAAAACACTGGGCAGCCAGGGTGGCTCAGCGGTTTAGCGCCACCATCGGCTCAAGGTGTGATCCTGGAGTCCCGGGATCGAGTCCCACGTAGGGCTCCTTGCAGGGAGCTGGCTTCTCCCTCTGCCTATGTCTCTGCCTCTCTGTGTGTCTCTCGTGAATAAATAAATAAGATCTTAAAAAAAAAAGAGTTAAACACTAAGAAGGGTTCAGAAAAGGCAAACCTAAATATAAAGTATTTTCTCTATTTTGATAGATTCTGCTTAGCAGCTGCTCAGAACTGGGGATGGGAATGCAAGTGACTGCAAATGGGCTTGAGTTTTCTTTTTGGGGTGATGGAAATTTTCTAAAATTAAATTGCATGATTAAATTGCACAACTCTAAATAAACCATTGATCAGTGAATTGTATAAAGTGGGTGAATTTTACTGTATGTAAATTACTCCTCAATACAGCCACACACACACACACACACACACACACACACACACAGAGTTAAGGAAGGCACAGATTCTTCTAGAGCTACTCAAAGTACATAAAATGGGATCTAAACAAATGAAACAAATATATTCCTAGATGGGAAAAGCTAATATAAAATTCTTCCAAAATTAATATATAAATGTAATACAATTCTTATTAGAGTTCTTTTTTTTTTTTTAATTTTTTATTTATTTATGATAGTCACAGAGAGAGAGAGAGAGGCAGAGGGAGAAGCAGGCTCCATGCACCGGGAGCCCGACGTGGGATTCGATCCCGGGTCTCCAGGATCACGCCCTGGGCCAAAGGCAGGCGCCAAACCGCTGGGCCACCCAGGGATCCCCTTATTAGAGTTCTTAATGCATTTATTTTGAAATAGATGATAATGGAATTGAGAAGAGTCAAGAAAATTATGAAAAGGAATACTATAGGTTATGGAAAGGACTGTCCTAGGAATATTAAAAGATGCTATATGCAATTACTATAATTAAATCTATGGTGCCAGCATATGACTAGACAAATAGATGAAAGGAACAGAATAAGGTGCTTGGTAGCAGATTTCAATTAAATCTAACAAAAGTGATACTTCAATTCAGTGGAGATGAAATGATTCACTTAATAGATGGGGCTGACATCACTGGCGATTTGTCTGGAGGAAAATTAAGTCAGCTCCCTACCTTACAACATATATTCAAATCCATAATCCATCTGGAATTTTTTTAAATGTAAAACATAAAGCAATAAAAATATTAGAAGCAAGCCCAGGAAACAGTGTGTACAATTTAGGAATGGGGGAGCCCTTTTAACTCAATCTGGAAATGCAGAAGCTATAAAAGAAGAGTCACTTTTCTGTCTTTATACACATCAAAAATTTTGGTAAAGTAAATGGTATCATAGAAATAGAAAAAGTCAATAGACAATAAATATCCTGAGAAAACATATGCAGTGCATAAGACAGCTATGAACTCCTATAAATTGATGGGAAAAATACAGCCAAGAAAAAGATGGGCTCAGGATATCACTAAGTGTTATACAGAAGAGCAAGTCGAAAGGACCAACAACATATGAAAAGATGTCCAACCTCTCCAGTGATCAAGAAGATGCAAATGAAAGTCATAATGAGGTGTCATTCCACATCCATCAAACTGGCAACAATTCCAGGGTGACATGTGACCTTTGGCAGGACTGGGGGTGTGGGAATAGTTGTGAGGGTGTTGCTAACGAATACATGAATTATCCAATGCTAAAAAAAAAAAAAAATTAGCCAATGCTTTTAGAGAACAGTCTGAGAATTTCTCTATTAAAATTTTAAAAAGCTCTCTGACTTGGCAATTCCACTCCCAGGACTCTATGCATAGGAATAGAAGCAAGAGAAAGAAGGAGATGGGTATAGAGACCCACAGCAGCAACGTGGGTAGGACAAAACGCCACCAAAATCCTGCAAACAAACCGAATGCCCATCAATAGGGAATGGTACTATCTAAAGGAAAACTGTTCCTCTACCCACAACACTTCCAATGCTGACCACCAGGAGTTAGTGCAGACCCCCTCGGCTGGGGCTCAGTCCCACAAGACTGCTCCCACTGCAGATGCCAGTCACAAGGACCACGTTGTCACCTGTAATTCTGACGACCTGACTATAAATCAGGGGTTCCTGTGAACCCCTCCTCAAGTCTGATAATTTGTTAGAACAGTTCACAAAGCTCAGGGAAACTATTTATTACTACTGGAGACAAGTCAGGAACATCCAAATGGAAGAGATGCATGGGGGCCAGTAAGGACAGGGGACAAGAAGCTTCCATACCCTCCCCAGGCGCACCACCCTCCCAGCACTTTGCTGTGTTCACCAACCTGCAAGCTCTTCTAACACCTCTCTTTGGGGTTTTTATGGAGGTTCCATTACGGAGACATGATTGATTCAATAACTGCCCATTGGTGATTAACTCAAATCTCCAGCCCTTTTCTATCCCAGGAGGGATCGGGGATGGGGGCCCTCTTATCACCTGGCTGGTTCCCAAGGCAATCAGCATCTCATTAGCATAACTCAGGTTTCGGGAAGGGGGCTTATAATGAAACAAGATGCCCCTCTTACCCCTGTCACTCGGGAAATTACAAGGGTTTTAGGAGCTCTATGCCAGGAACTGGGGATGAAGACCGAATACAGATTTCTTATTATATCACAATATTGCATTATCCATGCCATAGAATATCATGCAATTCTTTAAAAGTCAGATCTATCTGCCTTAAAGCTTCTCCCAGGGGTGAGGTGCCTGGGTGGCTCAGTTGATTAAGCATTCGACTCCTGGTTTTGGCTCTTGGTTTCTGCTCAGGTCATGATCTCAGGGCTGTAGGATTGAACCCCTGAACCCTGAGTGGGCACAGTGGGGCTCTGTGCCCAGTGCAGAGTCTGCTTTTCCCTCTCCCTCCCCTTCTGTCCTTCCCCCTGCTGGAGCTCACCCTTGCCCAGCGAGCTCTCAAATAAATAAATAAATAAATAAATAAATAAATAAATAAATTTTAAAAGCTTCTTCCAGGGGTGCCTGGTGGGCTCCGTCAGTAAAGCATGTGACTCTTGATCTTGGAGTTGTAAATTCAAGCTCCATGTTGGGTGGAGAGATTACTTAAAAATATAATCCTTACCAAAAAAACCAATAAAACTTCTTCTAAGTTGCAGTGATAAGAAAGACAAGTTGTAGAGAATATGTTTTACCAAAATGGTACTCCAATATACTTTTCCATGTCATCCACACACAGACATAATAGGATCTTATTCTGATAAAACGTATAAGGACAGAAAATATCCTTCTATCTTATTTATACACAATAATGTGTAGGAAGCAAAATATGGGTGAAAACATGCCTGTTTGTTTATACCGATTACCAGAGCGTGAGGAGGTGGCATTTAGTTGAAGAGCAGTGGGAAAGAGAGGGGAAAGTCTCTGTAACAAGAATTAGAAAGAGAAAAATGCAAAACAGGATGGATGAAGGGATGTGTGTGTGATGAAGATGGTCACCAAAATGTGAACGGTGGCTGTCTCCAGGTAGGGAGATTTCAGGTGACTTTTACTTTATTTCATTTACACTTAAATATTGTTTAAAATTTTCACAGTGAATATGCATTATTTATAAAGCCAGGGGAGGGGAAAGCAATTACATCATTTTCACTGGAGCAAAACCTATCTGAGCTTTAAGGCCAAGTCAAAGTCACTGATCCTTTGTCCTGTTGCCCTGCATTCTACAAAATGTGCTTTGTTTCTAAATCCTAGAAGCCACACTGCAAGGCTTCAGGACAAGAGGGCTCAGATAGGCTAGGCAGCTTGCCTGGCATCACACAGAGGATCAGCCAGTCTGGAAGGCAAGATCAGCACCCAGACTTAACTCCCATTCTCTTTCCTGCCTCTGCACTGTACTCTCACGATATGGGCTGTACTGGTCACAGGGTATTTACCTTCAGTCTGGCCAACCCTATGTGTCTGCCCCCCACCCCTGCCCCAGCTGTCCCTCACTGTCCTTGACTGCTGGAGGGGAGAGAACAGGGCATCACAGATGTATCTCCATGTGAACTACTGGACCCCTACCGGACACAGCCTTGTCAATGTTCACTACTGCTTAAGAGTTGAAAAACACAAACAGGGGAGCCCTGAGCTATGTTTTCTAGGCTCTTGAGGTTCTCTTCCCCCATAGAGTCTTTTACATGGGTCATATTACTCATTACTTTAAATTCTTTTTTTCTAGGGTGCCTGGGTGCCTCAGTGGTTTAGTGTCTGCCTTTGGCTCAGGTCGTGATCCCCAGTCCTGTATCCCGCATCGGGCTCCCCACAAGGAGCCTGCTTCTCCGTCTGCTTCTTTCTCTGTGTCTCTCATGAATAAATAAATAAAATCTTTAAATAAATTCTTTTTCTCTTTTTTAAGTAGGCTTCACGCTTGACATGGGGCTTGAACTCACGACTCTGAGATCAAGAGTCGCATTCTCTGCCAACTGAGCCAGCCAGGCACCCCTACCTTAAATTCTTTTCTTTTTTAAAAAGATTTTATTTATTTATTCATGAGAGACAGAGAGAGAGAGGCAGAGACATAGGCCGAGAGAGAAGCAGGCTCCATGCAGGAGGCCTGATGTGGGACTCGATCCCGGGACTCTGGGATTATGCCCTGAGCCAAAGGCAGATGCTCAACTGCTAAGCCACCCAGGCGTCCCCTTACCTTAAATTCTTATACAAGAAAATACATGGATTACTCCAAGCTCACCATAAACTTAAAAGGAAAAACACAAACCTATTTACACAACTTAGCTGAGAACAAAGGATTCTACAACTGGGAGGAAAGAGGGCATTTTCTGTGCTATTTATTGGCTATTTGGAGCATGAAGGAAGGATGTGCACAAAAGGTCCATCGAAGAAAGGAGAAACGAGACATTTTTAACACACCTTTAAGAGAAGAAAAAGCATGCATTTCTACACACGGTTTTCTTAAACACAAGCACCCTAAGCATAATATATTTTCAAACTTGTCATTGCATTGTCATTGGTTTTCATTAGGAAAGAAGAATCGTCGAGGGTGGTCTGGAAGCCCAGGGAACGGTCAGTCTGTGTAAACTCAGGCAGATAAAGACAGGGCCTCATTTTCCATCTCTGGGTCCCCTCTTTGTCACTCCCCTGAGCACACAGACCCCCCAGAGGGGAAGAGCCCGGAAGGGACAGAAGTGTGGGGGTAGGGATGGGCTCAGTTGCTCCTGACAACCTTCAGTCTGCCCCTCCCCCTGCTGCCCAAACCTCCTCCCTCTGACACCAGCCAGGCACATCCCCTCTACCTCCTAGGCCCCATCCTGTAGCTTCACACCCAACCTTGTGCCTGAAAGTTCTCTTCCCCACATCCTGCCCTAACACCTTATAAGAAAAGGCCTTTGATGTATCCTATGGCCTGATCATTCTCTCAGCCTCAGGGCGACATTAGCTATATTCTGACTGTCACTCAGGCAGATCCACAATTTGGAAGGCCTGGCCTCCCTCCACCCTCTTCTTCCCACAGTACTTAGCATGCCCCTGGCTAGGGGCAGAGGCACAGGCAATGTTAATCATCTTCCCCTTTAAGCATCTACTCAAATAATTCAACTTTTGGATTTTTATCTGCTCTAGACAGAAAGAGCTAGATGCTGCCAGAATTACCTATGCCTGCTCTTTCAAATCAGGGCCCAAAGAGTGTGGCATGAATGAGCCTGGGAACTCTCTGGAGCACTTTCTGGAGCACGTTGGTGGGGGTAAACATTTTAACAGCATGTAATTTCCAAAATTCTTTTTTTTTTTTTGTTTTTTGTTAAAGATTTTATTTATTTATTCATGAGAGACAGAGAGAGAAGCAGAGACATAGGCAGAGGGAGAGGCAGGCTCCATGCAGGGAGCCCGATGTGGGACTTGATCTCGGATCTCCAGGATCACACCCTGGAACGAAGGCAGGTGCCAAACTGCTGAGCCACCCAGGATGCCCCAATTTCCAAAATTCTTGATAGCTTCATGTCAACACACACAAAAAGGGTATATTGTGAATTACAGTGTAGACACCACATTCATTCTTTTAAGATTTAAAAATGAGAACAGGGATCCCTGGGTGGCGCAGCGGTTTGGCGCCTGCCTTTGGCCCAGGGCGCGATCCTGGAGACCCGGGATCGAATCCCACGTCGGGCTCCCGGTGCATGGAGCCTGCTTCTCCCTCTGCCTGTGTCTCTGCGCCTCTCTCTCTCTCTGTGTGTGTAACTATCATAAATAAATAAAAATTAAAAAAAAAAATAAAAAAAAAATAAAAATGAGAACAGTCACTAAAGACTATACATGATTTTTTTTTTTTTCTATACATGATTCCATTCATATGAAACATCTGGAACAGACAAGCCTGTAGAAAGTGGGTTAGTGGTTGTCAGGAGCTGGGGGTGGAGTGGTGGGGGGAGGCAGTAGGGGAGTGACTGCTGATGGGCAAGGGGTTTCTTCCTGGGGTGATGAAAATGTTCTAAGATTAGAGCATAGTGATAGGTATATAACTCTGTGAATACACAAAAACCACCACGTATCCTTTCCAGGGGTGAACTTTATGGTATGTAAATAACACCTCAATAAAGCTGTCAATTAGGCTTCAAAGATTTCCTACAAGCATCAGGGTGCTTCAGGCTAAGACCACAGGACAAGCTTCAAGAAGCAGTAATAGGGAAAAATGGAAATCCCAGGCTGGTCTGCAAGTCAAGAATCAGGTTCCCAGGAGGGCATTTAGAATACAGGGATCAAGACATGTTCCTCCTGTTCTGATCAGCAGCTGAAACTGAACTAGTGTAAACCAAGGAAGGTACCAAAGGCACAGAAGCCAGTTTCTGGAGGCCGATCTGTAGCCTGTGTCAGAGCTGTACCACACGGCGTAAAGGGGGATGTGGCTTTCCAGAGCTGAGCACCAAAGGCATGGGATAGGCCAAGGGCAATGCAGGTGGCTGGCTTGGTGTGAGCATAAAAGGACACTCAGGTGACATGCCTCAAGCTCCCTCAGATTGTTAACAGAGTTCATTTCCTTCTGGTCATAGGCTTTCAGCTGAAGGCCACTCTCTGCTCTGAGAGGGCACCCAATTTCTTGCCAAGTGGGTTTCCCCAACACAGCCCCTTACTTCGTCAGGTGAACAAGGAGAGTCTCCACAGCAAGTATGCTAGCAAGACAGCATATTGTATCACATAGTTGTGGGAATGACATCATCACCTTTGCCATCTTCTATTGGTTAAACGCAAGTCACAGGAAAGGATTACACAAAGGTATGAGCCCCAGGAGTTGGGGATCCTGGCAAGGGACACAGGAAGAGTCTGTCTTCATGGTCCTTACAGAGAGAACATGCCCATGAGTAAGCAGAATATTAAGCAGAATTCTACAAGATGACTTGGGGGTTCCTTAACCTGTCATCTGAAACCAAAGAGGGCAAAAATCACCAGACACTTTCTCTGTACTAGTAACAGCTCACTGGAAGCTAAACTGTCCTGGAGGTTGCTCCCTTTATGAAATGATAAAATGCTTGTAGAAAGTTCTTTGCTCTCATGTCCTATGATGCCACCTGGCCCAGTGCAGTTCAACAGCACCTGTCCCATAAAGGAAGGGATGGAAGAATGAGCCCTTGCACACATTATGGTGGGGGGTTCGTGAGGCCGAGTTAGTGCTTCTCATCTTCTGTATCCTAAGATTTACACCAAATTTTCCTGAATAAAAATATTAGAAATTCTACTTGTTGATTACAGGAATGGGTCATCTTTACTTCTGGTCCCAGCACCTTTCTTTTTTTGAATGGGTTACACATTCCTGTCTCTTCAGTGGCTCAAAACCCCTATTCTGCATGCTTGTGTCTTATTTTGGAGGGGTCCTCCAAGTGGGGGCCCATTTGAGAACAGAAGTCATGGGCATGGTGCCAAGAATTAAACCCTTCTCAAGTTTTCTTGAGTCCCTAACAGGGTGAGCCAGAGCCAGTGAGGGCTGCCAAATTAGTGTTATTATTGTTGGTGAGTGGGTAAAATGTATACATGACAAACATTTAAGTCATATAAATAGTCTTCTCTAGAGATCAGCACCTCATAGGTTTTGCTGTATTTCTTTGCATGGACAGTCTTATGTATATTTAAGCATATGTTTATCTATTTTGTATTGCACAAAAAAGCACGCTTTAAAGATTGCTCTGCCTTTCTTTCTTTCCATTGCGATATAAATTGGAAGTTGTTATATATCAGAACAGAAACATCCGCCTTATTTTTTAATGGCTGCATAATATTTCTTGGTCAAGATGTATCAGAATGGATGCCTGGGTGGGCTCAGCAGTTGAGCGTCTGCCTTTGGCTAAGGGCATGATCCCAGGGTCCTAGGATCGAGTCCCACATCAGGCTCCCTGCGAGGAGTCTGCTTCTCCCTCTGTCTGTGTCTCTGCCTCTCTCTCTGTGTGTCTCTCATGAATAGATAAAATCTTTAGAAAAAAAAAAAGATGTATCAGAATGTACTGAACTAGCTCTCGAATGACAGGAATTTAGGTTTGGTCTAATTTTTTGCTAGTTTAAATAATGCTGCAATAATGGCCATTTGTATTTTTCATTGTGCACATATGCTTGCAGATCTTTAGGATAAATTCGTAGAGGTGGTATTGCTGTGTGAAAGGATGTGTGCAGTTTTAATTTTGATAGGTAGTGGCCAACTGCAGTCTGCAGGTTTCTACTGGTAAAACATCGTGACACTCCCAGCAGAGACACAGCATGACTGTCACAGAACATCAAAGTGGTGGGATAACATCTAGTCTACATTTCCTCATCATACAGAGGGAACGAAACCATTTTGACCAAATCTCTTATGTGATCTCTATTACCTCTGCACCAGCGATCATATTGTCCAGCCCATTCATTTGACAATCATATACCTTTGAGCATATTTTTACATATCTTTACAGATCTCAAAGCACCTAACTTAGCACCTAGAGAACACCATTAGCTCTGCTTACTGAGTGCTTACCATGCACCCACCAGGCTCCATGCATGTATGCCACTAGTCCTCCTCACAAACATTCTTTTGAATCACAAGAAAATCAAGGCTTGGAGAGATTGACTTTGCCCGAGGTCTCTTACCCCTAGAAAGTAGCAGAGTCAGAATTCAAATCCACCTCTCTCCCATGAGCAAGCTCTCTAGGAAATTGCTCTGTGCCTTACAGGCACTCAGGAAATATGGGATGTTCAAGCTTATTTCTAATAACACCTCGGTGCAAGTCGAGTCCAGTTATTGCATGGTTATTAAACCTCTCACTTGCCAGGCTGCTCCAACATCCATCCTGGCGACTTGCATTCTATTCCCAAATATTTAGAACTTAACTAACTACTGAGTGTTCCTGATAACTTTGTGATCCCTCCACAATTTGGAGACCATTTCATGTCTTTTAAATGGCCAACTTTGGGTGCTACTTGCTATTAAGAAATAGTACAGTTTTACAGAATTGATAAAAATTGACTTTACTTGGGGTACTCTGCCTTCCAACTATTACTGCAGTCCTGTTTTTGATGACCAATCATCTCAGACCATTTTATACCTACATTTACACAAATTCTTTGATGACCACCTTGCAAGACTCATTAGAAAACCACAGGGAACTTTGTGAAGTTGGTCCGTAAGTCAAGGAATTAACATACATTTATGCATTTGTCTTTATGTGCAAACTATCAGCTATTATGATTAAAATTGTATTATGATAAAATTGTACACCAAAAACTCATTTTAAGGGAATCTCAATTCTCAAAAACATATTACCAGCTGGGTGGTAAAATCAAGTATGTGATTTCACAAAGATGTGAATAGTATTTAAAATAATTGAAAAGAGGGGCACCTGGGTAGCTCAGTTGGTTGGGTGTCTGCTTTCAGCTCAGGTCATGATCCCAGGGTCCTGGGATGGAGCCTCGTGTAGGACTCCTGGCTCAGTGGGGAGCTTACTTCTCTCTCCCCAACCCTCTACTTGTGCTCTCTCTTGCTATCTCTCTCAAATAAATACAATCTTAAAAAAAAAAAAAAAAAGAATTGGATGCATTCTAAGTATTCATCTATAAGTAAATGTTTAAATATAACAGTGTAGGGCAACCCTGGTGGCGCAGTGGTTTAGCGCCGCCTGCAGCCCGGGGTGTGATCCTGGAGACCCGGGATCGAGTCCCACATCTGGCTTCCTGCCTGGAGCCTGGTTCTGTCTCTGCCTCTCTCTCTCTCTCTCTGAATAAATAAATCTTTAAAATAAATAAATAAACAGTGTACCTTCTAATGGAATGGTAGGTAGCCATTTAAAAGTTTACGTTTCTAAAATAAAATAAAATAAAAGTTTATGTTTCTAAATTAGGTAGGGACATAAAAATCTTTTTTTAATGTCAAATGAGAAAACAGAATATGAAATAATATGCATGTTGTAGTTACAGCTCTGTAAAAATTATGTGAGCATTATGGACAAAGGCTTGATGGAACAAGCAATCATTACATTAGCTGTATCAGTGAAACAGTCTATAGGTGCCTTGTAATTGATTAAATATTGGAATATTATACATTTTATTAAATATTTTACTTATTTATTTACTTGACACACAGAAAGAGAGAGCACAAGCAGAGGGAGTGGCAGGTAGAGGGAGAGGGAAAAGCAGGCTCCCCACTGGGCAGAAAGTCCAATGTGGGGACTCCATCCCAGGACCCTGGGATCATGACCTGAGCCAAAGACAGACACCTAACTGACTGAGCCACCCAGGCGCCCCGGAATATTATACATTTTAGTTGTACAAATTAAGTCCTACATTATATCTAAGTGCTTTAAGGGATACAGAGTCCAAGCAGTAAACCCAGGTTTTAAAGAAATGATAAATCTTATCTCGATCACTTGCTTGTATGAGGACTTTGACAAACATGGCAGGCCACGTGACAGAAAGAAGTCTTTCTTAGGAAGAACTGGGGCTCTGAATGAGTCCCCTCTATGGAAAAACCTGCAGAGTTAGGAATTCATGTTCTGTGGGTGGCCCAGGTTTCATTGCCATCGTCCTGTCATCATCACATCTACACTGCTGCCCTTGATCTACAAGGGCCATGTTTTCTGCTGCCATCTCTCTGCCAACAATGAAGACCAGCAGTGAGATGGGTTTGCCTTATATCCACAATCTGAAGGCTACCGCTCTATCTTTGTGCCTCGTCTATCCTGCTTTTCAGTAGTTGCAGAGGCTTTTTTCCATTATAATCCAGTTGTAAAAATCATGTCCATTTTAAATCTTTTTAGAAACCTGCAAAAAAAAAAAAAAAAAGGATCTATGCTATAATTCTAATTCCCAAATAACAAGTCTGAACTCTGTGATTCCAAGCCGCCACATTTTAAGGGATTTCTTAAACCACCGAAATTACACAATTTAAAATTGCTATTTGACTTGATATAAGAAATGCAAAATAGTTATCAGAAGAAAAAATACTTGTTAATCTTGTTCAAGGCTGATAAGACATCTCCGGAATGATCTTTGGACCCATTTTGCAATTATAATCTGATTCTCATCTTTTCCTTAAGGAACAGGAGTAAGGAAATTGCTGTGGCAAGACTAAGGCTGAACCACAACCATTAGCTTAAAAAGGTGCACTTGAGCTACTGTGGAATGAGACACAGCTTCAAGTTCTATTTTTTGCTGAAGAATAAGAATTGGAAACCAAACTCTGATCAAGCCACGACATTATGCCAGCCTCTCGGGTTTCTAAAAATAGTTTAATCACAGCAGTGCATCCCTCAAAGTGTTTTTAAAAAAAATCTTTAAAAAAATGTTTTAAAATCACCATTAATCTTGCTATTTGGCACAGTCTCCTAAAAAATAACATATGCAAACCCTTGACCCAGCAATTCTACTCCTAAGGATATACCCAACAGAAACACACATGTTTACGAACAAAATATGTACTAGAATATTCACAATAGCACTATTCATGATAACCCCAAACTGGAAACCACCCAAATACCCATTAACAATATAATGGGAAGGGGTGCCTGGGTGGCTTAGCCAGTTAAGCGGCTGCCTTTGGCTCAGGTAATTTTCTCGGGGTCCTGGGATTAAGACCCACATTGGGCTTCCTGCTCAGGGGGGAGCCGGCTTCTCCCTCTCCCTTCATCCTTCCCCACTGCTTGTTCTCTCTTTCTGTCTCTAATAAATAAACAAAATCTTCAAAAAAAAAAAAAAGCAACATAATGGATAAATAAACATGGTACATTTATAGGATAGACTGATACATAGCAATGAAAATTAGCAAATGAAATCCAAGAGCAAGCAATGAAAATTAGCAAATGAAATCCAAGAGCAAGCAATGAAAATTAGCAAATGAAATCCAAGAGCAATGAGCAAAAGAAGCCACTCATTAAAGAGTATCCACCATAATGATTCCACCTGTGAAAAGCTGAAAAACAGGCATGGCTTATCTATACTCTTAAGAAGTCATGATGGTGGTTAGTGACGCAGGAGGAAGAGTGACTAGAAGGGGACTTATGGGGGGTGGGGGGCTGTGAGGGGGCACCTGGGTGGGTGGTGTGTGCGACTCTTGATCTCAGGGTTGTAAATTCGAGGTTCATGGTGAGTGTAGAGATTATTTTAAAAAGTGTGTGTGTGTGGGAGGTGCCTGGGTGGCTCATTTGGCAAAGCATCTGCCTTTGGCTCAGGTCATGATCTCAGGATCCTGGGATGGAGCCCCACGTCAGGCTCGCTGCTCAATAGTGAGCCTGCTTCTCCCTCTCCTCCCCACTCATGCTCTCCTATCTCTGTCTCTCTCTCTCTTAAATAAATAAAATCTGAAACAAAAAACAAAAAAACTCTTTAAAAAAAGGGGGTAAGGGGAAGACTTGGGGGTACTGCTAATATATTTCTTCATCTGGTGTTGATTACATGGACATGTTTAGTTTGCAAAAATTCATTAAACCATACACGTATAATTTGTATATTTTCTGTATTTCTGTTATATTTCACTGAAGAATTTAAAAATAAAAAAATTTTAAAAATACACTCTCACCTACCCCACCCTCCAAAAATCACCATCTTATGCATATGTATTGCCCACACACTTGGCAATAGGGCAAGCTTAGAACAATCCAAGTAACTTCAATAAAGTCGAGCTTCACATGCATTGGAAACAGACCTTAAAAAACATTTAATGAAAAAATTGGGAGGCTGTGTTTGAATTTTATAACAGAATGAACCTATCAATCCACAAAGACAGAAATCTGAATGAAACCATAAAAATGAGAAAGGAGAGAGCTTCTCTGTCAATAGTGGGTCATGCATGCTCTGCAGAGAGACAAAGGCAAGAACAGGACCAGACAAAAGCTGGAAGAATAAAGACCCAAAGCCTGAGAAACTAGAGTGAGCCCATGGTGGATTTGAAATCAACAAAGGGGCTGCCTGTCAATGGACACGGAAATGACACGAAGATGGTGTGGCCGAGTACTGGGCACTGCTGATGTGTGGGAGACACAAGGAGCTGCGGCAGTAACAGACCCAAAAATTTTTGCTGAGCCAATGAAAATGGATAGGTGTTGGGGTTGGGGAGTGACAGCACTCAATGCAGAATGCAGATACTCTTCTTTTTCCCAGAGAATCTAGTCATTCATAAAACCTCAACTGCACTTGAGCCAAATGATTTTAAAATTTAAATGGGGAGCCAGAGGTCTCAATGGTTGGAAGATCCTGAAAAATATCATCGAAATCATTCAGTCATTCTTTCAATATTATTTTTTTAAGATTTTTTAATTATTCATTTGAGAGAGAGGAAGAACAGCAGAGGGAGAGGAAGAAGCAGACTCCCCACAGAGCGGGAGCCCCATGCGGGGCTTGATCCCAGAACTCGGAAATCATGACCTGAGCTGAAGACAGATGCTTGCTTAACCAACTGAGCCACCCAGTCTGTATTCTTTCAATATTATTGACTGCTTACTTACTCTGAGCAGTATTTCATCCTGGAAGTTACATGGATGAAAAAAGAGGTCTAAAATTTGAAACAAGGTGAGGAGAACCATTTTGTAATGGACTAGCCCATTGATAAATTCTTTAGTTTACTGTCAACTTTACATCCACCAGGGAAGGTTCTTACTTTGGTGTAGTGTTCCAAAGCATGGACTCTGTGATAGTACCTTTTTTTATGTCAACTTGGCTAGGCTATCATACCTAGTTATTCAAACACTCACCTATAGATGTTGCTGAGAAGGTATTTTGTAGATGAGGTTAACATCTACAATCAGTTGGCTTTAATTAAAGGAGCTTTTCCTTACTAATATGTGTGGGCCTCATACAATCAGTTGAAAGGCCTTAAGAGAAAAACTGAGGTTTCCCCAAGGAAGAAAAAATTCTGCTTTAAGACCTCAACAATCAGGAGTGCCTGGGTGGCCCAGTTGGTTAACTGTCTGACTCTTGATTTCAGCTCAGGTCATGATCTCAGGGTCAGGAGATCAAGCCCCATGGTGGGCTTTGTACTGACCATGGAGCACACTTAAGATTCTCTTTTTCCATCTGACCCACCCCCCTTCTCTCTCTCTTTAAAAAAAAAAAAAAAAAAAAAAAAGACACCTCAACATCAGCTCCTGGCTGAGAGTTCCAGCCTGTTGGCTTACCCTATACATATTAGATTTGCTAGACTCCACAATCACATAAGCCAATCCTAATCGGTTGTTTCCCTGGAGAATCCCAACTTATACAGACTACACAGACTCCTTGGGTTTGAAACTTGGCTCTGCCATGTATCTAACTGGGTCATTTCTATACCTCTGTTATTTCAACTGTAAACTTGGGATAATAACAGTACTTAACTCATAGGAACTAGAACAACCCCTAGCACCGAGTAAATGCTTTGAAAGTGTTTGTTAAATACATAATTCTGTGGTGCCAAGTTCATTTCTTAGCTGAAAAACCTGAGATATTTTTATTTCCAACAAGCTGCCATCAACCAAACATGATCGCTCTTCCTCATACCAAGATCAGAACAACCTCGGAGCAGCAGCACCTCACCAGTTACAGGTGTTTAGTTGTTCTTTTAGATGGTATAGGAGCAGGTGAGATGCCAGGCCAGTTCCACACATGGTGATGATTTGGCAAAGCTGGTATCAGAGCACTTCTGGAACATTCTTAACTACAAGTTCTCAGCTGCTGACAACAGTGGTGCTTCAAGAGACTCAGACTCAGCACAGAGCTATTCCTACTATTTGCAAGGGTGGGAGTTCATAAAGGGGGTCCTAATCGTTTTTTCTGTTCCCACGGTTGATACTGCACAGCAGCCTGCCCTGGCCCCTGGCAATTAAATATTAAATGAAGAAAAGAAATTCACAAAAAAAGGGGGCACCTGGCTGGCTCAGTCAGTAGAGCATGCAACTCTTGATCTCAGGGTTGTGAGCTAAGCCTGACATTGGGCACAGAGATGACTTAAAAAAGAAAATCAGAAAAAAAGAGAAAGATTAAATGGGGAATCAAAATGTTTTTGTGGGCCTATTCTGGGGGAGATTGTGACAACAGTGATAACCAACATTTGTTGAGCACTTACTAGGTGCCAGGCACTACTCTCAATACTATTTAAACATTGTATAGATGAAAAAACTGAGTCCTCAAGAGAAAAGTAATTCAACTAAGGATAGGCAGAGTAGCAGAGTGGGGATCTGACACCTGGCTTTCTGGCTTAGGTGCAGGCTCTCCCTCCTGGGAACACTGCCTTTGAGTCTGGATTGGGAAGACGGGGTCCAGGCAGGCGCACGAGAACAAGCATCAAACTAGGCTATGACTGATAGGAGGGCACAAGGGGAGCGCCTGGGTGGCTCAGGCCCTTAACCGCCTGACTTCAGGTCAGGCCATGATCTCAGGGTCCTGGGGTCAAGCCCTGCTTAGGGGCTCTGCACTCAGTAGGAAGTCTGCTCCTCCCTCTCCCTTTGCCCTTCCCCTCGCCCACTCCGGCTCACACTTTCTCTCTCTCAAATAAATAAATAAAATATTTTTTTAAAAAATGGAGGGTCCGAGGGCTCAGAGGATTCTACAGTGAAGTGTATTTAAGTTAAACAAGTTTCAAAGGCTGAAATAGAAGCCATCATAAACAATATTCCTTTTTTTTATAAACAATATTCCTTCATGAATTTCTTTTGTTAGAGTATATAATGTGTCCACTTTATACAATAATACCAAATTTCATTGAAGATTTCTACCTTAGTGTTTGAACCTTTCTTTCATCTTCATATAAAAAATTTAAGGCAAGGGCACCTGGGTGGCTCAGTCAGTTGAGTGTCTGACTCTTGGTTTCTGCTCAGGTCATGACCTCAGGGTCCTGAGAGTCAGCCACTTACTGGGACTCCACTCTCAGTGGGGAGCTGACTTGAAGATTCCTTCCCTCTGCCCCTCCCCCCACTCATGCTCAAGCTCGCTATCCCTCTCTCTCCCTGAAATAAATCAATCCTTAAAAAAAAAATTTTAAGGCAAAGTGATCCTGAAATTATTTCTCATTTATTCACTAGCAGTGCAATGAAATCAAATATGTTACTTATTATTCTCATTTGATTTCATATTACATCAACTTCTTCCTACAGGTTTTCACAAGGACAAAGATTTTCTGTATTGTTCTCCTACAGGATCCAGTGAACTAAGTCTTAGAGGACTTTTCTGAAATTATTTTCTTATAGCTCAGGAAATAAGAAAGGACAGGATCAGATTCTATCAGAATTTGGTTAATTTTTATACCAGCAAGATAGAGAGGATCTTAGATTTTTTAAGTAATCTCTATACCCCAAGCAGGGCTTGAATTTACCACCCTGAGATCAAGAGTCACATGTGCTACTGACTGAGCCAGCCAGACACCCTGGGGTCTTAGATATTGTTTTCTAGTAATACCAACTTCTCTGGCTCTGTGTAATTATCTAAATCCTAATTGACTTCAGTGATGTGTTCAGTTATGATGGCCACTGGCCTACAATTCCCTAGAGCTAATGCAGGATCATGCTGAATCCTGGATGAGAGGAGCTGTTACCAAAGAGGGAAATTTTCCAGAGAGGCATGGCTGGAGGACAGAGGTGTGTACACTAAGTCTCCAAACTTAACTTTGACCAATTGTGTACTCTTGCCTTGCTGTGTAACTGTTCCCACAGGTGGAAATACACAGTGCATTGAGCATATTGAAACTATGGTGGCTTACATCTCCATCTGAGAGAGGCTATGCCGAAAATAGCTAGGTCTTCATGGCCTATGAGCACCTTGTATATACCTAGCTGAGGTCCTCAAGGTCAAGGAGACGAGAATTAAGAATGGCACCCCAGAATTCTGGGACTCAGCTGCCTCTCCCTTCTGGGCCCCGTCTCTCAGACATTTTCTTTTCTTTTCTTTTTTTAAAAAACATTTATTTATTCATGAGAAACACAGGAAGAGAGAGAGAGAGGCAGAGACACAGGCAGAGGGAGAAGCAGGTTCCATGCAGGGAGCTTGATGTGGGACTTGATCCCAGGACTCCAGGATCATACCTTGGGCGGAAGGCAGGTGCTAAACCGCTGAGCTACCCAGGGATCCCCCTCTCAGACATTTTCATAGGAGATAGGAGGGGGATGCTGCTTTCTCTCCATCTTCCCTTTAGAAATGGGCTGATCATACTGGTATTCCTCATCTCTGGACTCCCCAGGAGGAAAATACTAGTATGGATGTTCACACAGCGCTTGGTAGCATTATACCCTTAAACAAATCCATAAAATTCTTTCAAAAAGAATAAACCAATAAAACATTCCCTCCTGAAAC
Source organism: Canis lupus baileyi (assembly GCF_048164855.1). Lineage (NCBI taxonomy): Eukaryota > Metazoa > Chordata > Mammalia > Carnivora > Canidae > Canis > Canis lupus. The sequence continues at coordinate 44,340,554 of NC_132849.1, forward strand.
TTTTCCCTTGGGATAATGATGTGAAAACACATTTCCTACTGAAGCTTTTTCATAAGAAAAAAACCTTCATGTCAGATTTTAGGTTTTCTAATATTGAGATTCCTGGTTTTCATCTACTCCAGAGATAGATAGGTCTATTCGCTTAGCTTAAAACATCCAGTGAACAACATTCCAGCTAATCCTTTCAGACCAGTTTTGTAAATTCTGAGAGGCACCACCTCAAAACACCATCCTTGAAAAGCAGTAAGATACAGTCTACTGCTGTTTTCCTGTGGCCGCTCAGTATACTCCAGATAGGAGGCCTTCAGGTTGGCAACTATCAAATGTTCTGGACAAGAGCCAACAGTGACATCACAGCCTTATGCATCAACCTGGTTAAGAAAGAAAATCCTGGGGTTTCACGACAGAGCCAAAGGCTCGTCAGTTAACTTAATGGCAAATATAAGTCTCAATGATTAGTCCCTATGATGCTCTCTTTTATCCTTGCTTCCTTCACTCTTGGAATAAAAATGCTTCTGCCTTGCCCTCCCTTCCCACCTTTTTATTAAATGAATGACAATTTAAAAGTATAAACCCTATGCTTAAGAGTCACCTTTAATATAAGCTAAACAATGATCAAGGGAAATCTCTAAAACAGAATTTTAGGATTGGGCAGTCCTTTCACATGTCAAGATGCTGCAGCCTGACATGAAAGAGGCTTACACCGCCAGCAAGACTATGAGTGCATGGAAAGCTGTGTTGAATCCTTGTTTTGTGTTTCCATTTCTGTTCATCTGCTTTCCCATGGGCAAGCAGCCACCTCCTATCACAGAGCCATCCCCATCTTAGGTCAGCAGGCAATATGGGCAAAATATGCAAAAGGATGGACACACTGGTTTGGGTGTGGTCACTGGCAATGGGAAGCTTTGGTCCCCTGGCTGCAGGCTCTAAAAGCCAGGAGCCGCACCCTTGGCGGGTAATCAATCTCCAAAACCACTTCTCCCGATTTCACCGCAATCCCCACCAACCCTGACTGCTCCCTCTGTGAATAACAGCAGACCTTAGACGTGGCCAGCCTCAGCAGACAAAGCCAACCGCCCGAGGGAACTCGCCCTGCACGGAGGCAATCACCAGGTCGCCGCGGGGCCACCACGCCGTCTGGGCTGCTGGTCAACAGCAGGAGGCAGGAGGCGACGCGGAGGCCAGCAGGCATCAAAGCCGGTGGCGGCGGCTTCCTGCCCGACCCACAGTCTGGGGGGACACGCGACTCACACCAGGGAATTAATGCAGGGGTTGATGCTCCAAGATAAACCCCCAAAGACGAGGGCTTGCCCAGAGATTTCTACGGGAGCATTTCCTGCACCAGAAAACTGCACACTTGAGTTCGGGGGAGGGGGGGCCTAGTGCGGGATCCGGAGGATACCAGGGGCGGCTATTGTTCTCCAGGTCTCTCGGGCGGGAGACGTCCCCCATCCCGCCTCCCAGCCAGCATCTGCCACTGGACCAAGCCTTTCAGCCCCGAGAAGAAAAGGGTGTGCCTGCGGCGCTGCGGATTATCGCAAAACCTGAAGCGAGTCCCCACGGGCTGTGTCAGGCCGGGAGACAAAGCTCCTGGTGGGGACAGCTCAGCCCCGTCTCGGATCCGCCATCCTGGGTCTGTCGCCTGTCCAAGGGCCACGCCCAGCTGGCCACCTGGACCGCCAGGCTGCACGCCTGGAGCTTAGGGTCTTCAGGCCCGGGACTCGCCTCCCAGCCGCCCGCGCCTCCTCCCTCCCCCGGGAGACCTCCCTCCCCAGAGGGACCCTCCCCCTGCCCGCGCGGATCTCCTCCCCCCAGGCGTCTACCCTCCGCAAACCCCGGCGGTCTCCACCCTCCAGCATCTCTCCTCCCATCCCAACCTCATTCTTCATCAGCCCCAGACTCGCCCCGCCTCGCGCCACCTGCACCGCACTCCTTCCCTCCCTCTTCAGGCCCGCCCCCCGCCCCCTCTCTTTGCTCCTCAAACCCTGGTCTCCACTTGCCTCTCTCCCCGGACCCGGTCCACCTGTCCCCACCCAGCTTTCCCATCTCCCCATCTTTGCTCAGACTGAGGCCTGGCGTCCGCCTCTCTCCGTCCCAGCTTCTGTCTGGCTCCGGCTCTTGCCCCTCCCCGGCCTGGGGCGTCGATGTCGGTCGCCCGCCAAGACCGCTGCTGCGGGGAGAGCTCCCGCACTGGGCTCCAGCGAAGGCACCCGGCGAAGGCACCCGGCGAAGGCACCCAGCTCGGCGCTCGCTCTGGGCCGGGCAGCCACAGGCGGCCTTTGTGGTTCGGGCAGGTGCCTCGGAGGCAGCAGGCGAATTGTCCTTAGGCACCGCCGCGTTGGCCAGACGGGTGGAACGGGCCGTCGGGTCCGGTCCAGGCTGGGCAAATCCCAACCCGGAGGCGAAATGGACGCAGGGTGTGTGCACCGGTGGTAGCGGGGGGCCACGGGCAGCGACCATCCAGGGATTCGGGCAGGACGGGCCCGTAGCCAGAGAAGCCCCCGCCCAGGCTTCCAGCCATTCAGTGCACCTCGACGAGCGAGGCTGGGCGCCTACTGTGTGCTAAGAGTGAAAGCCCTTCAACCAAGCCGTCTTCTCACCCCAGTTCTTTGCAATCCCACGAGCACGCTCGAAACGCCTACTATGAGCAAGGCACTGCACGGAGCTCTGTGGGCGTACAAAGAGGGCCCGATCTCGACCCCAGGTTAGCCCCGATGGCCGCCCCAATCCCAAACCACACCTCCCGCCGCGTCCCCTGAGGCCGGGTCCCTGGGTGCACCCCTATCCCTGCCCTTTTGTGCGCCTCCCAGAGAAACGGAGGCCGTGAGAAGGATGTCCCAGCCCGGGGAAAATGAGCCCACCGCCCGCCCCGCCATCACGCACTCCTCCGGGATGCTGCGGCTGCGAGGGTCCGTCGGTCGGTCCGTCTCTCCTCGGTCTCGCCGCGGCGCGGGAGCTGCGGGTGCTCAGGGCGGCGGCGGCTGCACGCGCGCTCGCTCGATCGCCGCCTTGGAGCGCGCGGCGCTGGAGTCGGAAGCCGGGAGCTGGGGAGGGGACGTGGGTGGGGGCTGGAGGCGGCCTCGGCCAATCACCGACCCGACGCCTCCTCTCCAGCGCTCCCCACCTCGCGCTAGCAGGTTAGGGGGAGGCGGGCACAGGCGGCGCCCCGCATCTTCGCCGCCGCGCGCGGCCGCCGCCTTGGGACTACAACTCCCGACAGGCCCTGCTGCAGGGCCGGGGTCCGAGAGGGGAAGGAGAGTGAGGCCCGAGAACCCGCCGACCCCCCTCGCGCCCTCCTCCGCGTGCCTTTGGGTTTCCATGGTGACCCACGGCCCTTCACAAAGCCCCGGCGCTGAGACGCGCTGATGCACGAGTCCCCTGGGAGGGCTCTGGGGCGGGTCCCGAAGACACAGCACCTCCCCTCCCCCTGCACGACCCCACCCGAGGGGCTGAAACAATGCCCCGGCCGCCTCACCCGGTGGCTGCCGGGCCTGCCCTTTGCCGCCGGCTTCCCTCCCGGACCCAGTACGACGCCTTCGAAGCGGGCGCTCGGCGAGGTCGCACGCTGGAGCGGGCGGGGTGGGCGTTAGAGAAAAATATCCTCACGTAGGTACAGTACACAGTGGACGGCCACTCAGGGCCAACTAAGTTCGCATCTGCCCCCGCCGGGGACTCGAACCCCGGGTTCATTCTCTGGGCTGCTCTGAGCTAGAGCTGCTCCATCCAGAGCTCTCAGGTCCAGCCACCTGTCCTGTTTCTGACACCTTCTTTCAGGACATAGTGAAGTGTTTGGAAATGTTTTATGACTCAATTTACACTCACCTTTTTTTCTTCACGTTTTAAACATAAATTAACTAAATCAACAAATCTAGAAAAGGAGAGGGAGGATTATCAGGCCTTAGTACCACCTCCCTAAACCCCTCTTAAGCCTTTACTGTAATCTTTTATGTAGTTGTAATAATAGCTTAGCTGTGATTTAGTAATTTGCTTCTTTTCACTTAATGTCACTTCAAAGCCGTTTCTATTGATTAAAATGCACCAATGAGTTCTCACCTCCAACCCCATCCAGAGTCCCTCCCGGGAACCCCAATGGGTTACTGCAGAAACCGTCTCCTCCCAGCTTGAGAGACGAGGTGAAGTTGAGGGAGTTCCCAGCCACCTTGCCTGCGCAGCCACAGCCAGAGAGGTAGTTCACACCTCTCTACAAGTTATTTTCAACCAAAATGGTGCTTTACTTCTCCGGAGGATGCCCCACTCCTCTTCTCAACAAAACCCACAGGGGCGGCATGGTGGCAGAGCCTGCAAAGTGAGGTGTCTACGGACCACTTTCACTGCCATCCTTTGCCAAGGGCTCAGGGCCTGGAGCAGGCCAGGCTGGCATTTGGGGAGTGCCCTGCTGGATTATTCACACTGAGTCTGCTTCTCCAAGGAGGAAGGTTTACTATTCAGCCCCCTGCCCCACACATCCTGAGTTTATGAAAGGAGCCCCCAGATGAACCTAGGGCCTACACCAAAGCATCCCTAATCCAGGGAGCCCAGGATGTGGCTGTGAAAACTTGGAGAGAGGGGCTTGTCCTCCCACTGCTTCAGTTTAGGGCACTGCCCTAGGGATTCACAGGCTGGCCAGGCTCTGCAGGGACCTAGGGATTTAGGCAAAATGGATTGAGCCTCAGGGAGGTGGAGTGAAGCCGCCCTCCTTACAGGCTGTCAATAGCTGGATCCCTTGGAAGCTGCACTTTTTGCCTCGGGGGAGGGAGTCCTCTAGTGGAGGAAACGTTTTTTGCAACATTTAATGGACCTCAAATTTGGACTCCCTCCTTTGCTCTTCCTGGACCTAACTTCCCTTGTAAGAGAAAGAGCAGCCTTGAGGTCATCTGTCTGCTAGGAACATTGTTGAACGTCTCATCTAAACCTGAGGCGGTAAATGTCCCCAGTATTTGATTTTAGCTTTATTTGCTTACTTTCAATCTAGGTTATCTCTCCTGGAAAATAGAAAGGGCATAGGTCTTGGAGTCATACATCCCTAGGTTGAAATTGTTGCTATACTTTATGGAAAATTGACCTTGGGAAAGTTACTTATGTCATCTGAACTTTAGCTCCCTACATAACTAGAGGATCATAGCACGTTTTTTATTTTTTTATTTTTATTTTTTTTAAAGATTTTATTTATTTATTCATGAGAGACACACACACAGAGAGAGAGAGAGAGACAGGCAGAGACATAGGCAGAGGGAGAAGCAGGCCCCATTCAGGGAGCCTGACGTGGGACTCGATCCCAGGTCTCCAGGATCACGTCCTGGGCTGAAGGCGGTGCTAAACCGCTGAGCCACCCGGGCTGCCCCATAGCACATTTTTTTAAAACTGCCATGATGATTGCATAAGGAAATACATATAAAGGGCATAGCACACACACACACACACACACACACACACACACACAAAGGGCATAGCACACTGCCTGGCATATAGCACACACTCAACAAATGTAGCTATAATCATTCATTTATTCAATAACAAATGGTTATGGAATAGTGTGAGGAATATAAAAATATGACATTGCTGGGACACCTGGGTGGCTCAGTCAGTTAAGCATCCAACTCTTGATTTTGGCTCAGGTCATGATCTCAGGGTCATGAGATCGAGCTCAACCTCTTACTCTGCACTAGGCACCAAGCCTGCTTAAGATTTTTCCTCTCCCTCTTCCTGCCCCCACCACCCCCACACTCCTGTACATGCTCTCTCTCTTTAAAAAAAATGATAATCCCATTATAACAGCTACAAAAAGCAGTATGTTGTGACTTTTACTATGAGGCTCATATGACCAGCTTGGATGAAGTAAAATAGGAATTCAGATGAGAGATAAATCAGTTCTGAACAAATCATCAGGAAATGGAGGAGCTTGATTTGGATTTCACCTGGATATTGATGTGCTGGATGATTCTAAGCAGAGGTCTGAGATTCCAGGATGAAGAAGTAAAAATTTGTGGTTGGGGGAGCTGGGAAGTGTTTGGAAGACAGCAGAGGAACCCATCATGACTTGAAAATCAAGTCTTTGAAGACAAAGAGGATAGTAGATAGACTGGTGTTGGGGCCAGACTTCTCAAAGCTGAGGGCTACTGGCTCTTACGAGTAAATGTGTTTAGGGTTCCAAATCACCTTAAAAACAAGCTTCTGAATAATGGGTAAATGAAGAGTTATCATAAGAGGGGAATGAGTGTAGGAATAGTGGGTGTTTTGGAAACACATTGGATCCTTACAACTTCACAGGGCAGATAGCACTGGTCATTTCTTACAGATGAGGAGGTCCAAACTTAATAGAAGTCAAGTGACTTGCCCCAAAAGTCACCCCAAATAAGCATTATCAGGGCTCCAAAACACATCTGCCTGATACAGAGCAGAGCCCTCTTGTCCCAGCAGAGAAAGCTGACTCTCCAGTGCAGAGACTATGGTGACCATGAATGACTCTCAAGGAGTCATGTTCCTTTCTCTGCAGTTCCAACCTGTTACTTCTCGAAGTGTCCTCTGAGAAAGGGTATTCTCCAACATTCCCAAGGAGGTTTGTATTAGATTTCTTCCTTGGCCTTCTCTTTTCACCTTTTCCCCCCTCATAGGTCAATGACAACCCTAGCATGGAGAACACATTGTGAAGTCTACTTAGCCACTAAAACAATTGTGAGCCAGCAGTCAAACTTCTATATTCCGGTCAGTGCCACGGGGCAGGAACCAAAAACGAGACGGGAGATGGATAAATGGACATTGAGAGAGAAAGACAAGAGAGGATGCTTGTAGAAGATCTAAAGGCATAGAGCTAGGGGGGCCAGGTTGGCTCAGTTGGTAGAGTGTACTACTCTTGATCTCAGGGTTTTGGGTTCAAGCCTCATGTTGGGTGTAGAGATCACTTAAAAATAAAAGCTTTAAAAAAACAAAAAAAAATTTTTAAAGAAATGCATAGGGCTAAACAGATACACAAACAAGAGCAGTGGGAAATGAGACTAAAAGACTTTCAGGTCCCAGAGCTCTGGCCACCCAGCACAACACTGAGACACAGGAGGGGACGGGGGGGGGGGGGGGGGGGGGGGGGGGGGGGGGGGTGGCTGTGCTTGAGCTGAAAACATCAAAGTAAATGCCAGTGGCTTATCATTGCTCTTGAAATGCTGATGAGGTCTCCAAAAATTTAAATCATTCCTTTTGGCCTAGGAAACTTGTCCCCCCACTTTTATTTTTAAGTTTCAAAGTTTAATTTTAAAATAAAGCGTGTCTTGTCTTGGAACTAGAATAGCCACAAGCCAACATAAAGCAAGAATCGCTGGATGACTCTAGCTATCCTAGCCCCATAGCGGAAATCTATAATTTGAAATTTGCATTTATTTCACACCCACATGGAACCTATGAACTGCATGGTCTCACAATGCCAACATTATTCAGATAAGGATAAAGAGGTTTTGTTTTAAGCTGTTTTCTCCCTTAACAAGTCAACTTCATCTGGGCATTAGCAAGAATAATAGTGACAACAAGGAACAACTTAAATATATACAACCACCTTCAGAGAACAAAACTGTTACTCTAAGAGTCAGATCTTTTTTTTTTTTTTTTTAAGATTTTATTTATTTATTCATAAGAGACACACACACAGAGAGAGGCAGAGACATAGGCAGAAGCAGGTTCCATGCAGGGAACCCGATGTGGGACTCAAGATCTTTTTTTTTTTTTTAAGATTTTTTATTTATTCAGAAGACACACACACTCAGAGAGAGAGAGAGAGAGAGACAATGAGAGAGGCAGAGACACAGGCAGTGAAAGAAGCAGGCTCCATGCAGGGAGCCTGACATGGGATTCGATCCTGGGTCTACAGGATCAGGCCCTGGGCTGAAAGCAGGCTCTAAACCACTGAGCCACCCAGGGATACCCAGAGCCAGATCTTTGATCATCTTTTTGTTCCCTACCAGTCACACTCCACAGCACAATGCTTTATTAAACCCCTGATGAGTGCTGATGAGCTGAAATTGGAAAGAATTCCCTCATCCTGCCACCAAGTTGGATTTTCATTTATAAGATGAGGCCAGGGGCACCTGGGTGGCTCAGTTGGTTAAGTGTCTGTCTTCAGCTGGGGTCATGATCCTGGGGTCCTGGGATGGAGCCCCCCGCATTGGGCTCCCTACTCAGAGGAAAGCCTGTTTTTTTTTTTTTTTTTTTTTTTTTTGAGAGCCTGTTTTTCTCTCTTCCTCTCCATTTGTGCTATCTCGGTTTCTCTCTCTCAAATAAATAAATCATAATCATAAGTAAATAAATAAAATGGGTCCAAAGAAATACAACACTAAAAAATACCCATCACTGCCTCTACCTGATTTTTTCTGATATTATTTTATGAAGCCAACAGAAGAGTTGGCTATTTTTTTCTCTTTAGTTGCATTACTCAAAACTTAATAAGAATTAAAGTGAATATTTATTGAACATTTCCTGTATGCTTTATGTACATGATTCATTTAATCCCTGCAGCAAACCAGTGAGAAAAGTATCACGATACTCACTTTATGAAAGAAGGAAACATGGGGTGCCGGGTGGCTCAGTTAGTTGAGTGTCTGACTTAAGCTCGGGTCATGATCCCAGGGTCCTGGGATCCAGCCCTACCTCAGGCTCCCTGCTCAGCGAGAAGCCTGCTTCTCCCTCTCCTCTCCTGCTTGTGCCCTCTCGCTATCTCTGTCTCTCAAATAAATAAAATATTTTTTAAAAAAAGAGGGAAACAGAATCTCAAAGGCAAGTGACTTGCCTAAGGTCCAACAGCTCAAAGGAGTAGAGCCCAGACCAAAACCTAGGTCTAACTCAGGGTCTGTATTTGTTCCATTAGACCACACTGCCTATTATCAAACATTTTATTTACATTTGCCCTTTTCTCAAATCTATAGTGGTTTTTGGGGATTCGTAGTGTAATTTTCAGAGTGGCACCATCCCGTCTAGCTTGGTGATTATGTTGACCTTGACTAGTTTGCCTCCTTACCTTCACAATGAAAAGCCCCCAGGTGGGTGTTCTGTGAGGTCCCCAGAGAGCCATGCGTCCTGCTCTTCAAAGTTACAGTGTCTCCAGTGTCTGGGCATGCCTGGGTGGCTCAGCAGTTGAGCATTTGCCTCAGGGCATGATCCCCCCAAGTCCCTGGATTGAGTCCCACAGGGAGCCTGCTTCTCCCTCTGCCTCTCTCTCTGGGTCTCTCATGAATGGATAAATAAAAATATTAAAAAAAAAAAAAGTTAGTGTCTCAGAGCACTTGGAATTGTCCCACATGCTTGCATATTCTCTGTTGTTTTTTCATTTTTTTCTCCCTGCATTTAGTTTGAGAAATTGCTATTGGCATCTTTTCAAGCACACTGATTTTTCCTCAGCTGTGTTAGTTAGGTCTACTGATGAGCCCATCAAAGATATTCTTCACTTCTGTTACGCTGTTTCTTCCTAGTACTTCTTTTTGATTCTTTCTTAGAGTTTCTATCTCTCTGCTTGCAGTCCCCATCTGTTCTTGTTTGTTGTCTATTTATCCATTAGAGCCTTAACATAACAATCATTATTATTTTAAATTCCCTATCTCATCATTCTATATCATAGCTGAGTGTGGTTCTGATGCTTCCTTTGTCTCTTCAGATGATATTCTTTCATGCTTTTTTAAAAAGTTTTATTTATTTAAGTAATCTCTACACACCCACCCAACACAGGGCTTGAATTCACAACCCCGAGATCAGGAGTCACGTGCTCCACCCACTGAGCCAGCCAGGTATCCTTCTTTCATGCTTTTTAAAACATGGCTTGTAAATTTTTGTTGAAAGCCAGACATGATGAATCAGGTAAGAGAAACTGAGGTAAGTAGGTTTTTAGTCTAAGGCTTTGTGTTAATCTGGGCAGGAGATGGGCTGTATTTAGTAATTGCTATGGCTGTGAGTGCCACAGGCTTGTTTCCTCTAGTTTCCTTGTTTTTTCTTCCCCTTTTATCTTTGGGTTTCCCTGAGAATTGCTTCTTGAACAGACTCTGTGATTTGCAACTTTCCCAATTATAATCTACTGTTACTATCCTGAAGTCTGTTGATGTGGCGGAAAGGTGTTGGGAAGGGAAGCGTTCCATAATATTAGGATTAAATCTCATTTTTTTAGTATCCCTGAGTCCCTGGGCTGTGGCCTTCAGAAGCATTTCTCAGCCTTTTTTCCTCCCCTCTCTTACATGAGACAGGGAGGATAGACAGGGTCAGAGCTGGCTAATTGCTCTTCCTTCAGGTAAGAGAAGAACTCTGGGAAGGTTTCCCTTGTATGGCTCTTATTATGAAGAACTCTCTGGGCTTATTTCCACATGATTACCATGCCAGAAACATAAAGGGGATCTTCTCCAGTCTTTACCATGAGAACCTGGTGGGGTTCCTGGAAGTAAAATCCATGAAAGGATCTTTCTAAGCCTGGGTTCTGCTATAGGCTGAATGTTTGCATCCCCAATCCCTCAATTTCATATTTTGAAATCCTAATGCCGGGATCCCTGGGTGGCGCAGCGGTTTGGCGCCTGCCTTTGGCCCAGGGTGCAATCCTGGAGACCCGGGATTGAATCCCGCGTCGGGCTCCCGGTGCATGGAGCCTGCTTCTCCCTCTGCCTGTGTCTTTGCCTCTCTCTCTCTCTCTCTCTCTGTGTGACTATCATAAATAAATAAAAATTTATATTAAAAAAAAAAGAAATCCTAATGCCTCATAAGGGAGAAATTTAGACACAGATACACAGGGAGAATGCCATGTGATGATGGAGGCTGAGTGATGCCTATAAACCAATGACCACCAAGGATTGCCAGGAACCACAAGAGGCAAGGAAAAAGTCTTCCCTAGTTTCTTTCTTTTCTTTTCTTTTCTTTTCTTTTCTTTTCTTTTCTTTTCTTTTCTTTTCTTTTCTTTTCTTTTCTTTTCTTTTCTTTTCTTTTCTTTCTTTCTTTCTTTCTTTCTTTCTTTCTTTCTTTCTTTCTTTCTTTTTCTTTTGACAGAGAGAGAGATAGAGAGAGTGCCAGACAGCACAAGCAGGGGGAACAGTGGAGGGAGAGAGAGAAGCAGGCTCCTTGCTTAGCCTGCTTCTTTCTTTCTTTCTTTCTTTCTTTCTTTCTTTCTTTCTTTCTTTCTTTCTTTCTTTCTTTTTGACAGAGAGAGAGATAGAGAGAGTGCCAGACAGCACAAGCAGGGGGAACAGTGGAGGGAGAGAGAGAAGCAGGCTCCTTGCTTAGCCTGCCTAGGATCCCAGGATCCTAGGATCATGACCTGAGCTGAAGGCAGACCTTAACCAACTGAGCCACCCAGGTGCTCCTAAAGTGACCTTAAAAGACCCAACTGCTATACTTCATAAAAGACAATACCCCCCAAGACCTGAGGCAAAGATTGGATTACAACCACTCACTGTTAAGTTTTTCAAACATGGTATTTTAAAACCATGTCAATCTCTTTTACCAGTAAAAAACCCAAGTGGAGAATATGGAATTGTGTAAGATCTAAGGGCCATAAATGAAGCAGTTGTACCTATTCATCCCATAGTACCAAGTCCATATACTATTCTCAGCCAGGTCCCTGGGGATGCTAACTGGTTTATGACCCTTGATTTAAAAAACACCTTCTTTTGCATCCCTTTAGTGGGGGAAGGGCAGCCATGATTTGCCTTTGAATGGGCCTGACCTTCAAGCCCTCACAATTAATGTGGACAGTCTTGCCACAGAGATTTAGAGACAGTCCTCACTTATTGAGGGTGGAGGGTGGGGAGGGGGGCTGCACTTAGCAAAGACCTCTGCGATATCACTTCACCTCAAGGGACTATAATTCAATATGTGGATGACATTTTAATCTGTAGTCCTACAAAGGAAACGTCTGATAAAAATTCTGTAACCTTACTTAATTGCTTGGCAGACAGAGGCTATCATGTCTCCCCTAAAAAGGCACAAATATCTAAGCAGAAAGTAAAATATTTGGGATGTGAACTAACACCAGGCCGCTGTATTCTATCTACTAATATTTAAAAAAAAAAACAAAACAAAACTATCTTATTATTCTTTTTATTTTTTTAAGATTTTATTTTATTTATTTATTCATGAGAGACACACACAGAGAGAGGCAGAGACACAGGCAGAGGAAGAAGCAGGCTCCATTCAGGGAGCCCAACGTGGGACTCGATCCCGAGTCTCCAGCATCACACCCCTGGCTACAGGCAGTGCTAAACCGCTACGCCACCAGGGCTGCCCTATTCTTTTTATTTTTAAAGATTTTACTTATTTATTCATGAGAGACACACAGAGAGGCAGAGACATAGGCAGAGGGAGAAGCAGGCTCCCCGCGGAAACCTGATCCCAGGACCCCAGGATCATGACCTAAGCCAGAAGCAGATGCTCAACTACTGAGCCACTCAGGTGCCCTGAAGAAAGTCTATATTAGATCTTGAGCCCTCAAATACTAAGAAACAACTCCGAACTTTCCAAGCCATGGCAGGCTTTTGCCACCTCTGGATTCCTGGATTTGGGCTCATAGTCAAGCCATTGTATGATTCAGCTAAAGGTCCTGATGAAGAACCTTTACTCTGTACTAAATCCCAGCGGATGGCTTTCAGAACCTTAAAAACTAAGCTCCTATCAGTCCCAGCCTTGGATCTACCAAATTTAGAAAAACCTTTCACTTTATATAGGGCAGAGAAACAGGGCCAAGCTTTGGGAGTTCTTACCCAAATATTAGGAAATGAAACAAGACCAGCGGGCTATTTTTCTAAGCCACCTGACAATATAGCCCAAGTGTGGCCGGCTCACCTCTGAGCAGTGGCTGCAACTGCCTTCCTGACAGAGGAAGCTTCAAAACTTACTATGGGACAGTCCCTAACTGTGATGACCTCACACCAGGTCCAAAATGTTTTAGAGTCTAAAGACCATCAATGGATAACAGGGGTGGGGGTGGAGTGTGTGGAGGGCAAATTACTAAATACGAGGCTATGCTTTTAAACACACCTAAAGTGGTTCTTAATATCTGCCAGATTTAGGGGCACCTGGGTGGCTCAGTCGGTTAAGCACCTGCCTTTGGCTCAGGTCATGATCCCAGAGTCCTGGGATGGAGCCCTGAATCCAGCTCTCTGCTCAGCAGGGAGCAGAGCTCTCCTTCTGCTCCTCCCCGCTGCTCATGCACTCTCTCAAATAAATAAATAAAATCTTAAAAAATAAAAATAAAAAAATATCAGACCCAGCTACCCTTATGCTTGGAACTGGCCATCATACTTCTTTTAATTACTTCATTTTTTAAAAATGATTTATTTATCTATTCATGATAGACATAGAGAGAGAGAGGCAGAGACACAGGCAGAGGAAGAAGCAGGCTCCACGCAGGGAGCCCAACGCGGGACTTGATCCCGGGACTCCAGGATCCCGCCCCGGGCCAAAGGCAGGCGCTAAACCATTGAGCCACCCAGGGATCCCCCTGGCCATCATACTTCTATAGAACATAACTGTTCAGAGATTATTGATCTTGTTTATTCTAGCCCATCACACTTAAAAAGATTCTCCTATTGATATCACAGATGACAGCTGGTTTACTGATGGCAGTAGTTTCATGGAAAAGGGGATAAGAAAAGCTTGGTATACAATAGTCAGTCTAACTCAGACTATTGAAGCTAAAGCTCTTCCAGCAAATGCATCTTCCCTGAAAGCAGAGTTAACAGCTCTCACTTGTGCTTTACAATTGGCAAAGGGCCTCAGAATCAATATCTATCCTGACTCTAAATATGCCTTCCTAGTCCTACATGTGCATGGGTCAATCTGGAAAGAGAGGGGGCTATTATAAAGTCATAACTCTCCCCTTAAATATGGGCCTAAAATAGTAGATTTCTTATGGGCTGTACATGAACCCAACAAGGTGGCTGTAATTCATCTCAGGAGACATCAAAAGGACAGGGCCATAGAATCTAAAGAGAATAACCTCACAGACTATGCAGTGAGGCAGGCTGCTCAAAGCCTGCATATACTGAGTCTCATACCAGTCTTGACACCAATAAAAGATACATCCCCAGTCTATTCAGATCAAGAGACCTGAGTAGCCCTGGAATGGGGATTTTCAAAAAAAAAAAAAAAATGCACAGGACTGGTTTATAAATGATAGAGGAAAAATCTTTATACCTGAAGGTACCCAATGGAAACATAGGCAGCGCATGCACCAGACTACTCATTTGGATAAAAAGGCCCTGGAATAAAGCATTAAAAACCCCCTCAATGGGAGTGACTAGGTGGCTTAGTAGTTGTGTGTCTGCCTGGCCCTGGGATCAAGTCCTTGGTCAGACTCCCCACAGGGAGACTGCTTCTCCGTCTGCCTATGTCTCTGCCTCCCTCTCTGTGTCTCTCATGAACAAATAAATAAAATCTTTAAAAAAACAAACAAACAAACAACCCTTCATTGAATTAACTTAATCACTACCAGAGGGTGCTATTCACATACCTCCCCCACTTTTAAGGCTAATCCAAAGGTGGGGGACATATCCTGGGGAGTACTGGAAATTAGATTTTATGCAAATGTCATCATGTAACAGATATAAATACTTACTGGTTTATGTAGACACTTTTTACTGGATGGATGGAGACTTTCCCTTGTAGAACAGAAAAGGCCACTGAGGTAACAAAGACTTTGCTAAGGGAAATTGTCCCTAGATTGGGACTCCCTTGGTCCCTACAAAGTGACAACAGACCATCTTTTATTGCACAAATAACTCAGCAAATAGCTCGGGCCTTAAAAATTAATTACTATTGGGAGACAAACCAAGGAAACACACTGAAGATTGCTGGAGGGGAGGAGGGTGGAGGGAGTAACTGGGTGATGGGCATTAAGGAGGGCACTTCAGGTAATGAGCACTGGGTGTTACATGCAACTGATGATTTGCTAAACTCTACCTCTGAAACTAATATACACTGTATGTTAATTGATTTTAAATAAAAATTTTTTTTAATTTTTATTTATTTATGATAGTCACACACAGAGAGAGAGAGAGGCAGAGACACAGGCAGAGGGAGAAGCAGGCTCCATGCACCGGGAGCCCGACGTGGGATTCGATCCCGGTTCTCCAGGATCGCGCCCTGGGCCAAAGGCAGGCGCCAAACCGCTGCGCCACCCAGGGATCCCTAAATAAAAAAAATTAATTACTATTGACATTCGGCCTGGCACCTACAATCCTCTGTAAAGGTGGAAAAGGCTAACCACATCTTAAAGCAGCATCTTACCAACTAAGCATTTAGACTTAAGAAAACTGGATTACTCTTTTACTGGCTTCTCCAAATGAGGATTGCCTCCAAACAACCAACAGGGTTAAGTCCCTTTAAGTTATCATGTGGAAAACCTTTTTTCATTGCAGACCTGTCAATAGATGGAGAGACTATAATGCTCTATTAAATTATTCACTTGAGGCCGAGTTAATTCATAAATCTCTAAATGAATATGCAAACCATATCCTCCTTCAACCTGATCTGACAGTCACTAGCAACCCACCCCGTGTAAACCCTGGAGACATGGTTTATTTAAAGGATTGAAAGTCTGATACAGCAGGGGATTTAATTCCAAGACAGAAGGGTCCCACCAGGTCATATTATGTACTCCCTCTAAGTAAAATTAGAGGGATGCTCTTTATAGGCTCCTATATCTAGAATAAAAACCTGTATCCCCTTCACAGGAAACCAATGAGCAGACTAATGTGTCTTCTTATTCCTGTGAACCATGGAAGATCTCAAATTTCTCTCCAAACCACAATAAAGAACTGGAGAAAAATTTTAGTTCACTATCAAAGGTCTTTTTTATTCAGAGGTCTCTATCTTATTATAATACTAACCTTTTTCTGTTATCTTTTCTGGTGTCTCCCTGGCTGGTGCCAAGATTCTTTCATTACCCTAACTTCCAGATGAACATCAAGGGGGTTCATATATGTTGTCTACCTTAGATTGGCTGCCTCTGCCTTTGGTAACTCCTAGATATAAATTCCCCAGCTGACCAATTTTGACCCAAAGGTATGGACATCTCTATGCCTTTGTCCAGCAGGAAGAAGTTAGAGAAGATGAGGCCTCCCACACTCAACGATCTTAAAGATTTAAGGGTCAAAATTGTTGAGGGTGGGGGGGGGGGATAATGTGGGAAACAAAGGAGAAGGAAATGTATATAAAATTAAATGTCCTTAAAACCTGCAGCCCATTGACAAATAGTTGAGATAGGCAGATCACAACATTTCCTCCAGGAACCCAAGTCTTCTCTAACATATGAAAGTCCTTTTGGAACTTCCTTTATCTTTAAAGGAAGTATACCCCACCCCACCCCAAGGTATATAATCAGTTGCTCCTCACAATCTCAGGGCAGCAGGAGGCAGCAACGGCAGCAGCTCTTTCTGTCCACGGGTCCTATTCCTGTGCTTTAATAAAACCACCTCTATGCACCAAAGACATCTCAAGAATTTTTTCTTGGCCGGTGGCTCTTGACCCCACCAACACACCAGCATTCAAAACACTACATCAAAAATCACATCAAGGGGCATCTGGGTGGCTCAGTGGTTGAGTGTCTGTCTTTGGCTCAGGGCATGATCTGAGGGTCCTGGGATCGAGTCCCGTATTGGGCTCCCCTCTGCCTATGCCTCTGCCTCTCTCTGTGTGACTCTCATGAATAAATAAAATCTTAAAAAAAAAAAATCACATCAAGCTGAAGCCTGGGAGAGTGTAGGAATGAGTGCAGAGGGACAAAGGAGGGCACCTTGGGACACTTGGGGCAGGGGAGCTGGGGAGGGGAGGCTGCCAAGGGTAGGGAGAGGCCCAACCTGAGGGGCTGTGGCAGAAAGGGGAGCTCCAGCTTCAGGGTCTTCAGAGTCTCGCTGTTAGGAGCTCCAACCCCAACGCTGAGTGAGTCTTGGCTGCCTTGCCTGTAACGGGGTGCTGACGGTACCCTTCTCTCAAGGTGAGTTCAAGGATGGCCGGCACAGCACCTGCAGTGGGAGACACCCCAGAATGAGACTGGTGTGCGGCGAGCAGTTGCAGGAAAGGGAGAAGGTGGAGGTCCGCTTGCCGGCTCAGGAGTAGCGCTGGGTGGAGGCCAGGGGAAGCCTGGCAGGGAGAGGAGGGGGCCCAGGCAGGTGGACAGGGGCTAAGAGGAGGACTGGCAGGATCCGAGAAGGTTTCTTCCAGCTTCAGGACATAGCCCCGGCCAAGTTTGTAGATGAGGAGAAATGTCCCATGAAGGGCAAGCAGCTGAAAGCAGAGGGGTGATGGGGGTGTAGGATTGGAAAAGGTGGGTCCTGGGGGAAGGGAGAGGGAAGGGAGAGGGCATTGAGAACACAGAGGAATCTGGGGGCCACCCTGCCAAGGAGAAAATACCTGACATGGCAATGTATGGAGGACAGCCTCAGTCTGGGGAGGGCTGGGGTCCCAGAGCCCCTAGGCCAGGACAGCCCTGGCCCTCCATCCCCACCCACACTGCAGGGGGCCGCTTCCATTGTGGTCAGCACTGGCTCCTTGGGATTCGGAGAGAAAGTGCTTGTGGAATCCTCAGAGCTGCTTGATACAAAGGCCTTGGGGACTGGGCCCTGCCGGGGGTCTGTGCAGAACTAACACCGCATGCAGCGATGCCCTCACTTTGGAGAGGCACTCAAGCTCCCTGGGCTCCCATTTACCCATCCGTAACATGGGGTCAATCTCACCTGTCCACTTCCTGGCATGCCCCTGGGGAGATATGCAAAAGCCTTTTGTAAATCGTAAAGAATTATATAATTCCAGAGATTATGACTGATGTCATCATGGCTCCTAGGGGAAATGGGTTCTTTCTCCACTGGCTTCTTTCTCAGAAAGGTTTGTAGAAATTGTTTTGATGTGCTGTGATCTCCTTGGCAGAAAAGCCCCGAATAAATTCAAGATGTCACGGCAGATTCGTCTCTCTGCTGTGGAACTGAGGGTGACCAATTTTACTCAATAGCTTGTGACAACCTTTCGGAATTGCTTAAACCCCTGAGCCCCACCGCGTCCTGGCCCCCGAGACTGCTGTCCCCCGAGCCATCCTCACGTAGCCCAGGGCTAGCTGGGAAGACCTTTCCAAGGCCAACACTCTGTTTCGTGGCTGTGCTCCTTGCTTGGTGATGTGGAGAACAGAGGCAAAAGGAAATGTAGACAAAATGAAATTTCTTTACAACTTACAGCCCATTGACAAATACTTGAGACAGGCAGAGTATGGCATTCCTCCAGGAACCCCCGACACTCTTAATGCTAATGCTTTGCTAGAGGCAGAAAAACCTTAGTTTGACCATAGCTAGGCCTCTGGGATCCTGTAAGTCTTCTTTGATGTATGGAAATCTTTTTGGAAACTTCCTTTGTCTGTCACTCCACAACTTAAAAGTATACAACCAATGGCTCCTCACAATCCCAGTGCAGCTCTTTCTGCCCATGGGTCCTGTCCCTGTGCTTTAATAAAACCACCTTTTTTGGGGCACCTGGGTGGCTCAGTCAGTTAAGCGTCTGCCTTTTGCTCAGGTCATGATCATGGAGTCCTACATCGGGCTTCCTGCTCATCGGGGAGTTTGCTTTTCCCTCTGATCCTCCCCCCTCATTCTCTCTCTCTCTCAAATAAATAAATAAAATCCAAAAAAAAAATTAAAAATAAAATTTAAAAAACCCAACCTTTTTTGCACCAAAAACATCTCAAGAATTCTTTTTTGACCATTCACGCCTGGACCCCACATCACATCAGTTGGAAGCAGAGTGTCCACTCCTGGTGCTGGTCGTTCCAGTGATTTGGGTCTGTCTACTGCTCAAGCTCCCTTTCTGCTGCGGCTCCTCAGCCTCCCTGAACGCATGGCTGTGGAACCATAAGGATAATAGCAGCTGCCACTTTGGGGTGGCAGGTGTGTCCCCCACACCAATGTGTTCGGCCCTCACAATATCCAGTGAGAAGTTTCTCCTACCCCTAGATGCTGACTATGTGGCTTAGAGGAAATGAGCAACTTGCCTGCATCACTGAGCTACAGTCAGAGTTGGGGTTCAGACCTGAGGCTGTCCCACACCAGGCTTACTTTCCTTCCTACTGGTAACGGACTACCTGGTATGGAAGATGGAGATCCTGACACCTCTCAGACCTGTCAGGAGGAATAGGTGCATATCTGCTCACATGAAAGCCCTTGGAACATAGAAGATTCCTTATCAATATGGTCTTTCTTTTTATGTTTTATTTATTTGTTTTTGTATATTTTTTATTGGAGTTCGATTTGCCAACATATAGCATAACACTCAGTGCTCATCCCGTCAAGTTCTCCCCTCAGTGCCCGTCACCCAGTCACCTCAACCCCCACCCCCCGCCCACCTCCCTTTCCACCACCCCTTGTTCGTTTCCCAGAGTTAGGAGTCTCTCATGTTCTGTCTCCCTCCCTGATATTTCCCACTCATTTTCTCTCCTTTCCCCTTTATTCCCTTTCACTATTTTTTATACTCCCCAAATGAATGAGCATATAATGTTTGTCCTTTTACGATTGACTTATTTCAATCAGCATAATACCCTCCAGTTCCATCCACATTGAAGCAGATGGTGGGTATTTGTCATTTCTAATGGCTGAGGAATATTCCATTGTATACATAGACCACAGCTTCTTTATCCATTCATCTTTTGACGGACACGGAGGCCCCTTCCACAGTTTGGCTATTGTGGACATTGCTGCTAGAAACATCGGGGTGCAGGTGTCTTAGTCTTTCACTGCATCTGTATCTTTGGGGTAAATCCCCAGCAACACAATTGCTGGGTCATAGAGTAGCTCTATTTTTAACTCTTTGAGGAATCTCCACAGTTTTCCAGAGTGGCTGTAGCAGTTCACATTCCCACCAACAGTGCAAGAGGGTTCCCCTTTCTCCACATCCTCTCCAACATTTGTGGTTTCCTGTCTTGTTAATTTTCACCATTCTTACTGGTGTGAGGTGGTATCTCATTGTGGTTTTGATGTTCTTTCTTTTTATAATCATTTTTTTAATTTATTTTTTTAAAGATTTATTTATTTTCAAGAATAAAGATTTATTTATTTATTTTCAAGAAAAAGTGCTCTGTGTGCACAAGCAGGGGGAGGGGCAGAGAGAGAGAGAGAGAGAGAGAGAGAGAATCTCAATCTGATTTCTTGCTGAGTGCAGAGCCCTACATGGGGCTTGATCCCACAGTCCTGGGATCATGAACTGAGCTGAAACCAAGAGTCGGACGCTCGACAGACTGAGCCACGCAGGCGCCCTTTTACAATCATTTTCTATTTTTTTAAAAGATTTTATTTATTCATGAGAGACAGAGAGAGAGAGAGAGAGGCAGAGACACAGGCAGAGGGAGAAGCAGGCTCCACACAGGGAGCCTGATGTGGGACTCGATCCTGGGACTCTAGAATCACGCCCTGGGCTGAAGGCAGGTGCTAAACCACTGAGACACCCAGGGATTCCCTACAATCATTTTCTAATTTAAATGCCTGTATAGATGTTGCCTGTGTGGTGGTCTAATCTGGTTTATTTTCCTTCAGATTTCTTGCTGGGCCCATGGCCTGCTGTTCTTGCCACCTGAGAAGGTGGGCATGAGCTGTGAGGTTGCAGGCCTCTCTTCCTACCATGAATCCTACAGTTCCTCCTACTCAAGATTCTCTGCCTGGGGGTTCCAGTGGAAAAGGCCCCAGATGAGCCTGGGACTCCCTCCCAACACATAGGGATCCATTCCTTCTACTTAGGACACACTGCTTCTACTGCTGCTCTGAATAGCTCATGCCACATGTCTGCCGAGATGACAATTTGCCTTCTCACACCACACCTTCTCCAGAGTGGGCCCAAGACCTCTTTCCT
The DNA here is from genome assembly GCF_048164855.1 of Canis lupus baileyi. Taxonomy (NCBI): domain Eukaryota; kingdom Metazoa; phylum Chordata; class Mammalia; order Carnivora; family Canidae; genus Canis; species Canis lupus. Next base: position 44,361,377 of record NC_132849.1, read on the forward strand.
TTTTTTTTTTTAATTAATTTTTTATTCATGAGAGACACAGAGACATAAGCAGAGGGAGAAGCAGGCTCCCTGTAGATAGCCTGACATGGGACTTGATTCCAGGACCCCTGGATCATGACCTGAGCCAAAAGCACTCAACCACTGAGCCACCCAGACATCCTCTACGGCCCTTTCCATTGTCACAGCTGGCTTGTCTTTTTGTGGAAACCCTTGTAACAGCAAGATCTGGGTGGTACCCGAGGGCTGGATTCGGGTGCCAGGGCTGACATAAAAATTCCACAGATTGGGGGCACCTGGCTGGCTCAGTAGATAGAGCATGTGACTTGATCTTGAGGTTGTGAGTTCAAGTCCCACACTGGTGTAGCAATTACTTAAAAAAAATTATTTAAAAAAACCAACAAAGACGAAGTACCATAGATTGGGGTATAACAAATTTATTCTCTCACAGTCTGGAGGTTGGAAGTTCAAGATCAAGGCGCTGGCAGGGCTGTTTCTTCTGAAGTCTCTCTCTGTGGCTTGCAGATGGCCATCTTCTCCCTGCGTCTCCACATGATCTGTCCTCTAGACCCATCTGTGTCCAAATGTTTTCTTCTTATGAGGAGACCAGGCATATTGCATTGGGGCCCACCCTCATGACTTCATTTTACTTTGATCACCTCTCTAAAGACCCTTTCTCCCATTATGGGCGTATTCCAAGGTACTGGGGTTAGGACCTGAACAAAGCCCGTGACAAGGGCCAAAGGCATATTTTAGCGGAGATCTCCGAAGTCAGAATCCTGCAGAGTGAGGGCAGGACTGCAGGGAGGGAGGGAGGGGGCAAAGATCCCTTGACTCCTGCCTTGTTCTGAAGTGCCTGGCTCTGGTGATCACTAGGGCTTCAGCCCTTTTTTTGCCTCGCAGAAAGGAAGGAGCTGGGGTCCCAGGAGAGTTGGACTCTGCTTTTCGTGGGAACAGGTTTGGGGAGTACAAGAACAAGGGGACCTAGGGCCCCCTAGGATCTTGGGGGTGACTTGGTGCTTACTCATGTCATAGTCCAATGCTGTGTCTTTTCTCTGTCACTTCTCTCCCCTCCTTGTCTTCCGGGCTGGTCATCCCCATCCCCATTGCTGAGGTGGGACTAAGGAATCCCCAACCTCCCCCCCCCCAACCCCACCCCCACCCCATCCCTCTGCCCCACCTCAGGCCTGCAAAATCTCCTTTACCTCAGGAGGGGAGTCTCTTTGCCCAATAATTCACTTACCCTTCCTGGGCTTCTGTTTCCTTGGCTGTGGAATGGCGCTGGGAGGGACCCCAGGGGGAGAGCCTAGTGAGCCCCAGGCCAATGGGAGCCCCTAGAAATCTCTTGGGGGTTCTTTTTTTTTTCTTTTTGGGGGATTCTTGCTGGACAGTCCTCTCCTTGTTGATGTAGGTTCTGGGAGAGATTGAGAGACACTGGTTATCGCTAACCACCCCCGGGGCTGGGTGTACAGACCCATCTAGCTGCTCCCCCTTCTCCAGTACACCCTGTGGGGCTGGTGACCTTGGCTTTGGTGTGCCATAATCCTGGTCCATCAGCTAGCATGGGAGTCACCCACGTAGGGCCTGCTCATCACCGCGCCGAATTACCAGGCTGTCTCTTAACTGTCACACATACTTCTAATGTGCCTGGTACACCTTCCTGTAAGTTTTATTTTTAAAATTTTTTACAAGATTTTATTTATTTATTCATGAGAAACACACAGAGAGAGGCAGAGACAGGCAGGAGGAAAGCAGGCTCTTTGTGGGGAGCCTGATGTGGGACTCCAACCCAGGACTCTGGGGTCATGACCTGAGCCAAAGGGAGATGCTCAACCACTGAGCCCCCCAGGTGCCCCTGTAAGTTTCAGCTGAATTGTTTTTCTATACTCAGTCTTTCAAGTCCGTAGTTTACATAGTAAATTCAACTGCTCACAGCTTTACACATTTAGTGAAAAAACCCAGTGGTTCAGTCTCAGAGAAGAAAAGAGGACATGGGGGTGGGGAAAGAGCTGAAGTGGTTGCCAAAGCATCTTGGTGCTGGGTGTGGGAGAGCCCAGAGAGAAGCTGAAGAAACAGCAGGGCGGGAAATGAAGGTATGGCTGCCTTGGCTGGGGCGTGCCTCTTCCTTGAGATTTTACACAGCCTGGCTTTAGGAGTTGATTGTGAACAGCTCTGCTCACATAGAATTCCTCAGAGAACTGGAAAGCCTGGGGTGGTCCTGGGAAGTCGGCTCCCTCCACCCTCACCGTGGTCCTTATCCTACCCCTCCCCCAAGACCCATGAGGCCTGGGGACAAGAAGCTCCCTTGGGGGAGAGAAGTGCCTTTGAGAGAGGGGCTTTGTGTCTACATGAAACCTTTTTCTTTCCTGATTTGAATGGCATAATCATAAATACTTCCAAACCAAGGAGATGGAATCTCTGATATTATAGTCAAGATGGATAACCCAGTGGTGACATTGGAACTGGTCTCATGACTGTCTTTTTACAAGAAAGCCTGTCATGTTAGGGAGGGGTGGGGTCTGACCTGTACAGCCCCAATAGGGGGAATTTAGAAATAGTTGGTGGAAATGACAGTTTTTTCTGGAGTGAGAGGTGACAGGGATGGCAGAGGCTGCCTTGGGAGGTAACAAGCTCCTGGCCACTAGAGGAATCTAAGGAGAAGCCAGAGGGCTTTGCAGGGGGCTAGCAGGGAAGAGGTTGTTGGAGAGAAGATTCAGGCACAGGAGTATGGATAGATTGGCTGGATACTACACATATTCCAGAAGCTGAGTCTTTGATTCTCAGAAAAGGCTTTAAAAAAACAAATTTTATTTTGAGGCACTAACCACTATGCCTCTTGTGTCTTGTGGTAGGATCTTGTGGTAGGATCTGGGTCCCTCTGAGGCTGGCTGCTCCTGTTCCTTGCTGCTTTTCCTGAGGGGACGTTCCAGGTGAGTGTCATGCTATCATCATTTTAAGTAAGCTTTATGCCCAACGTGGGGCTTGAACTCACAACACTGAGATCAAGAGTCACATGCTCTACTGACTAAACCAGCCAGGCATCCCAAGTGTCATGCTTTTTTTTTTTTTTTTTAAAGATTTTATTTATTTATTCATGACAGACACAGAGAGAGAGGCATAGACAGGCAGAGACAGGCAGAGGGAGAAGCAGGCTCCATGCAGGGAGCCTGATGTGGGACTCGATCCCTGGTCTCCAGGTTCACGCCCCGGGCCCAAGGTGGCGCCAAACCGCTAGGCCATCAGGGCTGCCCAAGTGTCATGCTTTTAATTAACAGCATAGTTGGGTTTTCAGTTCTCTGGGTGTCTAAACATTATCTGATAAAATGGAGTGTGTACCATGTGCATGTACTTGTACATTGGGGAAACTGAGGAAGCTTGAAAGGCTGAAGAGACTTGGAGAGACACTTGTTATGTGCAGGGATGGTTTCGTATGACAGAGGACTGAATTACATTCTCTCACCACAGCCTTGGCTGGCATTTCAGGATATGGCCCTCTGCCTTGTACTCTGATAAGCCCTGCCTCCATGCAGGCTGACAGACACCTGGGGCTGGAGTGGCGTAGGGACTGTCCGGAACATAATGAATGTACAGTGAGAGCCACCTTGTGAATGCTCTTCAGCTCAGATGGAGACTCTGAAATGAAAGTCTCTCGTCTCTCTACTGGATCGAGCTGCATTTGGTTCTGTCTAAATGCCTCTACAGGCTGGGGATTTGGAATCGGTTGTACATTCTCATCAGTTTAGCCAGTGAGAACAATAGCTGTTATCAGCAGGGATTCAAATATATAAACATTGAGGCCCACATCTGTTTTCTTTTTTCCCCAATTGGAAAGATGTGAAATTACATAATTTGAAAAACAATTTTATTGAATGTTTAAAATGACAAAACTAGCATTCTCTTTGCAAAATATTTAACGATACAGAGGTGCACGACGGAAAGTTAATGATCTCTCCTTCCTTTCCCAATCCCATGCCCATATAGACAGCTTGGGTTGGATCTTTCTACCCTTCTCTCTATATGCTTGCAGACATACACAAACACAAACTTAAAGTTACTTTGAAAGATAACAGCTATTTATTTATTTGAGAGAGAGACAGAGAATGAGCAGTGGGGAGAGGCAGAGGGGGAGAGAGAGAGAGAGAGAGAGAGAGAGAGAGAGAGAGAAGCAGACTCCCTACTGAGCAGGGAGTCCAATGTGGGGATCGATCCCAGGATGCCAGGATCATGACCTGAGCCAAAAGCAGGTGCTTAACCAACTGAGCCACCCAGGTGCCCCTATAATTTTCCTTTTTAATTATTTTTTTTAAATGTATACATAGAGAGGGGAGGGGAGGGGCAGAGAAAGGGAGGGAGAAACCCAAGTAGAGTCCACACTGAGCATGAAGCTCAATGCAGGGCTTGATCCCACAAAGATGAGATCAGACCTGAGCCAAAACTAAGTCAGACACGTAAGTGACTATACCGCCCAGGCGCCCCCCCCAGTTTTCCTTTTTTACTTATTATATCATGAAAGTCCCTCCAGACCAAAGATATAGATTTTATTTTTATTTGTTATTATTTTTTTGTAGCGGGAAGAACGGGCAGAAGTAAAGGGAGAGAGAGAATCTTAAGTAGGCTCCACGGCTAGCATGACGGAGCCTAAGGCGGGGCTCAATCTCAGGACGCTGAGATCACAACCTGAGCCAAAATCAGGAGTCCAACACTTAACCAACTGAGCCACCCAGGTGCCCAGATATAGCTTTTATTTGTTAGTTTTATTTTATTTTATTATTTTAAAAAGATTTTATTTATTTATTCATGAGAGGTACAGAGAGAGAGGTAGAGAGAGAAGCAGGCTCCGTGCAGAGAGCTTGATGTTGGACTTGATCCCGGGACTCCAGGATCACACCCTGGGCCGAAGGCAGGCGCTAAACCACTGATCCACCCAGGGATCCCCTATATGTTAGTTTTAATAGCTATGTAATGTAATATGGGTATGCCATATTTCATTGTGTGGATATACTATAGTCGGCTTAACCATTCAGGTAACTTCCCATTTTTTGTAATAACAGAAGAATAAGGAGTGAGCAAAAATAGATACAAGTGTCTATGAGAACTTAATGTATAGTATAAAGGAGGCCTTTTCATTCTATAGAGGAAAATTCAATAGGCACTTTACTTAATAAATAATGCAGGCATATTTTGCTGGTCATCTGGAAGAAATTAGACTCCTATATCATACCATATATATGAATACATTTCTCCCAGAAGTAAAAAAATATTTGCAATATATTTGACTTAATAAGGTTAATATCTAATATATAAAACTTTCTAGGGGTGCCTGGGTGGCTCAGTTGGTTAAACTAACTCTTGATTTCAGCTCAGGTCATGATCTCAGAGTTGTGTGATTGAGCCCCACATCAAGCCCTATGTTGGGCTCAGCACTCATCTGGGAGTCTGTTTCTCCCTCTCCTTTTTGCCTCTCCATCCGCTTGAGCTCTCTCTTTCTCAAATAAATAAATATTAAAAAAAGTTTCTACAAATTGATAAAGAAAAGTAGGTAAAAGATATGTAGGATTGGGGCAGCCCCGGTGGCTCAGTGGTTTAGCGCCACCTTCAGCCCAGGGCCTGATCCTGGAGACCCGGGATCGAGTCCCACATTGGACTCCCTGCATGGAGCCTGCTTCTCCCTCTGCCTGTGTCTCTGCCTCTCTGTGTCTCTCATGAATAAATAAATAAAATCTTAAAAAAAAAAAGATATGTAGGATTTACAAGAATGGAAGGTAAATGACCAATAAACACACATGTAGCCTCTCTGGTGGTTAGGGAAAATATGAATTAAAAAAAGATACTAGGGATCCCTGGGTGGCGCAGCGGTTTGGCGCCTGCCTTTGGCCCAGGGCGCGGTCCTGGAGACCCGGGATCGAATCCCACATCGGGCTTCCGGTGCATGGAGCCTGCTTCTCCCTCTGCCTGTGTCTCTGCCCACCCCCCCCTCTCTCTGTGACTATCATAAATAAATAAAAATTAAAAAAAAAAAAAGATACTATTTTTTTTTCTTATTCACATCTATGGCTCAGGTGTCTTCCTGTTCCAGTTGGGAGCCTCAGGGTCCACCACCCAGGGCCACAGAGCCACAGTCTACAGGGGACTCTCCAGAAGCTGGTTTATGGACCAGCCAGACAGTAACAGGAGCTAACTGAATTCTTGGGGGCAGGTCATAAGTGAGATGGTACAAAAGTGAGGGGAGGGTACTAATCCAATGAAGATGATGAGAGATATCTCTCAAACTCATCAAAGAACAGTAGATCTATAAGTATGAGCAAACTCACAGAGCTGCATGGGGATGTACCTGGGGTGATGTGGAGATGGGTGAGGATAAAGGAACTTCATGGAGGCAGTGAGTGGGAAGTGAGTGGGGAGAGGAAGAACTGGCTGTGGGCTTCCCTTTGGTTATCCAGTCTACTTTCACTGTTGATTGTTGATATTCCCAACAAGGAATACTCAACAGTATTTCTTTCTTCCAAGCTATGATCTGGGTCCCTCTGCTTATGGTTTTTCTGTTATGGGTGACTTGCTTGACCATAGCAGCAGGAAGTAAGGATGGTTGTCTACACCCATCTCTTCAGTGCCCTCTTGGTTACTTTGGTTTCTAGATATTATAATTATAATTTAGAAGCAAAGCTGCCTAGTTTACTTAAAAAAAATTATTTTTTAATGTAATTTCTACACCCAACATGGGGGTCAAACTCAGAATCCTGAGAACAAGAGTTGTATGCTCCAACAACTGAGCCAGCCGGGCACCCAAGAATCTGCCTAGTTTAAACCTCTTGGACTTTGAAGAAGTTTCCAGAGGCTGACAGATGACTGAACATGTAGTACCTCAAAATTTCTAACATGGGTAGTATACTATGGAGTCCAGTCACAATTCATTCCTTCACCCACTCATTCATTTGTTCACCCGGTAAGTAGTTCTTCTGAGCTGAGACCTGGGCTCAGAAATGGGGACATGGGGCAGCCTGGGTGGCTCAGCGTTTAGCACCGCCTTCAGCCCAGGGCATGATCCTGGAGACCCTGGATCAAGTCCTACATTGGGCTCCCTGCGTGGAGCCTGCTTCTCCCTCTGCCGGTGTCTCTGCCTGTGTGTGTGTGTCTCATGAATAAATAAAAAATCTTAAAAAAAAAAAAAAAAGAAATGGGGACACGGAGACAAGGATGACACAGTTTCTGCTCTCCTGGAGCTCAGGGCAGCGTTGCTTACCAGCCAGCTCTGTGAGTGAAGAAAAGCCTTTCTTCTCTCTGTGGTTCAGTTTCTGATTTTTAAGAGAAAGGCTGTGCGGGGTGGCTCCTAGGGTCCAATTATGAAGATTCTAAAATTCTGCATTTACTGAAGTTAGAGCTTCCAAGGCACAGTTATTACCTAGCTCTTTTGGTGAAGAGTGGCAAACGTGGTCTCTTTGTCACCTGTGACTGCCTCCAGCTTAGCACCATGCCAGTGGGGTGGCATTCTGCTGGCATCCCTGAAGCATGATCCCACCGCTGCAGACAGCTCACAGTTGGCGTTAGCCCAGGCAAGCCACACAGCCTCATCCGTCAGCAGCGGGTCTCCTCCGGTGCCTGGCGCCCTCTGCTGGATGGAGACTCTGGGTTCATGTTTACAATATAAACTGGTTCATGGATATTAAAAAAACTTTTTTTTTTTAATTGTGGTAAGATACACATAGCATAAAATTTACTATTTTAATAATTTTAAAGTGTACTGCTCAGTGTTAAGTATATTCAGATTGTTGTGCATCCATCACCACTATCCATCTCCAGATCTCTTTTCCTCTTGTAAACTTGTACCCATTAAATTTTAACTCCCCTTCCATTCTCCCCCAAGCCTTAAGCCCCTGCCAATCACCATTCTACCTTTGACTTTATGTTTTTGAGTGTTCTAAGTACTTCATATAAGTGGAATCGTAGGGTATTTGTCTCATCGTGACTGGCTTATTTTGTTGAGCGTGGTATCCTCAAGTTCCATCCATGAGCATGTGGGAATTTCCTTCCCTTTTAAGGCTGGATAATATTACATTGTATCTATATGCCACATTTTACTTATCCATTCATCTGTTAATGGACACAAGTTGCTTCACATTTTAGTTACCGTGAATAGTGCTGCAATGAATGTGGGTGTACAAATCTCTATGGGATCTCGGTTTCAATTCTTTTGGGTATTGCTGGATCATATGGTAAATCTATTTTTAATCTTTCTAGGAGCCACTATACTGTTTTTCACCATTTTGCCTTCCCACCAGTAGTGAACAAGTGTTCTGATTTCTCCACATCTAACGCTTGTTATTTTCTGCCTTTTTTTTTTTTCTAAGATTTATTCATGAGAGACAGGGAGAGAGAGAGAGAGGCAGAAACATAAGGAGATAGAGAAGCAGGCTCCATGAAGGGAGCCGGATGTGGGACTTGATCCCGGGACTTCAGGGTCTTGCCCTAGGCCAAAGGCAGGCGCTTAACCACTGAGCTACCCAGGCGTCCCTATTTTCTGCTTTTGTTTTGTTTTACTAATAGCCATGCTAACAGACGTGAGGTAGTATCTCATTGTGGTTTTCGCTGGCACATTCCTAATAATTAGTGACATAGAGCATCTTTTCATGGGCTTATTGGCCATTTGTAGTATCTCCTTTGGAGAAATGTCTATTCAAGTCTTTTACCCTTTTTTGAATAAGTTATTTTATTGTTTTTGAGTTTTAGTTCCCTATATGTTCTGCTATTAATCCATTATCAATTATGATTTGCAAATATTTTCTCTTTCTGGAAGTTGCCTTTTGCTCTGTTGATAGGGCCCTTTGATGCACAAAAGTTGTGAATTTTCATGAAGTCTAATTTGTCTATTTTTTTCTTTTGTTGCCTGTGCCTTTGATGTCATATTCAAGAAATCACTGCAAAATCCAATGTTGTGAAGGTTTTATCCTATGTTTTCTTTTTTTTTTTAATCTTTTTTTTTATCCTATATTTTCTTCTAAGAGTTTTATAATTGTTGCTCTTACATTTAGGTGTTTGGTCCATTTTGAGTTGACTTTTCTATATAGTGTGAGGTAAAGGTCCAACTTAATTTCTTTGCATGGGAATATTCAGTTTTTCCAGTAATATTTGTCAAAGTGACTGTCTTTCCCCTACTGTCAGCCATTTGGCCATATATGCAAGGGTTTATTTCTGGGCTTTTTATTCTATTCCATTGGCCTGCCCGTCTTTATGTCAGTGGTCATTTGGACCGCTGTCCTACTGAAGACAACTGAAAAAGCTGGACAAATATATATTTTTTTCCCCAAAAAGTATTAAAATGCTAAAAAGATAGTGATTGCTTATTAGTAATTACTGATCCAAGAGCAAAGAAAGGATGGATATCTAGAGATGAGCTCTTTAAAATTATTTTTTAAAAAATATTTTACTTATTTATTCATGAAAGACACAGAGAGGCAGAGACATAGGCAGAGGGAGAAGCAGGCTCTACGCAGGGAGCCCAATGTGGGACTCGATCCCAGGACTCCAGGATCATGTCCTGGGCCAAAGGCAGATGCTTAACCGCTGAGCCACACAACCATCCGAGCTTTATTTTATTTTATTTTAATATTTTATTTATTTATTCATGAGAGACACAGAGAGAGAGGCAGAGACACAGGTAGAGGAAGAAGCAGGCTCCATTCAGGGAGCCCAACATGGGACCTGATCCCAGGTCTCCAGGATCATGCCCTGGGCTGAAAGCGGCGCTAAACCGCTGAGCCACCAGAGCTGCCCCCTAGAGATGAGCTTAACAGCAGATTCAACCTAACATTTTCTCTTGGGAGTTTGCCAGTCCTGAAGAAGTAGTCAAGAAATGAGCCATGTTTTTGGCAGCCTTGTAGGATTAGAGAGAAAAAGGTTGAAGTACAAGGCCTCCAAGGTAAGCAGGATAAGCGTATTGGCTGTACCTTAGGAATAAGGTGAATGAGAGGAAATTCAGACCTGAGGCAGACCTTGGCTTTGAAATCATCTGGGTGGCTCAGAAAATCTCAAGCTCTGAAGTTGAATTAAGTTGGTTCTAAATTTTAGTGCCTCCAGGCACCTGGTAGAAACAACAACAACAACAACAATGCTCTCTAGAGAAAGAAATCATTCTATTCAAGCTATTTCGCTTGGATGTGTCAGGCATACTATCAAACGTAATCAAGCACCAAAGAGAAAAGAAAACCGAGGAGTGTGAATCAACAGAAAACATGAATAGAAACAGATCCACAGGGACTCTAAATATAAGACTCATCAGACACAGCCTGCAAAGTACTGTGCTTACTATGCTAAAAGATTTAACAACCAAGCTCAACATTTTCAGCAGGAAACTGGGAACTATAAAAAGTGACATGAGAGGGGTGCCTGGCTAGCTCTGTCGGTAGAGCCGGCAACTCTTAATCTTGGGATTGTAAGTTTGAGCCCCACACTAAGTGCAGAGCTTTTTAAAAAAAAAAAAAAAAAAAAAGTGACATGACAATTTTGGCAACAGTCAAATAGAAATTCTAAAACAACAACAAAATGCAGTAACTGAAATTAAGATTCAGACAGGTTTTTTTTTTTTTTTAAAGATTTGAGAGAGTAAGAGCATGTGTTGTATGTGGGGGAAGGGCAGAGGGAGAGAGAGAATCTCAAGCAGACTCCATGCTCAGCATGGAGCCCGATGTGGGGCTCCATCTCACAGCCCTGAGGTCATGACCAGAGCCAAAATCAAGAGTTGGACACTCAACTGACTGAACCAGCCAGGTGCCCCTTGGTCAGGTTTAAAAGTGGATCATACATAGCTGAAAGAAAATCAAATAATTCCAAGGCAGGGCAGAAGAAACAATTGGGTGTGCAGCAAGGGATAGACAAAAGGATGGAATACAGAAGAGGGAAAGAAGCATTATCAAGGATTTGGTAGTAAGACGGAAAATCAGCAACCCAGAAAGAGGAGAGAGAATAGCGGGAGGCATTATTTGAAGAGATGATGGTTGAGGACTTTCCAAAATTGATGAAAAGACATCGTTCCCTATTCAGAAAGCCCAATAAATACCATTAAGATAAGTAAAAAGCAAGATAAACAAAAATAAATCCACACATGAGAGGTCATAATGACATTGTATGACACCAAAAATGAAGACAAATCTTTTAAGGAGAGATAACCAGAAAAATAATGTTAGCTTCAAGGGGGCAACTGTTGGCCTGACGGCTGACTTCTCATCAGCAATCACAGAACCCAGAAAATAGTGGAATCCGCTTTCTCTCGTGAAGAAAGAAAACAGCTGCCAATCTGCAATTCTCTACAGTTAGAGCCTGGACATGGATTTGCAGGGATGGGGAGATGAGGAGACGGGCCAAGAGTAATGAGGTCCTGAAAGCCAAGGCTGATGGACAACAGGTGCTGATCCCACAGACCCACGAGAGCAGGATCCTCAGCTTGCAGTGGGGAAAGGGAGGAGCACCATGACCCACGCAGCCAGATCTTCACAAGACAAGGCAACTAGGAGCCTCGAGTCCCTCTGCCACCGGCTGTGCCCAGGGCAGACTGACGGAGGACCAGTTGCACTGTTGAGGTGGCAGCTCCCTCAGTGCTCCTTCCGTAGCACTCGAGTCTCTTCCCCATCCCAGTACAAGTCTGGACACTTGGGTCTCTGCACTCTGGGGTTGTGGGGTGAGGTGGGGGAGCAAAGCCAGGGAGAGTAAGGAAGTTTATGCTTCCTAATAAGTGGATCTTATTTTTTTAATTTTTAAAAAGGTCTTAAGAGAGAGAGTACAAACAGGGGGAGTGGTAGGCAGAGGGAGAGGGAGAAGCAGGCTCCTTGCTAAGCAGGGAGCCTGATGTGGGGCTCGATCCCAGGATCCTGGGATAATGACCTGAGCTGAAGGCAGATACTTAACCGACTGAGCCACCCAGGTGGCCCTGCAGAGTGGATTTTAAATATGGATTTCCTCAGCTCTCTCCAGCAACTAGACCCAGCCAGGCCTGTCTCCTCCCAGCAGGCTGGAAGACTCTCTGCAGGGGAGCTGGCTAGACTGAGAATGGGCCTCTCCAGCAAAGGTCTCAGCCGACCATTCCCCAGCAGGCTCCTGGGCAAGTCCCATCAGTGCAGACTCCCCAGGACCTTCCCTATCTGCCACTTTTCATTGTAAGAGTTGTTAAACATTAAAGGAAAACCTCGTGAGAAAATCAGCTTGTAAAACAGAGACTGTGGTAAAAACAAAAACCATAACAAAAAAATATTATAAACATCCTTAAAAAGGCATTACATCCATGAGACTGGGACTTGTGTCTTTAGGCTCCAAGCTCCTTTCTCGCCCTATGAGATCTCTGTAACATGAGGGGTTAGAAGGCGGCCAATTGTTTTCCCAGACTCTCCTGCAGCTGCTTCTGGTTAGGTCCTGCCAGAGGAAAATGCTGGTGGGGCCTGGAAAATGGGAGGAAAAAGGAGACATTTGTCTTTTGTGGTCTGGCGGGGCCTGTGGCAGCAGAAGCAGCAGAGGACGAGGGCATCCTTGGGTCATTGGTGGCCTCGGGAACACTGGTTGGAACAGTGGCTCCAAGTTCCTGCTCAGAAGCAACTGTGCGGCTCTAAGGCGGTGCTGGTGGAGGCCACACTTGCAGCAGAGCAGCTGTGGTGAGGGCCGCGGGCACTGGAGGCTTCCCAATCTCTGGGTAGCACCTTCTCTTCCCATTTGCTCTTCTAGCCCTAATATTATTTAGTCAATATTTTCCATTAAATTCTTCTTTGATTGAAATATCTAGGCTGGTTTCTGTTTTTTTCAATAAACACTGACTGATTGGGATACTATCATAAATATTCCAAAACTAAGAGTTCCTAGCTATTAAAAATGTGAAAGCAGAAATAAAAGAACAACAACAACAAAAAGAAATAAAAGAACAAATGGAAAAATAATGTTGATGGAATCATCCAGAAAAACAAACACAAAATTCCCAACAAGGTAAGTACTCAAAGTTTACAGTAAACTGTAACAGAACATAATTATGATGTGAGTTACTTATTCTCATGCTTCCCCGTAAATACCAGCTGGTGGATCCTGCCAGACATGTGACATCTGTTACATGTGTCCTGGGTAGTACAATTTAATTTACTTATTTAAAAAAAAAATTTTTTTTTTTTTTTAAAGTAGGCTCCATGCCCAACCTGGGGCTTGAACTCACAACCCTAAGGTTGAGTTGCATACTGTAGAGACTGAGCCAGCCAGGCACCACTGGTTAGTACAATTTTAAGAGAGCAGAGATGTCAATTAAAAAAAAAAACAAAACAACAGGGGATCCCTGGGTGGCCCAGCGGTTTGGCACCTGCCTTTGGCCCAGGGTGTGATCCTGGGGTCCCAGGATCGAGTCCCGTGTTGGGCTCCCGGCATGGAGCCTGCTTCTCCCTCCTCCTGTATCTCTGCCTCTCTTTCTATGTCTATCAAAAATAAATAAATAAATCTACAAACAAACAAAAAAACAAAACTAAAGACAGGGTAGCCCGGGTGGCTCAATGGTTTAGCGCCGCCTGCCCCCCAGGGTGTGATCCTAGAAACGGGGGATCGAGTCCCATGTCGGGCTCCCTGCATGGAGCCCGCTTCTCCCTCTGCCTGTGTCTCTGCCTCTCTCTCTGTGTCTCTCATGAATAAATAAATAAAATCTTAAAAAAAAAAAAAACCCAAACGACTAAAGACAGACTATAACCTTCTAATTAAAGTACTCTGAGGGATCCCTGGGTGGCGCAGCGGTTTAGCGCCTGCCTTTGGCCCAGGGCGCGATCCTGGAGACCCAGGATCGAATCCCGCGTCGGGCTCCCGGTGCATGGAGCCTGCTTCTCCCTCTGCCTGTGTCTCTGCCTCTCTCTCTCTGTGTGACTATCATAAATAAATAAAAAAAAAGTACTCTGACAAGAACTTTAAATATATTCATAAAGTAAATATAGTTTATTTGATGTCTGTATAAATAGGACTTGTTATGGAACAGGAAGAGGTTTTTCCAAAGGGTTAAAATTTATTCAACAACAGAACTTGGTCCTTCCTTTCAGTTTGTCTCAGAATGTGGTTGCCTGAGGTATCACTGTCAGAAGTGATTTCCATCACATGCAAAGTCTGAAAGTCTTTTAGTGGCACTTTCCGTTTCTCTAGAAAACACTTTAACTGCTTTTGGATGGAACAGGAGGCAAGGTTTTTATCTGCTCACACTCTACTCTATGGGAGCCCAAACACACCCCGCCATTCTCTTGTTTGAATGGTGGCCGCTTGGAAAACAGCGTACAGATGGAGAACTCAACATTAACACACACAAAAAAATGTAGTATCTCTATACGCGCTAACTGTAATTTTGCTTTACAGTTTTTTCATTAAAGAATTCTTATTTTTATTATCGCTCCACAAAGAAGTTCTAAAAAACACCTGTAAAAACTTTGAAAAGGCACTCTAAAACTCCAGAATGAAAAATTCTAAAGTATAAATCATGATACGTCTTCTATGATTTATAAATAAGAATAAGTTCTACAAGCTAGAATTTCTGAATGACTTTGACAGGAATTTACTCAAAGGAACCAGAACACCAGTACTTAAAAGATTTTCTATTTTAACCCCAACTGAGTTTTTAAAAAGCTACACGTGTGTTGACAAGCAGGGCCCACACATCACTTGCTGCCACCACTCATGATGAGGTTAACAGAGGGACAGGGATTTGTGCCTGGAATGTGCCAGGCTCCTCCATGCAGCTGACAGAAGGGGTCGCGTTTTGTTTTGTTCCCTGGTATTTTACAGAAAATATACATATGGTAAAAAAATTTAAACGGTACAGGAAGATCTCGAATAATAAAACAATATCCTTTTTTCCCACAGCCCAGAAAATCTGATAACTTCAAAATGATTCCGCAGTCATGTGACCAATTTGCATTATGAAGTGAACCTTGGAGACTCAGTTCTCTGGAATGACGCTGATTTTCTCATGTATTACCTCTGTTACAGAGGAAAGCCATGCAGTCTTCTCCTTCTTAAATAAACCAATTACACAAGCAACATGCACACTGCTCAGAGATGGCCAGTCCGGGCACCTCCTTGGGTTCCACGGGTCTGTTCCTGGCTCTGGACAGTGTCCCTGGCGTCATCCCTGCAAGTCAGGTATCACATTTACTATCAAGGCAATTTCAAAAGTAAGAAAACTTCTCTTAATCAAAATGAGTCATCTGGTCCTTGTAAAACAGAGGCTGAACTCTGCCAGGTTCGTGTTGTCTGGTCGTTAGTAAATAGATAAATATTTTTATTTAACATTGTACAAAAGGACAGGAACCATAGACTCCTAAGCATTCAAGCTAAAACCAAGTCAAACCTTTCCTAGATAACAAAGGGAAGGTGAGACAGCAGGGACCACGGATGGAAATTCCTCCACATAAATGCCCATCCCAGTGATGGGCAGCTGGGTGCTTCTTCCCCCAGGGGTGCTCTCTCTCTGGCGAGCAGGAAAGGCTTACAGAGATGGGGCCAGGGCTCAGCCAAGCCCTTCCTGAATGCCTCGGATCCTCCTGGCCA
Source organism: Canis lupus baileyi (assembly GCF_048164855.1). NCBI lineage: Eukaryota > Metazoa > Chordata > Mammalia > Carnivora > Canidae > Canis > Canis lupus. The sequence continues at coordinate 44,376,908 of NC_132849.1, forward strand.
GCTGTACATCCTTCGGGAAGAGAGTAACACGGCCAGCATGTAAGGAGAGAAGATAGGCGTCCTCAAAGAGATGAACTAGAAATGCTTCTGCAGCCTGGGGGCAGATAGAAGAGTCCAAGGATTGACACCCGAGGGGGCATGAGCTACTTTCTTCTCTCAGAGCCCGCGGTGCTTAGTCCCTGAGGGTTTCTGGGACTGTCTGCAAGACTGCCCACAGAGTGAAGGGGAGCCTGGGAATTCTGCTACCACCCAACAGGGATCTGGCCTCCACACCCTGGGTGTTCCTTGATGCTCTAAGGAGGCAAGAATCCCGTGTGGCATGCCTGTCAGCCCTGTGCAATTCCGGAATGCCTTTCCCCCGTTCTCACCCAACTGTACCTGGGCCCCCTTCTTACCTCTTGCAGGGCCAACAGGGCCTGGGCTTGCCAAGAGAAGTCCACACCGCGTGTGAATTTAACACATATCTCTCTCACCTGTGAAGGAGTGGGGATGGGGAGCCAAGGGGAGTGGAGTGGGGAGGAGTGGACAGTAAAAGAAGAGAGATTCAAGGGGGGGATCCCTGGGTGGCACAGTGGTTTAGTGCCTGCCTTTGGCCCAGGGTGCGATCCTGGAGACCCGGGATCGAATCCCACATCGGGCTCCCGGTGCATGGAGACTGCTTCTCCCTCTGCCTGTGTCTCTGCCTCTCTCTCTCTCTGTGACTATCATAAATAAATTAATTAATTAAAAAAAATTAAAAAAAAAAAAAAAAGAGAGATTCAAGGGAAGGTCGACTCTTTCTATGAGTCTCCAAGAATCTTCATTTCTGTGATACCTCCGTGGTTCTTAATCTTAGGACCTAACTAGTAGCTGATGTCCATTCCCTGGAGCTTAGGAATTGGCATGTCTCCCCTATTGGTGGTGGGGAGAGAAGGAGGCAATCTCCTAGGGTAGGAAGACGGATGATAGCATGGATGGATGAGATGGTTCCTATTTATATAATCAAAGAGTACAGTTTCAGAGGTGGTAGGGTTTAGAAATTAATTCCATAAAGAACCAGAAGGTGTCCTTGGTGGGCTCATGGTTTCCAAAGATGGAGAGTCCTCTGCCAGGTTAGAGAAGAGGTCCCTTAGCATTTTGGGCAAGAGATGACAGGGTCCCCACCACCTGGGAGATTTAAAGAAAGGAGGTAGTAAAAAAAAAAAAAGAAGAAGAAAAAAAAAGAAAGGAAAGGAGGTAGCATGGGGGCGGGTGGAACTCACCAGGCGGCTGAAGGGGTTCTTCCTTAACAACAGGTTTGTACTCATCTGAAGCTTTCGGATCTCCTTCATAACCAGATGTTTTCGGGAACCAGGGTGACGGGAAGAAGTGCCTGAGCAGAAGAGTTGGGTCATCAAGTACAGTGGTCAATGGGAGATGCCTCACAGCTTGGCTGAGATAGGCAAACTGTCAAATCACTAGTCTCTGTTAAGTTGCACAAAAGCAGATTTCAGTCTATCGTTTACTATCATTATCTTCAGCAACTGTTGAACAGCAGAGAGTTGCTAAATAAATATTGGTTGAATGAATGAGTCATCCTTTGAGGATCTTACCCTCAATAATGATCCTTTAAGGGTATTATCTTAAATGCCAATTCTTCATGAAGGCTTTCCTGATTCCCAATTGCTTCTAAATTGATTCATGAAGGCTTTCCTGATTCTCAATTGCGTCCAAACTGATAGGTCACCTCCCTGCTCTGAGCCCCACAGTACTTTGGGCATCTCTCCTATCTTTCCCATCTGGATTGGAAACTCAGTTATTTTGTGTTTAAGTCTTTCTTTTCTTTTTTTTAAAGAGCTGGAACGAATCTGTAAGGTTTTCAAGCACAGTTCCCTGTCTCAGTTATCCTGAGGCCCAAAGAGGTGAAGACAATTGGCCAGAGCTTATTTGTGGCCAAGGAGATGTGCATAACTTGGTGCCCGTGTTGGGTCACCAGGCTATGGAGCCAGAGCCTTTGGCTCAAAGCCTGGTTCCAAAAACAACAAAAAAGAAAAAAAAATCTTAAAAATACCTCCCAAAGTATAGGTCAAAGAAGCCAAACTCTGATCTGAGATTAAAAACACAAGAATACAAAACAAAGTCGAAGAGGAAACTTAATGGATATTGACTATTAGAAATGAATCAAAAGTCTACATCTCAAAACTTATAGCTAAATGGTACTAGAAGAAAACATACAGGCTAGAGATTGATTCTCCATTAGAAAAGGAAAGCATTAAAAGACACCTAAATATTCAACTCAAGTGTTAGGAAGAGAATTATTAAATTAAACCAAAAGCAGATAACCAAATATTCAAGATAATAAGCCAAACTAATGAAAAAGAGAGTAAAACAAAGAATAGTTCTCTTGCTGGATAATTAAAACCAAGGACCCAAAAAAATGAACCTCTCATAAGCTGAGCAAAGAATAAAAAAAGAACTCTATGAAAACTTACATTTTTTTTTAAAAGATTTTATTTATTTATTCATGAGAGAGAGAGAGAGAGAGAGGGGCAGAGGGAGAAGCAGGCTCCATGCAGGGAGCCTGATGTGAGACTCGATCCCGGGACTCCGGGATCACGCACTGGGCCGAAGGGAGAGGCTCAACCGCTGAGCTGCCCAGGCATCCCGAAAACTTACATTTTGAAGAAGAAAATTAATTTCAGAAATGTTACTCAAGGTCCAGCCAAGGAAAAAGGAGCCACACCAAGTAGTAAATCCACGTTGGGGGTGGGGGATTTATTAGTGAACTAATTACAGACTCTTAGAAGAGCTGCACGAATAAACAGGTGACAGGGAGGCAACCCAGAGATGCCTGTGCTCTGCAGCTGGCACTGAAGACATTATCTCTGGGTAGGGAATGTGGGCCAGAGAAACAGGCCAGTGTCCAGGGGACTGGTGACATTGAGGAGAAAGGAGGTGGCCCCACACTCAGGAGCCATGCTCCCCCCACCACTGGTCGGCAATCCACCGTCACTAGGAGGCAGCCTTTAATAGACAGACATGGCAGTCACAGAAAATGGAAGGATGACCACAACCCAATCTCCCCAATGTGAGAAGGACAATGCCATGAAAGGAAGGAACCAAACTCAATAAACAAAATGACCAACACTGGAGGAATCGGAGTTAACAGGGAAAAAAGAGACTCTGAGAAAAACATGTGTAATAAATAACCTCAGAGGAGTAGGAGATGTGAAACCCAGGCCACAGAATAAGCAGTAATGAATGTAACCAACCAGAGATCATGGGGAAGAACTGGGGTTAGATGTTCAAGAGTTGGGTCTTGCAGTGTCAACATAAGGAATTGGTATTTTTAATCCCAAATGTCATGGGAAACTGGGAGAGTTTTAAGCAAGACAGAGAGGAGATCTGCTCACCTTTTATTTACTTATTTTTTAAAGATTTATTTATTGGGGCTCCTAGGTGTCTCAGTTGGTTAAGCATCTGACTTCGGCTCAGGTCATGATCTCAGATGGAGCCCCCTATGGGGCTCCCTGCTCAGGAGGGAGTCTGCTTCTCCCTCTCCCTCTCCTCTGTCCCTCCTCCTGCTCGTTCTCTCTCTCTCTCTCAAATAAATAGGGAGAGAGCAGAGGGAGAGGGAGAATCTTAGGCAGACACAATGTTGAGCACAGAGCCCACCCATTGTGGGGCTCCATCTCACAAGCTTAGGATCAGGATCTGAGCCGAAACCAAGAGTCAGATAGTCAACCGGCTGTGCCACCCAGACACCCCAATCTACTTACATTTTAACAAGGAGTCCAGCTGCAGAGTGAGGAAAGAACTGAAAGGGACAAGAGTAGAAGTGAAGCAGCAGCCAGGCCAGGATACTGGTGGTGGGGACTGGTGGGTGGGAGTAGAGCTGACAAGTGGGCTGATTCAGGTTTTGACTTGGAGGCAGAACTGCCTGGACCTACTTGTGTATGGGGATATGAGAAAAGAATGTCTCACAGGTTTCTGGCTTGCACAACTAGACAGTGCTGTGCCAGTCACTAAAGTGGGGGAAACTGGGCACGAAGAGGTTGGAGGGAGTAACCCAAAGTTTGGTTTTATTTATTTTTTAAAAATTTTAAAAGATTTTATTTATTCATTTATGAGAGACACACAGAGAGAGGCAGAGACACAGGCAGAGGGCGAAGGAGGCTCCCTACCGGGAGCCCAATGTGGGACTCCATCCCAGGACCCTGGGATCACAGTCTGAGCTGAAGGCCGACCCTCAACCACTGAGTCACCCAGGTGCCCCCAAAGTGTGGTTTTAGACGTGCTCCACTGACATACCCCAGAGCCCACAGGTAGAAAGGCAGCTAGGTATGGGGGGATCTGGAGTCAGAGGAGAAATCTGGGCTAGAGATACAAATGTGAGCACTGTTTATGCAGGAGTGGTATGCAGAGTCCTGGGAAGGGACGAGACCAACCAGGGAATGAAAGGAGGAGGAGGACAGCAAGAAGTCCAACGTCAAGTTGTTGCGGGGAGGTGGCACAGGCAGTAAAGGACACTAGACTGGAACCGCAGTGTGTGACAAGGGGATAGAATGTTTCTAGCAGGAAGTGGCCCCCTGTGTCAAATGCTTCTCAGAGCAAGAAGAGGACATGGACAGGTCTATTGGATTTAGCAACATTAAAGTAGCTAGTGACCTTGACAAGAGTACTTCGAGTGCACTAGAAGGAGGGGAAGTAGTTGTGGGGAGCCAGACTAGATTCACCCAGGCTCCAGGGAAGCCTGGGAAGAGGGGAAACACACACGTGTGGTCTTAAGTCTGGCTGTTTAAAAAAAGGTAGCTATGAAGGGCACTAGAGAAATGGGGAGTATGAGAGACAGAGATGTGGGGACAAGAAGCACCCCTGCTCTTTGTCTCTGGATCAGAAAGAGCGGAGCACATTTGTGGAATGACAATGTAAAGAGCACGAACTGAATTCCAAGCGCAAGTGGAGAGGACAACAGAAAGCCCAGTGAAGGTGAGAGAAAAATAGGACCAAGAGCCCATGTAGGAGGAGTGAGTGGCTTTTGATAGGAAGGGAAGACCAGGGGTCTCTGCTGTGAGAAAATAAGGAGAATCCAGTCTGGGGGCTTCCTTAAGTGAAACAAGCACATGACAAGGTCATTATCAACTGAGAGTGAGTTGGGAAGCTGGAGTTGTAGGAATTTGAAGAAAAAGGTATGAATAGTCAATGGGGAGAATGGAAAAGCAAGACTGCCAGACAAGCACAGGAGGACTGCCAGGAAGTGCCGAGTGTCCATCTGAGATAAAACCTTTAATTTAACCAGGAATAGAAGGATGCTTCTACATTGAAGAGTAACAGCAATGGCGTACTTAACAATATTCATGTTAAAATTAGAAACAGGGGGGCAGCCACGGTGGCGCAGCGGTTTGGCACTGCCTGCAGCACAGGGTGTGATCCTGGAGACCCGGGATCGAGTCCCGCATTGGGCTCCTTGCATGGAGCCTGCTTCTCCCTCTGCCTGTGTCTCTGCCTCTGTGTGTGTGTCTCTCATGAGTAAATAAAAAAAAAAATCTAAAAAAAAAAAAAAAAATTAGAAACAGGGGTGGAGGGCAGCCCCTGTGGCGCAGCGGTTTAGCGCCGCCTGCAGCCTGGAGTGTGATCCTGGAGACCTAGATCGAGTCCCACGTCGGGCTCCCTGCATGGAGCCTGCTTCTCCCTCTGCCTGTGTCTCTGCTTCTCTCTCTCTCTCTCTGTGTCTCTATGAATAAATAAATAAAATCTTTAAAAAAAATTAAAAAAAAAAAAAAAGAAACAGGGGTTGAGGTCGCCTGGGTGGCTCAGTTGGTTAAGTGTGGGACTCCTGATCTCAGTTCAGGTCTTGATCTCAGGACTGAGAGTTCAAGCTTGACGTTGGGCTCCACACTAGGCATGGAGTTCACAATTAAAAAAGAAAGAAAAGAAATGGGCCAAGGGTGGCCAAACCACTTCTCTTATTTCAATACTAATCTCAGAGCTTCACTAATCCAACACACTAAGAAATAAAATATAGAAAAGTGAAAAAGATTCGAAAGTCCTTATTTGCAGACAATAGCCTATTTAACCATTTCAGTTGAAGCAATTGAACAATAAGTTAACAAGAGAATTCAGCAAGCTAGCTGGCTGGATGCAAAGGTTCTTAATCTTTAGGGAAGAAAATAACCCATAATACGCTTTTTTCCCACCCTGCTCATAACTACATTGCAGGAGACAAGTAAAGCAGTTGTTGCCAGAACAATTCTTGCTTGAGTGGGCCTCCCATCCACCAGACCACAGAGCGCAGAAACCGAAGACCACAAACTAGTCTTCTTTCCGGATCCATAAATAACCTCAGGAAGGGAACAAGGTGAGAGCGCTCTACTTGGGCCCAACACCACCACTCACTGAAGAAACATACACACACCCCAACACCTGGAAAGGCAACTTCTGAAAGTAGAACTGTTTGAAATTGTCACAAAAAGCTGCCAATAATTCTGCAGTTAAAAAAAAAAAAAAAAAAAAGAAAGCACAAACACTTAAAAAAAAAAAAATCCTGTCTGCTGGAGCAAGCTGTGTGACCTTAAGTTACTTGGTCTGCCTGCGCATCAGTTTTCTCATCTGAAAAATGGGCACAATGTAAAGTTGAGCTAAATCACCCAAGCAGCGGAACGCAATGCCTGGTAGGGGTTAGTACTCGATAAACGCTACTAGTAGTAAGACTTAGTATTAGGTGCCAGGCCGCCTGGGCCGTCCTTTCTGCTCCTCTAATTGCTTTCCCGGGTCCCTTGCGGGGCCTGGAACTTGGGCCGGGCCGAGCAGGTGCTGTAGGCGGCCCGGCTTTGCCCGCCAGCAGGGGAGCGCCGGCCGGAAGTCGGCAGATTCGGACCCGGGGTCCGCGCGCGAGCTCGGTCTTCTGGTCCGTGGAATGGGCACCTGGATGCGGCCGTGCCCACCTCACGGCCAGGGAGGCCAGGGAGGCCAGGGAGGCCAGGGAGCGGGGGGGCCGGCTGCGGCCGGTTACCTAAGGAGGGGCCCCGCCGGGGGGCGCTGGGGGCCGGGCTCGCGGGGCGCCTCTTCGGGACTTCGGGCTTGCGGCGCGGGCCCATGGCGGGCGCCGGGCGTGGTGGCCCTGCGGCTCCTTCTCGGCCTTTGGGGTCCGGGGACCGAGGCTGGCGTCCTGCGGGAGCCCAGGACCAGGAGACTGCTCCGCCGGCCCCGGCGCCGCCTCGGTTCCAAGGACCCGCTCTGTCGATTACACTCGCGGCGTTTTTTAAAACCCGAATTCGGCAACTCTCAGTGGCTGCTTCTGGAACGACCCTGGCGCAGAGCGACTGCGCGGGGGACCAATGGGAGCACAGGCCGGAGGCCCGGCGCGCGCGGCGATTGGAGGAGAGAACGGGGACGTCGCGGACGGCGGTATGAACCAGCCAATGGGAACTTGGAGAAGTGAAAGGAGGCGGGAGCTTGCGGCCGTGCTGTTTCGAGGGCTCGGACGGTCGCCCTCGGTGCCTCGTGGTTGACAAAAGGAAGCACTGTCCTGAAGACGTCGGTGCGCTTGCAGAGCGCGTTCCTCAAGACAAATCACTGTTCGGACATTTTATGTTTTGTCCTATCAGCCCTGACGTGGCTTTTAAAGAGGAGGAGACAGACTTACAGAGAATGTGGCCCTTCCAGGGACACCCCACGAATACGGCTCAGAAGCCAGTCTGACTGCATGAACGTTATCCATGACTAGGGTCGTGGCACGGCCAGGATCTGACGCTGTCGTCTGGGATCACACTCCCCAGCAGTGCAGTAGGAGCCCTGTAGGGAAACCACCCCTTCCCTTCCTGTTGGAGGTCACACACATTCCGGTCAAATGTACATCTGTGTAGTTAGAATAAAGATTTATTTTCTGCACTTGGTTCTCTTGCGTTTTCTAAATGTTCTCCAGTTAACGTGTATTGTAGTCAAGGAAGATGTCATTACAAAATCAGTGATTTCATGGAACCCTTCCTCACTGGTGCAACCAGAGTGGAAAACAGTATGTTGATCAGCCAAATACATTAAATGTAGAATTACCACACGACCCAGCAATTCTGCTTCTGGGTATACAAAGAACTAGAAGCAGGGACTTGAACCTATTTGTATTTGTACGCTAATGCTCACAGTGATGTTATTCACAACTGAGCCCCAAATGAATAAATAAAATGTGGTGTATACCAGGAATGAAATATTATTCAGCCTATTATTCAGAAAGTTAATTCTGACATGTTACAACAAGGAAAAACCTTGAAGGCATTGAGGTAGGCAACATACAAGACACAAAAGGAGAACTACTGTAGGATCCCACTTACATTAGGTGCATAGCCAAATTCACAGAAAGTACGACGGTGGTTGTCAGGGGCTCAGGGGAAAGGGTTAGTGTTGCATGTTGAATGGCTATAGAGTTTGGGAAGATAAAAAAGTTCTGGGAATGGATGGTGGGACAACAATGTGAATGTATTTAATGCCACCGGACACTTAATAATGGTCAAGATGGTTTTCTGTTGTATTTTACAACTTTTAAAAAGAGGGAAAAAAGAATGAAGGAAGAAGGAAAGAAAAGGGAAGCAGCTGTATGGGGGGATACTCCATGGGTCCACTGTGATGAGGGGTGGGGTGAGAAGTCCGGTACTCTACTGTCTACAAATAGAGTTCTCACGCCTTAACAGTCTAAAAGGCACAGCACCATATGGGTGCCTGCCCACCTCTCTGACCTTGTCTCTGGCCACCTTTAGCACAGCATGCTTATTGCCAGGCATACCGGTCTAGTTACCTGCAGTTCTCGAATACATCACTTACATGTTTCTGTGCTTCTTACAAGCTGTTCCTTTTTCCTGGAATACCCCTACTATCCCATCCTGCCAGCCTGGGAGACTCCTGCCCATTCTCTACCAACCAGCTCCAGTGGCGCTCTCAGAGTTCTAGTTCTAGAGTTCCCTGTAAGGCCTCCTTTGTATCTCATACAAAGGGCCTCTTATGCACATCACGCTGTGCTGGAATTTTCTTTACACATTTGTCTCCTGTTTTTCTTTCATGGATTCACAGCCCTTGGAGCACATCCGTTCTCAATACAGTTGGCTAAATTCTGGGATTGTAATCCTTTACCAAAGATTTTTTGACAAGTGTTCTTGATGAAGATGGGTGATTTATAAACTTTTACAACTAGGGGAAATCCCCTGCTGACCTTAAGGTTGGAAAGCACGTAGTCAACAAAAAGGCCAAAGGGGCTCTTGGCCAAGGTGAATATGAAAGAATGAGGTTAACCTGTAAGCCGGTCAGGGAGGTGTACATATTTAGTAATGCTCAGAACTTCTCCTTTTTATAGGTAGCTTAGGCCTTGAGAGATAAAATGACTTGTCCAAGGTCACCCAAAGTAGAAGTGGGGCTGAGAACACAGCTCTCTGACTTCCGATTCTACCTTTTCTATACCAGGTGGCCCTTTGCTCCACTTCTGACCTCATCAGGAGTCAGAGCTCTGACCTCTTCGAGTGCGGTTTGTTAAACCAGCAGAGACCTTTGGACAAAGTGAAGGCAGATGGAATTACCTGGTAAGGTCCTAAATTTCTGCCTTGTGGGCAGATTTCTGGTGGAGGAGTCCCAGGGCTACCCCGGGTTCTGGATGGCAGTCCTACAGGAAGCCCCTGCCCCAAGACCACTCTGCAAGGGACAGGGACTGAGCAATCCACTCTGATGCACGTGCTTTAAATTATAGTCTTTGAACTGATGTTTACAGAAGCTCACAATCAGTTGGTTCTGATTTTACAGAGGTTCAGAACCTCCCCACCAAACTTCCACAATTCAGAACCCTCTTACTCCACTGAAAACATCCTCCACAACCTTCCAGCCTCAGCGAGAGTGGGGGTGCTTACTTTCTCATCCACATGACCAGCAAGGCCTCTCGGACCCACCCTCCAAAGCATCCCTCAAATGACAGGAGAGCGAACACACCTCTAGGGGCTGGGAAGGCACCTCCTGTCAGCACAAAGTATTTTTGAGGCATCTAGTTTTGTCTTAAAATAGATGTGAATTTTACATTCTCCTCAATTATGGTATAGTTTTTCTTTCCATGATGGTGTATTTTAATAAAACATTTCCTTCCCTCTGAGTAAAACTGATGCTCTGTGCTGTGCCTCTGCTGGGACTTCCACGCCCTTGGCAGACCGCCCTGGTGGCCAGTGCAGTCTTCCACAACACTCCTGTGTGTTGGCATTTACAGGCACCTTCAATTTATTATCTTATGTAATTTTCAAGCTCACCCTGCAAGATGGAGGCTGGCTTTCCCATTTTAGAGATGTGAAGACCCAAAGCTCCAGAGGTAAAATGATTTGCCTGATTTGGTGGCAGGCCTGATATATTTAACCCTTGTGCAACTTCCCTCTCATTTAAGGGGGGGGGGGGGAGGAAAGGCCACGCTCCCAATTTCCCTTTTGTCTTAATGACATTTTAAGGCCCCAGTTTTTTTGGACAAGGCAGCTATAGTCCCCACCACGCTTACCCTCCATTTCCCTCTTCTGTGGCACACACTGTGGCCCACAGAAGCTCAGGGGCCCCTGAGACGCAGAGCTGGAGGCATGGAGAGGCCCTCTTCTCCCAACAAACTGTAATAACCTGCTGATTCCCACACAGCCTAAGGGCTTTGCGTGTCAAAGATCCCTTCCCCCAGAATCTATTTTAAGGAAGGCATTTGGTGTTTTGTTTTATGATTGAGCTGCCCAGAAAAATGGACTGAGGCTCCAGAAACTGCCACGGAGTGAGGAACTCCGTAAGGAAGGACTGCTTCACTCCCTGGGGCCCCCCAATGCCAGTCCCCTCTCTTCAGGGTGGGGAGGACAACAGCACATGAAGCTTTTATTCCGGCCTTGGGAAATGTACCCCAAAGACCCCAGGGAGACCTGTACGGTGGGTGGGGCTGGAGGTCTGGAATCAGGCAAACCTAGCTTGAAATCCTGGTTCTGTGAGGAAGTCAGTTAACACCTCTGGGCCATGGCTTCCTCATCTACACCCACCTGTGCAGGTTGTTACACCAGAGGATTAGTGTTAAGCATTTAGCTCATGTCTAGGAGACCAGAATTCCTCTAAATGGTGGAGTCCTGGCAAATTCATTACCCCGGAGGGATATCTATGGAGTCAGGTTGCTGGGAGTACGGCTGAAGTCCAGATATGCTCCGGATCCCAGCCTGCAGCAGATCACGAGGCTGCTCGGCCAGAGTCCACTGCAGAGGTGCACTCTCGTAAAACCACTTACATCTCTGGGCCTCAGTCTTTTCATCTTTAAAATGGAAGGTGAAGAGTTCATCAAAGCTGCTCTGAAGAGCTGCTTGGAATTCCCCGTCATCTGTCCCAGGCAGGGAGGCCTTCAGAGTGTGGCAGCCAGGACACCAATGGGGAGGAGGCACAGAGGGTAGAGGAGCCTTTGCAAAGAATGGGCTCCTCCTTTCCCACAGGATGGGCCCAGCAGAGGCTGGGAGGCACCGAAGCCACAACATCTGCATCTTCTGCTTTCTAGACAAGGACTCCAAGGCCCAGGGCCACTAGGTAAGGGGCTGGGGGACATCTGCTGAGTTTGTGCACAATCCAGCTAAGACTTAGGTCTCCAAGACAGGGTTGGCGAATAACTTGTAGTTTTAGAAAACATGGCGCTTAGGTCTGGTTTGAATTTGCTCACTGACCTCTCTTCTCTGGAGAACCAAAGTTAGCTTATGTTTTAGGAGGAAACCTTACAGTTGTTAGTTCCTGCAATTCCACTTCATGATTTAGTGCTAGTGCTGCAGGAGGGGCTTTGGGGGTTGAGGGGAGCCTGGCAAGGGTCGGTCACTGTGCTCAGGCCTGTGGGAGTTGCAGGGGGTGGTAACAAAGGAGGACCCGGGTGTCTGGTCCTGTGGCAGCAGCTGCCCTGGGAGGGGAAAGGGGCGTTGGGGAGGGGTGGGGTGAGGCCTTTGGGAACAGGACACGGGAGGCTCACCAGCCTATGTGGCCTCGGCCTCAGGGTGGACAAGGTGCATCCAGGTAGCAGCGGAGAACCCACGAGAGGCTCAACTAGCATCATTGATGGGAGTCCGGGAGCCACCGAGCAGTCTCTCGTGCTCACCCTCTTCTGCCGGGGGCCGGCCCCTGGCCAGGCGGGTGAGCAGTGGGCGGTGCAGCCCATTGTAGAGGGCGGTGCCTGTCAGCAGGATGAGGAAGCCCAGGATCTGCAGAGGGTGGAAGGCCTCCCAGCCCAGCGCCAGGCTCAGCGCCCAAATGACAATGGTACGCAGGCTGTCCAGTACCATGCGGGTCGTGGCGCTCAGTTCCTTGGTGACGCTGATGCCCGCGAAGTTGAAGAAGGCGATGCTGCTGATGTTGCCCAGCAGCGCCAGGGCGATGAGCGGTTGTCGGCCCACCTGGCAGAAGGCGTCCAGCGCGTCCTCCAGCGTCCCTCGGGGGCTTCCACTGAAGGAGCCGGCAGGGATATAGTACATGGGCACCAGCAGCAGGGAGAGGATCACGAAGCCAAAGAGGCCTGTGGGAGTGGAAGAAGCATGCTGCACCTTCTGTTCGGCCCCCAAGCCCCCACCCCCCCACCGGCAGCTCAGCCTGCCCAGCAGGGGCTCCACTGATCTCCCTCCCAGCCAGCGCCCCCGTCCTGGGGCACCTCACGCCAGCTCCTCCCTGTTGGGCTCTGGAGCTACCTGTTCATCTGGAACTCACCGTGGCCTACTGAGGGGGCTCCAGCTGCCCTGCTCCACTATAATCATATTTTATAATCGGAGCAAGGATAAAAACTACATTTTATATAATGACCTGTATATGTATGCACAGGCACATACACACATGCACACTTTCACAATACAGTGGCTATCTTTACAATGTTCTCTGGCACTTTTAAATTCCATTGTATTCATTTACAAAAGAATGGCAGCTGTGATGGCGACGCTGCTCTCACAAGCGTGGAGAAACATGGTTTTCTAATCCAGGGTCGCTGGTCTGTGACCAGGAGTGGACTAGAATGTAAATCAATGCACTGCTTCATTAAGAAAGTCTTGCTAGGGAAAAAAAGAGTGGATGCAAACAATGTGCTTGATGACATAGTGGATCGAGATGATTAACGCTGTGCCAGAAGCCCGTGGCGCGCACACGGCTCCCTGATTGATCCACAGGCCATGCTTGGCTAGTGCTGCTCTAATCTGCCTGCTGGTTTCATATTTTTAAATGGGTAGTTAAAGGTTTGGTAGTTACCTTAAAGGCTTGGGTAGTTACCTTCCTGCTCACAAACTTGTGGTGGTTCCTCCCTGTCTGTCATTGACAATCTAAATCCGTTTGACATTCAAGGTTCTCCATAAGACCCTGACCTATTCAATTCCTGATCATTGTCCCAACGTCAAATCTGTAAGTCACCCAACTACTCCTTACTGGTTTCGATACTCATGGCCAGCTCCCCACATCCGTTCCTTCCTTCCCACTCTTGTTGCAGCTCGAACATACCTTCCCTCTCCTGAAGACCCTCAGACGTGCTTGGCAAGTGAAGCAACCCTTGAGCATAAGTGGTCTGAGCTCAAACGCACCATCTGGTCCTTCCTTGCTGGCCAACTCCTCTAGAGTGGGGTGCTCATTCCCTTCATCCTCTACCTCATCCCCCCCAGCTCCTGGGTCAGAGTCTCTGTCAGCACACAGGTGAAGGGATGAGCCCCTCCCCCTCTCCCTATGGGTGAGGGCACCTTGCCCTGCATTCTTACTTGTGCATCTCCTCCACATGCTAGCATTGTGTGGGTGCCCTCGCAGCAGTACCTTGCTCCCCAGCCCCTGTGCTCACATACCCTCAGTGCCAACTGCCCGCAGTGGGTGAACATTATGCCTGTAGACGAACTTCTCCTCGAGCACCATCTGGATGGAGACAATGATCTGGGCCATGATGATCAGCAGGTCCCCTGGGGGGAAATGAGAACCATGGTGAGATTGGGCCGCATGGGGTGGGGGTGGGGGGAAGGGATGGAGCACGGCCACAGAGCTGTTGGCAGGGTGGTGGGCTCCATGCTGGAGTAGATGGCTCCTACAGGGACATGGTCACCCTGAGCCCCTGACTTTTGTAGGGCACCACATGGTTCACGAGACAGTCATGACAGCCCCATGCCTGGTCTCCTGGCTCCTGGGGGGTGGGGCAGGCCAGCAGAGCAAGCACTATTACCACCCTGGGCCAAGCCTCCAGAAGATCCAGGGGCCCACCTGGGCCTGTGACTGGAACAACAGGGTTATAAGCATGTCTTCTGAGGTGCACAAGACTTTGCGATAGACATTTCTGGTTTAGTCCATCCTCAGGACCAGAGAGATCCTGTCATTATAGAACAGGCTGCCAGGCTTCCTTTCTGGGACAGTGGGGATGATGCCAAGCTGGGTACATAGTAGACACTCAACAGATACTCATTCCCTCCCTCTCCCAGATCCAGGAGTATGTGTACCCAGCAGTATGTGTGTGTTTCTTATGGCACAAACGTCCCTCCTCTGACCTCCCGCTCCTTAACTATCCCTTTCTCATGGTGTGTGTGCCTTTCTGTGCTCTATCTGGCACCTCGAGAGCAGATGTATGCCCAAGTCCACTGGTCCCCCTTACTCCCTCACCCAGGGCCTGGCATAGAGAAGAGCTTGCAGAAGTCTGCTGACTGTGCTGGGTTCCCTGACTGACTGAGGACAGGAGAGGACGGGCAGCCCCTGCGTCCCCAGCCCTCATCGCACCTGTGATCACTTCGCTGAGTTTGTGCTGATCATCATGCTTGCTCAGAAGGTCGGCCAGGCCCACAACCACCAGCCCTGCGATGGTGGCAAGGATGCCCAGCCACTGGCTCAGTGCCAGCCTCCGCCCCAGGAAGGCCACTGAGAACAGGCCTGTGAATATGATCACTGCTCCCCGCAGCATCTGGAAGCTGGAGGCACTCGTCATGTTCAGGGCTAGGAGAGAAGAGACACACGATGTTAGCTGCTGAGGGCCAAGGCTATCTATTCACTGAGGTGACCTCATGGCTGAAGACCAGCCTTGCACATAGTATGTGCTCAGTAAATCTTGTGTGTGTGTGTACACGTGTACGTCTGGGAGGGGGGCAGGGGTGAGGTGAGCCAGGGGAGGGGTGAGGTGCGCCGGGGCAGGGGTGGCTGTTTCATTAGTGCCCCTGTGGGGCCCTTCTCAGCGTGGCCTGGCTACTTACCCACATACATGATGCTGGTCCCCGTCATGTCGCACAGGGCAGGGGGCAGGAAAAGAAGGGGATTGAAGGGCTGCTGGGGATCCATGCTGGCGTCTGGGTGCCTTGCCGCTCGGCACCGAAGCAGGTAGAAGGCAGCCAGGCAGGAGAACTCTCCCAGGAACATGCCCACCGCCTGCAGGGACAGAACCCTAGAAGTTTACAGCTGGTAGGAGAATCACCTTTGATGAAATCTTAACACAGCCTTTCTTCAGAGGGAAGCTTACCTGTAACTTGACACATAAACCAGACAAAAGCAGAGCTGCTGTGTGTGGAAGACCAGAGACTACCTCCTAGGTAAGGCCTAAACACCAGAAACATGTGGACAGAAACACTATAAAACCGCATAAAGCCTGGTCTGAAAACCAACGATCTAGGCTAATCTGTGGTCAAGTTCCAGATGGAGAAACGGAGGTCCAGAGAGGCTCAAGAACTGACTTCAGGTCACAGAGCAAGTGGCTGGGAGGGCAGGGGCTGAAATATAGGCCTCTGCTTCCCAGTCTGGCAAGAAATTGCCTTCCATTTACCTTGTCTGCCCTATCCCAGTGGAGTCTGGGCTTCCCATGTTTGCAGAGCAGGTTTTGTTACTGGGGTTGATGTTTTCATCATCCCCAGGGCTGGCCTTACAGCGTCAGGGCGTGGCTGCCCACCGGGACTGCCATAGCCCTCCCAGAGAGGGCTGTGCCCTCTGCCCTCTTCCGTGGGCTCTCACACCCTGGTCTCTGTTCTGGTAAGGGAGGGAGGGAAGTGGACAGTTCTTCCCGGTTCTTCCTGAGAGCTGGGAAAGGCTCTGCCCCAGGTCAGGAAGCAGCAGGGTCTGGAGGGGGACACCTGACCCTGGGGGCAGCAGGAGGTGGGGGTGGGATAGGGCAGATACCTGGAGGAAGGGATGCTGGAAGCTGTGCTCCTTGCTTCCTCCACAGCCCTGCGCCACGAAGTTGTCTGCCCACCTGCAGTGGAGAGAGAAGTCAAACCTTTGGCAGTGTGCAAGCTCTGCAGCCCCGGACCCTGTGTCTGAGGACATTGCTCCTCTCAATGCCAAGAGGCCACACTTAAGGGACTTGGACAAGTGTGAGACTCCCTTGCCAAGGGGCCCATTTCTGCAGCACAAAGCCTTCATCTGGGATTGAGGACAGAAAGTGGGGACCTAGATGCCTTTAGCAGAAACGTAGCATTTCTTCACATTGTGACTGTGGCCCCATAGGACCTGTGACTTTGCCACACACACAAGCCACTGCTACTGTTATCAGCGCAGACACCAGGAAGTGGCATTTACACTCGTCGCCTCTACAAAATTACAGTAATTAGACCTGCTGCTAATAATTTTTTTGTGTTAAGAAGCATATACACATGCGTTACGGCATCACAAATTGGCTTTTTCAGTGTTTTGATAACTTTATTTTGACATAAGTGGCTTTTTCTGTAATCTGATCCCTTAATCACACATTTAAAAACAATATTCTAGGTTTTTACCAGACCGTCAAATGGACCCATAGCACAAAAAATATCAGAAGTCTGTGGTTTACAAGGGCCTTTGGGCCCTTGGGAAATGACTGGCTGACAAAGATCACCCGGTCACCTTCATAGAACCTGAAAGGTTTGGAGGGTCTTTCTAGCACTGACTGTAAAGCAGGTGGCAAGTCCATGGCACTAGTGGAGTGGCCTCCCCGCCAGCACCCTGGCAGATGGCATAACAGAATGGGATGCTTCCCCAGCAACCTGACACAAGCCCAGAATTCTTCATGGCATAGTGCCCTGGGCAGCTACCACCAATCCTCCTGCACTGTCTGCCACCCATGAACTAAAAGCTCCTGCTCCCCAAATTTCATGTTTGCTGGGCTTTGTTGGGTTCCTGGGGTCTGGTCTAATCTCTTTTATTTAAAAGTCCTTTATTTATTTTTTTAAAAATATTTTATTTATTTATTCAAGAGAGACACAGGCAGAGGGAGAAGTAGGCTCCATGCAGGGAGCCCAACGTCCTGGGTCCCCAGGATCATACCCTGGGCCGAAGGTGGTGCCAAACCACTGAGCCACCTGGGCCACCCCTAAAAGTCCTTTAGAGGGGCACCTGGGTGGCTCAGTGGTTGAGTATCTGCCTTTGGCTCAGGTCCTGATCCTGGGGTCCCGGGATCGAGTCCTGCATCGGGCTCCTCAGAGGGAGCCTGCTTGTTCTGCCTTTCTCTGTGTCTCTCATGAATAAATATGTAAGATTTTAAAGAAAAAAAAAAGTCCTTTAGATATTTGGAGATTCCCCCCCCCCCTTTTTTTTTAAAGATTTTATTTATTCATGTTGTGTTGAGTCAAGGCAGACCCAGGGCAGTATCTTGTGGGCCTTGGGGCCCTTCCTTCTGCAGCACCCCATGCATAGGTGGTAGCTGTGTCTAAAATACAAGACTCAGGACTTCTTTTTATTTTTTAACTTATTCATGGAGAGAGAGAGAGAGAGAGAGAGAGAGAGAGAGAGTCAGGGGCAGAGACACAGGCAGAGGGAGAAGCAGGCTCCATGCAGGGAGCCTGACATGGGACTCGATCCTGGGTCTCCAGGATCACACCCTGGGCTGCAGGCGGCGCTAAACTGCTGCGCCACCAGGGCTGCCCAGGACTTCTTTTTCTTAAATGACTTTCCTTGCAAAGTCTGTCAAGAGCAGCCACATGGTAGTACCCAGCCCTACTCTGTTGGCTCATTTCTGCAACAAGCCTGAGGTTTCAAAAGGCAAGTGGAAGCCTTTTATTTCCTGTGCCCTGCACAGTGATGCAAGCCTGGGACACTGGTTGGGGCCTACGTTTGACAAAGATCCTGGCCAGCCCTGGCTTCTCCGTGGCCTGAGTTTGGGGAGGGGAACAGGGAGCTCTCTGCCACAGCCCGGGCATGGGCATAACGCCTGGACACTGGCAGCAGGAAGGGCAGGCTGAATGGCGAGAGAATTCCTCATCAGCCATGGGGAGGGGGTGGGGGGAGACCACTTCTACTCATTGATCTGAACATACCCCGGGGCCAGTGAACAAAACAGGTCTATGGCAAATTTAGTTCACAGTGAGTGAGCTCACAGCCGGAGACCTCACCCACCCCAAAGATGCCAAGAAGGGCAGTTAGGAGGGCTTGTGGTTCTAGAGAATGGTGAGAATCAAAGGAGAGTTGAAGGGTGGGGAGGTCTCATGGGTCAGGGGACCAGGCTGTAACCAGTCCCAGTACCAATGGGGCAAAGAAAGCCCGCCCTACAGAAACCACCTGCTCTCTGGGGTCTCATTTCTGTCCAATCTGCTGCAAGTTCTGGCTCTTGGATCCCCAGGCTGGACAGGGATGCAGGTGAGGGCCACAGACCAGTGGTATCTGCTCTCCAACTCAGGCTTGCTTTTGCAGAAAGAACACTTTGGGAGGGCCTGGGTGAGGCAACTGAGTGTAACAGAGGAGCATCAAGGAAGAGTAAAGAGGTCATGCCTTACCAGAGTGCAGAGCCAACTGCCCCAGAGCAAGTCAGAGATGGAAATTCCGGGAGCTGGAGCCAGGGCTCTTCCAGGAGGAAAGAGGGAGGGCCTGCCAAGCCCATTAAGGTCAACTAGAAGCTTAGGGCGAGGGCATGTGTGGAAGCCCCTTCCTCATCATGGCACTATAGCCAGAGTACATGGCAGGCTCCAGTAGACGCCCAGATCTAATGGTCGAGCCGTCTCCTGGAACTTCCCCTGGGCTACTCCCCACACAGCTTACAGTAACGATAACTCACATCGGATCACCGTGTGTGTTCTAGAGTCATTATCACTTGAGAGGGTGGAAGCCCAGCATCCAGCAATTTCTCTATCTCTGGATCGCCAGCTCCTGGCATACCGAAGCTCAAACATTTTTTTGATAATAATAAGTATAATAATAATAATAATTATTATATAATTATATATATAATATATATTATATATATATATAATATTATAATAATAATAATAATAATAAGTGGGATTTCCAGACTCCACCTTGCATATAGGCAAGTACTAGAGTTCAGACAATGTCTGCATGAAGCAAGGTGCCACCTGCTGGTGGGACCAGCTGGGCTTGTCCCCAGGAGTGGGCCCCACGTGCAGAGCTGGCCCTAAGGCTGATTGATGCTGCACTCCCTCTCCTGCCGCTAGGGCCTTCTCTGCTTTCACCAAGGTGTGGGTATGCCTCAACAAGTTGGGGCTGGCTGTGTTCCCAGCCTGGGAAATGGAGTCTTTTTGTATCTGGATACCTGGGGCAGGCTTGCAGTCCAAAGGATTGGGTGTCAGCAGGCCCAGCCTTCCTTTAGGCAGGGAGGAGTTAAGGCCTGCAGAGATTTGGGGCTGGAGTCAGGCTAAGAATACTGGTCTTGAAATAGGCTTCAGCTCATTGCATAGGCACAAATAGACCCCAGATAGCATGGAACAAGAGCCAAAATCCAGCCTCAGTTGACTGGTTGATGACAGGCTCCTAAGGTGGGACAGCTGTTTGCAAAAATACTTCACTACATGTTTTTATAAACGCACACTTCACTGCATACTGACTTCATGCCAGGCCTGTGCTGGGCACTTCATGTTCTTCATTTTACATATGGGGACTTGATGGCTTGGGGCAGAGGAGGGGAGAGGATGGGGTTCAGATTCCTATAGTTAACAACGGGCATGTCTAGGGCCCAATCCATCTGCTCAAATTTACATTCAGAAAAGGCAGCAGGATACAAGGAAAGCTCATGACTTTTACGTCTCACAGGTTGGACAAGTTAATAGTTTTATCTATAAAATGAGGATAATAATGCCAACACTGATGAACCATCAAAAGTAATAAATAATATAAGATACAGAAGAGCTGGTGCATGGCAGGTAGTCAGTGAAAGTCTTTTCCTCCCCCTTCTCCCTCCTTCCCCTCTATGAAGCAGGAGTCTCTCCCCTTGTTTTGGGTCAATATGGCCTAGCTCTGCTCCAGCCTGAAAGCTTCTGGGAGTGCATCCATGCTATGGGCTGAAGCAGAGGTGGCTGGAGGGCCACAGAGCCACAGAATGCTGACACAGAAGAAACTCAACCATCATCTCAGAAAGCTCCTTATTTGACAGACAAAAAGCCAAAGGACACAGGGCTCATCTGGTGCCGAGAAGGGCTAGTCCCCAGGGGTCTCTACGTCCAGTTCCATGCCCCTTCTTCAACACCTGAATTTCTCCCATCACTTTCTTATTCCAAATTCTTCCCATTCCCTTGGCTGCGTTGGAGAGGGGCCAGGTCTGCAGATGGGCCTTCCCTTCTTTCTAGATACTGTTTTCTAAAGAAAAGCCATGGTCTTATGGGCAGAAGGAGGCCTGTGGGGACCCATGAGGGTCAGGCCGATGCTACATCAAGAGATGCTTTCTGCTGGCAGAGACCAGTTTATGACTTTTTTATTAAATTAAAAAAAATTTTTTAAGTAATCTCTGCACCTAATGCAAGGCTTGAACTCACAATCCTGAGATCAAGAGTTGCACGCTCTACTGACTGAGCCAGGAGACCAGCTTCTTCGAGAAGGGGCTTTGGCAGGCTGGGGGTGAGCTCCCCTCGCTGGGGGTAAGTCACTCTGGCCCCGCCAAACTCAAAGCTCAGCATTCGGAGTGGCACGTGCGGCCACGTGAGAGGGGAAAGGGTGTGGATGGACAGAGGAAGTGGCTGATGTGGCTGCCTCAGAGTGACAGCTGCATGTCCAGTTCCCTGCAGAATCTCTGCTACTTCCTCTGGCGCCCCAGGCTTATCAAGCCCAGTGAATCAGCTTCTTTCGCCTGCCTGGGATCTTCAGGAAGGCTGCAGGGTGGCTCCACTCTTTGGGTGTCACAGCAGTTGGTGATAAAGGATCACGAGGCCTGTCCTCAAAGTCTTACCAAGTCTTCCTCAGTAGATCCTACCTTGTGTCTGGGTAGAAGGAAGGGAAGTCACGGCCATTTTACAGATGAACCTGAGGCTTCGAGAGGCCCAGTGACTCATCTACTCCCATAGCTTCCAAGCCTTGTACTCTTTTCACTCTACATACTACCTCCTGGTTTAAGGCTTTCTGTGGCTGGTGCAGGAACCCCTGTGAAGCAATCACCCCCTGCCAGCTCATGGAACCTAAGGGTGGGGGCAGCCACCAAGGCAAAAGTTAGAGCTGACACAGGAAGGAGAGGGACAGTCCTCCTCTACTAGAGGCCCAGAGGTCCCAGGCCTCCTGCTACTTTCCTGGCAGTGTCCCCACATCAGGGGCCAGACCGTTGGAGAAGTCACCCCCTGGCCCTGCTCTGGTGGCATGGGCTTCACAGCCTGCAGCGTTTAGAAGGGCATCAGAGCCACACTTGGTGAGCATCTGCTTGACCCTGGCTCTTTATGTGCAGAACCCCAGGAGAATGGGGCTCTCAAATGGGCAGGACCCCAAACAGGCACTAGTTCAGGCAGACTGCCTGCCCTAAGCAGTGCCAGGGGGCGGGGGGGCGGGGAGAGGAAGATGTTTGATATGCAGGAGATGTATTAGAATCATAAGTAGGTCCTGGCAAGGGGTGAGAAAGCAGCCACTGAAAGGAGAAACAGCCCCTTCACTGTGAAGGGCCCTTTGCCAACTCCTAGAGCCAGGACCAAAGGGCCAGCCTGCCAGGTGGCTTTCTCCTCTGAGTATGTGATGGACCCTTGCCCCCATCCCAGCAAGGACAGGTCTGTCTCCTGCAGCCTACCTGAACCTGCTGAGCAGGCACAGTGGCCGCCTCCAGGGGAGAGCTGCCCTGTGGTCCCAGCACAGCAGGTAGCACGTGCTCACCCACTTCCTCCTCCACCAAGTTTCTTCCCTCGACCTGGGGATGGAAACACATTCCTTTTACAGGCTGGGGAACTGAAAGAGGCTACTGGAGAGGCTAAATGAGAACCTGAACGGCACCCTGACTCCAGTGGGAAAATAAGTAGGATGACAGCGGGATCTTTTGGGCCAGGACAGAGCTTTGCTGCCCAGCCCCAGAGGGAGGGCACTCTGGTGAGATCCCCAGGGAAGCGGGATTTTGGGTACTGCCAATGTAAAAGGATCGGACTAAAATGCTGAGACCTAGGTTCTGGTCCTCACTTTGACACCAGCCAGCTGGTCACAAGAAGAAACTTCTAATGGATCCTTAAGTATAAATTGTGGGGATTAGGATGGGTGACTTCTATATTTCTAACAGCTTTAAATGCCCCCCAAAATGACTAGAGGAGCCCTAGCTCATATCATATTGATGGTTAAGAGCCTGGATTCTCGAGCCAGATTACTTTGGCTCACATATAGACTCTGCCACTTAACGGCTGAGTTGAAATCAGGCAGGCAATTCCATCTCTCCATACCTCGGTTTCCTGATCGAGGACAAGGAGTTTATCTCCCTCATAGGCTGGTTATGAGAGTTCATTAAACTAACACACAAAAGGTGGCCGCAGCAGGGGCAGGCACTGGTTATGGCAGCTGCTTAGCATATGCTGTGGTCATGTCTTAGTTTGTTGGTCCCTGCCAGAAACTGCAGGTCAGGGTGTGACTTCAAATCGATAATTCCTACCAGAATGTACACAGCCGCTGTCTCATGTTTTCTCTCCAAGGGCATCCTTCTCATAGTCTGGCTGAGAGGATCCTGCTGTTGAGGATCCAATTCTGGGGCCCACCTGAGATAGGGAGGCTCCCAAGAGGCCCCACATCAGACAACCTGGCAGTGGACGGGGCCCACATGGGGATCTCCTTCCTGCTTCTCAGGTGGCCTCTGAGGACAAGGCCTCCTGGGGCCCTGGATTCCCCTGGCCTCCTCCCTGACAAAGGAGGAGATGAGTCAGCACAGCTGACCCCAGTGACAACTGACAATCTTGACTCTCCGTGGGGACAGAAGCCCTGGCCGACCTACAGCCACTTTCTAAGCACTTGACTGAGGCCTTGGCTGGTATGACAGATGGACAGACAGATGACTTGTTCTGTTGCATTCAGATCCTGAGATGGGAGCTCTTGTGTTGAATCTCCTTTATAGTTAACGGCTCAGCAAAAGCAGTGACCTTTAGGAGGCCACAGGGCTCAGGAGACCAGCTCAAGATAGCTCAAGGCAGAACCCAACTAGAGACAGGGGGCGGGGGGGGGGGGGTGTCCACCCAGAGCTCCACTTCCTGTGAAGGAGAACACTGTGGTTGTCAAGTGTGTATGTTCTGTCCCCTTCACCTTTGATTTTAAGCATCTTAAATCTTCTCTTGGTTACTTCAAACCTGAGTCCAGTCAGTGCTTCAAACCCTGCAGGTACCTTACACATGTTTGATGAATTGAACAGGATACCTCTCTCCCAGACCTCTCCTCTGGAGCATGTGATCAAACACCTTAAGGAAGAATAAGACATGACTAGTCCCCCGCTCCCCAGGGGGCCTGGAGCACAGCCCAGAGGGTGACTGTGACTCCCCCTTGCTGTGGAGCCTGGCAGGGCCCAGCGAGAAGTTAGGTCTGGCTGGGAGAGGGCCATTATCAACTCTTCTCCATATGCATCTTGGAATCGGTTCAGAGAAAGGTCAGGATCTGGGTACTGGGGGTTCTGAGATGGTAAACAGAGAGGGCAGAGCAAAAGACAAAGCACTGCCAAGCCAAGGGGCTGCCTCCTGGGTCTCCTGTACATTACACAGAGGAGACGATGCTCAACCCCTCAGCCTCATGACAGCCCGGGGTCCTCAATCCCCAAGCTCCTGGGGCCTGTCTTCATAGTCCCACAAAACACCTCACTGTCAGTGCATCAGAGTTGAGCTGCTCACCTGCCCTCCCTGTCTGGATTAATGAGGCTTCTGTTCTCCCAGGCAGAAATCCTGGAGGGGTCACTGTCTCTTGATCCTGTGGGTCAGGCCTTATAGCTTCATTCTGCACCTGGTCTCTCCCACCTGTCTGGTCCTTTCCTGCCTCACTGCCCCACCTGCTATGCAGTAGCAGCTTTGCAATAGTCTTCCCTGCACTAAACTACTCTTCAACCTGACCACCAGGTTCATCATAACCATTCTCAAAACCCTGCTCAAAAGCTCTTCTTTGATTGTGGGATAAAATCTGGCCTGGGCATTTGGTGCTGGTTACAATACACTTCGATGTGACTTGCTGTTCCCTGTCTCCACCAAAGTCCACATGTAGAAATCCCACCAAAACGTCAAGGCCCAGCTGTGACCTCTCCTCCACGAGGAGCCCATGGGGGTGGGGGTAGCCCCTTCTCTATCCACAGCCTTCCCCGCTCACCGGTTCCTCGGCCTGCATGGCTTCTATTGCAGCGTGTGCACAAGTGCGGGACTGCCCCTTCACCCACCCCTGCCCACAGCCCCTGGAGGGCCCGGGCCTCCAACGCCAGCGTTGGAAGGGGCCGGAGAGGAACTGCTCCACCCTCCGTCTAAAGATGAGGAAACTGAGGCGTGGAGACGTGAGGTGACTCGCTGGGATCAAGCACATGGCCATTAAAGCCCGGGCTCGGGTCCTCCGGCCAGGGACGCGGCCATGGTCCCGTATTTCCTCGGGCCTCGCGCCCCTTGGGGGCCCCAAGACCGCGTGAACCGACCAGAGAAACCGGGCGAGCCGGTGAAGCCGGGACAGGAGAGCCGAGGAGGGGTAGGGCGAGGAAGGTGCGCGGGGTCACCGACGCCCTCGCGGGCCGCGGCAGGTCCGGCTGAGCCCCCTCCCCTCCCGGCCGGGCCCGGACTCACTTGGCCGAGAGCGTGTTGATGGAGCCGGTGACGAGCATGAGCCCGGCCAGGAACAGCTGGTACTTGGTCCAGGCCATGGCGGCGGATGAGGGGAGCGGGAAACTGCAGGGATCCCCGCGACCTCGACCTCCCCGCTGGCTCCGGGCGGCAGCTCCCGACCCCGTCACCTGGGGGGTCTCGGGAGCGAGCGCTTCCGGGCCGGGCGTCACGTGACGCGCGCCGGCCCCGCCCCGCGCCGTGGCCCCGCCCCCCGGGAGCGCGCCGGGCACCCGAGCGGCGTCTGGGCACGGGCCGATCCCGCGCGCTGGCCCCCGCCCGGGTCTTCCCGTCTGTGAAAGCGGCTGATGGGGAGGTGCCGCGAGCGTGCATCGTGGATGTCGGAGCGTTCTGTAGACTGTCTAAAGAGATCCAGCCGGATGATGTCAGAGAGAACCACAAAGTGGAAACGTCCCCACGGAAATCTCTTTTGCCCAGGGAACCCCCGGGGAGGCCTGGAACGTGTCCCTGGATGAGCTGCTCACGTCTTCCGGAAAAGTGCA
This sequence comes from Canis lupus baileyi, assembly GCF_048164855.1. Lineage (NCBI taxonomy): Eukaryota > Metazoa > Chordata > Mammalia > Carnivora > Canidae > Canis > Canis lupus. The sequence continues at coordinate 44,402,274 of NC_132849.1, forward strand.
GGAATCTAGTTCCAGCTCCCCGGGAGACCATTTATAGCTGAAGAAACTAAACTGAGGGAAGCCAACTGATTTGCTTGTGATTATGCTAGTGAGTGATACAGTGGGGTTTTGCATGGAGGCTCTCCATTCTCCCCCAGATCCGTACCTATGGCACAGGCCCCTCACCGGTGCTCCTTCGTGGATTCCCGGCATGCTGCCCTGAGGCATCCATGGTAGAAAGACCTACTCTTCTTCGCTGAAGATTTATGGCTTCTAAAACCCTCGTTCTCAGCTTCCCAGCTGTCCTCTATCCTCCTCCCCAGGCCTGTAGTCTGCATCCCAGGCCCTGTCACACCACGACGTGCTGGAGTGCAAAGCCTTGGAGCAACTACTTCAGACCCAGTGGACACATTTTCCCCATTACTGCAGATCTTGTTACTACTTGAGGTGCAGATATAGGACCTGCTTGCCAACTCCTCCTTCTCACCCTAAGACTGCTTTGAACTTGTGAAAATTACCAGCGTTGAATCAGAAAAACTGAAGGGATCTGACCTGACAGAGGTCCCTTGCAGGAAGACCTGACAGAGAAGGTGCACATGTGGGATCCTGGACAAAATGTAGAAGGTTACTAGGGGAAAGGCTTGTCTTGAGGAGGGAGCGCCAGTGGGATGGCACAGAGGCATCAGCAAGCGTAGGGTGTGTCTGGAACCCACATACCTTCCAGGAACTTTTTCTTCCTTCACTGGAGCCTGCTCTCTTCAATCAGTGGGAGAGATGAGGATACAGACAAAGTTTCTTCTAAGCTTCTTGTCCTCGATAGTGTAACTAGTTTCATATGATTTAAAAGGAACCCCTGCGGTTATTAAAAAAATATTTACTGAGGAACGCCTGGGTGGCCCAGTAGTTGAGCATCTGCCTTCGGCTCAGGGTGTGGTCCTGGGGTCCCAGGATGGAGTCCCACAGCAGGCTCTCCGCAGGGAGCCTCCTTCTCCCTTTGCCTATGTCTCTGCCTCTCTCTCTGTGTCCCTCATGAATAAATAAATAAAAACTTAAAAAAAATATTTACTGAGCCACTGGGGCTGTAGAGATGCATGAGAGCAGACAGGGCAGACCACACTGGCTGGATAGCGCCGTCCCTATCAGAGACGCTTCCTACAGACCACAGTGACACACTTGGTGGGGCCCAGGACCATCTTCCCCACAAGCCAAGGGTTCTGTCTTGAACTAAACATTCCTAATGACTAGTGTTGTCACCAGCCCGACATGATGTCACTAGCAGCACAATCTTTGTCTGTGTCCACATCGCACAATGAATTTTAATTTATCACAGGGTTCTGACCATTTGTCAAATTGCCATCCCTGGAGTCCAGGAGACAGGAGGATTTATTGGCAAATATACATGGAACCCCTAAGTGCCAGGTGCAGAGCCAGATATGGGGCCCCCAAAACGAAGCAAGATAAGATCCTTGCCCTCCAGGAGTTTAGGATTTTAGGGAGAAGAGGGATGAGCACATCTGTAGTAAGCACACAGCAGCATGAATAGGAGGCAGAGGGGATTGGGAAGGGGTTGGATTTCTCAAGAGAGGCAGGAGCAAAGGCATGACAGTGACAGTGGTGTCCTGGCTCAGGGTTCCTGTCTATGTCCACCTGTACTTTACCTCAGTTCTCAGAGTAGCCTCATGAAGCTGGAATTCTGGGGAGATTTGAGCAAGGACTTGAAGGAGAAGCAGGATTGCTCCAGGTAGAAAAGGAGACATTGCAGGCAGAGACAACCATGTAGATGCCACGCGGGTGGCCAGTCAGCTTCACGCTGAGGAGTGACCTGGAGTGAGGCTCTCTACCAGCCTGGCCAGGCTTTACAGGTGAAAACTAGGGTTGAAGTTAGTGTTCATAGGTGGCAGTGAGCCTGCGGTTACAGCACTGGAAACTCAGGAGATGGAAATTCTGAGAAAAGTAGAGAGGAATCTGGGAGGCAATGTTTGCAAAATCCTCCAGATTCTTATTTGATGAAATTCAGGGATAGAGCTTAATGCGTATGCTGGATACTAATTTGCCTCATAATTTTGAATCCTTGGTTTCCTGGGTTAAGTAACATGTCCACAAACTCAACCTCAAAACTTTCTGAGCCTGTGGAAAGTCAAAGGTGGGCCAGTCTTCTCTGTGTGGTGCTCCTGGCCATCAGAGGAGCGGTTGTCTTATAATTAGTCAGATTTGGTTATCCTGATTAAAGACATCATTTTCCATGAATATTGGAGTTGTATGAAAGGTAGCAAATTTAGTGAATTTTTAGCAAAGGAAAGATATTTACTATGTGTTAGGGGTGCCCCTCCCACAAAATCCTGCATGTGGATAGGCCAGTGGAGGGAGACAGGGTTATTCTTCATGTTTCTCTCCAAGTGTAGAATCATCAGGAATGCAGTGACATCTGTGCAAGTTGTCCTAGACTAGGAAGAGAGAGAGTGGTTTCCAGCTGGCTCTGCCCCTTAGACAAAGTGACCATGATTTAGTTGCTTAATCACTCAGAGCCCTACTTTCCTGTCTGCAAAATGGGAACACTGACATTTGGCGCTTATGTGCAAAGGGAAGAGGACAGATATGGAAGAGCAGTGGGAGGCCCCATGGAGAGAATCAGTATAGCTGCTCTGAGGGTGGGGCTGTCCCAGCAGAGAGGTACACACAAGGACATAAGGCTGTGCATTGAAAAGCATTTCTCATGATTTGCATAAGTGCATGATCCAGTTTTTTTTCTGGCTAGGGACATTTTGAACAAATTTGCATGCTACCTTCAAAGAGCCTCTAATTTCCAGAGTCAAATATAAAATGCGTCACTGCAGACTCCTGCATTTGTATTCAAAGCTTACTGCCTGCCTGTATCTTGTCTGAAAGATTGAACATTTCCCCAATCAATTTAATCACATTTTGGATTAGGAGAGTTACTTTACCCAGGGAGGGTCAGACCTGTTTTGTTCTGAACAAGCTTTTCCTGTATGTCCTTGGGCCATTTCCCTCCTGTGTACTGTTCCCCTGCTAGAATGTGACCTCCTCGTGGACAGGTGACAAAGGTTTTTTGGCTTGGCCAAATGTGAGTCGAGCTCCCGAATCTTCTCCTACGGGCACTTCTAGATAAAATCCAGTTTTGGCAAGAACCTTGCTAAGTTAGTTTAACCAGAAACCCCTAGCCTCCATATCTTATCTCCCTCCATATCTTACTAGGTTCTTCATCTTCCACCATCTCCCAGGTGATGTCTGACCTCTTGGGCCTGTCTTCAGAAAGAATCCTGTTAGGTCGGTTTAGCCAGAATCCCCATTATCCCTCTTAGTTATTTTCCACCCACTGACACTCCCACCCCCACCCCACTCCTTGGTTATACATTCCCACTTGCCCATGCTATATTTGGAATGGAGCCCTATTCTACACCAAGATCTCTCTTGCAATTGTCTGGAATAAGGGCAATTTATATTGATTTGACTACTATTTGGCTCTGATTTTTCTGTGACACGGGGCTAGGTATCCAGTTGCTATCTCTCCCAATAGGATAGGTGTTGCAGGGCAGCGACCTGAGGCTGCAGCTGGCAGGAGGAGGAAGGGCTTGGGAGGTAGAGGGAAGGATCAGGTCCTTGGGAGAGAAGCTGGGACAGTAGGACCAGGCACGACCAAACCTATCCTGGGAGGGGAATGTCAATGATCTATACTGGTGGAGAGGCAGTGGATGTTGGAGTTCACCAGTTTTTCCCATCGGACTTTGGTGGTTTCTATGGTGACGGGAGATGATTAGATTAGGAGTCACAAGCTCCTTCCAGCTTCAGACTCTCACAAGGTCACTCTCAAACCTTCTCTTTGCCTTTCTTTCTTAACATCTTTTGGATGTTAAGACCAGCTTCTTTTGGAGCAGGTCACTAGATCCTGGAAGCTGGTGTTTGGCCTTGGTCCTCTGGGAACACAATCAAGTCAGATCCAGATGAAGTACTGACTTCCAGTTACATTTGATTTCAGATAAGCAATGAGTCATTTTTTAAAATAAGCATATCACCAGTATTGTTTGAGGGGGTACACTTACACTAAAAAAATGATTCATTATTTATTTGAAATTCAAATGTAACCGGGCATCCCATATTTCATTTGCTCAGACTGGCAATCCTGCTGGTCTGGCACCCAGCTCAGCTCCTTTGCTCAGAGAGAATGAACCATGATAATGGCTGAATTGAATTGGTGTGTCATTAGGCAAATATCTTCCTTTGAGTATGCTGTTGAGTAAGCCAACAATGTTTTCCTTCTCTGACTCTGTTGAGTCTCTAAATTTACCCCAGCCTCTGGGATGTGGCGCTTGCAAAGGAAAACCCCAGGCTCCTGTATTTAATGCCCTTCTGACTAGAAGTGAGGGCATCTGTAGGGGATTTTAAGGCACAGCTCTAGAAAAAGGAAAAAAGAAACAAACCAAAAAACAAGACAGGAAACACGAATGGCAGAAAGTTGATGGTTGTTGAAGCTAAGCTCTGGAGACACGGGGCTCTTGTACTATTTAAAAATTTTTCTGCATGTTTGAAGTTTTCCACAATAAAAACTGAAATACATAATGTTTTCTAGAAGTTTTAGAAAAGTTTTAATTGAGTTATAATTGACATTTAATATTATATTAGTTTCAGAGGTATGACATAGTCATTCAATAATTATATGTATTACACAATGCTCACCTCAATAAGTGTAGTTACCATCTCTCACCAAAGAAAGTTATTATAATATTATTGATGACATTCCCTATGCTGTACTTTCTATCTCTGTGACTTATTTATTTTATAACTGGATTAATTCCCTCTTAATCCACTTCGCCTATTTTGGCTATTCCCTCCTTCTCCTCCCTTCTGGCAGCCACCAGTTTGTTCTCTGTATTTATGAGTCTTGAACATGCAATCTCTAAGGCACTGACACATGAATAGATATATAAGTAAAGGGAAAATAATAAGATGTCTAAAAATACACCCAAATATATGTAGGAATCTAGTAAATAAAAACGTGGCATTTCAAATCAGTAGGGATTATTTAAATGGTATTGGGACACTTGGTTGGATATCTGGAAAAAATTTGGATTCCTCCCTCTCACCTTACACCAAAATTAATTCCAATTTGATAAACGATTTGATTAGCTAGAGAAAATTTAAACCACAGAATTGCCAGAAGCAAACATGGAAAGCCATTTAAAAAATTGTGATAGTTCTGGAGGCAGAAAGGCCTTTCTGAGTGTGATATAAGACCTTGCATGGAGGAAAAAAAGCATAAGTAAAATCAAAGATATTGACTGAGAAAAAATATTTGCAACCCATACCACAAAGGGCTAATTTCCGTGGCATTTAAAGAGGTCTTAAAAATCAATGTGATAGGCGTTTCTCCAAGGAGGGTACACGGATGGCTAATAAGCACAGGAAAAGGTGCTCAGCTCTGCTTAGCTATTAAGGGAATGCAGATCAAATGCACAGTGAGATACCATTGCACACTTACTAGAATGGCTATAAAAAAGTGGGGCAGAGAGGGGGAGATAACAAGTATTAGAGAGGATATGGAGTAACTGGCACCCTCATACACTGTTGATAGGAATGTAAAATGGTGTAGCTATTTTGCAAAACAGTTTGGCTATTTCTCAGAAGGTTAAGCATAGAATTACCATAAGACCAAGCAATCCACTCTGAGGTATTTGTCAAAGATAAGTGAAAACATATATTCACCCAAGAACTGACACATGAATGCTTTATAGCAGCATTATTTTTATTTTATTTATGTATTTTTAGATTTTTATTTATTCATTCATGTGAGACACACAGAAAGAGGCAGAGACATAGGCAGAGGGAGAAACATGTTCCCTGCAGGAAGCCCGATGTGGGACTCGATCCCAGGACCTCAGGATCACGACCTGAGCCAAAGGCAGATGCTCGACCACTGAGCCACCCAGGTGCTCTATAAGCAGCATTATTTATGATAGTTAAGAAGTGAGAACAACCCCGTGGTGCCTGAGTGGCTCTGTTGGCTGAGCATCCAACTCCTGGTTTCGACTCAGGTTGTGATCTCATGGTCCTGGAATCAAGCCCTCTGTTGGGCTCCCTGCTCAGCAGGGAGTCTGCTTTCCCCCTCTGCCCCTCTTCTGGTCATGCTCTCTCTCTCTTTCAAATAAATAAATAAAATCTAAAAATAGTACAAAATGAGGTACCTTCACACAATGGAATATTATTCAACAATAAAAGGAAGGAAATACTGCTGCACATTGTACATGGATGAACCTTGAAAATAATGTGTTGAGTGCAAGAAGTCAGCCATATGATTTTATTTATGTGAAATGTGCAGAATAGGCAAAACTATGGAGAAAATACATTAGTGGTTGCTTTAGTTTGGCAGGGGATAGTGAGGACTGGGTTTGGGGAGCAGTGGCAATCTGGGTACACTGTGTTATTTTAAAGGTATTTTTTTTAAGTAATTTCTACACCCAACATGAGGCTCGAACTCACAACCCTGAAATCAAGAGTCACATGCTCTAGTGGCTAAGCAAGCCAGGTACTTGGGAAATTTTATTTATTTATTTATTTAGAGAGGGAGGAAGTGAGAGAGAGAGATAGAGAGGGGGAGAGAGAGAGAAAGGGGGGCAGAGAGAGAGAGAATCTTTTTTTTTTAACTGTATTTTCTTTTTAAAATGTATTTATTTATTTATTCATGAAAGACACAGAGAGAGAGAGAGAGAGAGAGGCAGAAACACAGGCAGAGGGAGAAGCAGGCTCCAGGCAGGGAGCTCGATGACGTGGGACTCAATCCTGGGTCTCCAGGATCAGGCCCTGGGCTGCAGGCGGCGCTAAACCGCTGAGCCACCCGGGGTGCCTGAGAGACAGAGAGAGAGAGAGAGAGAGAGAGAGAGAGAGAGAATCTTAAGCAGGCTCCAGGCTCAGTGCAGAGCCCCATACAGGGCTCGATCTCACCACCCTGAGATCATGACCTGAGCTGAAATCAAGAGTAGGATTCTTGACCTACTGAGACACCCAGGATCCCCTTGATTGAGAAATTTTAAACAAAGTATGACAATGTGATGTGGGACTGCAGGGAAACAGTTCCACACTGATGGTGGAAATAAAGACATAGAGTTTCTGAGGAAGGCAGTTTGGTGATGTCTATCAAATTTATGCAGGCACACCTTTTGCCCCTGCATAGGGCTGCCTGTGCCTCTGGACCATCTACCTCTAAATAGATGTTTTTTGTTTTAAAGATTTTATTTGTTTATTCATGACACACACACACACACACACACACACACACACACACACACACACACAGGCAGAGACACAGGCAGAGACACAGGCAGAGGGAGAAGCAGGCTCCATGCAGGAACCCAATGTGGGACTCGATCTTGGGTCTCCAGGATCAGGGCCTGGGCTGATGGCGGTGCTAAAGTGCTGAGCCACCTGGGCTGCCCTAAATAGATGTTTTACGGAAGAGGCCTTCAGTATTTAAGCTCTTGTGAGGTTGGGTTTTCCAGTGTATGAGATCAAATGAGTCATAACTGATAATCCTGGCCAAACTACCTCAAGGAATTTATTCTAAAGGTTGTCTGATATGTGTGCTTTAGCAGTAAGATGCAACCACTTAAATGTCCATGAAAAGGAAAGTGGTTAAATACATGATGATCCCCTCATCCACTCCCCATAGGGAGCGCAGTGTGGCTTCCCACAGGAACCAGGGTGCTCTCTATGTGCCAATGTTCAATGATCTCTGAGACACTTTGTTAAGTTCCCTGTGTAGGAAATTTTACCATTTGTGTAAAAAGTCTTAAAAAATACACCCTTGTAAAGAGACAGACAATTTCTGGACAGATGTGTAGAAATCGCTAATGCTGTGGTGGGAACTGTGTGGGGGGCGGCTGGGGTAAAAGACTCACTTTTCACCACACACCCTTTATATATCTTTACCTATTCAAAAGTGATAAACAGAATAAAGGATGCAGTACGAGGAAGATGCTTCTGGGAATAAGACCCTTTCCTTCACATTAACAACTACCAGGATTGTGAGCTGCCTCCAGATGCACAGCTTCCCCAGAACACCAGGGAAGCTGGGATGTACAGTCTTGCCGCCCAAGAGCTGGGTTACAGTCCTGGAGACACTGGATTCTAACTTGCTGTGTGTCTTTAGGCTGGTCACTTCCCCACTCTGAACCTCAGCTGGACCACCTGACAACCTAAGGACCTTCCAGATCCCAGGCTCTGCTCTAGCAGGTGGGCCATTCCGAGGTTCACCACACAGCCACTAGATGGCGTGCTGCCCCTGCTGCTGAGAGATGCCATGGCTGAGGCCCACCCCAGTTTTTAAGAACAATCAAGTCACCTGAGAGAATTCTCACGTCAAAAGCAAACCCCCATGTTGAGGATCATAGGGTGAGTGATTCAGAGAGATGCAGAATGACAAAACTGAAGGCCTGAGGGCTCAGGTGGGGGAGATAGTCAACTGTCCTCAACCAGGATGTTGGGGGCCAGGGCCAGGGAGAGTGGGGATGGTGGTACTGGCTAAAGGAGGTGATGGGACCCCAGTCCTGGCTTGAGGTTTCAGACTTCCTGTCTGTTCAGGAACATCTTGGCGGAGGCAGGGAGCCTTGAAGTGAAATCAATGATGGGCAGGTCTGTTGACTCTGAGCCTCTGTTTCCCATCTGTAAAATGGGAATAATAGTAATAATCATAGCTACCCCTATAGAGCTGGTGTGGCAAATAAAATAATATGTGTAGTTCTCTTAGTAGTCTCTGCCCTTGACACGTCGGAAGGGTAAGTGTAGCTGTCGTGTGGAGAAGCTGCTTCTACAAGGGATACCCTCTCCTAGGGATTGATGTCTGTCTCCTGGAGCCCATATGAGAGGTGGGAGGGCTTCTCTGAGGAAGGAGGTCCCCCGTTTGAGGCAGCAGTCTTCCAGAATGATTTTACAGAAGGAGCTAATCATTGCTGGGCTCCGAAGGCATTCCCTAGCTATCCAATGTAGACGTTTCCCAGATTTTACTTTTTATGGGGCCATGAGAGGAAAGTATTGCATATCTTTGCTTAAAAGTGGTTCTGTTTAAATGTTATAAAATGTAAACGCTATGGAATAAGAAGGGAGGATGGCCTTTTTAAGAAGTTTTTGGCCAAAGCCAGCATTTGAAACTGCTGGAAATCAGTAGGGCCGTTAATGTGCAATTTTGAGCGACTCTGGGGAAAGTGACCTTTTTCCCCTCCCCCGCAGCAGAGCTAGGCTTTAGCGGGGAGTGGGTGGGCAAGAAAACGTGTCAGGGGGTGACAGTCTTCTCCTGGCTGCAAAGTCACCGTACAAGAGGGGCCTCCTGACTCCTCGCCCCAGAGGAGCATCTCCCCACCCTCTGTGCCTGAGGAGGGGGCATCCTTTCTGCCACACAAAAGGGGCTCTTTGCTCACCGCATGAGGTTGTCCTTCCTGGAAGAGGCTTGTTTTCCTTTCCCCCAGGAAGGCATCCCTGCTTGCTTTAGGCCTCAGAGGGTAGAGTAGAAACTGGTGTTCCCTGTTCCAACAGAGAGAGACCCAAGGAGTGGCAGATCCCAGGCTTTTTTCGCTTTCTTTCTTCAAAAGGGTGTTCCAGAACAGCCCTGTTAGGATGTAGATTCCTAGGTGGTTTACCTAGAGGTTCTCAAAGGGCAGGTCTGGTGAGTTGCTCTTGGCAGGCCTTGGGTTGCCCCAGCACTGTCTGATGAGAGGAGTCTTATGTGAGGGGTCCTGGAGCAGGGCCTGGAGGGTGGTACAGAGTGATCCAGAAGCATGCGCTGGGGAGAGCCAGTTGAAGGACCAGAGAGGCCCAATCTCAGGGATGCTGCCTGAGTAGGCTATTCTATCCCAAAGCAAAGAGTGGCCCAGTAGCCCGGGCTGAGGGCAATGAAGTAGAGGGGGATGAACACTGTATTTTCACTCTGGGCTCTGCTCCTTTGCACCTGTGTGAACTTGGGCAAGTCATTCAACCTCCCTGAGCCTTGACCTCATCTGTAAAATGGGGAGAGTGAGTTCTGTCTTGCATGGTGCTGGCATCTGGTAGGTACTCAACAGTGGCATTTGATCTCTTTGCTGTAATAGATCATTTTGACTTGGCTCATGGGTCCCTGGGGCAGGCTTCAGAGTGTCTGCTTGTGCTATGGGAATAGGGGACATGGTTGGCTAAGCCTGTGCCCCTCAGAACTCTGCCCATACACATCCTTCCCCTTCCAAGGACCCCCTACCCCAGGCCAACCTGGCCCGGCTTCTCCCCAACTCAGTCTCTCAGCAGAGCAGCTGGAAGTGTAGATTCCCATGATTACTTCCTTCTTATTGCCTCAGTTTTCTGATGAGTGAAATGAGGCAGGTTAAGATGCCTTTGGGGTTCCTTCCAGCTGTGGCCAAACCTGTGCGATGATTAGTCCTGCGCTATGCTAGCTGAGACAGGTGAAGGCAAGACACTTTGCAGCCCTGCTGTCCATGCACGCTGGGGCCCTCGCTGCCTCCACGCAACCCTCAGTGCAGCCTCAGTGATATGGGGCAGTGTCTGGGTGCCAGGGTTACATTTTTGACCCTGAACTGACAGGAAGAAAGGGGACAAGCACTCTCCATGACTGTTAAAATCCAGGAGGCCTTTCAGCTAGAGTCTGGCTCTGCTACTTCCCTTGTATGACTTTGGACATGTTATTTCAGCATTCTACATTGAGGCTCCTGACTCACAAATGGTGGGGGGCAGAATCAGGTGGCCCCTGGGGAGCCTTTCAGTATTGGCAGACCCACACGGCTGGGACAGCTTGCTCTGAACCTGAGCTGTAACGTTTCCCCATGAAGATCCATTTGGGCCTCATTGTTTCTGTGTGTGGAAGTGAAAGCTCCTGCTTCCCAGGTGTTTTAGCCGTGGGACTTTGGATAAGTCCACCGACCTAGCTGAAGCATGGGGCCTTTACCTGGAGGGTGGGCACGATTTTAGCTGCTTCATAGGTTCAGGAAGCAGAAGAAAGGGTTAACTGTAAAGTGGAGGGCTGAGTTTGGTGGATTACAAGGCCCATTTTAACACCTCAGAGCAGAGTGGAATGAAGGCAACTGATTTTTTTTTTTTTTTAAGATTTATTTATTTATTTGAGAGAGAGAAAGAGAGCAAGAACACACGAGTGCAGGGGGAGGGACAGAAGGAGAGGGAGAAGTGGGCTCCCCACTGACCAGGGAGCCTGACTCAGGGCTTGATCTCAGGACCCTGGGACCATGACCTGAGCCAAAGGTGGATGCTTAACCAACTGAGCCATCCAATTGCCCTTGATATGCCCTTTTGGAGCTCGAAGAGGGAATAATATGACAGCAGTATGGTTCAGGGAGAACACTGGCCCCAATATTTGGAGAACCTATTCAATTGCCTATCCCTACCCCCTGCCCAAAGCTGGCTCTGAGAGCATGGTGCCCATTGAGGAGGGACCTGGCTTTCCTGAGTTTCCTCAACGTTGGTGGCAGAGGAGCCAGGTGGACTTGTGGCGCTCACCCCTCCTGTCCTCAGCAGACTACTGCAGGCCTCTGCTCCTCCTCCCTGTCCTCGAGGCGGGGCTCTGGGGCTGCTGCTGCCAGGGGTTGATCTGTGGGCTGGAAGCTCCTGTGAAACGTGAGGCCAAGGAGAGCCAGGGAGATTCTATCACAGGGTTTTAAAAATCTTCTCCCTTCTGGGCTGTGCTAAAGGCCCTCCTTGGCCTCCCTGGCAGGCATTGGAGGGGCGGTGAGTAGCTTGTTTTTGGCTCTGGAAGCAGCAGCTGAGCATCTCAGGCCCCCCCAGCTCTTGGAGCAGGGACTGCTGTGTGCTCCCTGGCACTCCTCTGTCTAGGCTGTATGGAGAGGGAGCCTGTCCCCCTCCCCCTTCTAGGGAGCAGGTGCATCCATCAGCCTGCACTTTGCCACCAGGTTTATTTTCTGGAAACTCTGAATCACATGCATTGTTCTCCTGTTCTGAAACTTCCCCTGGCTCCCTGTTGCCTATCTGTTAATATAGCCATTCCTCCTGGCCTGGTGGATGCCTCCAATGTCTTCTATTCTCCTCCTCCCTTTCTTCCTTCCCTCTGTCCCACACTCGCACACCATCTTTTGATGCCCGTGATGATCTAGAGAGGTAACCATGAAGGAGACAGAAACAGAGCTACTCTTGTCAGCCCCATTCCTTTCCCAAGGCAGCCCTGGGCTCTTCCCATTGTTCTGGATCCTTCTGAGAGCATTCCTTGTCTGAGCCCAGATTAAGCTCCTGTCTCTGAAGTGTTCTTGCCTCTAGCGACATCCCAGCATTCCTCCAAGGCTTGGTCAGGACCAGCTCTTCCCCTCACCCACCTTCTTTCCAGCCTTGGAGTTCCCTCCATTTCAGCCGGCACTCAGCCTGCATGCCTTCACCCTGACTTTCAGCTCTTTCTGCAAAGCTTGGTCAGGCATGAGACCACACTTGTAGTGGGTGGGTGGGAATGGACCTTGTCCAGGTCTCTCCTGGGGACCTAGGTCCTAGCATTGGAGCAGAACGTGGGGGTCCACGTGGGGCCAGAGTTGGACTCATCCAGGAGTGTAGTTCGCTGTCCTGAGGAGCCTGAGGGGTCACTTTGCATCAGGATTTGAAGTGCTTCTTGGTCATCTTCATCTATAGGAAAGCAGTTAGCCTATAAGGGAAATACTGAGGGAGTGTGGCATTAAAGTTCTCTTGTATTCAGCCCGGCGGCCTCATAAACTCAGGAGAGGGGGTCGAGTCATAGGAAGGGGCTGGGAGTAAAAAACCTGAAGGGATGGTCACTAGGCCCATCATGTCAGAGCATCAGACAGCATGCTCTAAAGTTGCTTCTAGAACACAGTGTGGCACCAGGTGGAGTGTGTGGGGACTCTCCTTATTGGGGTGGAGCCTGTGGTCTGAGCAACAGGATGGATTGCCTCTGAGGCCACTGCTGTAGAAAAAAAAAGCCACCCCTGGTCCCCATCTTGAGCGGCTCCAGTTCCAAATGGCAAGTGGCAGGAGGACTGGGCTTCATGATGCTTTGTCTGTCATCCTGGTTTGGGGACTGGCCCAGGAGCTGACGAGGTAAAAGGTGACCATTCCACAGTGGCTTAGGTGGCATGAGACCCCTCAGGACTCCTAGAAGGAGCCAAGAGGGTGATTAAAAAGCTAAGAAAAGCCAAAGAAATGCTGTTTCATGGATTCAGGGAGCTTTTCATTTACCCCCAGGCTTCTGGGGCCTGGGAGACCCTATTTCATTAGTCAGAGGTGCAAAGTTTCAGGTTACTCTCCTACCCTGTGGAACTTTCTGGATATTGCTTGTGTAGCGACACTGCCTCGGGGCTCGTGGTTGTTTGTTACATCCATATATCATGGGGGGATCTGGCTTGGCGTGACACTCGTGATAGTGTGCTTATAGCTGTTTTGATTTGGGGTGGGCAGAAGTTGACCAGAAGCATCAGTGGCTTCCCTCCCGATCCTCTGGTGAGAAGACTTATGCCCCTAGCCCAGCCACCAGAACACAAAGTAGGATAGGTAGGAGTGCTTAAGTCGCCGGGTCGGCCTGTTCAATGCCCTAGCAGCTTGTCTTTTTATAAACATCTTTCCTGAGAGAACATGGATATATAATAGACTGCATATATTTAAAATACAATATTGAATAAATTTCAACATGTGTATATACCTGTGAAACCACTGGCAGAGTGAAAATAGTGAATGTACCCATCACCCCCAACCTTCTCTTGGGCCCCTTTTTAATGCCCCTTCTGGTGCTACCCTCTCTCTGGTCATCATTGATCTGCTCTCCATCCTACTGGATTAGTTTGCACTTTCCAGAGCTTTATACAAATGGACTCGCACAGTGCAGCCTCTTTTTTGTCTGATGACTTGTGTGTGACCCGCCCATGCCGCACCTAGTGCTGGTTGTCCCTCTGTGTTTCTCAGTAGCAAGTCCATGGATAGACTCAGTTGGTTTATCCAGTTACCTGCTGGTGCGTGTTTGGGTTATTTCTGGTGTTTGGCTGTTGCAAATACACTCTGCAGCATGTGTTGATGTGGAAGGAGCACTCAGCAGGGAGCCTACAGGCTGGCTCTGTCGCCTGTTCACTGCATACATGTTCCCTCTCCTATCTGAGCCTCAGTGTTGGTTTCTGCTTCATCAGGAGGACACATATTTCCTAAGGTCCCTTCAGCTCTGATGGCTGGCTGTCTTCCTGTTTCCGCATGGTTGGAGCACCCCATGGCCCAGCCTGCCCTGCTGCGCTCATGGCCCGTGAGGGCCTGGTCAGGACCTGGATGTTCCGGGCACCTCACTGCCCGAGCCTCCCCCTGGAGCCAGAGGGGAAGGTCTCGTTGCTCAGCAGCTGCAGGGGCTTAGGCTAAGGACTGTGGAATTTGGAGGGACCCCGGACTCGGACTCGTGCATGAACCCCCTGCAATGCTTGCCCAGGCTCTGCCTGAGTACTCCCAGGGACAGGACCCTGCTTCCTCGTGTGGCGGCCTCACCCACCACTGCGGACAGCCGGCCCTCTGATTCTATCGGCTCCTGGGGAGGAGGTGGACAGGGTGGGGTGAAGCCGGGTCTGTCCCGCTCCTTCCCCGGCTGCCTGGCCTCCCTCCCTGCTCCCAGCAGCCTCAGCAGTGCCCTACTTAGACCCCAGGGAGGGGTCTGCCCATCTGTTCACCGTCATGGGCCGGAGGGGGCGGGGCAGCAGCAGATTCATGTCGCGTGCGTGGTGCCAAATCTGGAAGATTAAACCCAAATCGCTCAGGTCTTGGGAACAATGGAGTGGTTTCCCTGCAGCCTGATGTCACCCCTGCCACCTGCTACTCCGTCCTGGTGGGTCAGGAAGCGCTGTGCCCAGGCTTGCCCTGCCTTCCAGAGGCTGCTGAAGTAGTAACAGGGTCCCCAGTCACCGGGAGGCGAAGTGGGAAGGCGAATTAACAAAGAGGCACAACTAGCTGGGTGTGGAAGGTGGAGCCACACAGTGTTGGGGTCAAACCCCAGTTCTGCAAATTACTGGTTGGTTGGGTGACATTAGGCAAGGGATTTGACTGCCCTCGCCTCCTCTCCTCACCCAGGTGATGGAGACAGTTGTGCCTACTTCCCCCAGGTTGTGATGAGGCTCTGGTCTCACACGTAGCCTAGCTCCTGACACATGCTTAATAAATAGTCTTTTCTCCACCCATCTCAGCCCCAAATGACCTAAGGGCTCTGGAAATCTGGCAGTTTCCTGTGGCAGATCTCAACTCTTGGGGCCACCTGATGGCTCTAGTGACTGGTCTCCCCTCAGGATCAGACCGATTGCCTGAGGGAGGGGTTGAGTCTGAGCTGGAAAGTGAGTGGGAAGGGCAGTGCTCAGCTCAGGAGCTGGGAGTGGGAGTGGACTTGGCAGAAAGCACAGCAGAATGAAGAAGCCGAAAGGGGTGGTGGTGAGGATGAGGTGAAGTCTGAGCCAGGCGAAGAAGCACCTGCTATTTTCAGCAAGTTCAAATCCCCTGCCCAGATCAATGACATCCCGGGACTCAAGAACTGTGCTAATGTGACTGGAGCCCAGCCACCTGTGAGCTTTTATTCAACAATTATAGAGCACAGATAAAAGGAAAGGGTAAGTAGCCAGAGCCAGTAACAGTTCACCAAGAACATGCTGTAATAAATGTCACCCTGAATTAAGGGTCCTCTATTTTGTGCTGTCCTCTTTGATATTTTCATCAAAGGCTTGAATAATGGCACCAAAAGCAGGATTATCAAATCTGCGGGTGACATGGAGCTGGGAGAGGCTGGGTATAGATTTAATAGTGGAACCTGGCTTCAGCACCTGGAACACCATCAAAAGCCTGGAACAAACCAGATATGATCTAGTAGCACTAAGTCAGTGAGTTCGTGCCCTGACATTGAAAAGAACAACTGCTCAGCTTCTGACAGGAGAGGTCTGGCTCTCAATGTACATAACAGGCACTGACTTTTTTCTCTTACCTGGATTTTGCTACCAGAATACCCAGGCAAGGACAAAGAGATGTTCTCAATCCTCCCTGGGTTGGATCAATAAGCAGGAGAGCAGAGAGAGGAGGAAGGATCACTTTAGCTGTGAGTTGTCAGCTTGAGGGAAGAATGCTGTGGTTCTCTCCAAAAAGCTGGCCAAGTGGGGGCAGTGGGCTCCTGGGAATCACTCCCACAGATTACACGACAGGGGAAGATGGCATCTGCTTCCCAACTTGGGTGTCTACGTCAGATATGAACTTGCTGCTCCACCCTCTGCCTGTTTGAACAAGGGTAAAGAATACTGGGGAGAGTGGCAGGGCTCACTGGAGGCTGTCTGCACTCTTGCCACCTGGCATGGTCAGGATGTGTGAGTGTCCTGTGAGTCAAGTAGACACTGGAAAGTTGGGGGGGCACCTTTGCATTTTTCATATCATTCCACATAAGAGCATTAGCTGTGGGGCCAGAGGAAGCTGTGAGGGGACCCCCCAAAAGGGCTGGAGCTGTGGGGACACTGGGTTGCCCTCTGTGGAACAGGCCAGTGAAGAGGCTCCTGTATGGTTTCCAAAAACCCCAAACAGGGCCCTGGAGAGCCAGTACTTGGAGCCAGGGCACAGGGAGGGCTTTGCTTGTCTTTTTAGCCCTCATAGGCAGCCCAAATGCAGAGTAGCCAGAAATAGAGGGTGATGGAGAGGGATAAGAACAGGACTCCTTCCCTCTCTAGGTCCCTCTGGAGCAGGGAGGATATTAGTAGTAAAATGGATTTGAGATTAAAGTTTTTGACTCAACTGAGAGACTGGATTTCTTTATACCAAGAATGACCACAAAGCTTTGGGATTGACCCCAGCTGTTACTTAAGAGCCAGGAATGGGGGACTCAACCTAGTGTTGCTAAGGGCCACAAAGGGAGGGAGAAAAAAGCCATTTCTTCCTTGTGGCCTACCAGGTTCATACAGTACAATAATCCTGTTGTTGGAGCCTGAGAGCCATAGGGCTTTTAGCTATCAATAAGGGGGAAACCTTGCTCCAGTAGCACCACTTCCCACATTCTGTGACAGGAGGTCAGGGGTTCCAGGGATCACTCAATGTCACAGTAACAAGCAAGCTCTTCATCTCTTCCTTCTGCCATCTTCAATGTGTCCACGATGTCTTCTCTTGTGGTCATAAGATGTCTGCCACTGTTCTGGGCATCACACATAGACCTGGCAAGGTCCAGTCAAAGTAGACTGGCATTTCTTCCACAGTGGTTTCTTTCAGGAGGAGGGAAGCCCTTCTACCCCAGCAGACTTCCCTGAAGAGCCCATTATCCAGAATTGAACCCATTCAGACTTACTCCAATCTTTGGAAAGATACCGGAGGTCACCATGATTGGCTTAGTCTCTGGAAATGACGATGGGAAAGGGTGAGCACCTGAGGAATGTCAGTCCTCTGCTATCAAGGTGGAAAGGCGCAGGGATGATTTTTGATTAGGTAACCAATAATGTCTGCCACAGTGGTTCACATGACAAACTCCAGGGCAGGTGTGGTGGGCTGCAAGCTCTGCGTGAGCCTGTAAGTCAGATGCACACTTAGGCTGTATTAATAAGAGAGTAGCATCCAGAGCGAGGGAGGGAATGGTCATAGTGTCTCTGTGGTGGCTGGACCACATATGGTGTGCCAAGACCCAAGGGGAGGAGTAAGCTGAAGCTCTTACAGAGCAGGGAGTTGGATGGGTAGGGTGGGGGATCTAATTGCACTGTCATGGGAAGTATGGATGAAAGAATAGGGTTTTTAACCTGGAGAAGACTGGGAGGTACCTTTCCATGTGGGGAGCCATCCTGAATCCTTTAGTGAAATGCCCACAACAGAGAAAACTACATCATGTGGTTCTAGAGAGCACAGCCAGACCTGGAAGCAGTTCTTATCTCCGTAGAAGGAAGGCATTCATGGTCATTAGAGCTGTTGCTCAAGGAATGACAGAGCTGCCTCATAGGGTGAGGGTCCTGTAAATGGAGGCTGTATGACCATGCTGGGAAGGTGATTCTTGCTTTGGGAAGGAGGCTTGATTACATGTCTCCCAGGCATGGAGGTGCAGGCGAAAGGGCTTGAGCTTAAGAGTCAGAGGGTCCTGGATGGGCTTTGCCACTTACTAGCTCTGTGACCTTGGGTGAATCACTTACCCTCTCTGAGTCTCATCTTTCTCATCTACCATACTACCCTGCCTCACACGGTGGTTGTAGGATCTGTAAAGTCTATGGTACATAGTAGATGCTCAAGAATGAACGGACTGTTAATTCTCTGGTGTCTCCTTTACCTTTGAAAGAAGCTGGCAAGGACACCAGCTGTACAGTACCCTCAGTAGCCAAAAGTGTCCTTTGAGCCTTTTCTACCCTGGATGAGGTAGAAAGAGAGTTTTTACTACAGAGATGAGGACAGAGCCCAACAAAGCCCAGGCCAGGCTTCCTATCCCAGCAGCACCTGTGGTCTCCCCAGTGGGACCTGGGCACTCTGGAAGGATAGCGCCTCTCCAACCCTGATGATGGCTCCCAAGCAGGCCAGGGATGTGGGCCTTCATCCTGCCACTCTGATCCAGTGGTCAGACCAGAATATTCTGTGGCTGGGGATGACCTGGTCACATGCTCCCTCTTTAGGAAACAAGAACTGTTGGAAGAGTGTTGTTTTGGGAATTTGGCCTGGGTCAAAGCACGACCTTTCCCCCAGGAATCTTTGGCCCTTTCATCTGAAGGACAGGGGTTGTGGGCTGGACATTCTGCTTCTCTTGGTCCCAAGTCTAGGGCTCCGGGCAGAGGTTGCCCAGGACACATGGTGAAGTGGATAAAGTGTTCATGACAGCCCCGTGTCCTGTTAATGGGTTCTGTGAACCACGTCCACCTGGGGGAGGGGCGGCCCTACCCATGGGCACAGCATGGTAAGTTATGCGGGACACTCTGTTGGGACTGAGCAGCAGCCCTGGTCCAGCACATCGATGGCCAAGGACGTGTCCCAGTGGTGGGCGTGGCTCTCAGATATACATTGGTGACCTCACTGTCAAACTGTCCTGGCTTTCAGGACCTTGGGTCTTTCTGAGCTTTAGTTCTGACATCTGTAAAATGGGGATGTTAATCCTTACCTAAATCACAGAGTTTTCCAATGAGCAGATGAGATAAAGTGAGAGAGCTTTGTAAATGGAAAATACCATAATGTGGGGAGTTCATGGCCAGAGATCACTGACGCCAATTCCATCATAGCCACTGGCCTAAGGGGGTGGCACCACACACAAAACCCTCCCCTGATGCCGGAAGCCTGAGGAGCAAGGGTCTCCTGGTATTTGTCCAGATGTGCATGTGGGAAATTTCCAGCGTCAGAATGACTCAACCTCAGAGATTAGCAGCTTTCATCTGGGCCCCTACTCTGTGTGTGTGTGTGTGTGTGTGTGTGTGTGTGTGTGTGTAGGAGTGGAAAGTGAGCCTATTTGGATACTAATCCTGGCTACGTCATTATCTTGCTTTACGACCTTGAGCATCTCACTTCCTCTTTGTGAGCCAAAATTTCTTCCTCTGAAAAAGGAGCTGGGCCAAGGATCCAGGAGAGAGAGAGAGAGAGAGAGAGTGTGTGTGTGTGTGTACTTCTTTGCAATCTTCCAAAGGTGGTGGCAGTCCCCAAGGCTGTTGTTCCAACATTATTGCCACCTGGACAAGAGGAAGGGACTGTGTCCACTGTAGACCTCTTCTTTGGGGGGGGTCCCTTGGGAAATGGAGTCTCTCAACCTTCAAACCTGAACCCAGCTCTGGGAGTCCAAAGGGGCTCCCACTGTATGCTTCTTAGTGGACATGGCCAGATGTGCTCTGGCTGGAAAGGCTGGTGTAGCCAACATGAGCAGTTGCTCTTTCCTCCGGCAATATGCCTGTCCTACAGAAGTCTTCCCTTGACCCTGGCTTTCTGAGATGAGTTGTGGGGTTACTGGTGGGCTTGGTGGAGGGCAATACTGAGCCTGTAAAAAGAGCTAAATGGTCTTGAGTGGGAGTTGGGAGGATCTCAGGTAGACAGGATTTCTTAGCTCCATCAGAGTCCGCCATCTTTGGAGGGTGACATTTTTTAGGTTTATAGTATTCCCTCTCACCAAGATTCTGAATTAGAAACGACACGTTCTGAACAGCTCTGTGACTTCTGCCGAACCTTCCCTGAAGCCATGGACCACGCTGGTGAAAGAACACAGCCGGGTGGGTGAGAGCACATGCTGGCGGGCCATTGGGCCTGGGCTCAGATCCCAGCTCTGCCACCGATCCACAGCTTGATCTTGGCAAGTGAGCTGCTCCAGGCCTTGGTTTGAGTGGACCCATGATTGAGAATAACATACGTATCTTGCAAAGGTCATGGTCCTCAGTTATAGAAAGACTTATAAGCTAAACTCCTTTTAGAATTTCTTGAGGGGGCAGGACCAGCCGCTCTATGAGGCAGAGATTTTACTAGATCGGCATGTCCCAAAGCGTGCTCCGTGGAACACCGGGTGTGCGGAGATGACATGCAGAGGGTCTGGGGCTGCGAGCGAGTTTGGGCAGAGCTGGGTTATGTACAGGTAAACAGCTGTGTTGGCTGCAGGGCTTTCCCCAACCTTTACTAAGCCCAGATAGCTCAGGAAGCTCCAAGAGCGAGTGTTTTCTTAGCACTCAGTGTTTCCTTAGAATCATTTGCCTGTGGAACTCTTTTCCCACAAGGCATACCACAGGACACATTTTGGGAAGAGTTGTCATTGCACGCCTCTTTCTCTCTGGGCTCCCAGGAAGATTCTGCCTCTATCTGAAGCTTACACAGAGTAACCACATCAGCGGGGATCTTGGTATATTTATACCCCACATCCACTCTGCGGTGCTGGTTTTCTATTTTTGTTTTGCTGTACATATATTTTTTAGTGCAGGATGCCTCAGATGCTGTGTGGAAGCAAGGAGGGTGGAGATGGCATCCTGTGGAGATAAAGAGCCCGCAGTAGTTCTCCAGATAGTTCTGAGTCCTTAGGAGCTGGAGGCAGGGGCTGGGGTGCAGTTCATCACTGCCATCATTCTGATCACCCCTCGGGACACTGGGGTGAATGTAGCCCCTTGGGGATTCCTTCCAGTTCTGATCATTTTGCCCCCAGTGAGGAATAAAGGAGGGCAGATGTCAGATGTGTATGTCATACAAGAGCTGCTTAAGAACGTAAAAGCAACCTTGCACTGGTCACTGCTGACCTCAGAAATGACGTCATTTCTATTGCTGCATTTAGCTTTGCTAAGAAGACAGAGAGAGCCGGGCCATGGGCAGGAAGCCCTGGCTTGTGACGAGGTGGTCTTAGGTATGGGTGAGCCAATTGGGAATGAACGTCCCGGCCTGCCATGGCCACCCTCAGAGCTGTGGGCCAGCAAGGAGCATGTCCCAGGAGCCTGCCTGCAGGGGCAGGGAGCAGCCAGGAGCACTGTCACATGGAGACGGCTGGGTCCTGTCTCCTGGGAGAGGGGTCTTTCTTTGAACTCTGAACTCTGAACCCCCAATAAATAGATCTCTCCCTGTATATTTCAAATAATCCAAGTGTGTAGATGGGGGGCCTTGGAGAAGTTGCCCCTACCAACCCCCCAGCTCCCTATTTCCCTGGAGCATTTCAATCTGCAGGGAGCAAATCAGAGAAATCAATTTAGTGGGTTGTGATCAGCATTTTATAACATGAACTAGGATAGAAAGTATTAGAATGCTTTGGTGGTGATAGTGGGGGTTAAGTGTTATTTCATGAAAGATAGATAGGCAGAAAGGCATGCAGATAGATCGAAATGGGGTTGTGGTGGATAAGGTGTTACTATAGGTTGTACTCAGGGACATCTGGGAGCCTCTGGCACCAGCTGAGAGGGTGCATCTGCTCCCTGGGTCTGTCCTGGGGACTGGGGCCCCAGTTCCAACGGAGTTGTCCCTCCACACCCAGAGAGAAATATACCCTGAAGACAGAGGCTTGTGATGTGTCTTCCTTTGAAAAAGACATTTTTGTGTCAATCAGACCACTGATGCCTGGGAGTCCCCACTGGTAGAGAAGGGAATCCCCATTCTGGCAGACAAGGAGGTGTCATTGTCAGCTGGGGTGTGTCCAGTCAGACTCTGCAGGCTGCACGAGGAGGCGGAATGCTAGATTTGGAATTTTCAGTTCTGGTTCTAATCCTGGGTCTGCCACTCACTGCTGTGTGACTTACGGAATGTGACTTGCCCGCTCTGGGTTTCTGTGTACTCACATACGAGGGGAGGACTGGACCAGGTGATTTCTCTTCTAAGGTCTTATCTTGCTCCTATAGTTGTTCCAGGATGGCACTGAGAAAATCTGGGTCTTGGAGGAAATTACAAAAGGGATGCCAGTGTTGCTCCCAGATTGCTTCCTATCACTCCTGAAGCAAAGGGTTTGGTCAGCCTGAGGCCGATCAGCTAGGTGTGTCCATAGACCTTGGTGGTGGCAGGGGGATGGCCGCTCCCTGGCAGTGCCAAGGGTATACGATACAGAGGCAGCTGAGCCTGAGCCTGGTCTCCATGGACAGCATTTATTAGACGCCATTCTCAGTGTGAAGACAGATAGGCAGGAGGGGAGGAAGGGAGGCCGTGGCAGCCATAGCCTTTGGGGTCCAGGGGCTGCCCGGGGTGGGGCGTGGGCGTGGGGGCGTGTCACCCACATGTATTGCATATTCTGTGGCAGTGTGCCCAGGCAT
Organism: Canis lupus baileyi; assembly: GCF_048164855.1. Classification (NCBI taxonomy): domain Eukaryota; kingdom Metazoa; phylum Chordata; class Mammalia; order Carnivora; family Canidae; genus Canis; species Canis lupus. The sequence continues at coordinate 44,424,893 of NC_132849.1, forward strand.
AAGGCATTGGGGAAGCAGAAAGGCTGCCTGCAGTGGGAGGGCGTGAGGGGGGAAGCAACATCGGCCTTCCAGCTCCCTGGGAAAGACCCAGCTGGAGACCGAGCAGTCTGCCATGCTCTGCTGAGGACTGTTTGGCCTCCTTCCTCACCATCTCCCTGCAACTTTGGTTGTGGCTCCCTCGGGACTGACGGGACAGGACCCCTCGAGGGCAGGGTCACACACAGGACAGAGGCAGCCAGCACTGCCCCCCAGCCCCACACATAAACACAGAGGGCACCCCTGGGTCCCGGGCCCTCTTCTCCTTGGCACCTGGGCAGCCAGCTCCTCCACACCGAGACAGGACTGACACACAGGCCAGACGTCTTGTCTTTCAGGGGTTCCCAGAGGCTGGAGCATGCGGCTGGGGTGCAGCCGAGGCTGAGCACCCTCTGGGTCCCCCACCCCAGCTTCTCTGAATACCAGGACTGGCCTTGCTCAGCAGTGGTAGGGCGCTGACATGGGCACAACACAGGAGGGCAGTCTTGAGTGGGGGAAGGCCCCTCACCCGCCCCTCGATGCTGCCCTGAGACAGTTCCAGCTCCAGCTGTGGATCCCAACAGTGGAGTCTAGGGTCTCACCTCCATCTGCTGCTCTGTGTCAGGGTTTCTGGTTGCAGGTGGGGTCGGCAGCGGGCACATCAGGTCCAAACTCCCTACCTGGGAGGGGCATCCCTTGCTGCAGCCTTAATTTATCTCCAGCTACCTGGGACCCGGGCACCATCACTGGCTGTAGAGCCAGGGATAATGTCCCAGTAGGATATGCTTGACAGTTCTCTAGCTCATTCTACCCAATTCCCAACCCCCTAGAGCCCCAGCCAGGAGCTTGGCTTTCTTCCATGAGCCTCAGCCCTGCTTCCTTGTTTGTGAGCAGGCAGTCCAGAGACTGAGGGGTCCTGCCTACCTCAGGGTCCCAGCCAGAGCCCCTGGCTCCCTGCCAAGTGGCGTAGATGCTGAGCCCCAACAATGGCTCAGTCCTGGGGTCTGCCTCCGGTTTAAGCCCCCGTGGCTCACACCATGCCTGGGTGTGTAGGGCAGGAGCTCTGCTTTCAACAGTGGGCAGAGGAGTCAGAAGGAAAGGGCGCTGAGGCTTAGAACAAGCAGCCTGGGTTCTTGTTCCCCTGTGCCTTTTGCTATCTGTGTCACCTCGGGCAACTCACTTCCCCTGTCTGGGAGTCAGTGTCACCTGTAAAACGGGGATGAGAACTCCTGCCCTGGTGACCTAACCGGGGCATTGTGAGAATCAAGCGAATGAATAGTCAGGACAGGGTTTTCAGAGGCTAAACTCATTCCACAGATTTAAGAGTTGGTTGTTGTCAGCAGTGGCCGGGGATGGCAAGTATGAAGTTTTCTGTTCAATTCTAAGGGCAGTGTCTGAGGCTGGACTTCTCTCACCCCTATGTGGGCTGGAGGCCAGTAAAGTCTCACCTACCACTAGACCACCCTGCAGCCTGGAGGGCCACTACCTCCCCCTCGCTTCCCTGTCCCTCCTGCAGCCTGCCCGTCCTTGTTTCAGTCGGCCTGCCTTCTGGGGACTAGCTCTAGGGACTGCTGGCTTTCCACTTTCTCCATAACTGCGAAGCCATGCAAAACAACACAAAAGGTAGTGGGAGGTTGGGAGACACAGCTGGGGATGGGGAAGGGGAGTGGGGCTGAGTGGGGGTGACCTGAACAAAGACACCCTGGCTTTTGGAGCCTCGGGAAGGTGGGAGACCTGGCAGGACAGAGGTATAAATAGAGATGCAAACTTACACGGAACACGAAGTTCCCTCCGCACGGAGGAGGAGGGTGGGGGTGGTCTGGGTACCAGCAGGGCCTCTGAGAACTGGGGAGCTCCTTCGATTTCCAGAGGGACGGGAGGCTCCCAGCTTCTGCCTTCCTTCCCCCACCCCCACCCCCCGAATTTCACATTTCTCGGAATTTGCAGGGCACGGATGTCCTGAGACATCCTCAGAGCCCGGGCTCCTGCCGGCTGGTGCACGAGCAGGCACAGTTGGAGATGGGGGGGTCAGGGGAGGGGTGAGGAGGGGCGTGGGGGGAGCCCCGAGGGGCCTCCTCCAGGACCCCTGGGGCTCCTCTGGCAGGAGCGCCCCCTCCCCCGCCCCGCCTGCACCCCCAGGCGCTCCGGGCCCCGCAGGGGCGTTCACACGGAGCTCCTGCGCTTCATGAGGCCGCGGAAGGTGGACAGGCTGTGCAGGCCCGTGGACACGGAGCTGATGGCCGAGCGCTGCGCCCCGCTGCACAGGCAGCGGTGCGAGGGCGTGTCGCTGTAGCGGCCGCCCCCGCCCGGCGACGAGTGGCTCTGCTCGACGCACGTGTCGGACGTGGAGAGGTCCCGCGGGATGATCATGGGGATGGAGTACTGCAGCTTCTCGCGGCTCTTGTACCAGAGGCACGAGCACATGGACTGGAAGTGCAGCACCTCGGCGTACACGTTGCGGAAGCCGCCGCCGCCCGCCGCCGCCGTGGACGAGGCGGTGTCCGTGGTGTGCGCGCTGCCACCCGCGCCCCCGCCGCCGCCCCCGCCCGCGCCGCCCCCGCCGCCCCCGCCCGCCTGCCCGTTGCGCGTGAGCAGCGCGCGGTGCTCGGCGTCGCGCTTCTCGTCCTCGGCGTTCATGGTCATGAAGCGCAGCACCACGAGGTTGAGGAAGGCGCCGATGACCGTGAGGCCCGTGAGGATGTACACGAAGCTGAAGGCCACGTACTGCGGCTGCGTCTGCAGCGCCTGGTCCTTCTGCAGCGCCACGTAGTCGCCGAAGCCGATGGTGGTGAGCGTGATGAAGCAGTAGTAGTAGGCCTGGAAGAAGGTCCAGTGCTCGTAGTAGGAGAAGGCGGCGGCGCCGATGCACAGCGTGCTGATGCACGAGAAGAAGCCGATGAGCACCATGTTGGCCATGGACACGTCGGCGCGCCGCATGCCCAGCCCCCTCTTGGCGCGGTGCAGCAAGTACTTCACGAAGGTGTTGATGCGCTCGCCCAGGCTCTGGAACATGACGAGCGTGAGCGGGATGCCCAGAAGCGCGTAGAACATGCAGAACACCTTGCCGCCGTCGGTGCTGGGCGCTGCGTGGCCATAGCCTGGGGGAAGGCGGGGGAAGAGGAGAGAAAGCACGCACTGTGGGGCCGCTCTTCCAGAAACCCTGCCCCTTCCCCCGAGATCTCTGCCCTCCACCTCCCCCGGCTTGGCAGATTCGGGCCTCTCCTTCCAGCCGACACTAACGGGTGCATCCTTGACCCCCCACACCGTGCCAGTTCCTCGTTGATGCTCTTGGTCGACTCCATAGGGTAGGTGGGAAGGAAAGGAGGAAACTGGGAGGGTTAAGCGATTTTTCCAAGGTCCCACCGTTTGGAAGTAGACCAACCTCACCTGCGTGTGAACGGGAGTCTGTTTGGCTACAAAGACCTAACTTTGCTAAATCTAGAGAAGAAGCTGACTCATAATGCAGTGGGAACTTCGTCCAGAGGTAGCAGAGATAGTGTGAAGGGTACTGGCAGGTCATCTGGGAGACCTGGGTTCTAGTTCAGTGTCTGGGGGCTTTGGACCTGTTCCTTGTCCTCGCTGGACCTCAGTTGCCTTGCTGTAAGGGGTGGGAGTGGACATCCCATGATTCACTGTGGAGGGAAGGACACTGAAGCATGCATGGATGGCTCCTTGATGACTCCCCTGCTGCCAGCCAAAGCTTATGAGGGTAGTTGGCAACTGGGGCCCTCCAGTCTCCCTGAGGCAGCTGGCCTACTAGTGTCAGGGGAGAAAGGAGACATTGCCTCTCTGCCAGCTGGATGAATGATGCTCCAGGGTCTTCACTGGCCCAGTCTGGAGCCCTGGGGTCATCTTCTGTGCCTGGTCCTGAAGTAGAGTCTGTCCTCATGGAGAGGTGGCTTTGCCCCTGGTAAAGCAGAGACTTTGCCTGTCCTTCCAGGTGTTTCTATCACCAGCCAGACAAAACCGACCCCTGTCTCCTCCACACTGCCCCCAGCCTTCACTAAGCAGGGAGCTGGGCAGAGGCAAAGCTTCCCTCTGAACCAGCCACGAAATGGCCTTAGGTCAGGAGTTGTGCCTGGAGACCTGGAGGGGAAAAGACCCTGGATAGGAACTCAGAAGCCCTAAGCACACATTCTGGCCCTGTCACTAGGGGCTGTGTGACCTTGGGCAAATTACTCCCCCCCTCTCAGAGCATGTTTCCTTATTTGTAAAATGAGGTCTGCTGGTCCTGGTCCTGCTTTTTTCACTGGGCTGTTAAGATACTTATTACTTTTATTAGTAGGATTATTATAATAAAATAATGCTGGTTGGCAGGATTTCCAATTTCCTCCTAAGTCTTATCAAAATGTAACCAAAAGCTTCTTTTTCCATGCAGCTGTCCAGGATTCCTCACTGGAAAAGATCTTCTCTGCTTTGAGTGGCACTGAGAATGTTCAGCTTTTGAACTCTAGGGCCAGTATTACCACCATCCCTGCTCTGTTCCCTAGGTCCCCCAACCACATATGTACAGTTAACCACTGGCTTGGGGTGAAAGGGTGGGCACTGCAGCACCTTGTCATGTTTCTGTCAAGCTTCCCCTCCCCGTTGCCAGCCACACCTGTGGAGCATGCCCAAAACATGTGGATGGCAAGGTAGGGCACCATGTACTTTGGTGTCTATTCTGAATTAGAATTCTGACTCTGCCATTGGCTGCTTTATTTTTGTTTTTAAAAACAAAACATGTGAGCCTCAGTTTCCACATGTGTAAAATGGGGCTAGTAAGTAGAAAGTCTGTCTCACAGGGCTTTTGGGAGAAATAAATGAGATAATGTGTATAATGCACTTAGCCCACTTAGCCTAGAGTCTGGTACATATCAAATGCTCAATAATGGCTCACTATGATTAGTAATGAATGAAGTGCCAGATCTCCCTCACATTTCCAGGCGGGGGCGGGGGGGGGGCGGCAGTTCAGTTCCAGTCAAGCTGGCATCTCTATTAGCCCAAGGCCATTTGAATCTTAAAGCTCAGGAAGATCCGGGGACAGCTGCTTGGAGTGTGTGAGGCTGTGGGATGCCCTTAGAATGGACTCCCCTGCCCTCCACCAGGGCACCTAGCTGGTTGACTGTGTCACTCTGTGCCAGGGGCCTGGATAGCTGAGCTGTTGAGCTGCCATGCCTGCCTGGCCTGTCTGTGTCCCAGCAGGGCGAGAACAGATTGTGCCCGCCAGCTCGGCCAAGGCAGCCAGACCACAACTCACCTCGACAGCTGGGCAGGCCTGAGCCAGAGCTACATCTTATCCTGTCCTTCCCTGTCCCCCAGGCCAGCACTGCCCTGGGTGTGGGGGAGGGCATGGCACTGGGGATGGGGCTGGACATTGATTGGGTAGCATGGGCCCAGCCCCAGCTTGACCACATGCTGGCTGTGTGACCTTGGGTGAATCCATTCCCTTTCTGGACCTCTTTTGCCTTGTCTTCACTCTGGGGGATTGAGCTGCAGCTGTTAATACCCAGCCTATTGGGTGGGGGGATGGGGTAAATGGGTGACAGGCATTAAGGAGGGCACATGATGAGATGAACACTGGGCATTATACTTATGTTGGCCGATTGAATTTAAATTAAAAAAAAATTTAAAAAATACCCAGCCTGGTTGCCCAACACAGCTGCCGTCAGGAGTAAAGTAGAGACTGGCTGTGCAAATACTTCAGAACCTGTGGGGCTCGTGATGAAGCAGTGGTGATGGGATCTCACAGGGAAAAGGCTGCCTGGAGTGTGGTCAGGGCAACCTCTGTGGGGTCAATGGTAAGGACCTCCCCTCTCACCACCACCACCACTACCACCTTGCCCTGTGCTCATTCAGAGGCTCTGACTTCTCTGGGACCCATCGTTATTTAGGAAAACCCAGTGTCTGCTGGCCTGGCAGCACTGTGGCTGCCCACAAAGCCCCCAGCTGCAGAGAGGTCATCCCTGGTCTAAATACAGCCCATGTCCCAGCAGACGTGAAGCCACCTTCTTCCCCTGGGCCTGTCTGCACCCTCCTGGCCTCTGCTGGCTCAGGTCCTGAGGGCCTTTGTGTTTTCCCCAGCTCCCAGCCAGAGGCAACAACTCCTTCCTCTGCCTGCCTTCTATTGGTGTTCAAAGCAGTGGCACAGCCAGGCTTACCCAAAGGCTTTTATCAAGCCAGAGCCTCATGCCCCGCTCTATGCACTGTCCTGTCCAGGGTGGCCCCAGCCTGGATGAACCTCACCCTTGGGGTCAGATGCCTCCTGCTGCCCACCCTTCCTCCCTCCCTCCCATGGGCTGAAGCTTAAGGTCTTATCCTTCAGATACATTTTAGACTTTAATCCCGAAAAACTTCCACAAGGCCATGATTATGACTATCTCTGTTTTATAGCTGAAAAAGGCTGGAGAGGCCTTGTGAGTTGGCCAAGGCCTCTAGGACTTTCTGACTCATCGCTCATTCCGATGCCTCAGAGCCGATTCATCACCCAGGAAGGGTGAGCAGGATGGGAAACTGAGACCCTGAGAGGAGTGCCATCCACTTGGAGCCTCATCCTTGGGCACTGCCCGGAGCCAGATGTGGCTCAAGTGGCAGCAAGAGCGCCATGCCCGGGAACCAGATGCTTCTCTGAGTACCTGGCCCAGAGTAGGCGTGCCCTCGTCCCCTCATCTGTTCCCTTGTCACTGGGTGAAAGGGCAAGGGAGCTGTGAGGACCTGCTGACGTGGGCTCCCAGCTGGGAGGAGTGCCAGCTAGGGTGGAGCCACTCCCGGGGGGCCCTGGAACTTCTGGGAAGTAACTGGGAGTTTGGCAAGGCCTGTCTGCCTGCCAGCAGGCCCGCCGCCTACCGGGTCCTTGCCCACGTCAGGCGTGGGTTTACGAGAGAAGGGGCAGAAGGTTGTCCCCACCTCCTTGCCGTCCAGCTCTGCAAGTCTTTGGGCAAGGGGCTCCCTCAGTCCTTGTGTATCGCTGACACACACAGAAGCTGTGCTCTGGGGCTGATTCCCCGAGGACCTTCCCTCACAGGCCTGATGGACTGACCAGCCACAACTCACACCTCGACCATGAGACTCTAGCCACTCCCTCTCAGAGTACTGGCCCGGGCTGTCACTGCCCCTCATTCTCCCAGCCACCCTTCCTGAATCCACCAGACTCATGGGTTCTCAGAGCCAGAGAAGTGCTTAGTGATCCTCTGACCCAATCCTTGTGGTACAGATGAGGAAATAGAGGCCCAGAGAAGGAGAGGGAGCTGCTCAAGGTCATACAGCCAGTGAATGGCAGCGCAAGGACTATATCCCAGGGTCCTCAGTTCTAAACTCAATGCTCTGCCCTCTGGTGTCTGGCTCAGTGTGACCAAGGTTGACTTGTTCATTCAACAAGGCCCCAGCAGCCCCTGCTTGTGAGCAGCTCAGCTAAGAGATGGTCCTGGAACCTGTCTGGAGGCATAGAATTCACCTGAGGAAGCCAGGTGGCTGGACATGTAAATTAATTATGTGGTCTGACATAAATATTAATTATGGATATTTGGGGCAGCAGGAAAAATGAGAGTGGGGCACGAAGCCTCCAGGCCTCAGTTTCTCTGTTTTCTTCCTGATAATCACCAAGGAACTCGGAAACTGGCCAAAGCTGTCTTCTTGGGAGATGCAGAGGGTGAGGGGTTGGAACCCCCACTCCCTTATTGGATTTTCTTTCCCTGTGGCCTACTTCCTTCTAGTTAAAGCACACATTATCAGTCTGAACCCTTGGTGATGGCCTTGGCTGGACTGGGCTCAGTTGCCCGTTCTCCACTGACTTCATGTGCCCGACAGTCTGAGTGCCTGACCTCTTACCCCTGGCCTAGCTGGCTGCAAAGCTGGAACTCTGACTACAGCCTTGGGTGGAGATGAAAGCATGGGGCTACAGAGGTGGGAGATCTGGAGGTCTGACCTGGCCCTGGCCATAACTGGTTTTGTGTCTTGAGCAAATCCTTTCCCTCCCTAGGCCTGGATCTTCCTCCTCTGTGACATGCAGGTTAGGGCAAGATAAAAGGTTCCCATCATTTTCCCTGCTAGGGGATACCTTTTATTATTTTTTTCTATTAGTCCACCCATTTGTAGAGTCTAAATTTTGAAAGATTTATTTATGAAGTACAATGTGTCGATCAGTGCGGTGTAGCTACGAGATAGAACGGGCGTTGGATAGATAATTGTGAAAGCAAGAATTAATTCTTTCCCCATCTAAGTGAATTAGGAGCAGCCCTGTCAATCAGACTTCTGATTAGCATGGGCTGATTCTAGAGACTGAATTAAGTTATTGTTATGCTTTTAAATACTGAAAATAGATTCTTTCTATTTTCTACAGGGGATCTTGGTGGTTTGGTGGTGTGGATGACCACACAGTGCCTGCAGCCAAACAGAGACCACATTTGGCCGAGCAACTCATCTTCTAGTGTCTAGTGAATATTAATTGAGTATGAATAGTTTGGGGGAAACATCAAGATTAGATGGTCTTTAAAGTTCCTTTTGGCACCAGCAGTCTGATGCGTGTTTCCCAAAGTTAATTTTCTGGAACACCAATTCCAACAGACTGCTATAACTGATGGATGAGCAAAGGGTTGCTTGGTTTGATTAAATTGGAGGAATGCTGGATGCTGAATTTAAGAGGATTGTTATCGCTGGATGTAATTGTAGGCTTCATCAGTGCCATACCTGGGCTAAGGTGTGAGGCGGGTCAAAGTCAGGGGAATGTGCTAAGTTTTCTCACTTATTTGACCTTAGAGGCCTTTCCTTTCAGTGCGCATTGGTGGAGAGGTGTTCCTGGAGCACAGTTTGGGAAATGCCTGTCTTTCACCATGAAGCACTCTAAGGTCTTCCCTCTAGGTCTTTGACTTTGAGATTCTCAGATGTCCAGTCCCTGGTTGGCCCGGCCCTTCTGTAGGTTAGAAACACCAGCCCTTGGCAATGCCTGGCTGCATTCTGTTTCCTGGTTCCCTGTAGACCTAGTTATCTAATGTAAATACAGGCACCAGCCCGGCTAATGTTTGCCCTGAGGGAAGATGGATCAGACCTATGGCCTGAGGCACCTGAAGGCTTGAACTCCTAGCCGAGCTGGGCTGGTGCTCAGAGGTGGACACGGGGCGGAGGATTGACCTTGGAGATGCCTGGGCCTGGTGGGGCAGCCAGAGAGAAGTGGGGGCTTGTGGGAGACTCAGGCCTCTACAGGGAAGTAGCTACAAGACCCAGATGCCCCCTAGAGGGTGGCTGGGCTCTCCCGCAGTGTCTGCAGAGAGCAATCAGGCCTGAACCCGCGGGTGCCCTCAAAAGGCCCACTGAACATCCTGCCTCCTCAGGGCCCAGAGGTGCAGACAGGGAGCCGCCCCCTTGGACTGAAGATGGCAGCAGAGTGGAGCCAGGAAGTGGGACAGGAGGCTCCATAGGAGTCTAATTGGTGTGTTAAAGGAGATGAGGCGGAAGGAAGCTGGCAGGAGTGCCCAGGCACTTGGAAGGAGGGAGGAGGCTGCCGGGCCTAGGGGAGACGCGGAAGGGAATACAGGCCTTCTACTCCAGTTTTACGGTCCAGCTCTCACAACACCTTTCCCAGAACCCTCTGGGATCTTCCCTCGTGCTGGAGGTCTGCTCCCCGCTGCCTGGTGGCAGTGCCGGCCTTTCTGCTCTCAGGTCTGCAGAGGAGCTCTGCGGGGCTCTGACCTCCCAAGGGGCTGGCAAGTCCCCTCAGTGTCCAGCACTAGGCCTGGTGGGAGCCACCGCTCAGAAAATGCTGTTCCACCTGGAAGGTTGGGGTGGGTGGAATCTCCCCTTAGACATCCAGCAGGGGGAGGGGAAGTGGCTTTCCGGCAGGAAGGCCTTCAGTGACTCACACCTCCGTCCTTCCTGTGGCCCCAGGCCCCTGCAAAGTGAGGTCAGCTTCAGGGCTCCAGAAGGAATCCCCCTGCCCTAGGCCTGGGAAAGTACCAGGGCCTCATGGACCTGGGGTGGGGGAAGGGACCAGGGTACAGAACTGGGTCTGGAGTTTGTCCCTTCCAGGCTAGAGCTCCCAGGAAGGATAGCTCTGTAGCACAGCACCCTCCCTCCCTCCCTCCTGCCCCTTCCCAAGGCCTCTTTCCCATCTTCCTAGCTCATCCTCCAGCTCTTCTCTCCATTCCTCACTGGCAGGTGTTCTGCCTGCCCCTGCTTTCCCACCAGACTTGCCACCTGGGGGCCCACTGCTCTGCACCCACTGCTCTGTCCTCTCTCTGTTTTAGCTCTGCCCCGTCCACGGGAGCCCCCCTGCAGTAGTTCAGGGTCCTCTGGTGTAGGACAGCCCCTGCCACTCCCATCCCCCACCCTCCCCTGGCCCACGTGGGATTAGGGGGAGTTAAGGGGGAGGGTGCTGGTGTCATGGAAAATCCCTGCGGCAGCCAAGGTCAGTGTTTGCAGACACAGCCTGGCCTGGAGCCAGGCCTGCCTCCCTGGCCAGCTCCCTCTGGCCTATCCCAGAGGCTGGCTTTGCACAGGGGCCCTCCAAGGCACCCCAGGGCTGCTCTGGGTGCCTGCGGCTGCGAGACCAGTCAGTCCTGGAGGGTGAGACACTATGGAGTTCAACTCGCTCATTTTATAGATGAGTAGACTGAAGCCCAGAGAGGGACAGGGACTGGCCCTAGGAGGCATCAAGTCACTAGCAGAGCCAGGAATGGCTTCCAGGGCCCTCTGTCCTCGTGAGTCTTTTTTTTTATTTATTTATTTTTTTATTTATGATAGTCATAGAGAGAGAAAGAGAGAGAGGCAGAGACATAGGCAGAGGGAGAAGCAGGCTCCATGCACCAGGAGCCCGATGTGGGATTCGATCCCGGGTCTCCAGGATCGCGCCCTGGGCCAAAGGCAGGCGCTAAACCGCTGCGCCACCCAGGGATCCCCTGTCCTCGTGAGTCTTAACTTCAGAGGGGAACATCCTAAAATCTCTTCTGGTAGGCCAGGAATAGTGAAGGCTATCGTGAAACTCCACTAAATCAGGGGCTAGCTTGAGACTGGGTTAGACTTGAGGTTGGCGATGGGGCCAGGGTAAGTAGACCCAGATGAGGTCAAACCATGGTCCTTGACCTCAAAACACTTTCTATCTGAAGTGAAACAGAGGAAACGCCTCAGTAGAAGCACTTTGGAAAACTTCAGTGTCCTGTACAAAGAAGAGACTGTTATTACACACATTATTCAAATGCCTGGCCTTGGGGGGAATTATCTTAGGAAGAATTGAAAACAGGGGCTGAAGGAGGGCTGGAGGTGGAGACTTCAGTTGGGCCATCAGGAGGGGCTTCCTGGAGGAGGTGGCCTTTGCCCTGAGCTCTGAAGGATGGATGGCGAATGCAGAGTTCTGACAGAGGGGAGCTGCTGAAGCAAAGACACAATGCAAGATGTGTGGCACAGTAGCGGCAGAGAAAATATACCTGTCTGAGGCTAGTGAGCATTCTCACAAAGTGGGGGAAGGGAGACCAACAGACTCTCAGGAAGGCAGCTTTATGATACGCATCAACAGCCTTAGAAATGTGTCTGCCCAGTGACCCTGCAATGCCACTTCTAGGAATCTCTGCTGGGAAAATAACCAGAGATTGGAACAAAGATTTATGAACAAGGATGTTTATAGCAGCATTTTCATTGTGAAAAATTGTAAACAGTCCAAATGTTCACCAATAGGGTTTGGTTAAACATATTAAGGTATATTTATGTGGTGGAATATTGGGCAGCCATTAAATATACTCTTCAGGAGTCTCTTAATTACGTAGAAAACCACCACAGTGTTAAATAAAAATGGCAGGATGCAACACTTTATGTAGAAGGGGATGCTATACTAGATATATAAATATAAAAAAATGTATCTACACACATGTAGAAAGAGAAGCTGGAAAGAAATATACTAAAAAGCTTATAGAGTTTATCTCTGAATCGTGGGCTCATGATTAACTTTAATTTGCTCTTATGTATTATACAATATATATTTTGTATAAAAATCTATTATTTTTATAAGTAGATAGCAACGCATATTATAAATCTAACTGATGAAAACTCTAAATTTTTTGGAGAAGAAAGGTACACTTGAGCAGCGTAGGTTGGTAGGGAGAGCAGGGGCTAAAATGTGAAGTGCTTTAAAGGGCAGGTGTAGGAGTTCAGATCTTCGCTTGAAGGCAGTGAGGAGCCACTCATAGCTCCTGAGTAGGGAGGGGATGTGGCAAAGAAGTGTCAAGATGGATTTTCCTTGCATTCCTATTCAGGGGGTGGCAGTGGGAGATGGGGGGACCAGGAGGTTTCAATGCGCAGGGCCCTGTTGTCAAGTGCTCCGGCCCAAACTGGAGTCAGGAGGGGAGAGGGAAGAGGAGGGAAGAAAGAGTAGATACACAATGTGTGAGATGCTCTTGCATTTGTGGGCTGCAGCCATAAGCTCTGTGAGGGCAGGGATTTTTGTCTCTTGCTACTGTTATTTTCTCCACGCCTGGAAGCATGCTTGGCACATAACTGGCATTTACTTAATCTCTGTTGAGTGAGGCAGTTAAGGGAGGGAGGCATCAACAGGGAGCCTGAGGCCTGCAGCAGGCAGCGTCACACGACAGGGTAGCAACCCTGGTTGTCGTTGGAAGGGCACTGACCTGGGGCTTAGGGGACCTATTACAGGCCAGCTGCTGTGCCCAGTGGTCACAGCCCAGGCCTGTGGCCTGTCTGCATCCTTATGACCAATTGGACAGGATATGTGTGAACTCAGAACTTCTAACAGATTGGATCTGGTGGGGTTTTAATTAAACGAATCCACCAGGGACAGTCTGGCATGGAGAAAGTAATTCTACAGCACAATTTAAAGTGGGCTTGGCTGTCTCGGCAGATGGCCGGAGATACCAGTCCTCCTCTGTGTGCTTCTTGAAAGGCTGTGTCTGTAACTCTGGCATCTGGCTGGCCTGAGTCCTACACTTAACACTTTCTGGCTTTTTCTGTTTTGCCCATGGAGGAGAAGCAGGCATATGTTGGCATCTCCTTGTCAGACTCCCCCAAAAGGGGCTGAACTGCTTCCAACAAGAAGCCCTGTTGTGTCGTGGGGGTAGCAGTGGCCAGCCCAGGTGTTCCCTGTTGGCTGCACCATGTGTCCTGGAGCTGAGCCTGTCCAGAGCCCGGCTGCCTGAAATCTCACCCTTTAGGCAGTGCTCCAGGGGGGGCAGCATGGGCCCAAAGGGGCAAGGGTGCACAGAATTAAAGCACCCAACCAGGAGTCAGAGCCTTGGCTCGCATCCCGGCTCTTGCTACTACCTTGCTGTAAGACAGGAGTTGGCAAACTTTCTTCTATAAAGGGCCAGATAGTAAATATTTTAGATTTCATAGTCCATATGGCCTCTTGCAACTACTCGGCTCTGCCATTATATCAAGAAGGCAGCCATAGACAATATGGAAATGAATGGGTGTGGCTGTGTTCCAATAAAACTTTATTTATAAAAATCAGTGGATGGGCCAAATTTGGTTTCTGGGCCCTCGTTTGCTGAGTCTGCTGTAGGGCCTTTGTTAAGGCATGCCAGCATCCTAAGCCTCAATTTTCTTACCTATCAGATGGAATGTTAGATTAGAAGGTTATTTCTTCTCCAAGTTGTATTTTAGGATTTAATAAATTGCTAGCTCCCCTTGTCCCATGTACCATGCATAGGCCCAGAAGAGAGGAGTGAGTTTTGAGCAGGATCTCGAGCCCAGATCAGCATGTGAAATTGGTGTCCTCGGCTCTTGGAGGCCACAGCTACATTTCCACATTGGTGAACAGCACTCCTGCTTTTCTTCTTCCTGATGAGCTTCTATTCCTCCATCAAAGCCCATTTCAAAAATCACTCCCTCCATGAAGCCTTCCCTGATCCTACTTATCTAAATGAATCAGTTCTCCTGGAACCCTTTATTCATCACTCACCATGCCTCAAACATTCATTCATTCAACTAGCAGACTTTTTGAGTCCTTAATACGTACAGTGCTCTAAGTTCTAGAATAATAATATTTTCTGTTTAAAGGCAATTCTCTTTCCACTGCCCCAGGCTGTCCCAGGACTTCCACAGGAATGAGAGTCAGAAGACCTGGGCTCTGGTTCTAGCTGTGCCACTGGGTGATCATGGGCAAGATCCTACCCTTTTCTTGGCCTGGGATCCTATCAGAAATGAAGAGACTGGAGATGTTCTTGAGGCTCTGTGACATTCTAGGATTCTGGACCTCTAGAGGGGCCTTGTGCCCTGCCCCACAAACAGTGGAGAAAGCACAGTTGGGTCCCCATAACAATGGCATTGAGCCATTGGGTGCACATCAGACACACAGCTGCTGGGGCCTGCATGTCTGTGGAGCTGTGCCAGCCAGCCAGCCCTGAGCAGATGTTGAGGGTCGCATGAGAACCCTTGTATTGTCTTGGGATGGGGCTAGAACTTGCAGTGCTCTGAGTAATGTCCCCTAGCAGAGGCAGATGGCAGCCAAAGTGGACTCTTCAGGCACCAAATCATGCCCCTCACCACACCCGCATCCAGCCTCTTGGCACAGGAGGCCACGTGGAGTCAGGGAGGAGATGGCCACATGTCCTGCCTGGGTCTCCCAGGGCCAAGGTGGGCCAGGGCGCTCAGGGAGTCTTGTTGGTCTACAGGTTCCCCCTACTGACTGCTGAGCCCTGAGGGACCCCTAGCCACACCCCCAGTTAGCCCTGGAGCCTCGAGTCTTTGTTTCTTTTTGTTTTTTTGGATGCTTCTTTGTTTTTTCTTCCATCTCTTTTCTCTTTTCCTTTTTCTCTCCTCCCCCTCCTCTTTTTTTTTTTTAAATTAAATTATCTCAATTTTCTTTTCCTTTTTTTTTTTTTATTGGAGTTCAATTTGCCAACATATAGCATATTCTTTCTCTTCTTATTTTGTCCTCTCAGACTCCCACTGGACTCTGAGGACAGTGGTGGCGGCTAGTACTTCTTGGTAGCTCAGTGCCTGGCACACAGCTGCTGAGAGTCCTGGGGGTGGTGCTGGTAGTAATACAGTAGTGGTGGTAGTAATAGTAGTAAGTAATGAAGCTTGCATTTTTGAGCATTTGTGTGCCAGGCACTGTAAATAGCATTATTTTAATCTTCACAAAAGCCTATGAAAAGAGGTATTACCTCCATTTTACAGGTGAGAAAATGGAGGTACAGAAAGTTTGTGAAACTCATTTAAGACCACACAGCTGGTGGGTAGCTGAGTCAGGGTACAAACACAGGCCTATTGCCTTGCACAGACTAGTTTTCTAGCTGGAGGGACTGAGTCCAGTGGCTGGGTGACTTGGACAAGGCCACACAGGTATGTCGTAGAACCAGGCCTTCCTGCTCTTTCTTCTGCATCTTGGTGGCCTCCAGGCCTTCTGGACTGGGGTCAAAGCTGGTGCCCTCTCCAATTACCATTCCTCCTCCTTCCCATCCGGGCCCTTCTCCCAAGAAGCTGGACCTCGGCGTCCATAGAAGATGACCTCCCTGGCCTGAGCGAGAGGTCAGGAGGCAGTGGGGCACTCAAGAGCCAGCCCTGGGAGAGGGGACACAGCACTTTTGGAGACTGAGTGGAAGCAGGGGACCCAGGAAGGCTGTGATACCTGGCTGGTCTCAAGAACATCAGCTGAAAAATCAGAGAGGCAAAGATGGTTTCATTCCCTCTCAGCTTGTCTTAATTATTAGAACAAACGTTTCTTAAGCACCTCCTCTTTTGCGCCAGGCCCTCTCCTATGTGCCGGGAAAGGACATGGGACAAGGATGGCTTGGATTGTGCCCTCAAGGACCAGAAACAAGCTATTGGGTAGCTGAGAGAAGACCATCCCTTAGGTAAAGACTTTCCCCAGGATGTGCTGAGTCTATGCCAGAGGAACCATTCTGTGACAGGGGGACCGTGGGCACCCAGAAGCCAGAAGGGAGTTGGAAGGCAGAGCA
Source organism: Canis lupus baileyi (assembly GCF_048164855.1). Classification (NCBI taxonomy): domain Eukaryota; kingdom Metazoa; phylum Chordata; class Mammalia; order Carnivora; family Canidae; genus Canis; species Canis lupus. The sequence continues at coordinate 44,440,786 of NC_132849.1, forward strand.
ATCTTGCCAACGCTCCTGTGACTGGGAACGTGGCAAGTTCTGTTCCGTAACACCTCCCTTGATACCTGGGAGCATTGTTCAGGGCGGGTGTGAACACTTGGCTGGTGCACAGCATTGCCCAGCCCTCGTTGTCACTGGAAACTGGGCCAAGTTTCCTGTCTGGGGCCATACTCTCTCCTTTGCCTCCTTCCTCCTCCATGCCCTTCTCCTCCCCCACTTCTGTCTTCTCCTCCTCCTCCTCCTTCTACCATTTACTATTTTATTTAAGTAAACTTTTAATTTTAGAACAATTCTAGATTTACAGAATTATCGTGAAGACCTTCCTTCCTTATTCATCACTCCCCGCCTCCCTGGTGCTGATGCAAAGCTGGCTGCTGGGTTCCCGCCCCCCTCCCCCTGCCTCCTTCTTCCCCAGAGCCTTTTGAGGAGGCTTCCTCTGGCTCTGGCCCCAGAGCATCCCCTTCTCTCAGCTCTCTGCACAGCATCCGTCTCTGCCACTCACTTGCCTCTCTTGGCAGACACTGCCTGGCATATTTACCCACCTCCTAATGCACAGCGATGCCTCTGTGAGCGAAGCTTCTTTTATTCAAGTCTCCTTGTGCAGCAAGCAGGGAGGGGGCCTGCTGGCCAGGGGGGTGCTGGACACTGGACCAGGTTTCTAAGAGGCAGTCAGGGCTCAGGCTTGGCCCCCACTGGGTGGAGACTTGCCTCCTGGCCCCCGCTCCATGTGGCTGGCTGTGGGTTGGCAGGTGGGAGGAGGGAGAGGATGATGTATGAGAGGAAGGTGGGTTGGGGGGAGAGCAAGGGAGGGCAATCCCAGGACAGAATAGGGCCTGTGCTTCTTCTGCCCTTGGTGCCCCTACTGCTGAGGACAACAGTATCTGGTACCCCAATGCCCTGGGGTTAATGACCTCTAATCCTCACCATGACCTTCAAGGTAGGAGTATTAGCCCCATTTGGATGAGGAAACCAAGCCTCATGGAGGCTAAAGGAGACCTGCCCAAAGTCATACTGATAAAAATTGGCAAAGCCAAGATTCAACATAGATTTTTGGCCTTCAGAGTCCAGGCACTGTCAGGTGTCCCTGGGACTGTGCACGTTGTTTATTGAGCATGGAAAGTGTGTCCAATGGGCTGTCATCCTAAGATCGCTGTAAGCTCTTCAGGGCAGGACAGTGGTTGTTCAAAGTGTGAGGAGGGAAGTGGTGTCCCTCCAAAGGCTAGTCCTTTCCATCCCAGGGAGCAGCCCTTTGGAGGTCTCTTTGTAGACTACTAGGATGCTTCAGTATAGCCCTGAGCTAGACATAGCAGGAAGTGAGGAGGGGGCAGCTAGAGGGCAAAGGGCCAGGGCCCTGAGGGAGGCTGTCTTTGGTGGACATGGCTGGAGTGCCTGTCCCCTTCCTGTAACACCCTTAGACCTTGGCCAAGGCCAGTTGACCTCGAGGTGGCCTCTGATCCAAGAGGACCCAAGCTATCAACTGGGCTGAGCCAATCAGGTTACCTTTCCCAGGAACTGTGATTATGGGCTGACAAGCTGGTCAGCTTTGCAGGGCTGAGCTGCAGAGTTATAACGAGTTGGGTCCTGGTGGGCCCATAGTGAGCCAAAGTCACACGTGAGTCAGAGTTTCAGAGGAAGAGAAACAGAGTGACTGGGCACAGCAGAAACAGGGGTGTTGTAGAGAGAGGGAGGGATGGGCCTGGGTTTCTGATTACTGGCCTTCACACTGGCTAAGCATTGCAGGTCTGTTTACGTGCACTGGCCCAAAGGGGCACTGCGCCTTTGCTAAACTCAGCTGCGACACATGGAGGGGCTGGGCTCCCAAGCACTGAACAAGGTGTGCCCTTCGAGGTAAGCAGCACAGCAGAAAGGCCTTGGCTGGGTTTCAGGAGACCCACATGAGCACAACACTCCACATTATTTAGGAACATTTCAGTTGGTTCTGTGTGGCCTGCTGGGCAGGGGTGGTCTGCATTCAATAGCTGGGGAGAGTGAAACCTGGGAAAGTGGGTGTCTCACACAGGGTTAGAGCCCCAGAGCTGGTCCTGAGACCCAGGTCTCCTGATTCCAGGCCAGCTGCCTCTCCCACAGCTGACACTGCCTCTCCGATCCCCTCTCTTGCTGGCCTGGGGTTTAGAAATACAGTGTGTAAAGTACCTAGTACAAGGTCTGGCGCATGTAGAGTCTCAGAAAGTAGGAGCTGTTATTATTGTTATTACTTTTTTTTGAGCACAGCTCTGAGCCGTCACTCACCATTCAGAAGCCTTCCTTAGTTCCCCAGTGTACAGACATAGTCTAGGGGGTCCTGGTCCAGCACATGGACTGTATGGCCACAACTTTACCCCCTACCAGGCCTGCTCTCTTCTGACTCCCCTCTCTTGCGAGGGTTCCCTGCATCCTTTCCACACTTCATCTCTGAGCCCTTCCTCATATTGCAGCTACCTGGGATGCCCTCCTTCATCTCTCTTGCCCTCCAGGGACAGCTCCAGGGCCACCTCCTTGGGCACACCTTCCCTTGCCCCCACCATGCTCTGCGAGATGTTAGGCTTTTGCCGGGAGGTGGGTCTCTCTCCGCTGGCCCACCTTGCCCGCTGTCCATAGTGGAATCCCAGCAGATGTGGGAAGCTGGTCTTGATGGATGGGTTGGGTTTGTTGTGGGGGTCTTGGAGTGAGTGTGGCTCCCGTAGGCCCTGTCTCTACCACCTGCTTCCATACTCTCCTTTCTGGTCATGGCTAGTGGCCCAGACAACTCTGGGCTGGCAGGGAATTTGGGAACAGATGCCAGGAGATGTGAAGGAGGCTTTTCTTAGGCTCAGCACTCTCCCCAGGGCTCAGGAGCTCAGATGGTGCAGACTGGCATAGTGCCCAGGAGCAGAGGGACTCCAGGCAACAGGGACTTCAGCCTGGAGCCAGCTGCTGGGACCTTCTCTTCCTCTGAGCCAGCCTGCAGATGTGGTGTCCCCACCCCCACTAGTCTCACAAACACGTGTGCACTCACAACCACATGCTCACACACACGCTCACTCCAACACCCCACAGGACCCCACAGTAGCCTCTTGGCATGGTTCCGTCCACCATCCAGAGCAGAGCATGTGAGAAGCAGATGGGCTCTGGGGCGGACAGGGAGGCAGGAGAGTCTGTACCTCAATAAAGGAAGAAGGAGCCCTTCCCAGGACCTGGCCTCTGGGCCCTGCTGTTCCTTCAAGTCATTAAGGATTTAAAGTCCCCAAATCTGTTCTGTATGTTGGCAAATTGAACACCAATAAAAAATAAATTTATTATTAAAAAAAAAAAAGTCCCAAAAAAAAAAAAAAAAAAAAAAAGTCCCCAAATCCAGCCCCTCCCCCACAAAGATTCTTCCCAGAGGCTAAGATTCCATCACTCTCCATGGAAACACGTTTCACTGAACCCTACGCCCTGTCGGAAATGCTCCTTAGGCGGAATGAAATGACCAAGGCTCAGGCCCTGTCCTTTCAGCCTGTTGTCCTCAGTGGAGACAGTGAGCAGCTGTCCCCATCCTTGGGGACACTGCCCTTCACACCGAGACAGAGGCAGACGCTCAGCCCCCAGCCTGCCTCCCGCTGCCTGGCTCACCCTGGCCTTGCCACCTCTCTTCTGACCTCTGATTTCCCAGCCTTTCCAATGGTCTCTCACTCCGCCACCCTCCAAGCCCTGCATCCTCACGGCTGTTCACGGCACAGGCACACAGTCGGGGATAATAGGAGAATGACTTCAAGGCTCCCATGGCCCATAGAGGCTGTCTATTTAAGCTTCGGTGCCCTGAGCGTGCTTTTTATGGGGCCAAGAGTTCCAAGCTGGGCAGCGTCCCCAGGACCCAGGCCTACTCCCCAGCTGCTGCTTTGCACTCCTGCCATGCTCCCCACTCCACCCCACCCCAGTGTGGAGTCTGGGCGAGCTAGCCTTCCCTGCACTTGCCTTTATTCACATGATTAAATGCCTGTCACTGCTCCCTCCTCCCCAGTTCAAAACAATACTAGCTGACTTTTATATAGTGCTTACTACGTGCCACATTGTTCTAAGTGAGCTCGTACATGTTCCTCTTTTCATCCTCAAACAACCCTATTTGGTAGGTACTATCATTATCCCCATGTAAAGATGCAGGAACTGAGCCTCAGCTGGGTTAAGTGACTTGCTCAAGGTCATACAGCTAGAACATGGCCAAGGGAGGCTCTGCTCATTTCTCACTTCTCCCATTCAGAGGAGGAGAGACTCCCTTCTCAAGCTGACCCCCTAACTGCACTCTGGCCCAGCCCTGGCCTCTTCCTCCTGGCTTCGCTTCTGGAGGCACACCCTCCCTGTCCCCATGCCCCCCCACCCCCATTTGGAGGTATTTTCAAACTAAGCTCTGCTAGTGTCTCACTATTGGCCTCAAGTTTTTTCAAAAAGAGAAGGGAGGGAGACAGGCCCAGCATGCTCTTTCCTCGGTCTTAGTACACTGGCCCCCACGCCCCCTGGAGAATTGCTTCCCCTCTCACCCCTCGGTCTCCCCCCACTTCACCAAGACTACTCTTGCTGAAAACCTCAGGAATTTCCTGAGTCCCAGACCTAGTGAGGTGGAGCTGTGCTAGCTACACAGCTCTCTAGGACAAATTAGAAAAAAAAAAAAAAAAAAAAAAAAAAAGGGTCCCTCTGGGTGGATGCAGCCTCTGGGAGTGCGTAGCCTGGTGAGCAAGCTGAACTTCAGCTTCCCAACCCATCAGCCAGATTCTACTGGACAGTGCACAACCTGGACAACCACACATGGTGGTCTTGAATGTTGGCATCCTTATTACTCTTCATATTCTGGCCACACTCAGCCCTCATGTCCAGTCTTCCTCTGATTTCTTTCTGGACACCTCCCACTCCTGCTGCTGCTAGCCCTTTGCAGTTTCATCTGATGCACCCTGATTGTAAGAGTGGGCCAGGACTTTGCCTGAGCTGCTCTGATCCTGGCCCCCAGGGAAGACCACCAAGATATTGCCTCCAGCTCCACCCCAGGCTCCACGTGGCTGAACTAAGATACCCAAGTCTGGTGTGACAACCTAAAAGACGACGTTCTCCCTGATGTTGGCTCTCTCTGTACTGCCCAATTCTTGTCAGTGTCCTCATTCCTCAGTCAACCAGACTGAACACCTTGTCTTCCTTTCTTCTTTTTCTCCCACACCTGGCCCCAGCCATTCCTTCTTCCTTTTTTTTTTTTTTTTTAAGATTTATTTATTCATTCATTCATGAGAGACACAGAGAGAGGAAGAGACAGAGGCAGAGGGAGAAGCAGGTCCCTTGCAGAAAGCCTGATGCGGAACTTGATCCCAAGACCTGGGATCACACCCTGAGCCAAAGGCAGATGCTCAACCACTGAGCAACCCAGGTGCCCTGCCATTCCTCCTTCTTATCCTGTCCTTTCCTTCTGTTCCTTTAGCCACTGCTGTGGTCCTGGCACTCTCCCTTTTCAGCAGCTGGGCTTGGGCAGTGGTTCCTGACCTGCACTCCCCCCCCCCCCCCCTGCAGCTTCCAATTCCTTCCCCCAACCTTCCCCACACCAACTTCCAGACTATGCTCCACTTTGCTCCCTGCTCAAAATGTCACTCCTATGCTCAAAAACCTTCCGTGACTCCCCATTGCCTTCAGGGAAAGAAGCCCAAACTTTCAACCTGCCTTTCAGTGTCCTCTACCATATGTCATATCTCTCTGGGCTTAACTATTGCTCTGTAGCTGAGGAAAGCGTTTTGGAGCTAACCCTTGGCAGTGCTTTTCCATAGCTGAGCTCTCTGGAAGGCTGCCAGGGAGGAGGTGGGCAGGGGGAGGTGCTGGGGCAGGGGTGGCTCTGCCCTCGCCGCCCCCATGCCAAGCAGAAGCCTTTTAATGGGCACCAGCAGCCTGACAGCTGCCCTGCACCCCGGGCAGCCTGGATTAGTGCTCGGCCAAGCTGAAAATGTGGAAGGCGGGTCTCAGGGCAGGTGGGTAAGAGACGGAGGGCACTGAGGAGCCTCTGGCAGACTGGAGTTCCCCGCCCAGGGAGAAGGCAGGGCTTCCAGGGAGTTTAGTGGAACAGAGGAGGGGGCATGTTTGAATGGGGAGCTTAGCCAGGATTCCCTCCTGCTTGTGTAGCGCTGCAGTTTCTTGCTCTTTCTAGTATTGGACAGTTAGGGAGGCAGATATGGCCATCACTCTCCTTCTCAGGAAGCTGAGGTTTGGGCAGGTGAGGTGACTTGGTCAAGGTCACGCAGCATGTGCATCAGAGTAAAGATGGGGATGTGGGAGTTTCTGGGGTGGGGGTTTCCCGCTGCCAGCCCACCTGCTCGCCCCAGGCCGGACCCAGCCTCTCAGAGCAGCAGGAACTTCCTCACCATCCAGTGAGGGGCTGGTTAACTCTGGCACCCCGTGGCGGGGGGGCCCAGAGGAGGGGCACATCTTGCCCTGCTCCATTCCTGGCCCAAATTGGCACCAGCACCTGGGAGGGGCAGCTGGCCAGCCACGTGCCAGTGTTACTTTAAAAATAAACCAGGGAAGAACGAGGCTTAAAAATAACCCCGGGGATGTGTGAGGAGCTAATTACTACTGCAGCCCCCTGTCAGGACTTCAGGGAGCGTGGGCCCCCTGGTGCCTGAGTGTTGGGTCCCCTCTGCTGAGCTCTTCCAGTTGGGAGCCAGGTCACAGCACAGCCAGGGCCAGGCGGGGCCTCAGAATCTGAGGGTAGGAGCTGGAGATGGCTCTGGGCATCCTGGACGGCCTCCTTCATCTCGGTCAGGACACGGAGGCAGGGGCAGGAGGAGATCACCCAGGCTGGCCAGAGAGAGCCACGTGCCCTACATCCCATCTCGCAGACCCAGGCTCCCCCAACCCCCCCAGAAAGTTGCAGATCCCCCACCCTTGGCAGAGGGTATGAGGGGATCCTGCAGTGACAGTGGGATGGGGGAGGGGGACATGGGGCCCAGCTGAGGATGCAGCTGAGGACAGACTTGCAGGATCAAAGAGAAAAAGCAGAGCTTACCCCAAGGAGGGAGGCAGAGGCCAGGACTGCTGGAAGCTGACAGAAATGATCAAAGGACAGAGATGGATGGGAAGGTGGAAGCAGATGTGGGGAGCAGCAGCAAGGGGAGACAGGCAGCTGGGAGCTGGCTGGGAGGCTACTGTACCATGAGCAGGGGCTTTGGGGTCAGCCGGGCCTGGAGCTCCTGAGCCGATAACTGTGCTGGAACTTGGACCTCATTTGCATAATGGACATAATGATAACTTCTCATGGGCCTCCGCAGGGGGCTAGTGAAGCATTTATGAAGAGGCCTGGGGACAGGGAGCTGCAATGTTCTCTCCCAGCCTCTCTTGGAATCCGGTCCGCCCCATCCACCTCCCGCTCCCCAGATAGAAAAGTAGCCCCTTCCACCTTCCAGAACGGGCTGTGGAAGGCGGCACTGTGTTTTCACAGTCAGTGTCTCCCATGGCCACCAGGCTGCCAAACGCACCGGTTGTTTCCCTGTGGTCATCTGACTTGATTTCCCAGCAGCAGCTGGCAGCTGACAGCTCCCTCTCTCCCGAAACAATGCTCTTGCCCTCCAGGTTCCTCTCCAGGGTCTGGTAGACCCCCTTTCCTGCTCCCTCTCCCCCGCAGTATTGGGGATGGGGTGGGGGTGGTGTGCTGCCCTCCCCAGGGACTTTTCTCCCCCGCTCTCCCCTCTTTCCAGCTCATCCCATCTCACTGGGTGACTTTAAATATTATTTCCATCTGATAACTCCCAAATGTGTTCCCTGGAGCTCCAGACTTGTCTATCTCACAGCCCACAGGGACTTAGCATCTCAAAATTAACCTGTGTGTCTAAAAGAGAAGTCTCATCTCTTTACCAAACCTGTTACGTTCCCTGTTTTCTGTCTCAGACAATGCTTACCCTCCATCCAGTTGCTCAGGTCAAAGCCCATCCTTGACTATCCTCTTTCCCTGATGCCCACAGCCATCTTCCACCCTCCTCTCCCCCATCTCAGGCATCTTATCCTGCATCAGGTCCAGCCACTAGGCCCTGATGCACACCCCCAATCCACACCTGCTCACCACGTCCACAGTCTCCCCGCATCCAACCCACCCTCATTCTCTCAGGACACTGGAAGCTTCATAGGTCTGCCAGCTTCCCTCTTGAACTACAGCCACCTGACTTCCAGAGAACAGCTACGGCGATCTGGTAAAAACTTCAGTCGTATCACATAACAGCCCTGCTTAAAGCCTTCCAGGGACTTCCATTACACATTGAGTAAAATCCAAGCTCTTGACCATGTGCTCCATGGTCCTGAAAGCCCCAGCTCTTCTATGCTTGCGCCTCTAGGCTCAGTACGCCTAGTCCACTGCCCTTTCTGCTCCTGTTTCTCAAATATGCCAAACTCTGGCCCACCTGGGAGCTTTGCATTTACTTCCCTGCCCCACACCCTCATCACAGGCTCTTCTTGATTTTTGCATCATAGAGACTCCTCCTGGGAAGGATTGTCCATCCTTCTCTCTGCCATATCCTCTTGTTTTTAAAATATTTATTTATTTATTTTTAGAGACAGAGAGAGGGAGGGAGAGAAAGAGAGAGAATGAGCAGGGGAGGAGGCAGAGGCAGTGGGAGAGAGGGAGAGAATCCCATGCAGACTCCCCACTGAGCACTGAGTAGGGCTTGTTCCCACCACCCTGAGATCATGACCTGAGCTGAAATCAAAAGTCAGATGCTTCACTGATTGGGCGACCCAAGGACCCTACCACATCCTTTTGTTTTACTGTCTCCTGGCACTTGGTACTAGTGAGATGATATTTATTTGTGATCATATAACTCAGTTTATTCACTACCTACTTCCTCTGAAATGTAGATACTGTGAGGACAAAGCTGGGACTTTGGGACCTAGTATGGTGCCTGACTCATGGAAGGTGCTCAGGAAAATGAAGGGAATGGAGGGATGATTGTGTGGTTATTGAGCCAGTGGAATGGGCCAGGAGGCTGGGTCTGAGAGAGCCAGTTCTATGATTGAACTGCTGGTGGCTGGGGAGGGTCACGTTCTATCTCCCTCTGGCCCCAGCCCTGGGTCTCAGTCTCCTCATCTGGAAGAGGGAAGTTACACCAAATCTACAATTCTCAAAGAATCCAAAGGACCCCAGGAATTGCTGCGATGCCATCCAGTGCCAAGGTGAGTCCTTGTTCTGCATGACTATGCTGGTGTCAGCACTCTGAACTCCACCCCCTTTCTAGCCAAGGCTGAGGAGGATGCTTGCCATGGCCTTGGGTTGGCCTGTGTATGTTCTGCAACAGGGAATCATGTGATGTGCCATAAACATTCTGAGATATTAAACTCTTGTGAGGACCCAGGAGCTAACCCTGGCCCCTCAGAGATCTAGCAGGTCACTGGTCTAGGTGGGATGTTGAAAGTTGGTCCATGAGCAGGACTTTAGCTCCCAGGGCCCTGAGAGTCTCTGAGCTAGCCTAGAGCCAGGATTGCAGGACTGGCCACCTGCAATACTGAATATTTGGAAACTTGGATGTTTCCTAAGTGCTCACCCAGGACCGGCTCAGGTCTAGAGGCATCCTGGGAAAAAGAGTGTCTGCAGCCTCTCTCCTGGCCACCCCCTGTCAGACAGCGCTAGCTCTCAGCACCACGGCTGCCTCCCACACCCCACCCACGACTACTATGGGAGCTGTTGGCTGTGGGTGCCGCCCTTTCCGGTGGGAGGCCCCTGCATTCCAGCTGTCCCAGGGGCTGGGGCAGTGGACTTGCTCTGCTGATAAGCGGGACCTCCGCCACAGTCAGAAATGCTCTCTTTCCAAAAGGGGTGACTTGGAGGTCCTGTACAGAGCTCTATTCTTGGGGCTGGACACAGAGGAAGTCCCTCCAGGGCTCAGCCAGCATGCATGGGGTGAAGTGGGGACATGAGTATAATGCTGGGTAGTGCGCTTCTTAGGAGGGCTGGAAGTGGAAGTAGAGGCCAGGAGTAGGTTCAACAGAGAACAGAGATGGTCAGAGCTATAAGGGGCTCAGACACAGCAGCCCAGTCCCTCACAGAGAAGGCCGGGGGCAGGGGGCATGGGACTTGCTGTGGGTCTCTCAGGCAGGTAGGAGCTGAGAGACAGTGGAGGGGATTGTGTGTCCCACTTTCCTTAGCTCAGCTACAGGAGGAGAAATCATTAGTCATGGCTCAGAGAAAGGACACGTAGCCCACCTCTGTGAATCCGGTAGCTGACCCTGAGGGACAGGCAGGGGACACGAGGGCCTCTTTAGTGCCCAGGGAAGATGAGTGCTTCCAATTCTGGGGTGCTGAGCTGGGCATGACACCCAAGGGGAGGGCTGCCAATGAACTTGGGTCTAGGTTTCTCTCTCTCTGGCCCTACCTGGAAGTGGACCCAAGACCAAGAGCCGCCCCAGAGGGTCTTACCCTGTCTAACTCTCACTGTGGAAAATCCATGATACATACTGAAAATCCGTACTCACTGCAGAGTGAGCCACCTGGCTCTGCCAGACCAAAGGCCCCCATTTGTTCCCAGGTGAGTGATACTCACATGACTAAGGGGCCTCCCTGGGGCTGATATCTCTTCCCTGGGGTCGAGGGCAGCCTGAGAGCTAAAGCTGTGAAGATGGAACCTGTCTCCAGGGCCCGACTGAGCCTCTCAGTCCTCTTTACCTGGGGGTGGTGGGCACTGGGCCTTCTCCTGGGGCCACCCGCTGACTCTTGCTGTCTCTGCCACCTGGCTTACCCTAGGAGCTTTGGCCTGTGAACTCTAAAGAATCTTCCTTAGCCACCCCTCGAATGTTTCTTAAGTCCCAAGGAAACCCAGAAAGAAAATGCTAGCCGCGGGCTGGCAAGTGGTCCAGCCTCCGAAGTACAGAATGCTGATTCTAATGATCTTTTTCTCTCCTGTGCTTCCCAAACCTGGCTGCAGGTCCCTTCATAGGGGACTATTTAAAACTTGCAGGGCCCCGGGCTTAGTTCAGGCCTAATGAATTGAGTCCTAGGCCCAGGCCCTGACACCCATCACTCTGGTTCCAAACAACGGCTGGTACTGGGACAAGCTTTCTCCACTGGGGTGCAGGGCCATCTTACCTGTCCCTCCACACACCGGGGAGCAGGCAGGTGGCTTGCCCAAGTTAGCCTTGACACAGCCCCCTCTCTCACTCACTGGCCACTCCTAAGAATCATCACTCTGTTCTCATTTCTAGTCTTAGGTTTCCATCCTGCTCAGAACTATGGTGTTGACAAACGTGTGAGACTAAGACCACCCCCCCCAATACTCCCTCCAAGGGCTGACATGCACTTCTACAAGGCCCCCACATCCCTGCCATGGGAATAACCCATGTTCAGCCACTGTCTAGGAGGTGAGGGCACCCATGTTCCAAGGGGAGAGGGTGGTTTAGGTCTGGGGGGTCCTGACTTGACTCCTGCTCCTGTATCACTGCCTTAGGATTGTAGGAAGTGGCTTTAGGCTCCCCAGTTTGGTTTCTTTATTGGCAAAGTAGGAATAATGATACCTGGGTTGTCAGGAGCCTCAGAAGAGAGTCTGTATGACCAAGGGCTTTCTAAGCCAAGAGCAGGGCGTGCTTTACCCATCCCCATTCTGCTGCTTGCCAGCAGTGTGCCTTTGCGTGCATTCTCTAACCTCTCTGAGCCTCAGAGTCCTTGTCTGTGAGATGGGGATTGTAACAGTGGCCCCGTCGCCCTGAGGATCGAATGTGGTGATACACATAATGGGCTCAATCCAGAGAAACCTCCCAGCAAATGGCAGCTTTGGCTTCTAACCGTGGAAACTGAGGCAGGCTCTGCGGGGAGTGGCTGCTCCACATCAGGTCTAAGACCTGGAAGAACAGCCCAAGGCAAACCCCTCTGGGTGCCTCCATCTGAGGTTTGCTCCTGCCTGTAACCGCCTGCCCCCAAGGTCCCGGGGAGCTCCTCTGCACTAGCAGGAGGCCTGGAGCCATCATGGAGGAGAGGACCACTTCCTGTCTGAGAGCCTGGTGTCCTTCTCTCTGGGCGGTTCTACTGGGGCCTGACACAGTTTGGGTCTCTGGAGAGAGCCCCCAGACAGTCCTGTGGCTGGAGGGCTGGAATGTGCCTCTCTGGAAGTTTCTGAGATGGTTATTTCTGCATTGGAGCTGTGGTCAGGAGGCCCTACACATTCTTGAGGAGGGACAGTGAGTCTGTGCCAAGCTGGGAAGCCTTGAGCAGAGATGAAGGGGTCTGAGAGCCAGTGTCTGGGGTTGTCCATGAAGGAAATATCCACACAGTATTGTGTGACAGTATCTTCTCCAGCTGAGTGCTGCCCCCAGGGCTCCTGCATTCTATCCATAAAACTGGTTTCAGTCTGGGCTCCAGAGTGGCTTTGTGGCCCAGAAAAGGAAGTGTGGTGACAGGAGTGCGGGAAGCACTCCCAGGGGACTGAGGTCTGCTGGGTGACCAGGGCGAAGGTGAAGGGAGATGGTCAGGATTCAGGTTCATCACCCCCTGGTCCAGCTGGAATCCTGGGGGCGCCTACTAGTTCAGCTGGGGTTATGAGGGAACCCATGGGTTCAACCAATGTCAGGAAGGCACTTGCTATCCAACTAAGGTGATCCACTGCTTCAGCCAGGGTCACGAGGGCACCCAGTGGTTTGACTAGGAATATGGGGGCACCCACTGTCAGGATCCAGGCAGGAGAACACAGGCTGGGGACTGCACTTCCCTCTTTCAGTGCCTGTGCAACCAGGTCCACCCACCAGGGTCCAGAAGTCAGCCCCTGGAGGGGCTGCCCCTGCCACTTTCCTTGGGTACACTCATGTCCCATGCTGTTTCCTCATCTAGAAAGTTCTCACAACCCATCATCAGACACCTACCAGAGTCCTCACTCCTCATTCAAACTCCCTCAAGTGCTACCTGCTACAGGAAGCCTTCTCAGCTCCCTATTCTGTGTCACTCTACTAGGACTTAGCATATATTACATTCAACTTGTGGTTTCAGGATTCCACTAGACCAGAGGCTCCGTGGGGAAGGAGCTGGCTCTTGGTCATCTATTCTTTCTGTGCCAACTATAGCGCCTAGTACTCGGGAGATCTCAACAGTATTTGAAGGTTTAGGAGTCCCTCTTCTAGTATTTGGACTCTCCAGGCTGCCCCCTGGAAGGTCAAGAAATCAAAGAATCTCAGGGTTGGGAAGACTCTTAAAAGCCATTTATTGTAACCCCCAGTCTGATATATGGATAGTGTGACGATCTTTTTTGACACATCAATCTGCTTAGGTTAAAGCCCTTAGTTATAAATCAAATGTTAATTTAGAGGTTGCTGTGAGGCATTTTGTAGTTGTAATTAAAGTCCATAATCAGTTGACTTTAAAGAAGGGATATTATCTTAGATAATCTGAGTGGGCCTGATTCAATCATTTGAAAGGGTTTAAGAGCCAAGCTGAAGTTTCCCTGAAGAAGAAATTCTGCCTATGGATGGCAGCTTCAGCCCATGCTGGAAAGACTTCCAGCTTCCTAACGGTCTGCTCTACGGATTTCAGACTTGCCTAGCAGCCACTATCACCATATAGGCCAATTCCTTGTAATATGTCTCTTAATATGTATCTCCTACAGGTTCTGCTTCTCTGATGGAACCCCAACTGATACAGATATCCTCTGCAGCTTGCCCACCCAGTGTTTTCTTGTATGCTTCCTGTGATGGGAGAGGTCACCAGCTCACAAGGCAGCATAGTTCATTTTTGGTCAGCTTCAACTCTAACAAGTTACATTTATATTGGACTTGATTAAGTCTTTATATGAACTTGACCCACTGGTGCTGGTTCAACCCCTTGGGCCCAATAAGCCCAAGGTTGGTTCTTTTATCTTGTAGCAGCCCAGCAGATATTTGAAGGCAGCATGCATGCTCTCCACACTTGTCCGTGCCAAGTCTCCCTCATTTGGCATGCTGCTCCCCTCCTCTGACTGTTCCCCAGGTTGTTGATGTCCATCTTAAAGTCTGGCTGCATTCCACGCCATTGCTGACAACAGGATGAGTGTATCTAGTAGCCATAGGATCACGGGCCTGGAGACCTCCATTGTCCTTTGCTGTATGGATCCCAGCCCACAGGAAGCTGGGGCTCTTCTTGAAAGAAGAAATGAGGGGCACCTGAGTGGCTCAGTGATTGAGTGTCTGCCTTTGGCTCAGGTTGAGTGTCTGCCTTTGCCTGGGGTCCTGGGATTGAATCCTACATCAGGCTCCCCACAGGAAGCCTGCTTCTCCCTCTGCCTATGTCTCTGCCTCTCTCTGTGTGTCTCTCATGAATAAATAAACAAAATCTTCTTTGAAAAAAAAGAAGAAATGACACCAAACCTCTCTTAATGGTGATTGGAGGCTGCACTGCCCCTTGGGATTTGGTGTAGTCACCATGAGGTCGGAGCCAGTAACCCACTTGGACATTTAATCTCGGGCACACATCTTCCATGGATCTGAGGAGCTTCCCTGGCAGATGGGGGAGGAATAGAGGCCAGTTGAGGACAGCAGATGCCCGTTTGCATGCTTCTCCATGGGGCAAGCCCTTCTCACTCCTCTCCTCCCTTCTCCCCACCCACATGACCACACAGTCTGTGGGTTCAATGCCTCGTGAACCCCACAGTCTGTGGGTTCAATGCCTCGTTAGCCTCCATGGCTGGTTCTTGTGGGGCGAGCCACAGCCTCTCTCCAGACTCAGAGTAGGGATCCACCAGCTCTTATGCCACTGGCTCTCATATTCCACAGCCAGATTCCTAGGGATTTTTCGAGCTCTACACATTCTTGTTCTTAAAACCATAGTCCACACTTCAAGTCTATTCCCCAAAGTCATGTCTCCAGGTTGTTTAGATCCTCACTACTCAAAGTGAGGACTATGAATCTACAGCATCATTGTCCCGGGGGTGGGGGTGGGGGCTTGTTAGAAATGCAAAAATCTCAGACCCCACCCCAAACCTACTGATCAGAATCTGCATTCAAACAAGATCAACCAGGTCTTTCCCTGCACAGTAGTGTTTGCAAAGCATTAATGTATCCATACTGCTGAGCAGGACTTCTTTGGTTCCCCTGTGGAGCATCTCCTCTGTACAGATGGGAAGACTGATGCATTCCAGGGAAGGGTCTGCTCCTCCCACGAGTTCAGGGGCAGCAGAAGAGAGAGAAAGCTGGAGGGTTTGTCTAAGGGGGGAGAAAGAACCCTGTTTCTAGCTCCCAGGCAAGTCTCCTGCTTTGAATTCCCAGCAGCCACGTGCCCCCTCACAAAGGGGTCCTGTATGTCACTGGAGGAAGAAGGGGGACGCAGGAGCAGTGAGAGGCCAGCTTTTGTGAAGGCAGAAGGTGGGAGCTTGGCCGAAGCCTGGCAGGGGCCCCGGGAGGCCACCGGACCAGGAAGACTGGAGCTGATGGCTCTAGGTGGCAGCTGCGGCTGGCTCTGGGAAACGGGAAGGTGAAGGTGTGACATGCGCAGTAGCTGGGGTGGGCTGGCTCCAGGTGTCTCCAGGAGCTGCCTGGGAACCACCTTAGCAGGGCAGTTTCTGGACAACGAGGAAGTGTGGACCAGCCAGGAGGCAGTGGCATCACTGGGACCCTTGACTGCTCTCTCTGCAGCAGACAAGGGTCTCAAAAGGCATTTGTCATGTGGCTCTCTGAGGACTGGAGGCTAACAGGAGGGTCAGGAGGGGACCCGGGGCAAGCAGAAAGGCTGGCTGGCAGCTTGCTCTCTTCTTTAAGAGACTGCAGGGCAGGGGGGTGGGTGGCCGGCAGGAACACCAAGTGAGGCGTCAGTAAACAGGGCTTCCAGGCAACTCTGAAACTAACTGTTTCAGTGTAGCCTTGGCCATGTCCCTTCTGTGATCTGAATTTCAGCTTCCCCTTCATAAAGCAAGAGGGTTGGAGCTAAAAATCTGATTTCTCTTTGGGCTAAATGTTCTTGAGGGCTTGAGATCCTGATGCTGAGGCCATCACTGAGTGTCCTGCAAGGACCCCGGTATCCCATCCTGCATCATTTGTGACATTCACAGAAGGGACAGCAGGGGCTCCTTGGAGGGGAGGAGCCGCATGGCTCTGAAAAGATACTCCCTATGGCCCTGGGGGTAAGCCCTGGCGCTATCATTTTATATTTGTAGGATCCTGGGCCAATTTTCCACTTCTCTGAGCTTCCCTGTCCTTGTCCTTAACAGAATGAGAGGCCTGCCCTCCCAGGGCAGCGGTGGGAGTGCAGGCTGTGAGGAGTGCCCCAGACGTGGCCTGAGATGTTACAGACACATGTCAATTCCCTGCATCCGTCCTGAGGCAGCGATGGGGCAAGAGGGAGTGCCCATCTGGGTCTCTGAGAATGTTCTCCGTCATTGCTGGGTCTCTTCCCTTGCTGCTGGCTGACTGCAGGGAAATCACTTTTACTTTTTTTTTTTTTTTTTATTACAAAATCAACTCACAGATTCACCGTTTGTGCTGCCAGCTGAAAGCTGTTTATAGTGGTGATTTGCACTACACTCATCTGTGCTTGTTTATGTTTTCTTTGAAAATACTTATTGTGTTTTTCCTGTCCCCACTCCGGCCAGGCGTGTGTCTTCTATTTCTGGTCCTATTCTTGCCCCCACTCCCTCCATGTCTCCGGCCCCAAACTGTGATGTGAGGGAACTGGACACGTAGGTAGGAGGCACGACAGTCACAAGGACCTCTGATCAAATATGCCCTCCTTGTAGATGAGGAAACTGATAGTCCTAGAGGACCAGCAAGTGACTTAAGTGGAGCCAGAATTTTTGCCCCCTTGCTCCAATCCAGGGAAGGTCCTTCTACCACTGTGAACCTCGCCATTCCTGACTGGTCTTCTGCAAGGTCCGTCTGCTGAGAGGAGGGAGCATTGCCCCTGAGCTTGGATGTCAGGCAGACTCCAGGCATGGGTAGGATCTGGAAAGCCTGGGTTGGGGGAGTAGGATTAGGAGAATACAGGGAAGGGTGTGGCAGCCTCTGGTCCCCAACACCACTGTCCCCCACTTGTTAAGATGAGGTAGCTGTATTCTTGGTAATCCTTGGGAAACCAAGCAGTTCCCTTTTGTGAGGGAGTACTAGTAATAATACATGAACGATAATGTTAATTACACTGATCATTACAGATATTGCTTATTAAGTACCTACTCTGTACCAGATATTTCCTTTATATTATCCATTTCATCCTGGGAGGCAGATATTATTCTCCCTATTTTGCAAATGACAAAACGAGCTCAGAGAGACTAAGTAACTTGTCCAAGATCATATATAACTAGTGGCAGGGGGCTGGGGGAGGTGAGTGGAGAGGCGAGCTGAGGGATGAACCCAGGCACTCTGGCTCCTAAGCCAGAGCCTGCCTTCTTAGACCACCACAGCAAAGGCTTGTGCGGTCCAAGCAGAGGGGTGGCCTGTGAACAAGGAGGAAGGAAATGCTGACCGAGCATGGGCAGTAGGACTATTCCCGGCTGGGCTGCCCCTCCATCCCACCCCAGCCAGTCAGCAGAGGACTGGGAACAGTGGCGTGAAAAGCAACCAGAGGTCTTGATGCTAAGAGAGATGATGGGTCGTGAGGAGAACAGGCTGGAGCGCTGGAGAGAACTCCAACGGGGGCACCCAAAGGCCTTGGTTCTAATCAGGGTTGTACTTGCAACTTTCTGTGTGACTTTGGGCAAGTCACTCACCTCTCTGGGTGTTTGGATGATTGCTGATGTCTCCTTTCACTCTTTTATTTGAGGACTCTAGGATATATTGGGTGGCAGGTCACTTCTGTACTTTCCTCCTTCTTGGAAAGATGTAAAAAGTACAGGTTCCTTCATGAGCTGCCTGCTTGAATTCACAACCTAATGACTCCCAGGCCACGTGGTGGGTGATGGGAACCTGTGCTCAGCTGAGAACAGGCCAGAAGCTGAGGAGAGAGCAGAACAGAAGGTTTTCTGCCCCAGCTCCATCAGCTGATCAGTCACCTGGCCTCTTGTTGCCTTAGAACCCTGAGGATTACGGGGGCCCACATGGGAGAAGAGCACCTGTGAGCCCACGGCGGTCTCAGGGAGAGCCTGGTGCTGGGCACAGCTCTGCCACATGGTCTGGGTTGGTCAGGGCAGGGGTGTTGGGGAGCAGCAGGCTGGGTGCAGTGTGCTGGAGCAAGAGGAACTCTCCTGGGAAGGACTTTGCCAGGGGAAAAGATAAGCCTTGGCTCCCCGGTGCCCTTAGGATACAAGGGTCTGGGCTAAGTTCTTGAAGTGGTGAAAGCCAGGGCATGGGAGTCAAAGAGGCTCAGTTGAATCTGGGCAGGTGCCACACTTTCAAGTCACAAGGCCAAGCATGAGTCATCTACACAAAAAGCGTTAGTTTCCTCTGCTGAAAAATGGGGGTAATAAGGGTAATAATGCCCCTCTTGAGGGGTTGTCAAGAGAACTGAACGAGAGCGTATAGAGCCTGACCAAGAGTAGACAATAAATGGTGGCTGTTCCCGCTGCTGATAATAAGAACAAACAAGAGGCATCCTGAACGAGTGGAAGGAGCAGAGGCGGGGAGTCAGGTTTGGCTAACCTCTGGCTGTGTTACTCTTGTCACCTCTCTGGTTCCTTATCTGTAAGAGGAGGGGGTGGCACTAGCTGATCTTGAGTCCCCTTCCAGCTCTGACAGCCTCCAGGCTATGAATAGATGGGGCTGGGGCCCCGGAGGAGTTTAATGACTCAACAGCCAGAGAGGTTAAGCTTTCCCAGAAAAGAGTTTCCATTTGCGTTTGATGAACTTAGGGCACAACAAAGAAAGGGTTTCCTGGCTGGGAAGCCAGGGATGAGGAAGCTGGAGGAATCCTTGCAGCCCATGGAGACTGTGACTAACCAGGTGAATGACTAACTCAGACCCTGCCGACCCGCAACCAATCAGGGCTGCCCGAGAGCGCCCTGCAAGCTGGCATCACTGAGCACGTCCTGGCCATGCCAATTGCAGCTGGCTCTGGGCTTCCCAGCATATGGAGGCAGAAGAAGCAGCCAAGAGACCGGCAGGGAAAGAGCACTGGGCTTGGAGTCAGAAGACCCAGCTTCTTGCTCTAACTCGGCTGCTCACCAGCTGCATGACTTTGGGGAAGTCCCTTCCCCTCCTTGTCTCTCCATGCCCTCATCTGTGCCATGGAGCTGATAATACCTGCCCTGGCATCTTTCCTGAGCGGCAAAGGCTGAGACTCAAGAGATGAGATGAGTGTGCGTTGTGATCACTAAGTGGGAGGTTCTGTCATTTTTCTATCCCAACGTCCCAATGAGTCAGGAGACCTGTTTCGGTCCCCAGAGGGGTCAGGTGGACAGAAGATGTTGCCTCTGGGTTTGAGGTCACCATCAGTTTCATATAGGGCCCCTTCCAGCCATCAAATCACAGCCCAGACAGGCTTGTCTTAGAGCAGAGCCCCTGTGGACGGTTTCCAGCCAGATGGTGTAGCCAGAGAGAGAGGTGACAAAAAGCCAGGGATGGTTGGGTGAGGCAGGAAGTGGGCAGTGCTTTTCTGCCCCCCCCCCCAAACCAGGGTGGTGCTTTAATGCTGTCTTTCCTCTTGCCCAGCACTATATCAATAAATATCACCAAAGGCACTATGTCTGCGTCTACCCCCAGCTTTTAGCATCTGTCTGCGTGAGGACTACAAGCACTTTGGGAAAAGGCAGGGATGGAGGGGGAAGAATGATGTCCTTTCATTTCTACACACCTTAAGCTCATCAATAGCATTCTCTGAGTGCTCATGTGTGCCGCAGGGTACTGTGCCAGCACTGGGAGAACAGAGATGGGAACCACAGGGCACTGCCCACATGGAGGTTAATTGCAGTGTGGTTAAAGAGACAAAACACATCCCCTAAAATGTAAATAACTGCGCAAGAGAGCCCACACTGTGTCATTCAGGTTGTCTTGACAGTGAGTCCTGCAGTTGTCTAGAGTGGTGGCCTGGGATGGTCTGGAAGACTTCAAAAAGGATCTGGGATTTGAGCTGGACCTGGAAGCTTAGCTTGGACAAGACAAATAGAAGACAGAAAAAGGTGTGCCGGATAAGCACACTTAAAGTGTTCTCAGGAGACGGTATAGCTGTCGTGGAGAGATCATGTCAGTAAGAAGTGAGAAATGAAGTTGGAGATAGAGCCAGGTAGGAAGGTCCTTATCATTTGGGATAGGGAGCATGGACCAGATTCCACACCAGCTGGAGGGCACTGAGGGCTTCTGAGAGGGTATTGGTATGGTGAGGGCTGCACTTTGGGAAGATTCTTTGTGGCAACATTGTCCAGGGGAGCTTGCTTCATGCGGGAATGAGGCTGGAGGCAAGGTCAGCTGAGTAGTTACTGTGGAGCTAGGGACCACAGGACCAAGAAAGGGGACACATAATCAAAGGCACGACTTGTGGGAAGAAGGGGAAGGCCTAACTTGGTGGTTCAGTGCTTCTGAAACCCTGGCAGGTGGCAGAGAAGTGAGAGAGGGGAGGCTCCTTTCTGGGCAGGTCTAAGTCTGACTATTCTGCCGTAAACTCACAGGGTCAGCAGGACCTAGAGGTGCCCCCATTTGGGCCACATCCAATCCTGGGGTCCTTTTCTTCCTCTTCCAAAAGCAGAATCTGGAGACTACATAGCAGAACTCCCCATGGACCCCAGAGAGGAGTGGAGCCTCGGGACAAAGTCTTGCAGTGGATAGACTGCAGGAGCAGTGTCCAGTCCTGCTTTTTACCCCCTCAATTCCTGTGGATCCCAGGAAAACACTGCCATCTTGTTATGGGCTATGCCAAGTGGCAACGAGCCCCTGGGAGCTCAGCCAAGGCAAGGAGGGGGACCAGAGAGAGGAGAAGGAATGGGAAAGATGGAGGCCTGGAGGCATCCCAATGGGCTTTGGGGGAAGGTGGGCTGGGAGCATGCCAGCACTGGGAGGAAGGCTTGAGATCATTTCAGCCAACCCCTCATTGTCTGGAGGTGAGCCCAAGATCCAGACAGAAGGGACTTGCCCAAGGTCATATAGCAGGAAAAGTGATGAAGCTCGGCTGGAATCAGAGACTTGGGAGCTGGTGAGGTGTTTACTCCTATCTGGACACCTCCCAATAGCACTGGAGATTCCTTTCCTGGATATCCATTTGTGTGCTTTGTGTGTGCATGCCTGTGTCTGCCGTGTGTGTGCGTGTGCGTACCTGTGGGTATGTGTGCCCGTGCCTATGTTGTGAGAGAGTCTGGGCATATGTGTGGCCTGCCCCACCGCTGTTTGGAGAAGAGAACTGAGGCCATTCCTGCAGGGTGACTGTTTTCCTGGGACAGCGGAGAAGGCAGACAGAGCTGGATCTGGCTTCCAGCACCAAATCTGCTGCCCTAAGAAAATTAAAGGCACTGGCTGGCTGTGCCCAAACTCTGGGAGCTGGACACACACACACACACACACACGCACACGTACACGCGCGCACACACACACATACACACACGCACACCACTCCAAGCAGCACTCACAGAGGCAGTTAGAGGGTGTTTTAGGCACCCAGAGTAGGCAGGAGTGCCGCGGAGTGCCAGAGTACCTGCATCCACACGTCTCCCTGGAGCCCCAGCCGGTGTGGACACGCCAAGGTGCGGAAGCCCATCTGCCAGGGACACGGAGTGGCGCGCTCCCCGCCGCTCTACACTCAGCTCTGCTCCAGGGCCTGGCCCGGCCACACCCCTCCTCCCCAGCCTCCGCGAGCCGTTCCTGCCCCTCTCACACACTTCAGAGTCCCCTGAGGCCCTCGCGCAGCCTGGCAGGGACAAGTTAGGGCTGGCCCGGCCGGAGAGTCAGGTCCGGAGCCAGGAATCGACGCCTCCCCCGAGTCCCGTCCCTGCGGGGCAGACAAGCCAGGTTGAACTCGGGTTTCTGGCAGCGCGGGGTTCGGCGCCTGGCCCCTCTCCGGGGGATCCCCCCAGCCCTCGCCGTCTCGGGACTACCCCGGGACGCGGCGCCCAGCCCCGGGTCCCCGCCCCCCCGTCGGCGAGTAGTTACCGATGGTGGTGATGACGGTGATGGCGAAGTAGAAGGAGCCGGCGAAGCGCCACTGCACGCCGGCCTTGTGCGGCTTGAGGCGCAGCACGACGCGCTCGAGCTCCTCGTAGCCGCCCTGGCTGAGGTTGTAGCGCGCCCGCAGCTCCTGCTGCCGCAGCTCCAGCCGCTGCCGCTCGATCATCTCGGGCTCCGACTCGAGCGCGTCGAAGACCGCGGCGCCCACCAGCAGGTAGGTGAAGGTGCACACGATGAGCGCCAGCGTGCGCACGTTCTGCCGCTTCATCGTCCCGCCCGAGCCGCCGCCGGCCCCCCGGCGCCCCCGGCCCGCGCCCCGGCCCCGGCCGCCGCTGCTGCTGCCCCGGAGGCGGCCTGGGGCATGGCTGCGCTCGCCGCTCCCCGAGCCGGGCACCCGCTCCGCGCCCTGGGGCCGCCGCCGCCAACGCCGCCGCCGCCGCCGCCGCCGCCGCCGCCGCCGCCGCCGCCGCCGCGGAGCTGTCCCTTCAGCACCACCCACCGCCCTCCTCCGCCCGGCCCCGCTCCCGCCCCCCGCCCCCCGCCCGCAGGCCGCCTCCTCCCGCCAGCCCTCCCGCCCAGCCAAATAAGGACTGGGGAGACGCGCCGAGGGAGGGAGGAGGGGGGCTGGCGGAGGGGGAGGGGAAGGGGAGCGAGCGGGAGAGCCGCGGAGAGACCGGGCTGGACCGAAGGAGAGAGACCCGGGGAAAGAGAGAACTAGACCGAGAAACGTCTATAACTACAGAGAAAGAGAGAAAAAGAGGCAGAGGGGGGTGTGACGGATAAGGAGATACAGCCAGAGGTAGACTCCTAGGCGCAGAGAAAGAAGCGGCAGGCAGAAAAATACGGAGCGAGAGAGGCAGAGAGCGAAAGATGGAAACAGAAAGAGCCCCGGAGGCAGGGAGACCTGGATAGCTGGAGATAAACCGACGACGGAAAAAGGAAAGCAAAGACGGGAAAAGGAACAGGCAGAGAGAGGCTCCCCGCCCCCCCATCTCCACGGAAATCACAGCGTGTTTCAGCTGGAAGGGACCTTGGGCCTCGCTGTCCTGCCCTTTATTATGTCCATGGAGAAACTGAGGCGCAGAGAGGTCAAGTGACCTGAAAGGGGACACGGTGAACTAGTGTCAGCGCTGGGACTCGACCAAGCTTCCCTCCGCCCAGGCCACACCCCCCACCCCACACCCGGCTGCTGGGCTGCTGGCTGTCTCAGAAATGGCAGGGCACTGCTGCGGACCTGGGCACGCGAGGGCCAACACCCAAGGGAAAGCCCTGCTCTCATGAAATGTGACCTTTCCCAGGTCAGCAGGGCTCCTGGAGCTGGCTCAGAAAGCACAGGCTGGCCGCCTAGGCCAGTAACGCTGAATCCCCGGCTGTCCTCCTCTGCTGTCCCTCCTCCCTGAGGCTGTCGCGGGGTCCTGACAGCCAGAGCCCCTGTCCTGCACCCGTGGGCCAGGCTGGGCCTGCGGTGAGCTGCCAGAGAGAGCGCCGGACATCAACATGGGGCATCCCAACAGAATGGGGGTCTAGCTGAAACGGGGCAGGTGGGGCCCAGACCAGGAGGCTTGCTGTGCCTCAGTTTCTTCTTTTGTCAACATGGTGGCAGTGGTGGTGGGAAGGAGCAGGCTGTGGGACTCCAGATGAGGTGTCACTGCCCCTCTCAGAGTCTCACTTCCTTATCTCCTCGATGAGGTGCCATGGCAGATGATCCCGCAGGCCTTGCTTAGCTTCAAACAACTCCAGACTTGGATGGGCTGAGTGAGCAGAATGATCGGAATGCAAATCCCACTGCCAAGGAGGGTCAGAAAGTCTTTCACGGGACCCTGGCACGGGCCACGAGGAGAGTCAGGGAAGAGGCCCCAAGGCCCCTGACTGAGGGTAGGTTGAGGAGACAGCCATCCAGAAGCAGGAGAATCATCTGCCCACATCCTGGCCTGACCCGTCCCTGCTGGGCATTCCAGTGCTTCTCTGAGGAATGCCACCAACCCATTGCTTCTTTCAACCATTCATTCAGAGAGTATGTACCAAGCATCTGCTGTGTGTCAGGCCAGGCATGTTACATTTATTATTTCTAGTCTCACCACAATCCTGAAAGGTACGTATGGTTATGTCCATTTTATAGATGGAGAAACTGAGGCAAAAGGCAGTGGCAGGGAACTGTCCAAGGTCGTCCAACTGGAAGAAACTTCAGTCTGCCTTCCAAATCCATTCTTTTCCCCATAATGACTCCTGGAGCCTCAGGTTTTTTCACCTTTAAATGTAATACCTAATTATACTAGTCTTTGATCTGACACAAACTTTCTGACCCTGCACCCTTAACCATGAACTCAGCCTACTGCAGGCCTCCCCCCACCCCACCCCCAACGCTGGCATCTTCTGGTTCCCTGGAAAACAAGTGCTACCTTTCCTGGCTTCCTCGGGGGTGAGGGCACAAGTTAGATTCTGTCTTCTTGGCCACAACTACCCCAGAAGCCAATTCTCCCAAAGCCAGTCTAGGTGAGCAAGGCTCCAGAGACTTGGTTTTTAGTGTGAAAGGCTGTGTGTCCAGGGTCTGCTCACTTCTGGCTGCCTGGCCAGACTGCTGTGCGGATGAAAGGTGATATTATGAGTGAAAGTGCTTTGGAAAAGGGAAAAAGCTCTCTTTAGGGGCAGGGCATTTATTATTAATTATGATGAAGCTTGTTCTCACAGCACTTCAGAACTAGAAGGACCTTCAAAGATCAGCTAACCTGATACTCTCATGTTGCAGATGAGGAAACTGAGGCCCAGAGAGTAGGAAAGGGGTTGCTCAAGATCACACAGGGAGTGAAGGGGGGCCAAGACTTACGTCCCATGGCTGGGGTCTTTCCCATAGCCCCCATATGTATGGGATCAGGACCCCTGTTGGCAGGGGAGCGTGGCACATCCCATCCAGTGTCTCTGGAGTCCGCGAAGTCAGCTTAGGTCTCACCCTCCTGCCCCTTCTCCCTTTCTTCTCTTGGGTGGGTTGGGGGGCACTTCTTGGGCAGGGGGTGGGGTAGCCAGGCTAGTGCCAGTCTAGATTTCTAGACTGGCCCTGGGTCCTGCAGGCAGGAGTCCCATCAGCTCACCCTTGACCAGGGTGAGATAGTGCTAAATATCTAGAGGCCTATCTCACCCCCTTTTGTCCAGGACTCCTGGGACCTGCCTGTACAACCCCATCCCTCACAGGGCTGCCTTAGCCAGGACCACGTGTCAGAAAGCACTTCCATCAACTGTGTCTTTTATAAATGATAAAATCTGCTCAGCTATGAATTCTCTGTGTTCTTCTTCTTCTTTTTTTAATCCATTGGTGATCCAGTGGAAGATGCCTTGGGCCAGTTAGTAAGAGCTGTTTTATGCTCCTCAAATCATTATACTGGCCAGCCTCCTGTGTGATCATTTTCTGAAATCTGATCCAATGTAGAGAACGGGGGAAGAGAGCTGGAGGGGCTGGGCTGGGGACCTGTCTCTTCCACCTGCTTGCTTCCTGTGGGACTCAGGGCCAATCACTCCTTTTCCCTGGGCCTTGGTTTGCACATCCATAAATGGAGTGGTTTGGACCAGGACATGTCTATGCTGCCTTCATTTATAACATCCCATGACCTTTCTGGCCTGCTTCTGCTTCCCTAGTTCTTCCAAGAATCAGGTGCAAAGAGGGTTTAGTCACTGTTTTTAAGACTTTAGTTTATGAGGAAGAGGACACAGAGTTAGGCAGGGAACATAACTATCATTATTTGCTGCATATTATTATTCACTAAGCTTTATACATGTATTATTTTGCAGCTTCATCTTCCATGCTGTTCCTTTCTAAGCTCTGAACACATCTAAGTATGCTTTACTTCTGACTCATGTGGCTCCCATAAGCTAGGATGCTGGTACTTTCTTGACTCTTCCATTGCTTATCTATTGAACTCCTGTTCAGGCTTCAAGACCCAACTCAAAGGCCACTTCCCCCATGAAGTATTCTCCATTACCTCCAATCAGAACCACTAGCTCCTTTGTGCTTCCAAAACACCTTGTCTAAGCTTCAATTCAGTAGATATTCCACCTTTCTAGTAGATTGGTCAGTTCTTTTAATATCTGTCTTCCCCACTGGCTCATTATCTTCTCCAGAGCAGAGATGCTTCTGATGATCTGCCTCCCCGCAGTGGGGGAGCTAAGTGCTTTGTACATCAGAGTTATTCTACATGTTTGTTGTGTATTCAGTATACAATGAAGTCCTTAAAGCATCCTATACCTGCTGAGTTAGGGATCAGCAGTGTTAGCAGGGACAGAAGCACAGACAGCAGAGTCTGTAGGGAGAAAAACCAGGCGATTTGCTTCTGTGACTCTTTGTCAATAGACACTTCTAAAGCTGGGGCAAGCCCTGCCTGGCTTAGGGACATGTGAGCATCCTAAGGCCCAAGGAAGCATGTGGAGAGGGCATTGAAATGGGGGTCTAGACACCTGGAGCTTGGTCCTACCTGCCACCAACTACCAACTAGTTGGTGGACTTGAGAGAGTATCACATGACCTCTCTGTGCCTCGGTTTCCTTTTCTTCAGAATGAAAGGGCTGACTATCTCAAAAAGTCCTTTCCTTCTGACATCCTGGGATGTCAATGATAGATCTGGCCCTGTGATTGGCAATGCTCATCCAACAATGGCCCAGAGTGTGGTCTGAGAGATGACAGGCCCAGAGCCTTCTCTGTCCATTGTTTTCCAGCACCCCATGTCCTTCGACAGTTTGGCTGGAGGATGGGGGCAGGGAGCAGAGTAGGGGAGTAAAATGCTGACCCTGAGTCAGACAAGCTTAGGTTCAAATCCTGCCCCTATTAATTACTAGTTGTACTGGAGCTTCACATTGACATTGTGGGTCATCTTGTCTAGACCAGACCATAAGATCCTGCAGGGCAGGGATAAGGCCTTACTTGTCTTGGAATAGGGTCCTTGATTTGCTGGAGTATCCAGAACCATCTCAATATCCAGCAACGAGAAGGCCTGAAAAAGGGGGCCTGGAAGTGCCCAGCAGCTACAGAACGGACAAGGAAGTGGTTGGTCAAGAGCAGCACAGGGATTGTGACCTCTGATGGCCAAGGGCTGGTTGATCGGATTCCGGGTGCTCTGGGTAACAATGGAGGTGTTTCTTGGTGTATCCCTAAGGGAAAGACACGGAGGATTAGTCTGGATTTACAAAGCATAACCAGTCCCAGTGCAGCCGGCTTGCATTTGTCAAGAGACACTATTTGTTTAACATCTCAAGCCCAAACCAAACACAAAAGGCAGCTGTTCACAAAGGAGAGGCTCTGGGAGCCGTTGGGGAGAGAGAGTCGTGCTAAGGGGTGGACACCCGGCTCTGTTCATCCTGCCCCAGGTGAGCTGGGTGAGCACCTCCAGATACAGACTTAGGTGTCCTTTTAGTGAGACCAGTGAGAACTCAACTGGTCTTCATGGAGTTGCTGTGGGGGGTTAGGCTGGCTTCATTGTCAGCAGAAAGCCTGCTGCTAAGTCTGCATCCTCCACATCTCATCTGACAAATCCTTGCCCTTAGAGAGGATTTCCTTAGTGGCCTCCATTTCTGGTTCTGAATATCATGCTGAGATGCGCATCTTCATGTGTGTGTCCTTGAGGACCTGCCGTGAATTTTCACAGAGGCATATACTCAGAAGTGTCCCTCATCACTGCCGGGTTGTCCTCAGTCCTGCTGTCTTGGTTTTGTCTCTCCCTGGCAATGCACAGGATTGCCTACGTGGCCCTCCCTGACTCGTGTGATTCACTTTTCTGTTTTTCCATTTGTATGCCTCCTGATTTTCTGCTTATTTCCCCCTTCTCTCCCTTTCCCTTTAACCTTGCCCCCCTCCCACATTTGGGGCAGGGGCTGTGAGCAGAACCCCCATTACTGGGGTCTCAAGCAGGCCAGCAGGTGATGAGAGACATCTGGGAGAAAACCAGCCACTGTTCTCCAGCCTCTGGCATATGTGCATGTGTACCCCTGCATGTGTTTGTGTGTGTCTCTGCATCTCTCTGTGTGTGTATCCATGTGTCCCTGTGTCTCTGTGTATGTTCATCTATCCATGTGTGTGGTGAGAAGAGGCTGTGAGTCTAAGACTTTTAGCTGTGGTCCTGCTCTTCCCCTTCCATCTCCTGGCCCTTCTTTTCCACGTACTCACGTTCTCCTCTGTGTTTGGCCAAGGCTCCAGAATAGTTCAAGCTAGAGGAAACCCTAGACCACACAGTCCGATGAGGAAGTGGGCCTGGTGCAGGGAGCAAGCACCTCCAGGCCTCACAGATTGTTGGGCCGGAGCTGGGACTCGAGCTTGGCTCTCCTGACTTCTGAGCCTTTAGTTGCAAGAGAAGTTCCCTAAACTTGCTTCCTTCCCATAGCAAGAATTAAGTCCTTTAAGCCTGTCCTCTACAGAGACACTGGAGCAGCCATGGCCTGTGTTTCCCGAAAAACACAATGCTGCTAAGGAAAAAAAGTGAGTCTGGAGATCTAGTCAACATCCTCACAAATCTTGAAATCCTTCTTTGCAGGTTTATAGCTTCTGAGAAACAAGCAGAGGCAGCCTGTTCTCAGGACCAAATGCAATAATTATAATAGCACTTGCAATGATTAATCAGCCAGTGAGTATTGAGTGGCGCCTGTGAGCTCACACAGCAGTGTGTGTGCGCATGTGTGTGTCCAGGTGGGGGAGAGGGCAAGAGAGGTGACTTTACTTCCAATGGGCAAGTTTTAGGTATCTTTCCATCTTTGGAGGGGCTGGGTCACTACCACGGTACTGCTTGGGTAGTGTCCTGTTCTGGCTAGGGCTGCAATTCTTTCTGCTGGGGGAGGAGTCCTAACCCCTGAGGTCCCAGTTGCTGGGCTCCTGACCAGGAATTGACAAACAGAAGCAGGTTTCAAGCCCATCAATGATTACTGAGATTAATGAGGGGCCTCATGAGCATGATGTATCCAGCACAACCAGAGGAACTTGGGATGTTCAGCTTGGAGAAAAGAGGCAGGGGGCATGAGCTGCCACATGGAGGAAGGATTAGTTTTGCTCCGGGTGGCCTAGGAGAGGCCAGTAATCTGTGGGGAGATACTATGGTGGAAGAGCTTTCAGCTCAAAATAGGTAGAACTTTCTTTACAGCTCTGAAGAAGCAATGGGCTGCTCATAAGGTAATGAGTTCCTGGTCAATGAGGGTATGCAAGCACAGCTTGAAGGGTCCTTTGGGTTAATGCTGTTTGAGAAGGATCCAAGGGGCTAGTACAGTGCCTGCCACATAGCAGGTCTGTAAGAAATGCCTTTGACTTGGTTGCTGAATGTACTGAGTTTGGGGCTGGACTAGACACCTTTTGAAATTCAGTTGGACTCAGTTCAACATATAAGGAGCAATTCCTCTGTGACAGGCTCTTTGTCCCTCCAACCTTGAAATGCTGCAGTTCCCTGGCCCCAAGGAAGGCTGCACCTGGAGTCCTTGCTAACCTCCGCAGCTCTGCTTTCTCCCAGCCACCCCAACCCAACCTAAGCCCCACAGACTTATACCCCATATCTGCCTGCAGAGACTCCAACACTCACAGGTTGGAATAAGGGCCTAGAAGCCCTAGGACTCCAGCAAGGGAAATGGGCCTTTGGCAGGCTAATTACTGGGAGCTGATTCTATTAAGCAGATAGCTCGCTCTAGGCAAAGCAATTACATCTAATCAGCCCCTTGCAGCAGTCCAAAGGGACAGCCATTTGAGCCAGACACATGCGTGAGCATCAAAGCAGCCTGAGGCTCAGGCCTTGGCCGCTGGTCTGAGGCCAGGGGCTGCTCAGAAAGTGGTCCCCTGGCCCCTTCTCCAGGCTGCCAGATCTCAGGCCACAGTGGGGTTGCAGCACCGTGAAGATGGCCCAGTATGGGGACGCAAAGACCTAGATGAAGACTTCATTTGGCCATGAAGCTACCGAATTTCGGTGGGGAGAATACTTCTCTGGCCTGAGCCTCAGTTTCCTTGTCTGTCAAGTGAGTAGGATAAACTAGAGAGGATTCATTCTGAGTTTAGCATGGTAGACCCTCTCAATATTGTATTGTATACTTAAAAATTACCTAAGAGGGAAGATATCATGTTAAGTGTTCTTATAAAAAAGAATCATAATTGTAATAAGTAAAAGGAGCAGAAGGAAATTTTTGGAGGTGATGGAGGTGTTTATGGCATAGATTGTAGTGATGGCTTCACATATGTGTACTTATCTCTGAACTTGTCAAGTTGTATACATTAAATATATATAGCTTTCTGGATGTTAACTATCTCTCAATAGAGCAATTGAAAGAAAACAAAACAAAACAGAAATGCGGTCCATCCAGTCCTTGTGGTTTGGACTCTAGTCCAGAATGGAAATATATGCTGTAGGGCCTGATTACTCCGACTATATTTTTAAAAATAACGAAATAATGTATTTTTTAAAATGATGGATGCCCTCTTGATATTCTTTTCTCCTCTAGAAATTTAATGAAATGTGTGTTTCCAAAAAACCAGCCATGATTTTTGATTTTTTTTTTTTTTTTTGACCACGATTTAATGGCTTCTTAGTCCCAGATCGTTGGAGGAAGTTGGGTCATGCTAGAGAGAGAGAATATGGGAGAGGAGTTCCCTGGAGATGAGGGAGATGAGCAAGATGGAGACAGGGGAGACCCAGTGCCATGGCAGTGCCCCTTCTATGAGTGCTGGCTCCTTTCCCAGAGGAAGAACCCTGTGAAAGATTTCTGGACACTGCAGGATGCAGAGGAGAGATTTTAAACATAGTCTCTTCCAGCAGTGGAATTCTGGGATTCTGGGTTGGAACCAAGCTACTGGTGTGACCCAAACACATCAGAGGAGCAGCCTCATGCAGGGAACTGCAGGCGAGAGACCGCTGCAGTGACCAGCTGTGGGAGCTGGGCCAGCTGTGGCCCCTCTGTGAGCCTCAGCTTCCTCCATAAACCATGGGAAAATGAGGAGAGTAGTCTCCACATAGCCTCCCTCACATAGTGGTGGGGACTCCAAGTGAGGTG
Source organism: Canis lupus baileyi (assembly GCF_048164855.1). Classification (NCBI taxonomy): domain Eukaryota; kingdom Metazoa; phylum Chordata; class Mammalia; order Carnivora; family Canidae; genus Canis; species Canis lupus. The sequence continues at coordinate 44,471,703 of NC_132849.1, forward strand.
ATGAATGTGAAACTAAGAGTAAATGAATTCAATTAAAAGGTGAGAATGTAAACTAAGTAGCTTCTTCTGCACAGCAAAGGAAACCGCTCACAAAATGAAAGACAGCCTATGGAATGGGAGGAAATATGTACAAATCGTATATCTGATAAGGGGTTCGTATTGAAAATATGTAAAAAACTCCAACAATGCAATAGAAAGAAACCAAATGATCCAATTAAAAAATGGGCAGGTTTCTGAATAGACATTTTCCCAAAGAAGACATAAATGGCCGCCAGGTACATGAAAAGATGCTCAACTTCACTCATCAACTGGGAAATGCAGCTCAAAACCACAATGAGATCACGCATCACACATGTTGGAAGGGTTATTATCAAAAAGACAAGCGATAACAAGGGTTGGTGAGAATAAGGAGAAAAGAGAAATTGTCATGCCCTGGTGGTGGGAATGTAAATTGTGGCATCCATATGGAGATTCCCCAAAAACCTTAAAAAACAGAACTACCATATGATCCAGCAATTCCACTTCTGGGTATTTTTCTGAAGGAAGCAAAATCACTACCTCGACAAGATATCTGCACCCCGATGTTCATTGCAGCATTATTTACAATAACCAAGACATGGAAACAACCTAAGTGTCCATTGATGGATAAATGGATAAAGAAAAAAATATATGTATAACGGAATATTATTCAGACATAAAAAAGAAAGAAATCCTGCCATTGGCGACAGTAAGGATAGAACTTGAGGGCATTATGCTAAGTGAAATGAGTCAGAGAAAAACAAATACTATGATCTCACCTATTGGTGAAATCTGAAAAAAACAAACAAACAAACAAACAAAAAAAACCCACTGAACTAGATATAAAGAACAGATTGATGGCTGCCAGAGGTGATGTGTGGGTGAAATGTGTGAGAGTGGTCAAAAGGTACCAACTTCCAATCATCAGGTAAATAAGTCCCGGGTGTACCATGCAACATGGTAACTACAGTTGACAATGCTGAATTGTATATTTGAATGTTGCCAGAAAGGTAGATCTTCAAAGTTCTCATAACAGGAAAAAAATTTTGTAACTATATGTGGGGGTGGAGGTCAACTAAACTTATTGTGGTCATCATTTCAAAATATATACATATGTTAAATCATTATGTTGTACACCTAAACTAATACGATTTTATATGTCAATTATATCTCAATAAAAAAGAGAAAAAAATATGAGAACGTTATTATGAACAGCTGGGACCCAGCTCTCCCTCTCAGGCCCTTCTCTCTGTTTTGATTTTCATGATTGTAGCTTTGAGAGCAGGGTGGCCTTGCTAGAGCAGGCTGTGAGGGCCACCTGACATCCAGTTTTCCCTGGCCTTGGTGATCTCAGATGGTGGGTGCCTATGTCATTAGACCGAAGCCTTTGTCTGTCCTCAAAGAGGAGCCCTGGTGCTGATGGGCAACCAGTGACCTTGCTTGACCATGCACAGCGTTTGGGCATTTGGTGGGGGGAGGAGAAACAACCTTGGTTCAGAAGCTGGGGTTGAAGAGAGCTGATTGCTCTGGATTAGGCTGGCAGGGAAGAGGGCGGGGGTAGGAGATGGAGGGGGGTTAGGAGCATCAAGAAAGCTTGGATCGCCCCACTCCTCGGCACCCCACACAAATCATTTTCCAGGAGAGAGGCCAAAAGGAAGAAGCTACTTTCTTCCCCATGTTATTCCAGGAGTGGTGGGAGGGAAGGCTGGACCCAGAGCCTGTTGGAAAGCCTGGAGTGCCAGCCTGAGAATCTGTACTGCTAGGTGGAGGCAGTGGAGGGACACGGAAAGTGGGAGCAGAGCTATCCCACCATGAGGTCATATCCGTCTGAGCCAAGTCTGCATTCCTCGGTATGGCCCCCATAGTCTGCCTCTCTTGCCTCATCCCCTTTGCTTCACTTGGGGCTCTCGTCTCCCACCACCCTGTATTATTCACAATTCCTCCAAATGGTCCTGGCTCTTTCTTGCCTTTCTGCCAGAAATGCACATTTTCCCAGACCCTTTAGTGCTCCCCAAAGCCCTTGGAATGGCAGCATTCTCATTTCACAGATGAGGAAACTGAGGCTCATAGGGAAGCAATTTGTCTAAACTCCTATAGGCAAATGGAGGACAGATACAGCATTCAAACCCTGATCAGTTTGACTCCAGAGACTATGCTTTCACTTTTCTGCTATATTCCTTCTCTAGAAAATGGTTGAGGGCAGAGCTAGGCAACCGTAGGGGAAAAGAACAGAAGGTGTTATCAACACAGGGCCTGGCACATTGTTAGCGCTTAAAAATACTAGCTGTGTGAATGAATGGGCAGTTCCGAGAGGACGGTCATAGACATATTAGGACCCAGGAGGGACAGATGCTTGACTCCAACTAAGATACAGAGCAGAACTGTGGGGGAAGCCAGGTGACTCCAGCTTGCAAAGGGGCTGGCGGGGAGACAGAGCTATCATGAACAAGCTGGACTTGGTCACAAACCAAGGTGGAGGTGAGGGAGGATACCAAGCTGCCCATGGCCCAACCCTAGCATCTAGCCCAGGTAGAAACTCAAAGCGTCTCTAAGCTGTGCACAAACTGAAGGATGCCTTCAAAGCTTTGAGCTGGATGCCTAGGAGAAGGGCAGTGTCTCCAGTGCACCATGTGATATGGAGGGGAACGGACCATTCACCCACCTGGTGGAGGGTTGGACTTAGGGCTGGGTCATCCTGGGGAAGCACAGGTGAGTACTTGGTCTCTGCACTGTGAAGATCTCAGATGGCCCAGAGATAGCGCAGTCCAGTGATCCGTGGAATCCATAGCACCTCGGAGATGGGGATCAGCTGGGAGGCGGCACTCGGGCGGAAGGGCACAGAGCCGGCAGGGAGATGGAAAAAATGATGTCGTTAAGGAACAATGTGGCCGAAGGAATGAGCTGTAACTTGTTGGATCCAAAAGGACAAATGGGAACGCGGCTGCCAGAGGCCCAGGGGTGTCTGATGATGGCCTGACACTGCCCTGGGGGAGGGACTGAGCCGGTCTGGAGGCCAAAAGAGAATTACCCTATGGGCTCCATGGACCTTTTCTGTCCCCTAATACCTTGCCAAGCAAACCTTCTGGTCTATTAATAAAGGCTTGATGAATTGAGTCAGGACAGACCTCCTGGCCGGAGCACTCTGCCCCATTTCAACAGAATAGATCTGAGGAGGCCGCTGTGAGGCAGAGGAAAAAGCACAGGGTTGGCATCCTGCGTGGGTCTTAGCCCCGTCCAGCTGTGAACTTACCTTTTTAAGATGGGTTTCAAGGATTCGGTGAGATACAGGATCACCAGTCTTGAAGTCAGGACTGGCATGTCAAAAGTATTTCCTTCCCCTCCCTCTGCTTCCTCTTTCCCGGATAAGAGCTGGGGAGAACCAATCCTGAAGCATAGCCCAGGGAGGTAGCCAGCCTTGGGGCTTTGGGGATTTGGCTGAGGAAAGGGGTTTTGCAGGGTCTGACTGGGCCATGGGGGCGGGGGCATGGAAAGACTGAGCCGGTTAGAGGCAGGCAGACACTCAGCAGAGACTCAGTGGGAATTTAGAATCTTGAAACAAGTGCCAAAGGGAATTTATGTGTATATGTGTATGTGGGGTGGTGGGTGCAGGGAAGTCATCTGGTCTAAACTGCCATTTAAGAGGTGAGGAGACAGGCCCAGAGAGAGGAAAGGTCAAGGGCATGCAAAATGGTGATGGCACTTGGTCTTGATAGAGTTGGAATCCCATTGCTGAGTTTCCTAATAAGAAAAATCTCTACCTAGCATAGAAATTATGGTGCTCCAGGCAGTGGCCAGGTCACCAGACTTGAGCAGAGGTAGTTGTGTTGACCTTTGGAATCTGGAACCTGCCTTCTCATTGTAGTCAAAGTTGTTGAGAATCCAATTAGCCCTGAGTGGGGCTCCAGCTCACCTCCTGCTGCCCTGTGGGACCCAGCATTCTTCAGAAGAGGGTCTTCTCATAGAAATATGAGACCAGGGAGCTTTGGGTCTTGTGGGCTGGGACTCTGAAAGGTGGCTGACTTCCAAGGGCTTGACTGGAAGGATACGAATGGCCACACTAAGGCCATACCACCCACCAGGGGTGACCCCTGAAGTAGCTTTCCAATTTGCCCCCAAACTCAGTTTTAAGAGCACATATCCAGTGCATGTATGGTCCCATTGTTATCTCCATTTTTCCAAGGAGGAAGAACGGCTCCATGGTCTACCCAGACAGTAAATGGTGGAGGTAGGATCCTGGGTTATTCCCCACAACACACTACAGTTTATGCCTCTTCCTCCTCTCTCTACACACACTTCCAGGACCTTCCTTGGGGCTTGTGTTCTTTTTCAGCTGCCAGGCCAAGTCCCCTAAATTCCTTTAACTGTGAGTATCACTTCTCAGCTCCTGTATCTGAGCCTTTTTGCCTTCCGGCTGGGCCAACTTCCTCCCCAAGAATTGAAAGAGGGATGTAGAAAGGGAAGGCTCCATGCCTCTGTAAACAGAGGGAAACTGAGGCACAGAACTGGCTTGCACCAAAGCCAGGATCTAACGTCCCTGTCCCCAGGTCCAGCAAGAGAGGCCTAGAGCTGTAGGAAGGACAGCAGGCAGAGAAACACTGTTCTGTTTTCTTAAGCTCCCAGCTGGGACTGAGAACACCAAATCCTCTTTGAAAAAAACAGAAAGGGGATTTAGAAAAAATCAAGATATTAACCTTCTGAAACTGGACACCCCCATATAGAGATTAACTTCTTTCTTAAGCATTTTTTTTTCATTTCTATAAACATCTTAATTCATGCCGACATCATGGGCAGCCTGGATTATGGATGGATGGAGAGAAGGATGGCCTTGTTTTGGCCACACATGCATGTGTGCACGCTCACACACACCTGGAACAGGAGAAAGAACACTGGAAGAGGAGCCAAAGACTGGAGCTTTATTTCCACCCAACGCTGCCACCCAACGCTGAACCTCCGTTTCCCCAGCTGTAAAGAGGGTGGTTGGACCAGCCAGTTCTCTAAGATTCCTTCCCAGCCCAGTCTCTGGAGCTGTTTGCTTGGGTGCTGCAAGTTGGTCCCCTCTGCTTATTTCCCTCTCCTTTCCCAACCCTCAATTCTCAAGGGCCCTGCCTGTGTCTTCCAGAACTTCTCTGACAGCCTTCAGGCCTGGACAGCAAGTACTGGGCGGGAGGGGACAGGCAGGCATGCACTCTGGATCTGTGTGGGGCCAGGACTGCTTTTATGGTTCTTTCAGCTCTGCTGCGAGTGCCGAGTTACATGGGAAAGCACCCAGCATGAGGTAGGTGCTTCCCACAGCCCATTTTCCCCCTTCTGCTACCTCTTTTTATTTTATCTGGATGCCCAGACTCACCTTGGGCCAAGTTCCCTTCATCTGCCTCACCTACTGAAGAAGGCGCATCATTTTTTCTAGTTTCAGGTTCTCTTCAGCCTGTATCATGTGGATCTAGTCTGAACCCCCCACCCTGCAGTAGTTCCCAGTGCTTTCAGGAGGAAGACTGGACCTAACTGTGGCTGGAGGGTTCCTGTGGATCTGCTTCCCCCTATCTCTCCAGCCTGGCTTCGAGGTCCACCTGCCCTGGCCCTCTGGGCTTTGGGAGCCTTCTTTTAGATCCCCAAACCTACCATGTTCCTTTCGTCTCTGGTCCCATGTGAACTCTACCTCTACCCAGGCTTCCCCTGTCTCTACCTGGCACACACCTGCTCCTCTGATGGTCACTTTCCCAGGGAAGTCCTCCTTGCCTTCAGAGAGGTTAGGTCTCTCATGCTCTGGTCCTCTGGCTCCCCTCTTCTCCCCTATCGTGAAGCACCATCCCAACAAGAAGACCAGTGGGCCTTCCAGCATTCAATGTCTGCCTCTCCCACTGGACCATAAGCTCCAGGAGGGCTGGGACAGGCCGGTGTGTCTGTTTCATTCAACACCGTCTTCCTAGCACCTGCACAATGTCTGGTGCTCAATATGTACTTTCGAGTACATGAATGAGTGGCATCTAAAATTGCTCACTTTAAACACACCTGAAACCAGGCTCCACATCCTCCATGAAATCGGGGCATAGAATTCCCTAGAATAGCTTCACTATTCTCTGGGTAGATAGCTGGCAGTCCCTAAAGCTTCCTCCTTTTCCCTCAAGCTTCTTTTTAAACTTCTCTCTGACCTACCAACATCATCAGCCCGAGCGAGCAACAGACTTCACATTCACATTTCAGTTCTTTCCACCTTCTGACAAGCCCAGTCATTTTCACACCTGGATTATGTTCTGCTCTTGAAGCCGCAGCCAGCAGTGGTTATTCTGGGCACTGGGGGGAAGGGCAGCTGTGGGCTAGCCCCAACTCAGTGAGGACCAGGAGAAAGGGGCTGAGTGCCCCCAGTGGCATTGGGTAGAGGTGGGCCATGGTCTGATTCTGGCTGGAGCAGACGTAATAGGAAGCCTTCTTGGTCATTTGGTCAGTATTCCTCAAGGTAGGCTCACGGAACAAAGGTTCTTTGAGATGTTCTACAAAAGAAAGAAGCTTGTGCTCAAATATATTTGGGGGAACTGCATAGCACTCGGTGTTAGTTTTGGTTTGCAAGAATCAGAAGCCAATTCTGTGAACTGAAGCTTAAAAGGGGTTTATTCTAAGGATCTTGGGTAGCTCAGAGAATCTTCTGTAGGGCCAAAAAACCAAGGTCAGAGGTAAAACAGTCATGAACAATGCCCAAAAGCATGATGTAGGACTGGCCCCAGGAAGACCCCACAGCTGCCACCACGGGCACAGACACTCTAGCTTGTGCCACCAACTCTACCAACACTGAGTGCTGCCTCTAGAACGGCCATCAGTGAAGCCTCTGGAAATAGTTGGTAGCCACCACCACGGCTGCCATCATCCTTTCCAGAAGAGGTTCTGTATCTTTCCTGCTGCTTGGCATCACAAGTCTGGGGTTCAAAGCCTGGAGAGATGCATCCCGGTGGTGGAGTTAGGTGACTGTTGCCTCACAGCAGAGGAAATCCTCACACACAGGAACGGAGAGCAGATCCTGAGTGCTCCTGAAGTATGACAACTGTTCTCTTCACTGTGGACACTGGAGACTTCCCTTGGGATTTTGCAATGCTTCAGGCCAGAGTTTCTCAATCTTGGCACTGTTGACATTTTGGGCCAGTTGATTCTGTGTCGTGGGTCTGTCCTGTGCGCTGCAGGATATTTCACAGCATCCAGGACTCTGCGCATCGGATGCCAATAGCACTCCTCCAGTTGTGACAACTAAAAATGTCTGAATACATTGCCAAATGTCCCCTGGGGGATGGCTTTGCCTTTGGCTGAGAACCACTGCTTCAGGAGATCCGTGGGAAATACGTTTGAGGAACCATGATTGATTTAACCTTATTGACCATGGAAAAATTTTTTTCCCTAGCACCCTTTGATTTTATTTCACAGAACTTACTCTGAGAAATGCTGGGTTAGTCACTGGGGACCTCATTCTAGATATTTCATGGAGGTTGAGGTTGCACAGACCAAATGGCCTAATGTGCAAAAAGGTCTCCCTATCTCCACTGCCCTGAACAAGGCTGGGGGCTCCAGGGTTCCTGCTTTGTGAAGATCCCCATCTGGGGTGCTAGTTATGACTGGGGAACATTCCCAGGGTCTGAGAGAGGAACCTGCAGAATGTAGTTCAACTTGTAAGTCAGTCTTTTCCCCTTGGCTGCAAACCTGACCTGTAGGCACAGGTATTGCTCTATGTCCCAGGGACCCTGCCTTAGGGACAAATGTCCTGCCTTTGCCAGCCTACTTACAGCCCCCTGCATAGTCTGACAAAGATCCCACAAGATTTGAGCACCAGAACATGGGCCCAGACTTTCTATCTATCTCACACATGTTTACCAGGCTAAGGCCCTTATTACTGTCCCCCAAATGCCCTGAACACAGGGTCAAGTTCATCCCAATCCAGAAAACATCCCCACCACTGCGATGTGGGATGAGGGGGTTGTAGACTTCTGAAGAGTGCAGACACTACCCACTGCCCTTGCCTTTGAGAGGAGCTATTGGAACTGTTGCTAGGCCAGGAACAGGAGCGAGGGCGGGCGTGTGTCCTTGGCGACTCGGCTGTCCATTTTGGGTCTTTCTCCCGTGATCTGGCAGTTTCCCCATATGGCTGGCTCAGTTCCTGCTTGCAGCCTCATCTTTGGAACTCCCTCATGTGGCTTATGGTGTCTCTCAGTGACCTTGGCTCTTAACCTTGGGAAACTGGCACAGTGGAAATATAACAGTGTCAGGGACAGGCAGACAGACCTGTGTTTGATTGTGGTTGAGCCACTCACTTGTGGAATGGACTCGGGCATGCTACCTTTCTCTCTGAACTTCAATGGCACTGTGTAGATTTTTTAAAAAGCATTTTTCTGGCTCCTACATTCTAGCATTCTGTATTTTAATATTAACAGGTGGCTCCTGGGAAGCAGAAGGTGGGACTCCCCAAAGCCTCCATGGGAACTTAGGAACCAGTATTCTGGACCCCAGGGTGCAATGTCATGGGGTAGGGGAGACAACTGGGGAAAAAAAAAAGCTAAAAAATGCCTTGGATCCTAACCAGCCAGAGGATGCGCGAATGGAAAATTCCTGTTGTGTGTCAGAGGCCCACCTGGCCCGGGTGACAGCCAGCCGAGCCAGACATGCAGGCCCTGCTGCATGTTTAGACAGCACTTTCCTGCCCTGGCCGGAGTCCGCCTTGGCCCATACCAATGCCCATCCTGGGAAAGTGGATAGAGATGTGGGGTCCTCACACAGGCTTAAGAGAGCGTCCTGTTTCAGGAGTGGGAGGGTGAGCTGCAGGAGAGAGAGGAGAGCTGCTCAGAACGCATCTCTGGGACTGGGGAGTAGCTGCATCACTTCTCTGGGTCTTGGGGTCCTCGTGTGTCATATGTGGGTGGACAGAGAGGTCTAGCGAGTCCTCCTCACTAGCCTTAACATTTCGGGTGGAAGCCTACATTCTCAAGGATTCCACATCTGCCTTGGGAGAGGCCAAGGCCCTTTTCATGAGTAGGCCCTGGGGCAACTCTCAGAAGCTGCCCTCAGAGACTTAGGCTCACCTTCTGAAGAAAGTCGACTGTAGCTGTAGGACAATGACTTTGCCAGCTCTCTGCACCCACTGAATTTTATGAGGGTGATGGCTGGGAGGCAGGCTTGGGTGAGCACGTTGAAATGGACTCCCTCCACTCCAAGCCTGGGGCAGAGGGGGTGGGGGTGACAGACCTGGGAGAGGCAAAGAGGAGCCCTGAGCAGCAGGAGGTAATGTTTGTTTAACACCAAGCAGGGGAAAGTCCCTGAATCTAGAATGCTCTAGGGCCCAAGCCTCATGCTCCAATGTGGGCTGAGAATGTGATTGGGCTTCACCATGGCCAGGATGGAGTGGCCCTCAGACTTTGCCCAGATCCCACACTCACAGCCTCAGCTATCCCGGGGCTCTGGGGGCAGGCGGGCAGGCCGGATGGGGGCTGAGGGTATTCAGAGCCCTCATTAGGGTTGAACATGTTGGCCAAGGCTGGTCTACAGATTCCCAACTTTGGGGATCTTGATTGCCAAATCAGCCCCGTGGGCTGGATCATTTCTGAGAGCCTGACAAAGTCTGGTCTGGGAGAATGGTCTGTCCACTAGGGTGAGGCCATGTGAAGGGTCCCATGGTTAGTGCTACCTGGCCTGTTGGACTCTCCCCTCCTGCTAATCATCCCTTCTTGGCTCAAGTTTCCACAGGGTATCTCTCAGTGCCTTTTATCTGTCCCTTTGATGCCCAGGAGATGTGACAAAGCTCGACGCCAGGCCGGCACTGCTTCTGAACTCTGGCTTCCTCAGCCTCCTCTGTCCACACCACCCCTTGGGCACATACTTAAACAAAAGCGCTGGAATTGCGCTGCACACAAGCCAGGACACGGACAACCCTGGCCCCTGTGATTCACTCTGGCTGGTTGCTGGTACCAGCCCCCTGGGGAGGGGTTTCCAGTCCTTGTCATGGCAGAGCCTTCCTCCAGCCTCTGAGGCTGGAGCTCTTCCTCTGAGCTCCCTGTCACTCAGAGAGAGGTGTCCCTTCCTCAGACCCACACCAGCCTCTCGGCCCCAGGCTGCGCCTGCCCTCTATAAGGCCCCAGCTGGTGGCGCTACCAGTGAGTGACCTACAGGGCTGTTGTCTCTCCTGAGGTCACTTCCAGGAGCCACTCCGCTCAGGAAATCCCTCCTCGGTGTTTCTGGTTTTCTCAGTTTCCAGTCCATGCCTCCCATCCTCTGCTTCCATACATGCTCCGCAGGGATTCAGGTCACTCAGAAATATCTTTTGCTTTTTCTGAGGCCTACAATCAACATCACAACGTGCATCTCTGAACTCCAGGGAGGCTCAGTACTGTATAGATGGAAGTGTGTATGCCTGTGTCCATAGGTGCGTGTGAATTTGCATGATTTGAGGACAGCCTTGGTTCCTGGAGATCACAACATATCCCACTTACCAAGGTCCTCAAAGACCTGCCCCCTCCTTCTGAGTCAGGTGGGCAGGATGAGTGCAGGTTCTGAGGGGTTGCTGGACTCCCTTCTGGTCATGCCACTGAGTAGGGCATGGTTTCAAGGAGTCCCGAGCCCTGCCACAGGGCTCTTTCCACAACATGCTACTTGGGTGTCAAGGGAGGGAGGTTTGAGCCCAGAAATCCTTATTGGGGGTGATGGTGCAAAGTGGCTCAATCCAGGGGTTGGGATTTGAGCTCCGTGGGGTGTGGGACTGCGTTTGGAAATAATCATTAGAGGATTCACTCACTTTTCCAGAGTACTCATTTGGTCCTGCAGGTCAGGATGCATCCTGATTTATGGGGCCCAAGATTCCAGCAGCTCTGGGAAGGGTTCTGGTTTTTGCTGGGCTTGAGCTCCTGGGGAGAGATGAAAGGGAGGGGCTTGTGCTGGAATGTTAGGAGTTAGGAGGTTGAGGGGCAGAGCCTATGGAAAGCCTGAAGCAGACACCCAAGGATGCTTCCACCTGCCTTTGCTGACAAACTCCCATGCAAAAGGAGGCAGGATGTGGGCCCCAAGAGCTATGGGAAGCAATGTCTTTAGAGGAGACAGGATCCCTGGGGAGCAGTTCTTTCCTCTCATCCCATTGTGGGGTGCTGGTTTTGTTTCAAGACTGAGCTTTTCTGCCACAAAGCTCTGTCAGCCACATTCGCCAAAAGCACAGAGAAACCATGTATGTTGTTCACTCATACCCATTTAACAGATGAGGAGACTGAGACCTTAGGTTAAGAGAAACTGCATGGTGCCACTAGGTCTCACAGCTAGAAAGTGGTAGAACCAGGCTCCAAACCCACACCTTCTGATTTTAAGTTCTGACTCCTTCCCTGAGCACAGACAGCCCTCCTCAGCCTCAACAGAAAGTGTTTGTGTGGGGCAGAGGAGAGGGTGTGGAGCTTTCAGGCAACCAGGCCTGGGTTTCAATCGTATTCCCTGCTAGGATTGATTATGTGAATTTGGGCAAGTTTCTGAATCTCAGTTTTCTCCTAAATAAAGTGGACATAGTCAGTGATGCACTGGAGCTATTCTGGCTCCGAAAGCCAGCTGTGTGCATATTTCTTCCCAATTCTGCATTTCAGTAACTTAGAGGGAGATTAGCTTGCTATGGGCCGTGGTAGAGGTATTTACACCACAGAAATGGGCAAACCCGACAAGTCCTTCCTTTCTTCCATTTAACAAACATTTGCAGATTGCTAGTCTTTTGTCAGGTCCCAGCGAGGTGCTAGGGAAACAAAGATGAGGAAGATGAAGTCTTACCCTAAAGGATTTCACAGAAGAGAAAAAAGGAAACAAGCATGAGAAAGAACTAGAATCTGTCCAGGGGCCAGACAGGCTCACAGGCACAGCAGTAGTCAATTGGAAGTGGGTAAGGAGTAAGAAGGATATTTCTTTGCCAAAGAAGCCATCAGTAGACTGTTTCATGTTCTGGAAATTGCAAACATGGGCTTGGGTTTAAAAGCTTAAGCTTTGGTTTGGAGTCACACGGGCAGAGTTTGGAACCCTGGCTGTGTCGGGCACTATCTGTATCAATTTAGCCAGGTTATTTATTTATTAATTTTTAAGTAGGCTCCATGTCCCATATGGGGCTTAAACTCACAACCCTGAGACTGAGAACTACATGCTCTACTGGTTCTAGAGCCAGCCAGAGACCCCAACTTAGCCAAGTTATTAAACTTCTTTGAAACTGTCTCCTCATTTGTAAAATGAGTTGATAATTTTTACCTCACTGGGGTCATTGTGAGAATTAATTGAGATCACTTATTCAGCAAAATATCTTTTGGGTACCTACTTTGTGCCAGGCACCATTCCAGGCATAGGGAGGCACAAATGAATAGATCAGGTCCCTGCCCTTGTGGAGCTTATATTCTAGGGGAAGGGGACAGACAATAAAACATAGCATGGTGCCAAGTAGCCATAAGTGGCTGAAAATAATAAAGCAGTGTTTGGACTGGGTTTCCCAGGAGCAGTCCTTGAGATAAGCATTTGGTAGGGAAGTGCCCTCAGGGAGAGTGGCAGAGGAAGCGGGAGCAGTGCAGGACAGAGGAGCCCAGGCTAGAGCAGAGAAGTCCCACAGAGGGCAGCTCCAGCCTGATCCCAAAGAGGCTCTGGAGGGTAAGTTATGCTCAGAGGTCCCCAGCCCTGAGGCAAGAGAAAGATTCCATGAGTTAGTATGAGTTTAGGATTGTGCCCTGCATGCATGTTGGCCAACAAATGAACACCCCTTCAGCCCAGCCAGTCCCAGCCTCTGCAGCACCCAGCTTCCCCCACCACTGTGTGATTCAGTGATCCAGAACAACTTAGAGTTTCTGTGAACACTCTGCATCTTCTCATGTTGGGTGCCTCTGCCCACGTTGTTCCCTTCCTGGAATACCACTGTTCTCTCTGGAAAATTCTTAGTCATTCTTCAAGTTTCAGCTCAAATGCTGCCTCAATATCTTTGAAGACTCTCCCAGGCTATCCTGGAGGCTTCCTCCTGTGTAACTTCTGGATTGGTACCAAGCACCCTTGGAGCAATAATATTTCTTTAGACTTGCCTGTTTACAACTTTCTGTTCACTAGCCTGGGAGCTCCCTGATGAGGGTTGGATAGGTCTGGGTCTCTAGAGTGTTGGGCACACAGTAGGCCCTTAGGAAATATTTACTGAGCGAATAAATGGCTTGATCATTGAGTAGCTTGGTGCCCTTTGGCAAGTCAAAAAAATAATCTCTTTGAGCCTCAGTTTCCCCCTCAGGAATTATAGGTGCATCTAAATCTTAGTGTTTTTAGGTGATCAAATGAGATAATGAATATAAACTCTTTAATGCTATCCAGATGTTTTATTCTAAAAAGGCTGGGAAAAAAAGATCCAGTCTGGAGGTCAACAGTGGCTGTGGGGACCCAAATGTCTCCAGATATCTTGGCTCAGTCCGGAAGACATCTGGAGAGCATTCCAGTATGAGAGCTCTAAGCAGGTGCCAGGGTAGCTCTCTACCTTCTATGACACTTCCTCTGTCACCAGCCAGAGCCTGGAACTCTGGCCCTGGGAAGGAGATATAGCCCCCCTCCCCGCCATGGACTCTCATTCTATACAATGAGTCACCAATAACCATAAATACCCAAACTAGTGGTATTGAGAACTGAAGCTTCTTCTTGCAGAGGCAGGATTGAGGAAGGAAACCTTGTCAATGGGCATCTTTGCCCAGTTAATGGGCATGGGATTATTCTGTGGTCACTATTTCAGGTAAATCTTGCAGAAGGATGCTGTGACTCTGTAAACCTTGTTCCAATTCACATCTGGTCTATTCCAAAGCTGGTCCCTCTTTTTTTTTTTTTTTTCTTTGAGTACTTCAATTCTTTTTTTTTTAATAATAAATTTGTTTTTTATTGGTGTTCAATTTGCCAACATACAGAATAACACCCAGTGCTCATCCCGTCAAGTGCTCCACTCAGTGCAAGGCTGGTCCCTCTTTTCCTGACTTTCCAAAAGTCTGTCTTCCCTTCCCATTCCCACTTCATTTTCCCATAGCATCTGCCAAGCTCACTCTCAGTTACCTTGGTCTTCAAGGAACTATAGCCTAATCTTTTCCTCCATTCTCATCTGGCTCCATTCTCCGGAACCTTCAGTGTTGTTTCTTCTCCAATCCCATCCTGATGATTCCTAGAATTTTGGAACGTTTTTGGTTACATCAAAGAGATAGCTTTCATGGAAGCATTCATGACTCTAGAGTCCCTTCCTTACCAATGGTATATGGCCTAAAGTTCTTCATTTTATATGTAAGATGGTTATTTATATACTTCAATATATTGTCATCAAACCACTTCTTAAATCCAGGTGGTCTGGCTTACATTCCCACCATTTTACCAAATGTCTCTCACTCTAAGATACCAATAATCTACTCTTTACCAAGTTCATTAGCCTGGTATAGCCCTGTGCCTTCAAGCTCCAGGCCTGCTCCCAAGCCATTTAGACTGTGCTTAATATAAATGGGTACTGGTGAAGATCCAAATTTGTAGAGATGTAAGTTTTCCCCAAATTAATCTATAAATTCAGTGAAATACCAATAAAAGCTTAACAAGAGTTTTTAAAATGGAGCTTTACAAGCATATTTTATAAGTCACCAAGAAAAAAATACACAAGAAGAGCCAGGCATATTTTTATACAGTAACAACAATGGGAAGGAAATTGCCCTTTCACATATAAGCATTAACTGTAAAGTGGTCAATATGGAGTAATATTGGTGTAAGAACAGATAGCACAAACAATGGAACAGAGTAAAGAAAGAGACCCATGGAAATCTATCTTATGCTAACAGAGCATTTTAAATCTCTGGGAAAGGATTGACTGTTCAAGAATGATTTTTGAATAATAGATTATCCATTTGGTAAAACATTTATATATTATATTGGTGATGATTTTACTTCCTGGAAAGAGAATTCATTCTACTCATTTTAATCAGAAAGAAATTTATGGAAGATATGTAGACCTGCCAGGATTGCAGGGAGGAGTGTTGGAGAAAAAGATTTCACGTCGAACTTACCAGAATAACTTCTAAAGCCACGGCACAGAACTGAGCCACTGAAAGAGATGCTGTCAGTACTACAATCTGGAAGCTGCCAGATAGCAGGAAGTTTTTGCCATGGATACTGTTCCAAAACCACACCACCCCTGGCAGGATCTGTGCTAGTAGAATGGAGGCTGTGTTGCCTTTTTCTAACTCAAAGTTTCGTGTGAGTTCTATCTGCCTAGGTCTTCTAGGAAGCAGAAACCAAGATGGAGTCAGAGGGCAGAAGATTTGTTGGGATAATGACCTGTGAAAGATAAAGGGGAGAGGGAGAAGGAGGAGCAGGCAAAGCCTTCAGATTGTGGTATAGATTTGACACTTGTGAAAGGAAAGGGAGAGGAATGAAGACTGGGTAGAAAAAGGCTCAGACTGTGGTGTAGCCTTGAGAAAGTCTTGGTCACCAGAAAGATTGCCCATAGAGGAGTCCCTCTCTGTGGAGAAGAAATGGCCATGCTCTGTTTCCTCTCTATGCTCAGTCATTGGGTAAGAGCTGTAGCAGATCCTGAAGGCATTCAACTGGGAGAATATCCATTACATCTGGAATTCTAGCTTCAAAGGAATCCCTTCAATACAGTAAGACACACCAGAAAAAAGGTTAATATGAATTTTGGTCCAACCTATGTACAGTATTTATCTTTAATAGACCCCTACCTCACACCATATACAGAATAAATTTTGATGAATTAAAGAGGTGCCAGTAAAGAACAAAATTGTGTTGTATTACAAGAAATACAATTGTATTATAAGAAAATATAGGAATATACTTCTATAACCTTGGAATAGGGAAGGCCTTTTTAAGAATCTCAAGAATCTTCTTGAACCTGGGCTGCTATGTAATCTATCAGGAACAGGCTATTGATATGTATTTTTACTGTTGATTACCTGCCTGTAATCTAGAACAACTACTGAAAATATAATTTTTTTAATTTTAAGTTTGCTTTTTTTAAAAGATTTTATTTATTTATTCATGAGACACACACACACACACACACAGAGAGAGAGAGAGAGAGAGAGAGAGAGAGAGAGAGAGAGAACACAGGCAGAGGGAGAAGCAGGCTCCATGCAGGGAGCCCGACATGGGACTTGATCCCAGGTGTCTCCAGGATCACACCCTGGGCTGAAGGCGGCGCTAAACCGCTGAGCCACCCGGGCTGCCCTTAAGTTTGCTTTTTAAGCAAAACACAAAATCTAAAATATATAGAGGCACATTTTGGATTAATTTTATTTATTTTTAAGTTTTAAAAAAGTAGGGATCCCTGGGTGGCGCAGCGGTTTGGCGCCTGCCTTTGGCCCAGGGCGCGGTCCTGGAGACCTGGGATCGAATCCCACGTCGGGCTCCCGGTGCATGGAGCCTGCTTCTCCCTCTGCCTGTGTCTCTGCCTCTCTCTCTCTCTCACTGTGTGCCTATCATAAATAAATAAAAGTTTAAAAAAAAAGTTTTAAAAAAGTAATCAACACTAATGTAGTTAATGGTGAGAAACTAGATGTTTTTCCTCTAAGATTGAGAATAAGAATGTCCCCTCTCCCCAGACCTATTTAACTTGTTCTGAAAGATCTAGCTAATGCAAAAGGACAAAAAAGGAAATACAGGATATAAAAAATGGGAAGGAAGAAATAAAATGGTCTTTCTTTGTAGATAACATGATTGTCTATATAGAGGAATCAACAAAAAAACTCCTGGAACTAATAAGTGATTACAGTGAGGCTGCAGGATACAAGGTTAATAAGCCAAAGCCAATTGCTTTCCTATATTCCAGCAATCAATAATTAGAATTTGACATTAAAAATACAATACCACTTACATTAGCATGAAAGAAAGAAAGAAAGAAAGAAAGAAAGAAAGAAAGAAAGAAATCTTATATGTAAATCTATCAAAATATGTAAAGAATATATATGAAGAAAACTACAAAACTCTGATGAAAGAAACCAAAGAAGATATAAAAAATTTAAAAATACATGTTCATGAATAGGAAGACTGAATAATTGTTAAGATATCAGTTCTTCCAACTTGATCCCAATCCCAACCAAAATCCCAGCACATTATTTTGTGGATATTGACAGATTCTGAAGTTCATATGGAAAAGGAAAAAGACTCTGAATAGCTATCACAATGTTGAAGAAGAACAAAGTTGAAGGACTGATATTACCTGATTCCAAGGCTTATTGTAAAGTTCCACTGATCAAGACATTGGTTAAAAACAAATAGATCAATGAAATAGAATTAAGAACCTACAAATAGGCCTATATAAATACAGTCAAATAATCTTCAACAAAGGAGCAAAGGCAATACTATGGAGAAAGGACAGTCTTTTCAACAAGTAGTGCTGAAACAACTGGACATACATATGCAAAAACAATCTAGACACAGACCTTACTCTTCACAAAAATTAACTCAAAATAGATCAGAGACCTAAATAAAAGTCACAAAGTTTTAAAATTTCTAGAAGACGCCATAGGTGAAAATCTAGGTGACTTTGGATTCAGCAATGATTTTTTTAGACACAAAATCAATCCATGAATGAAAAAATTGCTAAGTTAGACTTCATTAAAATTAAAAAATTCTATTCAGTGAAGGACACTGTTAAATGAATAAAAATACAAGACATAGGCTGGGAGAAATCTTTGCAAAAGACATATCTCGTATGGGATTCATATCCAAAATATATCACAAACTCTTCAAACTCATCAATAAGAAGAAAACCAACCCAATTAAAAAACTAGCAAAAGATCTGAACAGACATCTCAACAAAGACAACAAACAGATGGCAAATAAGCATATGAAAAGATGTTCAACATCATGTCATTAGGCAACTGCAAATTAAAACAACAAAGAGCTACTACTATACATCTATTAGAATGGCTAAAATCCAAAACACTGACAACACCAAATGCTGATGAGGATGTGGGGAAACAGGAACACTCATTTATTGCTGGGGGGAATGCAAATGGTACAGCCACTTTGGAAGACAATTTGGTGGTTTCTTGCAAAGCTAAATATAAACTTACCATACAACCCAGTAACTGCACTCTTAGGTATTTACCCAAATGAGTTGAAAATTTTGCTACACAAAACCTTGCACATAAATATTTATAGCAGCTTTGTTCATAATTGCCAATAGTTGGAAGCAACCATGATACTCTCAATAGGTGAATGGATAAAGAATCAATGGTACATCCATACAACAGAATATTACTCAGCAATAAAAAAGTAGCTGTCAAACCATGAAAAGACATGAAAGAACGTTAAATACATACTGTTAAGTTAAAGAAGCCAGTCTGAAAGGTTACATATTTTATGACTCCAACTATATAGAAAGAGCAAAACAATAAAGAAGCAAAAATACCAGGAGTTCTGAGGGAGGCAGGGAGAGATGAAAAGATGGAGCAAGGGCATTTTTAGAGTGGTAATCATGAATGATATTGTAATGGTGAATACATGATATTACGCATTTGTCAAAATCCATAGAATGTACAGCACAGAGAATAAACCCTAATGTAAACTATAGACCTTAGTTAATAATAATATAGCAGTTTTGGTTAATCAGTCATAACAAATGTACCACACTAATGTAGGATGTTAATAACAGGAAAGATTGTGCATGAATAGGTGGGGAGGGAGGAAGGGAATATCATGATGGGGGGAAGAGGTATATGGGAACTCTTTATACTTTTTGCTCAGTTTTTCTGTAGTCCTAAAACTGTTCTAAAAATAAAGTCTATTAAAAGTTCTACAAGTAATTAATATACTTGGAGAAAAAATTGGCAGCAAATATAACAGACATATACTCTAGTTTTCTCAGGACAGTTCTGGTTTATACCAGTTGTCCTGGTGTCCTATCTGGTTTAGTATTTGTCATTCTCTGAGGGTCTTGGTTTAAATGATAAATTAGAAGGTCACCCTAGACAAAAGGTTACTATTGGTAATATATAAAGAACTCCTGTAAACCAATAAGAAAAAGGTAAACAATCCAGGAGAAAAAAGGGCAATATGTATGAATAGGTGTATTAGTTTTCTAAGGCTACCATAATAAAATATTATAGATTGGATAGTTTAAACAACCAACATTAATTTTCTCATAGTTCTAGAGGCTAGCAGTCCAAGAACAAGGCCATAGAAGGTTTGGTTTCTTCTGAGACCTCTGTCCTTGGCTTGCAGATGGCTGCTTTCTCACTGTGTCCTCACATGGTCTTTCTACTGTGCATGCATAGGTCTGTGTCCTAATCTCTTCTTAAAAGGACATAGTCACATTGAATTAGGGCCCACCACATGACCTTATTTTACCTTAATTACTTCTTTAAAGGCCCTATATCCAAATATAGTCACATTTGAGCTGCTGGGAGTTAGGACTTCGACATACGAATTTTTTGGAGGTGGGATCACAAGTCATCCCATAACGATAGAAAATTCACAGAAGTACAAATGGGCAATAAATATATGTTAAAATGTGTAACAACACCCAAAACCAGAATCATGCAAATGAAAAACAATACTAACCAATAAAGTACCCTAGTAGAATGACAAAAAACTAATAAATAAGACTGATTGGCAAAGATATAGGGAACTGCTGTTTGTTGGTGGAACAAATTGATTAACTTTTGTTGAGGACAATTTGGCAGATTCCATAAATATATAAAGTACATATCCTTTGATCCAGAAGTTTCACTTCTGAGACTTGATCCTACAGAAACACAGAGGCACAAAGAGGTATGCATAAAAGATATTAATTGCAGTATTTTTTGTATTATTTAAAAATTGAAAAATATTTACATTATTATCCAAGGATAAATAAGCTATGGTACCTCCATAGTACATTCCATGGAATACTGCACTGGGGTTAAAAAGGAGGTAGACTAGTGATAAGATAAGAACCATATAATGTTCTATGAATAGATAAAATGGAAACTTGAAACATATTAAGTAGCTCCAAAAAGAGGAAACAGGGAAGAAAGAACAGATGAGACATATAGAACACAAATAGCAAAATGGTGGATTTAGACTCAACCATAGCAACAATCTCATTAAATGTAAATGTTCTAAACATCACAATTAAAAGGCATAGATTATAAGATTGGATTTTTTTTAAAAGAATTGATCCAACTATATACTGCTTATAAGAAATCCACTTTAAATATAGTCATGAGTAGGTTAAAAGTAAAAGGTCAGATAAAGATTTACCACTTGAATACTAATCAAAAGAAAGTTGTATTGGGGTGCCTGAATGCCTCAGTCAGTTAAGCATCTGACTGTTGATTTTGGCTCAGGTCATGATCTCAGGGTCGTGAGATCAAGTCCCATATCAAGCTCTGGGCTCACTGGGGAGTCTGCTTGAGGTTCTATCTCTCCCTCTGCCCATACCTCTCTCTCTTTCCCCTGCCCTGTGCTCTCTGTCTCTTTCTAAAACAAACAAATAAATGAATCTTAAAAAAGAAAGCTATATTGATATCATACCAAGCAGATTTCAGAGCAAAGAATATTTCCAAGGACAAAGAACATCATTTCATAATGATAAAGGGATCAATTCATCAAGACGATATAGCAATTTTAAATGTATGTGCATGTAATAAGAAGTTTCAAAATAATGACACAAAACAGAACTGCAAAGAGAAATAGACAAACTCAAAATTATAGTCAGAGATTGCAAATCATCTTGTCTTTATTCCACAATTTCTACTCTACTCTTTCTTTATCTCTTTAAATGTAATTAAACTTAAGGCCCTTTTTGGATAACTTTTTAGGCTCTAATTTCTCGGATGTAAATTATTCTATTTGTTGGGTTAGTGGAATGTCCATCTTGGCATTGGAGTTCTCCATATTTTGTATAGTTTTTGTCTATGAGCTCATCTTCAACAGAGGTTATTTTTCACAAGAGTCTTATAAGTGTTCCGAGTTATTAAGGTCTCTTATAGAGTGATTTCACTATTGTTACCTCCTGTTCTTTTGGGGGTTTATCCCTTCTAACACTCTATGGTTATAGGTTTATGTTTCATTTCTGATGCTTACAAACTATCTCTTATTTTCCTTCTTTTTTTGAGCTTAGCTATGTTTTAAAATAAAATTTTAAGCAATTGTATAATATTTTGCTCTTTGGAGTAGGTTTGGGAAATTTTCATGTCAGATTAGTTTTTGGTTTTGATAGAATGTGTCAAAAGGTTTCCTGTGATAAAACTTTGAAATTAGCCTTCACCCAATCTCTTTCCTTGTTGTTCTTTGTCCTGGAATTATAAAATTACTTTTTTAAAAAAAATTACTTTTTAATGAATTTATAATAAGCTGGGTATTGTTAGACTAGGAAAAATGCCATTTTAGGATTATAAACTGTGTACTTTTTAGGATAAAGACTAAAATTTGCTTTATGGATGATGTTCCTTTGTTTTAGCCTCTACTGCTTGAGTTGGCCCTTTTAACTATGCTATTTATTATAAAGTAAGGACCTGCCTATCATGTGGGAGAGCACTGATGGGGCCTTAAAGGATATTCTTAGTTTGAAACGTTAATACCCTTTAGTAATATACAATGAATGAGTTTGTGAAATTCTGCCTCTGAGCATTGTTTTATTCAGAGCACCACCATCTCCTAATTTGGAATCAGACAACACTATCCCTGAAATTGGCTGTGTTCTTGTAAAGTGATGTGCGCTACTCTGGGATCAGTTGTTTGCACAAGAAAAGGGGCTGGAATGGAGAAGAATGTGGGAGAGAAGTCCTCGTTTCTTCAGCTTAGACTGGAGAAAACAACTGTGCAAATGACCCACATTGGGCCAGGCATAGCTCAGTTTGGACCTGGGCATTGGTTGTCTCATATGTCTCCTATTTTAATCTGGCCATCCCACTTTTGGGGAGACATCCTGACAGGTATTTTGTTTTGATATCCCTATTGTCAGTAATTCATGGAAAAGGAAAACTCTGGAGCAGGACAGGAAGACTTGGAAGGCAGATCTTAGATTTGAATGAGAGGGGGAAAAAAACCACTTCCAAGAGCTGGGGTGGGGGCATCACTTAGATCTGGACTCCAAGGAAGGGGAATAATTGGGATACGCCTGGTCATGGGAAGCATGTTACTGGCCACATGGAGGCAGTTAGCAGGTGAGGTGGGAAGTGGGCTTGTAAAGGACTTTGAAGTTAGCTTGGAGTTGTGGGCTTTCAGCAGAGCTACTTCTAAGAACAGCTATTAGATAATTTCTAGTAGGTACTTCCCTTCTCAACTCTACCTAAGATTTCAGGCAATATTGTTAACTTGTCTTTGGCTATGGTCTACAGAATTAGGAGAGATCCTGGCCCATGCTTTGGGTGAGAAACCAAGGCTTGCCTAGAGCTGAGTGCTGGGGTGCCGGGGACAGCATGAGGCAGAGAGTGATAGGTGGTGAAGCTGATAGAAGCCAGGGCCAGAGCATGGAGGCCTTTATAAGCCATTCCAAGGAGCTGGACTTTATTTTATAGGCCACAGGGAGCCATTGAAGGCTGTCAAGCAAGAAGGTGATGTGAACAAACTCACAGTATATAGAAAGGAAAAAACTTTAGAGTATCTTACAAATTTGTAGACAGTTGTAGTGGACATCCACTTTTGTCTGGACAGCTCTTCTTAAGTTCTCCTGTGGTAACAGAACTTTTTTTCTGTGGTGCACCTATTCCATGTGATTTGAATTCAACCTTCTCCAAAACAGGGAATGTGCCTATGACCCAGGCTAGCCCAACAGGAGCAACAGACCTCCTGGCCACAGGTACTAGTTCAGGGAGGGCCCTGTGATTCAAATTTGAGTTGGTAAATTGGGCCTAGGACTTTTCTGATAGCTGTTAGAAAGGTCATCTCTTTCTGGTGGGATCTCTAAACTGATAGAATGTGAATCTAGGTCTCCTGGTGGTCAGAAAATAACTGTGAGATGATGTGAGACCGGGCCCTCAGAGATGGTGTGAGACCAAGGCCTCAGGCTGTAGTTTGAGGGACAGGATCTAGCCACAGGCAATGGCAAATAGAAATTGGCAATTAGAGGAGAGAGTGAGGAAACCCCAAGGACATTGTTGAGCTACTGGATCCCAGCCAATCGTTTCTTTTACAGAAGCCAATAATTTTTTTCCTGCTTAATCTAATTTGTATTTCTCTCACTTAGAAGTGAGGGTTCTCACTAACAGTTGTGTGTTCTCTGATTTGCTCTTCCCTAGACTCAACATTCACAATTCATTTGACAATATGAGATGGTTCCTGGATCTCTCCCACCGTGGTCATCATCCTCTGGAGGGAGATGTTCACACTAGTGTCCCTGGGGAAACTTCTCTGTAAGGGTTGTATTCCAGTAAAGTACATGATGAAGTCTTCTCTGAAGAAATCAAGATATAAGATTGATACCTGTGGATTAGGTACTGGGGGCCTTTGGGAGGGATCCTGGTCACAGCAATATACAGCTTGAGGTATCTACATTTCTATAAAAAACGAAGCACCTTGACTCTATCCTGGGGAGTTCTCAGGGGTCATCCCCTCAGGCGCCTTCAGATTCTAAGTGAGAGGGAAAGTAGAAAAGAATGTGTCCTCGTTTATGGCCAGCAGGATCCCAGGCTGCCCTGAAATATAGATGAAACCATTCAGTCATCTTAACTGGCTGTTAATGAGCCAATCCATAATTTAAAAGTAGCTTTAAAGCACAGCAAGAGAAAGACACTGTCTCTATCATAATCTGAATGTGTGTGTGTCTAGAAGGGAATAGTGAACCCACTTCCTTCCTGATCCTTCAAGGGTCTATAATCCCCCTGGTTAAAATGAGCCGAGGATCTGCCTTTAACAGAACAGTCCTGGGTTTAGACTCCCAGAGGATGAATCCCTTCAAGTGCCTCTTGTATACTGCACTGAACCTCACTGCATCCTGCTTTCTTTTTCCAAATCACTTAGTATGTTACACACAAGAATTAAAATCCCAGTATCTACCATTTTGGGTGTTCCCAAGTCCTTGGCCATATGGAGTTGCCTTGCCTTTTAATATCCAAGAGAAAATGGATCAAACTCTCAACATACCATAAAAGGAAACCCAGGATTTTTTTGTGGGTTTTTTTATTTTTTATTTTTTGCAATACTTCTGGGGATTTGTTCCCAATCTCTTTTTACTGTTTCTATAGATTTCCCTTCCTTTTCCTCTTCCTCCCTCCCCCTTCCTCTCTACGCTTTCCCTCTTCCCTTCCTATGTCTCCCTCCTCTTTGCCACACTGGCCACCCCCCCTTCCAAGGCTGTTTTCTTCTCTCTGCCTTGTGTCAAGACAAATGCAAAATACAGATCCTTTTCCTCGATTTCCCAACAGTAGCAACTAGTACAGGGCATATGTAACACATGTTCCCTACATGTAACTGGTAGAGCTGCATTGTGTGTCTTAGCACAGAAAACATCTTAGAGTTGAATATCAGAGATTCTTCTGGCCATGTCCTACTCCACCATCTCATCTCCTTGGGGCCCAGCCTTCACCCGTGAGCTCTGTCTCTATCTCTTCCTCCCTCTCTCCCTCCCTCCTACCCTTCCTCCCTCTATAGCAAGTGCTCCTCTGGAGCAGCTTTTCCCCACCCACTGCCCTAGACTGCCTCTGGGCCAGTCTCTGCCTGCCCAGAAAACATAAGGACCAGCTTTGAAATTAACACAATCAGATTATTCGTCCTAACTCCTTCCCCTACCAGTCTCCACAGGCATGTGAAGATCGATCATCCTTTAAGTACACTACCCCCTTGGAAGGCAGAAGTGGCCAGAACCGTTTTGTTGGTTGTTTAAATTGCAGTGTTGTCTTTCTTGCTGTTCGAGTCTGACTATAGCTCAGAAATGTTTTTGTTGGCCTCACCTACCTGGTCCAACATAACTTCCTTCCTCGGGTACCACCCCTCCCTTATCAAGCACCTCTCTAGCCCCACCCTACCTCCCCCATCCAGGAGCCTTCTGGAAACAGCCCAAACCCTTATTTCCCAGTTCTTCCTGACCCCTGGGTACCCTGAACCATATGAAGGCCCTCCCCTCCCTCCACCAGCCAGATCTTAGGAGCCCCGAGTCTTGTCTGGGGCCACTCTGTCTCTACGCTGCTGAGGGTCTCATAGTATGTGATTCAAACCCAGGGTCTCTGGAGCCCTACATGGTCAAAGAATGGTAAGCCCTTGCAAGTCCCCAGCATTTGCTGGAGCAGCCAGCCTATGGGAAGCATCAAGAAATGTTCATCTGTCTAAATCAGAGCTTCATGGCACCCGGGTCCCGGAGGGAAGCCGTCAGACTGGAATTTGGTCTCCTGAATGTTGCACGAACTATAGACCTGGTTCCACTCTACTCCTGCACTCCTGCCAGTGGTCTGTGACCTGGCAGCCTGGGGCCGGCAAAGAAGCACTGGCCTGAGGGTGAAGACACAAGGCTTCTGGGCTGCTTCTTCCATAAATTCATTTCAGCTGTTGAACACCCCTGCCCCTGTTTGGGCATCTGTCTCCTCAGCTGAAAAATGAGAGGTTGGACAAGATGAAATCCAAGGGCTTAGAGCCCAGTCGTAGGAGGGGACCATTTATCTTGGGCTGGAGCTCATCATGTTGCCTACCACCAGTCTCACCTGTGTGGGCAGCGGCTGTGAGGCCCTGAGCTGGCTCCTGACCTCAGATGTTGAGGATGTTGGAGTTCTGAGGGACAGAAGGGGGGCCAGTTCAGTTGGTGCAGAGGGGGTATAGCAGGGGAGGGAGAGACACTCAGGATGAGCCTGGAGAGACAAGCAGGGCCTATTGGGTCATGGTGAGGAGTTGGTATTTTACTCTTAAGTGCAGCAGAAAGCCACTAAGGAGGTTTTCAATGGGGGCCTGAAATGTTCTGATCTATATTTTTAAAAACTCCCTCTGCCTCTGTGGAGAGGACAGACTAAAGGGAGGCTGAATGAAATCAAGGAGGATGCCTTAGGAGGCCAGTGCAGTGATCCAGGCAGGAGAGGAGACCAGGATGAGGCTGTAGAGGTGGAGAAGCTTGCATGCATGGATTCAGTGTATGTTTGAGGCAGAAATGGTCAGTTGTACGGTGGAGGCAAGGATACCAGATGCCTGGGTCTCTCAGCATTTTGGTTAGGGCCATGCTCACTAGCACTCAGATTCTTCTTTCTGGCCATTGAGATGTTAGTGGGGCTCAGCCAGCCTTCAGATGAAGGATGGTCAAGAGGACTGAAGGATCACCAAACTTTGCTGCTTCTCTCACAGTGGCACCAGGAAGGATAAGAAATGGTAGGAACAGAACTGGCAGGGTGGGGTTGGGGGTTGGGTGTGGGATGTGTGGCAGGGGAGTGGCACTTGGTTCTGCCCCCCCCCCCCCACGGATCAGTGTGGGGACAGGATATCCCAAATGTCAGTGGTCTCCAGTCCCTGAACCGTCTTCATTAGCTGCCCATTGTCTGTGGCAGCAAGGAACGGCTCCCAGCTGGCCAGCCCATCTAATTTCAGGAACCATCTCTTAAAAGATGGTTCAGATTCAGCTTGGTCTGCTTCAACTCCCAGAGGCCTTTGAGTTGCTTCCCTGCTGCAGAGTTCTACTGGCCGGGTCTGGCAGGCTGGGCAACTCCATCAATTGGGTTTGCCTGGCAGGAGGCTGGGGACCCTCTTTGGGAATGGAGCAGGAGGGAGGGACAGTGGGGACAGAAGAAGAGGGAGAGTAGCAAATAGGGGCTTGGTGTGAGAGGGGTGGGCTATTTGCTAAATAAAATTTAAATCCTTAGCATGGTTTCTGCCAAGAAGAGAGAAGTGCTGATGAAAACCATATGTCTCTAAGTAAGTGGAATGAGGAGCCCTGCTCTGTGTGCGCGTGTGTTAAAGATGCTGCTGTTGGTCTACCATGCAATGGAAAAATCTCTATTTTAAAGAATACAATGTTAAGAGGCACTCTGAGACAAACCACATTTCGCAATTAAGTAGTTTACAAGGTCGGTGAAGGAAGGACAAAATAAACCAGCTGAAAAAAGTCTTGCTCAATACCAAAATTTGTTTAAAAGTTCAATGTTACAGTCAGAAACCGTAATATAGGATTATTATGTAGTTTTATAAAAATAGCCCCAAAGATAAGACTCTTTCAGGATGGAGGAAAAATTAAAAATGCTTTAAGTACGGGTGCAGATATTGCATTTTCCTGACATTTGAGGAGTAATTTTTGTCAAACGTAAACAATGTCTTCTTCTTCTTCTTCTTTTTTCTTTTTTTTTTTTTACTTTTTCTAAATTGACCCCGTGGCAAACTGAATCCAAACAGAGACACAAACATAACTACTACTGTTCATTCTGCAGAACAGAAATTGAATTTTTTCATCCAACATTCAAATTCCAACATAACATGGTTCCAAATGGCCTTCCCTGGATTTCCTCCCCAGCACGCTGGCCTCACCCACCCCATGCTCTTCTCCGCCCTGCTTTCAGGCTGCCATCAGTGGGGCTTCAGGTGCACTCACCTGCCCTGGGATGCCCTTCCTGGCTGATGGAAGATGTCAGCCATTCTTCAAAGATGTCAATTTCCAAGTTCTATCCATCCCACCATAATTCCCATGTGATGCTTCTGCATAGGGACTCCAGTTCTCTAGAGAAATCCTCTCTCATCACTTTCTTGACCAGATTAATGGCAGCCATTCGAAAGTCTGTATCAGATCACTCCAATACCTGGATTACCCAATATCAGGGCAATTTTGGCCCTGCCTGATGTTATTTCTCATCAGAAGATTCATTTTGGCTTTCCAGAAGGCAGTGTGAGCATCGGAAGGCCATCCTAGTTCTGTCCGATTGAGCTGACTTGAGGCTGCCTGTCTGGCTTTGTGAAGGCCCAACTTGCCTTTTCTCCTGGCGCCTCCCGCTCTGGGGTTCTCCCTGGGAGGTCAGGCTGTTTTCTGGGGCCCTTCCTTTCAGTGGAGCTCTGATTCCCAGTTTGTTCCCTACCACATCTGACTGCCAACAGCTCTGCTCAGCTTCCCAGTTTCTCAGCCTGGTGCTTTGGGCTCAGCCCTTTGGGCTTAGCCCAGTCCACTACTTGGACCCCCGCTGCTTATGAATCTGCAAATGCCTTAGGGGGTTGGAAAGGGCCTGGCATTTTGAACTAACCTAAGGTGCTTCTCTTCACCCAGATGCCTTGACCCTCAGGTCTTGCTTGCCGCATTTCCAACTCCAAATTTGTCTCCCCCCTCCCCCACCCATGAGATTGCCAAAAGCTCTAGCTGAAGTTCTTGGGTTCTTATCTACCACTTTTTGCTTAGTTCTTAGCCTCTTGGGCCCATGCCACTTATGAACCAGTGATGCTGGAAGGGGAAGGGTAGCACCAAGTGTCACTTCCATTAGCTCCCCTTCTCCTTGGGGTCCTGATCTCTCAAGTCCTGGCTATATGCAAACAAGTGGCTTTTGGATTTTGTTCAGATCATTCTTAATGGGAAGACTGGCCTTTCAGGGGCTACTCTGACATTACAGGGAGTGGATTCTTCTATCTACTCCCTTAGAACATAAGCTCCCTGAGGGCAGGGACCTTGTCTCCACCACCACTGTGATCCCTGGCTAATGTCAGCCACGGGTTTATTTTTATTTATTTATTTTTATTTCTTAAAGATTTTATTTATTTAATCATGAGATTAAATCCAGAGAGAGAGAGAGAGAGAGAGAGAGAGAGAGGCATAGACACAGGCAAAGGGAGAAGCAGGCTCCCTCGGGGAGCTCGATTCAGAACTCGATCCCAGGACCCCAGGATCACGACCCGAGTCAAACGCAGATGCTCAACCATTAAGCCACCCTGGCATCCCTCAGCCATAACTTTAAATACCACCTATGCCTGGACATTTTCAGATGCTGTCTCGAGCCCAGGGCTCTGTTCTGAGTTCTCAGTCCCACGTAACTGCCATTTGTTATCACCACATTGTCTATTGCACAGAAACTCCACAGGTCCAAAATTTTGTTTTTCCTCTGGAGTCTGTCCCTGCCCTAGGCTCCCAGCTCAGGAAGACACATCCCCTCCATCTACCTGCTGCTTATGTCTGAGGCCAGAAGGTCACATTGACGATTGCCACTCCCTCCCCTCCCACCTCCAGTCACTCACATTGCTGACTCCACCTTAAAATGTCACATGACATCATCTAGTCCTCTCCTTGCCACCACAGCCCTGTCCCAGGCCTGCTCCCCTCCCCTCGGGTATTCAGTAGTCTCCTCACATTCCTTCCCAAAGCCATGCTGGTCTCCTTCCAGCATGTTCACCAGCCATCAGATAGCAGAGTGATCTCTTGAAAACAAAAATCCGATTATGTCATTTCTCTGCATAACATCGTTCAATGACATCCCATTACTTTTAAAAAAGTTTTGAAGGTAAACCCTCAACTACCACCCTCCGTGTTCTACCCTAAACCTTCCTCCCAGGCTCAGCTTACCTGACTGTTGCCCTTGGCACATTCCATCCTGAGGGCCTTCTGGTTCTGCCAGCACCTGGGATGGAGGTGGGGGAAATGGGGGGAGAGCTTCATGCATGCTCTTCTCCTGCCAGGAAACAGCTTCGCCTTTCCTATCTGCTTTTCTCCTGTTTCATCCTTCAGGTCTCAGCTCAATGTTGCCTCCTCGTAGGAGCTTCCTTGACCCCCAGAGTTGGTTAGGTGTCCCTATGAGCTCTATCATTGTATAATAGAACTCAGCACATCGGAATAAACTATGAATCAGGTGATTATTGAGGTTTCTCTCCTACTGAGCTCTGATCAACTTGAGGCCAGGGGCTGTTTGTCTTGGTTACCACTCTGTCCCCAGCACCAGCACTAGCAAGGTGCCTGGAACATCTTAGCAGATTCGCAAATACTTTTTTGAGTAAGTGAGTAAAAAGACTAGCAAGGACAGCCGACTGCCCTCCACCCCCACCTCCCCAGCAGAAAGCGACACAGGGAGTGTAGAGCAGAGAGAGGTCAGCTGGGATGTGGGGTTTCTAGCTAGCAAGCGTCCTGGAGTGTGACTATAAAAACGAGGAATTCTAAACAGTCTAATGCAGTCTTCTTGTTGTCAGACTTAGCACACTGGCTGGGGAGCCAGCAGATCTGGGTTCTAGTCCCAGGTTTGGCACAAATCATGACAAATAGCATTTGTATAATGCTTCACAGTTTACAAGGCATTTTCACAGATAGGATCTCATTGAATCAATTCAGTGACCTCCGGCAAGCAGCTCTTAGAGGCCTGCTGTTGCTGGGGAGGAGACCAGGGAGGAGACCAGGGAGGAGCAGATTTCCAGACCCATCCTCTCCCCATGGGATCATGGACAGATTTCCTCTCTGGCTCTGAGCCTACTCATCTATAAAATGAAAGAATCCAAAGAGATGATCTTTAAGGTTTGTCTATGGAAATTTAGAACTAAAAATTCAGAGCTACTCCAATCAGGGCAATGTACCAACTACCCCCCCTCCAACCCCAACCCCAGGCTCCTTGACAATACCATGGGAGGCCTAGGGAGGGGTCACAAGAAAGCTGGAAGCAATATAGAAACCAGGACGTTTGTGTAGGTGGTTTATTCGTGAGCCAGCTGTAGGAAGCAGGGGTGAGGGAGTGGAGAGACAAAAAGCCCGGCAAGGTGAGTGTGTCCAGATGGCCTCTGTCTTGAAGGCCCAGGGTCTCACTGGGACTTGCTGAGAAGCCACAGAACCCCTCCCAGAGCTGTCACCCAGAAGTACAGGCATGGGAGCCATTCTCCACCAGCTCCCACCCCCCACTGGTGGGCTTTAATACGCAGGAGTGTCACCTGAACTTCTGGGCTGTGCTCACCCACAGACTGAGGGAGCTTCTTGGTAGAGAAGTCCTGAGGCAGAAAGTGTAAGAATCCTTGAGGCAACAGCTGGAGACCAACCAAGCTCAGGGACACCCTTCCCTGCAGTAGTTCCGTGGGAGTCAAGGCAGGACCTGGGGCCCCAGGACATCTTATACAAGTTACAAAGAGGTGGGAGCACCACTACCCACCCACATCCATCCAGCGATGGTGCTGGGGCTCCTCCATCCCACCCCCACCAGTCCTCTGCCCTCTCAGTGTTGAGGCCCCTACTCTCTTTTCTGGGATTTCTTGGAGTCCAGAGCCATTGAAAGTGGAGATGGGGGAGGTGTCTGTCCACCTGGGCTCAGCAGATCTTTGAAAAACAAGCTCTCGTCCTATGGGGCCATCCTTGAGTGCCCACCAGGCTGGATCTTTGATAGATCACCCTGCCCCACAGTGAGTGGTGCTCCCATAGAACTGCTTCTCCCCTAGTCATGAGTGGTGTTCCCCCAAAAGTTAGCAAAGGGTCTGCCTGCCGGCTTGGGGCTCTCCAGGTGACAGTGGCGGTGCTCCTATTCGGGAGATCCTTGCTCTGTGTCCCTGGTACCATGATGCTTCTCCTCTGTCCTTCTGTTATAGACTCTGGACCTGGCTTTCCTCAGCCTTCCCTTGGATTTTCCAAAGTTTGATTTGTTAATAAAAAAAGGAACAGTGGCTGCTTTTAGCTTTTTCCTCTGCTACAACAACTCTACTTTGTCCCCAGGCAATGTGAATGGAAGACTAAAGAAAAAAAAAAAAGTCTTTTATGAGAAGGTGGAAAAGAACACAAAGATTTAAGTTTCAAGATATTATCTGTCCACACTGTTCCCCTGGGTGAATCTTTTTAACCCCCAAATAAATTTCACCCTTCTCAGGGAGAGGAAAGGATCTTTATTTTTCTAACTGTACCCCATCCCCACCCCAGATTTCCTAGTGTTGTATAATGAAGAATGTGGGTGACTTATGTCCCCTGGCTCATGAAAGTGACCTCTTCATTTGGGGAATTTCCCAAGCAATAAGAGTGTCTTCATTATTCACAGGGGGCCTGTGTTCATTATTCATGGGGGGCCACTCAGACCATTACAGAGTTCGTACTAATCAGATGACTCAGGACAGGGGCAGGCCACACCGGAAGAACCAACCATGTGATTCAGAGGGTTGGGATTTTGAGACAGGTGATGTCAGTCTGACCTCTGAGAAGGGTAGAGGAGTTGGAAAGTAAGTTGAACCACATGACCAACAATTCCATCAATCATGTTTAGATCATGAAACCCTAAGAAAAGCTCTTGACTGAGGCTCAGGTGAGTTCTCTCGCATTTGTGTGACAAGTTAATGGTCCAGGAAGGTGGTGAGTCCTAAGAACACAGATGCTTCGCACATGAGATTCTTTGAGACTAACACTAAGAGATGTCTCTTTATTTGGCTGGTCCTGATTTGTGACCACAGTTCATCAGTACAGTGCTTTCTTGAGTCCTATGAGTTGCTTTAGGGAATTATGAAATATGAGGGGATAGTGGCTCTTTGGTCAGACATACAGGAAGCTTGGGAACCCCAGAAGTGGTGGCTGGTGTCTGAAGCAATGGGAGTCTTGTGGCTGTTGATGCCTTTAACCTGTGAAGTCTGTGCTAATTCCAGGATCAGACTTATTTTGCTCTTCGTTATATCTACCTCCTTCCTACCACTGCCTGGGGATCCCTACTCATCTGTCAGGAGGCTCAGTTTCCTCCAAACATAGGCTCATTTCTACCTCCCCCCTGGAAGGCAGACACAGAGGCAGGAAAAGTGCCCTTGAGTTGGTCCTAGGTAGGACTGGTACAACAAAGGAAGGGGATGTGTGGTATAAGGAGCAGCCATCTCACTTGAAGGCAGTGGGTGTGTAAGGCAGGCCGGGATCCCTCTTCTTCCTCCCCCTTGCTGTCAGTGAGCAGACTCATCCGGTGATAATCACTAGGGCCAGCTGGATCAGCCTTCCTTAGGTTAGAGCTCTCCATGGCTTCCCTGGTCCCTCCAGCTGCTCATACTTCAGCATTCTCCTCCTGGCCTGGCTGTGGAGTCTTTTCTGAGTGTGTGCAAAGGGAAGAGAGTTTATTCTCTGGAACTGCTTGAATCTGCTCAAGCTTCCACCCCTAAACTTTCCATTAATAATATTTCAGTGTCTTCAAAGTTGAATGATTTATTTCCCATTGTAATCTTCCACCTACTCAAGATTCACTCTGTTTCTAGATCCATTACCCATCACAATCCTAGTCCTCCCAGGGCAATGTAAATAGAAAATGAAAGAACTGGTTTAAATAGTCTCTTTGGATGAGCTAGTCCCCTCTATGCCACTATTCAGAATTTCAGGTGTACCCACTTCTCTACCCCACGTCAGTATCTTGGGTGCATGAGGGGGTTCCCCTGGACATGTGGAGATATATGGATTTCTACTGGAGTTCCACAAGGCATGACCTGGCCTTCTGGGAAATGTGTTGACATGTACTATGAGAGTTGTGGTGTCCCATTTGTCCCTGGAAATGTACCTTATTGGGCTCTTCATCCTGGCTAGGCCTTTGCTGGGTCTTTCTCCATCTCTTCAATCCTCTCCCTGGGAGAGGAAGTTCTCACATGAGAACTTCTGCATGGCCAGGGAGGCCAGGGGTCCTGCGTTGGTCATGCCTCCCCAGCCAACTTTGTTCTGCACTATACTGGAAATGGGCTGAACATCAGACAGACTTCTAGAGGTGTCAGATTCCCTCCCCCACCCCACTCCATGATCAATGAGCTCAGGGAAGCATGACTCAAGCTCCCAGGACTCTCCGGTCCCAGGGACATTTCTAAACACCCCTGCACCTTCATCCTGAAGTAGGGAGCTCATGACGGTCTGACTTCCTAGCTATCTTCTCCATTCTCTTTGTCCTCAAGACCAGGAGGGTAAACCTTCCTTCTTTTTCCTCTCTTCCTGCTTGAGGATGCCTCTACTGAGTCCAGGATCTAAATCCCTAGGCCTGCCTCTTGCCACAACAAAGGAATTTAGAAAATCCTTTTTCCAGACAAAGGGTGGCTTTCCACTCTGCTTGGTTGCTGGGAACTCAAACAAAAATCTAGTGGGAGATGCCTGGGTGGCTCAGCACCCAGGGGTGGCTCAGCTCCTGGTTGAGCATCTGCCTTTGGCTCAGGGCATGATCCCAAGGTCCCAGGATGGAGTCCTACATCAGGCTCAAAGCAGGGAGCCTGCTTCTCCCTCTGCCCATGTCTCTGCCAATCTCTCTGACTCTCATGAATAAATAAATAAATCTTTAAAAAAAATCTAGTTGATGTTCAAAGCTGGACAATGACCTGCTCCAGCAAGATCTACCCTTGCCCTACCACTGAGTAACCACAGTGAGTGGGACCCTCTGGGCTAAAAGACTCACAGGCTGAGGAAACAGATCTGAAACTATTTAAAAATATAATCTCATTTATGTACTCCTCACACAATATATATGGTGGGCCCGCTATGTGCCAGTCACTAGGTTGGGGCATCAACACTCCTTGAAATTGTTTTTAATAACTGCTTTATTAAGATACAATTGACATATTCCACTGTTCAATCTTAAAGTGAACCACTTGATATTTCTTACTATATTCAGAGTTGTACAAACATCACCACTATCCAATTTTAGAATATTTTCACCAACCCAAAAAGAAACCCCTTACTCATTAGCAGTAAATTGCCCCCCACCCCATTTCCCCTCCCCCTGGCTCCTGGAAATCACTAATCTACTTTTTGCATCTATGTATCTGTCTATTCTGGACATTTCATGTAAGTGGAATCATATAATATGTGCCTCTGATGACTAGCTCCCCTCATTTAGTAGAATGTTGTTAAGCTTCATCCATGTTGTACTATCAATATTTCATTTATTTTTATTGCCAGTTAATGCTCCATTGTACGGATATACCACGTTTTATCTACACATTTGTCAGTTGATGAACATTTGGGCTGTCTCCAGTTTTTGGCTATTATGAAGACAGCTGCTACGAACGTTCATGTACACGTTTTCATGTGGACAAGTGTTTTGATTTCTCTTAGGCACATAGCCTGGAGTGGAATCGTTGTGTCACATGGTAACTCTGCTTAACAGTTTGGGGACGTGTCAAACTCTTTCTCACAGTGGCTGTACCATTTAACATTCCCACCAGCAGCATATGAGGATTCTAGTTTCTCTACAGCCTCCCTGACACCTAATATCTTTTGGTTTTGGCCATCCTAGTGGACGGGCAGTGGTATCTCACGGTGGTTTTGACTTGCACCTCCCTGATGGCTAATGATATTGAGCTTCTTTTCATATAGTCATTGGCCATTTGTGTGTCTTTTTTGGAGAAATATCTATTCAGATCCTTTGTCCATTGGTTAGTTGGTTATGTGTCTTTTTGTTGTTGAGTTGTAAGAGTTCTTTATATATTCTGGATACCGTTTCCTTTTCAGCCCCCTTTGGATTTTAAGAAATATCTAAATCAAGGTTAGACCAGGGGTTGCCAGTTTAAAATCTGCAGAATTCACTTCAAGGTGACAGAAACTTTGCAAAGAACATGTTCCATCCCCTGAGGACAGTTTGGAGGGTTTGTGCAGTGACAAACCTTGGAAATAAAGGACAGAGAACAGCCTGGGCAGGCCTGGGCCTGCTCTCTTGTTCAATCACACCCCTTTCAAAACCCCAGCTGGGAGGAGTCTGAATTTCAACAGGCTGGAGGCAGGTGGGGATGCTGATTGGTTAGTGTACTGAAGGTGGGATGAGTTTGGGGGAATTCTCTTCTCCCCCCCCCTTTTTTTTAAAGGAACATAGGCTTCTATTTCTTGATTGGGCAAATGAGGTGGTACACAGAAAAGTATTTTGGAATTACAGAGGGATATGCAAATGTAAGGTGACATTGTTTCTATTGTTATTTGTAGGAACCAGTGAAAATCCTCTGTAGGAAGAAATGGCAGAGTTTGCGTAGGGGGTGAGGGTGTGCAGCATTTTAGGGACGACTTAAGGGATGAAAAGTAAAGGAGAGAGGAGGGTAGAGTTTGCAAATGTTGTTTGTGTGTGTGTGTGTGTGTGTGTGAGAGAGAGAGAGAGAGAGAGAAAGAGACAGAGTCAGGGACACAGAGACACAGAAAGACCTTTGTGATTTCTGGCATGTTCCTTTACCACCT
Source organism: Canis lupus baileyi (assembly GCF_048164855.1). Classification (NCBI taxonomy): domain Eukaryota; kingdom Metazoa; phylum Chordata; class Mammalia; order Carnivora; family Canidae; genus Canis; species Canis lupus. The sequence continues at coordinate 44,507,671 of NC_132849.1, forward strand.
GTATGATTATTTATTTAATACTTTTCTTTAAATGGGCTCCTATTTCTTTTAATTAAATATATTTATAAAGGAAGCTTTATATCACAGTTATAAATGGCAAACCTGCATCATTTTCAAACAGGAATGTACCATGTAAACAAATAGAACAAAAACCAATGTGCTATTTAAGTGTAGCTGGAGGCTGTTGTCTCCCAGGCTCAGCAAACTGCTCTGGACTGGCTCACCTCTCCCTGGCACTCAGGCCTCTGCTCAAAGGGTGCCTCCCCGGGGGGCCTCTCCAACACACCCCCTGTCCTTGCTCTATGTCTTCACAGTGTCATCACTATCTAGGGGATGGTGTTTTTCCTACGCGTGCCTGGCTCCACGCAGGCAGGGCCCGTCTTCTTCACGATCTCCACAGCCGAGCTCGATAAACAGTGGTTGAGTACATAGCTAAAAGCTCTGAGTAGCAGGACTGTTTTCTAGTTTGTTTTTCTCCATTTAGCAAGTGTCAAACAGGTGTTAAAGGACACACCAGCCAGTGCCATGCTGCCACTTGCACCTTGCTGTCACGGGGCGGGGTGGGGGGTGGTACTGAGCCAGGCTTGAGAAGGAAGCAGCCTTTCAGGGTGTGATTCTGTGGCTCACTAGCCTCCTGCCCTGCGAGATGGGAATCCCTAGGCCGCCAACTGCCACGCTGCAGATCCCCACTTGCCTGCTGGCTGGCTGAGTGACCCCTCAGCATCGCTGGGCCGCACCCACATATGCCTTCCCCAGAACGGCGGAGCCACCCCCTGCCCACCTCACACACACTCTTGGCAGAGAGAAGCTGCTCAATTAAATGAGAGTAGGAGCACAGAGGGCTTACCAGAAGATGGGATTTAATGACTGACATTGCCTGCTAAAAAATCCTACCCTTTTCCCAGGCCCAACTTTTAAAAGTAATAATATTATTTACCCTTTACTGAGCACTCGTTATGCACCAGGTGCCTTGCTAAGTAAAAGTTTTATAAACCTATCATTTAATTGTATCCTTGCAATCCTCCTATAAAGTGGGGATTTATTGTTCCCATTTTACAGATGAGGGACCTGAAGCTTAGAAGTTTCATGGCCCACCTAAGGCGGTGCAGATTGCTTATGTTCTTAACCATGACTTAGTAACAACCACATAACTGCTGCTGCCTAGATGGCCTGCCCAGCAATGTTTCCACTCCTGAACCCCCATAATTCTGTACTGTTAACCCTCTGGTCATATCTGCTCAATCTCCCTTGGTGTGTGTGTGTGTGTGTGTGTGTGTGTGTGTAGCAAGTATTTGTTTCTTGCGGGCTAAAACCACTCACTCATCTCTCCCAGGGTCAAGGCAAGTACATGGCACACTGTGGCCACCCTATCTGTGTCCCCAAGTAAATCCTGGATTTCTTCTATCAGGCTCTGTCTCTGTGGTTGATCAATGAGGAAAAATGAGCAGTCGCATTTCTGGGGATATAAATTAACTCTATCAGAAAGTCCCTGGGATATTTACCTAGGAGAGTGTGTGGAAAGACATGGGCTTCAACCAGGAGACTGAGGGTGGCAGGGAGGGTGAGCATACAGACGCAGGGGCAGGGCACATGGTTTGGGGAGGACCCTCCTGGTCTGTAGCATTGATGGCTCGTGCTGGACTTCTCTGTCTTCGCGGATTCACTCTTTACCCTGCTCCTTGTCCTCACAGGAGAGCAGAGGAAGAAGAAAGAGTTATGCTGGGGTATATATTTTATGTGTGTTGGGCCAGGACTGGTCACAGCTCTGCAGTTACACAGTTACACAGATTCTGCGGTCTCCTGGGGTGGTCTCTCCACACCTTGACCTTGCCATTGTGGGCTACTAGGACTTCTTCAAGTTATCCTGATCTGAATGTGCCCTCTGTTCCTGCGGGGACCCTGGCTGATGGGGCGAATGCCTTTTTCTGCACTCTTTTGGTCACTTCTTGAGGTTAGAGTCTCTGCTTACTCATCACTGCGTCCCCAAACCTGGCACAGTGTTTGGGATAGGGTTCTAATAGCCAACTCACCTTATTGAGCACCTATCATAGGCCAACACTGTTACCTGTATTACTCAGATAATCCTCACAACAATCCCACACCCTCATTTTACAGATGAGGAAATTAAGATCCAGAGAGGTTGAGTAACTTGTCCAAGATTATGTGTCTTGTCAGAATGTGACAGAGCTGGGATTTGAACCCCACCAGGGTGACTCTTGAGCCAACAGGATGATCCTTAACCCTGCTATTGGGTTGCCTTTCTGATTGCTGCTTGTGTATTGGGGCACAATAGGTTCCCAATTAGCCTTGGGAGCCAAAAGAATCTGCTTCTTTGCCCACTCAGAGGCTCAAGTAGAATGGGCAGAAGGTGGAATGTAGGCTACCATGGCAACTGGATCACCAGGTCTCCTCAGGTACTCAGCCCTTGGGGCTGAGGTTCTCCTGCAGGCAGAGAGCAGGGTGGGGTCAGCATGGGGCAATGTTTGAGGCACCAGATGCATTGTGAGGACCTTGAAGAATACCAGGTGGGTGGATGAGGCAGGATGTTCTGGGCAAAACTGGGGGGAGCTTCCTGAGGCAGGTGGGATGAGTGGAAGGGTCGTGGAAGCTGTTGCCTTTGCTAAACCTGCATCAGCAAGAGGCAGACCAGTCCTCTGAGGCCTCCTCCCCCATCTGTCTCTGGCTCCAAAGCCCAGGGCCTGAGGCTTGATTTCAATCCTCTCTCCCAGTCTGTGACAGCATGCTCCTTCCTAAAGCTGTCAAAGCCTGGGGAGGGAGGAAGGGCACCCTCTGCTCCTCTTCCAACCACTGGGGGGATCCATGGCCGAGTACTGGGGTGCCTGCATTGTGCAAGCTGCGGGATAAGAGAATGGCCATCTCCTCCCCAGTCCCTCAAATTCCCCACTCCCCAGGGGAGCCAAAGCAGGGCTGTTCGCAGTGGGCAGGTCACCTCTCTGTGCTTTTTTGTAGGCTCTGACCTTCCTGACCAGAAATGAAATCCTGTGGTGAGTAGAGGGGCCCCTTTCCCTGCCCTTGAGCTGAGCTCTCGTCCTGGTACATCTCATTCTGGTTCCTGAGTGTGGTCCTCACTCAGCACTGTAGAGCCCTGGAAATGAGACTGGCACAGGGCAGGCAGAGACCCTGGAAATGAGACTGGCACAGACCCCAGCTGGGAAAGCCCAAAAGCCAAGTTGAGCAAAACCTCAGGCATTAAGCCACTAGGGGTTCCAAGGCAGGATTTCTTCACAGAATCACAGAAGTGGATGAGGCTACTTAGGGGGATGGGGGAATGGAGGAAGGACTTAGGAAACAGGTTTGAAGCTGGCTGGGTAAACCTGGATGTGCTTTAAGACCTAGCTCCCTCTCCAAGCCTCTTTTCCGGGCCTGCTATGTGTCAGACATTGCAAGGGCCCTGGGAACATATCGGGGAAGAGTCCACAGTGCCTGTTGTCATGTAGGTTATTGTCCAGCAGGGAAGGCTCTGGGCCAAAGACAAGTGGTGTCATGCAGTGTGAGAGGCCACAGATGCCCTCTTCATGGGATTGCAGAGGGAATGAACGGCATGGTGTGTCCAGGTCCAGAAAAGGTGACTGAAAGTCTTCTATGATTCCTTCTCTTGCCCTGCCATCCGCTTGGAACCCCTTTCCAGGCCCATCAGAAGACAGGAGCCCAACTGGACAGAGTCGAGCAGACAGGCTCTTGCCTCAGGGCCACCAGGCCCCATGATAAGCTGGGATGAGCCCCTGGTTGGCTTTTGCCAGCCTCACTTGTTAGGTATGAATTAGAAGCTGAGAGACACTAGATATTTGAAGAGAAAACTGAAAAACCTGTGCTAAACCATGCCATCATAACATTTCAGAACACCAGAGATAATGAGAAGATGCTAAATGCTTCCAAAGAGAAAACAAAAACTAAAACAAAAGATATACAGAGGACTGGGAATCAGAATGGTTTGGGACTTGGAAGACAGGGGCTAAAGACCTCCAAAACCATAAGGAAAAAAAAATCCCAATCTAGAATTAAGTCATAGCTAAACTATTAATCAAGAGTGAAAGTGAAGTAACTTTTTTGACTTGCAAATCATTTTTTATTTTTTTCATTTATTTTTTTGCAAATTATTTTTTAAAATGACCTCTTTTGCATCTTGTCTGAGGAAGCTTTTGGAGGATGTGCTCCATTATAACAAATTAATAAACTGTGTTATTTTGGTAAACTAGACTGGTATATACAGGATACTTCCTTTTTTGTAAAATAAAAGTTTCTATGTGCATACACATACACACGCAAAGAGAACATGTCTGGAAGGACACACACACGCACGCTGGTCATAGGTTAGCTTCTTTTTAAAAAAGATTTTTTATTTATTCATTTGAAACAGACGGTGAGGGTGAGGGTGCAGGGGTGAGGGTGCAGATGAGCAGAATAGAGGAAGAGGGAGGAGAAGCAGACTCCCCACTGAGCTGGGAGCCTGACGTGGGGCTCAATCCCGGGACCTGGAGATCACAACCTGAGCCAAAGGCAGATGCTTAACCATCTGAGCCACCCAGGTGCTCCATAGGTTAGCTTCTTGGAGGAGACCTGGGCCACTGACAACATCGGTGGTAGCATGGCTTTGTTGTCTGCAAAGTAAAGGGGCAGCTTTGAAATGGACACCCAGTGGCACTTGTAGTGGTTTAGGGAGCTGATGGCACGTAGTGCTTGTGGGAGAGAGTGGCCAATTTGGGCTAGACTAAACCCCGTCACTTTTGGACAATTGTCCTATGTGGCCTCTGAAGACGTGCTGTGATTTTCCTATTAATGTGACAAAGAAATACAGCCTGGATGACGGTGCAGTTGGAGAGATCAGTCCAGTTGGAAAAAGTATCCAAGAGACTAATAGACACAAGTAACCTCTGGATGAGGGTGGCTCTGCCCTCATCTAATACTTTCCCATCTTTTTTTTTTTTTTTTTTTTTTTTACTTTCCCACCTTTTTATCTGTGACCTGCATAAAACACAAGGGCCTGGTCACTAGATCTGCAGATGACGCACCCCCGGAGGGGCAGACCACATGTGACAGACTCTGGTTTTAGAGCCAGCCCCTTCCCAATCCCAGGCTGCCTTGGCTGGGCTCTCCAAGAAGGGGTCTGTCCACCCTAAATTTCTTGCCTGTGGGGATTTTCTTTCATGGCTTGTTGGTCTTTTAAAGAGCAAAGTCCCTTTCGGCCTCAGCTCCAAGTCAATCCTCCCTGACTTCTGATCAAATTGCTCCACGAGAAGTCCTTGACTTCCAGATGTCCCTTTGGGCTCAGTGCAAAGGCCCTTCCAGGTCCTCATCTGCAGCCACAGCTGAGGACTCGGTGTCTGGGGCATGACCCAGAGGGGCACATGTGGTTTCCTTTAGACTTCCATGGTTGGAGCCCAGGTAGGCCTGACTCAGTCTGAGCTGACTGCTCTGTATCTGACTGCTCAGGGACTACTCTGGTCACCATCTCGGGCTGTAGGTAGGTCTGTCTGCGTGGGGAGCCTGGACCTTTGTCCCTAGCCCCTGCCATAGGCTGACCCAGCCATGAGGGCCACTCTTTCCTCTCAGCACCCCTGAGGTCCCAGCCTTTTCCAGCCTCCAGGCCTCATCCTGGCCATTAGCACTTGGTCCTCTTGGAGCACCAGCAGGTCAGCAGGCACAGTGGTTACAAGCTTGCTCTCTTCAAGCCAAAGGCTTGGGTTTGAGGCTGGGCTCTGCTACTTCTCGCTGCGTGACCGTGGGTGAATTTCTTTGCTGAGCCTGTTCCCACACTTATAAAAAGCCTGAGATAAAAGTACTGGAACCTAACCTCACGTGGTTGTTATTAGGACGATTAAATGATCAAAGGGATCCCTGGGTGGCGCAGCAGTTTGGCGCCTGCCTTTGGCCCAGGGCGCGATCCTGGAGACCCAGGATCGAATCCCACATCGGGCTCCCGGTGCTTGGAGCCTGCTTCTCCCTCTGCCTGTGTCTCTGCCTCTCTCTCTCTCTCCGTGTGACTATCATGAATAAATAAATTTAAAAAGAAAAGGAAATGATCAAAAAGAGGTCAGAGGCATCAGTGGGTGTGTGGATCAGTGCTGACTGTGGGCAAGCTATTATTTTCATGCTTTTATTATCCGCCTCCCCCCCCCCTTTTTTTTTTTTTTTTTTTTTTTGCAAATGAGGAGACTGGCTCAGGAAAATGAAGCGGTTTGCCCAAGCCACACAGCTTGAAAGGAGCAGATCATAAAAGCTACCTTTTCAGGCTAGAGATAGGGCTATTTATAAAATACCTGCAGGCTGTACTGTAGGGCAAAGGACTATTGACCCCAGGGCCCAGGGACCTGAGCCCGGAAGAAAGGAGTAGAAATGGAAGCTGGCACTGGAGCTGTGTTGTCCATCCTACCAGGAACACAGGAGCCTGGAAGCTCATAGAACATAGAGGTCCTGCCGCCACCCTGGCCTTGAATGAGAGTCTCTAGGGGTGGGTACAGGGTACTTTCACAGGCTCCCCGATGTGGGACCCAGTTGACCATCACTAAATAGGGCTTCAGAGGCAAGGGTGCAGAGAAAGGTACAGAAATAGTCATAGGATGCCTGAACCAGAGGGGGCAGTGGAGGTCACCAAGTCTCTCATTTTACAGAGAGGAAACTGAGGCACAAGAGGGGATATGGCAGGTCCAAGGTCCCCCAGAGCATGAGCTGCAGGGCTGGCCTCCCTGTCTCCGGGCCTCAGCCCGCAGACAGTCCCTCCCCTTGTCTGGGGGGGGGGGGGGGGGGGCGGAGCCATAGCACAGGCTCCTTGATTTCTGGCAGGCTGAATGTGTGAGTTTTTCAAATGGCTTTGACTCTTGAGTCCATTAGTGATTAATTCAGAGTTCCATTTAGAGCCGGCTGATCCATATTTGGAGGAGGAGAACATTTTGTGGCAGCCGAGATGCAGCCACGATTCATCTGCGGGCAGCCCACCCACTCGGTGGCCTGGGAAGGCATGAAGTCCCGGCAAGGCCCTCCCCACCACACCCCTCCCCAGAAAGCTTTCCAAGGGGGCGGGGCTGACAGGCTCACACCTGGGTGGGGGAGGATCCTTTAAGGGTGCGCGGCGCAGCCTGCAGAGCCTGGTGTGGGGTTCGGCCCCCACTCTCTCTCAACCTCTAAGACCTTGGGCACACCCTTTAAGCTCCTTGAGCCTCAGTTTACCCTTCTTTAGAAATCACCACTCCTACACCTGTCCCACAGGAATGTTGGAAAAATCAAGGAGAAAACGTGCTTGAGCGCATCCAGCGCGTAGTCTTGGTAAATAAGAGAGGAAGGCAGTGGCAGTTACCTGGTCCCCCCAGGGGTGCTCCTGACACCTTCCTTCTCTGGGCTCCCTGGGGGCTGGAGGGGGCGGTGAAGAGCTTCAGTGTCTGCAGCTCTGGATTTAACCCGTACCACCATGGGACCTGAAGCAAGTTATTTTACCTCCTTGAGCCTCGGTTTCATGTGTAAAGGAGAGATGATGGCTCCTTCCTTGCAAGTCTGTCATGCAGGTTAGGTGAAAAATATCTGTGAGAGTTGACAGCTGGCCGCAGGCTGCTCCCACTGGGGAACCACGGGGGGGCCAGGGGAGCAGGAGGCTCTGCTCTGGGTGGCCTCACGGTGCAGGGCCTCAGGGATTTCCTTTTTGGCTTTTTATTTTTATTTTTTTAAAAAGATTTTATTTATTTATTCATGAGAGACTCGCAGAGAGAGGCAGAGACATAGGCAGTGGGAGAAGCAGGCTTCCTGTGGGGACCCCGATGAGGGACTTGATCCTGGACCCCAGATGTCCTGAACCAAAGGGAGCCGTTCACCTAATGAGCCACCAGGGTGCCCAGGCCTCAGAGAAGTCTTCAAACTCAGCGCACCTTACTGAAAGTCAGTCTGCTCTTTCTCACCTCAGGCCAGCAATTCTAAGGACGACAATGATCAAATGCTCCTTTTGACTGGGGCCGCAGCCCTCCCCGCACTCCAGGGCCCATGGCCTGCCTTTCCCCCTCTGTGCTCTTCAGTGCCCTCCATACTTTCCTGGGGAACGTTTCCCCTCACCCACTCCATGACCTGCTTCTCAGCTCTCCCCCCAACTTGTCAGAGCAGTCTCTGGTGACAGTCCAGGGCCCCTTACGAGGCTGATGGAGCCTGTCCTTCCCCACTAGCCATGCACCACTCTGGCTCCTGTTTCCAGGCCCCTCTCATGCGTCGGCATAGAGCCAGGGATGGAGATTATCTCCCCGTTGGGCAGAGTCAGGATTGGAGCCCAGGTGTCTCTGCTCAGAGAGGTCAAGCAGCTTGCCTGGGTCACACAACTAGAGGGTCCACATGGGTCCCCCTGACAGTTCTGGCAGCATTCCAGCAGGAAGGGGGTGACAGGCAGGACACTCAGCGGGGGCCTTTGAAGGGCCTTTATAGCAAAGGGAGTGTGCTCAGAGGCTGAGGGACTGCCCCGCAAGCCTGAGGTGCCCAGTAGAGAGCGGGAGCTGTGGAAGCCAGGGCTCAGACAGACATGGCCCTGAGTACCTAGGCTGGAAGGGGGAGGGAGGGACAGTTCCCCACCCAGCTCTCTCACCACCTCCAGTCTCCAGCGGGTGCCTCCCTTGAGCCAAGGGCATCTGGAGGCATCAGGAAGCCAGAGGGCAAGAGGGTGGGATGCACCAGACAGAGCAGAGGAGGGCCCGGGCAGGAGGTAGAAAGACAGAATAGGAACTCGGACACAGCTGATATCCTCGTTGCTCTCCCACAGCCGGGATCCAGGGGACATTTTCTCAGTCTCTGAGCTGTGAAAACATGAGGGGCTAGATGGGGAGCCGTTCATGGCTCTGAGTTCTCCTGGTATTGGATCTCCATTTACCATGGCCAGAGAAACTGAGGCACAGGCCCTGGGAGGGGGCCTGGGAGGGGGAGCCCCTCCCTCTCTACCTCCAAATCTCCACTTATAAAATCACCCTCTGAATTCTTCACTGAGTCACCTGTCCCCAACTCCCACCAATCAGAGATTCATTTGGGTTAAAAGACCTCACACCCTGCAAACGACAGTGAGGGGCTGTTAGTCACTCACTCCTGAGTGTGAATTAGCTTGGCCAGATGTGCGCCTCCTAGCACTGAGCTGAGCTGAGAGGCTGGACGGTGGGGGAAGCACAGTGCTGAGGTTTATAGGCTTCCTCTTGTTTAATCCTCATGTATTTGTGAGGGGAGCCTGGGGCTCCTGCCCTCTCCCCCCACACGATCACACAGCCACTTCACACTCCGTCTCTCCCTCACAAGCAAAGCCTCCATGACCATGTGGGTCTACAACACGAACACTGATGGTGGGGAGATAGGCAGGTTGCGTAGTCCTGCGGTCTGTGGGGCTGGGCTGTGGGCGAGAGGGGCCTGTGGTCTGCTGGCTGCTCGCAGCCGGGCTCTAATCCCGGCTCAGCCACACCCAGCGTGTGACCTCTTTTCTTAGGGCCAAGGGCAGGGCTGGGCAGATGGCCTGGGGTGGCACTCTGGCTTCCCCGGGGCCACGTTGGCTTCTCTATCTGCAAGTGAGGGGCTGGACTGAGGGACCACAGATGTCCCTTGCAGCTCTGACATTCTATAACACTTGTGGAGTGTATTCCATGCCATAGAGCACACTTACATACCTTTCTTCACACCCGGCTCATCTTTGCACCTCCCCCCACTCCACTGTGTGCTGGGCACAATGGAGTCCTCAAGGATGTTTCTAGAAGAGTGGGATGATGTCTAACGGCCTTTACTATGTCACTCAGTCCGAAGTCCCCTTCCTCTGGAGAGGCTGGCAGGAAAGGGCCATGTGGTCTGCCGTCCCCAGCTCATTATGCTTCTCTCCTTAGCATCCACGACACCTTCCTGAAGCTCTGTCCCCCTGGGAAGTACTACAAGGAGGCAACACTGACCACAGACCAGGTCAGCTCCCTGCCAGCCCTGAGGGTGAGTGCAGCATGGGGGCGGGGTGGGGTGTGCCACTGGGGTCCATGAAGGGGCTGAGGACACTGGGGGAGGGGCGGCCCCTCTGGCCTTGGGGCGGTCTGGTGGCAGCCTTTCCAGAGGGGCTGTGGACCACCAGGCATGGGGCCCAGCAAGGCATGGCTTCTCAGCACTTCTCACACACATGTCTGGCCTCACTCCATCCTTGCATCAGCCCTGGAGGCAGGACAGGCTGTGAGGACTGTCACCATTTCACAGGGCAGAGGCCAAAGTGTCCCGAGGCAATGTGTCTTGCTCCAGGTCTCACCATCCGTGAAGGTGGCAGGCTTCACTAAGGCTCCCACTGGCCCTGTTGGCTGAGTCTCCAGGGTCCTGCCTATGATTCCCTTTTGAGCTTCAGCTTATGGCCCAGCACCAGCTTCCTGGGACCATTTACCTGATCCCACACACCCCACCCAGAGGACCCTGCACCAGCCAGCTCTCTGCTATGCTTTATGCCCCAAACCAGAGAAATGGGAAAGGTCAGGAGGCTCTGCACAACCATATGGGCCTTGGGGAAGCCAGGGTGCCTCCGCTGGCCGGGTGCCCAGCCCCCTCCTCAGCCCTTCTCTTCTGCTCAGGCTGCCTCAGTAGACTAGGGTTTTTCTAGAAGAACTAAGAACCTTCTCAGTTTCTTCCCTGAGAAGCCAGGAGCAGGACTCAGAGCTCAGGTACTATCATCTCAACCTGCCTTCTTCCATCTGTGAAATGGGCGGGGCACTGAGGGTGGCTGGGAGTTGTTTCCGTGTGCTCCCCAAGGCTTCCTGCACTCCACTGGCTGTGCTGACGTGAGCTATCAGTGCCCCCCACTCCCAACCTTTTAAGGACCATCCTTGAGTTTTTTTGTTCCTGCTCTGAATAGGCCCTGCCCTTTCTCCAAAGCACCGGGATGAGCGCAGAGGTGTACCATAAAAGGGCTCCCCAATCAATTCTAAGATTTTTTACTAAAATGTGTGCAGTGCGTAGAGAGAGGCAATGTAGGTCAACAAATCGTGGTGGTGTCAGGCTTCCCGATGTTTCATTCTGATCTCAGCAGGATAAGGGTTTGAATTTGTCATTGTGCAATGGGAAGCCATCTTCTCTTCTGTCTGGAACAAGGTGGGCACCCTCTTGGAAGAGGGCTAGGGACCTGCATGGAGCGGGTGGTGGGAAGGAGGTCATAAGGGAGAGGGCACAGGTGGAAGGCGCACACGTTCAACTAGGGCGATGTGGCCTCTCCAAAGTGATGGGCCTTGTTTTGGGCAGAGACAGAGAAAGAGCACAGAGCCAGGGGCTTGCGATGGAGGCAGAGAAGATAAAGGAATAAGAAGGGGTGTGAAGGGGGGAGTAGGATGGGTAGCTGGGAGCTGGGGTCTTGGAGAAGAAATGACTGATATCTCAAAGGAGAAATAATTGGAGAATGTGCCTGTGCCAGACACAAAATGGGGAGCCTGTCCTTTGGTACCCCTGCTCACACATGCACTCCCCACCCCCACACAGGCACGCCTCCACATCCCACCCCCCCATCTACATACCCGTGCACACACCTACATGTGCTCAGACACACATACACGTGCCGGCTGGGGGGTCCTTCACACCGGTCCTTCACCCAGACTCTCCACTCAGGGACCAGGGCTGAGGGGCAGCCCAGATGGGAAGCTTCTGCCCTCCATTCTCCAGGTCAGGGACAGTGTCACTGGGCAGTCCCAAAATATTTGAATGTGAAACATGGGTATAAACTCAGGACCACCCAGTCTAATCATTGTCAAATACTCTCTGCCCTGGTTTTACCCATCAGAAAACGGAAGCCTGGAGAGGCTTGCTCAAAGCACCTGACCGCAGGTCACATGTTTGCAGAGCCTGGATTGCTCTGACCCTATCTCTCTCTCTCTTTTTTTTTTTCCCTGAGAAAAATGTTTTTTAAAAAATCTTTTAAAAAATTATTTAAATTCAATTAAGTAACGTATTATTGGTTTCAGAGGTAAAGGTCAGGGATTCATCGGTCTTATATAACACCCAGTGCTCATTACATCACATGTTGTCCTTACCCATCACCCAATTACCCCATCTCCCCACCCCCTCATCTCCAGCAACCCTCAGTTTGTTTCCTGTGGTTAAGAGTCTCTTATGGTTTGTCTCCCTCTCTGATTCCACCTTGTTTTATTTTTTGCTCTCATCCCTTGTGATCCCATTTTGTCTCTTAAATTCCACATATGACTGAGATCACATGATAATTATCTTTCTCTGATTGACTTATTTCGCTTACATTATCATTGTAAATGGCAAGATTTCATTTTTTGATGGCTGAATAGTATTCCATTGTATGTATGTACCACATCTTCTTTATCCATTCATCTGTTGATAGACATCTGGGCTATTGTGGACACTGCTGCTATAAACATTGGTCTGACCCCAGTTCTAACCAGGGCCTCCACCTCTGATCAGGGCTTGGCTTGGTGCTGACAGTGTGCCTGGGTCTGCAAAGTGTCCTGGGGGCACAAGGGGAGAGCCTGACAAAGACTGACCCTGGATGGCTGGGATGGAATGTGCTAGGTGATTGGTGGGCCAGCACTCCCCATGGCTCCAGTATACTCCATTCAGGCCTGGCATCCCTGTCCTGAGCCCCAGAGGAGCAAGCACTGGATTAGCATCAGAGGGTTGGGTCAGGGCCCAGTTCCATCACTCCGCCTATAACATCTCCCTCTAAGCATGAATCCTTATCTGTAAAACAAGGGGCTCACGCTGGGCCCTGTAATAGCAAGTGCAAGGATGAGTCACAGTCCTCTGCACCAGCATGGTGGTGGGAAGCCTGTGGGAGGGTGTGCAGGCAGCCCCTGCCCCCAGGGAGCACCAGCCCTGACCACTTCTGGAGCACCGGACCCCAAAGTGCTTCACTAGATGGTGGCTGGGCACTGAGATGGGGTCTCGGGACAAGCCTACTTGTAATTTTACTTATTTCATTCTTCTAAATGGTCGTTATTTCACTCTATTGTACACATAAAAACCAGATCATTGTAGGAAAACACAGAAAAGCAAAAATACAATAAAAACTGTCAGGTTGCCCACCTCAAGGGATGATTGTAATGATCAATTTGCCTTATTTCCTTCTGTAATTTTTTCCAAGCAGATATGTAAGTGTTGGGATCACACTGACTTTTTTGTATGTTGCTTCCCCACCCCCCTTCCCATTTTGGTTTCTTTGTTCCTTTTCCAACTGGTTCTGAACAGCCAGAACCATCTCATGGATTTAGGACACTTAGCCACTGCCACATCTAGAGAATGAGGGGACAGGACACTGGGCCAGGAGCAGAAGAACTGGGTTAGAACTCACTGGTTAAGGGAAACAAAATTATGAACTATTGGGACTTCATCAATATAAAAAGCTCTGCACAGCAAAGGAAACAGTCAACAAAACTAAAAGGCAACCTATAGAATGGGAGAAGATATTTGCAAATGACATATCAGATAAAGGGCTAGTATTCAAGATCTATAAAGAAAGTATCAAACTCAACACCCAAAAAACAAAGAATCCAGTCAAGAAATGGGCAGAAGGCATGAACAGACATTTCTCCAAAGAAGACCTGCACATGGCCAGCAAGCACATGAAAAAATGCTTCACATCACTCGTCACCAGAGATATACAAATCAAAACCACAATGAGATACCACTTTACACTGGTGAGAATGGGCTAAAATTAGCAAGACAGGAAACAATAAATGTTGGCGAGGATGTGGAGAATAGGGAACCCTCTTACACTGTTCGTAAGAATGCAAGCTGGTGTAGCCACTCTGGAATACAGTATGGAGGTTCCTCAAGGAGTTTAGAATAGGGCTATCTTAGGACCTAGCAATTGCACTACTGGGGATTTACCCCAAAGATACAGATGTAGTGAAATGAAGGGGCACCTGCACCCCAGTGTTCATAGCAGTGATGTCCACAATAGCCAAACTAAGGAAGGAGCCACAATGTCCTTCGAAAGATGAATGGATAAAGAAGCTGTGGTCTATATATACACTGGAATATCACTCAGCCATCAGAAAGGATGAACCTACCATTTACATTGACGTGGATGGAACTGGAGGCTATTATGCTGAGTGAAACGAGTCAATCAGAGAAAGACAATTAGCATATGATTTCACTCATACATGGAATATAAGAAATAGTGAAAGAGACCATAAGGGAAGGGGGGAAAACTGAGTGGGGAAAATTAGAGAGGAAGACAAACCATGAGAGACTCCCAACTCTGGGAAACAAAGGGTTGTGGAAGGGGAAGTGGGTGCGGGGATGGGGTGACTGGGTAATGGGCACTAAGGAGGGCACGTGATATGATGAGCATGGGGTGTTATGCTGTATGTTGGCAAATTGAATTTAAATTTAAAAAAAAAGAACTCACTTGCTAGCCATTCTTTCCCAGGAGGAATGATTTGGGCTGGGAGGAAGCAAATAGACCCCAAGCAAAGGAAACAGGGTGGAAGGGGTGCCGCATGGAGCCTGTTTTCTTGCAGGTGAGAGGTCTGGTTCTAGGTGCTCCCAGGTATAGGTCTGGATCCAAGAATGCAGAGTTCTCAACAGTATGAGGAAGTACTTTCTAATCAGTAGAGCTATGTGCAGAGGGCTCGAGCTCCCTATCGCTGAGGGGCGTGAGGTGGGCCAGACAAGCATCTAGCTGGGATGTTCTGGTACACATTTAGGACTTGTACCCCATGCTTGGTGCTCTCCTCAGCACCTGAGCCTGTGGTTCTGGCCCTGGGACTTGTTCTTACTCTCTTTTATATCGGTGACGAAGGTTTGTCCCAGACTTTGGACTTTCAGAGTCTAATAAAATTCTCCCCCCCCCCCCCCGCAAATTTTTTTTTTTTTTTTGAGGAAGAGGAGCTGGTGATGCCAACTTTCCAATTTCGCCAAGTAAGGACTTTAAAAGCTACGTGATCCACAATCACCATCATTTCATTTCTTAAAAATGTTCATTTTAGAGCAAAACTATAAAAAGGATCTAATCCCAGAAGCAAGAACAGTTCTCTCTATACACGTCTCTTTTTGTCTTCACTTTCCTGCTTTTGCTACCGGTCATTAAGCACTTTGTCACTGATCATCATCACTGATCATCACCGGGCCTCAGACTGGCTTTTGGGGACTGAGATCTAGGACTAAATTTCCTTCCATGTCTTTCCAATCTTGGTCAAAGGGGGAAGATGCTTCCCGAAATGAGCAAGGAGAGGTTGGCTGGGGGGTGGGGGCCCGAGTGTCCCTGTTGTATCCTCTGTGGGCCCAGTGATGGGAGCTGCGTGACTCACACTGCCCAGAACACGTCTCTGGAAAAGGCTGTGAGAATTGGGCCCCAGGGAGCTCCGGGGATGGCTATAACTTGGCTCAGGGGTTTGAATGGTCTGGGAAGAAAGTCCTATTTTCTTAACTTGGATTCACTGGTGGAAAAATGGATTGGTTAATATTGGGAAGGGTCTGCCCATCAGCAGAGAACAAGGCAAGAGAGTGGCCTGGGCGGCAGAGGGCAGTAGGAAAAGCCTGATGACAGGGATACAGTGGTCCTTTGGCACTCAGAAGTTTCTGTTTTCTCTTTGCGGCTTTCTTTGGTGTATTTAAAAGCGAATTAGCTCAATGTTTCTGTTCTTGTAAATAGTGATGTTGCTTTCTGTAAACTTGGATGAGTAGTGGCACAGTGTGACCTGGGTTTCTGGTTTCCGGGGCCCCGGCCAGGG
This sequence comes from Canis lupus baileyi, assembly GCF_048164855.1. Classification (NCBI taxonomy): domain Eukaryota; kingdom Metazoa; phylum Chordata; class Mammalia; order Carnivora; family Canidae; genus Canis; species Canis lupus. Next base: position 44,523,339 of record NC_132849.1, read on the forward strand.
TAGTAGGACCTGGGGGAGATCTGAGGAGGCTCCCACACTGGCCTCTCCCAGCCTCCCCCTCCAGGGTTCCTGAGGGCAGGTGGTGTGTGCAAAGCCTGGCCTCTTCTCATTGCCTCCCAGCATCAACTCTGTAAGCACAGAGGCCCTAGGACACCTGCCTGAGGCATCAGGAGGCTCTGTGGGTATGGCTCCTGAGCTTCTGGCTCCTTCTATCCATCCCCAGTTTTTCTGAACCTTTCTGATGCCTGCTTATAGGCTGGGTCTATCTGCTTAGTATAGCTTGCAAAAAACCCATTCCCAAGGCTTTCAGCAAATCAAAAGTCCTCATGCTTATTCAAGCTTTGGAGAAATTACCAGAGTCACGGGGGCATGGATGGGAGTGTATTTTTTTTATTTAAGTGTTTTGGGTTTTTTTAGCTTTTAAATCAAAATTATTTATGCATGCCAAGAGTCAAGATGCCCTCCAAGGGTCATCCTCATTTCCCTTCTCTGGAAAGAAACCATTTGCAGCTCTTAGCTGGTTCTTGGTTCTTATCTCTGTCTTTGGAGAGTGCTTTTGTATGGCCCCTTCTTAATACCCCAGCCTTTGACCTCCCCCTAGAGAAGAGGTTTAGCTCTTCCTTCCCCCACATCACTCCCAGTACAGGTACATAAGTATTTTGGTTAGATCGGTATTCGGTGTTTACCTTATGATGACTACATATGCTACTGGGAGCTGAGCCAGGAAATGAACTATGGTTACTTTTCCCTTTCTGCACATTTTCTGTTGTTGTCTTTCCTGGATGTAATCATTCGCTTAGTTTTCTGTGTACTTATCATTAAGTTGACACCAAACCTCTGCCGATCACCTAAAAATCTCTAATTAAAGGTTTCAGAACTGAGATGTTTCACGTGCATTCCATTTTCTTGGTGAAATTTCTCTTGGAGCCTTCAGAGCCAAGAGAAAGGTGGCCCTCCAAGCCTGGTCCATGTTGTCCTAGATTTTGGTCACTTTTCCCTTGGATCTTCATTCCCCGCTCTCCTCTCTCCGTGTACTCCCTTGTTTTGGTGGAGCACATCCTCTAATAGCATCCTGATAAAGGGCTCAGGGAGGTAAACGTCTTGCCACCTTACATACACCTTACATGGCTGATTAATGTTTTTATTCTCCCCTCGCACCTGATCAAGAGATTACCGGGGAACTGATCTATCAGCTGGTTGTCAATTTTCCTCACGTTGGGAAAGCAGTGCTCAGATGCATTTTAGCTTTCACTGTTGTTACTGAGAAGTCCAAAGCCTTTCGTTTCCTGACCTTTTTTGTAACTTGATTTTTTTTTTCTTTTCTGGGAACTTGCAGGCTTTTCTCTTTGGCCCCAGGGTTTTGAAATTCCCAATAATGTGAGTTGGTGTGGGTCCTCCTCCTCTTGTACGGGGCACACAGAAGCCCCACTCAGTCGCAAACTGTCATTCAGGTCTAGGATGTTTCCATGGATCGTTTTCTTTGATAACTCTCCCCCTCGTGTCTTCTTTGTTCTCTCCTTCTGGAACTCTAATATCCTGCTGTTGTACATCAGGGATCGGCCCTTTACTTTTTATCTCTTCTCTCCTATTTTTCATCTGCATCTCTTTGCTCTTCTTCCTGGGAGCTTTTCTCAACTTTACCTACAACCTTAATTTAGTTTTTCACTTCTGCCCTTGTGCTTTTAATTTCCAAGGGCCCTCTTCCCCCCCCCCCCCCCGCTCTGCTTTAAAATAGTATCTTCTTTTTCCTGAATATAATGTCTTATCGAATCTTTTCTCCATGGTGCTCTCCCCTCTAGCTTGTTTGGGTCTTCGTCTTCTGTGTCAGAGGTCTTCTCTAGCTATCTGGTAATCATTTGCTTGCTAGAAATGAAGAGTGTGTGTGTGTGGGGGGAGGGGTGTTGCTAGAGCTGTGTCAAAGCTGAAGTCCCTTGGTAGGCTTTCGACTGGGAGCTCCCCTGGAGGGGGAGCCAAGGAGGCTATTTCTTGAGGTCTCCCTAGAGAGGATAGGGGGAAAGTCTAAAAGGAGGACTGCTGGGGTCTCAGACTTCAGTGCTTGTGTATTTATTTATTCCCCAGTTCTCAATGTGGCTGACACCACCCCCCCCCCCGCCCCATGCAGAAAGCCCCTATTAGACTCTCTCCAGAGAATAACCTTCCAATGTGGTGCAGGGGTGGGGAGGGCCAGCCACCCAGCGTGGAGCAGAGGGGACTAGAACTTGAACACTTTCAACACTTTTAATCAATCCTCCTTTCCTGACCTCTATGTATATCCAGTGTGGGCAGGTCCTTCCAGTTCCAGAGCCTTTCAAGGATCCTGGGATGTAGAAAAGGCTGCTAACCAGCTTCTCTCACTGGGGGCTCAGGGTTGAGCTCTCTTCTGTCTGCTGGGTCAGTTACGGCTTCTTGTGTATGTCAGAGCCTGCTGTTCTCTTGCATTCTCTGTTTTTGTGGGTGATACCTCTAAAAACTCCCTATACTGTAGTTGTAGTGGGTGTCAGAGAGAATGAAAATAGATGCAAGTGTTCAACCTGTCATCTTTACCCAGGAATAACACCTGCATTTCCAACGTTCAGTAGAGCATTACGAAAACAGCCTCTCTCACTCTAGCTGTCTCAGAATATGCCACACACAGCAGCTGCCCCCAGAACTTTCCTGCTCCCCACTCCCAGCCTCTTGAATGCTCCAATCGGCTGGTGTCCTCAGAGCTCCTGTGCTGCTCATTCCCCTTCCTGTCCCCATATCACCCTCCAGCTGAGCCAGGCTACTCTGGGAGCCCCCTCCCCCGCAAGGACCCCTGGCAAATGATACTCTTTGTCCAGTTGATTTCATTACCAGGGAGAAATTCCCACGGATGAGACACATTTGCGGACTCAACCTGAGGAATGGGGTTCTTGCACCCAGTTCTCATCCATTTACCCTCTAAGTAGTTATTATTTACCATGCATTGTGCACTGAGTGAGCTTTCAGGAGCTTCCATTCTCATGGAATTCTGGGTAAAGAACAAACAGGAAGCTTTGCACAAACCATGGGGGCTTTGCAGAGCTCAGATCCTTGACCCCATTGCCAAATACTGGGCCTCAGAAGGGCACATTCAGGCACTTGAGGGGGTGTAGTGCTGCCTGGAGAGACCCAGTCCAAGGCATTTGGTCATCTCTGTCAGGGTCTCCTCCCCACTTCTTAGGATGCCGAATGGCTGTTGCGGTAGCCAGGCAAGTCGAGGCATCCCTCTCTGAGGGCTCTGGCAGGACTTCCCTAGTGCTGTCCTGTAGCTGGTCCAGGGTTGGGGCCTGGCACAGAAACCCTTGCAGATCAACTCTCTCAGAAGCCTTGGCTCGCTGCAATTTATCTGAATTGACAGCTGGAGAAACAGAGGGTCAAGGAGGGAAGGCAATTCGTCCAGCGAAAACTCTGCTGCTATAAATGACCATCCTGCTTCGTCCTTCAGAGGGCTGGAAGGGGTCTCGAGGCCTGTGGGTTCCCAAGTCCCTTTTCCAGGGGGAGAAGGCATTCCTGGAGAGACTTTGAATCTGCCCATCCAACTGAGAAGAGATCAGGTGGGTTGGAAGGCAGGATCTGGACTCTGGGAGTCTTCCTGGTATGTTTTTCTGGATCAACTTTGTTAGAGCCTTTGCACGGCTACCACCTCACTACATCTCCCAAGGATGGACAGGCCTTTACAGCTGAAGAAACTGAGGCCCACAGATAGCACATGGAAGGCCACAGGACCAGTCAGAGGCCAAGCCAAGGCTGGATCTCAGGTTTCCTGCTCCAGACTAGACTGTTTCCGCTGTTTCCATGCCTCACCTTCTGAGCTGCCACCATCCCCTGAGGAAACATCTGTTGAGGTGAGATCCCTGAGGAGCTGGCCTGCCGGCTCCTAACATTCACCTCTCGGCTCCCATGAGTTCAGGGCAGTCTTCTGAGTATATGTCTTCAGCCAGAGGCCAGATCTGGGAGTACGGAGGGAAGGCTGCCTGCAGGAGGAGGTGTCTGATTACCCACCACCCAGGCCTAGACAGCTGGACCCAGTGGTAATCCCCAGGCTGTATTTAGGCCACTGCCCTGGGTACCCCCCTCAGATGTTCTCCCCAGCTTGCTAACAAAGGAAGCAGATTGGGTGGTTATAGCAATTCTATTTTCCAGCCCCAAATGTCTACTGCCATGAGTCACGTGCTTCATGGTCATGAGCCCCTTTGCATGTTCAGCTGCATTTGATTCATACAGCAGGTCTATAAAGCACAGCTTCACATCCCCATTCTACAGATAAGGGAACCGAGTCTGTGGAAGTTAAAAGCTCCACCCAAGGCCACACAATCCCGAAAATACTTCTGTTCTTTCTTCTCCATCTTCTGGGGGCAGGTGAAATCATGGTCACCAAACAGGTCACCATGTGTGGGTCTGTGCACATATGTGGTGGGAGGAGGAAGGAGCTGGTGGCCTGGACAGTTGGCAGCTGAGGGAGGAATGGCTTTTTCCATCTCTAGCTGAGATGCCCTCCCAAGCTCTCCCTTGGTGACAGATCATATGTGTGTTTTGTATGCCAGGGCAGCCTGTAGTGAGGTCCAGCATCTTGGACTCCTGTAGCAGGCCTGGAAATTGCCAGAACCTCAAGTCCCCAAGCCGTGGCCCACCCTTAGGGCCCAGACTCCTGAGTGGGACAAATATTCCACTGAGAAAGAAGAGAGAACAAAGGGGCAGTCCTGCCCTTCGAGCACCCCAGCCCAGCCTCCCAGGCTTCCACCCTGAGGCCCCACCTCATGGGCCATGAGGTCACTCTGAGCCTTTTATCTCATAGGAGAGAAGTAAGCTAGGCTCTCAAGCACCGCCTCCCAAGATAAATATCCAGTGCCCCCTCCCCACCCCCCAGAGGAGCAGGAGACCCAGGGCTGCAGGCAGGGCCACTGTGGTACTTTCGGCAGAGTTCAGGCCAGCTGGCTACCCTGTCCCATCCTCCCCACCTGCCCCCAAATCTGTGCTGTGCCAGGCACTGTGCTGGGATGTCACGTATACACCATCTCATTTAATCCTCAGAGTAACCGGCGAGGAGGGAGTTACTGTCTCCACTCACAGCTGGGAAGCAGAGGAGCAAGCGGTCCATAGTCACACAGTCTCCACTGCCAGCACTGACTCCCCCCTCCTTCCAGGGGGAGGGTCCCGACTCCCCGAGGCAGAGGCAGAGCTGGGAGGGCAATTTGGCAGCTGGCTCACTCCCTGCATTTTCAAGCATCATTAGATCTTTTTCTGACAACTTCATCAGTTAGCAGGGCTCAGAATTGGCAAAAATCCGTATTTAGACATTCAGCCAAAGAATTAAGAAGTGGTTGGTTTCAGAAAAAGCTCAGTGATGTGGGAAGCCGGCTCTGCTGTGGGTGAGCAGTCAGCAAGAGAGAGCCGGCTCTGGCCCTCAGCGTGGGTCGCACAGCTGACACCAGTGGCCTGGAGTACATGTGTCCCTGCTCACCCTGGGGCCTTGGTGTCCTTATCTTCCAAATGGGTGTGATTATGCCTCCCACACAAGTAGTTAATAAAGCCTAGAAGGTGAGGAAGTTGACCCAAAGGCCCCTCGGGTCAACTTGGGCCTCAACTTTCTATCTGGACCCCAGGGCAAGGGATGGATGAGCCACGGTGCGCTAAGCTGGGGCTGTGGAGATGTGGCCATGGGCAGCCCCTTCCCTGGTGCATCGTAATGGGAAATACTGAAGGGCTGCCTCCGTACGCTGCGTCTGGAAGGGGGGTACATGAAGCACTCCCCACTACTCACCTGGGTGAGGTTTGTTCAACCCCTAGTCATCTGGGGGCATGGTCATCTGGGGGCATCCCAGGGGAGGTGTTCTGTTTTCATGTGAAGAGCGTGAACGTTCCTCTGCCACTTCATGCGTCACATCTTTAGGGGCTCTCTCACTAACCCTGGGAAGTAGCTATGACTCTTGTCTCCAGGTCAGACCTGCATCAAACCAGGAGTGTTGCCCTTGAGTCTTGCTCCCCTTGCCTCCTACCACACTTCTCACTTCTAGAAAGTATTTCTCACACAGTCAAAGCCACTTGGGCCTTTAATTGGCTCTGGCCCTGATTCATGATTTCTCCCAGAGGTCCCAAGAGCAGATGTATAACCCTTGAGAGCACTTGAGAGGCAGTTTGGCATTGCCTACCAGGCAGGCCTGAGTCTGAATGCTTTGGCAAGTCACTCAAACCCACAGAGCCTCTCTTTCCTTACCTTTAAGATGGGAATGACAAATCACCTTCTCAGGGCCATGTCAGGGCCATGTCAGGATCCAGTGACAGCCCTCTCTAGGTGACTCATCATCTTACCACCTCTCTCTGTGTCAGGCACCTGGGAGTCAATACAGGAGTGGTCATAGGTGGAGGGGCTGTCTGACAGCAGGGCCAGCTGGTGGCAGCAGGGCGAGGGCTGGGACTGGGTGACATACAGGCACTCACTCCCCTGGGCTCTCTGAAACCATTCACAAAGTTGAGGTGAGAAGTGAATCCGGATTTCCTTCCAGAGGTGGATCGCCCTCCTCCCACCCTGCTGCAGATAACACTGATGGGACCGTTTTCAAAGTATTGCTTGTGCCCGAATTCCCTGGCAGCACCCAAGGGAACCAGCTGTGGAGGGCTTGGGGACATGTTTGTCCATCACCCTGGTCCCAGTCCTGTGTCACAGAGTATCAGATAAACAAACCCCATCTCAGCTTTTCAAGAGTCCTGATCCCAAGGGCCCTTCTCAGCCTGCTGGCTGGAGGGTTTATTCCACTCATGTCTTTTCTGATAACTTCATTTGTGCCCCCAGAGACCTCAGACTTGTTTAAAAATAGAAAAGTAAACAACATTGTTCCTGAAGTGCCCCCCCCCCCCAACTTTGGGCCTCCTAATGAGGTGCTGGCTGGGCTGGCCGGGGCTCTGTTCCCAGGATTTTCGACCCTCTGCAGGCCTCGGGCCTGCTGCTGGCTTCCACCGGGACAAGAAGCCCCACAGCTTCAGAGGGCTTCCCAGTGCCATAAGCCTCAGGGTAGAGGCTGGTGTTGTGCAGCCTGCCTGGATCTGTAGGCCACTGTGGCTCCACGCAGCTGGGGTCGGGGACACATTCACCCAGGCACAGAAGGACAGGCCGGGCCCAGCACAGGTCTAACCACAGAGTGACTTGCCAGGGAGCTTCCCCTCCTCTTAGCTCAGCCCCTAAGGAAGCCATAGGCTGCTCTGTGTGCCAGGCACTGGACCAGATCTCCAGGACTCCGCCCACGAGTCTCCCAGACTAACAACCTGTTGTTCCAAGTCCTGGATGGGCGTTTGCAGTTTGCATAATTCTTTGGTTTTTCCTCACCTGAACAGTTTTCCTAAGGATAGCAGCCATGCCTACCTCGGAGGGGTTTTATGAAGACTGGATGAGAGGAGGGGACATGAAGATGCTAAAATGCTCTGAAAAGGATCTCAGGCAGCCTTCATAGAGGAAGAGCTTCTGGAGGGAGAGAGTGGCTTTGCCCCTTTGACCTCACAGCGGGGGCTTAAAGGTGGAGGGCAGCATCCCTGGATAGCTACCAGGCTGCTGGAGGGACCCCAAACCCTACCATCAGGAAGGCAGCTAAGAAATGGGTATGTTCCACCTGAAGAGAGACTCAAGAGGACATAACCCTGTTTATGTATTTGCTGGCAGGTGGAGGAGCAATTGGATCAATTGGATCGAGTTAAAATTCCTAAACAGATAGCACTTTTAGAAGCCAGACTAGGCTCATTCCGAGAGCAAGCTCCTTGTCCCTGGAGGCGTCCCAGAGCGAGCTGGCCAGAATGCAGTGCGAGCTTCAGGCGGTGGTCACCCACCTGCTCAGCACATTGATGTAGAGACGATGGATGTCGTTCCATCCCCTGAATGTCCCTGAGTCCACTGCTCCAGCCAGGCCCTGGGAGAGAGGTCACCCTCCTCTTTCTTTCTGCCTGAAGCCAGATGTCAGAGGCAAGTGCTACCAGCAGGCCAACCCAGTGTCGAGAGGAACTGAAGCCAACATCTAGACCAAGACACCACTTCTCAGGTGGCACAGACTGGAGAAGGCAAGAGGCACCTCCTGCAACCTGCTCCCTGGCTCCTGCTGACCCAGAGCCGCTCCTTTGCCTGGTATCCCATGAGTGCCCACAGGACTCAAGTGTCCCCCCATTTTCAGGAGGGCAGTCAGGGAGAACAGCTGGTGTGCAACTCTGGATCAGGGACTGGTCAGTCCCTTCTCTGCACAAGCAGCGGCCTGCCTGGCCAGTTGCTTCTTTCTCTATTCTGGGCAAAGGCCTCTGGGACTAGGGAGAAACCTGGAGGGGGCGCTTAAGGTGGCCCCACCTCTATCCACAGGTGCTCCCTCCTCAGAGAGGCCTCTGAGCCAGCAGGGACCCTGAGGGGTAAGGGAGGCTGGGAGCACTGTGCTCTCCCAAGCATGCAAACCAGGAGAGTGGAGCACTATGACAAGAAAGCCAACAACATGGTTAAAATCCGGTTAAATTATCAGGAAAGATGCTCACTATCTGCTAGTTATCAACCTGTGGCTTTATTTTTTTTCAAAGATTTTATTTATTTATTCATGAGAGATACACAGAGAGAGAGAGAGAGAGAGAGAGAGGCAGAGACACAGGCAGAGGGAGAAGCAGGCTCCATGCAGGAGCCCGATGTGGGACTCGATCCTGGATCCCCAGGATCACGCCCTGGGCTGAAGCCGGCGCTAAACTGCTGAGCCACCCGGGCTGCCCAGCCTGTGGCTTTATACTTTAGAATGCATCTGGAAAAATGCAGACAGACACCAGGAGGTGAACTGCAGCCTTCTTCCACTGAACTTCCATTTCCATCCAAGCTTCCTAGCCGGCCTTCACAGAAGAGCATCCGTCGGCTCCTCACTGGGTTTGAGAGCCTAGTCCAGCTCCGCCTGAGGCCCGGCCCTTGCCCTGCAGAGAAGGAAGCAGAAAAGAGAAGCAAAAGCCCCTGCTTCCCACCGCCACCACCACCCGCCCCTGAAGGAGAGTTTGTTTGCACTCTTGGCAAAACACCTCGGAAGCACATTTTTCTTTTTTAACTCACTTTTTATTTATTGTTAAAATGATATGTGGGCATTAAAATACATTTTCTAAACACTAATTCCTTAGCACTCACTCACCCTAATAGGAGTTGTCATTTCTTTGTAACCTTCTCCCCCCAGGACACACTTTGCTTTACATCACTGTAGACATACTGAGATACAATTTTATTTTGTGCTTTTTCCCCCATTAGGCGTAAATGTGTTTTTCAGTGTTCTTGCATAGTCCGTGTCATTATCGTTTTAATGGTTGCATAATTGCATTGAGTTCTGATTTACCGAACCACCCTCTCATTGCAGGACATTACCATTGTTCCCAGTTTGGGATTTTTTTTTTCTTTTTGCTACTATAAATAATTTTGCAATAAACATCCTCATGTATTATTTTCTTCATTTTAGGAAATTATTTTCTTACTGTAGATTTCCAGGTTTCCCTTGGAGGCATGAGAGAGATAGGGCCGTCCACTTTGGGAATTTGAACTATGTAGCCATTAAAATGATAATTATACAGACTATGTAGCAACACGGAAAAACATTTATGCCTCAAGGGGGAAGAAAAAGCACAAAATAAATGTAAAACTTGGGCTCCTAAATATCATCCCCAAGCCGATGCTAAAAGATAGAGCCCTTGGGACCGCTCACCAAGTTGACATAAAGGTCACTTTGCATGTGGTTTTTCAATAGGCATGTGTTAGGGTCCCATCCATCGTCTGGGTCCTCCAGGAGGGTACTGTGTGAGCACCTCCCCAGATGTGCTGTGCGCCAGGGACACCCCCCGCCCCCGTATTTCCTGCTGAGATGTGGCAGTCCTATCTCCGAGTCTCCTCCTCTTGTGCTGCTGTCCAGCTGGTGCCATTCTGAGGTCAGGAGATGCTGGGATGCAGATGCAGAGCTTCACCTACATGCTGTGACCCAGCATCAGGTCATCCTGCCACTCCCCCTGCCCCCACCCCTACCCCCGGCCCCTTATGCCAAGATTCCTAGGACATTTTTCACTTTTCCCCTTGATCTTTCTTGAGCCACCATTTGCACCAGTCATAGCACGTTGCTCAGAGCTCAGCCTGGACCTGCCTGAGGACCCAGAAGCATGACACCTCTGTGAACATTTTTTTCCCCCATTTTGATGTAGCATGTCCCAGGGACACATTCCATTGAAAGAACTCGGGTTTGAGAGTCAGACAGACCTGGGATCACACTGCTGTTCCTCCTCTTATTTGATTAAGTTCTTTAACCTCTCAGCTTCTGGGTTTTGTTTATCTATACAATGAACATACTGATGTCTACCGTGCAGGTAGACATCCCCAGATTGTTCTTTTTTTTTTTTTTTGACATCCCCAGATTGTAAAGAATAGATGGGGTCACACGTGTGAGTGAGAATGACACAGCATGTGATATGCAGGAAATAGTTACTGAGCACCAGTTCCCTCTTGAGTCTGAGGAAAATGTGGGTGAGTCGAGGTGCCTGAAGTCTGGGTCCGTAGTAGGCACTTAATGAGTGCATAGATAATGATGACCTGCTGCTTGTCAGGCCCTAGGCAGTCAAGGGCAGCCTGCCGTGGTGGGGACGATGTTCCCATGATAAAAGGGAAAGTGCAGGCAGGAAAAGAAGTTGGGAGCTTTGAAAGGCCAATAATCCAACATATCAGGAACTGAAAGGATACGGGACCTTCGAGATGCTTCATTTTGGACTTTGTGATGTTTAAAGAATCACTGAGCATCACAGAGGGAGAGTAGGCGCCCCTGGGCTGGGCGGCAGGGGTGGGGGGAGGGTAGCAAACCCCTTTCAGTTTATATCAGTTGATGCAAAGTGAGGGGCAAAATACAGCAACTGCTGTTGCTTAGATGTGTTGATAGAAGAGAAATTGTTGTCTTGAGCAAAGATATACATCCTACAGAGTTCACAGAGGAACATGTTCCCAGGGTGCCCTGGGGTGGGTGGCCCCCAACAGCTGCAAAGCAGCCCCAGCACTCCGAGAGCCCCTCTTGCTTACAGACAGGAAGGCTACTTATAAACAGCAGGCCGGAGCCAGAGGGCTGAGGGGCGAAGCGCAGCCGGCCTTGCTGTGACAAGCAGGGGAGCTCGGCTCTGGGCAGACAGCTCCCCAAACTGTCCCGTACCTGGGCTGCCCTGGGTGACCCCATCACATTAATCAGGCTTTCCTGCTTTGCACAAACTGCCCTTCAAGGACAGGTACAGACCACATTTTAAGAGATTTTTATATTGGCTCTTTGGAACTTCTCATTTTCCACAGAAAAACTCAAACTGTTGCTAGCTTCCCAGCCCGAGCCACAAGCTGACGCTGCCCCTCGCTCATTCACTCGCTCTGGTGCAACAGCATCAAAGTAGAGAAATCCATCCTGTTCCAGCAGGGGAGCCATAAGTACCTGGGGGGCCTTTCTGTCCCCGGGAAAACCCCACTGACTGGGCTGCAAGCCACCTTCCCTCCACTCTGATACCCCATAAGAGGATAGGGCCTCTGCCTCCATTCTTCTGTTCTTTTTTTTTTTTTTTTTTTTTGGAGGGGGAGGGCTTGCAAGGGACAAGGAGGGAGGGCTCTGATGTCTCCCTATGTCCCTTCTACCTCCATCTCCTGCACATCTGCTTTGCTTCCTATTTACCCAGAAAAGCCTTGCCCTCTTCACTAGTTTTTGTTTTTTTTTTTTTTTAAGATTTTATTTATTAATGAAAGAGAGAGAGAGAGAGAGAGGCAGAGACACAGGCAGAGGGAGAAGCAGGCTCCATGCAGGGAGCCTGACATGGAACTCGATCCCTGGTCTCCAGGATCAGGCCCTGGGCCGAAGGCGGCACTAAACCGCTGAGCCACCCGGGCTGCCCTCTTCACTAATTTCCATTAAAACACCACAGCTGCCAACCACTGTAAGGATTTTGGTCAGCACTGCAGAAGGGGTGGGTTAGTCCCGGGAAGGGTCCCATCTTGTGTCATTCACATTCACTGCCTTTCCTCTCTCTTCCATCTGTCCCCTTTATGGTCCACAGCCCTGAAGACTTCTTGGGGCGTCCAATTCCCCCTCCTCCTTTCTCCATCCAGACCTCCCTGAGTACAGGCATCTTCCCACTCGCAGGACCCACTGCCCCAGATGCCACCTGCTTTAGTATCAATAGCATTCCCCCCCTTGTTATCTTCATAATTCAACAACACAGCAAAGCTACAGGATTGACCTAGAGAGCATTCGTTCAACACCAGCGCTTTATTTGGTACTCCGGCAGAAGTGGTTTTCATCAGAAGGTCTAAGGCAGTAAATGGAAACATTTCCGAAATAAATCTGGCAGAAATTGGAAGAGGGAAGTGAGAGGGAAAGCAGTTGAAGGACATGTTTGCAGGAGAGACAGTTTGTCACAGGTGGAATTGACCGACCGTGTGCAGTGAGTTCAGACAAGGGAGGGCGGCCGTGGGTTGGGGGTGATGTCACCTGCCTGTGTCTGCGGGGCCTGACCACAGCCTGTGGGATGGACGGGGAGCAGAGGGAAGGAAAGGAAGCTTTGTGAGGTATCTGTGCAAAGCAAATGTTTGCCAGTTGGGCGTTTGCCCTGGGATGAGGCTGGAGGCTGCCTGTGCTGCTCACCGCTTCTCCAAACAACCCCCTTCCCACCTATGCCCTTGTTTGGGTGCCATGCTGTGTCCTGGGGGAGATGCAGTGGGGGAGGGCACAGCATCTGATGTCATGTCTCTGCCATTGATTAGCACTGTGACTTTAACCTGCTCACTCAGTGGAGTCTAAGGATTGGCTGCATAAAAGCCCCCTGGGCAGCTTGTTAGAGATACAGATCCTACCCCTACAGGAGCTGACTCAGAAAGCCTATGGTGGGGGTAACAAATGCGAATTTTGGTGAAAGGTCCTTGTGGGCTTCAGACACATAGCCAGTGGGTGTGTTAATATCTTTGTGAGGCTCTAGCCTCAGCCACCAAATGAAGTTATGTATCAGTTGGCCCTCAATGAGTCAGCCCCCTTCACACCCCTCTTCTCCCCCGACTGCTCCCCCTTGAGTCCCCTGGAGATTTCACACAGAGGTGATGCCTCTGGCAGCAGTCAGTAGTGACCCTGAGGAAATGTTGGGCCCTGGGCAGCCCCTGGAGCCAGAACTAACATTTCTACTCCCCCATTATCAGGCAGGGTGAGCTCCTAGCAAACAGATGCCCAGGTGACATCTTTGCTTGGGAGCTCAAAATGTATAGGCCCTCTCCCAGGGCCTGGGGGGGATGCTGATGCTGATGCAGGGGACTGTGAAGTTGGTATTTATATGGACCTATGAGTAACAGGTGTTTGGCAAATATGATCTTGTTCAATCATGTAAAAGCCCATGAGAAAAATTATGATCCTGCCCATTTTACAGTTGGAAGATGGAGGGGCCCCATGGTCTGCCCAAGGTCCCACAGCTTGTTTTTGTTGTCAGTCTTGTTACCCAGGAACATGAATATGGTTTGATGTGTTGTTGGGCATTCCGGAGTTGATCTTGAGCTGTTAAAAATGGGATGTACAAATGTGAATAACACTAATCTATAAAACGGCTAAGTTCATCTCTCCTGTAATAGGTGTTGGTAAACCAGTGAGGGAAAGCTGGTCTTTTGGGTTCCTTTTTTTTCCCCGTTTCTTCTTATTTTTTTTTCTTTTCTGCTTCAGCGAGTTGCACTTGAGACTGTATTAACTTCAAAAGCTGCAGATACCAAAATCTTGTAGATGTCAAACAAAATTATTTTACTGGCTTTTAGAGGCAGTCTGACTCCAGAGCCTCTGCTCTTTCCATTCTTTACCTTGAGCCTCCCACAGCACAATTGCCAGGCCCCTGGGCTGCCCCCCAAAACAATGCAGTCCCCTGAGTTCCTCTGTGCTAGCCGGTAGCTCTTCTGGAGGTTTCCTCAGGGCAGTAGCAGGTACCTGTGGGCCTGAAATCTGGGGAGAGACTGGGCTAGTGGGTCTGAGCCAGGTTCAAGCCACGTGGTCCTGTGGATGTTTAATAATATTTAACATTTTTACTGCCTTTCTCCCCTATTTGTTCCATTAGCGATCTGCCTCCAGCTGCCGGCAGGACACATCCTCAGCCTGTCCCTGCCAACCCATCTGTCACTAGGAGACAGCTCCCACACGGGCCTCTCTGTTTTTAGACTTCAGGAAGGTTGAACATCTAAAACACAGAGACTGTCCCTTTTTTATAAACAACTGGCCTGGCCAACTGAGGAGTGCATTCACCTAAGTGAATTTTTCATCCCTCACACTCCCTGTCCCCAACTCCCCTTAAATGGAAATGTCAGGCTTCTCTCTCCACCTGGCGAAGATCATACAGACCAATCTGGGCCTTCGAGAGGTTTGAGGGTCCACGTTAAGTCTCACTATTGCTCTCCTCCACATAACATTTTTATCTATCCAGCCAAAACCTGGACAGTCTGGAAGGGGGGAAGGGGCTGGAGGCCATGTGGAGAAGGAAGGGGGAGTCTTGCTGCCTGGCCTTGTTTCCTGGTTCCCTCCCCAGAGCATCTGCCAGAGTCCCACCACATCTTGCTCCCTGCCTGATCTGGCCTTGGCTCCTGCCCTGTCTGTCTCCTGGCTGGTTTCTCTTTCTGGGCTCTCTACCTCATAGCAACACTACCCCCCCCCCCAAGCCCTTGTCATTTTACTTTGCTTGTGCTTGATTCAGACCCCTCCTATTCCTGAAGATAATGATTTAAGTGCCTAGTTCAATCCCATAGAGGACACAGAGGTGGCATCTCCACATTTGGGGAGGGGGTCCCAGGAACTTTTCAGTCTCTGGTGTATAGTAACTCACCTTATGCATTTGCTACTTGCAACCCTGGCTGAGAGCCATATCCTTTGGCTTGGCTAGTTTGTTCTCTGAGGAACTGCCAAGTGTCAGGGGCATGGGACTCAGGCTAATGCCTCAAACCCTGCCTGCTTTGTGGGTGCAGTAAGAAATTCTTAGGAAGAAAATACCCAATGGAGTCAAGAGTAACAGACAAGGCATTGAATTAGGAGTTAGTCTGCTCCTTCTCTGGGCTTTAGTTTCCTCTCTTTGTCAAGTGGAGTGGTGATATCTATCCAGTCACCTGCCTGTGAGATAGTCACAGCTCAAACCATAGGTTGCACACAGTAGGTACTCACACAAGCTGGGTTTGAGGTCTGACTATACAACTTTAACTCAATACTGCCACCTTCTGGCAGAGTTACTCTAGTGCTGAAGGGTGCAGGGGTTCAGACCCAGAACTAGGAATTCCTCCTGGGCAATGGGTCAAAGGAAGAAGTCTGTGAAGACTTATCCATTCTCTGCTCAGCCCAGAAGTTCCATCCACCTGTGCTTCCAACCACTGCCCCTTGGTGACAAACTCCTTCATGTCCTCAGAGGCCACTTCCTAGGGGCAAATAGCCCAGGCGCACCGGGTTAGAATGGGCTCCACCTGATAGACCTGAAATTCCTGACATTCCTTTCTTCCAGTGATCAACTCCCACCTCTGGATAAAGGGCCTTATTTTTTCCATTTAAGTAAACATTTAAGTCTTTTCTTTTCTAATACAAGACTTAATGCTGTTAATTTCCTTGTAGACAGTGCCTGCACTAAATACCAGAAATTTTGATATATTGCGTCTTCATTTTCATTTAGATCAAATTATTTTCTCATTTCCTTTGTGACTTTTTTGACTTTGAGTGTCTTCCGGATACCTTTCTGTTACTGATTCCTAATTTAATTTCGTTGTAGTCAGAGAATATATTTTGTTTGATTTAAATCTTTTAAAATTTATGGAGACTTCCTTTATAACCTAAAATATGTTCTATCTTGGTAAAAGTGCCAAGTGCACCCGAGAAAAATATGTATACTACTGTGTAAGGCTGAGTGCTCTATAAAATGTCAAGTAGGTTAAGTTGGTTGATAGTCTTCTATTTCCTTAACAATTTCTTACATCTATTGTTCCACCAACTATCAAAAGAAGGATAGTGAAATTTCTAGCTATATATATGGATATATTTCCATGTATGTTTATAGATTTGTCTCTTTGAAAAATGAGAAAAAGTTCTTTCATATTTATTCACATATTTATCATTTCTGGTGTTCTTCATTCCTTTGTGTAGATCCGAGTTTCCTTCTGGTATTTTCCTTCTTCCTGAAGGACTTCCTTTCATCTTTGTGTAGCTCTGGTCTGTGGATGAATTCTCTCAGCTTTTGTTTGTCTGGGGAAAATAAGTCTTCTGCCTTTGAGTTTGAAGGATATTTTTGCTGGGTATAGAATAATAGGATGAGAGCCTTTTTGTCTTTCTCTCAGAGTTAAAGATATTGGTCTGTATCTTTTGGCTTGCTTAGTTTCGTTTTTATCTTTGTTCTTCTATACGTATGTGTTTCACCCCAACAAAAATATTTTCCCCTTTATCAGTGGTGTTTAGTGATCTGATTATGCTGTGCCATGATATGGTTTTCTTCAAGTTTCTTCTACCTGGGTTTTGTTGAGTTTCTTGAATTGATAGGAATATAGTTTTCCTCATCATGCTTTCCTCTACCTTCTAGAACATATGTAGCATATTTATCATCTTCACGTTTGTGTCTGCTTATTTTTTGGTGTCATTTCTGGATCTGTTTTTATTCGTTGTTTTTTTCTACAGGTTATGGGTCTTATTTTCCTTTTTTGCAGGACTGCTAACTTTTCATTGGCTGCTGAATATTGTAAAATGTATATCATTAGTTGCTTACTTTTGTTGTATTCATTTAAATGTTACTGAGTTTTGTTCTTGGATGCAGTTTTGTTCATTGATATGAGTCCAGTCGTTTCAAAGTTTGCTTTTAGGATTTATCAAGGCAAGTGCTTCATATCTTTATTACATAACCACAGTACACTTGTTAAAACTAACAATAAATTAAAATTGGTGGGACACTACAAACTAAATAACAAATTTCATTTGGATTTTACCAGTTTTCTCATTTATATCCTTTATCTGTTCCAGTAGCCACTCTAGACTCTCACATTGCCTTAGTCTCCCCCAATCTGTGACAGTTTCTCACTTTTGTCTCTCATTTTTTTGCAAAGCACTGGCCAGGTATTTTGTAGAACCTCCCTTAATCTGCATCTGTCAGATGTGTTCTCTTGATTCAACTGGAGTTATAGATTAGTGCAATGAATACTGCAGAAGTGAAGTGCCCTTCTCATCACGTCATATCAGGGAATATGTGATATCAACCTGACCTATTACTGGTGATGTTAACCTTGATCACTTAACTAAGGTGGTTTTTCTGGATTTCTCCACTATAAAGTTACTTAGTAGATAGACCTATAAAATATATGTATGTAAATTAACTGATATCTACTACACGCTAGGATATTTATTTATTTATTTATTTATTTTTATACACAGATACCCATGAGTTTATACTGATGTCTCTGACTAATCTAGCACCACATCTAGACTTCTCCTCTTGCTTTTTTGTAACTTCTTCTTTGACAATGCGAAACTTGTTCCTATTAGCTGTTGTTTATGTATCTATTCATTCAAACTCAGTATCCATGTAGTTTCAGAATCACTAACCCACATACACCCCTGTGAGAAACAAACTTGCTAGCTAGGGCACAGTGTTGGTTTATGGTTCTTTTTGTCTTTAGACTATGTACCCAGTCAAACCACCATTTCCCAAAGTTATTTGGTCAGCTTTTCTTTCCTAATTCCTTCCAGTAAGATTTTGTCATACGTTTGAAATACAGTTACTTTTATTTGTCATGGCCTCCATTTCATCCTAGGTTCACTAGCATCCTGGATCTTTAAAACTTTTTAAATTTCATATTTGCATCTTGTTAACTAACCCACTGTAGGGTATTGTTCTCTGGGTTTAAACAAATGCACAGAGGTGTGGAACTGCCACCACAGTATCCACACAAAACAGTTCCGTCACCCCAAAAATTTCCTGTGAGTCTTCTTTGTCAGTTGCTTCCCCTCCCCTAATCACTGACAACCACCTATCTGTTTTCCATCCCTAAAGTTTTGCATTTTCCAGAATATCTTACAAATGGGCTCATATGTAGCCTTCTGGGTCTGACTTTTTTTCACTTAGCAAAACACATCTAAGAATTATCCACATTGTTGCGTGAATCAATACTTTGTTCCTATTTATTGCTGAGAAGTATTCCAGTATATGGGTATACCAGAGTTTATTTATCCATTCACCTGTTGAAGTACATATTGATTGCCATGGCTTGCCTTTTCACTTTCTTAATGATGTCTTGTGGACAACATAAATTCTTAATTTTAATATACTCCAATTTATGGATTTTTCTCCCTCATGAACAATGCTTTTTTATATTGTTAAAGAATTTTTGCCTCAAGGTCATGAAGATGTTCTCGTATGTTTTTGTCTACAAGTTTTACTATTGGTTTTCCACATTAAATCTATGATCAATCTGGAATTGATTTTTGTGTATGGTGTGAGGTAGGAATCAATTCAACAACACTTATTGAAACGACCTTCCTTTCTCCTACTCCATTGCAATGTGATCTTTGTTATAAATCAAGCAGCCATAAACATGTGGGTTTGTTTCCCTAATTTTTCTTATGGTAATTGGTCTATCTCTCCTTGCACCAGTACTTCTGATACCACTGTATCAATTACTAAAGCTATAGCAAGATCTTGATATCTAGTAGTGTAAGTGCTTCTGCCTTATTCATCTTCTTTAAAATTGTTTTGGCTATTCTTGGCCCTTTGTATTTCTAATTTCCATATAAAGTTTAGAATCAGCTTGTTAATTTCTACAAAAAGATCAGCTGGAAGACTTCAACTAGAATTGTATTAACTCTGCAGATCAATTTGGGAAGAATCAACATCTTAATTAAATTGAGCCTTCCAACTCATAAATATGGTATAACCCAGGGAAGTTTTTAAAGGCACTAAAACACAAATGATTTGTTATACCCTTCTCCCAACATATGGGGTCTGCTCACCCCATCTTGCAAAACTATGAGAGAAGTCTTTCAGGTAGCACTTTGCTCAATGAGAGTCTGTGTTAGTAACCTTATGCCTCCACTCAAGACCCAGAAGGGACTGACCTCTTATGTACCCCTCCCAGAAGACACCTCCATCTACTCCTTTCCTTGACAGATGCCTTACATCTATTTAAAATTTTAAAAATATAAACATTAATTGCTTACTTTTGGCAAGAGTTGGTAACAGACAAAATGAACAATACGAAGCATTATTCAAAAACAACAAACACTAAAAATAAAGAGAGTTTGATTAGCAATGAGAAGTTTTAAATGAAATAATGCTGTTTGATCTTGTTTTAAAAAACAAGATCTTAAAAATCAAATTTCATCGGTGACGTCACTGTTGAATCACTAGCGTATTTTTGTGTGAATTTTTTCCAGCTACTGTAAAAAGCTTCTTTTGACTATGCACTAGTTGGAGAAATGGTGAGGAGATATTTTTAAGCTAAGTCCAAATATTTTCCCTCTGACTTTCATCTTCAAATCAAATCTCTTGTTCAATAACTTTGAGAAGATCTTTTAAAAAAATGTTAGTTTTTTGGCAGGGACTGCAATCTTTTTATTGTCAACAAACTGTAGTTTCTGTTTCCAAAAAAAATCCCCAGCATTTGGGGTTTATTTTCATCTTCTTTAGTGTTGTCGTGCATAGATGGAGATTGTACCGAGTTACCTGTATAAATTTCTATACTGACATGTTTATATCCCTCGTTCAGAACGCCTTCACACTGGGGTGCGTGTTATTCTTGAAATGGAAGCATTGCTTCGTCAATTGTCATCTTCTTCCTCCTCTGGAGGATTGAAGTCTTCTAAATGAGTGTGAAATTTAATGCAGACTATAATTCTCTGGATAGGGCCCAAAATTTATTGGTTCGGATTTCAGATTGTTGAAGTAATAGCAACACAAATCTGGAACACAATAAGCTGGAACTGTGATCACTCATGAGCCTTGCTCCCTCTCCTGCCCCTTCCCAGCTGTTCTGTCTGCCTGTGGCTGGGCTGGACTCAAGGACACTGGCTAAGCCTGCACTTAACTCAGGATGGAGAGCAGGGGGAGGCACAGAGGCAGCCTCTCTTGGGTCCTTCGAAACTATCCTTGCAGCCCCAGCAGCATCCCTTTGCACGGAGATGCATGTGTGCTAAGGATGCCTTGCCACAGGGGAAATCTGTGCCCTGGGATCTCCCTCCAGGAAGAGATGAAGCAGCAAATCTGGGAGAGGGGGAAGCTGCCATTGCCAGAACAGAGACAGGCCAAAGACACCCTCCTGGCAGGTGCCTGCTAGGCCTCACAGAGGAAGCCACCAGCCACCCCTTGGCCCCCAGGGCCCAGAAACATCTCTGGTGATCCTAGGTCCTGCGTGTCCCTCCCTGCCACCTTCTTAGGACTGGCCTCCTCTGCTCCTCACTCTGGCCTGCCTGCCAACCCAAGCCTGCTGCCTTCCTGCTGCCTCCACTTTTTCCTCTTGGCTTCTTCCTCACAGTATTTGCTCACATTGTGCTCTCCAGGGCTGCTCCCAGTCAGGACGACCACTACCTGCTAGAAGGCTAGTCCTAGAGCTCTTACAGGCAGGGGCCACACCTTTGACTTCAAGCTAGCCTCTGTTTTGGGACTTTGTGTCCAAAAAATTGTGGGTTTCTTTCCTTTTTTTTTTTTAAGATTTTATTTATTTATTTGACACACAGAGAGTGATGGAGAGAGTGAGCAAGAGAGAGAGAGCAAGCACGAGAGCAAGCACAAGCAGGGGGAGCAGCAGAGGGAGAAGGCTCTTGGCTGAGCAGGGAGTCCAATTCAGGACTCAATCCCAGGGCCCTTCAAGACCTGAGCCAAAGGCAGATGCTTAACTGACTGAGCCACCCAGGCAACCCCCGCAACAATTTTTTTTTTTTTAAATTGAAGTAAGAATTTTAAGAGGTTCCAGTTCCAAAGTTTTCTACACTTTAATGGTCACACATTCTGCTTCCATCACCACCTTTTCTTTTATGTTTATTTGCCACAAGGGACCATAGTGGAAATGGTGCCAGGCAGACTCAGGAGACCTGGGTTCTAGGCTGAGTGACCTTGGGCAAGTCACACCCCCCCACTCCGGGGCCTATTTCCACATCCCTGATTAATCTAGATCAGAGATCACTAGCCATCTTTGGTCCCGCTTCTCCAATGAAAAAAAAATGGGAAGCCTGCACCCATAATATGCATATATTTAAACTCTGTACCTTTACTGACAATTTCAGTATGTTATGATATAAAGATGCAAAATAAAACATTTTAAAGCTAAATATTACATAAACTAAATAAACATCATAAACACCTTAAAAATAGATTCCTCTTTCATTTATAGAAAAAATTTCTTCCTCTCACAATTGTATTGTTTGCTTATAATTAATGACAATAGTGTAAGGAAAAGCAGTGTTGTTAGATGTGCTTCATTATTTTTTAAAATCTTGCTTTAACACTTTGAGATCGAGCCATTCAGGGGTCTAGTTCTAGTTGAGTTTATTTTTAGTGGCTGTCATAGCCGCTACAAAGAGAAGAAATGTATCATTGGCTGCATGTATTAAATTATGTCACTCATTTTTAATCCCATCCACCAATTAAAGGCTTTTTATCAAAATGAAGCTCATAGATGTCTATCTTTCCTTATGTCAGTCAGTGGCTCTTACAAGCTAATTGGAAAAACATTGCATTTTATATTTTTAACAAATGGACTCAAAATCCACTGACACTCTCCATTTGGATGACTTTCAAACAGATTTTTAAAATCTGTTTCTAATATTTTCAAGTATGCAGATAGAAGCATTATTTTAGGTGACTCCACATGTTTTCAACAACAAAAATCTGATGTTCAAAATATTCTCTCCAAAGCAGGAGTTCTTTGGAAAAGCAAGTGCTTTTCCCACTCCTTGCTAAAATGAGTCACCTCTACCTCGAAGAGTCAGAAGAATTCGAGTTCATTTTTCAGTGGATATCTGCCAACAGTCACTTGTCATCATAAAATGCTCAGCAAATTTGGAACGTTTGTCTTTTTGTACAAGAAACACATATAATTCCTCTTAAAGTTTGATGGCTATTTTAAGTACTCTGCCAAGAGATAACTAGCAAATCTCTCTGTGGTTCAAAGGTTTTCAAAGTCACTTCCCTTCTGGTTACAAATCATTGTATATGTTTTGCTATGCTTTAAACTCTTTTTTTTTTTTTTTTTTTTTTTTTTTAACTAACCACCAATGCATCCTGTCGCACTTTGTGTACTTCTGGACTTAACCTTTTCACTGTAGTAACCTACAGGAAGTTTTGTGGGCAATGGGTTTCAGATGTATGGCCATCCCTGCACCCTTACCCAGAATCCTTTTCGTCATGGAGCAGTCACTTCATCAGTGATTATTCCCAGGCAATTTCTCCCATAACTGGTGTTTTCATTAAAAAAGTAATGTACTGGGATCCCTGGGTGGCGCAGCGGTTTGGCGCCTGCCTTTGGCCCAGGGCGCGATCCTGGAGACCCGGGATCGAATCCCACATCGGGCTCCCGGTGCATGGAGCCTGCTTCTCCCTCTGCCTGTGTCTCTGCGCCTCTCTCTCTCTCTCTCTCTGTGACTATCATAAATAAAAAAAAAAAAAAAAAAAAAAAAAAGTAATGTACTGTTCAGTCAATATCGCCTCTTTCCATTAGTTGCTCACAGAAATGTGGTTCTTCATGTATTTTATTATCGAAACAGAATCTAGGAAAACCATGTTAGAATAGTCTGCACTTTTCTTCAACTATTTAGCAAACTTTCCACAGTGTGAAATTTGTTCTCATGTTTATTTCTCTACATCTTCCCTACATATTTTCCCCACCTCTTCCAACAGTTTCTGTGGTCACTACATTGTGTTCTATGCACTATTCTTGCTACCACTGGCTACCGCTCCAACTGCCTGCTTCCCCATCTTTATAACACAAGGGCTGTTTGTGCGTGTGGGTATAGATAACAGAGTCACATGACAGGGGCCTGAGAGAGAGTGGATTGGCTTCCTGGCAACCATCCCATCTCCCCCATCACTCCCAGCAAAGCCAGGTGTGAAGGTGGGCCCCCAGGAAAGGGAAGATTGGTATCTCATTCCCTGGTTGGATATAGGCTCACTGCTTGCTGGTCTGGCTTGCCTCTGTCTGACCACAGGAAATGAGCATTGAAGCCAGGACTTCAGTTATGTCTGACTAGATTCTCACCATTTCTATGAATAAATAGAGAAGAAATTGTATTTTTAAGTAGCAAAGGTTTTGCCCTGGCATTTTCTGGTCGATCACCTGCTCTTGCATCATAAGCATTATCTGCAATCGTTGTTTCTTTACAGGAATCTTGTTAAACCACCATTTGGGAGAGTTAATTGAGTTAAAATTTGGCAATGTAATTTGTGAAGCCACTTAGCTAGGTACACGTGACCTGGAACACATCACAGTAGTTAGCCCTTATTTTCATTCATTTGAGGTCATCACCATAAGCTTCTCAGGGGGTGGGGGTGTTGAGGTGAAAGGGGGGAGAAGCAGACATTGCAGGAGGTTCTAGCAAGGCAGCTCAGATTCTCCAGGATCCTGGCCACTTCTGGGACATATATATGTATATATATGTGAGACTAACTCTGTCACCTCAGGACCTTATTTACAACGTAGATTCCTAGGCGTATTAGTTTGCCAAGGCTGCTGTGACAAAGTACCACAATTATGTGGCTTAACTGACAGAAATGTATTGTCTTACAGTTCTAGAGTCTAGAAAGCTGAGATCAAGGTGTCAGCAGGATTGGTTTCTTCAGAGGGCTGTGAGGAAGAATCCGTTCCATGCCTCTCTCCTTATTTCTGGTAGCATGCTGGCGATCTCCAGCATTCCTTGGCTTTTGATGCCTCACCCCAATCTCTGCCTTCATCTGCACATGGTGTTCTCCTCGAGTGTGTGTCTGTGTGTCCAAGTTTCCTCTTTTCATAAGGACACAAGTCATATTGGTTTAGGGGCCCATCCTACTTCCTATGCCCTCATCTTTAATTATATCTTTAAGACCCTGTTTCCAAATGAGGTGACATTCTGGGGCACTAGGGGTTAAGACTTCAACATACAAATTTGGGGGAAGACACAATTCGTCCCTAATGCTGGGCTACACCCCAGCCCTTCTAAAAAGGATGTCTCAGGGTGGGAGCTCACAGTTCATGTTCTTAACAAGGACCTTAGGGACCTTACTTGCTCACTAAAGCTTGAGAAGTACATGGCCATCCTAGGTGACAGAATTTTCTCTCTCCCACCTCAAATACATAGGAGTACTAAAAACTAAACTGTAGATTTTAATATATAGCTTAGTTCAAAAGAAATGAAGAAGAAATTTTCATGTGCCATAAATGGAGAGATCAAAACCAGAGGACTAAGCATTGACTATTGCTTAGGAAAACCCTAAGGAGTGTTAGACAAGGATACAGGCCCCTAGAGGCAGGGGGTGGGGGTAGGGGGTTATGGCTGGGGCTCAAATACCCTTGAGGGAGTTAATAGATCCTCTGCTTGAAGCAGAGAAACTAGTCCTTTTGCATGAAGCCAGGAACCTTGAAAAGGTACCTTGTCAGTGAGAATCAGTGAAAGGGGGACTAGAAAAATCATCCAGAGGTGATTTAACTAATTAAAAATTGGGCAGATTGGCCATTCAGATCTACTACGTGAACTCACAGCATTAAATAGCTTTCTTAGCTGAGGTGCCAAGTCAAAGAATTTGGGTTGGTTGAGGGAAGGGATCAGGGTCATCCTGGAATACTACAGCAAAGTTGGGATCTGATAAAGCCTGCTAGCAAGGAAGAGTTTAGAACAGGCAGGGCTGGACCCCTGAACAACTGGAGGAAAGGAGTCCTAGTAGATGGGAATGAATTAGACATACAGAAAGCAGAGGAGGGTGCAAAGAGGAATTTGCTGTGCTTCTGGTAGATATGTGAAGGCCAGGGAGGCATGAACCTGACATCCATAGGCCTCCTCCCTCCCCTCCTCCTCTCCCGCAGGTCAACCCTTTTCGAGACCGAATCTGCAAAGTGTTCTCCCACAACAATGTGTTCTCCTTTGAGGATGTGCTGAGCATGGCATCTGTGTTCAGTGAGCAGGCCTGCCCCAGCCTGAAGATCGAGTATGCCTTTCGCATCTATGGTGGGTGACTGAGTGGTGGGGGGGGAGTAGGGGGAAGTGCCATAGAGTAAATACCAACCTGGAATCCGTCAACATCAATTCATTGGTGGGATGATGTGCGTTGGGATTCACTTGGGTGTTTATGGGTATTATCCTGTTTCTTCAGTTCTATAGATTTTTTAAAAAATGGTGGTGACTACTGCTTCAATGGATAGATGCCCTTCCTTCCATGCCATCAGAGGCAAATGGAGTCATTGGTGTTGTGTTTTGTGGTAGTGTAGGCAGGCCAGAGGGAGTGACAAGGAAAGAGAGAGTGAGGGCTACATATGGATATGAAGGAACTATGCTTGTTTTTCAGAAATTCAGAAATTTGAACACCACAACTAGCTCAACCACTAAATGGCTGAGAAACTTGGGCAAATCATTTCATCTTTCTGGGCCTCAGTTTCATCATGTTTAAAATGAGATGTGTGAGAGAGATCATCTCTGAGGTCCCATGATATCTTTTGGTCTCTAGTTTTATCTGGGGTACCCATAAGACACTGCTAAAGTTCTGCTTTTCAGTAGACTCACGTCCCCCTTAGCACAGCGAGATGCCTGGAATCCTCAAAAGAAATTAAAAGGAAAAAAACAAAGAGATCTTGAGGAGTCTTCAAACAGACCATGTATAAGTCTTTAAGCTCATCGTGACAATTCCTAGGCCCCAAAGGACTTCTACATTCAGGCTGGGATAGTTTGGCATATCATGTGCTTTCCTTTCCTCCCAGGTCCTCCCTGTCTCCACACAGTGGACACCATCTTATTTTTGCTTCACCCAAGTGGACCTGGATAAAATGGAGTGGAGGAGTTTTAAGCCTGATGGACCTGTGAGGGCTCAGTTTTCTCATCTGTAAACAAGACTTAATGATATTTTTGTAAGCCCTCTGTTTTCAGGCTTAGTGTCCAGTAAATGCAAATGAAATCACAGATTCTCCTGCTGAGAATAGCTGAGTACCATACTAAATATCATGCAATAGTTCCTATCATACAGTCACTTCCACAGATAGCAACTATAAACTCAAATATATATATATATATATATATATATATATATATATATATATATATAACACACACACACACACACACATATAGTGTATATATTATACATATATATAAATCAACTATCTGATAGCACTAGAAAGCTACCAGAAGCAGAGAATTGACACTTGGAAGAAGGAAATGGTACTGGATGGTCCTCTTCCCCTTAAAAAAACTTATTTAGCTCAAAGTTGGACTTCGGTGAGGGGCATCAAACAAGACTGGTAGAAAACTTGAACTCTTTCTGACTTGAAGAATCAGAGAGTTTGGGGCAATTTCCTCCTGAAAAGTAAAAGCAAGGGAGAGTCCATGAAAGAAAGCCAGACAAGGGAGCCCAACATCTGTGTATGAACTATGCCCAGATGTCTTTCTGACCTCTAAACCATATATACAAGGGCAGACTCAAGGCAGCTCAGGTAAGGATAACAACTGAGATTTGAGCAGCCACTGCATTTTAATAAGGTTTCTCTGTGACAGGGCAGTTTAAGTCAAATCAATTGCCTGATAGAATTTAAAAAAAAAAGCACTCTTTGGAGGAATATAACAGAATCCAGAGTTTTTACAATAAACCATTTATAATGTCTAAGATACAATCCAAAATTATTCAAAACACAAAAACTTTAGAAAACCAGAAGTTCCCAAGGTACAATCCAAAATTATTCAACATACAATTTAAAAAATAAAAATTTTTATGGTCTTAAGAATGGAGCCTGATTCTGACATGACTAAAATGTTGGAATTAGCTGATAAGTATCTTAAAACAGCTATGAAACCTTGGCCAGTAATGTGAAAGAAATTCATAATGAAAGAAATAGTAGAAGTTCTCAGCCAAGAAATAGAGCCTATAAGAAAGAATCAAGTGGAAAATAAAATATCTAAAATAAAAATTCACTGGATGGGCTTAACAAGAGAATTGAGATGACAGAGGAAAGAGTCAGAAACCTGAAGATAGTTCAATAGAAATAATTTAATCTGAAGAACAGAAGGAAAATACATTGAGAAAAAAAAGAGCAAACCATGTCTTCCAGGGACACAAAAGACAAGAAAAAGGTCTAATGCATGTTCAGTTGGAGTCTCAGAAGGAGAGAATTAATGGGGAAGAAAGGATATTTGAAGAAGTAATGGCCCCACATGTCCTAAGTTTGATGCAAGACATACATTTACAGTGAACTTTAAGCAGGGTTAAGTACAAATGAAATTACATACCCAAATTTAGTTGGTTTAGTGGTCCCCAGCTGTTTGTTAGTATTCCTCCTTCCTTACCCCAGGTACTTCTGGGGATCCCCAAGGGTTACAGCCCACCAGCTGCCACCCTCTCTATCAGGACTTGTGCTGCAGAGCACTTGCCGTGCTGTCTCTAGCCATTTCTGCCTCCTGTCGGTACTCTCCTGGATGGGCAGCTCTTCCCGATGCAGAGTGCTGGCCCGGGCTTAGTGTTCTCATCTTAGCCAAGAGTCTCCATGTTGCAAGCAACAGGGACTTACCTGTGTAAAAGGCAACAGATGAAGAACTGCAGTATATTCATTTTCCATTGCTGCATGATAAATCACCACAAACCTAGTGGATTTAGATGACACATTTACAATCTCATGGTTTCCATGGGCTAGGAGTCTGGCATGGCTTATTTGTGTCCTCTTCTAGGATTTCATAGGGCTACAATCAAGGCTCTGTCTGGGCTGCATTGGATTGGGGAGGAATCCACTTACAAGCTCACTCTTGTTGGCAAGTGCATTTCCTTGTGTCTCTGGAGCTTAGAGCCCTGGTTTCCTGCTGACTATCCGCTGGAGGTTGCTCTCAGTGTCCAGGGGCTGTCATGTGCTCCTTGCTACATGGGTCTCCCCTGATATGGCCACTTGCTTCTTCAAAGACAGCTAGAGAGAGAGTCTCTTGAGCCCATATGCTGGTAAGATAGTCTCATACAGTATAATCACAGAAGTAACATCCGTTCACTGTTGCCAGATTATGTTGGTTAGATGTAAGTCACAGTTCTGTTCCATACTAAAGGGACATGGGAATTACATACCTATAAACACCAAGAGGCAGGTCATGGGGGGAGGAGGGCTTGGAGTCTGTCTATCACTAGCAGCATGGAACCCATGCTGGAACTGAAGCAGCCTCCCAAGGACACAGCTGGCAAGTGGTCAGGAAGTGAGGCAGCTACTGTCTTCTTTTCTCTCTATGGCTGCCAGGTCTCTCATCTCTGCTTCTTCCTCTGCATTTTCTCTTTCTGCAGACTTTTATGCTTTTGTGCCTATTGGGCCAAAGATGAATACCCTGATCCCCTATTTTCTCAGGAGATGCTGATGGCTCAGCCAAACCAATGATCTTGCTACTCCCAGGCTTGAGTAAACAGCCTTGTCCAATCAAGCGCAGCCAAAAAGATGCAGAGTCACATAAACAAACACAGCTCCTGGGGCCTACTGCTAGGGGTGGGGACGCTTCTCAGCAATGGTAAAGTGTAAGCTGAGCAGATGTTCCCAAAGATGTCTGCCTCAGCTGTCTTTCCATGGTTTTCAGAGCTAAACAAACAAAAACACCCAAACCTTCAGGGAGCTACAAGAACAGCAGGTTCTCTTCAGGCTTCGAGGCACAGGAGCTAAATAGTGTTCAGCTTAGAAGGGGGTGGGGGGAATGCCCTCACTCCCAAGAGGTCAGGCTCAGTGCCTCAGGTCAGATCGTGGACCAGACACCACCTGCCCCCCACGCTGCCCCTGTGTCCTCCTCCAGCCCCTCTCTCCAGGCCCTCTTGATGGGTTTCCTTCCTCCTTGAGCTCAAGTACAAAAACAAAAAGCGCAAAGTCTTCATGCAAATCAGCTGTGCAAATACATGCCTGGGGACTCATAAACTCCAAGGCTTCATCAGATATACCCAGACAAATCTGAATTCTCTTTGGGTTCAGAAGATTTGTTGCCTTACAGAGCTGTCAGCAGGATTAGAGATGAGACACGTGAATCTCTGAGCCCAGTGCTTGGCGCGTGGTAGCTGCTCAGTAAATCGAGGCGGTAAGGGTAGCAGTGAAGGCAGAAGAAGAGGGAAAAAAAGGAAAAGGAGAGGTGGTAATGGCCCCAGTGATCCTTCTCAGCTGAAGTCCAGAGGCTTAACTCGATGCTCGAAGGCCTTGGTCCCCCACACGGGGCCCCTCCACCAGGCACAGCAACACCGACAGGAAGCCCGTTGCAAACACAGAATCTCTGGCCCCACTGCACACTCGCTGAATCAGAGCCCACATTTGAACAAGACCTTCAGCTGCTTCCTTCACATCTTAAAGTTTAGGAAATGCTGCTCTAACTCATTGGTTCTCAAACGTGACTGCACACTGCAATCATATGGGGACTTACGACCCACGGCTACTAGGGCCCCAACTGCAAAGATCTGATGTAAGGATGTTGGTATGCCTGCTGGGTGGGCTTTCTAAAAGCTCCCTGGGTGAGTCAAAGTGCAGCAGATTTTCAGAGATACTATATCAGTTAGGCTTGCATTCAGTTATACATAAGAGTGACCATGTTTAAAAAAAAAAAAAAAGCCTGGGATTAGGCTGTCCAGAGGCAGGGGTAAGTAACAGAGGGCCTGGCTCCTTCAAGCCCCCAGTCTGCCATCTGTAGTATAAGACTATTTTCTTCATCATCACAGGATGGTTTCTGGGCCCATAGGCTCCTCATCTTTGCTCCAGGCAGGAAGAAAAAGGGATGGGAGAAGGGATAAGAACCATATACACATTTGAAGGCACAGATTAAGTTGGTTCTTTAACAAGCTTTCTGGGATGCCCTACCCAGCAGCTTTGGATTGCTTTGTCCAGAACTATGTCACATGGTCACATATAGCTGCAAGGGAGACTGGAAAGCTGAGTATTTTAAGCTGAACATGGGGTCACCCTGGATGGGAACTGTACTGCAGTTAGTAGGAAGGCAGGGATATTGGCTATCAGTCAAGAATCCAGCACCGGGGATGTACCTGCTGGGCTCCAGTTTCTGCTTTGTGGGACATTCCTGGCTTCCAATGGATCCATCCCCTGCCCTCTCTGGAGGGACTGTCACCTGCCAGAGACCAACAACCCAGTACTGCCTTCCTGTTCCCATCAGTGCAGCTTCCACCAGTTGTGAACAACGTTTAGGCAGGTCCAGAGTCCCAGCAGGAGATCTTGCCACACCACTCCAAGATCTGCCACAGTACCAAGGGCTGGAAGAGGCAAGGGAGGCAGGCTCAGTTCTCCCGGGAATGATAATGAAAGCATCTCTGTCTTCACTCAACTGCATAAGCTGTTTTCTGCAAAAGTACTTTGTAAGTTCCACAGAGTAACATGACAGAGAGGTTGCGATGATGATAGCAACAGAGTTCTAGGGGGACCTGAAGGCTGAGCCCTTATTCTCCAAGCTCTCTCTAACCTTCCTGTTGTCAGGAAACAGCAAGAAGTAGGCCCTCCCCCTATTCTCAGAGCAGCCCAGGACTGCAGGTTTGAGGCTGCTGAGGCTGCATGGGCTGGCCAGCAGCCCAGAGCTCCCAGCCCCCACCCCTTTCCCAGGCTGCTCTGCCCTTGCACCCCCAAAGGAGAGGAACTGTCCAGGACTACATTCTACTTCAGCAAATTATTCTGTTTTCAGATGGCCTGGGACCAAAGCCATGTCACTTTGCTGCAGTCTCTGCATATGGGATCTGGGCCAGCGGGACGGCTGGGGACACTGCGGGGTCTCTGGGAGAGGCTGCGGAGCTTCTTACCAGCAGTGCAATGTCACTGCGGCTGCCCACTCCTTCTAGTCCTAGTACTGATCCTTCACCCCTGCACCTGCACCCAGCCGTTACCCACGATGTGTGATAGCAGAGCTGTGCAGGGAGGGCCTAGGTGGACATCTCAGGCCTTAGCCTCCAGGTGCTGGGGCTGAGACACAGTTGGCCAGAGAGCCACTTGCTTAAGGACTAGGGTGGTGAGTTGTACTTGCCACATCCATATCCTGTCCAGGGGAACAGAGACAAAAGTCTGAGCTCTACCCCTGAAGGAGCCTATGACATCAGCACACTCGCTCCTCCATCCCAGGACCAATGTAGCTCTAGCTTCCATTCTTCAAAGCAAGATATTACAGTTTCTAGGGTTGGCATTTTCAGTATTTCACATCCTCATAGAATTGAGCCTCTACTCTATCTAGTGAGCATCTTCTATAGCGAGCATCTTCTGTATTCCAAACCCCATGCCAGATTACTTCCATGCATTCTCCTATTTAATTTTCACAGCAACTCTGTGGAGCTACTGTTATCTATTTTATGGATGAGGAAACTGAGGCTCAGATCATGCAATAGTTAGGATTAAATTCGGTGGCAAATGACAGGGAACCTCAAGTCTCTAAGGCCTCTGGCAGCTCTGTGTTATTTCTCTAACATGTAGAATCCCAGAGGCAGCTGTCCACGGTGGTTCTGCAATGTCCAGGCTGTAGGTTTCTCCATGGTGTCACTTTATCCACCATTTCTGAGGTCACAAAGGGCTATGCCTTCTCCTTAAAGACATCCCCAGAAGTTGCCTGTGCCTCCTTTGCTTGCTTCTCATTAGCCAGAACTCAAACATGGAGCCACATTTAGCAGCCAGGGAGGCTGGGAAATATAGTGTTCATTTTAGATGGTCCTACACCCAGCTAAAAATTGGATGCTTCATCACAATAAAAATAGTTATGAGTGATTCAGAACACAGACTGCCCACAGAGTTGTCCTGCCTGGGTTTTCTACTGTCTCCATCATTTATCAACATGTGACTTTGGGTAGTTCATGCATCCATTTACTCAACAAATATTCAGTTAGCGCTTACTCTGTTCCAGGCACTGTTTCAGGAACTGGGGATACAGTAGTGACCAAAAAGACAAAACTGCCCTCAAGGAATTTACATTCTAGTGGAGAGAAATAAAGGAGCTAATAAGTAAAACACGCAGTGTGCCAGGTTCTATTGGGCGTTGGGAGAAAAATAAAGCAGACAGTGCAATTTTAGGCAGGTTCTGGTGAGAAGCTGGCATTTAAATGAAGTCCCTAAGGATTTCTGGGTGAGTGTTCCAGGGAGGGGAAGCACAGTGCAAAGACCTGAAGCAGGATCACGCCTGGCCTGATGGGGAAAGGCAAGGGGGCAGAGTGAGAGCAGAGTGGGTCTTGGGGAACACTGTCAGAATCTGGGCTTTCCTGTGGCTGAGACGGAGGCTGTGAGAAGTGGTGCTGAGGGAGGAATGTTAGGTACGATCCACAGGACCACAGGCTGCTGAGGGGAAAACAGACTGAGAGGGCAGACAGAGAGGAAGCATGCTGGTTAGGAGGCTGCTTGGATAACCCTGGAGAGCAGTGATGCTGGCTGGGCCATGGTGGAGGCAGTGCAGTGGGGAGGTCATCTGGCTGGGTCCACTGTTCTCCAAGGTGGAACTGGGAGGGTTTGCTACCACCTTAGTGGTGGGGAGTGAGGGAAGGGCACGATCAAGGATGATTCCAAGTGTACTGGCCACTGCCCATTTGCCAAGAAGGGCACAGCTGAGTGCAGCAGGTTTGGGGCCAAGGACGAGGGGCCATGTCAAGAGTTTGGGTTAGGACCAGTTGAACTTGAGGGACCTATCAGATCTCCAAGTGCAAAGGACAAGTACACTTGCAGTTCAGGAGAAGCCCGGGCTGGACAGAATATTTAAAGGCAAGAGGCTAGGGTGCCCGAGTGGCTCAGCTCATTGAGCATCTGCCTTCAGCTCAGGTCATGACCCCAGGGTCCTGGGATGGAGCCCTGAATCAGGCTCCCCACTCAGCGGAGAGTCTGCTTCTCCCTCTCCCTTTGCCTTCTGCTCCCCCTGCTTGTGCTCTCTCTCTCTTTCTCTCTGTCAAATAAAATCTTAAAAAAAAAAAAAATCAGATAAAGGCAAGCAGCTGAAATGAGACTAAGGAAGTAAGTATGGTTATTTAATCTCAGTGCGCCTCACTGTCTTCATAGGTGTTATGAGAATTAAATGCAATAGAAGAGAAAGCACTTAGATCATTGCTTGGCACGTCTGTGTTTGTCGTGGTGGTATTGTACCTGCCTAAGCCTACTGCACTTACTGCATGGCTGACAAGTAGTTCAGGGGCTGTGCTGGGGTTCCAGAGGAGGTAGGTACCATGCTGGGTGTTCTAGAAAAGGCAGAGGCTGTGCTGGGGGTTCCCAGAGGCAGCAGGGGCTGCACTGGGGTTCCCAGAGAAGGCCTGCCTCCCTCGGCATTCATGGCTCTATGAGTTGAGCCTGCCTTCCACACTTAACTTCTGATTCTCTCTCCCAGACCTCCAAGCCTCTTGTCCCCTTACCCCAGACTGATCACTCTGGTGCTGTTCCTTCTCTACCACTGTCCCTAGTGACGCCTCTCTGTCCAAGAAGTCTTCTTCATTCACACCCCCAACCCCAGTCGGACATGAATTTGCTCATCTGGAACACCTTGGGATGCCTGTTCCTCTCTCCCTGGAGCCAAGCTACTCAGGTGCCCAACTGTTTCCCCTGCAGCCCCAGACTGGAAACTCCATGCAGGCAGGAGCCAGTCTGGTACATCTGTGCCCCAATGTCTGGCTGAGGGATGGGCCCCAGCAGGCACCCACTGTGGCTGCCGAGTGTAAATGAAGTAGGCAGTGGCAAGAAGCATGTGCTGCAACAGGAAGACAAGGTAGCCCTAGGCCCCTGGTGCAGAGGAGAGCAAGCCTCATGCCAAGGACAGGTCCTGTGTTAGAACTCTGCGGGAGCCTGAGGAGGGAGCCATCCTGGGCCTGAGGGTGTCAGGGAGACTTCACAGGGGGCAAGGGAGGGCGAGCACAGGGTGAGTCAGAGAATCCCAGGGCTTGGAGG
Organism: Canis lupus baileyi; assembly: GCF_048164855.1. Classification (NCBI taxonomy): domain Eukaryota; kingdom Metazoa; phylum Chordata; class Mammalia; order Carnivora; family Canidae; genus Canis; species Canis lupus. The sequence continues at coordinate 44,557,357 of NC_132849.1, forward strand.
GAAAGGAGGAGGGACTCCACGCAGGGCGCTGCCTCCTGCAAATGCTGGCGGAGAAGTGTGCAGGGCCCGTAGAGAAGACCTGCAGCAGGCACTGACAGGCCAGGGACCCCCTTCTGAGGCGCCTCTGTGGGAAACTGGGTTAAACACACCCTGGAGGTCCAGCATGCAGGGGGCTTGTGTAAGGCCCGTATTTTGTTGTTGTTGACATACAATGCTATAGTAGTTTCATAGGAATGACCATTTTTGAACTCAAAAAGGAAGCCCCAAGGTCTGACAAGGGCAAGGGCACTCCCTGCAGTGGACACTGGGCATCGTCCTCAGCGCCGGTGGGGCAGGTGGCACTGCTCAGGGCCAGGAGCAGGGACCTTGCACAACTCCCGGCGTCCTGCTGTTGTCCGTGCCCCCAGCTCCTGGCCACCAACCCCCTACTGGCTTGTGAGGTCTGAGGTGGAGACTTCCATCGCACGGTGATTGACATGGGCTTGGGGACCAGCCCAGCTGCATCTGAGTCCCGCCCTCAGCTTACCCACAGTGTGGGGCCAACACCCTACACCTCTGTGCCTCGGTTTCTCTTTGCTAAAGTAAGACTAACAAAAGATTGATTGTGAAGATTCAGTGACTTAAAACAGGTGAAGCTCTCAGGGTGTGTCTGGGCAGGTAGTAGGCGCCCAGTGAATGCTCACGACTACGGCTGTTTCTAATCGTGTTATTCAGATGTGCCTGCATCTGCAGCCGGCCCGGCTGCTTGCCTTCCCCGGGCTCGCTGACCCGCCAGGGACAGAGGGGGGCTCTGTGGGGCCAGGGCTCCCTGGACTCCTGGGAGGCCGAGGAAGCCTCCCCTTCCTATCATGCTCTGCCTCCTCTTTGCAGATTTTAACGAGAATGGCTTCATCGACGAGGAGGACCTGCAGAGGATTGTCCTCCGACTGCTCAACAGTGATGACGTGTCGGAGGACCTGCTGACCGACCTCACAAACCATGTGTGTTCCCCGGGGCCACACAGGCTGGGTTGGGCCGGGTCATCCCCCAAAGCCCCTGGATGGCAGGCAGGGTGAGGTGCCCTGAGGGATGGGCACACAGCTGGAAGCACTATTCCCCTGTGTTTTTTCCTTCTTCCATGGTCCATCCTTCCAAAGTCCCCAAGAACAGGTGCCTGAGCCACCCACTCCAAGAGGGCCTCTCATTCACACTGCAGTCACTGAAGGCAGGTGGCTCCAAAGCAGCTGAGCCTTAGAGGGACACATCACAATGTCCCCTTTCCCACATCCCAGCAAAACACAATGTCCTAGTGTCCTGGAGTGATAGTCCAAAGTGTGACAGGACACCAAGGCAGCCTCACGAATCTGTTTGTCCTAAGACCATGAGAACTCTCAAGTCCTTTTGGTCTGGATTGAAGCTAGAAGCAGAGAGAAAACCACAAGGGATCATTGCTTCTCCTCCACCTGACTGGCCCCTTGCAGTACAGAGCCCCTGCCTGTGGCCGGATGATAGGTGTGGGTGGGGACATGTCACCCAGCTCACCTCTGTACCCATTTTCACTGCCAAGTTTGTGCTAGAGACACGAAGGGGACTCATCCCATGATGAGACCAGCCCATGCCTTTGTCTCTGGTGGGGAGTAGCAAGGGGGGGAGAGGGGAACATCTGCTTCATGGTGGGGGTGGGTGGGTGTCAGGGATGCATGTTAAGCAGAGAGCCTGGCTATGGCAGCTCTTGGTGTGAGGCATCTCTCCCTCTTCACCTCACTTTCTTATTCGGGGCTCCTCTCTGCTCTCTGGCTGTCCCTCCACCCCTGGCCAGGTCCTGAATGAGTCGGATCTGGACAATGACAACATGCTGTCTTTCTCGGAGTTTGAACATGCGATGGCCAAGTCTCCAGACTTCATGAAGTAAGGTGTTCTGGGAGCGGGGGGAGTGCCCACTATAGTGGGGGTGGGGCAGGAAGAGCCAATGGGGAGTACTTTGTCAATTCTTTCAGAATCAGCAAACCCAGAGCTTTGCAGAAATTAGGTAACCTAAATTTCTAACCTTTAGATAGAGGGAGTGGGATTTTAACCAGCAAAGCCAAGATAGCATTCCAGGCTTTGCAAATGATGTGGGTGGTCCTGTCTTCAGGTGCTGCCCATCTAAGGCTGACCTGGTACATTGATGTCTTCTTCCCAGCCACCAGGGGATCCAGGACTGACTAGCGGGGGGCCTTTGCCACCACCTATCCTGCTCCCCTGCCCCCACAATTCCAGCAGTCACTGGGAGTCAGGGATTTGCACAGGGGTGTGAAGATGCAGGTCATGGAGTATTTCCAAAACTTGTTTCAGGCAGAAGGGGCATTAATGGTCTTATATCTTGGTCTGAACACCCTTTAGATGATTGGCCATCTCCATATTGCCCAGGCCATGTGTAACAGTCTTGTTTGGCTCCTTCCATTTATGGGAAAAGCACCACCCCCGGAGGAAGCCCATTCATGATGGAACAGCCCTGTTAGAACGCCCTTCTTGTGTTGAGTCAGCATCTGTTGGCATGTGTCTGCTGCTCCTGGGCCCTATTCTGCCCTTGGTCTCATAGTCTAAGTGAATTCGATAGCAAAGAATGCCCATTCAAAGTAGTTTAACCAAACAATCCGAAAAAGAACAAAGACAACTAGACCTCGGAGAACACCTGGTCAGGAACCGAAGGCAGTGCATTTTCTCCCTTCTCTGCACCTAGAGTCTCTGCCTCTCTCCTCAGCTCCTCTACATTTAGCTCTACATGCAAACCAGCAATCTCTCCTTTGTCAGACAAGAAGCCAGTCACTACCTCCATGCAGCAGTCTGGTGACTCCCAAGGAATAGCTCTCAGCTCTGATTCCAAATTCCCAGTCAGATGATCTGATTGGCCCAAGTTGGGTCAGGTGTCCACCCTTCCTCCAATCACGTGGCTGGAGGAGAGGATTCTCCAGGCCATCCTGGCTGCTATGGGGCCGGGCATGGGCAGACCCTCTGAAAGTCCACACTTGGAACCACCCCAATTAAGGGTAATTCCTCTTCTTCCAGAACAGCCCAGCACATAACTGAGGCCAGAATCCTATCCTCTTTGCTTTTTCTTTGAATCTGCCCCATATCTTTCCATTGGTTTTGGTACCATGAGGTTCTGACACTTTTTGCTTTCTGGTGATGCTAAAAGGAACATAAAGAAGGCTTTGGGTTGGTTTGTAACAGCTGTAAACTGGCCATCCCTCAGAGAGAGGATGAGAAGTGGGCAAAGGAGGGTGCCTCCAGGACCACTATGAACCCAGAAATTGGAAGGCACTTTAGATCTGGAGCTCAAGGTGGCTCATGGCATGCTTTCAGCTCCTTTCGGATTCACTTTTGGGGATTTTGATGTGGCCACAAATACCTGATCTGCAGCCTCAAGGAGGGGACCGCTGGAACTTGGAATCAACCCTCTCCAGGTGCTGGGGGACTCCGATCAGAAGTATGACTTTGTCCCTGTCCTTCCCTCACTTTGAGACTATTATTTATTCAATAAAGCAAAACAAAAGCCTTTCCCTTGCCCCACCAGTTCATCTTTTGAATACAGGATCACGTAGAAGTACTTTTTATGAAGGACTGCTCATTCCAGGGCTTAAGTTTGCCAGTGACACCAAGCAAGCTGGGGTGACCATCTGTTTTGAGGACAGAGCTCAAATCCCAACCCACATCACAGCAGAGACCAGGCCAAATGGAATGTAGTTCACCAAGAAATCTACATCATTCCCTTCTTTCACTGGAGCTACATTCCAGCATCTCCCGGTGCTGACTGTACAGAGACGTATGTATAGAGGTCATTTTAGTTGGTGCCTGGCTTCCCAGTCCTTGTCAAGGGAGAAGACATCTAGTCCCACTTGGCACCCTCAGTCCCCAGGATGTGACAGTGCGTGAACAGCTGTTGAGGTTTGTTTACTTTGCTATTCAGCCAAATCCTGGAATGAATTTAGCCCCCACAGGGACCCTTTGGAGCCCAGGTGGTCAAGGAGTCTGGGCCATTAGAGAAGTCCCTTAGAGGGTCTCTGAGAGCTGACAGATGCCTCTCTGATGGGCACATGGTTTTTCGTGTTTACATGGTCCTCCGGGGAAGTGTCTAAACACTGGCTCCCAGGGGAAGGGCTGTTTCACTGCCACATGTACTTGAACTTGCAGTGGTCTCTGCCTTTAGGTCCTAACTCACCCATTCAAGAGGCAATAAATTTCCCATCGATTGGTAGAGTCCCTTGATCAAATCCAAGAGATGCTGGAATGTTGGAAAAAAACCTGTCGTGTGGATACATACCTGGCCTGAGGTCCCCATCCCAGATCCTGTCTTTTGAGGGGCTATCACCCCCATCCTGTCCCCTGCCCCAGCAGGCAGGCAGCCTCCCAGGAAGTGGGAAGCAGCAGCCTGGTGAGAGCAGGTACTCCAGAATCCCAACCACCAACATCTCATTTCCTTGAAAAGTGGCTTAGTCCTGAGTCACTCTCTCCTGTTCTATTCTAGAAATAGTCCCAGGGGCAGATGACAAATCAGCCTGTCCATGCCTGTCTGGGAAGAATGCAAAAGGTGGTTGCTTGACATAGCTTTTTCTCTCAAGCACCACAGGGGCCTCAGGACTGTATCATCCCTACTTTCCTGTCTCCACATGGACCACAAGCAGGTTATGTAGTGGAAAAAAGAGGGCTTAGGTCAAAACACTGGATCACCTCTAAGCTGTGTTGAGCTTTCTCAACTTTTGAGACTGTGTCTTTATCCGTAAAGTGGGGATAACACTACCTACCCCACAAGTTATCATGTAAACTAAATGATGCCAAGTCAGGGCTCAAAATGGAACTCCTTTGCATCTGACCCCCGGTGCAATTGTTCCATGGTCACTTCACCTTCATTCTCAGACATGCAATAATGAGGCCTCCTCGATTATACTAGTGGAAGCAGAGGGGAGGTATCTCTGTGCCTGACTGATCTGCCACCAAGGCTCGGGATCCCTACAGTCCTTGGTTCTACCTGCCCCCACCTCAGAGGAGGGGTGGGTGGGCCTACTAGATCACTGGACATGGCTTTCCTACTGGCTTGAACCCCTGAGCTGAGCCATCCACAGCCCCTAAGACCTGGTGCTGTGTGACTCTCGGGCGTGTTCTTTTGTGGCCAAATGTTCCTGGAGCTCAGAGAAGAAGACCATGGGTTTGGTCATGGCTAAAGATTTTATTGCGAAAAGCTAACCTGGTCAGAGCCAGGCTCTCAGGCATCACGCTCTGAATTCAAAGTATCGGTCTCTCTTCTGCCGCTCCTGTGGGGACACCCTCTTCCCCGAGGGGAATGTCTGGTAGGTCTTCAGATTCTCAGGGGATACTCTTAAAAGGTTCCACTTCTTCTCTGGGCTCAGAGGAGGACTGGGGGGCAAGGACAGAGCCAGTGTTATATAGTGTGCCAGGGAGCTGGGAAGGAAGTGCCCAACCACGCCCTGTATGCCCGATATTCTGGCCCAACTTGACCTTCTGGCTGCTCATTATCTCAACATCTGATAAGTCACCCTACAGTTGAGATGAGAATAATTTGCATCTGCACAACGGTTCAGTGGTTAAGAGAGAGAACATGGGTGTCAGATTCTGGCTCAAATCATGCTGGAAGTAGACACATTTAAAATGAACTAATGTTAGTACATCTGTCTTAGCTTTGCTTCAAGGAGTAAATGAGGTAATGCATACAAAGCACTTCAATAATGCTGGACAAGGAGGAAACACTTAACAAATATAAGAAATGGTGATGGCGATGATGTTAGTGACGGTGGTGATAGTGGGGTGATGGTGATAATGGTAATGGTGGTGGTAGTCGCAGTGATGGTGGTCGTGTGATGGTGGTAATAGCGTTGGTGGTGATGATGAGGGTCATGATGGTGATGGTGAGGGGTGGTGATATGATGGTGATAGTGGTGGTGGTGATGATGGTGATGAAACTCAGGAAAGGGCAAGGATTTTCCCCAGGCCACAGATGTGATCAGGGAAAGGGCTGAATGCAGGCATGGACCCTCTTAGTCCTGATGACCTGGTTGGTCCTCCGTGTTGGGTGTGAAGCCATGAGCAGCATAGGCTGCCAGAAAATTTGGAGAAGAAATGGAGCTGGGGCATCCCAGGCTCCCCACAGATCATGCCCAGAGTGATCTCAACAGGAAATATATCCCCAGGAGAGGCTCCACGTGGTTTCCAGGTTTGGTCTGACTCAGAGCCACCCAAGGGGCAGAGATGGCCAAGCCAGAGTCTTGGAGTTGGTGTCAGGAGATCTGGTTTTCTCTAGGTTCTACCTCCAATCAGACTTGCTACGCAGTACAAGTTTCTGAAGCCGTCACTAAGCTTGTTTCCCTGTCTATAAAATGGGCCCATCTATCCTACAGAGGCAGTTAAATTTGTGTCTTTCAAACCATTACACTCATTGGAAAGGGTTGCTGCCTTATTAATAATGGTGGTGATGAGACTTAGGGCTCTTGAGGCAAGGAAAGGGTCAGCATGTAGTTGGAAACCCCAGATCTTTCCACTGACCGACCTCCTGATGCCTCCTTCCCCACACGACACCTTGGCAGCATACAGGCTTCTGATTTCCATGCCTTGGTGTCAGGAAGGAGAGCAAGGCAACCACGTGCCTGGAATATCCTACAAGGCAGAGCTGGCCATTCCTGGGAAAAGCAGCTCTCCCAGATAACAGCAGTGAGGTGCCGGCAGTGGGGAACTTTCACATTTTGCTGGATGGACAGTTGGGCTTTGAAAGGTGTTTTGTAGTCCTGAGGAGAACGTTTTCTGAGTCTGGTCGGGGTTGGGGGTGGTGGGGGGAACCAAGTCCCTGCTCTGTGCAGTGCCCCCTGTGTCCGGCAGAGGGCAGCAGTTCCCCACTGCTCAGAGCCGCTGTGCCCACGTTTGGACGAGTGTAGCTGCAAGGCTGCCATTGCCCGAGAGAAGCCTGCAGATTCTGGCCAGCAAAGATAGTGGGGTTTGCTCCCCAACTCCCCATGCATCTGACCAGGAAAACACCCTTTCCGATTCTGCTCATTTAGGTTCCTGGCATCCGTGTAGGGCTGCCAAAAACCCTGACGCCTTGCTGTGTAACTGTTGCCCTCTGTACCTTAGGCTCTTTAGGGCCAGATCTGAACTCATTTCTCAGTCTGAGTGGCGTGTGCCTGGCTGAAAGCAGGTGCCCATGGACATGTGTTTGTAGAATGCATGAATGGAGGGCAGGCACTCACAGGTCAGTGGGGAGGGGGTACCGTTCCCACTCCTTCACAGGCAACACGAAGTAGGGGACCCGAGGCACCAGGCCTGTCTTGTCTAGATAGTACTTCCGATGCTCCTGTGCCATCTACAGCTCGACCCAAGGAAGAGATGACAGGCTGTTAGTGTGCAAGAGTGACCTGGGGCACCTGCAGTACCTGCCTGGCTATACCTGGGCAAGGGGTGGGGCTGCCTGCCCTTGTTGGAGTCCCCAGCTGGGTATTCTGCGACCAGTTCCCTGTCTGTCTAATGGGGATAAAGGCCTGCACCCCACCAGCTTTGCTAAGGAGAGTAAATGAGACAAGTGACCAGCAGAGGTAAGGTACATGAATCCTGGCTCAGCAGGTGGCACAGGTAAGCTTTGTGTGTTTGTTTCTCCCTTTCCCTCCCCCCTGGACTGGAGGTGCCCTGCATGAGAGTCATGATGGGGAGCAAAGGCCTTTCCATGCCCATTGACACGGTCTCGCCCCCTCGGAGCCTGACAGCATTGACCTGGTCCTCTCCCTGGGGAGGGAAGGTACTCTGCCCTGAGCATCTGGAGGTACCCATGTCCTTGAAATCAGGCTGGAAGGATGTTTGCAAGAGAAGTGAGGGAGAGGCTGGAGTTTCTAGGAACACAGCAGAGAATGAGCCCTGGCCCCCAGTGAAGTCCACAGGGCCATGGGGCAGAGGTGAGGGTGGGAGCATCCCCAAAGGCTCTGACTCCACTGACAGTGGGGGTGAGCAGGGACAAGAGCCCCAAGAGGCCGTGGGAGGGGGCATCCAGGAAGCAGAGTCCTGAGCCTCGTCCCCAGTGCCCCGAGCCAAAGCCCTAGGCTCCTTGCTAGGTCTGGGGCTTCAAAAAAGTGAACAGAGTCGCTCTTTGAGGGTGAGAGGTCTCCTCTGGTCCCCCCATGGCTTCAAGCCCATCCCCCTGCCTCCCCACCTTGGAGAGGAGGCAGCAGCCCAGGCCAGGGCAGCCCACCTGGTAGAAACCAGTGATCTGGGCCAAGCGGTCACTGTCCAGGTTGAAGCGGGTGTAGCTGGGGACGTGCAGCCCGCGGTCCCGGGTGAGGGAGCGCTTACTCAGCACCAGGTTGGGGTTTGAGGAGAAGAGGGTAGGGAGGTGGCCGCCTTTGCTGAAGGGAGTGTAGCTCCTCTCCAGGGCTGCGTTGCGTTGGTCCTGGAAGTACTTGAGGGTGGTGGTGCCGTAGGGGGAGCCGACGGAGAAGGCCACGCTGGGAACATGGCCCTGGTACCTGCAATGGTAATGGGGGTGGGGGGAATGGGAGGGGAGATGGGTGCAAGGTTCCGGGCCAGTTCCACAAGAGGCCCCTCGATCCCAGGGATGGGCTCAGTGGGCCCCGTGGGTCACTTCTGGGCCTTGAGAGGCTTCCCCAAGGTGCGCTGCCTGGTTCGGGGCTCCGGGGGAGGATGAGTGCAAGAGACTCCCGGCCTTTATGCCACTACCACCCCCCACACACACACACACACAGGATGGTCATCCCTCCAGCCCAGAGCCTGCTGCAGGGGCAAAGCACCAGGCCCCATCCTGAGCCCTGAGCAAGCCTGCAGGCGAGTCATTCTCCATCCACTCTGGGTTTGGCCCAAAGATGGGGAGGCCTCCTGCCGCTCTCTCCTTAAGGGTAGAGAGACTGTAAGAAGTTGGTGGGGACACGGCAGTGATGGGGGCTGTAAGATTTGTTGTAGCTATAAGGCCTGGGTTTAGGAGCTGCAGCCTGGTTCCAGCTCGATGACGCAGGCAGCCTGCAAGGAGCCCCATCGCCCTCTGCCGCCAGGAGGCCAACGAGAGGGAGGGGGGCTGGCGAGCGGGACCCCTGGAGACACAGAGCATAAGCACACATAGTACACTAAGGAGCCCCAATCAGCTGAGATTTACTTGCTGTAGCCAAGTGAAGGGACAGCAGGCCATCCTCGAAGAGAGGGAGTGTCAGACTTTGTGCAAATGTTAAAGACCAATGCTTTCCCAGTCAGTGCTTCTCACCCCCTGGGACCAGGCCCTGCCCCCATGGTGCCCCCGAAATGGCCCTTGACAAGGCCATCAGGGGGCTCCTGCAGCACTGGGCATTGCTGAGATCTGCCTTCTCGAAGTGCTGCTTCTGGATTTTACAACACTGTTCTCTCCTTATCTGCTGAGGTTTTCACCTCCCTCTCGATCCTCCCCCCACCCCCCACCCCCGCCCATGACGTGCCTCCTCTGCTCTCTTCCTGTGGGGGTCTGTCCTGAGCCCACAGGGTCCCCTGGGGGATGGAATCCATGTGAAGGCCTTAACCGTCACCCTGTGCGGATGATCTGTGGTCTCCATCCCCAGCCCAGGAGTTCCCTCAGACTCCTGTCCGCAGTGGCACACAGGCCTCCCCCCTTGGATGTCCCAGGCGCGGTCTCCCCCCGCCCCCCACCTCCCCAGCATCTCGTCCCATCCTGGTGGAGAGCACTCGTCAGGCGGCCAAGTCAGAAACCTGACATCTGCCTCCCTCAGCTTCATCCTTCACATGCCATCAGTCCCCAAGCCCCGGGCTGCCATCTCCGCCCCAAGCTTGGGCCCTGCCACCTCTTACCTGGACTGTGGCGCAGCAGCCCCCCATCCTCTCAACTGTACTCTGACTTCCCACCCCTTTCCCATACTTCAGCCGGACTGACTTTTCTAAAGTCAAGCGCTGAGCGTGGCATTCACGGCCGTCTGGGAGCGGACCTCGCCTCCCCTCCGGCCTCACCAGCTGCCTCCGGCCTCACCAGCTGCCCTGCACCGGTTGTGAAGAGCCATCTGCAGTTTCCTGCATGTTCCTGCTCTTTCTCCCTCCCTTGGGGTTTGCCCTGTGCCCCCGGCCATCAGGAATGTCAAACCTGCTTCTCCTGCTGCTCGTGATGCTTGCCCCCCAAAAGGATCCTTAAGGCCTGTCCTATGGAGCACCTGGGTGGCACAGTCAGTAAAGCATCTGACTGTTGACTTCAGCTCAGGTCATGATCTCAGGGTCGTGAGATCAAGTTCTGAGCTGGGCTCCATGCTCAGCAGAGTCTGCTTGGGATTCTCTCTCCTTCTCCCCAGCCCCTGCCACTTGTGCTCTCTCTAATAAATAAATAAATCTTCAAAAATAAATACCTGCCCTATCATTTCTTTGAGATCCTTTCCTTGCCACCTCTTCCAGGTCTAGGTGGGTCCTGCTCTCTCTTCCCGTGGCACCACCAGCCATACCTCACTCCTAATGCTCTTGTCTGTTTTATGTCTTTGTCTCCACCACTAGACTGGGAGCTTCTTTTTTTTTTTTAAGATTTTATTTATTTATTCATGAGAGACACACAGAGAGAGAGAGAGAGAGAGAGAGAGAGAGAGAAGCAGAGACATAGGCAGAAGGAGAAGCAGGCTCTATGCAGGGAGCCTGATGTGGGACTCGATCCCCGGACTCCAGGATCACGCCCTGGGCCAAAGGCAGGCGCTAAACCACTGAGCCACCCAGGGATCCCTGACTGGGAGCTTCTTGAGCAGAGCTGGATCACGTCTCACCTCTGGATCCCTGGTTTTCAGTGCCAGGTCTGGCAGGTAGGAAATGTTTAGGAAATGAACAAAATGAGTGGCCACGTGCCGATAGCATCAGTGACATTTCAGGTTGGACTGACTCACACAAATGCCCGAAGACCATGCCGCAGGTACCCCCAGTACCCCACCCTGGGAGCTCCCAGGGGATCTTGCCAGCCCCTGCGACATCATGGGTGTCCCCATGTCACCAGGCAAAAGGACACTGCGGTCGAAATCAGCGCTTCAGGATTACCTGTGGCAGCTGCTCTGGGCCTCGGCCTCCTCACCAAAAAAATTAGAAAGCAATGCATGGCTTCCTTCTTCCCATCTTCAGGCGGAAATCAAGAAAGCCAAGCATGGTAATGACAGGCCTTCCAATTGCTCTTCACTGTGGGCAAAATATAACAAGAGTCCTTCCCTGGTTCCTGGCCCTACCTCCCGTCAGCAGCTGTGCCTTTTTAGAATCTTGCAGCACTCGAGGTTGCCTGGGCCCGAGCAGGGAGTGAGGGGGAAAGCCCTCCACTGCACTCAGGCATTTGTCCAGCCTCACCTCTCCTGCCCGTGGCTTCTCTCTGCCCTGGAGACCATGACCCTGGGGATCCTAACCCACCCATTCCCACCTGCCTCTGCCCTTCTGCTCACTCCTCCTGAGTTCCTGGCTGATGGCTGGGTCTCCTTTCCCGGAAAGATGGTCAGCTGGTGAGGCCCATGAGGTCACCTTGGCCACTTCGAGGACAGAGTCCTCCTCTCTGCCATGGTTTACTCCCTCCTGGGTCCAGAGCCTCCCACCCTCCCATCAGTATTTCCCTGTTTCTCTCGGCCCCTGTTCTTTTCCTTCTCTCTTAGCTTCTTTCCCTCTGCCTACACACACACACACACACACACACACACACACACACACACACACACACATTTGTGTGCACTCTTCCCAGGCTGCAAAATCCTCTGGTGGGCCTTGCTGCCTCACATCCCACCCTTTCTCTTCTTTATTCCCGAATTTCTCTGCAAAATGTTCTGTACCTTCTACCTTTGTTTCTCCCTCTCCCGTTATTTCCTTGATCTCCCCCAGTCCGATCACCCTGCTTAAACGTGAGCCTGTGATTTTTCATTAAGGTAATGTAAGATCATCCAATCGCCAAATCCAACATCCTTGGCTCTCTCTTGGCAACACTCGCACTGATGCGGAAACTCATTTGCAAGAAACATAACCTGAGCAGTAGAAGCACGGTTCCTGAGAGCTCTTTGTGCTAGGGATGAAACCTAATAAAAATATAGGCTCAACAGTCAAGCAGCCAGAGACCAGCAGCAGGGAGCTATTCCTTCCTTCCCTGATGAGTCCTTTCACACGGAGGGGGCTCCCCACAGATGTGCCTCTGTCCCCCACTTGCTCTTCCATTAAAAGGTGAAAGAACATCAGGCCAGGGGGTTGAAGAGGGGAAGGAGGCTTGTTGAAGCCACCCCCACCCCTTTTCCTTGCAAGCAAACAAGCCCACACTGCTCCTGGCTGCTGCTCTGAGTGGACACTCTCTGTGCTTCAGGAGGAAAGCCTGCCCCCATCCAGCCCTGCCATCTCCTTCTGGGGTTCAGGATCAGCTCTGTTCTCTCATATCAGCTTTCGCTCTTTTATCTTATTTCTCTAATGGTTCAGAATGTAGGGATGAAGGACACGCTGATCAGGTGCTGTCAAACCCCAACAAAAAGATGATAAAGCGACAGCATGAAAACTAAAGAAAGTTGTTCACAACATTCTTTAGGGACAAACGCATGACCCAAGAACATCAAACTGGCCAAGCGGCCATTCAGGTATAAAGGCAGCTGCCGGGCCCTTCCCGGCATGAAAGAGCTCAGGAAATAAAGCAACCTATAGGCTCTCCTTGCAAGTAGTGCTCGGTGACGAAATCCTGCCAACTAGGAGATGATTCAAAAGAAAGAAATACCCAGTAAATGTAGAACCTCTGTGAAAAGGGCTGGTGGTTAGCTTCAAATCTATTTAAAAGTACGGAACTAGAAATAGCAGCTAGGTGAAGGCTGGTTGCAGAACAGAATGTAAATGTTATAAAACCTGTCAAAGGGAAAAATAATTTCAGTAACAAAAATTGGGGGGTGGGGGGGGCGATGAGAGTGTACTAACGAAGAATTTATAAGCAGAGTCAGCCCCGGGGCAACTACATTTAAGACGTGTCATTGAAGGATACAGAACACAGTGACTCTCACCCCTGGATGGTTTTTGTTCTCCCTCCCTCTCTCCACTTTAGAGGGATCTTTCCGGAATTAATGCCTCTTGAGCTGAATTACCATTTATCTCAAGTCTGGATATTCTTCCATTTTTATGCCAGTATCTTTCTCTTCTGTTAGGTCCTAGTAAGACTAAATTCCATGATTTTCATTTTAAAATAGCAAATGTGGCATGAACATATTTTTATAGAATTGCTTTGTCTGTCGAGCCAGCCAGCCAGCCAACCAACCATCGAGTCTTTTAGCTGAATAATGGGACCTGGAATGAAGTTCACCAAAGGCTAACCCTGGTTAATTCTAGGTCTTTGGATTTGGGGTGGTTTGTTTCTTTCTGCTTTGTACATGTATCTTTTCTTTTCTTTTCTTTTTTTTTAAGATAGTGAGGTAGTTTTAAGAATTACTTTACTGGGAACTCACTGTGCGCCGGGAGTCAGGGACCCAGAGGACCACAAGGCTCACCCTTTCTTCCTCCAGCCTACCCCCTCGTTCTGTATTTACTGTGTTACACGGTGGTGTGCAGGAGCTGTGCTGGAAGTGGACGCTCAATGCTATGAAATGCAGGGAGGGAGGGCCACTCCAGGGAGAAGGTGGAGCTCCACGAAGGGCCCTCCATTGAGGTCAGGCTTTGAAAAGAACTTCAGTGTGAAGGGGGACGGCCTGGGAGCTGGTTCTCTTCCTCCACTTATCTTCTAGATGCTTCCAGATGCCCCAGAGTCCTCTTCTCTTTTCAGAGACCCAGTCCTCTGGGAGAGCTCGTTTATGTTGGACTTCCAACACTGCCCATACACCAAGGATGCCCAGGTCTGTGTCTCTGTGTTTCTTCTTCCAGCTATGGATCCACACACCTAATTGTCCACAGAGGGCTTGCCCATGAATGCCAGACTCAGCTGAATGGAAACCAGCCTGCTCCTCTTCCTGGATAGCTCTGCCTTGCTGGATGACACCTATATTCACCCCTCACAAGCCAGAAACCAGGATTCCCATCACCTCTCTTCTCCATCTCCCTCCTGTCCCTAAGTCCTGCTACTCTCCCATGGCTGCCGCTTCCTCTTGGCTCATTAGGACTGTCCAGAATCTTCTAGCCAGTCTCCCAGACCAAGTCTCACCCCTCCATCCTGCTGTCCATGCTGCTGCCAGAGCCATCTTTCTCAAGGATGCATCACCAAGGCTCACCTCTCTCTTCTCACTTCCCCCAGGCGCCCAATTCCTCAGAAGTGTCACATCTCTAGGGTCTCACATGCTGTCTGCACCTCTAAGCCTTTGCGCATATTTACTTTACCTGGGATGCCATGGCCCCTCCTGCCCCCAGGGAGTTCCTCACCCACTCACAGAGCCAGGGCTCTCTGTCACCTTCCCGAACTACACACTCTCTACCTAGCTTGTATGTGTCACACCTTCCATCCCTGCTCAGGAGCACATTGGTCCACCTCCTCTGCTAATCTGTGTTCTCTATCCTCAGCACCTACGCAGCACCTAACAGAGGATAAGTACTCAATAAATGGCTGCTGGAGGAAGCAGAAGTCCATGAACCCAGGGGGGTATGTCCCTGAGCACTGCTTTATTTTTTTTTAATTGGTCTTATTTTTTATTTTTTAAAGGTTTTATTTATTCATGAGAGACACAAAGAGAGAGGCAGAGACATAGGAAGGGGGAGAAGCAGGCTCCTTGTGGGGAGCCTGATGTGAGACTCGATCCCAGGACCCTGGGATCACGACCTGAACCACAGGCTCAACCACTGAGCCACCCAGGTACCCCCTGAGCACTGCTTTAAAAGGGCTTGGCTTTGATCAGCAGAGCGCACACCACACACAGCGTCCCACCCACAGGGGCCTTTTGCGCTCCTCTGAAGAAAGGAGCTATAGAAATGTGACGTGTTCCTGTGATTCTTCACCACCCCCAGGCTCTTTGCCATACTCCTCCTCTGCTCCCCGATTTTCCACCTTCTCTGAATGCCAAGATATTTGCATCCCAATAGAATAGAAGCCCTCTCCTCCGCAATCCTCCTAAGGTTCTGCTTAGATTTCAGATCTTGTTCAGAATTTGCTGCTCAGGGAGGGGCACGGGTATGCCCACATATGTGCACACGTTCACATTCATTAGCACCAGAGGACACATTCACATTCATTTAGCACCAAAGGCTAGCCAGGTCTATGTCCCCTGGATACACTTGCATGTGTGTGCCTTGAGCGAGACCCTGTGCAGTTCTATGGTAAAGCTTTCCAAAGGTTTGTTGTTGGTGATTGTGTGGCCGATCAACGTGGAGAGAACAGAAGAGAATGGCAGGTCTCATCCCGGGGCATCAAACAGTCCCCATGGTGCTGCCACCCCTCCTCCTTGCCTCCCTCATCCGCTGCCTGGCTCCTCAGCCACTTGCACACGAGCTGGGAGACAGTGCTCAGCCGGGGCCCCAGACAACAGTCCTCTGTGTATCTCTGTGTGTACAGGAAGCAATCCCTCCCTGTCTCTTGATGGCCCTGGTTGGCCCCATACCTGACATTAAAATTAATTACCATGCCATCAGAGATCCCACGAGCAGCCTTATTAACTAATTAACTTGTGACTATTCGGCACGTCCTTGTTCCACACTTGCTTTCTTCTCTACAATTCCTGCTGAGTACAGTGAGATCAGATCCTTCCCCTGGGCAAAAGCTTTCAAGGGCTCCCCATTGTCGATGAAATTAAGAACAAACGGGCCAGACGCTCAAGGCCCTGCTTGACGTGGGGCTCTGGGAGAGGTCTTTCCAATCTTCCCATCCATTGCCACGTTGCAGCTTTTCTACTCCAGTTAAATAGGCCATTTGCTGTTTTGGAAGCATATAGGGCCAGCACCTCCACCCCTGCCTTTCCTCAGCAACCCCCTCCATCCCAAAGACACTGTCTCCTCCTCTCCCTGCCTTGTGATCTTAGCCATCCCTCAAGGTCCATTTCCAATACCCCCTTTTCCATGGAGCCACCCACAGACCATGCCTGTCCTCTCCATTGAATTGTCTATGCCCTTTGTCTCTTTCTCTGTCTCTGTCTTTCTCTCTCTCTCAAGTTCTTACTTACATAATCTCTACACCCAATGTGGGGCTCGAACCCACGACCCCAAAATCGACAGTCACCATGCTCTTCCTACAGAGCCAGCCGGGCGCCCTCTTTTGTGACTCCCTTATGTCCCACTTCACATTCTTGCTGTGTTGTAATTATCTGGGCCTTTACTCTATCTAGTGTTTCTTCCTGAAGCATAAACTCTGTGGAAAGAGAGGGAGGTGTTCTACCCATATCTGCATCCCTGGCACTGCTGGTGCTCAGGAGACACCCTGTAAATATTCATTGAAATAAACTGACAAGCAGAGGCACATTCTTAAGGGCTGATGGTTCTTCTGGAAAGAAGGAGGATCCCTGTTACAAAGCCTATGTCTCTAGGGGCCCCTGACCCCTGTTCATAGGAAGCCTTCCCCGTTCTTCAGGGTTATGTGAGAGGTAACAGTGGCCTGTCTGGGCACATGGAGTCTCCTATATCCCGTTGGCATATGGCCTAAGTAGCTCAGGATGTACTGGCCTGTCTTCGGGGTTGCAACTCCAGCGCCAGGCCCCGGGCTGACACAGAAAAGGGCTCCTCTGTCCCAGCCTGGCCCACACCTGTCTCAGCCTGCAGGTAAGGTCTCAGGCCTGAAGCAGCTGGCAGGAGGTGGTGGGGTGCTAGCTGTAGCTGGTACCGGCTCATACTGGCTGAAGGGAGCTGATTATTAAATTTCTAAGATTTTTTGAGCTGTTGTTGAACAAGCCAGTATTAAATATTAAATTATATATTTAAAAAAAAAAGAATTATGTTCTGTAAAGTCATAAAGAAATTATATTGAGGGATCCCTGGGTGGCGCAGCGGTTTGGCGCCTGCCTTTGGCCCAGGGCGCGATCCTGGAGACCCGGGATCGAATCCCACGTCGGGCTCCCTGCATGGAGCCCGCTTCTCTCTCTGCCTGTGTCTCTGCCTCTCTCTCTCTCTCTCTCTGTGACTATCATGAATAAATAAATAAAATCTTTAAAAAAAAAAAAAGAAATTATATTGAAAACAAAGGGAATAAGCATTCAAAACTCATCACTACCTAATTATGTCACTATGTTTTACTACCGTCTGTGTTCTGGACTTCAGCTACATCTCTTGCATCTGTAGGGTAGAGTTACTGTATAGTGTGTGCTGCTGTGCATCTCTTCCAGCTCTGCCCTGTGACACCATGTTGATAGCTTGAAATCAGCCGCAGGGGGAGTGTTTTTATACCACAGATAGTAGATGAATGCTACAAGCCAGGGTTTTTTTCTCTCCAGAGAGCAGGTTGTCAACATTTACCAGAGGATCTACTGTATGGGGATTCTGGGGAAAGGGACACAGCCACCTGCATGTGGCTACCTTCTCAACAATGTTCACAGTCCTGACAGTGGAATCCACTGATTTTAGGGTCCTGAGGCCCTTGAGGCAGATGGGGGCACAGCCACCACTCTAGGCAGATAGAGGAAAGTGGAGGGGGTGCAAGTCCCCCTGCAGTAGTAGTCTGGCCATGAATGAATGCACAGCGGCAGGTCAAGTGTTTGGACCGAGAGCCTGGTAAAGTGTGGTGGGAGGCAGAGAGCAAGGGGATGGATACCACTTAGATCTGGCCTGCAAGCAGGAGGCACAGTGCCCCACTGAGGCCGGTCTCATCCCTTGAAAAACATTACAATCCCAGAAACTCGGACCCAAGAATCCCCTACTCACTGCAGGGAAGGCTCACGGGTCAGACAGAGGCAGGGTGCCTGAGGGCTGTGTTGCTCAGAGCAGCAAGAGACCAGGTGGGACAGCCTGGCCAACGAATTTGAAGACCAGCATCCTGTTTCCCTTGGTACCCAGAATCAGGCCTTGAACACTGCAGGGATCTCACTAATGATACAGATAACATTTGGACAGATGGAGGACAGTCTGGGTGTTGAAGTCACACAGGTATGGCAGGGTAACTTGGTAAATGACCCTAGGCAAGCTGACCATTGCTCATCTGGGTTGTTGCAAAGGTTTTTTTAGAGAAAGTCTATAAAGAGCCCACCACAGTGTCTGGCACATAGTAGGTGCCCATGCCTGGGGGCTCACAATGCTACCACAGAGCATCAGGGACCTGGTTCAAAGCCAGTTCTTCCATCACCAGCCTGGAGCTCAGGCAAGTCCCCCTGCAGAACTCAGTGGCCACATCTGGAACAGGAGGGGGCTGGGCTACATGATCTCCAAGGTCTTTACCACTGTGAATATTCTCTGCCTCTATGAATAAAACTGGTAAGAGGGATGATTTGAGTGTCAGAAAAGACCGGCTGTGCTTAAAATCCTGTGATTAATATTTGAAAAGACACACAAAAATAATAATTATCCAAGTGTGGTGGGGAATCTTGGATTCTTTCATTAAGCTAACAAAATGAGGTAGCATTTAGAAACATAAGATAACTCAGTGCATTCTTCACTGATGGGGATCTTTAGGGACAGCATAACCCTCCCAGAAAGATCCACAGCAAAAGCTGTAGATACAGACTCAGCTATTCAAACTAGTCCAGTTCATGCTTGGAGCCTTCTTTATGATTCACTTGTTATCACAATTTCTAGATCAATCACAAGACAGGGTGCTCAAGGGAACTGCAGACAAGTGGCAGGGATAAAGAAGCAACCCAGGATTGCTTTTGAAATACACAACTCCCCCTGCCCATGGGGCAGAGTGGGGGAACACTTGGGAATGGTTAGGTTCCACCTGGGGATAGTGGGGAGCTTAAGAAAAAAAATAATAATGTACAGAATTAAACTCCATGATAAACACCCAGGATGATGTAAATACCATGATCCAGGGCTGCAAAGATGGCTTTGAACTAAGCCTTATGTGTTTACACTCTAAGAGGAACCCCTCTAGGGCAGCCCCCTGCTTGTTTGTCTTATCACAACACCTGGCACATCCCAAGCACTCAACATGTCTTTGTCAAAGGAATGCCTAAATGAAGGAAAGAATTAATAGGAAAATCCTAAGCCACCTTTTCTTACACACCCAGCTTGACATCAGGAGCATCTCAAAATCCAGTTCGTGCCCTCCATGCCTGGGGCCACCCGTAGGAGAAAGACGAGGATCTTACACCCTGGAAGAAGGGGTTGGAGTGGAAATCTCAGACACTTTGAGAGAAAGGCCAAAGAATGGAAGAGACAGTCAGACTTGCATCTTGGATGTTTGGAGCTTGATAACAGCCAGTGAAAGGAAAGGTAGGTTTGACCCTGCATCTGAAAATGTAAAAGGTTAAGACAGATCTGGGGACCCAGAGGCATTCAAAGCCAGCATCTGTGACGATTAAGTGAGATGGGGTGGGAGTGGGGGGTACCGACCACAAAGTCCAGGGGCCCTGCACTCCACTGAGAAATAACTACTGCCCGACCCGCCTTGCCAGATTCTTCGAGCCCACCCCGGGGGCCCACCCGGTCTCTCCTTTTGTCCTTCAACCGACAAAGATGACTCTTGAGCGAATCCTGGGTGCGGAGCACTGGTTTGGGGCCCGAAAACCCTGCTCCCTTCTCGGGCGCCCCACGCTCTCGCTCCCCCCGCCCAGGGGTCTCCAAACACCAACCTCGCGCAGCGGCTCCCTCTCCTCCCGCTTTCCCGCGGCCCAGGCTGGGGGGGGAGAACCTGGAGAGCCCCAGGCCGGCCCCGCCAGGGCTGCTCGGAGCGCACGCCAGCCCCGGGAAGACGGCGGCCGGTGCACGGGGGCGCGCAGGGCGGAGTTGCCAGCGGGAGGAGGGGTCTAGGGGTGGGGGGACCCCGACCGGCGGGAGCGGCCTTACCCGGGCATGAGGCCGGGAGGCACGTAGGCGGCATTGAACTCGCTCAGCAGCGTGCCCGCGCTGCGGGAGGCCATGGTGGGTGCAGCGCCTCCCCGCCCGACGGTCAACAGCCCGGGGCACCTGGCAACCGCGCGCCTGGCAACCACAGGGGCCGCGCGGCCGCCGCGTTCGGGGGGCGGGGGGGGGGTCCCTCCTGGCGCCTGCTCTCCTGTGGCCCCCAGCGGCTGCGTTCACGTCCAGGGATGATGGGCTCCTCTGCTTCGCCGCCCGCCCGGGATGCGGTGGCGCCGGGATGCGGGATGGAGGTGGAAACTCGCTGGAGAGGCCCGCGGAGTGTGCCCCCCCCCTCCCCCCGTCCGCCGCAGGCCTCGCCCACCCCGCCTGGGGCGCCCTGGCTGCGGAGGCCGAGCAGAAAGCAGCAGCCCCATCGCCGCCCTGCTCCAGGAGCCCAGGAGGCCGCAGGGACCCCAGGAGCCAGCGCTCGGGCACCCCAGTCCCCCAAGGGGATTGTCTTCATTGCTCTCTCACCTCTCCCTGGGAGCTTTCTTCTCACCTCGTCCTGCCCGGCAAACTACTCTACAAGAGTGGTTTATAAGTAAGGGGCAAAAAACAAACCCTGGAAACGTCTGGGTGTGTGATTTACACCTGTCCCCAGTTCTGAAGTCCAGTCCACAAGGTTAGCTGGTTTGCACCCCAACTGGGGATAGTGGAGAGCAACCTCCCGGGTGAGGTTTTCTTGTAATGATGCCTCCCTCCTGTAACTGGTGCCCCCACATCCCATTTCTCCAGTGACCCTCATCTCAGCTCTGGTCTTTAACTGGGGTGTGAGAGAGTGGTGGCAGCCTCCAAAGGCAACGTGTTCTTTGCCACTTGGAGCCAAACCTGCCTCCCAGCTCCCTTGCAGCAGTGCTAGTATCAGTGAGAGCCCCCTGCAGTTTATCCTCGGCCTTCACAGTTTCACTCAAATCCTGTCGGAGGAGAGGTGTTATCTTCACAGTTTGACTCTGTGAATGGCAGCTGATGAAGACCATAGACACTAATGAGCTTGCAGGATGCTTTTGCCACCAGAATTCTCAAAAGGCTTCCTCTGACAGTTAACAGTGGAAGCCACAGGCTTCCAAGAGGTGCAGGAAGCAGGAAAACAGGCCTAGGGAGGAAAAGGATCTGAAGGGGAATGAGTGGTTGCGGGCCAGGCAGAAGGACTCTCCACCACGCCTTCAAACCGCAGAGAGATCTGTGTATTTCTAAATTCTCCATGCAGGGATCCCTGGGTGGCGCAGCGGTTTAGCGCCTGCCTTTGGCCCAGGGCGCGATCCTGGAGACCCAGGATCGAATCCCACGTCAGGCTCCCTGTGCATGGAGCCTGCTTCTCCCTCTGCCTGTGTCTCTGCCTCTCTCTCTCTCTCTCTCTCTCTCTCTCTCTCTCTCTGTGACTATCATAAATAAATAAAAATTAAAAAAAAAATCTAAATTCTCCATGCAGAATATAAGCAATAATAAGAAAAATGTTTGTAAAAGTTGTGAAAGAACAACCCTCAGTTCAGGTGTACTATACTCCAGGAAGAGATCCTTCCCCCTTGCCCCCGCCAACGTCAAGCGCCCACTCCCCCCCTCATCATGAGTTCCCAGCTGACTATGCCCCTGAACCTGGCACCTTGTGTTCCAGTGAATATCTTTTTTTTTTTTCCAGTGAATATCTTCTGCTTGAGGTCCAATACTGTATCACACTCACCTCAGAATTCCTCGCACCTGGTACTAGGAGGAGTTAGTATATGCTTGTTGAATAAATTTTGTAAGAATTACAGAAATGGATGATTAGGGAGAGTGGAAATTAAAAAGTGAGATCTGGCTTCAGTTTCAGAAGGGTCAAGCTGGTTCAGCTAAGGGGTGCTATGTGTTGGCAGGGTGGAATTACTACCAATTTATCAGTATAGAAACTTGACCTTCAGCCAAGCTCAATGTCTTGTTTAGGGCAAGTTCATGGGCTTTCTCCTAAAAATGCACAGGCCTCGTGAAATTCACCCCCTCATAAGAGAGAACCACCAGAGGGCCTAGGGAGGAGATGAATCTTTTTTCCTTTTTTCAAGTGCCACCATACCTTACAAATAAAGATCACCTATGACCTCTTTTATGGAACATGCGAGTTAATTTAGTTTTTTTTTTTAAAGAGACATTAAACTTACTGGTTTGAAAAATTTTTGGACATTCATCTGTATTCAATAAATACAATATACTAAGATGCTCTTTGCTTCAATGTGGTTAGATAGAAGTGAGAAAGGAGAGCAGGAATTGAGGAAGGAAAGGAGAGAAGGAAATAGAAATAGAAAAGAAATAGAAAAAGGAGACAACGTTGCAAGGAAACATCCAGAAGGAGGCTCCTGTGACATCCTGCAGGTCACTGGACTATAGAATTCGAAGGAAGTAACCTCTTGTTAGCATGCTGTGAAATTTTAATATTTCCCTTTTTAAAACTTTAACTCTGTTCCAGATAGGTCACCAAGCTCACCCCTTATCTTGTCAACCTTCACTGGGTATCCTACTATATACACAGGATTCCATGTGAGGCTCTAGGGAGCAAAAATGCAGGAAACCAGGGTCTCCCCATCATAAGAATGAAGCAATGAGATGAGAGGGGTAAAGGCAGCTGGGTGAAGGTGTGTGGGTGCAGAGGTACTTTCAGGATTAGACACCAGTTGGGCTGAGTCCAGGCAAGAAGGCTTTGGTGGGGTAAGAGCATTCCGTGCAGGGCTAACAGCAAGAGCAAGGGTGCAGAGGGCCTACAGAGGCTCCAGGTTCAGGAATCTTGGTCCCTTTCCCTATAATCCCCAGGGTCCCTTTCTCCATAAGCTCCTCCCAGGGTATGTTGCTGGAAGACAGGGCAGTTCTTTTTTGGTCCTGGGAAATTTTGCCAGATATCCCTTCCCCACACCCCCTAACCTCAGCAGCTGATTGCACACGAGGACTGACAGTCCTGCTCCAGTGAGGCTCACTGGCCCAGGCTTCTCCATCCCTAGGCCCCAGGATGGGGCGATGGGGTGAGGTTGGTGTCCTAGACCTTAAGCATTGCCCTTAGTAGAACATAAGCCTCTGAGGTCTTCAAGGCTGGGCATCTCCCATCATGCTTAGGCTGGCTCTTGAGCTCCCCTCAAGTAGCACCCCATCTTCCCAGACCCAAG
This sequence comes from Canis lupus baileyi, assembly GCF_048164855.1. Taxonomy (NCBI): domain Eukaryota; kingdom Metazoa; phylum Chordata; class Mammalia; order Carnivora; family Canidae; genus Canis; species Canis lupus. The sequence continues at coordinate 44,580,336 of NC_132849.1, forward strand.
GATCCCAAAGCAGGAGGTCAGGATCCCACCTTTCGGAGGTTCAATGTCCACACTAGCAGATGGGGAAAGGACATCTCCTCTTTCTCTTAGGGCTTCTATTTCTGACAGCAGCCGCCAGGCACAGCCTTCATGTTGTCTGGCAGATGTTTATTTTTCAGCTTAGGGGGACCCCTGGGTTGCAATCTCTGTGTTCCACAGTGGGTCCCAGCCAGGCCTGGCCCATCCACGTTCCCCAGTGGCAACCCTGACTGGGGAGGGGGGCGCGAATCACCTCGAAACACCAGTGCGACAGCCCAGCTCCCTGCGCGCACAGATGGTGAAGCTCCCGGTCCCTCCCCCAGAGCGGGAGGTGGGTGTCCTGGCCCCACGCCCACACCTTGGGCACTTGTGCCTGTGCCCCCTGCCCACCCCTGGTGGCGGAACTGGCCGAGCGGGCGCAAGGGAGCGCTGCAGAGAGGTGGGCCGGAGCGCCTGCTCCCGGGGCTGGAGAACGCATCCGGAGACTGGGCAGGGCTTCCTCTGGGAGCAGGCGGCTGCTGAATAATGAATTCCGACTGGGAGCCCGCACTCCCGGGCTGCAGGCGGGGCGCCCAGCACGCGCGCACACACCCCAGATACACGCGGGGCTGACGCCTGGGGCCGCCGCTGGCCGGCCCTGAGGCTCTGGAACCGCTGCAAGGAGGGCTCGCGGGCTCCGGGTGCCGGGTCTGTGGGCCGCTTGGAGGGGGCGCCGGAGGAGGCGGCGGCGCGGAGAGGGGAGGCGGGAGAGCGGGAGCCCAGCCCCGCCGCGCTCCCCCCTTCCCGGCCGCTCCCGCCCGGCCTGTCCGGGCTCCCCACACCGGCATGGCTCTGCTTGTCCACCTCAAGACGGTCTCGGAGCTGCGGGGCAGGGGCGACAGGATCGCCAAAGTGACTTTCCGAGGTAGGGAACCCCCTGTCGTAGGGGGACCCCAGCTCTGGGCTGGCGGGGATAAGGCAGGGCAGGGAGGATGGATGGGAAAAGTTCTGGCAGGGTGGGGGCCACGCGGCTTTTCGTGAGCAGCCATCTGCCCCTGGCCTGACAGGTGGTTGTGAGTTCCTGAAAATCGGGGTCCCCCGTGTTGCTGTGTCTGCGTCTGTGTCTGTCCCTCCCTGCACTTGCCAATGCGCCATGTGCCTGGTGGCGTGCAGAGTCCTCTGCCTGCAGGGGGGCCTGGGGAGGTAGAAGTAAGGACCCCACCTCTGAGGTCGGGGGTCCCAGGGCTAAGAGGCCTCCACTCCCTCTCCCTCCAGAAGATTTCCTTGGACACAGGGTGGGGGTGGGCTCTGCAGACTGGAAGCCCCAGTATGGCTCCTAGAAACCAGGCAGCCAGTAGCTCTCTGGTTGAGGATACTATTGGCTTCTTGCAGATCTGTTGGTGGGCAGGGATCCTTTGGGCTCCACTGGCCTCCCCTCTGTCAACTCTCTTCCTATCGTCCTCCCCACTCATGCATCCAGCAGCCACATACTATGATCTCTGACCAAGGCTGGGGGCTGAGCATGACCCAGGCTCTGTCTTTGAGGAGCCCACATCCAGGGGGACAGAAGGACCAGTGGGGAGGCATGCAGGACAGGTGCATGATATGATGAGGATGGGGACGAGGCAGCACACGAGCCACAGAAGCAGCACCTGACCCAGGCTGGGGCAGGATGGTCAAGGAAGGCTTCCTGGAGGAGGTAGCACCTCAGCTGAAACCCAAGGGACTAGCAGGAGAGAGCAAGGTGAGGAGGTGAGGGCAGAGCTGGTGCAAGGTACAGGATGCTCGAGGCTGGGAGAGGAGTTGGGACATGGAACAAGGAATAGACAGATGATCCATGAGGCTGGAGTCCAGAGTGAGTACGAAGGCGAGGCAGGAGAGACAGGCATACCAGGGAAGCAAGGCTGCCTTCATCCTGAGGACAGTGGGCAGGCCCTGAGGGTTTTAAGCAGAAAAAAGTAAGGCCAGGTTTACCTGTGCTGATTGCCCACCCAGCTCTGCCTCTGCTGGCCACACAGCCCAGCCCTCTGGGCCAGGGGCATCTCTGGTGGCCTTTAAGCAAAGTCCAGGCACTCCTCACTAGACATGGCCTTCCCAGAGACAGGATGAGGATGGGGGGATGGGGAGGAGCTGAGAGGACCCTGCCAGATTAAAGAGCGAAGTGAACATTGGGCCCAGGCTGCATGCACATCCACACCTGGGTTCGGAGGGAGAGGGGAGACCAGGGACAGCAGCCCTGGTGCCCACATCGCCCCTCAGCTGGACTGGCTCTGGCTGGAGGCTCAGGTTGTCCATACTGTGGCCTGTTGTGCATAGAATTGGCAGGGGTGCGGGGGATCGCAGTGTCCCTGCTGGCAGGTGGGGGAGGAAAGGGTGGGCAGGCTGCCTGTTGCTTCCCACACTAGCCCAAGGATGGCTTTGTCTGCAGCACCCTGGATCTCTGTGTGCCACCTGCTGGCTTTAGAAAAAGCAAGTGTGTCCTTTCATCTGTGAAACGTGTCCCCAAATTCCAGATAGCACAGTACTTGGCCGTTTAGCTAGATTACTATGATAGGACAGTTCCCGGCTGCACAAAACCAGTCACATTTGCAGGCAGAGAAACCAAGGCCCTGTTGTAAAGAGATCCACAAGGCAGTAGTGGCGGGGCTGAGGCACAAAACCTCCCCTCTCCCCCAGCCCTGGCTGCTCAATCCTGCAAGCCCTTTATCTCTTCCTGGTCAGCTGGGAGTGAGCACCCTATCTGATGCCCACCTTTTTCTTTGAGCACTGGGGCCAGCCCTCCAGCCTCAACTGAACACACAAGAATTTGCCTCTTTGCAACCTGAGCCCCCTAGACTGAGTGGAGAGATCCACTTCCAAAGCTCTATACCTGCAGCTGGTGGCCCCAGACAGAGCTCTGGGGAAGGAGTTGGACCTTAGGAATAGGCCTATTGCAAGCAGATTTCCAGAAAGAGTCCTTTGTAACAACCAGAGATGCCTCAACCATTCATCTGCTGAGCCAGCAGTTGACAACCAGAGATACTCCAAAAGACCAACATTAACAACAATTCAGAGGAACCCACCCATTCCAGAATGTTCCACAGCAGTTCCTCACATCCACAACCACTGTTGACCAAGAAAACAGCTGCAGGGGTGGGGAAATGGGAAACTGGTGAAGAGTGAGAGGGAGGTGCTGGCCGAGAGTTCCCCTAATCCCTCGAGTAAAGTTCATGACAGTTTGGGGGAGGGAGCCCTAGTGAGTTGTGCCTATTGGCAGTGGCCCATGCAGACCAGACTAGCTGGTTGAAATAAGCTTGACCTTATGTGCTGTGCCATCCAGGACACTTAGAGAAGAGCCCTATAGGTCTGTGGTGGAAAAGCTCTAGATAAGGAGTCAGAAACCCTGGGTCCTACCTGGGTCCCGCCACTCACTTCACCTGGATAGTCCTCATCTTTAAAATGGGCGTGTGGATAACATCCACTTCAACAGGTTACTTCAGTGAAATAATAGGCATTGGAGTTTGAGGAAAGAGCATTCAGATGACTGATGTATCTGGGAGGCACCCATTCCACTTCTCCCTGGGGAAGCTGCTGGCTCCTGAACCATCTTCTCTCTAGCCAGACTTCCTAAGGGGAGAGGAGAGCATGTCTGGGGGCTTCCTGACCTGTGTCAAGAGCAAGCAATTTGAGCCTGTCCTCTGCTCTGGAGGGACCCCCTGGCTAAGATGTTCCTCAGGACCCAAGCCTGAAGCAGACCATCCCTGAGACCCCTGTCCCCATGGGGGTTAGACACCTACCAGCTGTGTCCCTGGTCACCCCTCTCTTCCTGCCATGGGGTCAGCTGGCCGCCCCACCCTCAGGCTTGCACCATGCTCACCACCCAGCTCCATCTCCAGCTCTTAGCTCTTACTAACTAGCACTCTTAACCTCATCCTACCCTAATTCATTCACTCCCTGAATGTGCTGATATTTGTGGACAGGCCTAGGACCCTAGGGGTGAAGACACCGCCCCGGCCTGCAGGAGTTATAGTCCATTGAGTCAGACGGGAGACACCAGAAGGCCTGGCCCCCCAAGTCCTAGTCATGCACACAGACCCCAGAGTCCCAGAGCCTCGGCTTCCCACGGGCAAGATGAGACTGTGGTCCCCATTTAACTGAGACTCCTACAGTCAGAAACTGGAGTGGGCTGTCTGGAAAGGAGCCATCTCAATGACAGGTCACTACTCAAAGAGAAGCAGTATTCCCCTAGCACTTGTCCTTCTTCAACCTGCTAAAATAGTTCTCAGCATCATAAGAACCAGGGTGGGAGAGCCTGTAAGTTCCTCTAGCCCAACCTCTATCTGGTGCTCAGCCCACTGGAACCTGGGGAGAACCTGGACGGTCAGGGAAGTAGCCACAGGCTGTCTGGGGCCAGCCCCGTGATCTTCCCATACTCCCCAACCCTGAGCTTTCCTGCCAAGATACCGGGCTGCAGGATTGGGATGTGAGAGGTGGGCGATGTCTGGAGGATGGGTCTGATCTCTGAGTAACTCACCTGGCCTGGTGATTGAACCGGAGATAAAGACCTGCTTTTTCAAGGCTTCTCCCTTGGCCTAGAGACTTCTCCTTCCTCCTTTCCCCAGCCCACTCCATGGCATTCCCATAACACTGAATTTCCAGCCATTCCCCAGATACAAGCCCTATGTATCTCCAGACCCTAAGGCATTTATTTCTTTTGCCTGGAACAATCCCCACCCTCTAACTTGAGAACTACCATCAATTCTGTGCATGTTTCAAGGCCCAGCTCCTCATGTCACCTCCTCTGTGAAGCCTTCCCCCTCCCTTGCAGTACCATGTGCACACTCCTGCCACAGCTCAGCTCGGCACTTGGTATTTTAGAAACTGCCCCAGTTCTGTATGTTGCACTCATGTCTGAGCACCTTCAAAACAGGGGTCCCACTTTAGCTATCCTCACCGAGCCTCATGCTGAGTCCCAGGCCCTGTCATCAAAATGAATATGACACAGGTATTGAGGTATTTACTCATTAGTGGGTTTTAAATCTTCCACTGTGGCACTGCCATTCTTGGGCTCAGCGTCCCCAAATGTGAGCCTCCTAACCCCACCCCAGTTCTTTATCTGAGGGGATCTGGGACTGGAAGAGGCCTCAGAAACGACGACAAGAACCCTCCATCGACCTCCTGGCCCAGAGGGTCTTCTGGGGCCCCAGAGGGAGGCTGACCTCACCTTTTAGCAAACGCTAGGGAGTCCAGCTCCAGCCCACAGGTCAGAAGTAAGAGGGGCCATATGTGGCCCAAGCCCTTCATAGAACATGCTCTTTCTGAGCACAGCTGCTGTGTACAACACATGATACAGAGTGTGGTTTAATAGGCAAACCAGGGTCTCATAATGAGATAGGGGAGCAGAGATGTGTGCAGACATAACGGGGAAATGTCATCCAACTCAGGAGGGCCCAGGTGTACCTACGGGTGAGGCATAAACTGCAGCCTGTTTAGGGGATGGCAGCTTACTTCTTGCACATGTGGAGATGCGGGGGCGGGGGAGGGGTGTTGTTGTGGGAGGTGAGGCAATTGGAAGGGGGGCGGGGGACCGGAGGCCAGAGGAAGGAAGCCACAGGTTTGGGTGGAGCAGAGGCTGCTGGGGAGTGGGCAGGGAAGGAGATGAGCCAGGATCCATGGGGCCAGGGGAGAGACTGTATGCTGGGAGGGGATGAGGCCCCAGCCTGGGCACAGGGGACAAGATGCTCCCACTCGTGGCTGTGGGGACCACTCAGATTCCAAATTAGATTTCTTTTCCCCATTAAAATGGAGGAGCTCTCCCTCTTGATAAATAGGACTTCTATCTGGAGACTTCTCTGCCATCTCTGGTGAAGGAGGCAGAGTACCCCAGTGCCCCCAGTCTTGCGATGCTCCCAGGATGCCTGGGCCTGTACGTGCACTCTGGCCCAGCCCACACCTCCTCTCCGAGGGGACATGGGTTAGGTGTTGCTCCCTGCGAGGGGGTGGGCATTGCCTCACGGAAGGGGACAAATGGAGGGGACCCGTAGGCCAGCCTCTGCAACGCACACTGGCTGTGGACTCAGCTCTGTGTTTCCCTGTGCCTCCCACATCCTCCCCTGTACCCAGCACTCACAGGTCCCTCCCCAGCTGGGGGCGGGGGTGGGCACAGATCTTCTCTAAAATCCCAGGTGGCAAATGTCCCCCTCTCCCGCCCAGAACAACCCAACATAGGCCTTAGGGAACATGCAGAGCATGCTGAAAGTTCCCCAGGCCTCTCCTGCTTTGATGAGTGTGTTTTCATGTTATGGAAATGACCATAAAATTATCTTCTGCTACAAAGGCCCTCAGCAAAAATGCTGCTGGAAATGTGCTCAAGCATAGACTTGCAAATGATTTCCCTAAATTGCAATGCCTTCCTTGGTTATCTTACCCACCTTTACTCATAACATAAAAGCTACAGCCCTCCCACCTACGCCCATGGCTGGGTCTGATCTCTTTTTTGTTATTAACTTTTTATAATGGAAAGTCTCAAATACATACAAGGGTTGGGAAAATAAGTAGTGCCTTGGCTACCAAGCTTTCCTCATGCATTCTTAACAACAATCAACTCCTGGCCAGTCCTGTCCCATTTGCTCCTCTCCTACTCCCATACACCAAATTATTTGGAAACAAAGCCCAAAAAGCCATACCATTTCATCTGAAAATATTCAGTACATAGCTATAAAAGACAAAGACTCCATTTTTTTGAACCCACATATTACATCACTCCTAAAAAATAATTCCTTAATATTACCAAATACTCAGTCAATGATCAAATTTCTAATTGTCTCATCAACGTCTTAAGTTTTTTCCAGTTCATTAAAAGCTACATTTTCATGTGCTTCGTAAATTAAGTATTTTGTCATTCATTCACTGATTCTTTTTTTTTTTTTAAGATTTTATTTATTTATGATAGACATAGAGAGAGAGAGAGACACAGGCAAAGGGAGAGGCAGGTTCCATGCTGGGATCCTGACGTGGGACTCAATCCCGGGGCTCCAGGATTGCGCCCTGGGCCAAAGGCAGGCGCTAAACCACTGAGCCACCCAGGGATCCCATCATTAACTCATTCTTTCATTCATCCAGATAATAATATTCAGTGAGGGCTAGCTATGTGCCACGTGTGATTTTAGGCATTGGGGTAACAAACAATAAATTAAAAAGACATGGTCCCTGCCCTCAAGGGGAAGACAGTCATTGCACAAGTCATCATGAGCAGCATGATGAGTATTTTGAAAAGGGAGGTGCAGATGCAAGGCAGCATGAGGCCAAGGAAGCCCACTCAGCCGGGGAGGAGGGGGGTCTGGAAGCTGCCCTGAGAGGGCGAGCAGGATTCATTAAGAAAAGATGGCAGAAGAGCAAATGGAAAGGGAGATGGGAGCAAACCAGCGGTACTGGTGCCTCCCAAAGTCAGCTGCCTTGGAGCCAACAAGATGAAGCTGGAATGTACACAGGGCCCAGGGAAGAGATTTTATTGAGGGGGTACAGAGGATGGGCTGATACTTAAGCTGGAACAAAACCTACAAAAGGCCCCATTCCAGGCAGAAGGGTTAATATCAGTACAGATGTGATGGTGTGGAGTCACATCAAGGGTTTAGGGAACTGGGAGTGCTTACTGGGAGAAGGGTGGGAATGGCATGGAGGGGAGGTTGGGACCAAACACAGAGGCTTTGAACTTCATTTTGTTACTGAATAGGAGTCAATGATGCTTTTAGAAGGAGAATAGGACAGGGTCACCTGGTTTTGGAAAGGACATTCTAGATATCAGGACCCCAGGCCAGAAGCCCAGGGAGGAAGCTGGGGCAGTGGTACAGGTAGAAGGCTGTGCCTTAATGGAGAGGCTGTGGGTTAGGAGAGAAGGAATGACATTGGTTCAGGGAGGAGTTAGTGAGCCCTGGAGTGGGTAGGGAGCAAGAGGGCAGGATTTCTTACTTGGGTACCAGGAATGGTGGTGAGGCCACTGACAGAGAAGGGGAGCATGCAAGGACAGGCTTGCCTGTCAGTCATTCTAGTGAAAATGTTCTACAGGATGCCAGAGATCTGGCTTGGTACAGTGAGTGCCCAGGAAGGTGCTGGCACCCAGTGATTTGAGAATCCAGGGGGTAAGAGAAGGTCTAGGAGAGGGTGAGATATGTCTGAGTCCTCATAGGGCTGGTTTAGGGTCAAGTGAAAAGGGTGATTACATGAAAGGCTTTGCAAACTGTAAAGCACTATGTAAATATAAGGATTATGCTCTTTATCCCAGGGCTGATCCAGCTGCAGACTTCCAGAGAGACAGGAGTAGAGCAGGTTATGACTCTCAGGGACTCCACGATTCAGGGATTTGGGGAGTGGGCAGAGACTTACTTGACATTCCTTGGGATTCCTGTTGACATCTCAAATACAGCCATGAGATGACGGGGTGAAAACACCGAAGTCACAAAGATGGGCTCCCCCAGGACAAGCAGCAGGGCCAACACGGTGTCTGGCACAGAGCAGCCCTGGAGTAGAGGCGATCACTGAAGGAGCGGGGCCCACAGGTATAGCGGGAACAGTTGCAGTTAGTAGCAGGGGCCATCCTGGCAGCATCAGGCAGCAGTTGCTCCTTGCATTGATGGTTCCAGAAGTATCTCCTGGGACAGAAAATATCATGTGATCATTTTTACCTTCACCCCTTGTGTACTTCCTGCCTGGACTGATCCACCCTCAAGATAGTGGCTCAACAGTCTTTTCTTTCTACTTTATTTTTTTTCTCAAAGCAGAAGGGCTCATTGGCTTAGTTGAAAGTTAGTTTCCGCTCACTGGCTTTTTTCCCCCTCAAGCCAAGGCTTAAGATACAATCGGGATGATAGTTTGTTTTTTTTTTAAGATTTTATTTATTCATTAATGAGAGAGGGGGGAGGGGCAGAGACGCAGGCGAGGAAGAAGCAGGGTCCATGCAGGGAGCCCGACGTGGGACTCGATCCTGGATCTCCAGAATCAGGTTCTGGGCTGAAGGTGGTGCTAAACCGCTGAGCCACCCGGGCTGCCCCCGGGATGATAGTGTTAACAATATTTTTACCCCATTTAAGAATGTAAAAAGTCACTTTCCCGCCATGTCTTATTATACGTCCAGTGGCTGGCATAGAGCAGGTATTTTGTGGATCACCAGAACCACAAGTTCCTCTAATCTGGCACAGTAATGGGGGATCCTAAGACCTGCCAGTAGCTGAGTGTGGCTGGCACTGTCCTAGGCTTGAGAGGAAATACCAAACTCTCTCTGCTTCAATGCCTGGTCTGAAAAATAGGAACAGGGGCCATCAGTTAGTTCCATGGCAAAGTAAGAGTTTGAGTGAGCACCTAGAAGAAAGTGGAGGTGTAAGCTGAGGCAAGAGATGTGGTTTATAATCCCTGCCTTGTCCCCTGCCTCTCTGGCATAAGTCTGAGTTTCTACTGTGTATACCTGGGTGTTCACAGGATAGGCAAAGGAGAGATAAATGAATGAAGGTCGAAATTATATTTGAATGATATTTGTGGAAAATAGAAGGTTTGAAGTAGATGGAGCAATAGGGGAAAGAGAAAGGGCAGCCTTCCCCTCTGAGTGGCCCAGGGACTCTGCATAACCCAAATCTAGCTCTCTGAGTCGCTGGTGATTTTCAGAGAGCACATTATTTAAGGAACATCTTTGGGAGAAAGTGTTATTACAGGAGATAATTACAAACAACTAGACACAAGAATCATTAGGAATATAGAACATTTGACAACACCATCAACCGCCTTGACTTAATTGACATTTCTAGGACATTTCACCCCAAACTGAAAGATAAACATTCTTCTCAAATGCACATGGAATATTCATCAAGGTAGACCATACACTGGGTGATTAAAGAAGTCTCAATATACTTCAAATGACTGACATCCTGCAAAAGATGTTCTCTGACTGCTCTAGAATTCTCTTTGAAAGTAATAACATTAAGAGATCTTTAAAAGCTCCAAATATTTGGAAATTAAACAATACTTCTTAAATAACCTATGGTCGAAGAATTAAACAAAAGATAATTTATAAAACATTCCTGCTGAATGATAATGAAAATACATGTCAGCATGTATAGTTTTAAATGTCTACCGCAGAAAAGAAAAAAAGTCTAAAATCAGTGATCTAGGTTTCTGTCTTAAGAAGCTACTAAAAGAAGATTAATTAAGCCTAAATCTTAAAAGCATCATGCTAATTGAAATAAGCCAGACATAAAAAGGCCACATATCATATGGATCCATTTACATGACATGCCTCAAATAGACAAACCATAGAGATAGAAAGTAGACTAGTTGTTGCCTGGGACTGAGGCAATGGGGAATGACCGCTAGTGAGTGTGGGCTTCCTTTTGGGATGATACAATATTCTGGAATTAGATAGTGGTAAAGGTTGAACAACTTTTTAAATGTACCAAAATCACTGAATTGAAGACTTTAAGTGAGTAAATTATATGGTTTGCAAATTACATTTCAATAAAGAAAATGTAAGTAAATACAACCAAAAAATATTAGAACCAAGAGAATAAAAAAGGAAATGAGAAAGCCAACAAAACTGAAAGGTGATTCTTTGAAAAAAATTAATAATATAGGTAAACTGTAGCAAGAATGACCAAGAAAAAAAGCAAGAAAATGCAAATTACCAATATCAGAATGAAAAAGGAGATATCATTTCATCAAAAAGAAAATAAAATACCATGAAACTGTATCTCAGTAAGGTTCTACAACTCAGATGAAATGGACAAGTCCCTTGAAAAACACTTTACTAAACTGACACAAAAAGAAATTGAAAATGATAAGAGTCCAAGATCTAATAAAGAAATGAAATTAGATATAAAAATGATGTTGATAATGATAATGATAAAACTCTTTTCATCAATAAAACTTTAGACCTCTATTGCTTCACGGGTGAATTCTAGAAAATGTTTAAGAAAGAAATAATACTAATTTTACACAAACTTTCAGAAAATAGAAAAGAAGGAACACTCCATAACTCGTTTTACAATACCAAACCCTGATAAAGATCTTATACAAAAAGAATACTAGAGCCTAATATCCCTCATGAAAAAAGACGTAAAAATCCTCAATAAAATATTAGTCAATTGAGTTGCAATCCATGACAGGGATAACGCACCATAACAAGTGAATTTTATCCCAGGAATGCAAGGTTAGTTTAAAATTAGAAAACTAATCAAAGAATTTCACCATATTAACACAATATAAGAGAAAAAAACCTCTGACAGGTAAGAAATGCTTTTGACAAAATCCAATACCTATTCCTGAGAAGAATGCTCAGCCAACAGGGAAGAGAGGGGATCTTCCTCAATCTGATAAAGGGCAAGTACAAAAAACATCTGGCTAATATCATACTTAATCTTGAAACAAAAAATATTTATACACAGAATATTACTCAACAATAAAAATAAATGAATTACAGTTATATTCAACATGGATAATATAATATAAATATTATATTGAACAAAAGAAGCCAGAAACAAAGAAGTACATTCTATATAACACCACTTATATAAAGTTTAAAACAGGCAAAACTAACCTTTGGTAATAGAAATCAGCAGTGATTACTTATAGGGGGTAGAGGCTGAATGGAAAGAGGGGGGCAAGAGACCATCTTGAGAAAACGGAGATGTTCTAAATCCCGATTATATGATGATTACATAGGTATATTCAGTTATTGAAACACATTTAGTTATGTGCTTAAGATCTGTGAATGTAAATTTTACCTTGTTAAAAATAAAGAGCTGATAACACCTAAAATACCTAAAACTTGAAGAATATGTAGATGAGGAAGAAAATAGTTTCTGATTATATACTACTAAAAATAAGCTAACAAAATGGGATTCACAGTAGAGAAGATCATTTTTATATTTAAGATGTAACTTAAATGTCAAAAGCAAAAACAGTACTCTTTAATGGAATAATGGCCATTTTTTTTATTGGGTGATGAACTATGTCCCAGGTGTACAAGCACTACCATTTGCTTCATTTTATGGATGAGGAAACTAACAAAGAGAGGTTAACTTCTCTAAGGACACATGGCTAGCAAGGGGTTGAGCTGGGGTTTGAACTCAGTCTGGTCCAAGAGCCTATCACTCTCCTGTGACCTCCTGTGCCTGTAAGGGACTTGACACTTCACTCAGTGTCAGTTTCCAGTTCCAGGATATAGGTTTGTCCAGGACAATTGCCTCCAGTTTACAGATGATGGCTCTGAGACTCTCTGGGGTAGCATAGCTAGCTCCAGGCATGAGTACAGGGCGTGATGTTCCTGAGGCTTGTTGTCAGGACATTCTCCTTCACCTTTAGATGGCTCTCCACCCCCACCTTGTGTTCTCTCAGGAACCCAGGACTCCAGGACCCCCCTCCCAGATCTTCCTTCAGTGGACTGCTCCCTAAGGGCTGACCTTTTTCATTTTCCCCTTGACCATCAGAATTCTCCTGTCCTGTATCCTGCTCTTTCAAGGCTCCATTCTCTGTTCACACAAACATTTGCTCACACTGTGAGCCTCTAATGGATGTCCTTCTCTCTCCCATCTCCCCAGGGTCAATGCCCCTGCCTCTACCATGTCTTCCTTGATCTGCTAAGATGAGGTCATTTCTCCTTTTCTTAAGTGCTCACGTTATCACACTTTGTTGCATGCCAATGATCCAATTTTGCCTTTGTGTAGGAGCTTTTACATGTCTGACCTATCTATCCATCTCCCTTCTGGATTGTAATAAGCTTCATCCATCAGTGTCCCAATACAAAATATTTTTCTATAACCCCCATCCCCTCCTCCAGAGCCAAATGGCCACGCTGACACAGCAGGAGCAGAAGACCCCCTTGCATGTGGGAGGGAACGCATGCACACCAGCTAACAACCCAGGCCCTACATACCTGCCTTTTCTCAAGGTCTGGTTCTAACAAGGTCAACTGTCTGGAAGAGGGAGCTGTTTGGTGCAGACATCACATGTTGTACCCTTAAGTCATGTCACATGAAAGGCTAGTGCTCCATCCTGCAAACGAGACAAGAATTGAGCTGGCCTTCTTCTAGAAGGGTAACTATAGGAGGGATATGGTAAATGGTAAATGACATACCAGATACTTCTAGGTAGCTTTGGACTCTTGAGTCCCTCCATCTGGTGTGTCCAATGTCATGGCACTTCTTACGCTTATGAGCTGGGTCGACTCTCCAAACTTCATTTATTGACTCAAGGAATTTATTCCAAACCTAACAGCTCTGCTGTCCCACCAGCAGCTGCCTCTGAAGGAAGGGGGTGCCATTCACTTTTCCTCATCTGATCTCCTGCTCACTCTGTCCACAAAGCCTCCCCGATGCAAGGAATGGGCTATTTTTCTTTCTTTCGGACCTCATTCTCAATCTTCTCCGCAGCAAGAAAGGTGATTGGATACTGGGATTTTAAATGGTTTTGTCTGAAAGCCATTAATAATGGAACTGAAATGTCAACACGACTGGTGTTAAGTGGAGAAGATGGCAAGTGGAAATGAACTTGAAAGGAAAGACAGGGGTAGGAATACCCATTGATAACTTGGAAGGGATTACAGAAGTCCCCTGGCTCTGTCCTAATGAATACAAAGGACCACCAGAATGATCCCTGCCACTGTTTGCACAAACTCACCTAAAAACCAGCTTTTCAAAAATGCTTAAGGACATTCTGTTTCTGTACAACTGATTTGATTTGGTTTAGCAAATTTTTTTTTTCCTAAGCATCTAGAGGTAAAATTGAGCTCATCCTGTTTGACAATATTCACCACATTTAAATCCCCAGAGCCTGAGGCAATGAGGTTTTACTGCATTTCGGAACAGAGCCCTGGTGTATAAATTCTGCAGTGGCTAATTTCACTGTATTCTATGTTCTCTGTAACAAGGCTGTAAGAAATAAATAAGCAGAGATGGGTTTGAGGCTCTGAGGCTTCGTGCGCTATGCTGGAGTCCCTCCCTGCCTCCGCCCAGGCTGCCCTGCTTGGTTTTCACTCCAGGAAACCCTTGAACACAGCATATCCAGGCTCATTGCGATCTTTGAGGATTAAGAGGTCTTTGATTATTCAGAGCGGCAGGTCCTTGGGGAAGACCCAGCGCACACATAAGCTCACCTGGTCCCCAGTTTATATTGTGTGTTACCTGTGGGGAAAATCAGAAGAAACTCGGGCACTATCTCTCATGCTTCCCTATCCTCCCCTGGCTGCCCTGGAGTTGGTTGGTGAGATTTTTCTATCATGCTTTTTTGTTTTGTTTTGTCCCTGGCTAGTGCTAAAGGGTCTTTGTTTCCCATCTGTCTCCTTCACATCTGTTTTATGTGTATATATCTTCTGCTTCATAGCTTCTTCCTCATTATCTGAGATGCAACCCCTTCCCAACACGCCCATCCTCCACACACACATACATACACGCACACGGATCTCTACTTACCTCTGACTTCGAACCCCTGGCCTCCTCCTTGTCAGGGGGTAGCTACATGCTTGCTCCTGAGTTCTAGAGACAGGCAGGCCCTGGAGATCTCTGTACCAGCCCTCTTATTATGCTAACGAGAGAACCAAGGCCAGGGGGTGGAAGTGGCTCCAAGGGCATAGAGCCCCATGGCAGTGCAGGGTCAGAGGGGGCTCACTCCAGCCTTCCCTGGCCTGGCACTGGCTGGCCATGCTGGGGCAGTGTGCACTCCCCTCCCTTGCCCTCTCTGCCAAAGTCCTCTCCTGGGTCCCTATCTTGTCCATCAGTGACAAACCAAACTAAGCCTCAGAATGGAGCTAAACTCCGCCTTGAGATGGTCCTTCAATGACATGGACCATTGCTTTAAGTCAGTGGGGATTTCAAAGCATTTTTCTCTCAATGACAGAAGTACAGCATGGTCACGGAAAAAACTTCAAACTTCAGCATATACAGTAGAAGGTCAAAGTATCCTGCTTTCAATCTCTTCTTACTCTCCCTAGCCAGAAGTAACCATTTCTAATGGCTTGAGATCATTGTCTATTCACAGATACAAGAATTTGGTTTGGGTGTTGGGGGCGGGGGGAGTTGTATACAGGATCCTGTTATCCATGCAGCTTTTTTTTCCCCTTTGGTATACAACTGACAGATGCCAATGAATTAATCCTAAATAATAATTTCTTCTTAATGCCACCTACCTCTGGGGTTCTCCTCATAGGAATTACAAGTCCTTCCCACATGCTTCCACCCCCCACACACCAAAAAGACAAAACATCCCCTTTGAAACAATATTTATCTTTCTTTCTCTGTACCACTTCTCTGTCTCACATAACACTGTATCTTGGGATATGGATTATATAGTATTGATCCGACAACCTGTTCCAGATCCTACTAGACCATCAGCTCCTTGTGGGCAAGGATACTGTGCACTTTATCCATACCTTTATCCTGAGTCTCCAGGAGGTAGCCTGGTACCTTGTAGACTCCAGTGAATGTTTCCCTAAGTAAATTAAACTGGCCTGGGTGTCCCACACACTGCCCACCCCATGTCCACACCCCCCCCCCAACCTGGTTCTTCCAGCAACCTGGTTCCCCCAGGATGGGATGGAAGAGCAGACAGCTTGGCTTCTGCCCTGGTAGGTGGTGTATGGATGTGGGATGGTGGGGGCTGGGAAAACCTGTCCGTATCACATTCAATAGTACCCACGCCAGTGTTAAAAGGAGGGGGTGGCTTGTGGGAGAAGCCACTTCAGGCTTTCCTCTCAAAGGTTGCCAGAAAAATGAATAAGAGAGTAGGAGTAGTAAAGTCCCTTGGCTTCCAGGGGAGGAGCGTCTGGGGTTTGCCTGGTTGTCCCAGGGCCTGGCTTGGGCAGGAGCTCCTGGGCCTGGCTGCAGACACAGGCACAAAGGGGGCGCTGCCGCCTGGCAGGGCGCCCGCTGCCCTCGGACCAGGCTTCTGCTCCGGGCAGCTGCAGGCCAGGGAAAGCCAGCAGAGCCGAAGAGACAGCAAACGAGGCCAGGAAAGCCACCGGGAGAGCAGCAAGGTGGATAAAAGAGTCCAGGGCTCCCCTCTCACGCCTATACCTCTGACCAGCCTGTCCCTTTTTATGTCAATGTCCCATTTGTAAAGTGGAGCTAGCGGCCTTTGACCTGCATGTGTTGCAGGGCTCCCAAGGGGGTCAGATGAGACAATATGGGAACTTGCCTCATCTTGGGGGAGCACTGCACACGACATGGGGCCCCCAGTTGATAACAAGTGCTATGTGGATCCAAATGCTGTGGTGGCGAGTGCCAGGTGGAGGTCTGACCCCAGGCTTCTTGTCCTTTTTCCCCACCCAGGGCAAGCCTTCTACTCCCGAGTGCTGGAGAACTGCGAGGATGTGGCGGACTTCGACGAGGTAGGATGCCCTGCGGGGAGCTCAAGCCCCAGCCATAGGGGTGCGCTGGCCCCAAATGCCTCCCCACCTCTCCCTTTGCCCAGGAGAGCTGGGTGCAGAGTGACCCAGGCCCAGCCCACAGCCTGCTGCCCTCGGGGGGGATTTTTGTTCTCCAGAGAAAGGGCCCGCAGGTGTTATAGGCTTAAAAGTGAGCCCCCAGGTGCGCCTGGGTGACTCAGTCGGTTAAGTTTCTGCCTTAAGTTCAGGTCATGATCCCAGGGCTTATGGGATCAAACCCCACATCACGCTCCCTGCTCAGCACGGCGTTTGCTTCTTCCTCTTCTGCTCCCACTCCTGCTCCCCCTGCTTGTGTGCAAAATTAATTAATTAATCAATTATTATCTTTTAAAAAGATAAAATAAAATAGTAGCAAGCCCCCAGCCGAGGTGAGGGCCCAGCAGCACAGAAGAGGGGCTTCCCTCCCCACTTCCCTGGGCACACGGAGGGCTCAGGCTAACCCTACCTGGGCTTCCGACAAAGCCAGTCTCATATGGATGGCACTCTTGTGTCTCTAAGAGCTATTGAGGTACTTTTCCCACTGCATCTCCCAAAAAAGCTATTTTTCTTTTGAACCTTGGGCTCAGAGGGTTGAGTGCCCCTGTTTATGGCACATTATCTCATTGTTCCTACTACCCTGCTCTTGTTCTGATGCATGTTTTGTGTGTCATGTATGTGTCATTCTCCTTTATCCACATTCCTTCCTTTCGTCTACAACCACTCTGATGTGTTTAATGTGGAACCTCTGGTTTCCTGTATGTCCTCACAAAATTTGTGTGGCTATCTTGTGAAGATATAACTCATGTTTTAGTTAAATGGCATTGTGTTACATATTTTACTTCACCGAGCAAGATTTTTCAGTTCCATCCACGTTGCTACGCTAATCTGCTGCTTCTCCCTGCCGTACAGAACTCTGTGGGCACATCCAACACACATGAGGGTGTTTGGCCACCCTGGTTTGTCTGGGACCAAGGGGGATCCTGGCACACAGACTGTAAGGGATAAAATGGGAAAAATCCTGGTCAAATTGGGATAAATTGGTCATCCTGCGGATCCTTTACCTAATAATTCCTCCAGAGAGGAACCTCCAACTTGCCTCTGAAACCACATGCAAGGTAATCAGAAGGCAATGAATATTCTTATGCATGTCCTCTTTGGACTTCTGTGAACATTTCTCTAGAGTACACACCAGGATCTGAAATTGCTAGCTCACAGGATATGCTTACTCAGCACGGCCATGGTCTACACTTCTACCAGCAATGCGTGAGGACCCCTGATTCCCAATCCTCATCTACATCTAGTGGTATTCAGCTCTCTGATCTTCACCAGTCTAACAGTGTGCCTCGTTTTTTTTAATAATATATTTAAAGTTTCCTTTTTCGTAAATTGCCTGTTCATATTCTTTTCCCTTTTCCCCTGTTGGTATAGCTAGTTGTCTTTATCTTATTGATTTGCAGTAGCTCTTTATGCATCCAAGATATCAACCCCTTGTTGGATTTCGAGATTGAAATTTCTCTTAGTCCGCCATCTATTAGCTTTGTCCCCTCACTGATTAGAAGTCCTTAATCCCGGTGTGTTTTCAAGTTTTGCTGAAGATATATTTACACTCTTCTAGAGTACAGATATGTTGCCCTACATTTTCTGATTATATAATTGTATTTTTTTTACCTTGCATGTGGTTTTAGAGGGGGCACAGTTTTATTTTTCTCCATATAAGAAACAACTTTTCCTAACATCAATTTGATAAGCAATCAATCATCTCTCTATTTAGGATCTATGTCTTAGCCTTCTATTCTATCCCTTTAATCTGTTTGTTCTTGAACTTTATCACACTGTACTCATTAATATGACATTTTTGTATGTATTAGTATCTGATGAAGCAAGTTCCCTCTGTTTACTCTTCTTTTTAAAGGGTGAACTGTTTGTGGACCTTTATTCTTCCAGATAATTTTTAAATAAGTTTATCAAATCCTTCCAAAAACCAACCGGAATTTTGATTAAGTTCCATTGGATTTAAAAATCAATTGAGGAAGATGTCAATTTTTTATAATATTAAATCATCTACTCAAACTATCCACCTCCCTTTACTGGCATTTTTAAGTTTACTGCATAGAAGTCGTATGATCTTCATTATTTTCTCTTATTATTTTTAAAAGATTTATTTATTTATTTGAGAGAGAGAAAAAGAGAGAGAGAGCACCCAAACAGCTTGGGGGACAGAGAGAGGATATGCAAACAGACTCCCACCGAGCAAGGAGTCCATTGCAGTGCTCGATCTCACAACCCATGAAATCAGAACCTGAGCCAAAACCGAGTCAGACGCTTAACCAACTGAGCTACTCAGGCACCCCAATCTTGATTATTTCCGAGACTCTTTCTGGTTTTATTGTTATCATGAATGGTGTCTTGATTTTGCTACATTTTTTGACTATTGCTGACTTAGAGAAATGCTTTTTTTTCCTTTAGAAGTCCTCTTTTATCTGGCAAACTTGCTGAGGTCTCTGACTTGTTTTTATATTTATGGTTTGTTCTGTTTTGTATATAGGTGATCATGTCATCTACAAAAAGAGGTTTTATCTCTTCCCTTCAGTCCTATCCCCTTATTTCTTTGTTTTTCCATGGAGCATTGACCATGATTCCTAGTTCTATGTTACACAGTAACGGTGATTGGTAGGCATCCTTTCTATGTCCCCAGTATTAAAAGGAATAAGTGCATCTAAAATTTTGTCATCATATATACTTGCTCTAATAGGATCTTACTATTTGTCTAACTAGTTTGCTAAGAGTTTTCATTATAAAACATTGTTGAACTTTATTACAAGTTTCTTCTGCATCTATTGAGACAATCATAACTTTGCTCTTCTAGTATGTTCCATAAAGTATTTCATTTAATAAACTGTTAGATTCAACTAGCAAATATTTTTATGCAGCATTTTTGCAGCTACATTTGTAAAGTTTTCATCATTTGATAATGCATAAAATTTTCTGGAACACCATGCATAAAATAGAGATTTGCTCTTCCTTGACATTTTGGAAGAACCACATGCAATGGCATCTAAGTTTGGATGGTTTAGGGAAGGGGTTCTTCAACCCCCTTTTCAATTTCTTTGTGTCTTCTTGCACCAGTTTTGGATTTCTATATTTTTCTAGACATTTAAACATTTCATCTAGGTTTTCAAATTTATTAGCACCTATTTGATTGTAAAGTTTTTAAATTGTTTTAAAGTATTTTTTGTGCCTATACTGATTTCCCCTTTTGTATTCCACACTGCACTTATTTTTATCATCCTTCTGTTTTTCTTGGTCTTGCTAATGATCTGTTTATCTTATTAATCTTTGTAAAGAACTAGCTTTTGGCTTCGTTAATCTCTTCTGTTGTTCACTATTTCATTATTTCTGCTTTTTTCTTAATTATTTCCCTTCTCCCTGTTTTATTTATTTATTTATTTATTTATTTATTTATTTATTTATTTATTTATTTATTTTGCTCTGTGGCTCTTTTCCTAACTTCCTGAATTGAATGCTAAGCCTGTTATTTTTAACTTTTTTATTTCTTGATAAATGTATTTAAAGATATAAATTTTGCTCGATATTAGCCACATCCTACAAAATTTTATATGTAGTATTTTCATTATCTTCAGCTTTAAACATTTTTTGTATTTCTTTATGATTTTCTTTTAACATATGACATGTTAGAGTCTCATTTTGTTCGTTTCTAGTTTTCTTGCATTATGATCAAAGAGCACAGTCTGTATGATAGTGATACTTCAGAATTTATTGGGACCTTGATTAGGGCCTCTATGCATGGTCATAAATACTCCCCCTGCCTAAAAGGAATGTGTTCAGTGAAGGGTTCTCTATAGAAAACAATATAACTTCAAGCTTTTATAATATAAGTTCAGGCTTCTTAGTTGTACTATTCAATTCTTAACCTTTTTTAAGATTTTATTTATTAATTCATGAGAGAGAGAGAAAGGCAGAGACACAATTCTTCACCTTTTCTGCTCATTTTTCTCTTCTTGATTTCAGTTTCAAAAATGATTGCAATAAAATCTACTTCTACAATTGCTGATTTACATATTTTTCCCTGTAGCTGTCATTTGTTGCTTGATGTGTTTTGAAACTATATTACTAATAAGTTTTATATGTTCATGATGGCTATATCTTCTTATCTACTTTTCTTTTTCCTGGTACTTAATATCCTTCTCTGTCTGATATGATGTTTTTTTGCATTGCTTTCTATTTTGCTAGATGTTGAGATTATGATCTCAGCTAATTTTGGTTCATTTGCCTGGTCTATCTCTTTCAGTTTTTTAATTTTCTTGGTATATCTTTTTTCATGCCTCCATTTTCAGTATTTCTGTGCTATTAAATTCAAGTGTGTCTTTTTAGGGCATATATTTGTAGATTAAATTTTCTTTCCCACTAGGAGACTGCGTTTTGATTAGTTTCATCCATTTACATCTATTCTAATTGCTATTTTGATTTTTATTTCTACCACCATCTTATTTTATATTTTCCATTTGCTGTCCTTTTTGTTTGTTTGTTTTCTTTTCCCCTTTCCAGCTTTCCATGGAATAGATCGGGTTTCCTTTTGTTAAGTGAAAAGTTATACATTCTATGTTTTCAAGGTAGTCACCCTTCCTTGGTCCCTGTTGATAGCTGGAAAATAAATCAGTAATTATAATTCCCCCATCGTGGCAAGTATTATAATACTCTCTCTCCTAAGCCTCTTTGATTTCCCTACCTCAGCCCACACTGTCTAGATTATACAATTTTCATTCCAGGTTCTTATGAATGTGTGTTCTCCTTTTCTTTTTATTTGCCCTAGCCTTCTTTATCTTTTTTGAGGACAACAAAAGTCTTCACCAAGATATCTAATCACCTTTTCTTCTCCTATCTCCTGAAGCATCTCTTGGCACTGTTTTTCTTTTTATTTGAGTACTTTCTCTAAAAGCCATTTCAATTTGGGTCTTTGCATAGCCAACCCTCTAAATCTTTGTAAATCTGAGAATAGTTTCTTATTTCTTCAAATTTGAACAGGACTTTCTAGATATAAAATTCGAAGCTCAAAATTCTTTCCTTTACTTCAGAATAGCAGTGCCTGTTGCTGTTGAGAAGTCTGAAGGCCATCTGTTTCTTGTACCTTCAAGTGGGATCTTTTCTTTTTCCCTGGGGGAGAAAAAAAGTGTAATTCTTTTATCTTGATATTCTCAAATTTTATTATAATGTGTCTGACTGTGGGGTTCCTTATTGCTCCCGTTTTGCACTACTTTGTGAGCTCTTTTCAAAGCCAAGGCTTTTCATCTTTCATTTATTATAGCAAATTCTACCTCCATTTTTTCCCAAAGGTTCCTTCCATTCAGTTTTTATATTGTTCACTTCTCTCCGACTCCTGTTATCAGATGCCGCTACTTGCACCTCTAACTGCCATTTCTTTGCTTTTATATTTTTATAAAAGGGCCTATCAGTCCTTTCCTGCTTTTTTCTGAGTTCTTCAAAATGATCTTCCGATTGACTAATTTGTTCTTTCTTTCTTAGTATCCCTTGTTTTTGTTTTATATTGCTAATATACGTCTTTATGGTCCATTTGTTCTAATGATCCTGCCCTTGTGATATATACTGCTCAGGATGTTGTCTTGCCTGTAGAAGAAATGTCTCTCCAAGTGTTTGTTTACCCAGTTCAAGTGCCCCTGGGATCAGCTACCCTGTCTGCTGACCAGTCTGGGGAAGCATCAAAACCAGCTGTGTCAGGCCCTAGGGGTTGAAAGCACCAGGGGGACCCCAGTCACCACAGAAACAGGCAAAGTCTCCTATCTAACCCTTTAAGGAGAAACATGGTGGCCAGCAAGCAGGCTAGATTTTTAACAAACTAGTTTTGAGGTTTCACTGAGAGGAGGTCCATGAACACCTATCTTGGCTGCTCCCCAGCCTCCGCCAGGGAGCCTCCAACCTCCCCAACACAGATCAGCTCAAAGAGGCTTTGGTCTCTTGTTTCTCACAGTTGTTTGTCTGTTTGTGTGTTACTTACTAGAATCTGTATTTCCCTCTTGCTTCTAGAGTTTCTCCAGGGTTGACTTTGGGGTAAGAACCAGCAGTCCTAAGTTACCATCGTGGCATGAAACAGAAGCTCTGCTGTGACCCCCAGAATAGCTTACTCCTTCCTTCTTGGGCTTTGCTTCTCACCTTTGGCTCAGCTGGCTGGAAGGGCCTCATGGAAGACTATTTGTGCCCTTTGAAGCTGGTATTTAGCTGAGCAGCTACCAGGCTGAGGGGCCACCCAGAACCCCTGTCTCCTCCTCATGTTGGGCCCATCCCACACAGTGTTGCTGTGTCTATATGCCCACAGCTGCAGGCACAGGGAAGCAAGGCCTTGGCCTTCTCTCCTGCACTCAAAAGTAACCACTGACCATCACTGCCAGCAGGCTGTGCCCTCCACAAGGACAGTTCTGTTCTAGACATCTTCCACCCCTGGCTGTGTCACTTTCAGTTTGTTTCTAAGCCTCTGTTACCCATGTGTCAAGTGAACCCAATGATAGGTATGATGAATAAAATGAGGGATGATGGGGATGATGGAACCATGGCTCCCTACTATGCCAGCATCTTGGCCTTGGGCTTACCCCACTACGCAACCTATGCTTCCCTCCCTTCCCCTTTACATCAGTCGGTGCCCGAGAGGAGGGGTTGGTTGAGTGAAGACACTGGATCACTCCCTCACAGTCCTGCTTTCCTGGGCCTCTGCCTCTGATCATCCAGGCAGAGCATCTGACTCTCTCCTTCTCATCAAGTCTCCCAGGGGACTTGTCCACCCAGGCCTCAGCCAATGAGCAACCTGATGCCCCTTCCAAGGGCGCTGCCACACCTTTCCATTAACTGCACCCCGGGACACCTGAGCCACAGGTATACATGACATTCAAAGTTAATCACCGTGTCCTTCCTCTTCCCAATGCTGCCCAACATGGGGCGAGTGGAGAGGCAGTCCCTGCTGGCCCCAAGAACAAGCATGGGGCCACATTCTGAGTGCCTCTTGTCTGCCAGGCTAGGATACCCCAGAGGGGGAAGCAGGCTCAACAGCGCATGAGGATCCATGTAGGAACTTGGGCATGGAGGAGCCTCTGGTTCCATGGTTGGGGGGGCGGGGCTCAGAAGCCAGGGAGTAGTAAGCAAAAGCACATGGCCAAAGTTGGAGAGTTGCCCCAAGATGGGGAGAAGTGGTCCTCACCTGGGAAAAGTTCTACTGATTCGTGAGCTGCCTGGGAAGTTTCTGGTGGTTGCAGTGGGGAACCGACTGGCACTTCCTGGAATGGGGGCCAAGGATGCTAAATGACTTGCAAAGCTCAGGCCCTCCCACACTGTGGGGACTTGCCCCTCACTTCCCCGGGGGAGCCCCATCTGACAATCATGGTGGCAGCTTTGAGCAGCAGCATTGCTTCCTGAGCAATCCTCTTCCATCCAATCTCCACGGCAACCTACAGATGATGAAGCTCTGGCTCAGAGAGCATGTATCCTTCCCAAGGGCCGTAAGTAGCAAAGCCAGCATTCTAAGTCCATGCTTCAATTAGGTTATAAACCCATTCCAGAGGCAGCAGTAGGAAGCTGCTCCTGGGCCTGACCCCCACCACCGTTCAAGGCCGTGTATGTCTTCCATGTGCCCTGCCACCACTCCTCCCTCTGAGGAGTAGCCAGCAGTCTAGCAATGACTGACCAGCAGTGCACCCCCACAAAGCAGGGGAGGCAGCCCTCCACCCCCTGCTCAAGGAGGGCCCAGGGGCCTGGGTCTGCTCAGCCCTCAAAGAGGGTCTGAAACTGCACCTGTGCTTACACCTGCCTCCCCAGACTGGAGTAGACAAATCCTAAATTTCCTCGCTGGTCCCTGAAAGAGACAATCTACCTGTGGTTCCAGAAGAAGCTTGGAAAAAGCATATCATTGGCCCCTGGCAAAATTTCTGAAGGCCCTTTTGCTTTTCAGAAAGTCTCTTTTCTCATGTTTACTGTGCCCAGGGCCCTCAGGAACCAACTCAATGAGCTACAAAGAGCACTGGCCTGAGAGTCCTGAGAACTGGTCTACGGTCCTCCCTGAGACATTAACAAACTCCATGACCTTGGGCTGGCCACTCAACCTCTGGACTTCAGATTCCCCTTTTGTAAAATGGGGATAAACTCCTTGCTCTGCCTGCCTTTCAGGACAGTTGCGTGGCTGAAAAATGAAATAGAAGACAAGATAGCAAATGTCTCTCCCTTCTCTGCTCAGACAAGGGTGAGAGGGACCGCTGCAGGCTGGCCTGAGGAACCTGAGTAGGGAGGAGGTGGCCTTGGAAGAAAGACAATTCTTCAGACAACAATGGGTGGAAACAGAACCTGGATGTGGTGTCTCCTTTCCCTGAGATTGGAACCTGAGCCCCTGCATTTAACCTACAGCTCTAGAGGAGGAGGGAGGGGGGAGGGAGGGAGAGAGAGAGAGAGAGAGAGAGAGAGAGAGAGAGAGAGAGAATGGCATTGTACCAGGCCAGCAGCTAGCAGAGGCCCCTACCCTGGGGGAAGGAGAGTAGTCCCCACACTGAGCCCACCCTAAGCCAGTTTGATTTGGCTCCAAGCCAGGAGCAATGTGGACCGGACTCCAGAGGTGAGGCCACAAGAGCAACAGTACTTGTAGGAATAATAAGAAGAGCAGCTGCTATGTAGTGAGCACCTAGTGTATGGCAGGATGGGCTGAGAACGTCACACAAGCATTATAACTCACTGGGTTAGAATCATTCCAGGTGATAAGTAGCCACAATCAGGGTTTGAACCCAAGTCTATTTGATTCCAGCACGTACGGTCACTTGCAAAGTGAACCTGCCTTCAAGGGGCTCAGTCCAGTGGGGAGAGGGACCCAGTACAGTCAAAGATGGACCACAGGTCTTCTGAGCCCAGAGGAGGGAGAAGTCATTAGCCTGGGAGTGAGGAGGCCAGAGGCTGGCCTCACCTGCCCACCTCACTTGTACCTGGAAGTCATGGGCTCTGAGCTCCATGGGGCTAGGAATGCACCTGTCTGGTTCATCAGTGGCCTGGCCCCCAGCACAGGGCACAGGAAATATTGCCAAGTGAAAGAATGAACCAAAGAATGAACCTAACTTGAATCTTGGGTCTTTAAATTCCCAAGACAACCCCTTTCCATTGCATTCTAAAGCTTTGCAACACATTCCAATTTCCTCTCCAGATCTGGAGGACTGTCCCTTGCTGATTTAGGATATTTCCAGACCTAGTCAGTGAGGAAGCTCGAATAATCCAGGTCATCCTCCAGCTCCTCAGGGAAACCTTTCCTTGGGTCCTAGATCTCTGGGGCTGATAGGATACAGAACCCTGCCACCCGGGTCAGCACCTGCCAGGTCAGGGCCAAGGCTCGGGCTGGCGAACTAGGTCACTGCTCCTCATTCCCAGGGATCCTGAGACCCCTATTCTGAAGGGAGGTCCTCCTTTCCTCCTCCAGCCCCTAACAGTTGCTGCCTTACTTCTGCCAATGTTCCTATCATGGTCGCAATTTCGGGTCTCCTGCAGAACCAAGAAACGCCCCTGCCTCCTGTACTGTCCACAGTGCCATGTACAAAACCTGGCACAAGGAAGCACTCAATAAACCCAGAAGGTGTTCAGAAAACATTTGCCCCTGAATGGGGTTTGCTGGTTGGTGACATCTTGAGTGACAGTGTTTGGCTTAGCTACTATCTGAATCCCCTAGAGTGTTTGGAGGCTGGCAGGGTAAAGAATCTTAAATGCTGCATGGATTCCCTTGGCCCAGTCTCTAGGCCACCAATGTTCAGAGCACCTCAGAAACAGAAAGCACAACTTTCAGCTGTTGTGGCCACAGGAAGAAAGTCAGACTGGTACCTTCTCAGGCTGGAGAGAGGCCCTTTGTTCCCAGAAACCTCCTGTAGTGTCTGCAGCAGCATCCCCAAGAATGCCAGGCTTCCAGAACTCTGGCTTCCAGAACTAACAATACAAGAAGAATCACTACGATAGGCCACCATGTTGGTCATACTCTCACCCTGGGCCAGGTTCCGTGCCGGCGCATTGCCAGCCTCACAATAACCCCAAGAAGCAGTACTGTGACCCTCACCTCCACTTCACAGAAGAGTAAGCTAAGGTGTGGAGAGATGAACTGACCCACCCAAGCTCACTCGCCGCCAGCCCAAGCAGCCATTTTGAGGCTCATTTGTTGAGTACCTACTGTGCCAGGTGTAGGGAGACCTCTGTGGACAAGACAAAATTGGACCTGCCCACTCTGCTCATGCTCTGAACTACTCTGAGAGCAATAGTCAAGGTATCTCTGGAGTTCTTGGGGCAACAGAAGGAGAAGGAGCAAAGCATCGGTGTGTGGAGAGACAAGGCCCAGGGCATGGAGCCCAGCTCTGCCACTGATGTCAGGCCTCCCCAACACAAGCCTGACTCTTAGAGAGACTGCATGGGGGAGTGTCACAGTTATCTAGAGCTGTGGAACGTACTACCCCGTTCTCCACATTCTAGGGTTTCCCATGATTCTGTGGTTGGCTGGGCTCAGCTGGGTAGTTCTTCCACAACCAGCTGGAATACCTGGCGTGTCCCTGTGGCCTTGGGTTCTCCAGGACCTCTCTCCACGTGGTCTCGCCAGCAGGGTAGCTTAGACTTCTTTACCTGACAACTGACTTCTGAGAGGCCCTGCTCTTATCTCAACTACTAAGCTACATTACCACATAATAGCTGAATTACTTTGGACAAATTCGTTCTGAGCCTCAGTTCCATCATCTGCAAAGTGGGGATTAAATTGTATAATATACGTAGAGTGTGGAGCCAATGCCTGGCACACGATCAGCACTCAAGAAATGAACATTTTGGTTGCTGTCAATCTAGGATTGTCAGAGCCACAGACTATCTCTGAGATTCAACCTCAGCTAATCTCCAGCTTCAGGAGAAGGTGCAGTGTGGTGGGTCAAGATCTGAGCTAAGTATCAGGAGCCTTGAGTTCCAATCCTGCCTCCACCGCCACCCAGCTGTGTGTCCTGCAACACCTCTCATACCCTCCACATCCCCCTGTGTGAAAGAAGCATGTCTCGGCCATATGCTGTGAGCCTGGGTTATTAGCAAAGAGAGCTCTGAGAAGTACCTAATTCTACCCAGATGTGCTCTGTGGGTTCTGAGGGGGAGTGCACAGGCCCAGGAGCTCCTGAGCCCCCAAACCTCCCCTGTGGTCTTCCTGTGCTCTCTATACATCAGTACACATCTCCCCAACTGGTGGAAAGGAAGTAACAACAAAAAGGAGCAGACAATGAGAAGAAACAACCTTTTTTTTTTTTTTTTTTCTGGTAAAAGAGAAACGGGAAATAAGCAGACCAAGGCAGAGAGGTGGTCAGAAAGTGATGGCAGGAGAGGGAGAGGCGGTGCAGGGTCAGGGAGATGAGAGGGTCAACTCCAAACAGGTAGAAAGTCCCCACAGGGAAAAACCAAATAAAATAAGTCATGCCTCTAATTTTCCTTGAAAGGACTTCTGCTGATCCTTTGTGTTCACTTCATCCATGTAACTGCTCGACACCCCTCCCTGACGGCACCACTTCCACAGTGACCTCCTTTTCCTCCTAGTCTTTCTCTCCTTCCAAAGTCGAGACCCCACCCACACACTCTCAGGGGGGAGCAAACACCCACCTGCTTCATCCCCAGGAAATGCAAAGCTCAGAGGCTCCACAGGCCTCTTCCCGCAGCACTATGGCTGGTGAGTTGGGCCTTCACGAAAGAGCTTATTTCCCTGCAGCTCAATTAAAAGCAACTTCATTAAGAAAACCACACACTCAGCCAAGCTGGAGGCATCCAGACAGCAGGAGCAGAAGCGCACTGAATGAGGCCTGCGGGCCAGGGCCTCCAAAGTCCTCCCCAGACCTGGCTCAGAACCCTCTCCCTCCATGGCCTTCACCCTTCTTGGACTGCTTCCTCCTCTCTCACCTGCTCACTCCAGCTGGCCCCTCCCTGGGACTGAGGAGAGTGACATAAGGCCATTTTCCTGAGACAGGCCCTGTCCGCACCCTGTAATGTCTTGCCAAGCTGGCCTGGTGCCCCCCAAATGCCCAGGTTCCCAATCTGGGAAAAGGGCGCTTTGCAATGGCTTGCAAGGCCAGCTCCCAGAGGGCCCCCCCTGGGTCTGCTCGGCCACCACCCACAGAGTTCTCTGAATCATGTTCCTTCTAGAGGCCTGGCTTCTCTGTGTATGAAACAGAACACGGGAGCAGCCTTTTGAGTTATAGTAAAGACTAAATGAATTAGTGAATCTAAAGCATTCAGACCTTTGCATAACAAAAAGTCCTTTATAGGGGCGCCTGGGTGGCTCAATCAGTTGAGCATCTGCCTTTGGCTCAGGTCATGATCCCGGTCCGGGGATTGAGCCCCACATAGGGTTCTCTGCTCAGTGGGGAGTCTGCTTCTCCCTGTCCTTCTCCTTGTGTTCTCTTGCTCTCTCTGTCAAATAAATAAAATCTTTAGAAAAAAATTCTCTATAAATGGCAGTTATTAGTAAGATTACTATCGTTACTACTTCTTTCTAGCCTATCGGCAGTCTGGATTCAGTGGGTATGAAAATGAAACAAATTTAAGTCACTGCTTTCCACCTGTTCTGTCAAAATCCCATTGCTCCCATCTCTTAGCGGCATGTGAGCAGACCTCAGAGCTTTCTGGTCATCTTCAGTTACTCATGGTCCTGTCCAGAAAGGTTTGCTGTCCAGGCTGTTCCAGTCTGGCATCTTCTCTGGGCCTGGGCCTGGGCCTGGTCTTCTCGCTTCTGTCCGGCTTGTGGCTCCAAACATGGATACCTGCTCAGGCCCTCCGCATCCTCTTCCCGCACCAGCCTGGGGTGGTGGACATGGTCTGATTCGGGGGGGGGGGGGGGGGGGGGGGGGGGCACCGCCCACTCTCTGTGGTGGGGCAGCTTCTCTGGCGAGCTCCAGCCAGCTCTGGAAGCTGTCAGCACGGCCGACCTGCGAACCCTGTCTGTCTGTCTCATAGAGCACCGTGTGGGTGGGTTCTGCGGGGAACCTGAGCGGCCCACCATGTAGTAGGGATTTCCAACTGAGGACTTGACCCCACCCCACCTCAACTCCAGCCCTGGGTCACCCAAGCTGAGGACCCCTCCCCTGGAGGGCAGGCTTGCTGAGCCTGGCTGCCCTTCGTAGCACCCACTCACTTGGCCCCACAGAGCAGAAATCACACACTTGACACACACTGCACTGGCACTGTCAGGCTCCTTATGGCCATGGTGCCTCACGGGTCTCCCTAGAGGTCTGAGGGACAGACCAATCAGTCTACTGCCCGGCAGATGTGACTGGCAACTTGCATGCCAGGCCTCCCTTCCTGCCAGTGCCTTAACCTCTCTGAGCAATTCTCCTAGGAAGGGGACACAGAAATGCCTGAGATGTGACTGTTGCCACCGTTCCCTTTCCCAGTCTTCTTCATACCCCAGAAAGAAGAAGGGCTGGGATGGGGGTAGCAGGCCTTTGAAGAAGCCCTGAGGCAGCTGCCCGGTTCTGCCTATTGGCAGCTCTTTTCAGAGGATGGGTACTTAGCACCTCTAGCCTCTATTTTGGGCCCTCATTGCCATTTCTAGGACATCAGGAAAAATCCCACTCAACTTCCTACTCATCATTATTATCGATTTAATAATGAAGCCAAGATAGAAGTGGGGAGGGTAAATATAGAAACAGCAT
Organism: Canis lupus baileyi; assembly: GCF_048164855.1. Lineage (NCBI taxonomy): Eukaryota > Metazoa > Chordata > Mammalia > Carnivora > Canidae > Canis > Canis lupus. Next base: position 44,610,408 of record NC_132849.1, read on the forward strand.
GTTGGAGACAGGCTGCCTCTCCTCTGTGGACCTGACCCTAATAACACCAAACAGCTAAAATCTGTCCCCAGAGTTAACATTGCCAGGGTGAGGGGTGATTTGACCTGAATGGGGGAGCCCAGGACCTCTCGCTTAGACTGACCAAAAAGATTCTGGCCAGAGAGAGCTGGAAGCTTATAACTCCACTCAGCACACAGCAAAAACTGAGCCTATGCCCACAGTCCTTGCTGTTACCCTGGAGCCCACTCCATCCTGGCTGTGCCACCCACTCCTGAGTGCACCCCAGGAATTAAGCTGAGAGTCAGAAGTACTGGTTAGGCCCAGGTTCTTGCACTCACCCCATGACCTTGGGTAGGTCACTGGACGTCTCTGAGCGCCATCTTTGAAAGAGGCATGGGTCACAATACCCATGTTACAAGGTGGTGGTTGGAATTAAATGAGATTTTCAGTGGGAACTTTATCCCTGTGGAGCACTGGGCCGAAGTGGAGGGCCACCCTACCAGGGATCTGCCTCCTAAGCCTCAGCCCCCCACCCCCCCGCCATCATTTCCATCTAAGGCCACAGCTGTCTCTCTCTCCCTAGACCTTCCGGTGGCCAGTGGCCAGCAACATCGACAGCAATGAGATACTCGAGATTCAGATCTTCAACTACAGCAAAGTCTTTAGCAACAAGTAAGTGCCGGGTGGGAGAGGTGGGGCCTAAAGGGACTGGGGCCCTGCCTTGCTCCTTGGGCTGCCCTCTCCTTTGGGCTTTAAAGGGGACTCACACCCACAGCCTACCCTGGATTGACTGTCAAAGACCCCCTTCCTGGCTCTCTCATGTTGTCTCTCAGAGTCCCTCTACCCTCTCAACCATTGTCAGCCAAGAACCCCATACCCTCCCATTCGCTCCTTTTGTCCCCAGCTCCATCTCAGTTTTCTGTCTCCTTCTTTAAGTCTTCTGCTTTACCCCATCACAGTAACCCAGCAGAGGAGTTAACAGAATGGCTGATAATATACTTCAATAGATCATCTACCGCCTTGAGGGCAAACTTGCCAAACTGCGGCAGTTTGATGTAGTAGTTTGGGAACCAGGAAAGCCTGATTGCAGATTCCCAGTGCAGCCATCTACTGTGTGACCCAGAGCTGGTTACATAACCTCTCTGAGTTCAATCTACTCGTTTGTACGAAGTCTAAGTATATACCTCGAAGGAAGCTGTAAGAATTAAATGAGATAGATATCCATTCATTTATTCATTCATTCATTCCCCATATGTTTATGAAGTGCCTACTGTGTGTCAGGCACTGAACCAGGTGCTGAGGATAGCAAGTGCCTACCCTCGTGGAGCTTACATTCTTCAATGAAGCACACCTGCCACATGAGCACTATCACTACTAAAGGTTTAGTAAAAGTAGTTCCCATCCATCTGTCTGGGCAATAAGCAGAACTCAGATTTGAGCAATCTGGAATGGTGGCTAAATATAATAAATGTAAAGTCCTGTTTGGAGATTCAGAACCAATTGCTTTTATACCAGCTAGAGGGGGTCATGGATGAACAGTAACATGTCCAGAAAAGCATGGGGATATTACTTGCTGAGAGTGCAGTATTACTCATTAGTGGGAGGAGATTACAAACAAAAGAAAATCTGACCTAATCCTAGGTCATATTAATAGAAGTATAACAATCAGAACAGGGGTAGGGGATGAGGGTTCCACTGGCCTCATGCTGGCTGGAAAGGATACCAGTAGGCAGCGCCTTGGATTGCCAGGGGAAGCGACTTAAATCTGATGAGGGGATGAGAGCCTCAAGGAGAAAACCACAGAGGACATGGATATCCTTCCATCTATCCATCACTTCCATCCATTCATCCTTCCATCCATCTTTCTGTCCATCCATCCTTCCATCCATCCTTCCATCTATCCTTCCATCCATTCATCCTTCCATTCATCCTTCTGTCCTTTCATCCTTCCATTCATCTAACCATCCATCCACCCATCATCCATCTATCCACTCTTCCAGTCACTCATCAAACATTCACTGAGCAAATATTCTGTACCAGGCAGACACTGTGCTGGAGGTACTGAAGTGAGAGATTAAGTCACCACACCTGTGCCCTCAGAAGGTTTTCTGCCATTTGGAACAGGAAAAGAGATGTGTGCCCAGAGGCAGGACCAGGACCAGGTTGCATTGCTGGGAGACAGCAGACAGCTGAAAGGTAGCCAGAGCTCTCAAGCCAGTGAGCTGCTGGGAAGTAGTGAGCTCCTCATCACTGGGAGAGGCCAAGCAGAGAGTAGACCACAATGTTGTGGAGGGGATTTTTGAACTGGGGTGGGCTGAACCACACAGGCTTCAAAGGTTTTTATTGGGAGCCCATAACATCTCAGCTGAGCATGGGGTGTGGGCATTTTAGGCCTCCTGGCAGGACCAGAAGGGAAGATGTTTAGGGCAGAGAGGCAGCCTCTTGGCTTGTTGGGGTATCACATCATTCAGGCAGCTGCTATGACATCCATAAGAGAGGTTATGAGATACCTCACCAGGCGTCCCCAAGATGAAGCAAAACTTTCTTCCCTGGGGTGAGAGATTGGGTGATCTGTGAGTACAGGAGAAACAAGAACAGGAGAAGGGCCCAGACACAGACCAAAGTGGGGGAGGAAAAAAAGAATTGGAAGCTGAGGGCCAGGAGAGGCATCCAGGCACCCCAGCAGGGACCCACATGCAGGTTTCAGAGCTTCCGGGAGCCTCAGCCAGGGTAACCCTTGTGCACAGATGAGGAAACTGAGTCTCAGAGAAGATACTGAGAACACTGGATGGTAGCAGGGCTAGTGCTAGGATGCCTATCTTCCTTCTCCCTTTCTAATCCTGGACCTCCCAGAAAACCAGGGTATGTGAGCAGTGATTATGGAAACCACTGACACGAACAAGATTGGTGTACTGTTTACAATGAAAGCCGCTAGACAGTCACAGAAATGCTGGAAACCCTTGGAAACATCAAAACTCCTACTATAAACAAATCAGAAGTATTTGTTAAATTGGGAAATTGAATATCATCCCAGTGAATACATTGAAACTTCAGACTTCAATTAGTTGTTCTGAAATGCCAACAAGAGAGAGCCAGAGCAGGGGAGTCCCTAACCTATTTCTCCCCTTCTTCCTCTTTCCCCACCCTCCCTTCCCCCTACTTAAGAAGCAAGAAACCCCTCCAGGGCAGGTCTGGGCCTGCTGGGAAAGGGTCCTCTTATTTTCTTGGAAAGGATGGAAAAATGGAGTGGCCATCTCGAGGACAGCACAAGGCCCATCCAGACACAGGCCAGCTTGGGGGTTGGAGTGGGAGACAGGGTGCTTGGAGTCAGATGGGGCTCAGGTCTCCCCACCCTGGAGTTGCCAGGCTCCTTCTCATTGGGCAGCTGAGCGGAGGGGGAGCCTCTGGGATTTACACTGAGCTTAGGAGCCACCAGAACCACACCTGCGCTTGGGACAGTGCCTGGCCACTCGCAGGTCCCCGCTTATTTTGTGGAATGAGTGAAGGAATAAATGCCCCCATGGGGTCAGGAGGCAGAGGGTGTGCAGGCTGGAGCAGTCTGGAAGCAGAAATTCAAATGGTCCTTCTTCTCCGAAAAGTTTAGGACACTCCAAGGTGACAGCCAAGTCACGTGGCTGATGCTTTTGGGGAAACTGAGGTAAAGGAAGCTGGTATGAGAAACAGAATTTATGGGCCTGATCTCATCACCACCTATCTCAGAGAAAGAGACTTGTTCTAGAAGCAGAAGGTGGCTTAGAAGCTGGGCCCTGACCCAGTGGTGGTAGGGGCTGCCAGGAGGATGAGACATGGTGTGAAGGAAGAGACCCCAGGAGACGCCAGGTCTGCCCAGCCTGCCTTGAAAAGGTCCTCCTTCAGGAACCTTGGGCCTCCTGTGAGGACAAGGTGTCAGGTCCAGAGGATCTGGGGTGTCCCCCTTTCCAGTCCGGAACGGTTGATGAAGAATGGCCTGATGGAAGTGCCAGTTTCCTGGGACTTCTGAATAATTCAGGAGCCAGGAGAGCAGTGGTGGCCTGACCAGGCCTTGGGCACTTGACACGGGCTCCCAGGGGAAAGCAATGAATTATTGACAGGCCCTGGCGCCTGGTTGCCGCTCTATTGTGGTCATTCTCTGGGCCCATCCATGCCTGACGCCCCCCTCCCTGCTGCCCCAGCTCAGCCCACCTGGCCACTCTGGGGAGGGGGGGCAGCCAGCCTCCCCCGCGGCTGTGGGCTCTTAGGGGATGCCCTCTTTGTGATGGGCAGTTTCAGTGGGCCACGTAAGAGAGGCTATCAGAAGACAAAGTCAGGTCCCATCTCCTTCACCTAACTTGGGAAAACTGAGGCCCAGCAAGGGTCCTGGCTCAGGATCACACAGCAGGGGCAGGGCAGAGCTGGCCTTCAGCTCAGACCTCCCGACCCCCAGGCTCCTTCCCAGAGGACAAAGGGCCTCACACCTCCACTTTCCAGAGAAAGGCCCCTGCTGTCTGAGGGCTTAGGGGCACACCCTGCCTGGTCACCCCAGGCCCCACCCTCCCAGGCAGCTCCTCCCTGCTGACCCACCCCAAGGAGAAGAGGCAACAGGCAGACCTCACTGGGTGTGTAGCCAGGGTGGGCAGGGAGGTCTCCGGGGTCACCACACAGGCCCGAGCTGGGGCTTCCTGCACCAGCTCCCTCCCTAAAGGAGGGAGGGCTGTGGGGGGCATCTTGTGGGAAGCTATATTAGCACACCTGTTCTAAAGCTTTGTTTTCACAGCAAGCACACCCTGGTTTTGCTTAGATGGTACATTTTGGATGGACCTGTTAAAAAAAAAAGCTTTATAAAAATGCTTTTCTTCATACTTTACATAAGACTGAGATCATCTCAATCATCCATAAATAAAATAAAAACACTGGTTTTTATTTTCATTTGGAAGAGGTTGGGGGAAACTTTCAGAAGTGAAAGCCCCCCAGCCAAATTATCCCCTGGGTTCCAGGGTCCCAGCCCCACCCTCTGGGCCTCAGACAGACCCCTGGCTCTGTGAGGCTGCACATCTGCCCCCGGAGCCTACCCTGCAAGGAAGACCTTCAGACCAGCACCCCGTGGGCCGATAGCACCCCCTCCCTTCCTGAAGTCAGTGGAGGGAGGACGGGAGGGCCTCTGAGCGCAGCAGTGTCAGAGGAGTTTCACTTGAGTGCTCTCACTGCCTCCCAGTAAAGCAGGTAGTAGCACCTCCTTTGAGGAGACGGAAAAAAGCAGGGCTCAGAGAGGTTGGAGAGCTAGCCTAAGTCACACAGCTGTCTACAGGGCCAATCCGCTTCTGCCTGACTCCAGGGTCCAGGCTCTTTCTGCTGTCTACACTGCTCCTGTTAAGGATGATGGCATCCAGTCTGTGTGTGGACAAGGCTTAGACCAGGGCGTGAGGAGTGGGGAGTTTGCCAGGAGGTGGGCCACATAGCAAGTGTGGTTAAAGCAGTGAGAACAGCGGTGGAGTAGCGAGAGGCCCATCACAGAGCGTCTAGCAGGGGTGGAGGACATGCTGGGCAAGCCTTCCTCTCAGGCCCTCCAAGTCTAGGGTCTGAGACTGACCTCAGTTAGCACTTGTGGGGGAATGGCTCCATCCTGCCCCCTGGGGGTGTCTTGTCACATTGCAGCGTCTCTGCAGATCCTTCCTCTGCTGTGCTGGGGCAGCTCCCAGGAAAGATGTGCCTGAGGGTCGGCACTCAGCAGGTGCTCAGTGGGTCCTACTAGAACTAAAAGGACCCATTGGCAAAGGGCAGCAGCGGACAGGGATCCCAGCCGGCATCATCAGCGTTACTTGGAAACTTGTCAGAAATACCTATTCTCCGGCCTCAGACTCCGGGCAGCGGCTGGGCCCGTGGTGACCTGGAGCTGGCTCTTACCAGCTCTAAGGGCAGATGGTGCACATCTGCCAACTCGGGGTTCAGCAACCGTTGGAAGCTTGCACTCGGCCGTTGGTGGGAGTACTGACACCACAGAAACCGGCAGGAGCCACGGGTCAGGACTGTTCTTCTCCACGGCCAGTGAGTTGCAAACAGTTCCCGGCACAACCATGGATGGGCAGGTCCCAGTCATCCATGTTTTAACGAGCCCTCCGGAAGATTCTGTTTATCCTGAAGTTTGAAAGCCACTGATTTAAAACCAAAAGAAGTGAAGCTGCCAAAAGACCCGTATTTTTCCTAACTATAGTCTGTTGTTAGAATGTCTACACAGTGCAGAGGCTGCAAGCCCACTGCCTCCTTGTGTCATAAAGACAAAACCAAGACTCAAGGGCAGCTGCTCCAGGTCCCATGACCCCATCCCAGCATTTCTCCTCTGTGGGCACTGCCCAAGCCAGGGAGAGGCTGGGACGCAGCCAGAAGGGAGGCCTCCGCTGGGCTGGGTCTTAGAAGCACCCAGAAGCAGAGTCGGGCTTTCCAGTGGAGGAATGGCGTGGAGCGTTTTGCCCTCGAGGAGGCAGGGCAGCTGGTGGATAGGGCCCTGAGCTTCAGAGGGAAGCATTTCCTATTTGTCCTCTCTGGCTGCTCCCACCACTTCCTCCCCTCACACAGATGGGAGGCCTTTTATTTCCCCTCAAGATTTATTTATTTATTAGAGAGAGAAAGCATAGTGGGGAGGGGCAGAGGGAGAGAGAAAGAGAATCCCAAGCAGACTCCAATGCAGGGCTGGATCCCACAACTCTGAGATCACAGCCCAAGCCAAAACCACAAGTTAGCCACTCAACTGACCGTACCACCCAGACACCCCAAAGGAGCATACTTCTAGCAAAACCATTTCACATTCTATGTACATAAAAAGCCATTTCTCACCTACCAGATGGTAATAAATTAAAATTTATATTTTTACTTTTTAGGCTAGGTAACTTATAAACCACATTTATTTCTTATAGTTCTTTTTTACTCTTCCTTTTTTGTTGTTTGTTTTATTCATTTATTTTAATTTTTAAAAATATTTATTTATTTATTCATGATAGACATAGAGAGAGAGAGAGAGAGAGAGAGGCAGAGACACAGGCTGAGGGAGAAGCAGGCTCCATGCCGGGAGCCCGACATGGGACTCGATCCCGGGACTCCAGGCAGGGCCAAAGGCAGGGGCCAAACTGCTGAACCACCCAGGGATCCCCCATTTATTTTAATTTAAATTCAATTTGCCAACATATAATAGAACACACAGTGCTCATCCCATCAGGTACCCTCCTTAGTGCCCATTGCCCAGTTATCCCATCCCCCTACCCACCTCCTCCCCTTCCACAACCCTTTGTTTGTTTCCCAGAGTTAGGAGTGGGGGGCCTTTTTTAAAAAAACAGTGTTCACCTTCTGTGTTCCTCAGGAAGGTATAGACATCAGTCATGTCCATTAAAGTCAGAATTCACCGGATGCCTCATCTCACTAGGATGTGTCCCTTCCCATTTTCTCGGGCTCCCCTTCCTCCCCTGTAAATCAAGGGCAGTCCCGGGTGATGTCTAGGCGCCCCCCGCTCTCACACACTGTGGGTGCCCCCTCGGTCTCTGCCTCTTCAGCTCAAGACAATGCATACGTTTTAATCTACCCCATGTGGAATCACCATGGGAGAACATCTCTCTGAGTGCCCTGTTCTCTTCCAGAGCAATAATCTTCAAACCGTAGGGTGAAATGAGGTTCGAGTCAACTCAGTCAGCATTTATTAGGCACCCACTGTTGTTCATTAACTCAGCCAGCAGATACTGAGATGTCCTGTGTGCTGGAAATATCAAATCGAGGCTGGAAGTAGGAAAAATAGCCACCACCACCCCGGCCCCCTCACTCTGCTCTGGAGAGGCTCACAGTAGAGCGACACCCCTCAATACCAACCAGACCGCTCTGGCAGTGCTGACTGTGTGCGAGATGCTCTGAGGGTCTCAGCTCTCTAAACAATCTGGGGAAGTGGGGATTATTGGCTCATTTTAGGAGAATCCAGACTGAGAGAGCCTGAGTTGTCAGGGAAGCAGGTAACTTGCTGGTGTCAGAGGCTGTGCTCTTCATAGCACTGTGCTCCCCTCCTCTGCTGTCAGGTGGGATATGTGGGGTTTCCACAACCAGATGGGCCTTTGCCCTCAGTGGGCTTGCAGAATGCAGGTGTGGGCATAGCAGACAAACAGGGGACCAGTGAGCCAGTGGTGTCGGTGGTGGGTAGAGCCCTCAGTTGTGGTTAGACAGGTGGAAGGGACAGAAGCTGTTCATGTGTCCAGGAGCTTCCAGTCCTTCTCCAACAACCTCCACACTAGGCATCTGGGCAGGAGCTCAGCTGAACCCCAATTCCACATGCCCAAGGACCACAAGCAGGGGGGACCAAGCCCCCATCTGGGGACATCCCCCAAGGCTGTTCACTGCCCACGAACTCTCCCAGGGAAATGGGTCTCACAACATACAACCATTCATGCTTGTTGGGGGTCACGTTCCCTCCTAGACATGCTGCCCGGGCCCTGAACACCAGCCCTGGCTCTGGGGCCACCCTCTCCTGGAGCCTAAGCAAGCCCTCCAGCCCCCCAGCCTACTCCCCAGCCGGTCACAGCCTCATGGGATGTCAGCTCCTTACTCTGGCCTCTTTGTGTGAAGCTGCCATGCCCCCTCTGCCATCCACAGGCTAATCGGGACCTTCCGCATGGTGCTGCAGAAGGTGGTGGAGGAGAACCACGTGGAGGTGTCCGACACGCTGATTGATGACAACAATGCTATCATCAAGGTGGGTCTGTCCCAGAGAGTCCCTGGACTTGCCCTTTATGGGGTCCCCTGGAGGCCTGCTTCACCTGCCTCCTCTCACACATAAGGTGGGCTGGGGGATGCTCCTAATGGGTGGTGAGGTGAGGCAAGAGGAGACCCAGGTCAGATGGCTGGAGCTCCTCAGCCTGGGGGCTGTGGCCAGAGCCCTTGATGATGGTAGGCTCTGCTGTCCCGGGGTGGGGGGACAGCATCTGAAGGCCAGCCTGAGCCCTGCCGGCCACACCAGGCATGATCTTCACTCTGCATGCCTGTCCTGGAGCCTCTCTAAGACTAGGCATTCAGCAAGGGCAAGAACCTTGTTTTCTATTCCTGTTGTTACATCCTATCCTAGCACTTTCAACGTGAACACACTCATACTAATGATGCACACTCCATACCTCTTCTGACAAAGCAAGGAAATGAGCTAATCTGGAAGCTCAGACCCTAGGCTCTGCTGTGATGCCTTTGTCCCCATCAGCTCATTCATGTCCACTCACGGCCAGTTAGGCCACACTGAGGAACACAACCGCTATGTACAAATCCTAGTTAGGCCATTAACTGTGTGACTTGGGTAGGTTACCTACCATCTGCAAAGTGAGCAACATTATAGTCTCTGCTTCACCGGAATTGTTCTCAGGATTAAATGAGAATACACAGATAGTACTTAGAATAGTTAGGCACATAATAAGCGCTCAATAAATACATAAAACAATTTTGGTAACTATTACTTCCTGACCTCAGCTTGCCTTGTACGTAAAATGGGGTTATATCATGGTTCCCTCACCTGGGTCCTGCATAATGTATAGCCCTATGTGGTAGGCAGCAGAATAGCCTCAGAAGGCAGGGCTGCAGCCATGGGGAGCCAGAATACAAGGAATGCCCTCTGAGGAGTACGAAGGGTGGTGCAGAAATTCCCATAGTTCCTTGATATCTCAAGATACTTCCTTGCAGAGAACTGGAGAGCATTTGGGACTTCATAGCTTGGCCCTAGCCAGGTCATTCTCTCCATGGGCAGGTGTGAGCAGGGCTGCTTTTTGAAGTCAGGAGGGCTCAGCCACCCTGGGAAAGGGAGAGGGGATGCAGAATAAGCTATGAACACCAGTGGGAGGAAGTGAGATGAGAGTGAAAGGAAGAAGTGGGCAGGGACAAGTAGGCAGCACAATCCATCCCCTGTATTTCTAGAATCAGGCTGAGGAAAGGACTCACAGATGATCTGGCCCATCTACCTACCTCTGCTACCCATTTTGTGGATGGGAACCTTGGGAAATCCTGGCTGAAAAATAAATTTAGTCAAGGTCAGACAGCTGGTCAACAGCAGAGCCAACACTGGATGAGACCCAGGGCTTCCAATTCCAGGCCACTATTTTTCTGCAACAACATACCTGGTCACATCAAAAGGGCCCCATTGAGTCAGTGCGAAGGACATGAGGCTTGGAGTCAGCCCAACTGGGCTCAAATCCCAGCACGAGCACGTCCTAGCTGTGTGACTCTGAGCAAGTAAATTACCCTCTCTGATATGTTAGGTAGGATGAGTTGAAGTGCTGAGAAGATCAAATGAGTTTACAGTAAAACGTCTAGCATAGTGAGGCTTCAGGAAATCCATGTACCTTTTCCTTCCCCAGGGAATCTAAGCCTGGGCAGGGGGAAGCCTGTGTGCCAAGCAAAGGCTGCCTGTGTGGGTCGCAGGGGCAAGTCAACCCCCAACCTGTGAGGAAGGGCAAGTGCATCTGGGAGACATCCCGACACCCACACAGGCTGAGGAAAGGACTAAAATAAGTCTTCCCTGTGCACCGGGGAGAAACTAGAGCTAAAAGGAAGTAAGTGGCTCCGAGGACCCAGAGCAAGGAGCCCAACCAGATGCACCGGCTGGGCCCAGGTTTGGTGCTCCACTTTCCCCAGAGAAAAGCCCAGGGTGACCCCCAAGTCTCTAGGGTAGGACGGCAGGTGTCAGCTGAGCAGGACGGAGTGCTGGCCCTATGCCCCTGGAGATCTCTGGCCCTCCTCTGAAGGCTCAGCTCACATCACATCACCAGCATCAGGAGTGCAGGGAGGTCAGCCCCGCTTCTGAGGATGAGCGGGTGACCTCTGCCCTGGGACCACTGAATGACATTCTTGATTATGTGTACGGTGCCCTCAGAGAGCCCACCACAGTCTAGGCTCAGCTGTCCAGGGGTGGGCTCCTCACCTTGGGCACCGGGGAGGAGCAGAATCAAGTGCAGGAGGACCATTAAAATTGACTGAGCCTGTGCATCTCAATCTTTCTGAGGCATCGGTTTCCCTATCTGCAAAATGGAGGTGTGGGGAGGATTAACACCCAGTTTGTGTTCCTCCAGCCAGTGAAGGAAGCGAAAGCACTTTGTAAATAAACATCACAAAGCAGCGGAGTGTGCACATTATTGCTGTCTCTGTTCCCCTGCTCACCACCCACCCCTCTCCCTCCAGACCAGCCTGTGCGTAGAGGTGCGGTATCAGGCCACAGACGGCACAGTGGGCTCCTGGGATGATGGGGACTTCCTGGGAGACGAATCCCTCCATGAAGAAGAGAAGGACAGCCAGGAGACAGATGGGCTGCTCCCTGGCTCCCGCCCCAGCTCCCGGACTCCAGGCGAGAAGAGCTTCCGGAGGTAACAACAGCCCAGGCTCTCTGGCCACCCACCACCCCCCAAGACACGGGGAAGATGCCTGGTCCCTCTCGAAGGCCCCTCCGGGCCTGACTGGGCTGAGAGTCCAGGGCTGAGTTTCTGGAGAGACACAAGAGGCAAGAAGGTGTTTCTACAGGGCCCCCCATGCTTATCCCCCGATCCCAGGGCTCACTCGGGAGGCCTGGTGTCGGGGATCAGGCTGAGGGTCCAGGCCTCTTGCTACCCTGTGACGAGTTCTGGGAGGGTGAACTCTAACTTGGGGCGAAGAGGCTAGACCCCCTGCCCTAAGAGAATGGGTAAAGCAGATAGGAGGGGGCCCTACCCTCTCTCGCCCAAGACCCAGTCATGCCAGCCCAGCCCCTGGCAGCCTGCCATCCACCTGGGCCCAGTGGAGGCCCAAGAGAGGGAGGCCTTTTCCTGCCAGGGTGAAGCCAAAGTCCTGGTCGGGACATAGCCTCACTTCTGTTGAGAAAAATATATCCTGGCCCCCCTCAGTGTTAAGGACTCACACCTGCAAGTGTCCTGCCACACACGGGTGTCAGGAAGCTGTGTCCAGGTCAGCTCATTCTAAGGCATGATTTTTTCCAAAAGAAAATGCAGTTGTATTACCATTAGAACTCAGAGAGACAGACTGTAGGTTAGCAAAATGTTGGCTGTAGATTCCTAATCCACTGGAAATAATGTGTAACATGCAGGTAAGTCAACGGTGTATCTAAAGTTTTAGAGGAGAGGATCCCCTCCCAGTGATCGCCCCCCTCCAATCTCCCTTTCCAAAAAAAGTATATTCAGTCCCTGCTCTGAAAAAACAGATTCTAAATCAGTGCAATTGAATTGATAAATTTTTATTAGACAAATATGCTTTTCTTTGTACCTGACCCACGCCCCTCCGGCCACACACACACACACACACACACACACACACACACACACTATATAAACCTAAGACCCTGGGAGCCAGGTGGAGAGCAATAGTAACAAGGTCAAAGGAGCCAGGAGTGTGGCAAATACAGGGGACCTTGGGCTCCAGGCCAGCAGGGAGCAGCAGGGGGTGGCATCACCCAGGCCAGCTGGGAGCCTGTCCTCCTTGGACTCTGGCCAGCTAGCTGGAAAGGAGATGCAATTTGGCCTCAGGAGGCCCAGATCTGAGTCCGGGCTCTGCCTCTTACCAGTCTCGTGACCCTTAGCCAGTCGCATACCCTCTCCCCTGTCCCTCCTAACCTGTAAAGTGGGGCCCAGAATAATGAGAAGCACTCCCCACCCTGCTGTTAGGAGAGCCAGAAGGAGCATGGGGGGCACGGGGTGTAGCTGGGGTACCAAGTGCTACCCCATACAAGGACTGGTGACAAACAGGGTCTTGGCAGCTGAACAATGCAAACGGTCAGGAAGGGGGCTGGAAGTGGTGACAGGATGAACAGGCACCCAGTGGGGAGGCAGGGGCCACACAGAGGGTACGTCTGGTCCCAGTCCTCTGTTCCCACACAGGAAAGAGCTTGGCTGGGACTGTCAGAGGTGCAGCTGGGCTCACCGGCAGGGGACAAGACTGAGTGCCACCTGAGGGCCAGCAATACAGGCAAGGGAGCACTGGGCCTGAGTCAGGGGAGCTGAGTCCCGTGAAGTCCCATCCTAGCTGCCACTAACTAGCCGAGTGACTTTGAGTGAGTTGCCTACCCCTGTGGGCCAGTTATAGGAATGGGTTGAACATCCTGGCTCCTCCCTAACTGTGATATCCCGAGGAACCCAGGGACACTGGATCTCATGGTAGCACCCACGTGAAACAGCTCTGGGAGCTCTGGACAGCCGAGGGCTGCCCTCTCTGGCTACTGTAGTCGGGGATGCAAAGCCAGTTTCTCTCTCATCCTATGAGAACAGGCCAGGAAGCTGATAGAAGGGGCACGAGTGGATACACCAGAGCAAAATGGGGAGCTGTGGTCCCCAGACCTGCAGAGGTCTCCTCCCATCCTTCCTCAGCCATTGCTGGGCTTTCCTACCTCTCCCTGACCTTCATGTGGCCTGTCCCAGGGCAGCAGCAGGAAGCCAGAGCAGGAGGAAGGGTTTTATCTGGGATAGGGAATTGGGAGAAGCTGACAACCGTGGTCAGAGCCCCTTGTCATCCAGATGCCACCGCCCCGTATGGGAGGGGCTGTGTGAGCATGTGCATAGTTTCCTGGCTGCCGCAGGGGCTGCTGGTCCAGATGCTAAGAGCGCCTTTGGGGTTGGTGTCTTTGCCAGGCCTAGCCACAAAGCCAGCAGGCTGGGTGTGGGGAAGAAGTGAGAAGCTTCAGGGAGAGTCCTTTACTGGTGAGAAGAAGGCGGAGCTGTTTTAGAGCCTTTGGGCTTATCCTACAGCTTCATTCTGGCTGCCTCCATGGGTCAAAGCACGCGGGTGGCAACAAGGACTTGATGATTGACCTCACGGCCCTAAGTGTTATGTCTCACCCTTATCATATAAGTGCCAACTAGCCAGGCCTGTCAACTCTGGAGAGTGGGTGGAAGCCGCTGTCTTCTGGACCAGAGAGCCCTCCAGAAAGGCTTGGCCAGCAAAGGGGCAGGGAGAGGAAAGGATGAATGTGCCTAGCCTCTGGCCCCCAGGGAAGTCTTCCCTTCCCGCGTCTGCCCCTGGCCCTCCATCCCCTCCTGAAAGGCCCACCCCTTTGCAGATAAAGGTGCTCCGTCGACCAAGCGCCTCTCTCATCTCTCCTCTGGTCCATCACCAGCCACAAGAAAACCTCATTGTTGGCAAACAGCAGTGTCTCACCTGGTCCTCTGTTCCCATAGGGGTCTGGTTAGAGAATCCATTTCTGCCTGTCTGACTTGGCTCAGTAGGGTGTTTGCTGGAGGGTGGTGGTGGGCTGGTGGAGTGAATGGGTGGAGAATAGCCTCAGCCCCTGGCTGGCAGGGACTCTTCCATGGATGACAGAGGAGGCTGGTGCAAGGAGGTCCAGGGGAGCCATCTGGCCTCACCACCCCAGGAAAGGCTCTATAGAGGCTCCCCTTACGTAAGGGCACTCTATCTCAAGCCCTTAAGTATCTTCCTGGAAATTTCTCCCAGTTGACCTCGGGGAATGTGTGCTGGCACCTCTGCCTGAGCATACCCTCCAAACCCCAACCCAGCCTATTAACCCTTCCCTCCCACAGTTCCATCGATCCCGGGCCCTGGTCAGTCTCATCCTTTCTGAGCATCCCCGGCCTACTTCTCTAGTCTCTGCCCCAAACCAGGGGCCCTTGATTGTGGCTGGGTCTCTGTAACACACCCTGGGAATGTTCCAGGAGGTCATGTAGTGCCATGGACAGAACAGGGCTCAGATCCCAGATCTGCCCTTTGGAGCCACACTTCCCCACTTCCCCACCTGTAAGAGGGGCATCCCTAGTGCCCCTCAGGAGTGTTAGGATCACATAAGATGCTACATGTGTATTGCCCACTGTGGCACCTGGCATGTGGTCGGCACTCAGCCAATGTCTGTCTTCCAGAGCCTCCGTGTCACTCACCCCAACTTCCACCCTGAACACTATCTGGCCTTTGGGTCCAAGTCCTGCTATTAAGCTCCCCCTCAGCTCTGGCCACTCCACCCTATACCAAGGGTTCTGTGAACAATGCTGCTGACACCTGGAGCCTCACAGCAGCCGGGGCCCAGGGCGGGGCCTCACTTGGTCACAGGGGTCCCCTCGCCTCCCACAGCTGTCAGTGTGGCAGAGAAGGAATGAATTACCAACCCCGTGGGCCCTTTGCTCTCAAAAACGCAAAATCAGGGTGCAGGCCTTGCATGTTGGGATACATCTGCCCCAGTCTCTGAAGGGAGAGGAGACTTTGGTCCAGAACATGTATGCACACACTCACAATCACCCTGGTGTTTGCACACACTCACGTGCACATAGGTTCTCTCTGTTTGATGCCAGGGAGCTGTGCACACCACTGATTTCTGGGATCCGGTGCAGTAGCTCTAGGAGTCACATCCCAGAAGGAAAGAAAGGAGCCCCAGCTTTAATCTTGCAGCTCCTCTTGGGGCTTTCTTGCAAATTCCCTCTGTTCTGCAACTCTTTCTTCTCATCTTCTCCACCTGCCTGGCCCTCCTGCCCTTCATGGCCCCACCTCCTTCTGCCCACACCCCCTACCTGAGAAGATAGAGGTTCTTATAGGGCTCCTCTCTGCTGTGTCTCATCTTGGGAGCATAAGGAGGGACCACTTTTCTTGTTCTCCTCATGGATCATCTTTTATTCCAGCAGAGATCCATGGAAGCTAGGTATCCCTCCTACGCCTGAGGTCAGAGGGCAGAGGGATATCCTCATGGTATGTGTCCTGGGGTATGTATGGGGTCAGCACAGCCAGCCTCACCCCCAGAGCTCTGCTTTACCAGTTCCCATGATCCCTTCCCCTGATGATCCCCCTCATCAGGCTGAGCTCCAGAGAGGCCAGAGCTCTCAAGCAGCGCAGAGGAGCCAGGGTCAAGGCCATGCTGAGATATGTGGTGAAGCAGTGCTAAAGAGACTCTTCCCAAACCTAGCCATTTCACCTGAGGTTGGACTCCCCTCCATCCCCAACCCAGGATTAAGTGTTTGTGTGAGTCCTGGCACTGTGAAGCACTTGGGTCCCAGCAAACCCTGGAGTTCCCCAGCAGGCTACCATATTGAATCTCCTACCCTGTGACACTTTCAGTGGCACACCCAGAGCAATGGGGATGGGGGTGTGAGGAAGAAGTGGAGTGAAACCAAGCCCCAGAGAAAGAGAATGCTGGCTGGGGAATAGAACTTACCTGGCCAGGGTGGGACAGTAAAACCACAATGTAGACTCTAGGAAGAAAGTCAGATCCATTCAGGGCTTCACTGAGAGGTCCCCTAGCAACAGGGACAGAGGCCAGTTCACATCCTACCCCTATTGCTCATGGCGGAGTGACTGAGGGCAGGCTGACCACAGAACCTCGAAGGTTTATTATTAATGTTGGTTGTATCCTAGTAGTAGTGGTAGCAGTATTTTTTCACAGAAAAACTGTCCTTTTCCCTTCTCCATTTCTACACTCAGAGTGTGGGTCTATGTGCAGCCCTTTTGTAGGCCCAGAGGCCTAGAGCATGTGAGGAGGGGTGTGGTGGGCATGTCGTAGACAGTGTGCACTGGGCTCTGAGTGCAGGTCATGCTGTGCCTTGGCCTCCTCTCTGCCTGAGCAGACCCCCCACTGAGCCAGCCTGATGCTTCGCTGAGATTTCAGAGCAAAACCGAAAGGGAGAGAGAAAAAAACATCATGTTTTTATTGTTCAGGTATATAAGTTCCCCCTTCCTGTTCCATCCTTTGCCAATCCTAGATGATACAGTCCCCCTTCTGGTTCCTCTATTGCAATATTTTTCAAACTTTTCAGGGTTACAGAGGGCTTTTAAAATAATAAACAAGCAAACTCCCTGAAAACTTGGATCCAAAATTCAGAGAAAGGTAGCCCTGTTTGGGTTAATGTGGGGGGGGGGCAGTAAATCTCCTGTTCAGCCCTCATTCTCAAAAGCTCATTGGAGCTCCTGCTCCACTGGAGCACACCCCATCAGCTCTCAGTGGGTCCCAGTGCAGGCCCATGGCCGTGCCTGGCCTACCTGCCCCCAAGACCAGCCAGGCCTGGGGCCACTGCGGGCCTGCTGAGACAGCCTCCCCTTCTCTGCAGTGCACTGTTCTCTGATCAGTGGTCTCAGCGGATTTCAGCAGGCAGAGACCTGGCTGACGTTGATTACTTTGAAAAGAATTACAAACTGACCAGCTTGCCTAATGGAAAAGATTACTGGCCAAAGCTGCACTTCAGCTGTGATCTATCTAGGCCTTCAGGTTCTGAGCTGTCAGGGCACAGAGTCATGTCTATGTGGGCAAGGCCTGGGCCAGTATAGAATAAGGAGAGGTAATATCACTAACTGCCATCTGCTTTCTTTTCTTCATTCTCTCTGCCACAGCATCAGGGAAGCATTGAGAGAACATTCCAGAAGGGTTTTCTGAAAGCCTCCCTAAAGAGGCTTACCCTGCTCTGAGCCCCAGAGTGGTAGCTCTCTTACTGCCACGTGCCCAGAATCTGCCCAGCCTACCTTTCCTCTCAGAGGCCCCCAGAGCCTGGGAGCGGCCCATTCTGTTGGGAGGAGATGAGAGGAGGAAGGAGGTGGGGAGGAGCAGGGTGGCCCAGGCCTAGAGGGTGGCCAGACTCCTAGAACCTTGCTTTCCCTGAGGCATCTGAGACCCACATTAGAAATCACCAGACCCGGGGGATTCCTGGGTGGCGCAGCGGTTTAGCGCCTGCCTTTGGCCCAGGGCGCGATCCTGGAGACCCGGGATCGAGTCCCACGTCAGGCTCCCAGTGCATGGAGCCTGCTTCTCCCTCTGCCTGTGTCTCTGCCTCTCTCTCTCTCTCTCTCTGTGTGTGTGTGTGTGTGTGTGACTATCATAAATAAATAAAAATTAAAAAAAAAAAAAAGAAATCACCAGACCCTTGCCTGGAAATGAAAGAGAGCAGCTGATCCCTGAGGCCTCCTCCCTGATCAAGGCTCTAGGCTTTCCTGGGCTTGGCGTTGGGCGAGTGGCCACCCAGCCCTGCTCCTGTGACCAGGGCAGAGCCTGGGACTGTCTGATCCTTGCCCTACAGTCTTAAGCTGAAGTGAGAAGCTGTGGGGTGAGGGGTCCCTGGGTCAAGGAGGCCCCTGGGGAGTGGGGGTCTGCAGGGCCAGGGGCTAAGTCTGCAAGTGTCTCTAGTCCACACCCTCCTCACTCACATCCCCTTGTCTCCTCATTTCTCCTCCCCCCTACTCAGCAAAGGCAGAGAGAAGACCAAGGGAGGCAAAGATGGCGAGCACAAGTAGGTGTCCCAGGCCAGGGCGGAGCCCGTGGGGCCCAAATGCTTCTCACCACAGGGTGCGGATGTCGGGATGGCCTGTCTCAGAGGGCTTAGGTGTGGGCTATCCTGGTGGAGCCAGCCCTGGGGGATGGCAGAGCGAGGGCGGTCTGTCCATCTGGCCATGGGGGGGTGAGGGCCAGGGAGGGAGGGGGTGGGAGCGGGGGGTGGGCAGGTGTCTGGGCCTGCTGTTTCCACTCCCTCCTGCCTCTTTTCAGTGTCTTGACTCTTCTTCCACTTCCCTATCCAGCTCTGTACCCATGGACCAGGCCCTTAGGCTTCCCTCTGAGGGAGGGTATGACTCTAGGCAGAGGAGTAAGGGAGGCTCAAGAAGCCACTGGCCACTTCCCCCTAAGAGTCAAGGCAGGGCTGGGCAGGTGGATACACAGGCCTGGAGGCCCAAGGAGGACAGACTCTGGGCCTGGAGTGGCCATAGGGGTGGCTGGAGCATGAAGGCCCAGAAAGCTAAGGGGAGATGAGCAGATGAGCACCTTCTGTTTGTCCTCACCATCTCCAACCCCAAAAAGGCTTCCTGTGAGAGGGAGAGATCAGAGGGAGAGGAGAGAGGTGGAAACCCCAGATGAGAGGAGCTGGCCACAGGAGCTTGGAAAACCTCATGGCCTGGGGTTGATGAGTAAGTCTCACAGAGTCCCCCAGAAGCACATGCCATCTCAAGAACTCTCTAGCATTATGGGGAATCCATAGGAATGGTAGCAGTCAGAGCTGACAAGCTGGAGGGGGCCTCTGGGCCAAAGCCCTTTCTTAGAGATGACAAATCTACGTCCCAGAGAGGGGAAGTAACTTGCCCCAGAATAGGATCAGAGCTAGAATGACAACACAGGGAATCTAGCTTCTGACCCAGAGTTTACAATAGACCCAGGGAGTTTAGAGCACTTGACTGTACTCTAAATTCAATTTAACTCTCCAAACACACTGACGTAAGCTGAAAAGCCAAGCGTGTGGTCTTTATTTTCCAGACAGGGAAACTGAGCTTCAGAGATGTTAAAAGATTTGCCCCAGACTGTGGTGCCAATAAGCTAAAAAACCAGTTGACATGAGGACATCATGGGGACACCAGGATTGTGCCAACAGGGGTCTGAGGTGGTCAGCACAGGTATGGGCTTGAGATCTCTGCTTGCTTTAAAACCCCAGAGAACTCACCATTGTTGTCCATTGCCTTAACAAAAACATACTGAGTTCCAACTCCACTTGTGACACACAAGCAAAAGCACAAAAGCGATGGCACCGCGTGGGGAAAGTTCAGGCCCCACCACCCGAAGAGTCAAGGCTCTGAGCGAGGGAAGGCCTGAGGCAGAGCAGGTGCCAGGCTTGGAGTGGGAGCCTGATTGCTGAATCCAGGGGTATGTGAGTGAGAGATGATGGCAGATGCTGGACTGGGAGTCCCTCTTAGGGAGAGGTTTCCAGGGGTCAGGTTCCTGCTTGGCCGCTTAGCTGTCAAAGGCCTCCTTAGGAGTGTGGACCACCTGCCCCTCCCCCAGGCTCTGACAGAGTGGTGAGGCTCTACGGCACTTCCCGGCTGCCAGCTCCCCAGGCTGCCGGAGGCCAGACCCCCAGCCATTCAACTGGTTCCCGAGTGCTCCCTGATCCGAATCTCTTGTCATCTCCAGTTAACTCCTGGAATAAAGTCACCTGGCATTTTTTTATTCTTATTTAAATGTGTAGAGCAGTCAGAGGATTGAAAAGGGAGGAAAATGAGATTTCTAAAAAGAGATTATAAAGGAATTGAAGGGATCCCCGGGTGGCGCAGTGGTTTAGCGCCTGCCTTTGGCCCAGGGCGCGATCCTGGAGACCCAGGATCGAATCCCGCGTCGGGCTCCCAGTGCATGGAGCCTGTTTCTCCCTCTGTCTGTGTCTCTGCCTCTCTCTCTCTCTCTCTGTGACTATCATAAATAAAAAATAAATAAATAAATAAAAAAAAATAAAGGAATTGAAACTCCTCTGCCTGGGGAAGAAAAACCATAAAAACAATTTTGAATCTCTGAAAGGGTATTTTGTGGCCAGGCTGGCTAGGCTGGAGCTCCACCAAGGAGAACTAAGTGGAAGTATGTGCAAGTCGCAGTAGGAAGAACTGAAAGAGCCAGCCATGAAAGGACTCGTGCTCCCTGTGGGTGCGTGAGATGCTGGGAGAGGCTGGCCTGGGGAGGTGGCGCTCTGTTCCCATGATGCTGTTTACTTGAGTCTTGTGAGGGGTTGGCCACAGGGGAGGGCCGAGGAGTCAGCTCCCTGGTGAACTGTGAGCCTCAGGACCCAAGGGCCTCCTAGCTTCCTGCTTTCCCCAGGGCGCATGGGTAAATAGGCCAATCAGGAGACAGGTTCTTATAGGAAGGGTCGACCTGTCCTGCCCAGGTAGAGGAAGATATTTGAAACTAGCTAAACCTCAATACACTGTGAGAAACAACTCTACAGCCTGTGATTATGAAATTAGTGGTACTTGGGACATGAGGGGAAAAAAAAGAAATAAACCCACCAAGGGGTACTGGTGGCACATGCCCCCAAGGTTTGAAAATGTGGCTGTTTAAGCAAGCAGAGAGCCAGAGACCCTGTTTCGCTCAGGCAGGGGTTCCTCCAAATTACCTGAGGCCTGAGCCTAGGAGCCTGGATTGTGAGGAAGCCCAGGCCTGCAGCCCACTGTCTGCACAGCCCCTAAGTACGACCTCCAGAAGAAGACACAGCCCTGAATTACTCCAACGCCCGGTTCACTAAGCTTATTTTGGCCAAGGTTCCCAAGTCATTTTGAATATCAAGCTCTCCTCCCTGCAGGGCCCCAAGTGCATCACCCAACCACGACATCCTTCTAGATCTGAGCCGTGGAACCAGCAAATAAATCATCAGACCCATAAATGAAAGAAAAAGTTTACAAATGAGTGAACTAACTTTAAAATCTTTTCTCTAGAGGGAAATAATGGTCTGCATTGTAGGTGCATATCATTCTGCCTGCAGTAAATCCAGCCACGGGGAAACCTAAATGTGACCATAAATCCTCAGAGGGCCCAAAGGGCCCCCCTCCCCAGCTCCTGCTTCGGCTTTCTTTCCTGAAGCGATGAATGAGGAGCAACTTGGTCACAAAGCAGTTTTTCACTGAGTTGATTACTGGCTTTTTATCTTTGTCTCTTTCTCACCATATTGTATCTTTAGTCATTGAAGAACTCAATTAGACCGAAGGCAGCATTTATTTAAAAACAAAAACTCAGTACGCGGGCACACCAGTAACCTCATGGATAGATTACACATTTTGGAAATCTAAGTCTTTAATTCAAGTGGATAATCTTTGAAGAATCCCTGCCTCTGTTAATATTTATTTCAAAAATCACCTTTACCCTTTGCCAAGAGAAGCAGGCATGCTGCTTCTGGGAAGTGGTGCAGTGATAGGCAGGAGAGGCTGCTTCTATTGGTGAACTTCTGAAGTGTCATCGATCAGAAAACTCCGAAGGGCAGGGAGAGCCGACGACATCACACTCTACTGCACACTGTCCAGATGGATTTAAGAGCGAGTCTAGGAGACAGAAACAGGTGGAAAGCCAATAGTAAGAATTCTGGAAATTACATTCACCCTACACATTCTGCATTTTTCATGAAGGAATAAATTGTCATTTGGAGACATTTCCAGTATATAGGAGTAGCATCGGTAAACCTGTCCACTTGAGATGCTTAAAATTATGCAGGGTCTGAGAAGTCGGGTTTCTCCTGTGATTGGCTTCAGGTTATGGTAGAGAATAGCAGGATAGTAGAGTTTGTTTTGTTTTGATTTTAAAGTATCAATTTTTACTTCCAAATATGTTTCTTTTAGGGAAGAAAATGACTTTCAAAGGCCGTAAGTGCCCCCAAGGGAAGCCCCAGGCAACTTTCCCCACTTGGGTGGGTCCTCAGACCAGCATCAGAAAGCCACAATTCCTAGCCACTCGAGCCCCCTCCAGGCCTCAGGTAGCACATCCTGTTCCAGGATGCCAAGCCTCTGGTTTCTCAGGCAGGGCCTGCTTCTGACTCAACACAGTGCTTTGACCTACCATCTCAGAGCACTTTCCCAGGAGCTTTATGGCAAGGGGAACAGGATGGGGGTGGGGGTGGGGGTAGCAACCCAGAGGAGTGGGGGTTGAGGAGCAGGCTGTGTGTGATAGCATTGTGTAGGTCACACAGAGTGGGGCTGGGGACTCTAAGGATGGCACAGCCCAGAAATGTTCAAGAAGCAATTGTACCAAGTCAAGTACAGAGCCGTCCAGGAAACTCCCAGGTAATCCAGGAAAGCGACAGTCAGAGCAGGAAGGCTGGACAGAATGGAGCCCCAAACACTGAGACAGGAAGCAAAGTGAGGGCTTACACTAGGCACATGTTCTGTGGCAGGGGTCAGAGTACTGCCAGTACCCCTGCTCCCTTTTTTTTTTTAGGATTTTATTTATTTATTCATGAGAGACACAGAGAAGGAGGCAGAGGCAGAGGGAGAAGCAGGCTCTGTGTAGGAGCCTGATGTGGCACTCGATCCCAGGATCATGGCCTGAGCCAAAGGCAAATGTTCAACCACTGAAGCCACCCAGGTGTCCCAGTACCCCACCTTAAGGCCACCAGGCAAGGAACCATCCCACAGGTGGCTCAGCATAAGCCAGGCAGGATGGTCTGTTCTCATAGCCACTCAATTGTTCCTGATGAGGTCACTGACCTGTTCAATGTTTTGTCACCAGTCATTAACGTTCATGGCAGTCTCTTCCAAAATGCATCAAGGCTGAGAAAATCTGTGAACAAGCCCCTTCTTTGTACGTAAACCTGGGCAGTCCATGGGACTCTTCACAGATGGTATCCCCATCTGCAGGCTGTGCTGGCACGTGGCCCATACCTCTACCCACAAGTGCAGGCCCTGGAGACTTTTCACCAGAGTTCCAAATGGTTACGATGGGATGTACCCCGATGGAGGAGTGCAAGCCCAGAGCACTAAGGGTATAGTAGTCGCCAGCCGAGGAGGTGGGGGCTCTGCGCTTCAGCCCTAGTGCTTGGAGCCTGTGAGTCTTTCTTTGGGTTGAATGAAGAAAAGCGTATGTCCCTCCCAGGATTGTTATGAAGAGGAAATGAGCAAACATCTGGAAAAGTCTCTGGCTCATAGTAGGTGCTCAAGAAAAAGTATGTCATCTCTTGTTGGCACATATGTATATACCTCCCTCCATTAGAAGGGGAGAAACTTCCCCTCTCTTCCATTGTTATAATCCAGACAGCATGATGCTGGCTAGTGCGGACACATTAGTGTTACCCCAGCCTTTCTTCACCCACCTCATGACTTTTTAGGAAACCATGAATACACTGGTGTTTTCTAAACTTTGAAAAGTGGTGCACACGGAAGGGTTCTTGGTTGTTCTTTCACTGGGATGCAGACTCACAGCCTTCCATATCTTGCCTGGGAGAAAAATAAAAAAACAGCAAAGATTTAAGAAAGTCCTGGGGTTGGGGTAGGGCCAGATTTGGGGGAGTAAGATTGGTCCCCAACCTCGAGTAGAGGGGCTTGAAGTTTTTAGGCCATCCCTACAAGGACAGAAAGGTTTTGCCCAACCTCACATTACCCGGCATAAAGATCAGGGGGTCTTGGGAACCATAGTCAAGCTTCCACAGGGAGATGCATGACCCAAAGGTGGGTGGGCTCTGCTGTAGGTGAGCTCAGAGTTGGAACCTCCATCTCGCCCCACCTGAGCCTACAGGGCTACACCCAGGAGGAGGGAGAATGGGAAGAGGAAGGAGTCAGGTATCCTGCTCATGCAATATTAATGGGGTAATGGAATATTGCACTTTACCCCCTGCTGGTCCTACTCCGGGTCCCTCCTGGCACCAGGGACCTCGGGCTCGGCTGCAGGGACATCACTGAAGGGACACTGACGGCCCCTGCCCCCTTCCCTCTGCCCCCCTGACTGCAAGGCCCTTCACCTGGGGCACAAGGCCACTCCAAGCCAGAGAAAGAGGTAGGAACTATGGAGTCTGCCATATGTTCCTGGGGGTTGGTTGAAAGAGGGATTCCACAGTGAGCGGGGACAGACAGAAGGGGTGGAAGCCAGCACCAAAGATGAATGGGAACGTGCCCATCTCCTCCCTTTCACAGGGACCCAGGAGAACCCTAGGGCATGGAGAGGTTGGGAAAGACAAGGCAGGCTTTGAGCACCAGGGCCGTTTGAGAACCGAGCCGCTAGTTTCCACCACACCTCCTGCTTGGCTTCTGCCCCTCTGCCCCTGTTCCTGTCCGTCTGTCCAGACGCTTTGTCTCCGGTCACCTGGCTTTCTTTCCAACCCACTGGGGAGGATGAGCTCGGAGGCACCTTGGCGCTCAGAGCTCTGAGACCAGGCTGAGGGCGCTGAGATGGGCCCAGGACCCGGGAGGGCTCCACTTAAAACCTTTCTTTGCAGCCGAAGGTCACCTTCTCTGATCGCTGGGCCCTGGGCTGCTCCTCGGCGGTGTGAAGGCATTGGGGGGGGGGGGGGGGTCCTCTGCCCTAATTCCCCCTCCTGGCTCGCGCTTGAGAAAGTCTGGCCCCCACCCTATCTCGGGACCAGCACGTGAGGGCTGGAGCACGAAGCTCTCTCTCTCACGTGTTCTTTCTCGGGTTTTGCTGTCCTGTGTGTGTGTGTCTTCCGGCGGCCCGCCTCGCAGAGCCGGGAGAAGTGTGTTCTCTGCCATGAAGCTCGGCAAGAACCGGACCCACAAGGAGGAGCCGCAGAGACAAGGTAGGGACGCGCGCCCCAGCCCGGGCCGCCCGGGCCATCCCTCAGCACCTGACGGAGACCAAACCCCGCCCCTCCGCGGGCCGCGCCCCAGCGGGCTCTCCTGCGATTGGCTGACGCGGCCACCTGGGCGGGCCCTCGCCTCCCATTGGCGGCCGGAGGAGCCGGGCCCTGCAGGTGGTCTCCAGGAAGGGGGCGCTCCTAGCAGTAAGGGTGGGAGGGCATCTCCGCGGGTAGAACGGAGCAGAAGGAGCAGAACCCTCTGTGGATGGATGGGCCTGTCTCTGCCCTCTCTGCTCTCTCTCCCTTTTTTCCTGCACGCAGGAGCCTAGAGGTTGTTCATTAGGGAAGGGAATCACAAAAAATGAAAGTGGTTGGGCTAGTTCCCTATTTCTGGGGGGAAACCAGCATCCTGAGCAATGCTTACTCAGGGCCAGGACTCACTGCCCTGCCTTTCCCCTTCTCACCAGGCTGCAGGGAAGGCCCCGAGGAAGAGGGGCGGGGTGGGGGCAAGACAGGTGTTTGGAAGGAGGCAAGGAGGACAGGCAAAAGACAGGGGAGGACTGGATGGGTAAGGGAGCTTTCTGACCCAGGTCTGCTGATCATGTGTCCTCCTTCAGGGCTCCTGGCTGCCTCCCTCAGCATCCCCTGTGGCCCACTGGCCCCAGCATCTCTCTCAGTCTTGCCCCCACACCTGTTCTACCTGTGCCCTTCTCCTTAGATTGGAGAGGGTAGGGCTGCTGGCTGAGGCCTAAACCCACCATGCTTCGGGTGATTTCCCAGGATGGCCAATTCTTTAACTCCTTGGACTAATACACATCAGTGCAGGGTTGGTTCCAAACACCATCACTCCATCAACTCTTTTACATGGATAAGTTACTTCCTAAGCCTCAGCTTCCCAATCTGTTACCTGAGAATAGTGCCTATCTTGACAGGACATGGATATGAGGACAGGAAATGCATGTATAAATTGCCTGGCACTGTGCCTGGCACTTAGAGGCCATTCAATAAATGGTCAAGTAGCTATTGTTCAAAAGGTATGTAACTATGGATTCTTTTTTTCCTACCTTCATCCACAAAGGGTATTCAGTGTTTATATGGTTAATATGTAATAAAAAGTTACATTCAATCAAAATTAAAAAAGCAAGACTAGGGGTGCCTGGCTGGCTCAGTCAGTAGAGCATGCACGGGGCTCTTGATCTTGGGGTGGGGAGTTTGAGCCCCACAATGGGTGTAGAGATAGCTTAAATAAATAACTTTTAAAAAGTCTTTTTTTAATTTTTATTTATTTATGATAGTCACACAGAGAGAGAGAGAGAGAGGCAGAGACATAGGCAAAGGGAGAAGCAGGCTCCATGCACCAGGAGCCTGATGTGGGATTCGATCCCAGGTCTCCAGGATCGCGCCCTGGGCCAAAGGCAGGCACCAAACTGCTGTGCCACCCAGGGATCCCTAAAAAGTCTTTAAAGGGTCACCTGGATGGCGCGTAGTTAGTTGAGCATCTGACCCACGTCAGGCTCTGCACTCCATAGAGTCTGCTTGAGATTCTCTCTCTCTCTCTGCCCCTCCTGCTCACTCCCTCTCTCTCTCAAATAAGTAAATAAATCTTTTTTAAAAACATTTTAAAGATTAAAATAAAAAAAAAGACTAGATATAATATCAATTAAAATCAAAGATCGAGAT
Source organism: Canis lupus baileyi (assembly GCF_048164855.1). Classification (NCBI taxonomy): domain Eukaryota; kingdom Metazoa; phylum Chordata; class Mammalia; order Carnivora; family Canidae; genus Canis; species Canis lupus. Next base: position 44,636,999 of record NC_132849.1, read on the forward strand.
TAGGTAGGCAACACTGCAGATAGACGGGCCATAACATTCTAAGCAAAGGGATCCCTGGGTGGCGCAGTGGTTTGGCGCCTGCCTTTGGCCCAGGGCACGATCCTGGAGACCCAGGATCGAATCCCACGTCGGGCTCCCGGTGTATGGAGCCTGCTTCTCCCTCTGCCTGTGTCTTTGCCCCTCTCTCTCTCTCTCTCTCTGTGACTATCATGAATAAATAAAAATTAAAAAAAAAAAAAAAACATTCTAAGCAAATGTTAGACCTGGTTCACCCACTCTGGTTGTTAGTTTCCTGGATGCCAAAGCAAAAGGGGAAAGACAGTCACTATCCCACCATCCAGTCCACCTAACTTTCTTCTTTGGCAGATGAACCGGCTGTGCTGGAGATGGAGGACCTTGACCACTTGGCCATTCGGCTGGGGGATGGGCTGGACCCCGATTCTGTGTCTCTAGCCTCTGTCACAGCTCTCACCACCAACGTCTCCAACAAGAGGTGAGTATGCAGGAGTCTCGCAGCCCACACTGCCTCTGCCCCTTCAGGCAGGGCCCCACTGTGTGTAGAATTGAGGTAGCAAAGAATCAGGGCCCTTGGCCAGCTTCTTCCTAACCCCGCCCCTTTCTTTTCCTGAATGTCTCACACCTCTGTCCCTATAAAGGCAGGAGCCTATTCTCGGGTCACTGAACACCTACAGGCCAAGGGAAATCACAGAGGTGCTCAGCACACATCTGAACCTGTTGACCATTTAATACCTATCTCTCTGTCACTTGTGCCATTAGCTCATCGTCTCTGTTGGGGCCTCTGAGAACACCTAATCCCCATTCTGTTTGATAGTCCTGGAGTGTTTGAAGACCATGATTCTGTCCTCTGCCCTTTGCCAGGGTTCAACCACTGCCAGAGCCCACCTCCTCCCCTCTACGCAGTCCCCTTACACCAAACCTGACAGTACCTTCTCCTCCTCAGGTCCAAGCCAGACATTAAGATGGAGCCATGTGCTGGGCGGCCCATGGATTACCAGGTAGGTGGGGCAACTAGGGGCTGTATACCTTTCAAACTCTAGTGGGGACTTCTGGCCAGATGTGCATTATAGACTCTCTGGATGCATGGATCTGAGGGTCATAGAGAACCACAAGCTGAATGTAAGTTTCCAAAGTAAGCTTGTTTGTGGGAGGCACTCAGGAGTGTCCTAACTAGAGAGGTACAACCTACAGAGGAGCTTCAGAATTCTGCTTCTGCTGGTCAAAGCCCTCTCAGGATTTCACTTCCAGCAGTGGACTTCATAAAGTTAGAGGAACCCAGAAAAACCGTAAAAAAGATCAGGAAGCACCACTATATATATATTCCAACAATTAAAATAAGAGCCTGTGAAGAAGGATTTTTAGGGGGTGTGTTTTTCAAAATGTGTTGTTTTCTATTATTTTAATGCTTGAAGTAATGTCAATCCTGCTTATCCATAGATGATGAGAATGTGGGTGGGGTTTTTTCTTTTTCTTTCCTGTGTTTTCTGAAATTAACACTTAATTTTTTTATTTGTATGTTTCTAAAACTTGAGACAAAATGACTGAGATAGGGAGAGATTTGAAGCCATAGAATTGTTGATATAGCCACAGTGCAGGCAGGGTGGGTCATGAACATGGCTGGTAGCTGCTGAGAGAGGGCCACACAGGATGCCCGAATCCCAGTGCAGCCCTCCGAGCCTGATCCTGAGCTTGGCAAGGCCACACTCCCAGTTTTGTCTTTTTGGGCAGAGTTGATCAGAGCCTAAGAAACTGAGTTACATTAAGACAACTCACAATAGACTAATGTACAAACCAGAAGCACCTAGTACTTATTTATAAGCTGGAAACAAGAGGGTCCATGGACCACCCATTGCTCTAGACCTTCCCTTGGGATCTAACAAGACTCAGCTTTAGGTCAGAAGATTGTGGGCATTCCTAAGGCTGAGTGAATACATTCACTGGTCAGAGGAAACAGAGCCTTCGGGAGACCCCACCTGGCTGCCACTGTATCAGAACCAGGTCCTAGAATCGGAGGGAGCCTCCTCTCCCAGGTTAGAGCTGTATCTTTCATACTAATTGCTCAGACCCCGTGTGTACCCTTTGTTAAGGACAGCTCCCTCACTTCCTTGGTATAAAGGACCAGGAGGCACCTTTCTTTGTATCAGTACATCTGGTCGTGTTTTCTCAAGGACATCCATTGTCTCCCGTAATCCTTGCTTCAGTTTGTTTTCATCCAGTTGGTGACCATCTTTCCAGGTACCTAAAAGTTAGCCTCAGGCAGCGATTTTAGACAGCCTCAAGCCCCTGGGCTCCTGGGAGGTTTGAGAATGTCGCTCCCTCACGATTCCACCAAAACCCAAGCATCAAATATCTTAAGACTTCTGGAGGCTTTGCTTCTCCAGAGGACTGGGTTCAGGGCTTTGCTCCTCTGTTAGTTCTAAGAATAGGAAAATCCCAAAGAACAAAGACCTGCTTGTCTTTATTTTCAGATACGGTTCACTCTCCAGTGTCACCAGCCTGCCACATAAGGACACATGGAAAATAGGGTCATTGTTGTGCCTGTTAACATAACTGTTATTTTCTCAAAGGCTTGCTATGAGCCAGGGGCTATGCTGGATGCTGCGTGTGTGTGCTTTCCATTTAAGTCAATGTAATTCTTAGAACCATCCAAGTATAGGTATTACTACATTTCTTTTCATAGGTGAGAAAATGAGACATGAGGAGGGTAAGGAGCTTACCCCAGGTCACACAGTTATTCAAAGGTAGAGCCAAGATTCAAATCCAAGTGTGTCCAACCGAAGCAGTCAGAGTGACTAATGTCTCTCTAATTGAGCCTTTGGGACAGTCACCCACTCTGGTCCCTGTTCATCTTTACCTTACTACCCACTGCTTTTTTTTTTTTTCAAGGCCCTTTCAAAATGCTTTTTAACAGACTTTTGTCAAGTGAACCACACTTTCTCCCTCCAAACATTCACATTCTGAACTGAACAGAACGGTTGCTGCACTTAACCTGGTAACACAGTATTTTCTGGCAAGTGTGTTCACATCTCAACTACAAGTATTAACACACGTTGAGAGAGAGCTCTTGGGATGCAAGTGTGGACTTATTCTTGCTTCCGATAAATACAACAGAGAAGGCGAGAAAACTTATCAAAGGAACGTCACTCTCTGGAGACCTTGGCTTCACCCAGTTGGGAAGAGCTCAGAAAGCGCCCCCCGCTGGTGGGAGGAGAGGGTTTAGCTGAACTCAGATCCAGAAAGGACCCTGATGGCTCCAGTGAACAGACCATGGCTTGCCTGTCCCCTTTGTCTCTTCTGGTTAGAATACATGTCACATGTAGTAAACCCTTTCCTGATTATTAGCATCTCAAAGGCAAGAAGCCCCAGCGTCATCCCAGTAAATAGACAGCTTCCCCATCAGAGTGAGCGAAGCTCTCAGCACTTGGCAGAGATGTTCTTGGTGCTCATGGAGTCCTGAGCGTGCTCCCTGCCCTCTCTTCCCGCACCAAGACTCAAGATCACCTCCGTGTCCTCTCCCTGACTGCAACATTGCACCCATTGCCTAGCTGGTCTCCCCACCCTCGTAGCGCCTGCGCCACACCAACCGCTGCGCCCTGTCACATCTCAGCCACCAGAGATAAGGAAAGGTAGACGGTGTTTCAGAAGGGCCACACTGGTGGGCCCTGCCAGCTCCACACCAATGTTCTGGCAGCACAGTCAGATCCCGTGGAAGCAGGTCACAGAACGCCAAGACTCTTGGGTTCTCCCAAGGACGGAGGTATAGATTTACACTCAGCCTTGTTCCTTGCGATGGCTTTCATGAAGCCACCTGAGGATTAGGTCCCTTATCTTGAAAGGAGAGGGCTGAATATATGATTACCAAGAGTCTCCCCAATCAGTTGGTCAGTCGGTCCCTTTGTGGGTCAATTTGCCTCCCCATCTTCCACCCTGGAAAGATCAAGTCCTCTGCTGATGACGGGAGAAAGAAAGGATGGCCAATCCCCTCCTCAAAATTTGGTTTATTTCTATTTTTTTTAAAGATGTATTTATTTATTTAAGAGAGAGAGAGTGGGGGGGGGTGAGGGAGAGAGACAGGGAGAGAGAGAAAAAATCTCAAGCAGACTACCCACTGAGTGGGGAGCCTGATGTGGGGGCTCAATCCCACGACCCTAAGATCATGACCTGAGCCAAAATCAAGAGTCAGGCACTCAACCAACTGAGTCACCCAGGCGCCCCTCAAAATTTGTTTAAAGTTTCAAGTCCAAGTGATATATTTCCCCTCCGTATAGCCCCAGGTGGGGGAGGGGGAAGCAACAGGATTGATGTTCCCCTCCACCACCAATGCCATGCAATGATCTCAATGGTGCACTTTCAGGGTTCCCCTCGGGGTCACCCCTCAGCCAGCAAAGAGCACCCTCTGGAGCCTTTCTTTTCCCACCCCTATCTCTCTACCAGCTCCTTTAAGCCCTCTGCCCCCCTCCTCTCCCCAGCCCTTTGAGTTCTGAAAAGGAATAGGGGGCCAAACGCTATCATCATGACTGGGCTTCTGGACAAAAAACAAAAACTAACCAGCTGCTCACATTTGGAAGGTTAATCTTCTGATGGCATATCTTATTTCCTTATCACACCAAAACTGTGTCTGTCTACTTCCCAGTCTTGAATTACATTCTTTTTTTTTTTTTTCTTGATAGAAGGGAGAGGATGAGTTAGTTGTGAGAAAATATGACGAGATTTTTTAAGTCTTTGCCATAAAAAGTTTCATAGAGGTTTAAATGCTATGAACTACTATGCAAGAATATTCTGGAAAGACTTCTAGTGTCAGCTTACTCTCTTCACAATCAACTTCTCAGAGCCTAAGTTAATTAGCTCTATTTCCTTTTTAGCTCTCTAAAGAAATGGTGATCATTAAACTTCTTCAGAGCTCTGGATTCTGAGCTTCATTCCCTTTGGCATTTCAAGTTCCAAATAGAAATGCTTGCTTTCGTAGTTCAAGTGTTACTTCAATTAGTAAATGTTCAGTTTCCAGTTCTGTATACTTTCTTGGCAATGTTCTCACTGGCACTGAAGTTTCTATTTTTCTTAACATGATTAGTTTTAATGTGCTGATTTGTCTTGGCCTTCAGAATATTTATAAGACTTTGATGGACACGGTGGATGATGATTTTCATAGTTATTCTTTTTTATGAAAAGGGAAAATAATTTTCTTGAGTAAAATCATATTTAGAAGTTGCATCAAAGCACAGCAACTGATACATCAAATCTCCAAGATGAGAAGCATAAAAGCAACCCCTACAGTTTCATTAGAAGAATGAGCTGTGGTAAATGCTAACACTAGCTTAGCACAGGCTATTTTGTTAAAATGCAAGTTCGAGAGAGTCAAATGAATAATCACAAACATCTACAGAACCCTACATACAAGGGAGACTCTGAGAAGCCATTTATAACAATAGCTCACATTTTCTAGAGCTTTCTACTGTTCGTGACGCACTTTGACACACAGTACCTCATTTAACCCTCACACAACCTTATGGATAGGTCTAGCTCTGTGAGCCTACATGGTTGTCTCCTCTCACACCTGGTCATGGAGAAGGTCTGGGGCTTGTCCAGTGCCAGCCCAGACACCTCAAATCTGTCCCTCTATTTTGTCATGGCCACCCCAATGGGAACCAACACCTTTAAATCCAAAGTAAGAACTGATTGCTTAAAATGAAGTTTCAGGAGGGGCTGAAACCTGGGGGGGGGGGGGGGGGTGCTGTTGGCTAAGCATCTGACCCTTGGTTTTGGCTCAGGTAGTGGCCTCAGGGTCATGAGGTCAAGCCCGGTGTCACTGGGCTCTGTGCTCAGCAGGGAGTCTTCCTGGGACTCTGTCTCCCTCTCTCTGCTCCTCCCCATCTCTCTCTCTCTCTTTCTCCCTCTCTCCCTCCATCAAATAAATAAATAAATCTTTAAAATGAAGATTCAGAAAAGGTATGCACACATACCTCCCCTCCTCTGCCCTGTATACACACACACACACACACACACACACACACACACAAACATTTGCTGAATGAACAACCGAAGAAGGGCTTCTCAGCATAGGTGTGAGATTCCAGGGAGCTGGACGCCACCTGAAAAGTCACAGAGCACACGGCATCAAGCCAGCAAAGGTAGCTCAGGCTCCCAAACAAATTGTACAAAAGGATGAAACCAGGAATGTGGAAAGGGGGCCAAATTCCAGAAACACAGAGAACTCTCAGAGGCTTTCAATCTTGGAATGAGATACACTGGGGCAGGAAATTAAATGCATGTTAATGAAGACATAGATAGCTTAATCCCTGCTTGCATGAATCCCGGGAAGTGGTTTGCAGGCCTCTATGAGGCCGAGCCACAGTGGCTGGGGGTGTGAGGAGCATTTGAAATCACCAGGAGCTTTAAAAACACTGATGCCTGGTCCCCACTGCCAGAGGTGAGATTGGCTTGGTCTGGAGTTTGGCAGGGACACCAGCATTTTTAACCAGCACCTTCCTCCTTGCTGGTAATTCTAGCACACACTTAGTGGTGATCCAGTCCATGCCTTTCCTTTATAAATAAAGACACTGGGGTTTAGTGGGGAAAGAGCCCCAGGTCCAAGCAGATTAGAGGCAGTGTTCACCCTGGAACCCACGTCCAGCACTGGCTCCCTGCTCCTGGGCCCCGACTCCAGGAGGAGCTACTCCGAGTCTCAACAGGCTTACTCAGCCTCCCTCTCCTGCCCGCAGGTCAGCATCACTGTGATCGAGGCCCGGCAGCTCGTGGGCTTGAACATGGACCCCGTGGTGTGCGTGGAGGTGGGTGATGACAAGAAGTGCACATCCATGAAGGAGTCCACTAACTGCCCCTACTACAATGAGGTCAGTGCCCTGTGGCCGAAGGTGGGGAAAGGGACTTCCCTAAATGTGGCAGGAGGCCTGGTCCCCGCCGTTTCCCAGGCCAGAGCCCCTTGGGGGCAGTGGCACCATTAAAGAGTGGTTCCTGTGAGCCAGGTGCTCCTATAAATGCTGCAGGGGTGTCCTCTCTTCTGGCCTCGGCAAAGATCAGAAGTTGTTGCCATTAATCCCATTTTATACCAGAGAACATGGAAGCTTCTGGAGAGAGCCCTCGCCCAGGTGCTGAGGGCCAGAGTGGGGTTCTGTGTGCGCACCCTCTCTGCTGGGCTGCCTCCGTGCTTCCAGAGCACTGGCCTTGACTCTTCAAAATGACAGAAAAAAGCCTGGTTCCTGCTCCTGTTCTTTGCAGCCATCTGAGGCCACACTGAGGTCAGAGGACCTCAGAGACCTTCTAATTCCATCTCCCCATCTTACAGAGGAGGATACTGAGGTCTCAGTATGAAAAAGGCCTTGCCTAAGAGCACAAAGAGCGCTGGTGATGAAGCAGGGCCCAGCCTACCAGCCTCAGCCCAGCACTCTGTCTACCACTTTGAGTGGCCACCCCTGACACAAGACCTTGACTTAGGGCTCCAGCAGGGAACCAACTTAATCAGCTCTAGTGAGGGATGCCCAGGAGCCCTTCAGATGCCTGAGCATGGGTCAGACTGGCCTGGGGGCCCTAGCCCTCCTTCTCCTGGGGGGAACATTCAGTCTGCTTGTCATGGGGGCTCCAGGCAGTGAAGGTGCCAAGCTAGCCAGAGTGAGGCATCCTTGTCCTGTATCTCCATGTCTGTCCTGAGGAGTGGTGAGGGCTGAGGGTGCCACCGAACTTAGGGGGAGCCCCCCAGCTGCGCATCAGCAGGAGGGAAGCCTGGATGCACTTCTGTCCCTCACAGGGACCCAGACCAGGGTCCTAGGTGAACCTGGTTCTCACAGCTGGTTGCCCACAGGGCTGGGACATCTGTGCTCAGGAAACACCTGCCCCCTTCCCCCAGCCCCATATGGTGACCTTTCCAGGAGTCAGGAAATTCAGCCTCCACACCTCTGACCTTCTATCTGGTCACATCCCTGACTATAAAAGCCTCCAACCTAGATAAGAACCTGCTTTCCTTTAATGGATATGGAGACAGGTGTCCATGGCCTTCCACGGTTATTCAATAGTGGCAGAGCCACATTGAGCTGACTCAAGGGCTCACCTTGCACCAACCCCACACACCTCATGCTTCTTTCAGAGGGCTTCCTCCTTCCCAAGGAAACAGCCATTCTCCCCACACTGTTTCCCTGCCCAACTCCTACTCACCCTCCAGAGCCCAGGCCAAGGGTCCATGCCGCTGAGCTGCCTTACCTGTGCTCTCTGGGTCAGAGGTCAATGCACTTCTTTCTCTGTGACAATAATGGCCCTGAATTGTGGTTGGTCCCTCACGTCTCTGTCCCTAGTGTACCCAGTCTCTGGCATCACGGTGGCCCAGCCCAGAGCCTGGCTTGTACCTGGAGGGTTGAGTAACACATTGCAGAATGGATACTCCCCCAAAGGAAGCAACGAACATTTGCCGAGCATGTGCTGTACTTGGAGCCCATTCCTGGCAACATAGGGGCCACAGAGGTGACAGTCTCTGCCCTGACAGGCCATGTCTACTTCCAGCCTAGTAACCACTTTCCAATTATATCCACTAAGACCATTCCTTCCACTCCCGTGAGTCTTAAATCTGGATCATAGTTTCGTTTTTTTGTCACAAATCCAAATAGCTCTGATTTGGTTAATTTCTGTTTCTTCCAAACCAGGGATTCTCAAATTCAGTACTGTGGACATTTTAGGCCAAATAACTTTTGGTGTAGGGGACTGTCCTGTGAATTGTAGGATGCTGGGCAGCATCCCTGGCTTCTAACCACTCGATGCCCGTAGCAACCCCCACCCAGTTGTGGCAACCAAAAATGTCTCTAGACATTGCCAAATGTCCCCCTGGGCTTAAAATCACCCCATTATGAACAACCACTGCTTCTCCTGATTCCTCTGGTCCTGAAGCAGGCTTTCTTCCCTTTTGCTTCTTGTCCAATACCACGTTCTTCTTCACTGAAAAATACCCTTGGTGAGGCGATGCTCCTCAGTGGCTCAGTTGGTTGGGCGTCTGCCTTTGGCTCAGGTCATGATCCCAGGGTCCTGGGAGTGAGCCTTGCATCGAGCTCCCTGCTCAGCCAGGAGCCTGCTTCCTCCTCTCCTCCCTGCTCATGCTCTATCTCTGTCTCTGTTTCTGTCTCTCTCAAATAAAAAAATAAAATCTTTAAAAAAAAAAAAAAAAGGAAGAAGAAAAATGCCCTTGGTCGCAGAAGTTTACTTCTTCTGGCTACTTCTCTGAGTTAGCAGGAACTTTCCTTCACCTGCACTAAACACAATAGAGGGAGATGAGAGCAATCAGCATGACTTAGACTTTTAAATGGTTATGAAAGGGGACTACACTCAGGAAACACAAGGACTATACCCACAGAGTGCTCAGAGTGCAGAGTTCCTGCTCTCACTCAGCCGGGGGGCTTGCCCAGGGCTGACACAGCTGGCCTGGCCTCGCCTCTTGCCTGGCTCCAACCTGTCTCCGTGTGAAGCGAGGCTTCCAACCACTGACTTCCCAGTACAACCTGACCATCCAAGACCAGGCCAGGGCCCCTTCTCCCTGGGTGCATCTGGTCCTGGCCACTGGTGTCTTCCTTCTGCCTAAACCACCTCTCTCCTTTGCCCAGGATCCTTCTCTTTCTTCTTCCCAAAGAACCTGACATCACCCAATCTGCTTAGCACCCCCAACTCTGCCTTTACTTTTTCTTGGCTCCTTTTTTGCCTACAAGGTGTTCTACTCCCATGTATTCTCCCCGAGTACAACTATGGAAAACCCCATATGCTCAGGGACAGGAACTAGGAGTTTGTCCATCTGTCTGTACACCTGTCCACCCCTCCACATAGCCAGGCCTTTCCCAATCCCTCATACTTCTGTCCTCCCCCCACAATCCAATTCCGTGAACAGTCCCCACTGCCTCTTCTCCCCATCATGTCTCCACCTCTGCCCCTGGCTTCACTGAAACTGCCTTCCAGGTCATCAAGGACCATGTCATCCCTACGTGCAAGTCCACGTCGCCCCTCTCTTTTGACTGCCCCTCCATTTCCAGCCTCTCAACGCCCCCTCCAGCCACCCCCTCCCTCATTGTCTTTCCTGACACACTCCCTGTCCCCTCTGCTGAAATCCTGCTGCTTCTTGGAGGCCTGCCCTAGATCAGTCCCTTCCCTTACTCTCCTAGGGTATTTCCGCAGTCCCAAGGGGTTATTGCCACCTGCATTGGTCTAGATCTCCACCCATCTCTCCAGAGCTTCAGTGGCCCCCAGCCACGGCCTCCTGCACGTATTTGCTGCACACACAGCAGTCACCATGTACCATGCACTGACCACGCGCGCTCACAGGCTGAACACTTGACAGGGGTCAACTCATTTAGACTTCACAACTATGCCTCCCAGACCCCTTTGGATGGGCCTTGAGTATTAACCCTGCATCACAGGGTGGTAAACTGAGGCTCAGGAAGGAAGTGACTGGCCTGACGGTTAAAGCTTTGTCTGGCGCTAAAGGCAGCACTTGTACCCACAGTGCTCTAGCAGGAGTCTCCAGCAGCCAGGATCAGACTCTCCTCAGACATTGGCCCTAGGCATGTTGGCAACACTTTTTCCTTGTCTCTGCCCACAAATTCTCCAAAGCAGTGGTCCCTCTGTGGCCGCACCCCCTCCTCGTTCCCGACCGACACCTGCACAGCAAGGCCAGGAGACGTGGGGCAGGGAGTGAGTGGCAGCTCCCAGCTCAAGAGGACTGTTCACACCCACAGCATTTTATATTTACAGCAAATTAAGTCGTTCACACCTCATTTTACATTTAAACATTGCTGAAATTGGGACACATCTTCTAGGCAGTGGAGCATTGTGGTTTAATGAAATGTCTGTGTTGCCTGTATAACTGCAATGTATATTATGGTATCATGTAATATCTCTCATCATAACAAGACCCTAGGTGGGTGTCTTTACCCACATTTTACAGCCTGGGAAACAGATCAGACAATGTGTTGCTCAAAGCCACACAGCTCCCACCTGCCACAAAGTCAGGGAGGACCAGTGGTTGCCACTGCTTTTCATCTAAACTTCGGGGTGCAGGGGAAATGGCCGGGGTGCTGGCAAGAGGGAGGGGCCCGGCACTGCCCTAGCCAAGGTCAGCTGGGTGACAGCAGCTCTGGGTTGTCCCCACCTTCCAGTACTTTGTCTTCGACTTCCACGTCTCTCCTGACGTTATGTTCGACAAGATCATCAAGATCTCGGTGAGTGGGGAGTAGCCCTGGCAGGCAGGGCCACTAGCTTAAACTGCACCTTTGTGTAGACTTAAAAAGGGGATCCCTCTGGATGGACCAACCACTAAAAGCCCCATTCCCAGCCCTATGCCCCGACACGCAGCCAGGCAAGTGGGGCACAGGTTGATTTGGGCCTCTGTCACCTGTTTAGCCAGGTGCCTCTGTACAGTGTACAACCTACTCACCCGTACCTGGCAGCCAACAAAAATGAGGGAAAGAGGGATTAATGCTGAGCCTCAGCAAGCTGCCCCTGCCCTACCAAATACCCTCCAAGAAGCTGTTCCCCAGAAAGACAGGTGGTGCCACCATCAGACCACCCCATCCCTACCCTCATGGAAAGCCTCAGCCCTGCCTGGCCTGACTGGTGGCTGGTGGTTCTGCCCGGAAGGTGATTCACTCCAAGAACCTGCTGCGAAGTGGTACCCTAGTGGGGTCCTTCAAAATGGATGTGGGAACCGTGTACTCCCAGCCTGGTGAGTAGCTGCGCGATTCGGTCAGCATCAGTACCCACAGCTCCGCGAATGTAGCACATGCCGTCCTTCCCACCCTGACAGTCCTGGGGCCTAGCCTGGCCAGGACCATAAACTGAGTGTGAGGCCGTTGGGTGTGTGGAGTGATGGGGTGTCCAGTCTGCACATGGATGCGGTGACTACCTGTGCTCAGGCTGCTGGATTCACAGGAGCCCTGCAGGGTGTGCGGCATTGCCCCCGTTTACACTTGAGAGGCCTGGGGCCTGAAGAAGCACTGGGGCTTCCCCAGTCACGCAGTCCGTTGGGGGTGAACTCAGGCTGTATGACTCCAGAGCACCCACTGAGCCACACTGTCCTCAACACAAATGTGTTGTAGCAGCCTCTGAGGGATGCTGGGCTCACTGAGCAACTATCAAGGGACCCAGGCCTCCTGAGGATAGCCATGCAGAGCTGTGGCTGACCAGCAGCAATGTGGGTCCCCAGGGGCCAACAGTGGATGAGGCTGGTGAGAAAATCCCAAGAGGTGGCCCAGAGGGTTTGTGAGGCATGGGACAGGCGGAGGAAGTGCCCTCAGCCTGCAAGATGATGGCTAAGCCCATGGCCAGCTCAGGCCCATCCTGGCATTGGGCCCCACCTCATGTCCCAGGAGTGAACCCACCACTGAGGATGCGGTAACGACTGCATTAGGCTCTTTGACAGTGACAATACAGTTTCACCCGGTGTCACACTTGACTGCCACAAAACAGTGAGGTAGGAGACATCAGCGTTCCTTCCCCTTTTACAGATGAGATAAATGAAGCCAAGAGAAGTTAAGTGGCTTGGAAGTGCCACTGAACTATTAGGTTGAACAAATTGGCAATTTCTTGTGGTTCAACTTAGTAGACACTTGGCCTGTGCACACTCTGCGACTAATACTAGGGAATCGGAGGCCAAACCCAAGCTCATACACATGAACATCACAAGCTGCAAGAGATCTGAAAACATAGAGTCCAGCATCTCCATATGACAAAGAAGCCCAGGGTTATGAGGAGACTTGCCCAGCGCCTCCTGGGAATAGAACTTGGTCTCCCGGCTGCCAGGCCAGTGTCTTTCCCACTGACACACACACACACACACACACACACACACACACACACACACACGTTGTAGTCCAAGATGGCCCTAGTGACCATTAGCATCTTAGAGGAGTGGGAAAGGAAGAGGGCCAGTTTTCCATCTGGCACTTCCTAGGAAGCATGCCCAGCTGCGGGCCATGGGCTGGGGTGGAACCCCAGGGCTGAGCAGTGCCCCCCCCCCCCCAGTACCGGTGGCAGAGGTTTGGAGAGACAGCAAGGAGCCTGACATGGAGATCTGGGCTTCTCAGCAGTAGAGTCCTGGAGAGAAGCCACTGCCACTCAGGGAGCACCTGCTAAGCGCCAGGCACCGGGGCAGCCACGCTGTGCTGGCAGGCCTAACCCTCACTGCCCTCTGTGGGCCACTTCACTCCAAGTCACAAGAAGAAAGCAGGCCCAGCAAGCTTACATAGCTGGTCCAGGGAATGGAAAAGAATGTGAACCCAGGACCAGGTGGGCCCAAAGCCCAGGCTCTCCACTGGGCAACCCACTGCCAGACTTGCTGCTTCTTCTGAATATCTGTTCCTGAGCCTGGTACCCTTCATAGGAACCTGAAGTCACAAGACCCCCACAGCTAGGGTACTGATGTCTTCACTCTGATGGTCTCTGGCTTGGTCTGATCCTCCCCGAGAGTCCCTCATTGCTGACCTAGCCAGGGAGTCATTGGAAATATGCTGCCCAGGGACACAGGAGTCCTGGGTGCTACTGGGAGCCTTGGGTGGTATCAATATCTTGTGGAGCTGGAAGGATTTCCTGGGGAGACCAGGGCCTGTTATCACCCTGGCAGGACCATTTTGCACCATCAGATGCAGCAGCAGGACACTGCTCACTCACTAATTCCCTCTGCTGGAGATAAGGAGGGGTTGTACAAGTCTACACCCACCCTTTGGTAGATCACAGAGGAAGTCCAGGGTGCTTGCAATCTCCTTAGCCCAACTACCTTCCCTGACGGGTGTCTGAGAAGTTTGAGTATGGGGAGGGTTAAGAAGGAGGCCCTTCCAAGCTCAAAGAACAGCAGCCATAAAGGCAGGAGGGTATGAACAGGGACTCCAGTAGTCCAGAGAGGAGTAAGCAGCTAGGCCCAGAGGGAGCACAAGGGTGGGGAGGGATGAGTGGAGTGAGCCAGGCAGAGCTGAATCAGGAGGTTCCACGGACCACACTGAGGTCTATACCCCCAAGCACCGGCGAGCCCCTGGCATTTGGAAGGGGAACCTCTCTGAAGGTTCTGTCTGGCAGCTGTATGTAGGTTGTCTGCAGGGGTGAGGGCAGGAGAGCTGCAGGGGTTTGGAGAGTTCTCTCTCTTCAAAATCACACCACACACCCGGACACAAGACCTTGCCCTGGCTGCTTACCCCTCTGGGGACCGCTGTCTTCTCCTGGTCATCCTGGGAATCAGGGGCAGAAAAGATGCTCAGCTCCGCAGCTCCTCACCCTGCCCCAGGGTGGCAGGTGCAGTCTCCACTCCTCACCCCTGCAGAGCACCAGTTCCACCACAAGTGGGCCATCCTGTCAGACCCCGACGACATCTCCGCTGGGCTGAAGGGCTACGTGAAGTGTGACATCGCTGTGGTGGGCAAGGGGGACAACATCAAGACACCCCACAAGGCCAACGAGACAGATGAGGATGACATTGAGGGGTGAGGCTCCCATATACCTCCACCCAGCCCCTGGAGACCTGACCCAGCCCTCCCTTCTCCCAAAAGGAGCCCCTGGAGTGGACTTGGCTCACAGACCCTACCCCCTGTACCTCCCACTCCCAGACAGCTCAGCTCTTCCAAGAAGAACCAAGGGCAGGGCTGGCCAAGGCATCCACAGACTCTCCTCCCAGGAGGGGAAGATCAGAGGCAGGACAGGGCAGGAGTTCACAGAGATTGTCCTGGGCCCTAGGGTATATAGATGCCAGGGCAGGACTGGGGTGCCCACACCTGGCCCCCACAGCTCTGGCTGTATGTGCCGGCAGGAACTTGCTGCTGCCCGAGGGGGTGCCTGCTGAACGCCAGTGGGCCCGGTTCTACGTGAAAATTTACCGAGCTGAGGGGCTGCCCCGTATGAACACCAGCCTCATGGCCAATGTGAAGAAGGCTTTCATTGGTGAGAACAAGGACCTGGTCGACCCCTATGTGCAAGTCTTCTTTGCTGGCCAGAAGGTATTGGGGTGCAGGATGCAGGAGGTTGGGTTTGGGGTAACAAGCAGTAGAGCTACAGAGTGATTGGAAAGTGGGGGCTGGAGGTGGAGGTGAGGCAAAATCAGAAGCCAGGTGACATCGTTGATCCCTGGGTGCATTTGAGGAGAGTGGGAGATGAGGGGAGCTCCAGCTGAGAGGGGCTGGAGCTAGGACCATGCTGGGGAATCCTTTAAGCCATGGGCCTTACGGGATCCTGCCTGTCTCTGCATCCTGGAGACCAAGAACTAAGACGGGAGCACTGAAAGGGAGGAATCTGAGAGGCTGGCGTGGGGGAGAGTGCCTGCTGGATATAAGTGCACACATGCGTTCATATACACCCACATACACACGTCCCACATGTGAGCACTGGGTGTTAGATGCAACTGATGAATCACCAACCTCTACCTCTGAAACTAGTAATACGCTGTGTAACACCCAGTGCTCATTGCATCCCGTGCCCTCCTTAATGCCCATCGCCCAGCTACATCTCCCCACCCCTCCCCTCCAGCAACCCTCAGTTTGTTTCCTATGATTAAGAGTCTCTAAAAAAATAAAAAGAGTCTCTTATGGTTTGTCTCCCTCTCTGATTTCGTCTTGTTTTATTTTTCCCCTCCTTCCCTTATGATCCTCTATTTTGTTTCTTTAATTCCGCATATGAATGAGATCATATGGTAATTGTCTTTCTCTGACTTATTTCACTTAGCACAATACCCTCTAGTTCCATCCATGTCATTGTAAATGGCAAGATTTCTTTTTCCATTATGTGTATACACACACACACACACACACACACACACACACACATACATACACCACATCTTCTTTATCCATTCATCTGTTGATGGACATTGGGTCTTTTTCCATGGTTTGGATATTGTGGCTATTACTGCTACAAACATTGAGGTGCAGGTGCCCCCTAAATTGAATTTAAATAAAAAATTTGAATACATATATATATATATATACACCACACACATACACATACACACGTGACTACACACATATACACATACCACATGCACACACCCATAGGTACACATGCATACACACATCCTACACATATATATATGCATACATTCGTAGTCCACATACGTAGCACAACACATACACACACAACCCACATGCATACACACATGTGCGCATAAGCCACCACACATACACGTACACATGCACTTGCACATACATGCATGGATACACATGCACATACACACACCACACACATGTACATGTGCAGGTGCTCACACACACACACACACACACACACAAACACACACACCCTAACCCTCATTCCCTCCCACCAGGGCAAGACTTCAGTGCAGAAAAGTAGCTACGAGCCCCTCTGGAATGAGCAGGTCATCTTTACAGACCTGTTCCCCCCACTCTGCAAGCGCATGAAGGTGCAGATCCGAGACTCAGACAAGGTCAACGATGTGGCCATCGGCACCCACTTCATTGACCTGCGCAAGATTTCCAATGACGGAGACAAAGGTTAGCAACAGGAGACTGCATTAGGGGCAAGGGGACCGAAGGGAAGGGGTAAATGGGACTCCCCCCTCACCACACCTCCACCATCTCCACCTCCTCCAGAAAGGCACCGGACATAGTGAGGCTTGGTCAGCAGCCCCCACCTCAAAGGGTGGACAGTCATGGCTCAGGTCTGCACAGGGTTGACAGGGCCTACCTGAACCAGGTTGCCTGGGTTTGAACCCGCACAGTTAGTGGCTGTGTGATCTTTGAATTTGTTTTCTCATCTGTGAAATGGAAATAATAATTATGTGTGTTTCACATATATGGATACTGCTGCCACAGTCCCTATCTATGGGCTTGTGGGGCTCACCCCTTTTAGGACCCAGGCACCAGGTACCAGAGCAAGAGAAGAATCCATTCCTGTCCTCATGGTGCTCACTGGGGACTAGAAAGGTGGATGTGCTACCGAATGTTCGAAACCTAAGGCCAAAGACGCAGAAGGCCACATATTACATGACTCCATTTCTATGAAATGTCCAGAACGGTCAAATCCATGGAGAGAGAATATAGACTAGTGATTCCAGGAGGCAGGAGAGGGACCCGGACTAACTACCAGTAGGTACAGGGTTTCTCATGAGGGGGATGGAAGTGTCCTGGAAACAGGTGATGCTCGTACAACATACTGAATATACTAAAAACCACCAAAATGCATGTTTTAAAATGGTGAATTTTATATTATGTGAAGTATATCTTGATTTTTTTAAATGCCATGATTTTTTTCTAAACCAAGCAGAACAAAAGCCAAACAAACAAAGCTCATACAGCAGATCAGCCCCATGTTACCCAGAGACAAATTCCAACAGCAGGAGAAGTTACCGGGGCCTAGGAACTGGGCCGGCTTCGTGGAGAAAGCATTACACAGGCGGACAGAGGGAGGATGTTTGGAGAGGAGGGGAGGGGTCCACGTGAGCAGGGTGGAAGACCTGGTGAGATGCGGGTCTGCACCGGCCACCAAGGGCCAGAAGGCCAGGCTGGGGAGTGTGAGAGGAGCTGGCGTCTGTAGGCAGCCCCGGCTCCAGCTCCCAGGAAGCAGGGAGCCTGACCCAAGGAAGGGCTCTGTGCGAGTGAGGAGGCTGCCCAGGCCGCCCATGCACGGCAGGGGTGAGCTCTTCCTAGGGCCTCCTGTCAGCCTGCCTCCAGTGATTCACCGAGCAAGACACGGGGTCCTCGGCTCGGCAGCCAGGAGGTGCAAGCCCGACACCCTAAAAGAGGCTCCACCAGCCCCATGAGCCCGTCGTCCCTCTCCCCGTGGCCCACAGGCTTCCTGCCCACGCTGGGCCCGGCCTGGGTGAACATGTACGGCTCCACCCGCAACTACACGCTGCTGGACGAGCACCAGGACCTGAACGAGGGCCTGGGCGAGGGCGTGTCGTTCCGCGCCCGCCTCATGCTGGGCCTGGCTGTGGAGATCCTGGACACCTCCAACCCCGAGCTCACCAGCTCCACGGAGGTACAGGTGGAGCAGGCCACGCCCGTCTCGGAGGTGAGGACCCAGGGGGCGGGCTGTCCTCCAGGGCCCCTGGCTCAGCCCTCTTCCCGCCACGGGACCCTAGGCCTGGGCTCGGCCTGTTGCTGCCGTCTGCCTCAGAGGGCAAGACCCCATGACAAAGCCTCCTTCCCCAGGAAGCAGGATCCCACACTCTGCCCCCAATACCCCGAGGGGACCTCCATTCCCTCCCACTGCCTGTGCCGGCACTCTGCCTGGAGGTCCCAGGTCTCTGCTCTGTTCCTGACCATGGTTGTCCTTGTCTAGGGATATGCAGGCCGGAGGTCAAAGGATTTAGGCCTTCAGGGTCTGGGCTGCTTAGCTGCCCAGCGGGATGGGATGTCTGCCCCCATCTGTCTGTAAGCCAGTAGGAGGAGGCCTGGCTCCAGGCCTGACATCCCTGCTGAGGTTTGGGGATGGTTTGAACCACCTTCCCCACAGAGCTGCACAGGAAAAATGGAAGAATTCTTTCTATTTGGAGCCTTCCTAGAGGCCTCAATGATCGACCGGAAAAACGGAGACAAGCCAATCACCTTTGAGGTCACCATAGGTGAGTGCCAGGCTCAGAGGGATCTTCAGGCCTGGGGGCTGCTCGGTGGTAACAGCTAGGAAGGGAAGCTTTGACCACTTTCCTTCACGTGTCCTCAAACACCCACACAGCACACAGTGTTCACACGACTGTGCACACGTGCCCACAGGGTGCCTTAGCTCCACAGGGTAAAGCTGTGTTTGGGACATGGGGGAGAAAGCAGCCTTCCCTGCAGCAGGGAAGGGGGAGAGAGTAGGAATCCAGGCCATGTCCTAGGCTGGCCCTTGAGTCCAGTGGTCATCAGGGCTCCTAGCCAGGTCATTGCTGGGGGTGGGGGACACAGACACCTTCCTCTGGCCAGTGTTCTGTTGTGTCCAAGCTGGCTCAAACTCCTGGCACCTTCCCCACCCCCTGCCTTCCCACTTCCCTCCCACAAACACAAAGCAGCACCCAAATCAGAGGGCAGGAGTATGGGGGTAGGAGAGAAGGATTCTAGGCCCTCTAGTGCCCCATTCTGCCTCCAGGTAACTATGGGAATGAAGTTGATGGCCTGTCGAGGCCCCAGCGGGCTCGGCTTCGGAAGGAGCCTGGGGACGAAGAAGAGGTCGATCTGATCCAGAACTCAAGTGATGATGAAGCTGATGAAGGTGGGGACCTGGCCTCCGTGTCCTCCACCCCTCCCATGCGGCCCCAGATCACAGACAGGTGAGTCAGGAGGATGGAGGGTCCTGAGAGGCCCTACCTACTGCCTCCCATCGTCTCATGGCCTGGACCTCCCACCTCCCACCTCCCTGGGTTCCGGCCCTCAACCTCCCACCTCCTCCCCCTCAGGAACTACTTCCATCTACCCTACCTGGAGCGCAAGCCCTGCATCTACATGAAGAGCTGGTGGCCTGACCAGCGCCGCCGCCTCTACAATGCCAACATTATGGATCGCATTGCAGACAAGCTGGTCAGGGCCAGGCGGGGGGAGGGAGGGAGCAGGGGAAGGCAGGGGTGGGGGGTGCTTCAGAGGGCCTTGCCCAGCCTGGAAGCCTCCCCTGCAACACACAAGGCAGTCTGCCCAGCAGGAAAAGCCCCAGCGTTACCTCTGGTCCTGTCCCTGCTCTCATGCCCCAGGAGTGGGTGGAGGGCCCAAGGGCTACATAGAATGGAGTCTGGGAATCCTGGTCCATCCCATCCTGGTGTTCCCTGGAGGAGGCTGGCAACCCCTCTGTCTCTGGCCTGCACCGCACCCCCATCCACCATCTAGTCCTGACCTCTGCCCGGCCCCAGCGAATCCACTGGAACCACAGACCCGTAGCCCAGAGGTGGCTTCTTCCTTCAGGCAGAGACAGAGCCTGGGGCACTGGTAGTTTCTGTATGATGTCAAGACCTGGGCAGGGTGGGGCATGGAACTAGTGAGGGGTCCCCTGATGAATGGGGGGAGACTTCTGGGGAGACTGAGGCAGGGGGCTGTGGGTCAGCATGCACCCTCACTCCTGGTCTGCAGGAAGAAGGCCTGAATGACGTGCAGGAGATGATCAAGACTGAGAAGTCTTACCCTGAGCGTCGCCTCCGGGGTGTCCTGGAGGAGCTCAGCTGTGGCTGCTAGTGAGAGGAAGGGGTCGGGGGGCGAGGGACTGGAAGTGGGGGGCTGAGCAAGGGAGGAAGTGTCTGCAGGCTTGCTGGCCGGTGGCCTCCGCTGAGCACTACTCCCTTGATCCCCCAGCCGCTTCCTCTCCCTCGCCGACAAGGACCAGGGCCACTCATCCCGCACCAGGCTGGACCGGGAGCGCCTCAAGTCCTGCATGCGGGAGCTGGTGAGAACATGCTGGACCACACAGGGGATCAAGGGAGGGTGCCCAAGGCCAAGGGAACAGCTGTCTCTAAGGTCACAGCCACCAGGGCCAGCTCCCTTCGTCATGCAGTGTGGCCTGAGCCCCTCACCACCCCAACCCTCCAACCCCCGCAGGAAAGCATGGGACAGCAGGCCAAGACCCTGCGGGCTCAGGTGAAGAAGCACACGGTGCGGGACAAGCTGAGGCTATGCCAGAATTTCCTGCAGAAGCTGCGCTTCCTGGCAGATGAGGTGCGCCCCCTGTTATCGTGCAGAGAGGGGGTGCCCAGCCCTCAAACCAGAGTGACTGGAGTGGGGAGGTGGTTGCTGCACAGGAAGAGGCTGGACGGGACCACCTAGGAGGCCCCTCTGGTTCTGACAGCCTTTGGGGGACAGAGGAGAACAAGCCATTCATCCTGTCCTGTGTTCTTCCCATGCAATTTGTGGGAGGTGAAGAAGACCCAGCTTTGGGGTCCTCCCCTCTGCAGGCCCAGGCCTGGCCCTCTGGGCCCAGAGGGTCAGTCAGGCTCTGGGGCCCTAGCCCCTGGAGGACCCCTCCCTTAGCAGCCCCCTCTTGCCTGCCCCCAGCCCCAGCACAGCATCCCCGATGTCTTCATCTGGATGATGAGCAATAACAAGCGCATTGCCTACGCCCGGGTGCCCTCCAAGGACCTGCTCTTCTCCATCGTTGAGGAGGAGCTGGGAAAGGACTGCGCCAAGGTCAAGACGCTCTTCCTCAAGGTACAAAAGGGGAACGAGTCTTGGGAATGAGGTTGGGGCCCAAGCTTGGCATCTGGCTTCTTCCAAGGGATCAGCCTCCTCTTGGAGGGAGTGCCCTCCCCCCCATAGCAGCTGTTCACAGCAGAGCTGGAGAGAGAATAGGAAGGGGGGACGAGGGCCAGATAGCACTGTCCTGCCCATCCCCCTCCGTTCTGTTCCCACCATGGTGAGGTGGCTGTGGAGGGACAAGGGCAGCTCTGAATGAGGCCTTTGCCAGGCCCCCCACTTGTCCCTCACCCCCTGGACCCAACAGCTGACCACAACCCCTCCCCCAGCTGCCAGGCAAGCGGGGCTTCGGCTCAGCAGGCTGGACGGTGCAGGCCAAGCTGGAGCTCTACCTGTGGCTGGGCCTCAGCAAGCAGCGCAAGGACTTCCTGTGCGGGCTGCCCTGTGGCTTCGAGGAGGTCAAGGCAGCCCAGGGCCTGGGCCTGCACTCCTTCCCACCCATCAGCCTGGTCTACACCAGTGAGTGAGGCCCCCTCATCCAGGCCGGGCCTGGCTGCCAGCCCCGGGACATGTGCCAGCAAATCCTGCTGTCATCAGCCTTCCCACACCCCCGGGTCCCCCAGCCCCCTGCCCACACCTGCTGCAGCGCAGTCCGGGAGGGCGCCAGAGGGGCTGCCCAGATGTATGTACACGGAGCCTCAGCTTGTTCTTCCCCACAGAGAAGCAGGCCTTCCAGCTCCGAGCCCACATGTACCAGGCTCGCAGCCTCTTTGCTGCTGACAGCAGTGGCCTCTCAGACCCCTTCGCCCGCGTCTTCTTCATCAACCAGAGTCAGTGCACAGAGGTGAGGGCTCAGGGGAGAAGGGAGGGGCTCTGGCTCGGGGAGTACTGGGAAGCCCTTGAGGGTGTGGGATCCAGAAAACAGATCGGCCAGCACCCCAGATCCTTAGAGAACAGCCTTGCAGGTATCTGTGGGCCCAGAACATACTGGTAAAGGCTTTAAATTGTGATTACGTTCGACACAGAAGAAAGGAAAGGAAAGACATGGTGGGGTGGGGGGGCTTGGGAGCCAGCCTCATGTAGGCCTTCATTTTAAGCTTTTGGGAAGAGTCAGGGAACATGACCCTCCTGTCCCCGGAGTCCCTGGAAGTCACAGTGATTTGGGTGACTCCTGCTCATGTACGTGCCCACACACCACCACCTATTACCCATATCCCCCCTGCCCCACGCTGCAGGTGCTGAATGAGACCCTGTGCCCCACCTGGGACCAGATGCTGGTATTTGACAACCTGGAGCTTTATGGTGAAGCCCATGAGTTGAGGGATGATCCCCCTATCATTGTCATCGAGATCTATGACCAGGACGCCATGGTATGGACAGGCTCAGGCCCAGGGATCTATGCCTTCATCTCTGCATTCCACCTGCCTTGAGAGCCACCTCCCCAGCGCAGCCCCAGGGCTCCTCAGCCAGGGTGCTTGCTGGGAAGCTGGGAGTGGGGGTGGGGGCTGCTGACCAGACCCTCCAGCAGACCTTCCTCCTCCTGCCCTGTTACTGCAGCCTGACCCCTTCCCGATCCTGGGGGCCTCTGGGATCTCAGGAAACAGCTAGGCCAGAGTGTCCACACATCCTGCCACAGATAGGCCCAGCTCAGGCCCAGAGTCATCAGGACATTGCCAGCAAGTCCTGCTGTCATCAGCCTTCCCACACCCCCGGGTCCCCCAACCCCCTGCCCACACCTGCTGCAGTCAGTAACAGCTTCACAGCTCTCCATGGAAACTCTGGAGTAGAGAAGCAAAGGATTGAGATGACCCTTCCAGAGCTGGGGGGCCGCCCCTCCAGCTACTGGGATACTCTGAGAGCTCTAGACTAGACGTAGGAAGATTTCATTGCTAGTCCTGAGTCCTGCATCTGCCATTCACTGCCAGCATGGCCTTGAGCAGGTCTGTGATGGGCCCCAAGACTTGGTCTTCCCCATCTGTAGGATGAGGTGATCACACCTGCCCCTTAGCTCCTGAGGCTGTGGTGAGGACTGAACGAGATCCCAGGTGTGAAGAATATCCATAGTAAACTCAAGCGCTGGGAGGCCACCTGGGTTATTTGTCATGTCAGGGCAAAGCCGACTTCATGGGCCGGACCTTTGCCAAGCCCCTGGTGAAGATGGCCGACGAGGCGTACTGCCCACCCCGCTTCCCACCCCAGCTCGAGTACTACCAAATCTACAGAGGCAATGCCACGGCTGGGGATCTGCTGGCTGCCTTCGAGCTGCTGCAGGTGGGGCCACAGGGAAGGGCACTGGGGCCGGGAGCTGCCCTCCCCATCCTGCCGTGAGGCCAGTTTCACCAAAACTGTGGTGCTGCAGTGTGGTTCTCGGGGACCTGGGGCATTGGCCTTCCCTGGCTCCCCATAGCACCTGACAAATACCTCATGGGGAAGGAGAGTGTGACACTATGACTCCCATCCCCCAGATTGGGCCAGCAGGGAAGGCAGACCTGCCACCCATCAACGGCCCTGTGGACATGGACCGAGGTCCCATCATGCCCGTGCCTGTGGGCATCCGGCCCGTGCTCAGCAAATACCGAATCGAGGTGCGTGAGGGCTCAGTGGGGATCCTCCGGTCCCTGCCCTGGACAGGCCCTGCTGCGTTCTGGCTTCCTCGCCCCTTCACTCTCCTCCCATCAAGGCTCACGTCACACACTCCACTGCGGGCATCAGGAGGTCTCCAGCAACCTCAGACACTCCTCATTTTTCAGACAAGGAGACTGAAGGCCTCGGGAGGGAAGTGACGTGTCCAAGTCACACCCAGAGCCAGCGGCAGAGCCAGGCTCCTACCCTTGCAGTGCCTGCCCGTTCTGCCCCAAGTCCAGAACCTTCCCCATGCCCACCCGAAGCCCCGAAGCCCCTTGAGGACACTGGCCTCTCATCAGTTCCCCTGGCCCTGCCTCTCCTAACTCACTGCCCACCCTCAATGGGCCCCACTGACTGAGGGGCTCTCCTCTCCCCCCCGCCCCAGGTGCTCTTCTGGGGCCTGAGAGACCTGAAGCGGGTGAACCTGGCCCAGGTGGACCGGCCGCGGGTGGACATCGAGTGTGCAGGAAAGGGAGTGCAGTCGTCCCTGATCCACAATTACAAGAAGAACCCCAACTTCAACACCCTCGTCAAGTGGTTTGAAGTGGTGGGTGCAGGCCCCGGGCAGAGCCAGACAGAACTGGGTGTAGCTGGTATGGCCGGGGTGGGTGTCTCCTCTGTTCCCTCCTTGATCCCAGGATGCACTTGGTCAACACCCCAGGACCTCCCAGAGAACGAGCTGTTGCACCCGCCCCTGAACATCCGAGTGGTGGACTGCCGGGCCTTCGGCCGCTACACCCTGGTGGGCTCCCATGCCGTCAGCGCTCTGCGGCGATTCATCTACAGGCCCCCAGACCGCTCAGCCCCCAACTGGAACACCACAGGTATGGCCACACCCCGAAGCCCAGGCCTGGCTCCATCGGCCCACAGGAGCAGCTCCTGCCCACAGTCCAGGCCTCGAGGCCGCCAGCTGGCTACCCAGCGGCCTCCCTGAGTGGGCATGAGGGAGGCCAGGGGACGCCCCATCCTGGGGGCCAAGCTACCTTTGGCTGCCCATCACTCTGGAGCAGAAAGAGCCAGAGCCAGACACGTTC
This sequence comes from Canis lupus baileyi, assembly GCF_048164855.1. NCBI lineage: Eukaryota > Metazoa > Chordata > Mammalia > Carnivora > Canidae > Canis > Canis lupus. The sequence continues at coordinate 44,661,741 of NC_132849.1, forward strand.
TTCAAGGGCCGGAGGGCAGATGGCTTCCTCTGCTGCTCTATGGATGAGGCCAGGCCTCCCTTCTAGCCTCCCTCCCGGCCCAGACTCTACTGTTTGACTCCACAGCAGCTCAGCCTTCTCTCTGGCTCATTTTCTCCCTCTCCTTATGCCTATCTTTTCTCTCTCAACTGCCCTGTCCCTCCCTCTTCCCTCAGAAAGCTCCAGGATCAGCTTTAGGCCCCTGGTCCTTCTGACCACCTCTGATTCTCACTCTCATTCTTGTTCTTCCCTGTCTGTCTGCTTGTCTGTCCGTCTCTCTGTACAGTCAGGCTCCTCCGGGGTGGCCGTGTGCTGTGCAATGGGGGCCCCTCCTCTCACCCCACAGGGGAAGTCGTGGTGAACATGGAGCCAGAGGTGCCTGTCAAGAAGCTGGAGACCATGGTGAAGCTGGACGCGGTAAGGCGCGTAACGTCAGCCCCACGCTAGCTGGGCACCTGTGACGCTTCGCAGGAGCAGGGCCGCCTCCTTTGGCATGTCATGGTCGAGGGCTAAGCCTGCCTACATCTGCAAGCAGTCCATCCTAGCTCTGTTGCACCCGCCCCTGAGTGCAAGACTGTCAGTTCTGCATGTTCTTTCCAGAGACTGCCTGGTTTTTCATCCCAGCAATTCACAAACAAGCCTCCCTAGGCCCAGGCTGGGGAGAGATTTCTGGGTGGAAGCTCCTTATGCCTCTTGGTTTGGACACTAGGGCCATTTATCTGCCAGAGAGACACCTGTCATCTGGGATTTAGATGCAGAGCTGGTGTCTGCAGGGCAGGGTGGGCCAGATGTGGGCTTCCTCCCTGCCACATTCTCTCCACTCCACTCCTGACCTCAAGTCTTTTACACAGCTGGGGCACCTCCCAGCTTCTGAGGTCTGAACTCAGTCTGAAATGACCTTCCCTTGGCTCACAGTCCTTGACCCCGGAGGGTCCCGGGCAGTTGGCTGAGTTAGCAGGGGGCATGGGTCTGAGGAAAGGGGAGCAGATGAGGGACGGGGCTGGTTCACAGCCCTACCATGGCACTGCCAGGAAAGCCCACTGCTGCAGGGCTATGCCTGGAGATGCCAGGCCCCCTCAGCTCCCAGCATCCTGAACTTCTCCCTGCGGGCTCCTCCTGAGGCCAGGGGAGAGCCCCCTAACTTCAGACCATCAGTGAAAAAGATAGAGGACAGCATGAACCTGAGCTTCCCCCTCATCACCCCGGCCCTGGACTCTGGTGGGGATGTTTTCACCAGGGTCCTCTTCAGCTATGCAGTTATCTGTGCATCCACTGAAGTTTTCAGGCTCTTGCCCTAGTAAGGGGGGACAGTAGAGTGGCAGTTGACCTTGTCTAGCTAGCATTAATGAGTTCCTGCTGCATACGGGTCAGCTTCCCTGTCCAACCCTGAATGCCCATTGAAAACATCTGGGAAGTTTTCAGCCATGCAGGTGCCTGGCCCCCACATTCAGACTCAGGAGAGACCTGGAACTGATCATTTGTAACCACCACCCCCGCCCCCCGCCGTGAGTCTATCACGCAGTCAGGGTGGAGAACCACCACCCTCAAAGGGCTGTTGTGGGGGGGACGCCTGGGCGGCCCAGCGGTTTAGTGCCTGCCTTTAGCCCAGGGTATGATCCTGGAGACCTGGGATCGAGTCCCACATCGGGCTCCCTGCATGGAGCCTGTTTCTCCCTCTGCCTGTGTCTCTGCCTCTCTTTCTCTCTATATTTCTCATGAATAAATAAATAAAAATATTTAAAAAAAAAAAAAAAAGAAGGGCTGTGGGGAAACATCTATGAAGCAGACCTCTTGCAGGTTCACCAGGCAGTGTGCTCTTGTCAGCGCTAAGTCCACAGAGCACAGGGGCTCCCACAGTGAACATCACCGCATGAACTCCCTCTCTGCTCTCGCTTTATCCTCTCCTCTTCTCTCTTTCCCCTCGTCTCCTCTCCTCTCCTCTCCTCTCCTGGCTGGGTGGCTGCCTACCACTTCAGGCCCCTGGTGGCTAATTCTGTCCCCATCTCTTTGGTTCCCCTCCACAGACTTCTGATGCTGTCATCAAGGTGGATGTGGTGAGTGTGGGGCCATCTGGGGGCTTTGGGCTTTGCAGTGGCAGAGGATATCAAGCCAAGAGGCCCTGCATCAGGGACTGAGCCACTCCCCAGGCCCTGGATGCTCGGGGTCAGTACCTTCCTCCAAAGAGGCAGAGGGAGAGAACCATTCAGGCAGCAAAGCCCTCGAGAGACAGTTGTGTTCTGGCCAGCAGCTCAAACTGGCAAGTCATGACCCTCTCTGGGCTTGGTACCTTCCTCCACAAAACAGGGCCCTTTGACACTGGTGACCTCAAGGAGCCTCATGGAGTCTAGGGCTTCCCAGAAGTAAATAGTTAAAATAGATGGGGAACCCTTGGATGGCCAGGGCTCAGAGAATGTCCAGGGAGCAGGGCTGTATGCAGGACTCTGGACCTGGCCAACCCTCCAGGCTGACGAGGAGAAGGAGAAGAAAAAGAAGAAGAAGGGCAACGCAGAAGAGCCAGAGGAAGAGGAGCCAGATGAGAGCATGCTGGACTGGTGGTCCAAGTACTTTGCTTCCATCGATACCATGAAGGAGGTGAGGCCTTGGGCTTGGGCTGGGGAGCTGAGAAGGAATAGGGCTGGGGGAGTTGACCCCAACTCCACATCGGCCCCTCTTTCCCATTCCCCACCAGAGCCAGTTCCCCCACTCCATTAACATGAGCTGGGAACAGACTTGTCTCACATCCTTGAAGTTCCAGCTCAGGACCCACCTTTTCCGAGATGGCGGTCCAGTCTACCTTCTCTGCCTAGGCTTTCTCTTGTCTTCACTCATCTTCACTCACTTCACTCACACCACAAACACCTCCTGAGTATATGTGATGAGTCAGACACCATCCTAGGTACTGTGGAGGCCAAAGATAAGTCCATAACCTGCCCTAAGGAGCCCTCATGGACATGTCAGCTGACATAGTGTGATGACAAAGGCAGATCAATGCCTGGGGGAGTCAGAGAAGGCTTCACAGGGAAGGTGACCTTTGAAGAAGAGGAGAAACACGTGCAGAGGCCAAAAGGGAGCAATGATTTCTTAGTAGGACTTGCACCTCTTTATATTGCTTTGTTCTACATATCTCAGCCATCGTGGCTATGGAATGTTCTTCCCCTACTGGATGCATGCAGCTTCTTCTTCCTGAGGCTGATCGCACATTCCAGAAACTGCATTTCTCTTCTTCCACCTCTGACTCTCTCCACCCAGATCAGGGCATTCCCTGCCTTACCGACTGACCAGGAGGGGCTTGTGCCTCAGTAGGACCTGAGCTGATCCAGACACCCTCTTTCCCCAGGTCCTTTCTGTGACCCAGGCTATGTGTGATGTTTACTTTCCACATTAGGTTAGCCGGCTAAGCTGCTGTAGCAAGTTAGAGTAGTGTGAACAAGACCGAAACTTCTTTCTTTCTCACATGTCTCAGAGAGTGGTGTTAGGCTGATAGGGGGACATAATGGCGGCAAGCCCCAAGACCCTGCCGCTTGTTGCTGGCATCTGTGTGGTTAGAGGTGGCTCAGCCTCAGGTCCTAATACCAGAGCACAGGAAGGGGTAAAATAGAAGAAGAGGAAGCGTACTCCTTCCCTCTTGAGGGCCCAACCTGGAGGTTGCACATACCATTTCCACTCATGTTGGCCAGAATCTAGACTCCATATCTACACTTAGCTGCAAAGGAGGCTGAGAAATGTAATCTTTAGCTACATGCCTGTGTGTCCAGAAAAGCTTCTAAAGAGCAGGAGGTTGCCTTGAGGGTGGGGGGGTTCCCTAGTCGTACCTTCTCCCACCATCATCTCCTGGATTCAAGCTGCCCAGGCTGGAGCTCCAAGGGGCTGCCTATTGTCTCATCTCTACTCCTGTAATTTGCACAGGTTGCCACCAAGTGGCGCCTTAATGGAAACCCCGAGGTTTGGTTTCCAGCAGGTAGGGTGGACTGTGGGGAAAGAACATTAAAACACATTTTCTGATTCCGTTATACTTGTCTACATTTAAAAAAGTATAATACCACTAAGAATCAACATTAAAAGGCATTTTATTTTTAAATGATATACAATTTAAAGAATCATAAGCTCCTGAGTAGTTAGGCATATCGTACACATCATAAACTTTTTTTAACCCACTTTACATAGAGCACATGATGAGTTTGAACCCCAATCAGAAAGTGTTTCTGTTTCCTTTTTTTTTTTTTTTAAAGATTTTATTTGTTCATTTGAGAGAGAGAGAGAGCATGAGCCAGGGGTGAAGGGGGCATGGGGGAGGGGCAGAGGGAGAAGGAGAAGCAGAATCCATACTAAGCCGGGAGCCCTATGCAGCACTTGATCCCAGGACCCCGGGGCCATGACCTAAGTCAAGGGCAGACGCTTAACCAACTGAGCCACACAGGTGTCCCAAAAGAGTTTGTTTCTAAGTCCTTAAGACTAGTCTCAGACCGCAGTGTGGGGTCAAAAGACCCCTCCCCAAGAAGCCCACCTTCCCTTCCCTTCACCTCATCTTTTGGCAGCAACTTCGGCAGCAAGAGGTCTCAGGCACTGACTTGGAGGAGAAAGAGGAGGTGGACAACACCGAGGGTGAGCCTGGGACCTGGGTCTCTGCCTCCCCTCCTTCCCCAGAGGGCTGGCTCTCCTGCCCACCACGCCACTATCATCAGTAGCCGCGGCAGCTGCAGGCAGCTATCACCAGCCATCTCTGGGCACCAAGAGCGGGCGTAGGGCCTCAACTAGGGTGGCTTGTGCTTGAACCAGTTCAGCAGCCACAGACATTTAGAGCCACGGAACATCAGAGCTGGAAGGGAGCTCAGAGCTCCAGCATCTTCCAGACCCTTTCCATGGAACACTGATGATAATGGGTCTTCCAAGGGGAAAAGAGGATTCTTTGGTCAAATGGATTAAACAGGTCTTTAGGCACAGGACTTCCCAGTCCTTTAATATACAAACGTGATGATAAGTCTCTAAATGGAAGTTACAATGTAAAAGATTTCCCAGCTTATCTGACCACAATGTACCCTTGCTCCTAAAACATTCCAAGAACATCTACAGCTGGTGTCCCACTGAACGTAGTTTGGGAAATGCTGATATGGAACAGCCCTCTTAATGTGACAGACAAGTAGACTGAGGCCAGAGAGGAGAGTGAGCTGCACGGTGCTGACTCAAGACCCATGTTCCTTCTGTGCTCTACCCTGCCAGAGGGCGTGACAGCAGTCTTCGTACACTGTCCCAGTGTGGCTTTATTGGTGCCCTGCCCCCGTGTGAGGCAGGCATGCCAGGGAGCACTGTCTGCAGCTTACAAATGAGCACACAGAGCCCTGAGAAATTAAATTAACAAAGTAAATTAGCAGCGGATCTGGCTCTCCAACCCCAAACTTCCTGCTCCATCACTTCTGCCCCAAACTGACCTGGGCCTCCTTTTCTGGTTCTGGCCAGGCCTGAAGGGACCGATGAAGGTCAAGGAGAAGGCAAAGGCAGCAAAGGAAGAGAAGAAAAAGAGAACCCAGGGCCCCGGCGCCGGCCAGGGGTCTGAAGTCCCTGAGAAGAAGAAACCCAAGATTGATGAGCTGAAGGTGAGGGTCTGGGAACAGACCGACCAGGAGCGTGGGGTCATGCCTGGGGCAGGAAGTGGCAGGTGGGGTGAGATGGAGGCCAGTGGTCATGGCCTGTCCCCCCGACGGCCCGGCCCTGCTCAGGTGTACTCCAAGGAGCTGGAGTCCGAGTTCGACAACTTTGAGGACTGGCTGCACACTTTCAACCTGCTGCGGGGCAAGACGGGAGATGATGAGGACGGCTCCACTGAGGAGGAGCGCATCGTGGGCAGGTTCAAGGTCAGGCGAAGGCCCTGAACCCTGAGCCTCCCTCCCACCAGCTCTTCTCCCCACCCCAAGCCCCAAGCCCCAAGCCCAGGGCTGACAGTCAAGTGGAACTGTTAGCTATACTGATTAGCAAAATACGAAAATATTTCTGTGCTGATTATAAAAGAGCATCTGCCCTGAGTGTCCCACCTCCAACATTGCCCTGGCCACTCCCTCCAGAACCCCCAGACCTCCCTCTGACGCAAGTGGCTGAAGGGTTAGGACCCTGAGCAGCAGGGTGCTGTTTTGAATGCACCCCTGCCGTGCCTATGGGAACTGAACTGCACCCTGACTGCCTTGCCTTGCCCCAGGGCTCCCTCTGCGTGTACAAAGTGCCACTCCCAGAGGATGTGTCCCGGGAAGCCGGCTACGACCCCACCTATGGCATGTTCCAGGGCATTCCCAGTAATGACCCCATCAATGTGCTGGTCCGAGTCTATGTGGTCAGGGTAAGACTCCCCCCTCAGATCTCTCCCCACAGTCTCCCAGGCCCCTTATGCAGGAGGAGCTAAAGCAGTGGCAAAGTGACAGCCCCAACTGAGAGACACCAGGAAGGTCATCTGATCTAGTTCCCACCTTTTTCTTTTTTAAGATTTTATTTATTTATTTGAGAGAGAGAGAAGGAAAGGGAGAGAGCATGAGTAGAGGGGGGAGCAGAGGGGGAAGGAGAAGCAGGCTTCCCTCTAGAGCAGGGAGACCCATGCGGGGCTCAAGGCCGGGACCCTGGGATCATGACCTGGGCCGTAGCCAGCGGCTTAACCCACTGAGCCACCCAGGCGCCTCAGTTCCCACCTTTTATAGAGGAGGAAGCCAAGACCTGAGACAGGCAGTGTGACTTGCCCAGGGTCCCGCAGCAAGTCTCCCGTCTCTGGTTCAGCGCTCCCACCCTTTGCCATCATGGGACCATCAGGGAGGGCGCGAGGGCACTGGAAGGTGAGCTGGGTGTGTGGGGAGCCTGCTCAGGAGCACCTGCCCCCATCCCAGGCCACGGACCTGCACCCCGCAGACATCAACGGCAAAGCAGACCCCTACATCGCCATCCGGCTGGGCAAGACAGACATCCGGGACAAGGAGAACTACATCTCTAAGCAGCTCAACCCTGTCTTTGGGAAGTAAGACCCCCTGGCGTCCCACATGCCGCCCCTCCTGCCCACCCCGCTTCCCCAGCCGGCCCTCCACCCACCCCACCCAGCCCCGCCCTTCCGCCTTCCTGACCCCACCCCTACCCCGCCAGGTCCTTTGACATTGAGGCCTCCTTCCCCATGGAATCCATGCTGACGGTGGCCGTGTACGACTGGGACCTGGTCGGCACCGACGACCTCATTGGGGAAACCAAGATTGACCTGGAAAACCGCTTCTACAGCAAGCACCGCGCCACCTGCGGCATCGCCCAGACCTACTCCATGTGCGTGGGGCGGAGCGGAGACGGGGGCGGGGCGAGGGCGGGGAGGGAGCGGGGTGGGGCGGAGACGGGGGCGGGGCGGGCGGAGGTGAGGCGGGGCGAGGGCAGGGATGGGGCAGGGCGGGGCGGGGACAGGGGTGGGGCGGGGCGGAGACGGGGCGGGGCGGGGCGGAGACGGGGCGGGGCGGGGATGGAGGGGGCGAGGGCGGGGTGGGGCGGAGACGGGGGCGGGGCGGGCGGAGGTGAGGCGGGGCGAGGGCAGGGATGGGGCGGGGCGGGGACAGGGGTGGGGCGGGGCGGAGACGGGGCGGGGCGGGGCGGAGACGGGGCGGGGCGGAGGCGGGGCGGAGATGGAGGGGGCAGGAGGGGGTGGGTGGGATGGGGAGGACGGGGGCGGGCGGGCGGGGCGGAGCGGGCACGAGGGGGCGGGCCGAGGACGAAGATGGGCGGGGCGAGGGCGGGGCACGACTGGGGCGGGGCCGGAGGTGGGGCCGGGCCGGGCCTGGGCGCTTCTGCAGTGTCTTGTCTCTGAAAACAAGATTCAGGGATTGTGATTTGGGAAGGTGGCTCTATTATGGTTTCTGCCCCAGGCCAGGCCTCCTTCCATGGGTTGTAAGACGAGGCGAGAGCCAGAGGATTCCGGGCCAGAGGAGGCAGGGCAAGGAGAGAACAGTGGGCTGGGAGGAGAGGTGGCGCTGCTATGCAAAATCCACTGGGGACCTGGCCAGCCTCTGCACTGACAGGCTGTGTGAATCTGGTCACATCCCTAACCTCTCTCGTTATCAGTGTCTTCATGGAAGTCTTTGAAGTACCGGAGGAAAGGGCATAGTTGGGAATGGGCTGGGCTGCATTGGGGGACGCTGAAAGCTCATCCTTGAGACACTGGGCATATGAGGCTGGGGCCTGGGGTAGGAGGGAGCAGCCCCCAGCAACCCTATCTCAGGTGGGGCCCACATGCTGACTCAAGGCAGCAGCCAATTTAAGGGAACTGGTTGGAACCAGTTACCGCCTGGGGATGGGCCCAGCCCCACCCTGAGCCCCACGAAGCCTGTGTGCCCCTCCCACAGACATGGCTACAATATCTGGCGGGACCCCATGAAGCCCAGCCAGATTCTGACCCGTCTCTGCAAGGAGGGCAAAGTGGATGGCCCCCACTTTGGGCCCCCCGGGAGAGTGAAAGTGTCCAACCGCGTCTTCACTGGGCCCTCCGAGATCGAGGACGAGAATGGTAATAGGGCACTGGACACAGCCACGGGGCCTCAGAGGCCAAGAGGAACCCACACATCCCTGGGGGAGGATCTTGAGGTCTAGACTGGAGTCTCTTTAGACCCTCTGCCCATCAGCCTAGAGTCCCATTCCTGTCTGCCCAGCCTCTGCCCTTCCACCCCATCCTACAGGGCACCTGCCCACTTGTTGTCTTCTTTCTCCATCTCAGAATTCCTGTGGGGTAGGATGGTTCTCCCCATTCTGCAGAGAAAGAGAAAGACACTGAGACCCAAAGTGTTTCAGTGACTTGCCCAAGGTCACATGGCTTTTCAGAGGCAGAATGAGAGGTGGGCCCAGATCCCTCTGACTCCAAGCCCTGGGCTCTCACCACTCCTTTGCCCACATGGCACTTCCCAGAGAATAGGGAGGCATGTGTGCTGTGGAACCCTTGCTGGCCACCTTCAGGATGCTGGGCCAAGAGGTGGATTCTTGCCGTCCTCGCCCTCACAGCCTAGCAGGATTCTCTAGTCAGGTTTCCCAGGCAGAGCAAACCCAAAAACCCAGTCTCTCTGGGCCCTGTGGGGCAGCTGAGAACTTGGGCAAGCCAACTGTCCCCCTGTGCCTCAGTTTCCCCAATAGTAAAAAGGAGATGGGGTGGACAGGTGATGGCTCAGGGGCCTCTTTGTGCCCCTGAGTCTAGCCCAGCACAGGTTTCTTATTCTGCTGAGGCTGTGTGTGCAACTGACCCACCGGCACCCGCAGGTCAGAGGAAGCCCACAGAAGAGCACGTGGCACTGTCTGCCCTAAGGCACTGGGAGGACATCCCCCGTGTGGGCTGCCGCCTCGTGCCCGAACATGTGGAGACTCGGCCGCTGCTCAACCCTGACAAGCCAGGCATCGAGCAGGTGACACTTACCTGGCTTAGATCTGAGGTTCTTTGGTATCTGGGATCAGGGTGTCCCCACCTGAGCCCATAAAAATGGATCCTCATACTGTTTGCCACATCCCCAAAAGCCTGGCAGGCACTTCCCCACCATGGCCCTTCGCAGCAACTCTGGTGGCATGCGTCTTTGCTCTAAGTGAGAGTCACATCAGCTCAGGTGCAGCCCTCAGGGGTCTCCCTTAGAAGCTGTGATTGGCTATTGGTGATGTCATAGGAACTCTGGCATCCAAGGATGAAAATTGATGAACTGGGTCCTGAGGGAACAAAGGTTGGTGGGGGGTAGCTGGCATTCCAGGGCAGGGGGAGTCCATTGGGAGACCTGCCATGCCCCCTCTTCCGCAGGGCCGCCTGGAGCTGTGGGTGGATATGTTCCCCATGGACATGCCAGCACCCGGCACACCACTGGACATCTCCCCTCGGAAGCCCAAGAAGTGAGCTTCTGGGGCCCAGCACCATTGCCTTCCCCTCCCTACCCCTCCCACCTCTCCATGACCTTCCTTCCTGTAGGGGCCCCAGACTCAGATCACCCACATCGCCGTGGTCAGTGGTGCTTCCCCTGTGGCCTTGTGGGGGGAACATAGCAACCCATGGAGAGAGCAGTGGGGGCTGCCCTGGGTGGGTCCCCTTTTCCGAGGCGGAGCCACACCCCCAGTGTGCCCTGGGTGAGGCGTGAGGAGATCTGCACTCATCAGCACCGCCCAGTGGACTTTCATCCTCCCAGCGGCACTACCCCGGAGCCTGCTCTGTTGGCCCCACTCCAGGCTGTCATTAACTCTGCCAGGTTTTATTTAAAACCCCTGTGGAGGAGATAGGCAGGAGTGAGTGCCCAGAAAGGGGTTGGGGAGGCGGGGGGTAGAGTGGAAAGAGGACCAGAGGCAAACAGCCTGCCTCTCCCACTTGGCCCTGGCCAGGTCACACGGCCTCCCGGGTCCTCGGCTTTCCCATCTGTAAAGTGGCAGAATGGCGTTGCTGCCAGTTCTGACACCTGCGGTGCCTGGAACCAGGGCCTGGATAGGGAAGTGCCACAGGTCCCACACTCAGAGCGGCCCCATGTTTATTTCAAGATGACAATATCTAAATTCTTAATTTTTAAAAAGATTTTATTTATTTACTCAATAGAGGTCGTGAGCACACAAGCAGGGGGAGGGGCAGAGGGAGAGGGAGAAGCAGACTCCCCACTGAGCAGGGAGCCCTATGTGGGGCTTGATCTCAGGGTCCTGGGATCATGACCTGAGCCGAAAGCAGAGGCTTAACTGACTGAGCCACCCAGTGCCCCTAAATTCTTAATTTTTAAATAAGGGGTCCCACATTTCCATTTTGTACTGGGTCCTGCAAATTAGCAAATTCTGCCTGGAATTGCCTCCAGGTCTGTCATGAGTGTGCTGTCCCAGGGCTGGCCACTAGTGGACACTTCACCCCATGGTGTAATCGGGGACTCAGGGTAAACTTGGGAATGCCATGGACCACATGCCAAGTAACGTGGGGGGGAGGTGACTCAACCTCACTCCGAATGGTTGAAATGTAACCACCGATTTATAATAACAAGTACACTTCAAGTGGAAAAATCCTCTTCAAGGACAAAGACATAAAGGAAACCAGATTCCTTGGGAGTCCACTGCCAGCTGCTGGGCTTAAATACACATTTGTGTTAGAACTGGAGTGCCTTCTGGCCTCTGGAGACCGAGATTGAGCTCAGCCACCCCCCAATAGTGGCCCTGCCCCTCCGGAGCTGGGTCAGCCTCCCTGTCTAGGGGTGTGCTCTGGGTCCTGGCGTGTCAGCCAGACAGGCTTCCCCTGGGCCCTCCTGTCTCCCTCGCCCAGGGCCCCAACATCCCCCTGTTCCCTCAGCTCCCCCTCCTTGCCCCCTTCCCTGAATCGTCTCTCTCCACCCCAATCTGGGCCAGGACCTCATGCTCACCTTGAGTCCCCAGGACTCCCCTTGGTGACCTGCCCTATATATGCCCAAGACCCTGGGACAGCCCCTACCCCCAGATTGTGAGCCAGCCTCTCCCCTGCCCAGGTACGAGCTCCGGGTCATCGTGTGGAACACGGACGAGGTGGTCCTGGAGGACGATGACTTCTTTACTGGGGAGAAGTCCAGCGACATTTTTGTGCGGGGGTGGGTGAGGGCCCCTGACAGGGTTGGGGGGCCCTGGGCTGGGAGAGCCCACCTTTCTGGGGGCAGGAGAAGAGGGAAGGGGCCCCCTGCAGGTGGCCACAGGTCTGGAGCTGATGGCCCCTGGCAGGTGGCTGAAGGGCCAGCAGGAGGACAAGCAGGACACGGATGTCCACTATCACTCCCTCACCGGCGAGGGCAACTTCAACTGGCGCTACCTGTTCCCCTTCGACTATCTGGCCGCCGAGGAAAAGATTGTCATCTCCAAGAAGGAGTCCATGTTCTCCTGGGACGAGACGGAGTACAAGATCCCCGCGCGGCTCACCTTGCAGATCTGGGACGCCGACCACTTCTCCGCGGACGATTTCCTGGGTGCAGGGCTGGGGAACGGAGGGGGCGGGCAGGGGGAGCCCACCCTGGGGGCGGGGGGTCCACCGGGCCCGGCCTGTCAGAGCTGACTCCAGGGCTGCCACAGGGGCCATCGAGCTGGACCTGAACCGGTTCCCCCGGGGCGCGAAGACAGCCAAGCAGTGCACCATGGAGATGGCCACGGGGGAGGTGGACGTGCCCCTGGTTTCCATCTTCAAGCAGAAGCGCGTCAAAGGCTGGTGGCCGCTCCTGGCCCGCGATGAGAATGATGAGTTCGAGCTCACGGTGGGGACCGCCACTGCTTGGGCAGAGGGCAGGCCTGGGCCCGGCTAGGGCGCGGAGGGTCCCGGCGCCTGGCCTGAGCGCCGAGATCCTTCTGTTCCTTTCTGCAGGGCAAGGTGGAGGCAGAGTTGCATCTCCTGACAGCCGAGGAGGCAGAGAAGAACCCCGTGGGCCTGGCCCGCAATGAACCTGACCCCCTAGAGAAACCCAAGTGAGTGTGCTGCCGGCCTGGCCCCCCTGCCACGCTGATCCCTGGGGCCACTGGAACAGGAAGGGGCAGCAAGAACCTTCTGGACTTCTCGCTCCCGCTCTGCAAGCACCTCTGTGTTCTCTATCTCTCTCTGGGTGGGGGAGCCTCTTCCCCTGTCTGCTCCCCACCGGAATCCACCCCTCCCTCTGAACCAAAGCACGGGCTACTTTTTCAGGAAAGCAGCCCCTCTCCCAGGGAAGGCCCGTGTCACAGAGCTGAATGCTTTTCCTAGTTTTAGCCCACACCGCTGCGGTGGTGGAATGTGGGGCCCCAGGCAGCCCTGAGGGCCGGGGAGGTGACCAGAGGTGCACACGCTCAGCCCAAGGTCGCCCCAACCCGTTGCGAGGCCCCTGCCATATCCTGAGCCTTCTTCATCCTCTGTGTCCTTTCTCCACGCTGCCTCTGCCCTCTTGCTGCTCTAGGCGGCCAGACACGAGCTTCATCTGGTTCTTGAACCCTCTCAAGTCTGCCCGCTACTTCTTGTGGCACACATACCGCTGGCTGCTCCTCAAACTGCTGCTGCTCATGCTGCTGCTCCTCCTCCTCGCCCTCTTCCTCTACTCTGTGCCCGGCTACCTGGTCAAGAAGATCCTGGGGGCCTGAGCCTGGCTTCCTCCTGGCTCTGGTACTCCTCACTTCTTCCTCTGGACCTAGGGCTGATGAGCTGGGCAGCATGTGGCACACACACACGTGCACACGCGATGCCCCCCCCCCACACACACACGTGTACACGTGCACACACGGCAATTTTCAAACAAAGCAACCTGCCTAAGGTCACCTAGCTGATTAGAGCTAAGACCCAGCCTAGGTTTTCAAGTTGCCAACCCAGGATCCTTGGCATGACGCTACTTGCTGTCCTTGTGACAGGCTGACTCTAACCCAGTGCTGTTGGCAGAAAGCAGTTGACATGTGGACAGGGGATGGGGAAGGGTTTGGCTGGGAGTAGCCAGCAAGACCTCACTGGTTCCCACCAGCCCCCATCTCCCAACCCAGAGCCGTTTTCTGTCGTGCAGGCCAGTAAGGAACCCTGTCCAGTTCCCATAGCTTAGCGGCCAACATCTGCTGACCAGGCAATATCTGCTGAGCAGCTGGGGGCCTAGCAGAGCATGTGCACTTTGTCTCCTTCCCCTTTACCAACCCCAGAGGCAGAGTCCACTATTAACCCCACTGTGTAAGTACAGAAACTGAGGCTCAAACGGGAGCCTGACTTGCTCATCACCACCAGGCCTGGAAACCAGGTGCCCTGAGTGGGAGCCCCACTGTGCCCTGAGCCTGGCTCTGGAGGGCATGGTCTGTGTCCTCTGCGGGGCCAGTGGGACAGGAGCTTGAAAAAAAATCTATTCAGTACTTGAATTTTATATCTTGACATCTTATAAAACCTACTGTCTTTGTAAACATGAACACCAGAGGGGATTGCTTAGCAAGCACCTCTTGGCCGGAAGGCTGTGCAGAAGATAGAGCAGCAAGGGGCGTGCATCCCACGGAGGCTCCTCAGACCCTGGGCAGGGTGCGGTGGGCATAGATGCTCATGTTCATCACAGAGGGGGAGAGGCTGAGAGACACTGGTTTCACAGAGACAACACGGGGCGGCCCCAGAGCACCCACGGGGAGCTGCTGAACAGAGGAGCTTCCCAGGGATCAGCACTGTGGGCAGTGCGGCGGCTGCCTCTCAGTAGTGAACAGCCACGGCCACCAGTGTCCAGGTGGAGGCTGGACGGCTGCCCAGCTGCCAGAAAGCCCTCTAGGGCCTTGGGAGGAGACCAAGGGTGCCAGAGGGTCCCACAAAGAGCCTAAACCTGGTGCTTAAGAAAGGGGTCCACACCCGGTTCCAGCACTCTCACTACTTTTGGAACCCAGGCTGTGACAGGGCATGTTGGGGGTCTTGAAGAGCCGAGGGCATGGGGTGCCCTGGGAGAGGCCCATTGCCTGACCGCATCCCCTCCCCACCCCCAGCCGGCCTGACACCGCCTTTGTCTGGTTCCTCAACCCCCTCAAGTCCATCAAGTACCTCATCTGCACGCGATACAAGTGGCTCATCATCAAGATCGTGCTGGCGCTGCTGGGGCTGCTTATGCTTGCCCTCTTCCTCTACAGCCTCCCCGGCTACATGGTCAAGAAGCTCCTCGGGGCCTGAAGCCCCACGGCCTGGCTGCCGCTCCTCTCCTGGGCCTGGGCCTTTGTCCCTCCTCTCGTGTGGACTTTCCAGTCTCCCTGGGGAGCCTGGGAAGCCCAGTGTCCACCCTTGTGGCCTCAAGTCCCGGAAGCCTGCCTCCTGCTTGCTGGGCTGGCGACCCCATCCCTCTCCTCCTCCACCCCAAGCCTGTTGCTGGCCCTGTCCCACTCAGCTGGTCCCCGCCTGGTGGGTGAGAAGGGTGGGCAGGAGTGGGGGTCTGTCCCTTAAGCCACCCCAGATCCTCCCTTAGGTTTTCCCGTGGAGGAGTCAAGGTTTAATAGAATTAACTGAGAATCCTGTCATGGGCCAGTGCCCAGAGCTATAAAAAAAGAATGAATAAGCAAAAAGCATCACCCTCCCTCCTCAACAGAATCTTGTGAGGGCAGTCAGACCACCAGTCCTTATTCTGTAAATGAGGGCCAGATCCTTCCTGCTAAGGCGTGGAGGTGGCCGCTTCTGCCCTGCTGCCCTCCAGAGTGGCTCCTCCTCCTGCCCAAGGAGCCATCATGGTGGGTGCACAAGCCTCGGCCCTGCCCTGCCTGTGGGTTTTTATCGCTTCCCAGAGCTTCCTCTGCCTGGTCCAGTGCTCAGAAGCTTAGATGAGGAGCAGTGAGAGTGAAAACCCTGTGCCCACCCGCCCTGCCAGGCCCTCATTTGAGGCCAGGCCAGGAGGTGGTACTTGCAGTGAGAGCCTGGTTTCTGTTGGCTGTTGTTCCTTTCGTGAGTGGTGATTTTTCTCTTAATAAAATAAATTAAACACTGAGCTGACAAGTCTGCATTTGGCCAAGTTGGGGGACCGTATAGGGGCCCAGAGTTTGTGAGCTCTCTGAGGTTGGCAAACTCATCACTAGCTGGACCCTTCTGGCTTTCCCCTTTGAATAGCCTCGTGGCCCAAGATTCAAGAAGGGCCTAAGGCATGGGGCCACTTGCTCAGGCTGGCCACGAGAAGAGCCTTACACTAAACCAGGTGGAACCGGGGACCCCAGAAGCTTAACAAAAGGGTCCTGCAGGCCCAAGGACAGTCTGAAGGCTTAAGACCCTACAGGAGCCTAGAGCACTTGGGTGGCTCAGTTGGTTAAGTATCCAACTTTTTTTTTTTTTAAGATTTTGTTTATTTATTCATAGAGACACAGCTAGAGAGAGAGAGGCAGAGACATAGGCAGAGGGAGAAGCAGGCACCATGCAGGGAGCCTGATGTGGGACTCAATCCCGGGTCTCCAGGATCACGCCCTGGGCTGAAGATGGCACTAAACCACTAAGCCACCAGGGCTGCCCAGCATCCAACTCTTTATCTCAGCTCAGGTCTTGACCTCAAAGAGTCGTGAGTTCAAGCCCCACACTGAGCTCCACAATGGATGTGGAGCCTACTTAAAAAAACAACAACAAAAAAGATCCTGCAAGAGCCCCAAAAGCTCCAGCCTCCGCTCACAGACTCCTCTCACAGCTAACTGCCCCCAAATGCAAGAGGGGAGTCCCATGCCACGGGCCCAGGTCCAATCCCACAGTGACAGGCCTATTGTCCTACCACAATCTGAGGTGGGGAAAAAGTCCCCTCATGACATGAGGTGGAGTCATGGGCCAGCATTTCACTGGACCTTAGCTCTTTGAAGAGATTCAGCCACAACTTTTTAAAGACTTTAATCATGACTGCAGGATACAGGTCACCCCTTCTATGGCCTTATTTTGACAGGCCTGATCATAGCAGCTCTGGGAAATCCAGAGTGGGCCCAGGCAGCTCCCCGGGTGACACGTGCTAGCTTCGGCTCTAGCACCAACACCAATGCCAGTGCCAGCATTCACCTTAACACAGCAGCCTTTTGTGGCCCAGCTCTATGTTGTGGGTACTCGGAATACCTGAGTTGGTGGAACTTGCAGTTCGGAGTTTATCTGGAAGAGAAAAAGGAAAGGTCATTACATTTTCCCGGGGCCCTCCTTCTTCATGACCTCTGGGGGCAGGTGCACATGTTGGCTCTCCTAAGGGCTCTAAATCTCTGCAAGTATTTCTTCCCAAGGGCTTCCAGATGCTGGGGGAAAGCCCACAGTCTGCCTCCCTTTAGAAGAGAAGTCCTAAAGCTTTTCGTATGGCTTCTGCTCCAGCCAGCTAACCTTTGGTAATGTTCTTAACCTTCTGCTCTGAGCCACTCTCTTAAATCCTCCCTCCCCCCCTCACCTGTGCATCCCATCACCAGTCTAGCCCTCCCCCTCCCTCCCCCCACCATCTTCTTGTACACAGCAGCGTGGACAAAAGCACGGACCACATAGTCCTCTAATGTGTATCACAGGCCAACAGGCCATCACGACACCAAGGCTTACCACATCCTCTGCTCAGGTGTGGCCTGGGGCCTGAGACCATGGTGGGGCCACATTCTCAGTTCCGGGGCTTGTGGCTGGCCTCAGTCACCTCTCACACACACCGCTGGTGAGGAGAACCTACCCTCAGCCCAGTGTGTTAAGGCTGTCCTGGCCCAGGGCTTCAGCATCATGTAAAAGATTCTACACTAGCAGAGCAGAGCCACCAACTGTGTTATGAGTGGATTCTAATCTTTGGAGCAGAGGCAGTGAGATTTCCTCTCCTGCAGGCCATGGGAACAGTTGCCCCAACCACACTGGAGCGGGCAAGAATGGGGGCCAGCAAATATCTATCCCAGTTGGCGCCTCCTCTCACCGTGTTACATCCCAGGCCGGACAACCTGGGTCAGTAATATGGGAAGAGCCCAGGGCTCTGGGCATGTCACAGAGTCACCCAGTCTTGATTCTCCTTTTTGGGAGAATCATCTATGCCCTATTGACCTCACAGAGGGGTTGTTAAGACAAAGAAGAAAATTCATAAGGAAGGGTTCTGTGGGCTATGAAGCCATCGTGAGCTTTGGCACTGCTTCCAAGAATAGTCCAACAAGCAGCTTGTGCCAAAGACCATGGGTATGAAAGGGGCACTCTCACAGCCCAAACATCTCAGAGAAGGCTTTAGGATTGTCCATTCCCTTGCCCAATAATTCTGTCCCAACCTCAGGTATGACTGTTGATACTTTATGTCACACCTCAATGCTCCCTTGCTTCTGGTGAGGAAAGAGACTCATTTCCTAATATCAGCTCCAGCCCCACTGCCTCCCTTGGCCGCCTGCCTACCGTCCTTGGAGGGTCCGTCACCCACCTTGGAATCTAGATACTGTTGAAGCAGCATCTGGAGCTCTGTGTTCTGCTGCTCCAGAGAGTTGTTTTCTATCAGCAGCGTGGCCCTCTGGGTCAGGATGAGGCTTTGGGTGGAAAAATCAGTTAGAGGCTCATTGAATCCTGCATCCTCTGCCAAGTAGGGACCAGGATCTCTGTGTTTCTGGTCTGTTTAGAGGTGGAAGAGGATTCCAGAAGCCTGACCCCAGAGCAACCTCCCTGCCCAAAACAAACCAGGCTAGCAGGAACAGAATAGGAAGCCAGAGGACCAGCCACCCAACAATACCACATGCCCCTTCAACAGGACCTTTCCCTCCAAAGGCAGCTTTTCTCTCCAAGTCAGGGAGGTGGCAAACTGGCCACTGCAAGCAGAATCCTCCTCCACCAACTGGCTGGGCCCCTCCTTCTCCTGGGCTATGACATGCACACTCACTGATACTTCTCCAAAGCTGTGTACAGAGCGTCCCAGAGGTTCTGCGTGGTATCAGAGATAACTGTGGTCAGGGCCTCCCAATACTCAGAGTCCTTCGAGTCATCTCGCACATGCTTCAACTTCACTGGTGCCCGGGAGTCCCTGAAGGTTAAGAGCAACAGTATCATCATCGCCACCTGGCACCCCCCAGGTCCCCACGTGGGGCTAGTCACAGTGCCTGTCCCTCACAGACTCTGCTTGTCCACCAGTCACCTTCCCACTCAGCTTCGTGAGTCTACCGGCTTATGGCCAATTCTCAGAAAGTGCACATGACTGCCCTCAGCATTCCTGACTCCTGGTGCCATTGTCGCTTTTGTCATCCCCTTTCTCTCAGTCAGTTTACCTCACTGACTTTATATCCCGCTACTATGCCCAGTTCTTTCACTAATGCATCCAAAACACCTCTCAGAATTCGGCATCCCCTCAAGGATAGCCTTGATCCAGGATATCATCAACTCCACCAGGACAAACCTTTCAGCTGCTCTCCTGTATCTGGCATCACCGCCCCCTCCCCACCACCAAAGGGATCTTTGCAAAATGCAAGCCCAACCATGGCGCCTCCACTGCTTAAAACCATGCTCTGGCTCCGGGCCACTAAAGGACAAAGACAAAGATCTTGGGCACGGCGAGCAAGGCTCTCCTTGCCTGGCTCCCCTGCCCACTGGTCTCACTTCCCAGGGAAGACCCTGACACTAGCCACACCTCTCTGCCACGATTCTGGAATATACCAGGCCTTTCCCCATACTGTGACACCCTGAAGTGCCCTTTCCTCCCACTTAATCCACCCAGGAAAACCCAGTTTGGGTGCCTAAACCCCTCTCGGACATGCCAGATGGGGAAGCCACTGCCTCTCCCAAGTGACGTGACACCTTGTTATGCTCTGCCCATTTTCTGATAACCAAGCGCTCCCTCCACAGGGCCCACACCCAGCAGACCCCAGTGACTGTTGAATGAATGATGAATGAGAAAATCACTTCTACGCCTATTTCTTTCCTTCATGTCCACTTGTCCCCCGATTCCTCCAGCCCTCCCGAGGACCAGCCTCTCCTCCCCACCCAGGTTCCTGTCCTGCAACCTCCACACTCAGACTATAGCATCTGCATGGCCTCTGCCCAGCCCGCTTCAAGCAAGCCCTCCAGCACCACACCTGGGCTTCTTCAGACCCATGACAAAGGCCTCCAGGATCTTGAGGACATCGTTGGGGTGGATGAGCATGGGAGAAGGGGGATGCTCCTTCTCTTCTGCCTCCCCTTCCCCAAGGCTTTCCTCCTTCTGTTCCTCAAGGTCTCTCTTCTCTCCTGGCTCCAGTGCCGACATCAGGCTTGTTTGCTCCTGTGGGGGTGACAGATGCCAAGGTAAACCAATGTCATCAGTTTCTTACGTATCCTTCCAAAGAAATACTATGTCCCTACAAGCAACGCCTTCCCTCCCGTTGTCACAGGAATGATGCTCTACGACACACACAGTTCTGCACTTTACATGTTTCACAATAAACCTTAGGGATGTTTTCGCATAAATACGTAAAGAACTTTTTTGTTTTTTTTTTTTTTACCGGTGCATAGTATTCCACTATGTAGATTCACCACAGCTCCTAAGAGCAGGAGGTTTGGCTTGTTCCCCTGAACAATGAATTCTTTCACGATGGAATTGTAGATTGTTTTCAATCTTCTCCCACTTCTAGCAATGCTGCAACCAATGAGCTACAATAAACACATCCTTTCAAATGTATTGAGACATAGCTGCAGAGTGAAATCCTAGGAGAACTGCAGGGTATAGAGTACATGGTGAAGTCATCCATAGGGACGCTGCAACATTTGGCTCTCACAGCGGCAACTTAGGAGCCTGTCTGGTTCCCACGCTTCGGCCAATCACTATGTGCTATCAACTCGCACAGTCTTGCCAATGTGACAGTTGCACATGGAATTTGGACAGTTTTAATTTGCACTTCTCTTATTAAAAGAAACCTGGTTATCTTTTCATACGTTTAAAAGTTATTCGTACTGTCTCTTGTAGGAGATTTTTGTTTGTATTCCTTGTCCAAGTTGTTGGTCTTTTTCTTACTGGTTTATATTAGTTCTTTGTATATTAAAGAAATAGGCCTTTAACTGTGGTATGAATTTAAGATGTTTCCTCTCCCAGTTATCATCTGTATCTTAACTTTGCTTATAGTGATTTTTGCCTCACAAGGTTTATTTGTTTGGTTTTTAATGTAGTCAAATAGATCCTATTTTTCCCCTTTATAGCTTCTGGGTTTTATTCACCCAGCCAGTTCTTTTTGGAAGCATATCAGGATACTCCCCCTGGAGCCAGCATTGCTAAACATATTTTTTAATCCAAGTTTTTAATTAAAATTTTATAAAATAGTTAACATGATATCTTCTTCAGAATAGTTCATTACAATCAAGATAGGTATTGCAGATGGGTCCTGCTTGGCAGGAAAGTGGTAAGGATCAAAATATTCAGAACGTGGTGGGCCCAGGACTCCTAGGGGCTGAGATCAGGCTTTGAGGAAGGGCCCAGGAAAAGATGCCTCGGGGCCTTAGTATGAGAACAGCCTCTCCTCCCCAACCTTTCTTCCCCTTGCAAATAGAAAAAGTAACAATAAAATAGGAAATGCTAAGTTCACTTTCTTTGACATAAAACCCTCACTATTTCTCCAGAAGTATTATGCAAAGGCAGCAATGCCTTCTGGGGGCTTTCAGAATTTCAAATGCTCTCTTTTTTATTGCACTTCACATTACCTGACTGGAGGGTGAATGATAAACTCGGTATCTGAGGAAGAAGTTCACCAGTTTATATAAGTCGTCCTCACTTTCAATTCCAAGGGCCTAGGGGAAAATAGGAGAATTGCTCAAACATCACAGACTTCTTCCGAGAGTTAAGAGACCCATACCTCCTAAGAGCAGGAGGTTGGCTTGTTCCCCTGAACATCCCCAGCACCTGCCATGGCCCAGAGTGAGGCCGCTCAATACCTGGGAAGTGCAGTGAGATCATATCCTAGCAGAGAAACAATGCTTGGAGTCAGGAACAGCTCCACACAGGTCTGGTGGGTATGGGAATGCTAGAATAGGCTGGACATACATCCGGGTTTCAGGGTATCAGGAAGAATCTAGAGTCTGAGATCTGGGCCATGAGAGAGAAGCTGGTAGAGGAAGGGTCAGGGCTGGAAGACAGCTAAACGACTCTGTGGCCAATTTGTGACATGGAGAACAAGGTGACAGAGAACCCAGGGAAACCAGGAAGACCTACATCTACTCCCAGGGCCAAGGCAATGTTGGAAAAACAGAGGAGGCTGGCTTAGAATGAGGCCAACTCAGCCCAGTGGGACTCACTGAGAAGATGGCGTCCAACTTCAGCAGATAGCATTCGTTCTTCTCCAGGGGAAGGAGAAGGCTCAGCAGCTTGCTCTCTATGAGGAAACCCTGAGAAGGAAGATGACATCTCTAGTCAGAGACAGGTTTCAGAAACGAGCGCTGGGCTGCAGCCTACCTCTGTCTAACTAGCCCGCGATGACCCTGCAGAGCAGGACCCCACAAAGCAGAGACTTTCAGCAGCAGGGCCTCCAGAGGAAGTCCTTCCTGGGATGCCCAAGGGCCCTTCCTGGGGATAGAGCCAATGCTCGTCATGGATTTAGTTTCCCTACCTCCAAAAGGTGCTGGCTCACCTCACCCACAAGCCACTGGGTAAACACCTGAGTTCCCCAGAGCAGCCCAGATCCAATTCAGTCACAGATCCCTGCCTGTGCAATGTCATTTCACTCATAGGCTAGCCCTCAAATATCATCAAACAGGGCAGCAGGCACTGAGTTTGGAGGGAGGCGTGGAGGGTGAGGGACACATCATATCACAACACAGTGCACATGGGGGGCGGATGGGAAGACTGAGCGCCCGGCACCCACTCCAAGCTGGGAACTCCTGGGGGAGGTCAGCATGGAGGGGTGGCCACTGGCAGCAAGCCTGCAAATAGAGAGAGGAACACCTGCCTGCTGCCTCTCTCAGCAGGAGCTGCCCTCAGTGGCAAGAGCCAGCTCCTGGCCAAAGAAAACTCTCAAAGGGGTGAGGGGCTGCCAGCCCTTGCTGCACCTCCTCTACACATCTCAGAAACGCAGGATCTAAGTAAACACCACTTGTGTTCCTATAACACCCCAACTCCCAGCTGAGCCAGCTCCAGTGTCTTTACACTAAATCTAGTGGGTTTTGCTAATATACAGTACAGATACCCAAAGCCTCACACCCCCAGAGTAATCACAGATTGAGCTCCCAGAATAAGGCCATGTCAGCTGTGGCCACACTACTGGGCAGGTGGGTTCACAGAGGTGAGACTGGCACCTCTTCTCTTGCAGAATGGGCTTCTTTAAAAACTAATAATAATTAGCAGGAGCCCGTGGGCCAATTTGGCCCACACCCTGCTGACCCACTAAGGGATGACCCATTTGACAGCTGTGGGCTGCTCTGAGGCAGGGTCTCTCTGTGAGGGACCCCTGCTCTGCTGCTGAATGCCTGGGCACTCCCTGCCTCCAGGCTACATCTGGCCTGGCCAGACGTAGCAGCAGCAGCAGCAGCACACAAGAAGCAAGGACAGAGAGTTTGCAAAGCCACCAGCCAGAAGTCCCTCTGGCACAGCCCCACGCAGCTGGCCTCACCGACTCGTCACACAGGAGCATCAGGATCTTTCTGGTAGTTTTTGCGGAAATTTGCTTCGGCAGGTCAAGGTAAGACTCTGCTTCTGAGGCAGCCTCCTCGGTCTCTTCCTCTTCTGCAGACAGGGCAAAGAAAAGAGAGTGGGAGGGAAAAAGAAAATTATTGTTTGGCTCTGTTGACTTTGAGCAACAGTCAAAGGGCTTTCCTTGAGAAAATTTACCTCTTAAAAAGCCTCCTTAAGGCCCTATGGAGTCTCCTCAGCTGAAGAAAGCCAAGTACGTGGGGAAAACAGGGAGGCTGGGGGTCGGACTGGAGAGGAGGATGAGAAATCTGCCATTCTAGGATATTTCGCTGGTCAAAATTTCATCTCCTTGCCAACAACACACTCAAAATCCGGCCATGGCCAGGAAGTGGAAGGGAGAGGATGAACCTATTTATTCTCACTTTAGAAAAATCTAGCACTTCTAGCTACATGCTTTCTAAACCAGCAGCAGATCAGAAGCAGCCAACTAAACTGTGTACCAAGTGGTAGCCTCA
Organism: Canis lupus baileyi; assembly: GCF_048164855.1. Classification (NCBI taxonomy): domain Eukaryota; kingdom Metazoa; phylum Chordata; class Mammalia; order Carnivora; family Canidae; genus Canis; species Canis lupus. Next base: position 44,685,193 of record NC_132849.1, read on the forward strand.
CTTCTCAGCAAGAGCTGTTGACTAATAGCAGAGCTGAACATTTTCTTGACTAAAATTAGAAATTTAAAGATGTGGGGATACCTGGGTGGCTCAGCAGTTTAACGGCTGCCTTCAGCCCAGGGCGTGATCCTGGGGCCCTGGGATCGAGTCCCACATCAGGCTCCCTGCATGGAGCCTGCTTCTCCCTCTGCCTGTGTCCCTGCCTCTCTCTCTCTCGTGAATAAATAAATAAATAAAATATTTTAAAAAAAAGAAATTTAAAGATGTTTTATACTATACATTTCCTCATCTGAAAATAGTTATAAAAAATCATTGTACTACCAGGTTTTACTAGCTGTTCAAAAGATAAAATGAGATCATATAAATGAAGATATTTTGAAAAGTACAAGATACCATCCTGCTGGTGGAAATACATAATGGTCCCATCCTTATGGAGCAATATCCAGCAAAATTACAGAGGCATTTACCCTTTGATCCAGCAATCCTACTTTTAAGGGTCTATCCCAACAATTCGCCAGGAAAAATATACAAACACGAATGCATAGAGCTATTTATTGCAGCAATGTTTGTAAGAGCAAAAACAAACAAACAAAAACCTGTAAATATCCCAAGTAGCCACCAACAAACACTATCCGAAAACGTTGTAGCATGGCCACACAACAGAATACCAAATAAAAATAGCATGAAGAATATTCCTTCTCACTGCTATAGACTGATCTCCAGGATACTTTGTAAGTGAAAAAAACAAGATGGAGAAAAGCATATGCTCTCATTTTAGAAGGAGGTCTATATATACAAATATATATACACATTTGTTTTTAAAAGCAATGGAAAGATAAACTGTACATTATTAAATAGTTACCCATAGGAGAGGGATAAAATAGAATGGAGAGGATAAGACTACACTTCCACCAATATACCTTGTTTTGTACATTTGGCTTTGGAAACGTAATTATTTTACATAACTATAAAACAAAATTAAATTGTAAAAATCAATGCCTAACAATCAAAAGTAAAACAAACAAAAAGATCTAAATATGTATTCAGTTGGTGACATAACCAAATAGAAACTATTCTCTTTTTTTTTTCAAAGATTTTATTTATTTATTCATGAGAAACACAGAGAGAGAGGCAGAGACAAAGGCAGAGGGAGAAGCAGGCTCCCTGTGGGGAGCCCAATGTGGGACTCAATCCCAGGACCCCTGAGCCAAAGGCAGACACTCAATCACTGAGCCATTCAGGTGCCCCAAATAGAAACTATTCCAAGTGACTTTAAAAGACACCAATCTGGGGAAGCCTAGGTGACTCACTTGGTTAAGCATCTGACTCTTGGTTTCAACTCAGGTCATGATCTCACGGTCATGAGATGGAGCCCCAAGCCCTGCGTCCAACTCTGTGCTTAGCACAGGGTCTGCTTGTCCCTCCCCTTCTGCTCCTCCTCTGGTGTACTCTCTTCCTCTCTCTCTCTCAAATAAATAAATAAAATCCATAAATGAATGAATGAATGAATGACAGCAATCTGTGTGTACATCCCTAGTGGAATGTACCCTAAGAGTAAAATGAACTTCAGAAAGGTTTAAACATTTTTTAGTAATCATTTATTAATGACAGGTTGATATTTTATTCTGCAACTGTTCTGTGGTTCTGGGAAAAGCAATGAATAATAATCTTGAAATGCACCAAGATTTTCAAGTTAGGAGAGAGGAGATATACTTTGATAAGGTTAAGTAAAACCTCTGGCATTCTGATGATTAGGAAGTGTTAGGATAAACACATGATTTATTTTTTCATGAAAATGTAATTCTACACACTATACTCATCCACTAGGAAGGCCTAGAAACTGACCCATCCCCAACAATGAGCACTCCAGCTCCCAGACTATGGTTTCAAAATACCATTCGCTATTTAAAAGGACTAGGTTTTCTTGACCTTGAGAAATGGCTGATTACAGACTTGAAGCAGGAAACATATAAGATTGGAACATCTGTTCATTCTGGAAACCCAGGAAACTATCAGCGACTACTAAGGTTGTATCGAAAGGACCCAGAAGCCAACATGAAGAGACTCTCATTGGCCAAAAATGGGACAATTAGAGTATCAGTAAGGTTAATAAGTGCAGTAAACTGAAACACATCAAACTTGTTTAAATACAATGTGTCATAATGATATTTTTAAAAGATTGATTGATTGATTTGAAAGAGGTGGGGGTGGATGCAGGGAGAGACTCAAGCAGATTCTGTGCTGAGCACAGAGCTTCATGCAGGGCTCGATCTCACAACACTGAGACGACAACCTGAGCCAAAACTGAGAGACGGATGCTTAACCAACTGCATCACTGATGTGCCCCATGATATTTGTTTTATAAAATGTCACTGGTCATCTTTAGAAGATGCTAGAGACCATCCCATTTATTTTGAAAACTAGTAGATAGAGAAAGAACAGCATCTATCCTGTTTTTCCTACATGAAGTGTGTCTCAGGGTAACAAATAGCTGATGAGGGGGAAGATTCTCTTTTCAGAAGTGTTCCAGCTAATAAATGAAGACATGTGATAGAATTTAGAATATCACCATTTTGCAACCCCTAAGGCAATTAATGGATCTTAGACAATGACTACCAGTGGTTGCTAACCTCACAAAAAGAGAGACAACCAACCTGACATTAGTTTATCCCAATGTAGGTACACAACAATGTACTTAGCAAAACTAAACTGAACCAGAATTTGATCAAGTTTCTAGATCAAACTACCAGATTATAATACAGGGAAGAGGATAAAGCTATAAATTATATTAGACAGTTAAAAGCCATGACTATGGACCTCCCAGCTACCAGACCTCTTCCCCCTTCTCTGGACTTCAGTTTGCTCATCTTTGAAATGAATGGGTTGCCACAGTGGTCTTACGGGCCCCCAGCCCCCAGGTCTAGGACATCATTTCAGTCACCTGTTTGCATCAGCACCTCTTCTAATATTTGTGTGGCAGACTTCTGCTGCTGCTGAGATATAGGTCCCACATTCCTCAGGAACCAGAAATCAGGCACCGTCCATGGGAGTCCCAGATGATGGGTATGGATGATCCTGTCTACATCAAAGGCTCTACTTATCAGTTCCTTTGCCTCCTCTTCATTCATCAGCCAAATCTCCCGAAACTGCTTTTCATCGATAAGAGCAAAATGCCTGTGATGGAGAGTTGCTCAGCATGGCCTGGGGACCCTGGGGGCCTGGCCAGGGTCCCCTCCATTAGCAGTAGGGCAAGAACTGAGGTGGAGCTGTGGTGCATCCCGGGTCTGGCCTCCAGGCCTCACCTATGACAGGCTGAAGGCCATCCCCACATATCTCAAGAAAAGGCAGATGACATGCAAGTAAAGGGGCGGAGAAGACAGCACAAAGGACTCTTAGGGTCTGGGCTCACCTCTATTTAGGGCATGAGCCTTGGGACCCAGGTCCCTAAAATACCTCATGGCTTTCTGTAGCTCCTTGAATTGCATCACAAGGCGTTTGTAGTCAGAGGTTAGTGACTGGTTCTCCTCCTGGAACTGCTTGATCTGTTTGGCGTATTTTGATCTCAGATTGTTAAGGGTATCATGTAGGCTGTGGAGCAGAGGGGGAAAGAGTTCTTCTGTCGCTGAACAGAAGCTGTGGTGTATGTTCCTCTCAGGTACTTCACACCATTCTACAGAACGGTGGGTCAGGTTTGTGCAGGTGCAGAAAACCCTCCCATTTATTTCCAAAACCAGGCTGCTCCAATTGTGATGGAAAGGAAAGGAAGGCCACGGGAGGTAAGGGTGTCGTCCAGAATTAAACTCATTTACAACAGTCCAGAAGCCCTGAGCCACAGGAAAGGCCGTCTCCTCCTCAGGAGAGTGACTGAATCTCCCCCAACACACTATCTGTGACCGTGTCCCTACTGAGTGCCACCTCACATATTTAAAGAGCGAATCTCAACTATCTCACTGCTGTGAATTGGATGTTCATTTCACTTCTAATACAAGGAAAATAGAAAGGAAAAAATGAAAACTTGACCCCACAAGTCTATGATATATACTGTTCAGGAGTCCGATAGCTCATTCATTCACTCCTTCATTCATCAAACATGGAAGGTCTCTTGTGTGTCTGGGCTATGTTTGAATACAGAGATGAAAACAAGGATATGTTCCAACACAAGGCACTATCAGTCCAGCCAGAGACAAAGATTCACGCTCAGTAGAGCATGAAAGCGCTGTGGGGGCAGTTCACATAGGAGTCCAGAGGTGAGGCATGGAACTTACCCTGACCTGCAGGTGGAGGGAGCGGCTGAAAGTTCCAGCACAGTGAGGGGCAGTGATAGACTGGCCAATGGCTCTGTGAGTCCAGGCATGTCACAGCTCCACATCTCACTGCCCTGGGAGCTCTGTGCATGGAAACTTGTCTCACGAAATATGCATGGCAGGCACAGCTATTAGACCCACAACCATACTTCAGAGTTCAAACCAGTGAAGAGGTGTCTTGTGTCAGTGCCTCCTTTACATAGGAATGGAGAGTCTGAAGGCCTACATATTGTCCATTTAAAAATTCTAAAGATAAAATTTTCCCTTTCAAGCATTATTCTGAAATAAGCATAAGGTCCCTAAACACACAAACATCCATCCTTTGTGTTTTCAGCCTCCATAAAATGCAAAAATCATTTAACTTAGACTCTGATAAAGCAACATCTAATTCATTTTCTTAACTACAGCATTCTAGGACATTTTCCACATATAGATGTAAAAAATTTTATTAAGTAGCCATCCCAAAGTATTTTTCCCAACATCCCTTAGTAAAGAGGTTTCTACGTGTCATCGAACCACAGAAGCTAATAAAACAAAAATAAACTCCAGGCGCACGCTGCAGGTCTAGGCAAGGTAGCAAGACAGGGAGTGGACAGGAAGAGATGGTTGCAAGGGGAGGCTCAACAAAACATCATGTCCTTGTTGACTGGCTGGAAACTAGAGATGGAGGGGACAGAGGTGGAGGATGGGAAAACTGGGAGGGTAGGCAAGCCTGGTTTCAAAACTTGTCCACTGGCAATGACAGGGACTCTATAAGCTGAAATGTCTTTTGGCAGTCCCAGATAAAATGAGGAGGTGAGGTTGGGATCAGGGATATGCAGCTGAGAGTCATCAAAAAAGAGGTCAGGGGTGCGTGGGTGGCTCAGCCGGTTAAGCCTCTGCCTCTCGGCTCAGGTCGTGATCCCAGGGTCCTGGGATTGAGTACCATGTCGGGCTTTCAGCTCAATGGAGAATCTGCTTCTCCCTTACCCTCTCCCTCTGCCTCTACCCCTCCTCATTCCCCACTCATGCTCTCTCTTTCTCATAAATAAATATAATCTTTAAAAAAAAAAGTGGTTATAAGCAAAGCCATGAGACTGGTATAGATGGTGGATGGGATAAAAATATAAAGGGGTAAGGCGCTTTCTAGAATATTGAATCAGGCAAGAGAAAGCAGAACCACCAAAGGAAACCAATTAGCAATGCACTGAGAAAGAAGAGCAAATTTTCAGTCATAAAAGTCGAAGGAAAAATATTCTGAGATTCGGTGCCAGTAACCACAGGATGAGGCCTGAGGAAGAGCTGTGGTATGTGGCTAGAAGGACATCACTGGTCACCTCCATAGGGAAGTGGTCGTCAAATTTCAGGGTCAGGGGTCAAATTATGAGCACTGGAGGTGAGGGACCAGCCAGTAGCGAGAGGAAAATGGCCAGGTAAGCAAGAAGAGAGAGAGCCCTCACACAGGAGCAGCAGGGTCGACTGAGGGCTTTTCAGGGTAAGGGAAACTGTGCATGCGTGAAGTCAGAGGGGAGCCCCAGAGAAGGGATGATAGGGATGATGCCACTCACCTTCCTGCCCCTGGGATCAAACCCAAGGTCAGTCTCCCATACCTCTGCCCACTGCCGGTCCTACCACCCTCCTCTCTCTCACAGTGCAGTCCCTGTCAGCAAATGAGGAACCTTCAGCTTCCTGCTTCCTCACCTTCAGACCAGCCCTTCACTCCTGGCTCTGGCACCGTCTACCCTGGAGTCCTAACTCTTTTTTTTACCGATTCATATCCCTCCTCCACTTCATTATTTCACTTCCTCAGGAAACCTTCTCAGAGAACTCCTTCTCACTGACAGCACAGATTTGTGGTTTTGTGGTTGTCGTAGATGGGTGAAGAGAGGGAGCAAGAGAAAGGAGAGATCCAGAGAGATACACGCCAAACAATCTCTGGTGGTAGGAATATGCTGTTTTTATGTTTCTATCTTACTTCCAGTTGTACTTCCTACTTCTCAAAAATGCTCACATACTGTTTCTGTAATCACAAGCTGAGAATTTATTCTACAGACGGCCCCGCGCCTGTGCAAAGTGAGACACTTGGCATGAGTACCTACATTGGCATCATTTGCAACAGCAAAAGATTAGAAGCGATCTAAATGCCCAACCACAGGGAAATCATGTGAGAGCTCTTTATGAACCGATATGGAAACATTCAAGACACAGGACAGTGTGTATAGAATGCTGTCATTTAGTCTAAAAAGAGAGGGGAGTGGTGACAGTATTTATTCATGTTTGCTTGTAATGTGGTTAAAGAAATTCAGGAAGAAGCAAAAGAAATGAACAATTATTACAGAGGCGGAAAAGAGGAACCATGCAAAATAGGGGGTGGGTGGGAGACAAAATTTTGTTGTACATTCTTTGGGGGCGGGGAAAGGATTATCTTTTCTAAAAAAACTTTTAAGAAGACTTTTTTAACAGCTTGCTCTCCTCCAGAAGGAGTTCACCCCCACCCCCATTTTCAGCATGGAAGGAAGGAGTTCTTCCCCACCCCCATTTTCAGCATGGACGGGCTGATGTTCTGTGTGCCCGCTTACCGATTTATCTTCCTCTTCTGCTGAGATTTGATCACTGTGCTCTCTTCATCCCTCTTCTTCAGCACCTGGAAGTTGTACTCCAACTTCTCTTGGTTTAGCTGGTAAGTTGCTTTCATCTGCTGGAGCTGCTGCTCAAGAATCTAAAGTTTAATAATAATAATAATAATAATAATACTCACAGGCCTGGTATCCTTGGTTGTGACTGAGCGTCCCTGATTCTTCCTACTGGTATCAGTTGTATCAGAGGAACCAGAGGCACAAGTGCCTCCACCTGAATTCTTAGAAAATCTGTCATCAGAGGCAAATGAAAGACAAGAAAAAATATCCACCGTTCAACTGCAAGCTTAAAGCCTATGTCCCTGAGGCACCTGGGTGGCTCAGTGGTTGAGCATCTACTTTTGGCTCAGGTGTGGTCCCAGGGTCCTGGGACTGTAGGAAATGTGAAAAGTACAGTAAAGGAGAAAAGAGGAGAAGACATAGAAAGGGCAAGAAGAATTATTTAAACTCCACCTCCAAGAGGCATTTTCTGTCAACATATTGGCATGTTTCCTTCCAGTGTTCTTTACATACTTTCCAGTACTTTACATACTGAGATAAAACCATAGCTACAATTTTATATTCCACTTTTCTCCCTTAATATTATAACAAAAAAATATTATAACAAGAATTTTCCACATTAGCTCTATCAATGTAATTTTAATGGTGTATAATATTTTTACATATAATAACTTATTATATATGAAATACTTATCATCCACCATACTATTTTATCATTTCCCTACCATTGTATATCTAGATTGTTTTGAGAATTCTCAATATCAGAAAACAGACGCTGGGAACAATCCTATATAAAACTTCCTGGGTATTTTTATTTCCTAAAGGTAGATTCTCAGAAGTAGACCAGGGACCTCCTTTTTCTCATAACTTTGCAATAAGCCCCTATTACTAAGACAGTATTTCCCAAACCTGTCTGGCCACAGAACAGGTTTTATATTTATAACAAAGTGAGAGCACACGTGAGTTACAAATGCAAGCCCTGGCACATGTTCATGCAAATTTCATTCTTGAAGGCAGATTATTATATAACACTAACTATGGAAATAGACTCTCTATTTTTCCTACATAATCACATCTTGAAAGGGGAAAAAAAAAATCAGTGACTCACTTTGTTAGTTTTGTGAAACCACCACTAGTACCTCACCTAGCTGAACACAGTTTGCAAAACTCAACTAATTAGGCCGTGTCTTTTTCTTTGGGACCTGAAAGAACTCACATCTGAGCTGATTTTATATGCAAAACAACAAACAAAGAAACTCTGTCACCTGACTCTTCGCATTTGCATTTCTTTGCCTGTGCTTGTGGTTAATTATTTATTAAGATTTTATTTTCTCTTGTGGAATGCACCTGCTCCTACTCTTTGCTAAAATAGGTTCCTAGGAGACTGACACAAGGAAGGACTAGCAATGCAACATGCACTGTGGGCTCACCATCTCTATGGGGTCACGGATCAGCCGCTCCATCACCTCAGCTCTGATTCAAGACCCCCCACTGCCTCCGCAGTCACGATGCCACTAGGGATTTATTGGCAGCGCTGACAATGAAATTGCAGAACTAATAGTCTGGTAGTCTCACCCACCAGAGTCTACAGCAGACAGCTGCAAGAATTATGTGATTCGTTATTTGTTGTCAACACCTTCTGCTCCAGATAATTTGGGGAATGGTGACTCTATTGTTAACTATTTCAGGGTTAAGTCTCAACAGACAACTGTCCTTGGTTGTCATACACTGAAGGTAGTTTTTTAAATTTTAAGATTGTAATGGATTTTGTTAACCGTCTGTGCTTATTCTTCCATTTTCCAAAGATATTTTTGTGAAGTTGTACTTTACGTTCCCAAGATTCATGGTAAAACATCATGTTTGGGTTTTGTGAATAATTTATAAAGATTACAATCTATCTTGCCTCCGATGTTATGGTTACTGTAGGTGTTGATCACACCTTCCTGTTTTTCCTGCGTCAGCACAAGCCTCTCCATGCTACCTGCCCACACGCTCCAGAAAACCAGCTGCCGTCATCCCCCAGACAGAATGGAAAATTAAAACAGCCTTTCCCCTGGCCCTGTGGGCTGACCTCGGAGATCCCACCAGGCCTTTTCACGGCCACTCTCAAGAACTGTATCTTGTTTATCTTTGTGTTTTACACAATGTAAGTTTGCAATACTTGTTAAATAAGTAACTTGGTTTTGATTTTTTGTGATTAATATTCTGGTAGTAAAGGTAACAGTCCCTAAAAGTTGAGCTAAACCATTTTACAACTTTAAAAGCACAAGTAGGACCTAAAATAAAAACATTGGCCTCCTGCATCAAGAACTAAGTGTTTCTAGTAGTTTTATTTTGGGGTGGTGGGCAGGTGTGGCAAAATCCTTCTCGAATGCCTAATGTTTACAGGCTTCTTTTTGCTCGTTAATAATGTCACCTTACTGGCAGTAAGCACTTGGAAAGTATGCATTCTTTTCCACTTTTTATACTTTACCCATTAAACCAAATCTATGTGTATTGGATCATTCATATTTTTGTGGTTTGGAAAAATTTTAGTTGCATGTTTTAGAACTGATACAGCGCTATGAATTACTTAGGAAGAGAAAGCCTGATGTTGAGCTACATTCTGTATCTTCTTGACAAAAAATTGATGCTATTTTGACTTTACTGTCTAGTGAGAGTACACCTAAGTGGCATTATGATAAAGTTCGATCTACTAAAATACCCCATGTACTACAATATGGTAATCCCTGATTTGATTATCTGTTTCTAGTTAAATGTGGTACAGTATACTCCTGGTTTCCATTCTAACACAGGAAAGAACCATTGCACACAGGAACTGAACACAGTTCCCCACTCTGAGTATCTGTCTGCCTGCCTCCCACATACTCATACTCCAACTGGGCAGAGGAAGCCAGGAGATGAGGGTCTCCCAGGCTCTCTGCCTCTCTGTCCCTCACCTCCCTAGTCTTACATCAGCCCTCACCCTCAAAAATCTCCCTATATCCCAGAATTTTTTGGCTTTCTTCAAGCATTTGAGGATTAAGAACATGAAATTCTACTCCTACAACTTAATAGATAAATAAATAAATAAATAAATAAATAAATAAATAAATAAATAAACTGATTAGAAGGACATACAAATTGCCAATAGATTTATGAAAAGGGACACTATTATTAGGGAAATGCAAACTGAAACTACGATGAGATACCACCTCACACCTCTTAGAATATCTATTGTCAAAAACCTGGGTGGCTCAGTGGTTGAGCGTCTGCCTTCGGCTCAGGGCGTGAATCCCAGGACCTCCTCACAGGAGCCTGCTTCTTCCTCTGCCTATGTCTCTGCCTCTTTCTCTGTGTCTCTCATGAATAAATAAATTAAATCTTTAAAAAAATGACTACAAGTGCAGGCAAGGATATGGAGAAGGGAATTTCATACACTGTTGGTGGGAATGCAAACTGATACAGCCACTCTGGAAACAATATGGAGGTTCCTCAAATGATAAAATATAGAATTATCGTTTGTTCCAATAGTCCCACTTCTGGATACAGATCCAAAGGTACTGAGATCTGGATCTTGAAGAGATGTCTGTACTCCCATGCTCATTGTGGCATAGTCACAACAGTCAAGATATAGAAACACCTAAATGTCCATCGATGGACTAATGGAGAATGAAAACGTGGTACAGGTATATTATGAAATCTTACTCAGCCTTAAAAAAGGACAATCTGCCATTTGCAACAACATGGATGGACATGGAGGACATTATACTAAGTGAGATAAGCCAGACACAAAAAGACAAATACTGCATGGTCTCTCACTTGTTTGTGGGATCTAGAACAATCAAACTCATAGGAGCAGAGAGTAGAATTTGCAACCAGAAGCTGCCAGGGGCTGGGGGAGGGGAAGCAGGGAGGTGTTGGTCAAAGGGCACAGAGTTTCAGTTACATGGAATGAATAAGTTCTAGGGATCTAACTGTACAACAGAAGGTCTTTGAGTGACAATGCTGTTATTGTATATTTGAAAATTTGTTAAGAGAGTAGATCTTATATTACATGCTCTTAACACAAAAGGAAAAACAAAACAACAAATAAAAGAAAATGAGTTTCCATTATTTCACTGTTTGAGGCCAATAGTGCATAGTTTGGTCCCATAAATTATCATACAACCAAAATAACTTAAGAAAGATCAACAATATCCATTTTCATTAAAAGTGTAATGTATACAGCCCACATAAGGAGCGCTGCCCTCACAGACTTCCACTGTTCTTTGTCAGTGATTCTCATTTCCATGACATTAATATGAGAAAGGCCCAGGAAAATTATCGAGACTGGTAAGAATTTTTGTAGTCTGGAGGGGCTTTGATTCAACCTTGCTACATAAAACCACAAGTCGTAGGTCTTGAAATTCTACGAAAGGCTATGTGGAAAAGCTTTAGACTAACAAGTTTTTCTAGACAGAAACTGAAGTGAGTAGACAGTGCTGGAATGTTAAGAGATAATTACATGACACCTAAATGTAATTAGAGATGAGCTTTTTTTAACTGACTTTGAGGCAGAGAATCCTAAGCTTGGAAAGAACTTTACAAACCAGAAAATCTAACCTCCTTCCACTGCAAGAATCCTTCCTCAGCATTGAAGACAGACACAGTCATGCAGCCTTTAAATACTTTATAAAAGACTCATTATTTTGTGGGATGACCCTTCTCTATATTGGATAGCTCTAACTATTAGAAAGTTCCTGCTGGGGCACGTGGGTGGCCCAGTTGGTTAAGCGTCTGACTCTTGGTTTCAGCTCAGATCATGATCTCAGGGTTGTGAGATGGAGCCCCATGTTGGGCCTTGTGCTCAACAGGAAGTCTGCTTGAGATACTCTCTTCTTCTCTCTCTGCCCCACCAGAGCACTCTCTCTCTCTCTCTCTCTCTCTCTCTCAAATCAATAAATCTTAAAAAAAAAAAAAAAAGAAAGAAAGAAAAGAAAAAAAAGTTATTTCTGATGGCAAGTTGGAATCAGCCTTACTGTGATGTCCAATCATCAGCCAGGGTCTGCTTGGAATATTAGGAATATAGACTATTGAGCCAGACAGAGCTGGGTTTAAATCCAGGGCCTACCATTTGCCAGGTAAGTAGCCTATTTCCTGGTATATAAAATGTGGTCAGTGATTCCTCCCTTCCCTGTTAGTGTGAGGATTGGAGACATCGTGCCTTAGGTGCCTAGACACTCACTATATGGTAGCTGTTCTGCTTTGGCTCTCTGATACACTTAACTCACCCTGGGGATACCTTCCCTTTGCCCAACTAAAATGTCCAATCCTCTCAATGATTCCTCAGGTCACAATTTCCTGGGGGTTTTTTTTGGCAGTTCTTCATGGTTTATTAAAAAAGGAATTCCTCCACATTTATTTTGTACATGAGCTCCTTCAGATATGATCACTTGAAAGCAAGCAGATAATGAATACATATCTGTTGAGTGGACTAACTCTAGAACATTCTGGGCAGTCACCAAGGATAAAACATGCCCGGGTACTCTCTGCTCTGCTACCCAGAGACCGAGCAACAAGTCAGACCTGCACGTCCTGCTCCAGCTTGATCTTGATCATGTTGTACTCTTCCCAGTCCCATATCCTCTGCTTGTTCAGCTGTTTCTCGTAGTCCTCTACTTTCTTGATGCGGTTCATAAGATACTCCAGCTGAAGGCACAGGAAGACCAGGGGAAAGTCAGCCCTGTCCCTGCCCTGACTCAATCCTTCAGGTGGCATGACAAGTGTGACACAGGGAAGGATCTCAAAGTGTTATGAGTTCCTTGGCTCTCAGAAGAGAGCCCCAAGGCTTTGTATTGTTTATCTTCTTCTGGAGCTTCCTTATTTGAGAAACTCCAAGAGGAATGCTCCATTAAGAAATTAGACATGGGCCCTGCGGTCAGACATTTGTATTTTTAAAATAAAACAAAACAAAACCCATTGGATCTTGGTCAAGCTATTCTTTGTTCTTTGTGTCTCTGAAGTAAAGTGATAACCCCACACCCTTTGAAACATCTTAAAACATCCGTGGCTGGGGTAGATGCCTAGGAACAAAGAAGAGAGTGACAGGACTATGGGAACCCCAGTGAGCTGCAAAGGAAGGTCACCAGAGACAAATGTCACCACCAGAGGCAGCAACCATCTGCAAGGCCACACTGACTAACCATGAAGTGAGGTAGTAAATGTCTGCCATGGCAATCCTCCCCAAGATACAAAAAGGCTAGCAAATTCAGTCACAGTAGATATTGCCCTAGATCCATGGATCACCTTGACACACCCCCACCCCCTCCACCACCCACCACCCTTTTACCTCTTTGGCATTGTGAGCCTGCAGGGCCCGCTCCCATTTCTTCTTATTACTGGTCAGCAGTTCTTGCCGTTCTATCTCAAATGCTTTCTAAGAGCAAGAAGGAAGAGGGCTCTAGAGTCTGTTTTGATTGGGCAGGTCCCTCAATATGAAAGAACTCCTAAGTTACTGCACAAGTGCCATGTACCAATCATATAGTCAAAGTCAAATCCAAATGCAAACTTGCCAAGTTTCATTCAACCAAATGGCTATGGAAGGAGTTACACGGAAATCAGGGTTATGAAGTCTGGCCTCCCCACAGATTTAGAGAGGAAATGTGCCAACTGTCCTGTGGCTCAGTCAGTATCAGAGGAGGGAGTTGGAGGAAGGCCAGTGCCTTTGGTAGCAGTTACAGGACAAGCCCTGGCATATGATTCAATCATGCCTAGGGCTGCTGCGTTGCTATGGTTGGGGTTCCCACGAAACAAAGGAGCACGTTGCTCATGAAAGGTAGGCCCGGGAATGTGGAAATGAGTCTATAATAATAATCCAGAGAGGTCCCCACCTTCTTGGCTCCCTTCCATTTTGGAAAGGCTGTCTCAATCTTAATCCTTGACATTTCATTCAAATTCAAAGTATGGATTCCTGAACTTGTTTGGCACTTGAGTTTCCCATGCCCCCACCTGTCTGCCATAAATACAACAAATAAAAGCTCACATACCCCCCTTCTCGACTCTTCTATCCTTACATGCTTTTATTTTCTTTCAGAGCACTTATTGCCACCTGTCCAAGTATATATTTAGTAGTTTATCTGTTTATTGTCTAGCTGTCTCCTGCTGGAATACAGATTCCATCGAGGACTTTGTTTTGTTCATGGCTGTATCCCCAGCCCCTGGTACAGTGCTTGGCACATAGTAGACACTTGATGAATATTTGTTGGGTGAGTGAATGAATGGGTAAATAAATTACATGGCAGAAGCCAGATGACAAGACATCTGGGACCCTCTGTAGATGCTCTGGACAGACCTGGCCCTCCTCCCAGGGGCCCTACATGGGTAGAAGGCAGTTCTTTTACACCCTGTTACCTCAATGTAACTGAGCTCCTGACGAAAGGTTTTCATTACGTTCTTGACTTGTTCTTCCATCCTCTCTAGGAGCAGGCAAATGTCATCTGACTGTTTCTTCAAATCCTTCACATACTGGTCATCTTTTGTTTTTAACTCCTAGAAAAGAATACTTCAAAGGCTGGTCACAAACTGAGACAGAAGCAAGAAGTGTCAAGCATACTCCACCTGGACCTCTTTCTTCAGGACCCGCAAACACTGAGATTGCAACTATACAAAGCGAAAGTGGCTTCAGAAGAATCGGAGGACACCCAGGGAGAAGGCACAGGGAGATGGAGCACAGTGGCCTCAGCCCGGGGCAAAGCCTGAAGGAGCAGCAGGAGGCCAAACCCTGCAGGACTGCTTGCCCCAAGGCTCCTTGTACACTCCCAGACAGCCTAGGGCACCCCAGCTGAGCAATGACTAGTCAACATGGGAACATACCTACCGCAGACTAAACTCCATTGCTTAACTGAAAACATAATCTGAAACAGCATTTGCTATGAACATCCATCTTTCCAAGGTGACCAGTGATTCTAAAATTACTAAAGCTTTTCCTTCAGGCTGAATTTATTGCTGTGCAATACTCTGAGGAATGAAGCTAGGCCTCCAATTTTTCCATTAAGGGGAGCAAACCAATAGGCCAGTCAGATGCCCCAGTCCTCAAGGCAGGGATGGCAGGGGCGGGGCCGGAAGTCTTGCCTGCTGTAACTCGCTGATAAGCTTATTCTTGTCTTCTATTAGCGCAGCGCAGTGCACTTGCTGGGTGCTAAGCACGTCCCACAGGTCCTGGGGGATTCTCTTCTGTCTGCCCTCCTCCCACTTGGCGGTGATTTCATCAAATTTGTCCTGGCTGGTCTTGACTTCATTCTCCAGCTTTTCAAGTCTGCGAATAAAAACACACTGGCCAGGCCAGCCCAGTTCTGGATGCCGCCTCCTGCTGGAGTAGGGCAGGTTCTCAAGAGTCTGAAATACAAGGTCCAGGTACTGAGCACCACCTTCAGATGCCCTCACTCAAAACCATGTGGGGCTCTGAGAGATCTTCAAGATTAATGACGGACTGGCAGTAAGGAGACCAAATAAATTAAGTGACATGGTACAAAAGCAGATCAACCTCAAAGCTATACCTACTTGGACGTGCACACACACACATGCAGATCTAGAGTCAATTTGCCACCTACTTCTGTGACAAGTTAGATGACTCCAGTGATCGAGGCCTGACTTTGCTACTTACTGACTCTCAACTTTAGACAACTCCCTGACTCTCTGCAAGCTGCATTTTTCTCCTCTGAAAGAGGGAGAGGATGAAAGCATCTACTTTCAGATGGCTGCTGTCAGAGTTAAGTGAGATAATGCTCAGCATGGCAGTGCCTTAACAAAGGGTACTCATAATATTTTTGGTGATCAACGTGAGTTCAGGTGTGTGGCCGCTCCTCCCCCAAATGATCAATAAATGACCATGGGGACATTTTACAAATAAGGAAACTCCACTATTAAGCAATGGAAAATCGGCATGGCCTTTCCAGAAATTCCAAAGAGACTCTGTGATGGAGTGAACTGAGGAGGGTGTACCAGACTGCTGAAGGGAGGCGTGAGGATGAGAGCCCCCTCCCAAGCACGGAGAACAGCTGCTAAGACAGATGCCAGGATTCTCTTCCTACCTGAATAGACTGTCATTCTAGGAGACTGCCTCCCAGCAAGAGCGCCAAGCCCTGCAGGGTAGGAGTCACCACTTAACCTCGAGCTCCCTTCTTTCCTTCTCGCTTCCCTTCCCAGCTGGAACACAGAGTACAGTTTATAATTCACTTGCCTTTTTTCCTCAAAAAATGAAAAATGGACCGGTCATCTTCCTAAAGCCCACATTTATGTTGTAACTCTGCCATTTAAGAGCTTGGGTTTTTCCTCAGAGGTTCTGGAACAAGGCCTAACTCCTTGGTGTGCCTGGGAAATTAGCCCATTCGGTTCTGCGTACAGCCGTCAGCGGGCAGTGGGAAGTTGCAAGAATAAAGTCACCAATTGCATGCTGGTAAAGGTAGTAAAGATGCTGAAAGAATTACTTATGCTGAACAACTAAAAATACTGTTAATATCGTGCTGTTGAGGAGATAAGCTAAAATGGCTCAATGAGCTAAATGAGCTAAAGTGGGGGAACAACTAAAAATATTGTTAATATCGTGCTGTTACAGAAATGAGCTGAAATGGCCAAGTGAGGAAAGGGGGAAGGAGGGAGGAAGGCAAGGAAGGAAGGAAGGAAGGAAGGGATTCCTAAGGAGCAATCAGGGGATTCTACTAGAGTAAATGTGACACAGGCACCTTCCAACAGGTGGGGAGGGTTGAGGGATCCACGGAAGAGATATCTTCCATCCCCCAGGCTGCAGAGCAGGGCTTCCTCACCTCTGCCGCTTTATCTCCTCTTCTTCCACTCTCCTGTGGATCTCTCTGATATCTGTAGCTACCTGGATGTTTGTCACCAACTCAGTGCCACAGAGCAGCAGTTTAGCCAATTTCTGAAAACAAGTAAGTTACGACGTTAGAGGGATGCCTGGGTGGCTCAGTCGGTTAAGTGTCTGCCTTTGTTTGGCTCAGGTCATGATCCCAGGGTCCTGGGATCGAACTCTGAGTTGGGCTTCTTGCTCAGCGGGCAGCCTGCTTCTCCCTTTCCCTCTGCCTCTCCCCTCGCTCATGTTCTCTCTCACGCGCTCACTCACTCTCACTCTCCAATAAATAAATAAACTCTTTTTTAAAAAAAGATTTTATGAAGTTAGAAACATTTTGTACAACTGTCTGTAGCTGTTCTAGCCAGCCAAGCAGGAATAAAAGCTTAAGACTCACTTAACAGTAGCCCGTATTTGGCAATTCATTCCCACCAGGGGATGTTGGCGAT
Source organism: Canis lupus baileyi (assembly GCF_048164855.1). NCBI lineage: Eukaryota > Metazoa > Chordata > Mammalia > Carnivora > Canidae > Canis > Canis lupus. The sequence goes on from NC_132849.1 coordinate 44,702,384, forward strand.
GTGATATCAGAGCTTACAATTTAATAGCACATGTAATTCTTTTTTTTTTTTTAATTGGATTTATTTATTCATGACAGACACACAGAGAGAAAGGCAGAGACACAGGCAGAGGGAGAAGCAGGCTCCATGCAGGGAGCCTGACATGGGACTCAACCCTGGGACTCCGGGATCACACCCTGGGCTGAAGGCAGCACTAAACTGCTAAGCCACCAGGGCTGCCCACACATGTGATTCTGAAGGTACTTTGGTCTATTCTTGTTAGAGTAGGGATCAGCCAAGCAGCACACTGGCAGGTACTCTAAGTACGTCTTGGCACTTGCCCCCATCGACCCTCCAAGTTGCTGACACCACCAAGAGCCTTTCTGAGAGTTCAGTGGGTGAGATGAGGCAGAGATAATGGCAATCATCCTCCAACATCCATTCCTCCTCCTCTTCTTCGAGGGTCAGAACCCCCAATTTTAACTGGACATTTGACCTTCCAAAATGGATATTACTCCCCAACCTCCTTTGCAGCTTGAATACAGTCTGATCAATAGAACATGAGCAGAAGTGATGTGTGCCACTTCTGAATTGTGTGTTGAAGGGAAAAGGTGTGCCCTCTGCTGCCCCATGTCCCCCTTCTCCCAGGTGGGCTTGTGGTGCTCTGCTGTGATGCGGTGAGCAGATGAAAGCCACATAAGGAAAGGCAGAAGGAGATGAGGTCCCCGGCATCGACGAGCCCCCATATCAGCCCTGGACAGTGTATGTATGCTCTGAACTACTAAGTAAGCCAAAGGACAAAACATCTATGTTATTTAAGCTAACATTACATGGGCTCTTCTGTCTCCCTTAATGACTCAGCAGTTTTGCTACTGGCACCCCCTTCTAAATCCCTCCCTGGGGGCCCGTGGGTGGCTTAGTCAGTTAAGCGGCTACCTTCAGCTGAGGTTATGATCTTAGGGGCCTGGAATTGAGCCCCACATATCAAGCTCCCAGCTCAGTGGCGAGTCTGCTTCTCCCTCTGCCCCTCCCTACCCCCACTCATGCACTCACCCTCTTGCATTTTCTCTGTCAAATAAATAAATAAAATCGTTAATAAATAAATAAATCCCTCTTTGAACCCTACACTCAAGTGTCTTCACTCCTGGCCTTTGGGCGATGACATGATTTCAACAAAAAGTGCAAGTATCCTGAGGCTATTTCTAAGTTTTTCCAAGTCTGTTTTGGAATTTACAAATTCTCCAGCTCTCAAATTATTTCTGAACAAAGAAGCTATAAGCGTCTCTGTACAAAGGAGTCACTGAAACGATCAGAGATTCTATTTCATCTCACCCTTCTAAGGACATGTGGAAATGCAGGGTTTTTTTGTTTTGGTTTTTTTTTTTTTTTTTTTTTGAAATGCAGTTTCAATGAATACAGAACTGGAGCCTTAACCCAGATATCCAGGGTACTCCGGACTTTTTTAAATGGCTATAATTTTAGCACTTGTACCAAATGGTTTTACATGCCTAAGGAAGTAAAGCCATTCCTGTCATATTTGAGTAATATTCTGTTTTCTGCTCAGACAATGTGAACATCAGAAATTTCTGAATCAAGTATTTCAAACTCTGAGTAAAACTGAAAATATTACAGTCATCAACACACCAACACAGGAAAAGATAAAACTTCACTTTCAGATGATATGATTATATATGCAAAAAAATAAACACACAAACAAAAGAAACCACAGGACAACTATTAGAATTAACAAGTGCATTTGACAAAGTTGCTGATTATCAAGTCAATATACAAAAACCAATTGTACTTTTGTATATCACAATAAACACTTATAACCTCTACACAAAGTGTGAGACATTGCTGGGCAAAATTAAAGAATACCTAAATAAATGGAGGGATATTTTATACTCATGGATTGTAAATCTCATTGGTAAAAGAGAATCTCTCCTAAATTGATCTATAGGTTCAATTCGACCTCAATTAAAGTTCCAGTAGGGGGTGCCTGGGTGGCTCATGGGTTAAGTGGTTGACTCTTGATTTCAGCTCAGGTCATGATCGCAGGATCTGGGATGGAGCTGGCAACAGGCTCCATGCTCAGCAGGGAGTCTACTTGAAGGTGCTCTCTCTCTCCCTATCCCCCTCCCCTCCACACACCCCCACTCCACTCTCTCTAAATATTAATAGATAGATAGATAGATAGATAGATAGATAGATAGATAGATTTTTAAATCCCAGCAAGCTTTTTGGTGGAAACCGACAAGCTGATTGTAAAGTTTATATGGAAATGCAAAGGGTCAAGGATAGCCAAGGCAATCTTGAAGAACCACAAAATTGAAGGATCTACGCTACCAGATGTCGATACCTGTCATAAGGCCACAGCAACTAAAATAGTATGGAATTGGTGTAAAGTCAGAGAAACAGACCAATAGAACAGAATAGAGAGTCTAGAAACAAATTAACATATGGGATCATTTGATTCACAACAAAGGTTTGTTGCGGTGCAGTGGGGAAAGGATGATCTTTTCAATAAACGGTGCCAGGTCAATTAAAAATCCACATACAAAGCAGTGAATCTTAAGCCTTACCTTTACACCACACACAAAAATCAATTCGAGATAGATTACAGAGCGAAATATAAGTGACAGAACAATAAAGCTTCTAAGAGAAAACTTGGAAGAGTATCTTTATAAAATTGGAGCAAGATTCAATAGGAAACGAATCACCAATTTAAAAATGATTGATCAGGTACAGGGCCAAGGACAGTGGCCCTTCCTGTCCAAGTCTTAGAGTACAACTGGTTATTAATATCTTGATATTGAGGAAGGTAAGCATTTGGTTTGTATATATTTCTTTTCCATGCCAACAATTTATGCATTCTAAATGAAAGGAAGCTTGAAAAGCTCCTATGAAAACAACATTATCTCGTTGGAGCAACCCAATGAGTGCTCCAGATGAACTATGTATCAGAGTTTTCAAGACCACAGCAGTAGAAACTATAACAGTAAGTTTCAGATTATATACGCTATCCTTTTTATCCTACCCAGCAATGCTCAGAGATCATTGACACTTTGAGGAAGTAATCCCAGTACAGACAGATGGCATGATTCGTCTACTTCACAGTGAGCCCCAGATCTGGACCAAGAACACACTGCAGCTCAGTACTTTTTCCACCTCCATAAAGTATCTTGTCCTTGACACAGTACCGTACAGTTTACTCAGGTGTCTCTATATATCTCAATGCTCTATAATGACATTTCAGTAGCTTGAGTATTTTTTTCTCCCTGTAAGTGCACTTCAGTTTCTGCCAGAAATGATCTCTCTCCTCTCTGCTTTTATAAGTCTCACCTATTTTTCCAAGATGCAGCTCAAATCCCACATTCTCCATGTAACCTTCCAGCATCAGGCCCACTTGGGCAGCCCTCACTGCCTATGATATTCATTTAGCAATTAATTAAATGCAGCACTTGGCCAGTTCTGCTGATTGTTTGGAACTGCTGTTCATTCTCTCTCCTGTTCCAAGTCCTTTATTAACATCCTAGGAACCCTGTCGTTGCCACGGGAGAGCAATCAAGGACTTTTTTTTTTTTTTTAGTGTTATTGAGTATAAACTTTGCACTACTCCACAGGTGTATGGAAAGGTTCTCACTCTCACAGAGCTTACCACTCCACTGGGGACACTACAGACACACATATATGAAGTCCTACAAGGGAGAACAGTCTAAAATGAAATGTGTGGCACAGAGAAATATTTGGTGTGTGAATTAAAGGAGCCTGGCTGCAGAGGAATCATGGACTTGAAGTCCTCTCAAGTTGGGACTTGAGATGGTCTTGAAGTATGGGAAGGCAACCTGATGACCAGAGAGGAGAAGAGAAAGGTAGAGGAGAGATGGGAGGAGGGGAAGGGAGAGACTTGGCATTCCAGAGGATCAGAGGCACACACCAGGAAGAGTGGAGCCCCACTGGAAGTGAGTAAGCAGATCAGCCATGCCAGAGCCAAGGCCCAAGGTAGGTATTGATGGGAGAGAAGACTGAAGTTAGGACAGGAACAGGAGACCCTGAATGGGCAACTTAAACCTATGGACTTGATCCAATGAATAGTCGTCCATAGGATGAAATGAAAGCTCACTCCTAGAGAGCTCTCAAAATGGGAAATATTTAAATTTACTTCTGCCTAAAGGCAGGAACATAGAATCTCTCATGAGATTCTTCTGGTCTAAGTACAAAAACTATGACTTCAGACCCAGCTCCCTAGTGTCACAGGCTGACCTGTCTTCCACCCAGCTCATACCAGTCTGCTTTCTTCTTTCTGCTTGGAGCTCTTGCTTTGATCTTCCTCACTCTCTTTCTTCCCATCTAAATATTCTCCAAGCGCTTCCCTGTGATGGAAGAAAGTAGAGAAACTAAAGCTATTTCTAGTATGTAGATTCTATGTTTAGAGTTTCCATAGTACATCACATCATATACAAAAATACATCCCATGTGGATAAAAATTTAAGTATAAAAAACACAATCATAAAAACACTAGAAGTAAATACAAGAGAGAATCTTAGAATAAGACCAAAGCTAGGGGGGAAAAAAAGATTGACTTTACTTCTTAAAATTTAAAACTACTCCTTGAAAGTCAAGGGATAAACTTTTGACAAAATGTTGCCATCTAGAAAATAGAACAGGCTCCTTCAAATCAATACAAAAAAGACAATATCAATTAGGAAAACGGACAAAGGATGTGGACTGGCAATTTACAGAAGAAATACAACAGGCAAATAGACATTTAAAAATACATTTGGGCAGCCCGGGTGGCTCGGTGGTTTAGCGCCACCTTTGGCCTAGGTTGTGATCCTGGGGACCCGGAATCAAGGCCCAAGTCGGGCTCCTGCTGGAGCCTGTTTCTCCCTCTGCCTGTGTCTCTGCCTCTCTCTCAATCTGTGTGTCTCTATGAATAAATAAATAAAATCTTTAAAAATAAATAAAATAAAATAAAATAAAATAAAATAAAAACACATTCAACTTTACATAGAACCTGAGAAATGAAATTGAGAAGCCTATAAGCTATCATTATTCTCTATATCAGACAAGAAAAGATTTAAAAGATTGATAATATCAGGTGTGGGCCAAGTATGGGTGCCCAACTATTCATACCACTCCACAGGTAGGGATGTGAAGTGTAGCAGCCTATCTAAAAGGCAATTCAGCAAGATTTATCACAAACTTAAATATAAATATGTCTCCCCTCCGACCCAACCTTCAGGAATTCTCTGCAGAAAGTACTCAGAGAAGTCTGCACAAGAATGATTATTACAGAGGTGCCTGGGTGGCTCAGTAGTTAAGCATCTGCCTTTGGCTCAGGGCATGATCCTGGGGTCCTGGGATCGTGTCCACATCGGGCTCCCTGCAGGAAGCCTGCCTCTCGCTCTGCCTCTCTGTATGTCTCATGAATAAATAAATAAAATCTTTAAAAAAATGATTATTACAGCACTGACTCTACTAACAGGAACATGGAAACATCTCTATGCACATGTTAATCCCTACTAATACCCACTTGTTTAAGAGCTTATGAGGCAATATAAGAAAATAGTTCATAGCCTATAGAAAGGATGATGTAATATCTAGCAGTATGCAAAGATGTCCACATGGTTAAGTAAAAAGAGCCAGTTGTAGGGCAATATGCAAAGTATAATATTAATGTTCTTTTTTAAATAGGCTTATATACACAAAGGAATTTTTTGGAAGGACATATGCAAACAGATGACAGTAGCTATTTAAGGAAAGGGAACTCTTGTGAGGATTTCTATTCTCCATATTTTTGTATTGCATGAATTTTACAAATAATATGTACATGTGTGTGTTAATCAGAAAATAAGACCAAAGAGGAAGAGGTAAAATAAGGTTCCTGATTATGGGCTTCTTTGGAGGAGGCATGGGGGAATGACCCCACCAACCTCCACACCATTTACAACATGGCAGTCTAATTCTCCCCTCCGGCACACAGTGGCCACAAGGACTCCCAGTACTGCCTTAAGAAAAATGAAACCATCATCTTACGACCTCATCCACAGTGAAACAAGCAGATCTCTTGGTCTCATTCTTTCTTGATTTTTTCTACTACTGACTTCCACTTCTACTCCCTTTGTTCAAAGTTCAGCACAGCTCTACATATTGTTACATCATCTTTGAAATGTGGTGTTGAGTTACCAACACCACCCCCTCCAAATCTAACCAAAAACCCATTTTCTTTCTTGTCATTTCATTCACTTCCCTATTCTTATTGAATCTACTCTTTGCCATTAACTAAGAGAACTAATTGTTCCATTCTACTCAGGTCTTCAGACGTTGCCAGGTTAATGGTTTCCCCACTATCACACAAAATGCACTCATTCTCTTGACTTTCTACTTTGACCACCAATTAAGTACCAACTCTATTTAAATAATCTTCCCAAGTGTTCCACATCCTGGAGCAAAGACCAGTGCTTCAGAAAGAAAAAGAACTCACATTACCTAGTTTTAACTTGAGCCCCATTGCTGCCTTTTACTTATCATTTCTGGCTTTTCTTGCACTGCACTGTCTAATAAAGGTACACATAACCAGAAGTGGCTGATCCAAATCGAAATATCCCGTGAGTATAAAATACAAACTAAATGGATTTTGAAGAATTTGAATGAAAAAAGAAAAATATCTCAAGATGATTTAGACTGATTATAGGTTAAAATAATATTTTTTATATAGTGGGTTAAATAAATGAAGAAATTTAATTTTACTTGTTTTTTTTTTTAAGATTTTAAAGATTTTATTTATTTGTTCATGAGAGACACAGAGAGAGAGAGAGAGAAGCAGAGACACAGGCAGAGGGAGAAGCAGTCTCCATGCAGGAAGCCTGACATGGGACTCGATCCCAGGTCTCCAGCATCATGCCCTGGGCTGAAGGCAGTGCTAAACTACTGATGAACCCAGGCTGCCCTGTTTTGTTCATTTTAATGGGGCTACTAGAAATTTGTTTTGTGTTGCTTTGATTTTTGTTTTGAGATTTGTGTTTTATCAGCTTGGTTCAGTAGAAAATTTTTAATTACATGTGTGGCTCATATTGTATTAAGATTTATTTATTTATTTACTTACTTATTTACTTATTTATTTGAAAGAGAGAGACAGAGAGTATGAGGCTGGGGAGGGGCAAAGAGAGAAGCAGGCTCCCGGCTAAGCAGGAGCCTGATTCGGGTCTCCATCCCAGGACCCTGGGATCATGACCTGAGCAGAAAGCAGAGGCTTAACGGACTGAGTCACCCAGGTGCCCCTCATACTGGCTTTCTATTGTTCAACCCTGACCTAGCATATTCCCCAAAGGAGTCATCCCCAAAAAGACCTCTCTGTCCTCACGTTTGGGCTGAGTCCCTCTTTCAGGAAACTGTTTCCTCGGGGCTCCCAAAATTTTGGTCTCAATGGAGCTGCCATCTTCCTGAACACCCCGCCTCCTGACCAATCAAAGTCCCTTCTCAGCATTTAAAAAATCGGCACTTCATTGATTGTTTGGCTAGGTTTTGTGTTCTGGGTTGGAAATCATTTTCCTTCAGAACTTTGAGAGCATTGCCGCATTTGAGAGCACTGTCTTCTACCTGCCAGGGTTGCTATTTCAAAACCCTGACGTCATTCGGTTTCTTAATCCTTCCTTTGTATGTGAGTTGTTGAAACTTGTAGGCTCCTTCTCTTGGCTCTCAATGCTCTTGAAGCCGCTGCCTCAGCCCCTCCAGCCAATTTAGGAGTCTTCCTAAATGTATGTTTGTTTTAGCAAGCACTTCCAGCCTGCATGATTGATTAACTAAACCTTTCTTTGTGTGTCTATAGATTATGCATTGCACTGTTTCTTAGAAAGACCCTGGACCAAACCCTCTTGCACAATCCCCCACTCTCATGCCCGGCACCAATGCACAACCTCCAAGCACTGAGCACACGGATACCAGATACTGTCTGCAGCTGGCACCCTTGAGTCTTCAGACAATCAACAAATATTAAAGACCAGTGTGCTCCCCTTTTACTGGTTAACTGCCAGAAAGTTCCTCTAAAAATCTTCAGCCAGGCAGAAACATTGAGGAGTCGGTTTCTGGGACAAGTGTTCACCTTCTCCCCAGGTGGCCAGCCCCCTGAATAAAGCTCATCTTCCTTTCCAGTTGAAACTCCTCTCTTGAGCATTGTTGGCCTTTAGAGTGAAGGGCAGCCACACTTGGGGTTTTCAGTAACACTCTGAACTTTCTCAATGGTGTGCCCACGACTGGGTCTGCTTTCACCCACTGGGCTGAACATTTTCAGCCAGGTGCTTGACCCAAGCCGGAAACTTATGAACTTCAGTGCTCATCAATTTCCTTGACTACTTCCAGTGATCATTGCCTCCCCTCTGTTTGTTCTGCCCTTTCTTTATGGATCCAGAAAGGAGAGACTAGGTCTCCTGGACTAGTCCTCTAATTTTTAAAAATCTTCTTCTCTCTCAGTTTCTGATTTTTTTCCCCTATATCCTTTTTTTTAAAAAAAATATTTATTTATGCATGAGAGACACAGAGAGAGAGAGAGAGGCAGAGACACAGGCAGAGGGAGAAGCAAGCTCCTGCAGGGAGCCTGATGTGGGACTTAATCCCAGGACACTGGGATCACAGGAACACGACCTGAGCCGAAGGCAGATGCTCAACCACCAAGCCACCCAAACATCCCTCTTTTTGTTCTATATTCCATGACCTTTATTCCCTAACCCTTCTAGAGTTTTCCATTTCTATCCTATTGTTTAATTTCCAAGAGCTCTATTTTGTTCTTGCAACACCCCTTTTAATAGCATCCTTCTCTTGTTCCTCGGTTGCAATATCATGTCTTTTTTTCTCTGAAGATCGTCTGAATGACAGTCTTTTTGTTGTATTACTGTTGTCTTTTCTCCTACATAGTATCAAGTTCCTCTAAGTTGCTTTTTTCTGTGTTTTTACCTTGATGTCTACCTTTCATGATAAAGATTTTCCTCTGACATCTAGAAATCCTTGGCTACCTTGTCACCACAAGACAGAAAAGCTGAAGGAAGCTTGTAACTTGACAACAGTGAACTTTAGTCCAGGACTATCTACTTGGTCCACCTGGTGGGCAAATCTGGATGTCACTGCCTGCAAGTCCCTCCGTGAGGGCTGGTCCGCTTTTCCAGAGAGACTTCAATCTCCTGCCTGTGTTGTGAAGCTCCAGCCTGCCCATATCCCAAAGAGGGGAGAGGGACTGCACGGTCTCAGCTGCAGTGTGTACAGGGTCACAGAATCCTTGCTCTTAGTACTGTGCTCTTGCCTCATCTCTGTCCAGCGTCCCTCAAAACGTAGATCCTCCAGTCTCCTTCCTCCAAACCTCCAGTCTTTTGCGCAAGGTCGAAAAGAGGTTCCTGGCATCCAATGATTTTTTTTCTAAACTATTTCCCTGATTTTGGTCCCCTTCCTCGCCTCTACCTCTACTTGAACCTGAAGCTTCCGATTTCCTGGTCTTTTGAGGATTTACTGCAGGGTAAATCAAGAGGGCTTTCAGCTTTCCTCACTACTAGTTTATATTTCCATAGCCTTGAATCTGTGAAACCATTTGCCATCTGTTCTTATGCTTCCCAGCTTCCAAAATATTGTTGCTGTTGAGTTCCTTCTGTTTTGCTTGACTTTGTGGATTTATGTCTTTTTTATTTAATCCCTTTAAATGTCATGCTAATGGGGTTTTGATAGAGATCCAAGATAAATGTATATGCTCCATCTGCCATCCTTACTCCGGAGTCCCATCTCTCAGGAATTTCAAACTTCAACTGAGACAGTAGAGACTGTGATTTTCAGGAGCTGTAGCCTATCAATACTGGTCTCTTATTTTTATATTACATTTGATTCTATTAATAGCTTCTTCCCTAAAACTATACCTCGATGGCACCCTGAAGCCCAAGGAATTAGGGCTGTGGGCACCAGAGGCAATCAAGGAGTCTACAGCTAATTTCAAAATGACATAGTGGACTAAAATATGTCTGCTTTTTATTACCAACCTGTGTCAGCAACAATACAAGGTCAGTGATAAAACCCTCCTTTCTGAAAAATCTTCCATTAATCTAAGTTCTAAACAATTTCTGCAGTTACTGTTGATTTTTAAATAACATGTATGGGGGGCGCCTGGCTGGCTCAGGCAGGAAAGCAAGCGACTCTTGATCTCAGGGTTGTAATCTTGAGCCCTGCATTAGGTGTAGAGATTACTTTTTTTTTAAATCATATATATGTATATATTTATTTATTTATTTATTTATTTAGTGTGTATACACACACACACACACACACACACACATATATAGACTTCAGTATAGAACCTTTCTATATATTATCTTTTAACTAATGAGGTTCATTCAGAGAACAAGGAGAATACAGTTGGCTGTGTGCATGTGTTTTGAGAGGACATTAGAGATGGTTCCAAATGGTCCCAGCTCACTTAGGCACAGCGCACATCCCCAACCCCCAAGAGGGATCTGACATAAACAACAGCCCAGCTATTGAAAACATGAAGAAGCTGAACTTGGGTTAGTTCAGTTCTGTCATTCTGCATGCATTCATTCTCTAAACCTCGAGGAATTCTTTTGGAAACACTTCTTCATGTTTTTCTTCCTCCCCCTCCTCCAAATAGTTTAATGTAATTAAAAGGTATTGATCCATTTGTTTTCTTGTTTCAAATCAGAAATTTTACTTTTATTTTTAAATTTTTTTCACTGTCCTGGTTATATAAACAAAGTTCAATCAAAGAAAACATTCACTGTCTGCTTTCCTTTTCAGGCTTTTTTTTTTTTAATCCCCTGCTCCAGGTGTTAAACTCATTAGGTACACCACTGCACCTCACATATTCGTTTTCTCACCAGCACCACCAGCCATTCCATGTGGTCTTTATGTCATGGAGACAACCCTTTGTCAGCGATTCCTTTTCTGTTTCTAATTCCTTTTCTGAGCTCTCTTCTCATCTCTTTTTATCCTTTTTTCCAGAGTAAATTCAATCCATTCCCATGGTTTTAAATACAATCATAATGCTGTTGACCTCTCTAATCTAGAATTGTCTTCTGAGTTGAAGACCCATGTCCAAATGCCTAATGGACATCTTGGTTTTAAAGTCTTCCAAAATCCAATTTCACTGAATATGTCCAAAGCCAAACTCTTGATTTCCAAATCCTCCTGACTCACTTCCCCCATCACCATCTTTATCATTTCAATGCAAGGCACTACCATCTACTCAGCTGTTCAAGCCATTCTTGCTTTTTCCCTGTCTTTGACTAGCATATCTAAAATCAGTAAATCCAGTCAGTTTAAGCTGTAAAGCATTTCTTGACTACATCTGCTTTCTCTCCAAACCCACCAGACCAACTTCATCCCTCACAGAACCAATGCAACTGCTTCCTAACTGTCCTCTTCAATTATACTTCTGGCTTCTGCAAACCAATCCCTCAGACAGCAATCAGAGTGATCTTAACATACTTAGAAATTTGAGAAATTCCCACATTAAGTTGTTGGTGAGTGGGTAAGAGTTATCATGGGAGGGAAGGCCAAGTGGACATCTTTAAAACTGTACCTGAATACATAAAAACAATCACAAAGTGGGGGCTAGGGAGTGGGGATGGTGGAAATTAGTATCACCCTTAAGGATCTCAAGGATACAGGAGTGGTGGTCCCCCCCCCCCCCATCATGTTTCCATTTAGTTCACGGGTCTGGTCCCTGCAAAAACTGGTTGCATCTGAGAATATGATTATCAATACTGCAAGCTCAACCAAGTAGTAGGCCTCATTGCTGTTGCCATGTAAATGTGGTATCTTTGCTGGAGCAGTGTAGAGTGGTCTTATGTACATACAAGGTGGCTGCTGATTGGGTCAAATGTATTATTTTCTACCTAAATCAGGAAAAAGAATCAGAAGTTCACATTTACATGGAACAGACAATAATATATACACATATAATTCTCACACTCACAGCGTCATGTTGATTCTCCTGATCTCTGTCAAAACATAGACTGAATAAATCAGGACCATTTGGATACCCCAGAGAACATCACGTTGATCCACTACATCAAGATTGACCTGAGAGCTAGATATGACCCATCTGTTTTTGTAGGGCTCATAAGAAAAGAATGATTTTTACACTTTTTAATGATTAAAAAAAAAAAAGGAACAGATCAATAGGAAGAGCACAAAGGATTTTTAAGGCAATGAAACTATTCCATATGATACTATAATGGTGGACACATATCACTATATATTTGTCAAAATCCATAGAACACCAAGAGTGAATCATAATGTAAACTATGAACTTAGGGTGATGATGTGTCAATGGAGTTTCATCATTTGTTTTGTTTTGTTTTTTTTTTAAGATTTTATTTATTTATTCATGGGAGACAGAGGGAGAGAGGCAGAGACACAGGCAGAGGGAGAAGCAGGCTCCATGCAGGGAGCCCGACGGGAGACTCAATCCCGGGTCTCCAGGATCATGCCCCGGGTCGAAGTCAGTGCCAAACTGCTGAGCCACCCAGGCTGCCCGAGTTTCATCATTTGTAACAAATGTACCATTCTGGAGGATGTTGATAGTGGGACAGGCTGTGTATGCATGGGGGCAGGTGGTATATGGGAAATCTCTGTACTTTCCACTCAATTTCGCTGTGAATCTAAAATTTCTCTTAAAAAATGAATTCAGAAAAGAAGATCAAAATCTGAAGAAAATTTTGTGACACATGAACATTATATGACATTCAAATTTCAACGTCTTTAAGTGAAGTTTTTTTTTTTTTTTAATTTACTTATGATAGTCACACACAGAGAGAGAGAGGCTCAGAGACATAGGCAGAGGGAGAAGCAGGCTCCATGCACCGGGAGCCCGACGTGGGATTCGATCCCGGGTCTCCAAGATCACACCCTGGGCCAAAGGCAGGCGCTAAACCACTGTGCCACCCAGGGATCCCTTAAAGTGAAGTTTTATTGGAACACAGCCATACCACTCTGTGATCTAATGGCCAGCAAACAAGAAGTCACCATCTTGGTAGGATAGGTGACCCTGGCTAGCAGGACAGGGTACAAGTGCTCTTACACAGTGAGGGTGTTCAGGAATTCAGAAGATCATGCAGGTGCCTCTTAGAATCCTCTTGTGACAGCCCACTGTGCCTATGAGTAGACAGGTGCAACAACCCTGTCCTGAGAAGGGTATGATTATCAGGCACAGACCCTTCAGGAATGAGGGTTTGTGTCATACAACCAGATAAGCTACTGAGACCAGCAGAAGTGACAGCTGAGGTCCACTCCAGAAATGCTTGTGGAAGGCAGGCAGGTGGGGATGGGAAGGAGGAAAGAAAGACCTCTGAGAGGAGGTCACGGATGGCCTGTGTCTGCAGTCCATTGCTCGCAGTGCATGGCACAGCAGGCTTTCAATAAATTTTTAAAAACTTCCTGCTGCAGAGACTATTATTTCCGTCTTTGACTCCACAAGTGTATTGAATGTGTTCATATCCCATACTTTGGTTGAACCTTCCGGAAGAAGTTTTTCCTAGCTCACCGCCTATCTTTGCGCTCACACGTGGGCCCCGCCCGCCCCGGGAAGGCGCCCGCCTGGTCCCCGCCTCCGCTGCCGACCGCCCGGACCCCCGCTCACCGCCTCCGGGCTTCCAGTCGCGCCGCGATGCGGAGGCGCCGGGCCTGGATCCGCTCCTGAGGGTTGTCAGAGTATATGGACGGCCCGAGAATCGGGGTGGACAAGTCTTCCTCCTCCTTCTCCTCCAGAACCCCCAGAGATCCCGGCGGATTCATGGCAGGTGCCTCCCGCCCCAGGCCCGCGGCGCCTGGACCACCGCCGGACCACGGCCCCGTTGCTAGCAACAAGTCGTCGCCAGGGAAAAGCAGGCACCTGACCCGCAGCTGGAGCGCGCGCGAACAGCTCCCAGGCCACGCCCACCTGAGGCTGCACGCCCCCCTGGGTTCTGTATTCTTCTCCCGGAGAGAGAACGGGACTTAGGCTCTACCTTAGTGGGGTGAAAATTACATCAGTTTCGTTCAGCACTGTACAAATAGCGCCGAGCATAATGCCTAATATGTAGTAAGTGCTCAACTAGTGTTTGCTGAAAGAAGTGTACACAGATGTATATGTATGCTCGCTGTAGTTATTTATAATGTTAAAACACTAGTGTGACCCTGAAATCCATCAATAGGGAACTGATAGGAACGCCTGGGTGGCTCCGTGGTTGAGCATGCCTTTGGCTCAGATCGTGATCCCGCGGTCCTGGGATCCAACCCCACATCAGGTTCCTCGCAGGGAGCCTGCTTCTCCCTCTGCCTGTGTTTCTGCCTCTCTTCTGTGTCTCTCATGAATAAATAAAATCTTTTTTTAAAAAATGGGATTGATAAAGCTTTCACGGGATGGATAACAATGTAGCTACTAAGAATGGGTCTGACCTACAAAGACCTAAAGATGTATGAAATGAGGAAGAAAGGATGTAACACAAATGTGTAGAATGTGATCCAAGTTCTATTTGAAATATATCTAGTACATATGGTCAAAAAATGAGCACAAAGTAAGGCCAAAGAAGTTACTGCCTGTGTTCTCTTCTAGGAGCTTTATGGTTTCAGATCTCATATTTAGAGAGATGTTCCCCAACATCGTTTGAAAAGACTTTTTTCTCATTGATATTCTTTCCCGCTTTGTTGAAGATTGACCATATAGTTGTGTGAGTTCATTTCTGGATTTTCTATCCTGTTCCACTGACCTATGTGTCTGTTTTTGTGCCAGTACCATACTGTTTTGATCAGCTTTTAATTATAACTTGTAAGTCTGGAATTGTGATGCCTCCAGTTTTGCTTTTCCTTTGCAAGGTGGCTTTGGCTATTTGGGGTCTTTTGTAGTTCCATACAAATTTTAGGATTGTTCTAGTTCTGGAAAAATGCTGTTGGTATTTTGAAAGGGATAGCAATAAATGTGTAGATTGCTGTGGGTAATACAGACATTTAATTATTTGTTCTTTCAACCCATGAGCATGTAATGTCTTTCCATTTCTTTGTTTCATCTTCTATTTCTTTCATCAGTGTTTTAAAGTTTTCAGAGTACAGATCTTTTACATCTTCGGTTAGGCTTATTCCTAGGTGTCTTATTGGTTTTGGTACAACTATAAATGAGATTGAATCCTTTCTGCTGCTTCATCATTGGTGTATAGAAATACAACAGATTTCTGGGGTGCCTGGGTGGTTCAGTCAGTTAAACATTCAATCTTGATTTTGGTTCAGGTCATGATCTCAGGTTGTGAGATCAAGCCCCATGTCAGGATCTACACTGGGCATGGAGCCTGCTTAAGATTCATTCTCTCCCATTCCCTCTGCCTCTACTCCCACTCTCAAAAAAAAAAAAAAAAAAAAAAAAGAGAGAGAGAAAAGAGAAAAGAAATATAACAGATTTATGTACATTGATTTTGTAGCCTGTGTGTTGTATGCAAGTATTGAATCATTATATTGTACACCTGAAACTAATAATACACATGTTAACTGATTGGCATTTATTTTTTTCCTTTTTTTAATAATAAATTTATTTTTTATTGGTATTCAATTTGCCAACATACACTGATTGGCATTTTTTTTTAATTTTTATTTATTTATGATAGTCACAGAGAGAGAGAGAGGCAGAGACACAGGCAGAGGGAGAAGCAGGCTCCATGCACCGGGAGCCTGATGTGGGATTCGATCCCGGGTCTCCAGGATCACGCCCTGGGCCAAAGGCAGGCGCCAAACCGCTGCGCCACCCAGGGATCCCCCACTGATTGGCATTTAAATAAAAAAACAAAAAACAAAAGGGATACATACATCCTGATGTTTTAGCAGCATTATCTACAATAGCCAGATTATGGAAACAGCCCAAGTGTCTGTCCCATCTACTGATGAATGGATAAAGATGTGATTTATACACACACACATACACAATGAAATATTGCCATTTGCAATGACATGGATGGACCTCGAGCGTACTATGTCAGAAAGACAAATACCATATGACTTCACTCATATGTGGAATTTAAAAAACACAAACAAGTAAAGGTGGGAAAGAGAGAGAGGCAAACCAAGAAACAAACTCTTAACTATAGAGAACAAACTGACAGTTACCAGAGGGGAGAGGGGAGGGTGAAATAGGTGATGGGGATTAAGGAAGGCACCGTGATGAGCACCGTGTTGTATGAAGTATTGAATCATATTGTACACTGCGTGTCAACTAACTGGAATTCAAACTGAAAACCTGGGTGAAAGAATTAAAATGTAGAAATTATTTACCCAAATTTACACTGCTTTAGTAAAGTTTTGATTTGAAAAAAAAAAAAGAACACAAAGTAGTTGATATCTCTGGGCGTGGATCTATGGGTCACTTTTATTTTCTATTCTAAAAACACTTTACAAATAACACAAATCACTTTTGATGTAATAAAAAAAAGTTTATTATTTTTTTAAAGAGTGGTGACAGGTACCTGAGAAGATGGCAGCAGGCAAATGTCACAGGTGAGAGAGATTTGGAGGAGGGTTGTAGGCGTAGGTCCACTTTGATGATTCACAAGCATCCAGAGTCTGGTCCTCACTGGTAGGCAATACTCCAAAAGCAGAGCTGCTTTTGAGAATGGACTTACACTAATAAGCTCATGAGAGAAAAAGAGGATACCTACTTTGAGCAGGAAACTATAATTGACACACAAGCACATGTATTTATGACCTGTGACCAGCACCTGGTGGCTGATCTACAAAGGGAATCAAACTATAATCGGCAAGTTTCTTGCTGTTGTACGATTGATGGTAATGATCTTAGGGGCCCACAGTGGATATAACTTGCCCCAAAAAGGGTAGGTGGAGTCCTTTCACCCCATCCCTGGGTAAGTTTGGGATGGTAAATGCAAACCCCTCTGAATATATGGGCTTCCTTTGCTATACTACAGGCTTGCCATCTACCTTCTAAGTATATAGTCTTTTTCCAGAAAAATGATACATTGACTTGATTTTAGTATACTAAGTCAAGTCACATACTTAATTCCACATCCATAAGATTACACCATATCATCAAATTGGGGCTTGGGAATTCATCAAACATTTACATAATTTCCTGGCGTATTCCTGTCTTCCAATTTGTGTGAATTTTATCAATAGAGTCTCAGAAAGCAATCTTGTTTTATTCATTTCAAGGTATTTTTAGAACTGCCCCACCTATCATCTTCATGTATTGATTACCAAAGGTACAAAGGATGGAACAGGGAAGAAAGAAGTCATGAGTAGGTCATAGGCTTAGGGAAAAGTTCAAAGGTAAAAAAGCAGAATTAGTTATTAGTAGAAACCAAGCACTTAATTAGACCACTCACTGTGCTAAATACCTCCACGCATCATTCATAGCACATGTGCATGACTGCAGTAATATTACTAACCCCATCTTACAGGTGAAAAAACTGAGGCTCAGGAAAAGAAAAAAAAAGTAACTTGCCCTGGGTTGAAGCTGGCCAGGCTGAACATGACTGCGAACAGTCATGGCATTAAAAGCTTGAGAAACTTTCAGAATGAAAGCAAAAAGAAAAATGGAAAGAGCTGATAGTAAGTTTTCTTTCAGGAAATTTGTGAACAGGTTAAAACGATGAAAGTAGGAAGAAGAGTGAGACACTTTGGAAGCAGACTAAGTTTGGGCAGACCCAAGCTGCTTACCTAGTTTGTGCCCTGCTATGCTGTCAGGTGCTCGCTGGCTGTTGGAGGTTTGTAGATAGAAGGGCAGGGATAACTGCTGGGGCAGCCAAGAGGCTGGAAGGGGGAGGGGCAGGGGATTATGAACACACTGCTAGAGAACGAGCCTGGGTTAAAATAGAGAACAGGGATCCCTGGGTGGTGCAGCGGTTTGGCGCCTGCCTTTGGCCCAGGGCGCGATCCCGGAGACCCGGGATCAAATCCCACATCGGGCTCCCGGTGCATGGAGCCTGCTTCTCCCTCTGCCTGTGTCTCTGCCTCTCTCTCTCTCTGTGTGTGTGTGTGACTATCATAAATAATTAAAGAAAAAAAAATTAAAAAAAAATAGAGAACATCGTCCCCTCACCGTCTTCAAACCTATTACAGAAAAAAAAATTTAAATGCCTGCTTTCAGATATGATAGATCAATTCTGATGTAAAAGACAGGAAATATTCTCAGAAGCAATGTTAGCAAATATGAGGTTTTTCAATAAAGCTTATGATTTATATGCTAAAGATTAAGTGTACTAATAAGTGTGGGTCATTAGGTTCTTATGGAATTAGCCTGGAAAATTAACACTTTTCTCTACAAAAATGTTTTTAGGTATGAGACAACCATCTTACAAACTGTGTGACCCAGTTATTATTATATACTGCCCAGTACCCAAAGTCAAGAGCAAGACACCATGAACAACTAACTGTTAACTGCCACCTGCCTAGTCCTTTCTTTCTGAAACAAGTCACAGGATTACAGAAAACCCAAAAGCAAGCCAGCTGGTCATTGTTTTTTTTAAGATTTTATTTACTTAATTGAGAGAGAGCATGCACATGTGGGCAGAAGGGCAGAGGGAAAGTGAAAAGCAGACTCCCCACTGAGAAGGTTGCCTCCACCCACACAGGGATCAGGATCTGAGCTGAAGGCAGACACTCAACTGAGCCACCCTGGTGCCCCTGGGCTGACTATTGTTTAAACAAACAAAACAAAAAATCATTTAATGTTTTGCTCTAAAATAATCCAGGACTCTGAGACAAGTGGCTGGATGTTCTTTTTCTGCCCATAGCTCCCTCCCCTCTTAAACCTACCAAGGAAAAAACAAAGACAACAATCTGAAAACAGTTAAAAGGATTTAAAAATTATTTACTCTTTACTTTTATTACAATAAATATTTATCAATAATAGAATTAAACAATTTTAAATTAAAACCTACTGCATTACTTTTGAGGTTCACAGCAGCAGAAATAAACATAAATCCAGTTGAAAGGGCAAGGCTTCCAGAATCCAGTGGCAAGAAACAGTCAGATCTTGATTATCTGGGCTAGCAATAGGGCACAGTAATACCAATGATGCAAAAGTAACATTGAAATGCATAGTTGTAATCTGTGCATCAAATCATCTAAGGCTTCACAACACTGCAGCTAAGGAATTTAAGCGAGTAATGAAGCCCCGTTTCTGCAAGGGCTAGATTTCTTCCCCCATCAAGCCCCTGAGCACAACTGTTCCCAGAGCTGCCTTCGGGCCAGGAATGGGCCCCATCATCATTCAGAGCCAGAAGCCTCAAACCTGGTGGAAGCAGCTATCCTTCTCACTCACAATTCCTGGTGAAAGGGAAACAGAAAGTGACATATTTCAAGGGCCTTCCTTGGGGATTGAGATGAACTGCAAATAGGAAAGAGTATGGGGCTCCAGCTAAGGTAGAGGCTTCACAGAGTTATGGGCTACATGCTAGGTCAACAAGAAGAGAACAATCTAATGATGGCTTACCATTCTGCAGATAATCAAGAGTAGACTGCATGTATATATGAATGTACCATACGTATAATGCAGAAAATATGTGTACATATTAAATATGTATATACACGCACGGCACACATAACCAGATAAAAATAAATGCTATATTATTTACTATGAACACAACAAGTTCTAGACAGACCAATTATGAATATGCTCAATTAAACTACTTGAAAGAGAAAAGAAACAATTTTGTGCTCCCCTTTATCTTCTACTTTAATATATTCTAGTTGTTGCAAACACATTCCAGTTGCTTAAGTGGTATTGTTTCTAGGTACCTGAGAAGGGAGTCATCCTTTTGTTTCAGAATACTACAGAAAGCAAACTACAACAGGTCCAAGCCACACAACTTAGTAATTGATTTTGCTGTGATTCCTGTCAGTTTCTCTTGGAATAAAGCCTTACTCAGAAAAGTCTCAACTTTTTTTCCTATAGGCAGCTACAAATTTAACCTACCACGTTGGATGGGAGGAGCAGGGAAGAAGGTCGGCAGTAGGGAGTCTGCACCTGGGCAATCATTCACTGTGTCCCCACTACCCAGAGGTAATGCTACTTTTAAAAGAACAATTGAAATTTGGAGTTTAATACTGAAGTCTGCTTTCTTGGCACATTCTGGAACAAGCAAGTCATTCATTACACATAGCTGGGACTTTGTCTCTTAAAAGCCAATGGGTAAGTTATCTAAACAAAATAACCTACAATGTTAATATTGTGGGCAGATTTATTAGCAGTTGTTAAAGTCTGATGTTGTATGATACTAGTAATTCAAACAGATTTAAAGCGCAACACGCAGAGATCTTGCAAAATGAAAACTCCCATTAACAGGTTAGTAGCATCAAATACTAACTAAGCATGTTCCAAGTAAGGTCAAGAAATTACTCTTTAGAGATAAAAGTGCTTATCAAGAATATCAGAATACAGAACTCATGGCAAATTGTGTATGTTTTAATAAAAAAAAATGAATTCTAATCTGATTACCTATAGAAACTGCTCAAGAGAAGACTTTAGCCAAAGAGTCATAAGGCATCACCAGCATTTAGCCATTCCTGGTATTGTTTTGTTTTGTTTTAAGTAATCTTTATACCCAACATGGGGCTCAAACTCACAATCATGAGAACAAGGGTCACACACTCTACCAACTGAGCTAGCCAGGCTCTGCTAGTCCCAATATCTTTAATACTGTCTCTAAGTCCCATGTAGTGTTAGGTACTATATGGCCATGATCCAATTCACAAGCTTTAAAAACAGCACCACTCTGATTTAACCTACTTTTCTAAAAATGATTCTGCGAAGAGTAAAACAATGTGAACGGTCTGTAGAAGACCAAACAATCCTGTTATGCCCAAATGGGCTTTCCTACAGAAGTTAAGTCCTTGTTAAAATATTCGAAAATCAGTCCAAGTGCCACCTTTCCACTTCTGGGAACCTGGCCTTTCTGACCAAATGCAATGCAGCCCCCTCACTCAGGCCACCTGTGAGAGGGGTTATAAACGGCAGAACATCTTTTGCTTCCCTAAATATTAGCTCATTTAAGATCTAAGAGCAGGACCCTGCTTCAAAACAACCCCCCCCCCCCCAAATCAGCTAGATTACTACCTCTTGCACATTTGTTTATTAAACAGCAAAGCATACTACTGGCATGTGGGTTAAAAAGTTAGGTTATGTTTATTTTGCACTGTGAGAAACACTGCAGTGAATTATCCAATAAATCCCAGTCCTGTGGCTCCACACAAAGAAGAAGGTAACATGTCACCACTTTCTCTGGAAAGGCTATACAACCATGATTTACCATATACCCTGATTACTGCCTGCCAATATTATCAGTCATCTGTACCATTGTCAAAGATGAAAAGTAAAATATACAAATCACGCGGCTTACATAATTAATAAAGGAAAAAATCAGAAATTTACTTAAGCTTCCTAAAATGTACAGAGCATCATCACACTTTCAAGTTTCACAGTGATTAGTTTAACACTGTTTTACTGTTAAAACTGTCACTTAAAATGTACATGTCAAAGTGCTTCAAATGCAGCATACTAATTAAAACTCCTTCTGGAAGGTTCTATACTGGCAGCTAACTTAGGAAGGTTATTCACCCACAGGGTGCTCAAGAAAGGGCATGCTGCCTTACAAAGACACCTCATAGGACAAAGAAAATTCTAATCCAACTTCAGAAATCTCCTATAGAGCATTCAATTGAGTCCAGAACTGAGGTCTAGATAAAGGCCACTCTGAACACAGGAATCAACACAACCAAAAACTTCTGTAATTGTTTTTGGCTTTTTTGGGGACCCGAAGTCAAAGGTTCTAGCCCATCGGGTTTACTCTGTTCCCTCCGGCATGTTCCCAGTCCTAAGGCAATCAAGGAGATCGGAATGTGGCAGATCTAGGTGCTGCAAATCAAGTGGGAGTCTCTTGTAGGTGGTAGCAAATCAAAAGGGAGGACAGGTGAAGGATAAAAAGGAAGAGTTACACATAGGCTTCTAGTTAAAATATAAAGTGGAAAAGGGGCCTTTGATTCAAATACCTTCAGTTTCTCTCTTTATTTTCCACACGTCACAGAATCAAAGTCTACTTTGGAAGCAAGGTACATTCCAAATATTTTTCGACTACAAAATAAATTCTTTAAAAATTGAACACTTAGGAAACTTTCAAATTTACATTTGAAATTTTGAAGTTAGTGGAAGAATGATCATTTAAATTGTGACAATTTAAAATGTTGCACTGTATGTACTAGGATCATTGGGCACGACAGGCATTGTGCATTAGGTGATCCCTTCTCCATCAGGGGGATCCTACACCTGCTTTTTCTTTTGCATATTCCCCCAAAGCCCAGACTCCTGGTCATGATTAATACTCTCTTGGTACCTATTTAGAATTTGGGCAACTCTAGACATATACTCCTCTTCCCCATACCTCTGTATTAAAATAAATGACACATTGGTCATAGTACTAGAACATTCTAGACCATAATCATCATGGAGCTTTTTTAAAATTAGAATTCATTAAAAGTATTTAAGCATGATATTATTAAAATGCCAAGGACTAGCTTTTTATTTGGAAGTTAATCGCTCTATTATCCTTGAGACTAAAACTCATGAACTACATCTATTATGTATAAATGGAGGAATGGCAGTGTAAACTGTGATAATTTTAAAATGTGCAATGCACTAAAGATCATGAATGTTAATAAGGGATCAGAAAGGCAGCAATAACATACTCTATCCAGGTATTTTAAGGACTTTTCTATCCCATGCCCCCCTCAAATATAGGGGAATTATGTTTTGACAAGCATGAAAGAACATTTTTCATATACCATAACCTGACAAGAAACTTCTCACAGGTCTAGGTAACTTTGGTCAGCAGAAACACAAAGCAAACCTCTGGCCTGGCTAAGGCACTCTATTCTGAAATGTACTGAAAACATGCACGACCAACCATGCCACTGCTCCCCTTAAAGGCAGCTCAGTGTTGGGAGAAAGGCTGGGGAGGTAAACTCACCCCAAAATATCATGCATAAGCCTGAAATATCTTTTATGCTTTGGAAATGTTATGATAATTGGCTTGACACAAATTCACACAGAGCTATTTGCAATTAAGTCCTGCTTCAGCTGCAATATCACTACACAACAAATGGGGGCTTTTAAGATGCCCTTCAAGATGGCAGACTAACCTAAGAAAAAGTCAGCAGTCCACTGAAGATTTACAAGTCCACAGTATTCTGAAACAGTTATTCACTCAGTTTCACTCTCACCTTGTTGACAGCCACCTTTCATCTAACGGTGTCAATTAAACTATGGCATAATTTTTACTATAGAGAAATAGGTCATGAAGTACAGGCACAAAATAATTTCAAATAAACTTGATGCAACAGAAAAAGAACAGAAAGACACTTTGAGGTAAAATCGCCCCAGAAGTACAGAACATGACCCTATGTTGGAAGGTTTTGTTTTGTTTTGTTAACTATACTGTACAAGGTGAAGAAAGCCTGCGGTCTAAATCAGTCATTTTATAAATATTTTGCAGTTCTTTTCTTATATAACACAGATTAATCTCATTCTTGTGTACAAGGCCAACAAAAAGGTAAAATGATTAGCTGAGAAACCTTAGAACAAAGCTTTGTTCCTAGCCCAAATTACCACTTGATCCAGCTCAATTTTACAGATGACAAAGAACAAGGTCTACAAAAAACAGAGTTACTGATACTAAATTTGCTCATTCTCTGACCTCCATGATGGGAATTTATTAACAAACATGGAATCACTACCCACATTTTCCAGCATGGATTTCTCACCATTTTCAGTCTCAGAAAAAAATCACCAAATATACCTCAATCTTTACGGACTGTTTTTAAAAATGAATACAGAACCATGAGTTAGCTCCTTGACTCAATTCTAGTAACCTGGATGACAATGATTAGGATTTACAAATTTAAAAACTGAAATATCAATTACATAGTTCTTTTTACAAAGCAGCAGACTGAAATTCAAAAAAGAATACATTGTAATTAAATTTAACGATGGTCACATTCATAGATAAATAATGGTTAAGAATTTAATTACATATCAACACAGTGGTGCCTATTTTATCCAAGTGCAATCCATCCAAAAAAAAAAGGGTTTAAGATACACTCTTCATTCGAGCACAAACTTCATTCAGTGGAAAATAAAAGAAAATCAGCAAGTAAATTTCACCACCACCAAACTGAATGGAGACAAAGTCAAAAAGAAATAAAATATCCACATTCATGAAAAGGTGTGATCTATAAAACCACCACACTGAAGTCAAAGGGATTTTTATGTTTGTCAGCAAACCTAAAAAGTTATCCCAAGTCATATTAAAGAGAGCAGGTACTCAGTAAGGCATATATATCAGAAATTTTTTTTAAGTGGGGAAGTGGGCAACTTAGGGAAGAAAGAATTTCTACCTCTTTATCCTATATGAAATAAAAAACACAGCACTCTCTCTTCCACAAAAAAGAGACGGACGGATGGATGGATGGAAGGAAGGAAAAAAGGGAGAAAGGATTAAAAAAAAAAAAAAGGACAAACTGAATCCGAAAATTAATTTCGTAGTGAGGTTCATAGCAGTAATTCATAGTGAGGCTCATGAGACTTCTAACTCCAAAGTAAATTTCTCTCCTAAGGAAGTTCACCTGTGTTCCCTACAAATAATTATCCTAAGACTGGGACTGTCACATGCATTCATATAATCAGAGTTTGCAGGCACCAAATCTCAGCAACTTGCAACTGAGGGGGAATACGCCATGTTTAAATGATGAACCATGTCAATGGGTGAGCTACAATTATGACCCACTCTCTACTAAGTCTCAATCGGATATTTTTCTTTAAAAGAAAATTAAGCCATTTATCAAGATCCCTCCCAAACAAAGAGAGCCAGAACACAAGAGAATCTAAATATATATACTAGCTCTCTTAGCACATGAGGACAAAAGGCATTTCCATGGGAAAGAGAAACCACTATTTGGCAACTGTACATTATAGTTCTGCAATCATTTGGCATCTCTTGCTAAAGGTGACTTGCTCTTATCTTTTCCCTATATTAGATTTGGGCTATTGATAACTTCCACTGCTAAAGACCTACTACTAAAGTAGTATCAAATATGAAAACATTTTGTGGTTTTCTTAATGTTACCAGTTTTCCTAAACCAATGTGGGGACTTTAAAAATAAAAACAAAGTATCTTTAACTCTGTATGAACCAAAACATTATAGACTCATGAAGCTAAAATCACTAGAAACATTTTGCTGGTCTAAAGTACATTATGCTAAACCAAAATGCAACATGGTTTTATAAAAATAAAATAAGTTGGGAGTTAGTAGGTCCAAAATTCCATAAATTCAGGTCATTTGTCTCACTCCTGCTGTCCAAGTACTATACACACTTCAGTTCCCAGGTCTGTTAAGCACATCAGTTTAGTTCAATGGTGATGGATGAAATATTTACAAGCATCTTATTTACAGTACTTTTTTTCTGTAGATTACAGGCCAATATTCTTTTCTTCCATTCCTAGTCAATCCGAGTTTGGTTTCCTCAATGAGAAGGGGTAAATCTGAAAATGGTTGCTCAGCTGCTTTACCTATAGAAAACCAGAACATGAGGCAGTGACAAACACATTCCTAATTATTTTTTAAAAGGACACAGAATTCACCCTCTGGAGACAACAATTTACTGACGGAACAAAACTCAGCAGAAATAATGAAGAAGTTTTTCTAGACTAAGATAGCTATAGAGCTAGATAGAAGGCTATAGAATTCTACAGAATACCAGAACTACCCTAGGAGGCTTAGGACTTAAATCTGAGTTTGCCTAACTCCAAAATCTAGTCTTTCCAGAGCCCTCTGGATCACACAGATTCACACCCAAATCCGCTGAAAAATTATAGGGTTAGTTGACTTAAAATATCTAATAGGTTAAATATTTACATATATAGACTCAATATTTAGCTGCTTATAGCATTTCTAGGTAATCATTCCTAATCTTAATGAAACAGTATAAAAATAGATCTGTACATTTTGAGAGACGTAGGCCATATTCGTTAAGGTATCCTTAGGGGGTAGGCAAGACCCTGATCATGTGTCAGTTATCAAACATCATTTATTTGATACTTCCTAGCTCTATTGCCACTATTTATATTGCAATAGTTCAAGTGAATGCTTTGTGTGGCTTAGCAAGTTTTACCTTCTGGCCAGAAGTCGCAGAAGTGGCAAGAGAGCACAAAGACAGACAAAAAAGATGTTCCTGGAATTTTTTTCCCCAATAACTTTTATGTATTTTCCAGGTTTTTAACAGTGAAAATGTACTCCTCTTATAATTAAAAAGAAAAAAAAATGTTTTGGTTTGGTTTAAGTAGTTTCCTAAAGATATGCTTCTGAATAATAAATTAACACAATTATAAAAGACATTTACAACTCTGTCCTACTTCATACATAAGATTGATGAAATAGGGATCCCTGGGTGGCGCAGCGGTTTGGCGCCTGCCTTTGGCCCAGGGCGCGATCCTGGAGACCCAGGATCGAATCCCACATCAGGCTCCCGGTGCATGGAGCCTGCTTCTCCCTCTGCCTGTGTCTCTGTGCCTCTCTCTCTCTCTGTGACTATCATAAATAAATAAAAATTAAAAAAAAAAAAAAGATTGACGAAATAAAAGATAAAAGCCTAAGAGTGTTGATATAAAATAAAGCATTTATGTTAAGGATGAACAAATAAAAACATAAAGAAAGGATTATGTCTTCCGGTCATAATCCACAGTTATCATGGATTTGTTTTTTCACCTATTGTATTCCAACAAATGTAGGTTACTTTGGGGAAAACCCTAAGGGAAGAAACCTAAGTTTAGCAACATATACATAGTATAAAGTAGTTATCAAGCATGACAGGTGCCCTCATTTAAAAAATATGTACGACAATATAGAAGACATTTTTTCCTCAAACTGAGTCCCAGAAGGGTTCCTTTCAAAACAAGCATCCCAAATAGAAGCATTTTAAGAACCACAAAAACATGAATACCCTTTTATATAACCCCACTGCTTCAAAACTACCCTCAGAAAATAAAGAAAAATATATTATTCCATATTGTTCACTCTAACTTGAACTTATAATGGTGCAAATTTGGAAACAACCTAAATGATTAAAATAACTGGGTTATAATTAAGTACACTGGGTAATTAAGTAATCTCCTTGATGGAATACTGTACAACAATTAAAAATCATTTTTATAAAACCATGCTAAAATATATAAAATAATTAGAAAAGAATGTTAAACTGTGAGGAAAAGAAAATAGGCTGCATGGTTCTGATTTTCATTTTATTATATCTAAATTAGTCCATTTGCCCTAAAACTAGTCTCTTGCTTTAGAAGAGAATATTAACGTTTTGCAAAATACTTCTTAAATCCATTGTCTTCTGTTATCTCTCTCTATAAAAGTGCCGCTAAAGCTAAAGAAGCAAATATGAAAATAGATCACCAACAAATGGGATTATTTGGTCCTCACATAATTGAAGGCATACAAGAGTTTACAATTCCATACACCAAGAAAACTGTTTACATTTCTACTTACTTAAAAACTAATTCCTCATAATTATCCAGGTTTTAAATTATTTGTAGATACTATAACATATTCATCAGAGAAACAATATCTGAAATTATGTACCTAGATATTACCTAAGCTTTATAGAGAATATCCCAATTTTTCCAGGTACTTTTTTTTTAAAGATTTATTTACTAGAGACAGAGAGAGAGAGAGAGAGAGAGAGAGAGAGAGAGAGAGACAGCACATAAGCAAGAGAGCATTAGCAGGGTGGAAGGCAGAGGGAGAGGGAGAAAGACTCCCTGTTGAGCAAGGAGGCATATGAGGGGCTTGAGCCCAGGACCCTGCGATCATGGCCTGAGCTGAAGGCAGACGCTTAACCCACTGAGCCAACCAGGTGCCCCTCTTCTGGCTACTTTAATAAGCAGCTTTCTTTTGAAATTTTCCCTCACCTCCTTTCCTACTACTTCTAAGAACTAAATGGAACCAATTTTGCTCTAGATTACTCACCACTTGTACTCCATAATGGATGTGGGCCAGAGTGAAAACAGCTGTTAAAGTATACAGGAGAATGCTCTCAACATAAGAGGATACTCCAAAGTTTACCACCAGGACAACCAAGAAAAGAGGGACCAGTAACCAATTCAAACTTGGGCACCGGGTACTGCTCATTTGACAAACAATCAGCTGACACTTGAAATTAGGAAAAAAAAAAAATTAATTAGCAAAGCACTTCCAAAATTAGTCACTCCAACATTTAAAAAGCATTCAAATACTTTAGCCAACACAGTTACATATTATTAAATTCAGTAGTTCTAAACTGCTCAGGAGCTGAACTGAACCTTTGCCTCCACCTCCAAAACCATGGACCCTCAGAGTGTGTGTCAGAAGAGGCTGGAAGATAATTTAGTAAGGATGCTATACAAGGCATTTTTCCACTAGGTAACAGTTCAGATAAAAGAAACTTCTTCCAATTTTAAAATGCTATGATATCTGAAAAAAACTTTCAAAACAGCCTTTTTAATAGTTCCATACCACTAAATTTCTTCATGGTGATAAGGAAATGCTATGACCAATTCAGTCATATTGTCATCTTAACACCTCAAGACCTCTCTGGTTCCCTTTACCTTCAATACCTTACTCAAATCGAGTTTTACTCCTTTAGAGATATTTTTTATACACTGTATTAATACTTTTAGATCTTTAAATCCTGTGAAATCAAGAGGAGTGATGCTATTGAACACATTACAGACATGGAAACAAGCTCAGTGATTAAGTTATAAAGTAAAAACTTACTAAGTTTTTAGAGTGAAAGCACAGTCTCCCTGGTTGTCAGAATCTTTCTCAACTCCTGACCTCTCCTACCTGTCTGCTGCTGTCTTGCTGGGTCATTGTACAGAAAGCATTTTTTTTTTAATGTTCTATTTATTACAAAGCTTTTACTCTGTTAATTTTAAAATCAGCTAATTTAAAAGTGTGTGCATGTATGTTTTCTCTCAAAAACTCCTTTCAGCCTCCCTAAATTAATCATTAGATCTGCAGCCATGTGAAAAAGGGAAAAATAATATTCAGCATGCTATATCCTTTGGGGTTATTATTCTTTCAGGTTTCTGACGTAAAATATCTTTAAATTAAAATCTGTTTAATATGTAACATTTCTCAAATTATCAAATTTTGCCATATATTCCTTATATTATTACTTTTAAAAGAAAAAAATCTTACTGTTATGTTGGCAAAGGCTGTTCCAACCATAAAGTAGAATACTCTAGGATGCAACTCTAAAATATCTGAAGGCGACTGAAGGATCCATGCTGTAGACAAAATGAATAGCAAACATGGAGAAAAAAAGGGAACCATAGCTTCATAGATTGAATTGTGTTTCAAGGTGTTATTTTTATAGCTTCTGAAAAAAAGAAAATCAAGTAATACAAAGAACATTATTACATATAAACTCACACTGCATTTGTAAATTTTGTAGTTTTCAAAGTATTTTCACACTTATTCTCTTACTTTATACTCACAATCATCCCATAGCACAAACAGTATCAGCATTACTTAACCCCATTTTGCAAACAGGCTAAGTGATGATGTGAGAATTTAAATTTACATAACTTGCTACCAAGTGGCAGGGCCAGGACTAGAATGGAAATCTTCTGACCCCTAGTCCCCTGTAATGTAAAAATGAATAAAACTTGATCTTTGTTCTGTGAGATTTATATTTGAAATGGGTAATAAAATGCACACAAAACACCACTAGGAAGTTCTACTACAATACAAAGGGACAGAGAACCCAAGAATGGAAGACTCTGCACCGAGACTGCCCTGCCCATAGCATTCTAGGTGCCTCTGGCACACTCTCCCAATATGTCTGCCCATCTGAACAGAGCCCCAAATTCTAGTCTTGGTTCTGCCACTGATTACATGATCTTGCACAAGATATCGCCCTATCAAGACCTCATCCTTAGAAGACAAGGAGAAAATGTCTTAATCTTTAAGGCCTTCAGAGCTTTAAATGTTATGTTTTCTATGAATAACTGCCATAAATAGGGAAGATTCACAGAGCTTGGCTTGACAGATAGGATTCTGTAGGACAGATCTCAGAGCTGAAGGATGAAGTGGGAAGTATAAGTGTTTCAAGCAGAGGAAACAGTACCACAGGGAAGTGGGAGGAAAATTACCAAGGAGGGAAACACCAAAATACATTCAGGTCCTCTAAGTAAATTCAGTGTGGCAGCAAAGCTAGAGAAGTACAGATCAAGGAAATGAAACTCCACCCAGGAAACTCCTACCTAACCCCTGCCCCATTCCTCTGGCAGGAATTTTTATATAGTGCTACTTGGAAAGTCAGCACAGATCCAGGGTTTGGTCCGAAACTACACAAGTTCAGAAATTTTATTTTATGATCATGCTGACTAAACTTATACAGAATCAATTTATAAAAACTTATAATCGATTTCTAAAAAGAACATAAACTTATCAATATTCAACAGGAACACACTCCTTCCCCATTCACTCCACAAAAGAATGACAAACAGAAGACTGTCTGGTGAGCCAAAAACTATAACAAAAGAACCAGTAGTTTTGTGCTGTGGGTGAATTGACTCACAGCCGCTACTGTAGATACCTTAAATGATCCTAACCTCAATTCTAGGTTCAAAATACAGGTTTCATGACCTTTTCAAAATGTCCAAATGCCAAAAGTAAAACAGATCCTAAAATCCATCTAAGTAACAATTTTCACATTTCCCACCCAATTAAGAAATACTTACCTGAAAAAGTTTAATAAACTCATTGGAAGAGTCACACATAATGCACAACCTAAAAGGAAGAATATTTAAATTACTGTCAATTATTATTCGAGTGATTTTTAGAATTATCAAATACATACAAAATATTTAATACTTTTAGACAATAATTCGCAGGTTCAGGTTTACTTTTGTAATGAAATCAAATATACTTCTGAGCAATATTCACAACCAGAAGAGTGGTAGAACAGCTTGGTGATTCAGAGCGGAGGCTCAGCAGTTGAGACTGGGCTTGAATCTTGGTTGTACCTACAGTTATGTGATTTCAGGCAGATTAACTTTTCAGTGCCTCAATTTCTTCTTTTATAAAACAGAGACAATAGGATTGATCCCATAGGGTTTTGAGAATTAAATGAGTTACTACAAACAAAGACACCTGGAACAGTACCTAGGATGCAGTAAAAGGCACAAGTGTGAGTCACTGAAAGAGGTGATGATTAACGGCTTCTGTGGTTTCCCATTTCCACTTATTTTTATCTCCCTATTTTTAATTTTTCACCCATAAACATACACTAGTTCTTTCCCCTCAAACCTAAAAACAAGGACAGCCTTCCCAAGACACCCTCCTATTGCTTCTCCTGCCCTCGCTCTATGTATTATCTTACTCTGCTCTTCCCTATCACTCACCAGACCTTCCTGTGGCCTTCAGTTCCTTAATACTCAATCATTCTGCCTTCCCTCTGCAGAAACTATACTCTTGAATTTACCAAACTCTCCTAATGATCAAATTCAATATTCTTTCTTCACTCTTGACTTCTAAGTGAGATGATACTCCAATGACTCTCTACTAACTGCAATTCTTTCCTGCCTTTGGCTTTGTGATCCATTCCAGTGCTCTTGTTAGTTATCCAACCATTACATGTGCTGTCCTTTCCTGGCAACTCTGCCTCTTGCATATTCCTAACTGTGTATTCCACTGTGCTTCTATTCTCCCTCAGAGAATCCTGTCTTATAGCTTTAACTACAAGCTTCCTATAGGTGACTCCAAAATCTAGTAATGTACTCTTGGGCAAATCAGACAATCCCTCTGAGCTTCAAGATTCCACAGCCGTACAATGTGGATGGGTTAAATGACCTCCTAATGTCCCTTGCATTTTTAAAATTCTCGGATTCTACAAATTAAAGATGCAAATTCTCAATTTTTTTTTTCCTCTATCAAACTCCAAATCAACACCTGTGGCAAGTTTCTGGCTACTTCATTTGGATATTTTGCCATCACTCAACAGATTAGCCCTAGCTTGTCCACTCTAGACCTTCGCACCGACTAGGCTTGGCTTGGGGCGGGAAGGTGATGAATGCAGCTATGACCTTAAGAATCAAAGACAGAAAAGCATTCCTTCAAAACAATTCCTAAGACATTTTGCTAAAAACAGATGAAAAGACTGGAATCCACCAAACAGAAATCTCATCTGAAAAGACGAATTACTCTATTTCCAAGCCCAACTGCGACAAAGTTCCCCAAGTAGAAGACCTCTAAGAGAAAGGAAGAAGACAAGCTCATGTCCTCAGAAATTTTTTGCAGCTGACTCCATGTCAAGCTGGGAAGCACTGGTAGGGAGCCGGGGCTGAATTAATTAACCCAGAATCACTACAGCTCTGAGGTGTTGGTAAAAGGCTGACAGAAACTTGAAAAGATTTGCTACCAAGAGTATTTTTAGTTTAAAATACCTTGAAATAACTTTATCTTAAATACAGCAAGCATGCAGGAAGCCTGGGCTATATATAGGTTGCCAAAGAGACACACTGCATCTTCTATTTCTTCTCTAAATAGCACTTAATGTACTTTCCATATTGCAGGTTGCCTTCCAGATCACCGCAGTGAAGTGAATGTCATAATAAAGCAAGTCACATCATTTTTTTTTTGGTTTCCCAGTGCATAAAAGTTATGTTTATACTATAATGTAGTCTACTAAGCATGCAATAGCATTATGTCTAAAAAATACTTTAACATATATTGTTTTATTCATTTGAGCGAGAGAGCATGCACGTGAGTGCCCACACAAGCAAGGCATGGAGGGAGGGAGAAGCAGATTCTCCACTGAGCAGGAAACCCAAAGCAGAGCTCGATCCCAGAACCCAAAGATCACAACCTGGGCCTAAGGTGGACACTTAACCATATAAGCCATCCAGGCACCCCTAAAAAATACTTTACTACTAAAAAATTCTAATCATCATCTGAGCTCTCAGCGAGTCATAATCTTTTTGCTGGTGGAAGGTCTTGCCTCGAGGTTGATGACTGCTGAAGGTGGGGGTGACTGTGGCAAGTTTTTAAAATAGAAAACAATGATGCTTTCCACATTGACTGACTCCTCCTTTCACCAACAATTTCTCTATAGTGTGCAGTGCTGGTTGATGGCATTTTATCCACAGTAGAATTTCTTTCAAAATAGGAGCCAATCCTCTCAAATGCTGCCGCTGCTTCACTCAACTCAATTTATGTAATATTCAAAATCCTGTGTTGTCATTCCAACCATCTTCACCAGTAGATTCTATCCCAAGAAAACCATTTTCTTTTTGATCCATAAGAAGTAACTCCTTGTCAAAAAAAAAGAAAAAAGAAAAAAGAAGTAACTCCTTGTCTCTTACAAAGTTATTATGAGATTGCAGCAATTCAGTCCCATCTTCAGATTCTTGCTGATAATTCTACTTCTCTTGCTATTTCTACCACAGCTAGTTATTTCCTCCACTGAAGGCTTAAATCTCTCAAAGTCATCCATAAAGGTTGGAATCCACTTCTTCCAAATTCCTGATAAT
The DNA here is from genome assembly GCF_048164855.1 of Canis lupus baileyi. Classification (NCBI taxonomy): domain Eukaryota; kingdom Metazoa; phylum Chordata; class Mammalia; order Carnivora; family Canidae; genus Canis; species Canis lupus. The sequence continues at coordinate 44,735,965 of NC_132849.1, forward strand.
GTTGATATTTTGACCTCTCCCCAGGAATCACGAATGTTCTTGTGGCACCTACGAATGGTGAATCCTTTTCAGAAGGTTTTCAATTTACTTTGCCTAGTTCCATCAGAGGAATCACTTTCTATGGCAGCTATAGCTTTAAAGAAAAAAAAAGGTATTTATTTCTTTAATAATAAGACTTGAAAGTCGAAATTATTCTTCAATCTCCGGCAAAATGAATGCTGTGTTAACAGGCATGAAAACAACATTAATCTCATTGTACGTTGTCATCAGAGCTCTTGGGTGACTAGGTGCTTGCCAATTAGCAGTAGTATTTGAAAGAAATCCTTTTTTTCTGAGATCTCAATAGTGTGCTTAAAATATTCAGTAAACCATGCTATAAACAGATATACTATTAACCAGGCTTTGTTTTTCCATGTAGAGAGGACAGGCAGAGTAGATTCAGCAAATTCTTAAGGGCCCAAGGATTTTCAGAATAGCCAATGAGCACTGGCTTCAACCTTCAAGTCCCCAGCTGCATTAGCTCCTAACATGAGAGCCTGTCCTTTGAAGCTTTGAAGCCAGGCATTGATTTCTCCTCTCTAGCTATGGAAGTCCTAGATATAATTTCCTTCCAATGTTATATCTATACAGAAAATCTGTTGTTTGGGCAGCTGCCTTCCTTAATTATCTCAGTGAGATCTTCTGGGTAACTTGTGGCAGCTTCTACAGCAGCATTTACTGCTTCACTGTGCACTTTCATAATACAGAAGTCTTCTTTCCTTAAACCTCATGAACCAACCTCTACTAGCTTCAAACTTTCCTTCTGCAGCCTCTTTACCTCTCTCAGCCTTCACAGAATTGAAGAGTTAGGGCACTGTTCTGAATTAGGCTTTGGCTTAAGGGAATGTTGTGGCTGGTTTGATCTTCTATCCAGACCACTAAAACTTCTACATATCAGCAAAAAGGCTATTTCGCTTTCTTATCATTCATGTGTTCAGTGAGTAGCATTTTTCATTTCTTTCAAGAACTTTTCCTTTGCATTTACAAACATAGCTAATTGCTTGGTGTGAGGAGCCTGTGTTTTGGCCTATCTCGGCTTTTTTCCTCACAAAGCTTAATCATTTCTAAATCGTGATTTAAAGTGAGAGATGTGTGACTTTTCCTTTCACTTGAACCTTAGAGGCTACCGGAGGATCATTAACTGGCCTAATTTCAATATTGTGTCTCAGGAAACAGGGAGGCCCAAGGAGGGAGAGAAATGAGAGGGAGAACAGCAGGTAGGTAGAGCAGTCAGATACACACATCAATCAAGTTGCCTTACATGGGTGTGGTTTGTGATTCCAATAATAACATCAAAGATCACTGATCACAGAGCATTATAACAAAAGTTTGAAATATTGCAAGAATGACCAAACTATGACAGAGACATGAAGAGAGCAAGTGCTAACAGACTTGCCCGACAAAGGATTGCCACAGACCTTTGATTTGTAAAAAACACATTATCTGCAATACACAATAAGGTGAAGCGCCATAAAATGAGGTATACCTGTACTGGGAAATCTGCCTTATTTATTTGTAAAGAAACATGTGGGCTTCTGTTTTATTTCAGAGAGAAGAATTCAGATAAACTTACAGATCACAAAGTCATGTGCCTATAAAGTACCCACTTAACATTCAAAAATATATCTCACATACCAGAGGATTTCATCTTATCATTAAATTTAACATTTAAACATAAAATGCAGCAATACAGCCATAGGGTTAGCCGCTTAAATAAAAAGATTTGCTATGTGGTGGGAGTGAAAAACAGATACCCTCTTCAAGGTAGAGGATTCAGTTCATACAGAAACTCAAAAATGCACGCTGGGAAGATCATAGCAGGGTTCTAAAATATCCGTAGTCCAGGGCCCAGAAAAAGGCCCAAACAACTACCTAAAAGCCAGTGCCTATTGCACCACCTTTTTGGCTGCTTCTAAACTCAACTTAATGCCCATCCTATTATCAAGGTTCATTGGTAGTGAGAGAGGAGGTTTTTTAGATAAGGGAACACAACAGTAGCCAAGAGTTTGCTATTTTACTTCTACAGAGATACTATCGTTACTCCTAGCACCCCAAAGTAACAGCCCAGATAACTCCCTCTTTGCATCTTTGCATAGAAAACACTGCCCCTCCACCCCCGATATCCAATGATATCTATGGATATCTCTGGTTAAAATCAAAAGGAAAAGATTACCATGATCAAAAACTTTTACCTAATATCCAGTGGCAAAAGAAGGAGAGTATCTGAGAGGAACAGAAGGTCAACTTTTGGAGTGGATATATTATGAAATAATCTCTATCTTTCATTTATTCTACTTTCCACAAACTAATGATTTTCAATTTTGAGACAGGCATGAATTCTATACCAAATGTTCACCTAAATGTGGATCCTCTATATAATAGTCTAGATTCATTTAAATTGTTAGTTTACAAGGTTTATGTGATTTTGGTATTTATTTCCTTCTGACTAAAAATAGCAGCTTAGTGCTAAACAAAAAAACCAAAACAGAGAAACTTCATTTTCCTTACTGGTTTGGTTGAAACCAGGGCTGTAGGGCTGTTCTGATTTGCTGGAGGGTTTGGGAGAGGGGAAAAGGTGGTATAGCTTGTTATAATCAAACACTGGCTTCAATAATAAAGTGATGTTAAAATAGGCTTCAACATGGAGCTTCTTACCAATAATCATTGCAGTGAATAGGTCTCTATATAAGAAATTAAACAGGAAAGGTTCATACCAGGCCTCAACTCCCACAATTGCAGTCACTATGTAGACAAAAGATATAGTCTGGAAGGAAAATGCAGACAAAAGCATACAGGGGCATTAACAGCTGGAAAAATCAGGAAGACAATAATGCTGTATGCAGCATAAATCTAGTAAATAGTTTTAGTAAAAGCAAGAAGTACACTTAAATTTGAGACTGTGGCAAGTCTTCTTGCCTTTAACAATATGTTTTTCAGCCAACAGTGCCATAAAACAACTAACTTCTAAACAGTGCAAGCAACTGGGCATAATTTAGAACACTTTAAGGCACTTCAGGAATTGGTTAAGGCATAAGATGACCCAACTTTCTTCAAACACACTCCAACGTCTGATGCTTTACTGGGGCCTTAGGTGCAAATGGGCAAAATGGCAACACAAAAAGCTGGTATTCAAAGACAGGGAGAGTTAATAGCAAGCCTAATAAGTAAGAGAAAACAAGTATCTCTACTCATTGAAACATGGGCAGAAAAGACAAAAAAGCAACAATTATATGTGCATATTTTTATTTATAAAAATCAACAGTTCAAAGGAATATTTATTAACACTAAGAGACTCCTCTTTTTTTGTAATAATGACATTGTGATTATGGTTTTTTAAACAGTACTCTTACTATTTAGAGATATATATAGTAAAATATTTATCATCTACTATCAGGAATTTCCTTTAAAATAATTGGGAGGAAGGGTAGACATGAAACTGGACTGGCCATGTAGCTGCTGAAGCTAAGTAATAGGTACCTAAGGGTTCACCATGCTATTCTACTTTTCTGTTTGAAATTGTTTATAAATAAGCAAGAAACAATACAAAATAAAAAGGAAATTTTTTAAAAGTACAAATCAGTTCTTGCCAAAAAAGCGTAAGGGCTATAAAGAAGGAATGACAAAAACTTGTCCCCAAATTCATAGCAATGTTGAAAATTTAAGGCACAACACATACTTACCACCTGGCTAATGTCATATCCCCACGGCAGGAAAAGAATCCCTGTGTTATACTTTTCCCAGTGGGACAGGATGAAAGAAAACAAAACGACCCACAGCAGGAGATAAAGAACAAAAACACTGACACCAGATGGTCCTCGTCCAAAGATGGAATATACAGTCACAACAAAATAAACACATGACCAACTATCCAGGCCGTGGTCAAAAAGCTCCCCTAAAGGGGTGCTGGAATTGGTTCTCCTGGCTTGCTTTCCGTCCACACCATCTGCAACCAAAACACATTGCCATGGGAAAAGGTCAACATCTGTACCAGTACGCAGAAAGTCTTCTTTAATAAAGTAGAGAAAAAAAAAGTGGAGAAACAAATAAAACAGATCAGCAACTTAGCAATGTTAATTAACAAAGGAATAGCTACCAGCCAGTACTTTTTGTAAAAATCCAATCCTTCACTCCTACAATTTGAAGATTTCAGAAATAAAATCTGTAATTTCTAAGAGTTTAATCTAAAAATTAAAATACATTACATCACACTAAACAGTGTCAGTTTCAGATCTGAGGACAAAGCATTGTTGCTAGACTCTGAATTCCCCCAAATCTTCATAACAACTGAGTTGTTCAGTTAGCCACATGTTCTCCAGCCTCCAGAGAATATTCAATTAGTTACTCATTACAATTTATCTAACCACTCCTTGTTCTAGGATCCAAAAACACCCTGTGCTTCAATTCTAACACCGATTTCATGTTGTTAGAAATTAGTCACTTTGTTACAGATGTACCACTTCCATAATTGTAAGTACTTTCAGAAAAGGCTTTGAATGAAGTAGACATTCAGTAAATGTGAGAATTAAATGTATCAAAAACATGTAATGCACTATGCTTGATGCTGTGAAGATTAAAAGAATAACCTCAGAACAGATGAAGTTTGTGCCCTCAGCATTTATAACTGAGAAAGGAGACAAAACATGGTAATTAAAGATAGAGCACATCCCAAGCATAGAAGAGTACAGAAAAGGGACAAGTACTCTTCAGGCTAAGACTATCGAGAATGGCCTTCCAGACAAGACGAAACCTGAGTGGGGACATAAAGAATGAGTTGGATTTCAGTAGATAAGAGTATGCTGTTTCAAGAAGAGGGAGTGCTATCAGCACAAACACCAAGATGGAAAAGCACATGAGGGTTCAGAGAATGCCAAGTAGTTCAAGTTGACCAGAAAAAAAAACAGTATGTTAAAGGGCAGTAGAGAAGCTAGAAGGGAGGCTGGAGCAAGTTTAAGTTTCAGGGAGTACCAGGAGCTACTAATAGGATGTGAATAGGGGAGTGATTAGAATGAAAGTAGTGATGTGCTCTGAGAAGATTCCCCTGGCAGCAGAAGGAATGACAGGTTGGAGAGAGGACACTAATCAGCAGGCCTATGTGGACATGGGCTACAGTGGGAATGAAAGGCTCGAGGCAGGTGAGATATTAAGAAAATTAAAATGGCAATGTAGTGAAAGATGAGAAGTGAGGCTGAAGGACCAGAAGATCCTTTCCAGAATCTCCCATCTGGGTAACTAAGAGAGAGATAGGAAATAAAGAAGTCCAAAGGAGTATGAGAGATGGAAAAGATGCTAAGTATAATTTTGGGTGCTAAAACTGAAGTTTTGGCAGAATTCCACATGGTAATATCAAGCAACTCAACCTAAGGTACTTACTAGCAACTCAGAAGACAGACGAGGGCTAGATAGAAACTCAGGAGTCATCTCCATAGTCGGAAGTATCAGGATTGCCAAGGGAATGAGTGGAAAGAGAAAGTTAAGGGTAAAGCACAGTGGAACACCTTCATTTAGAGGCAGAAACAGAGGAGCCGGGGGGGGGGGGGGGGGGGAGTGGGGGGGGTGCAGGGAGAAAGACAGAGAGAATAAAAACCAGCTAAAAAGAAGAACCTGAAGCATAACTCTGCATGTTTGTGCAGGAACCAACTACTCTGCTAAAGAAGGTATCATTCCTGTGGTCTCTTAGTAACTGCTGGTCTAGTAGAGGAGACATTATTAAGAAGAAGGAGAAAAAAAAAAAAGCTGAATCATAAAAATTTCTCCCCAAAAGAAATAGTTAACTATTAGGCTAATTGTAAAGATTCAGATTTAAGGAATTAAATTCCTTAAATCCTATGATTTATGAATTCTATCCTATGAATTCCTATGATTATTGTATTTACTTGCTCACCATAGTATGTACTACCTATAGCGCCTACCTCAGTTTGTGGCAAAGAAGGCCTTTAGAAACATTGCTGAAGGAATATATGAAAGGATGAATCCCAGATTTCCTGTCCAAACACTACAGATCTCTGTTATATAGTGTTGGGAACTCTTTTGCCATTAAGTAGCTAAAATATTTCCACAAAGTCTCTTCTCATTATTTGCTGGGTTAAATTCCTGTTTGTGGTGCAACTCCTGGGCAGTTATTACAAACACTGAATTCATGGGCTACATACTAATTAGGTGGTTGTTTTTTTGTTTTGTTTTGTTTTTTAAGATTTTATTTATTTGTTTGAGAGAGAGGGAGAGGCAGAGGGAGAAGCAGACTAGATGCTGAGCAAAGAGCCTGATGCAGGGCTTGATCCCAGGACCCTGAGATCATGACCTGATTGGAAAGCAGGTGCTTAACCAACTGAGCCACCCAGGTGCCCCACTAATTAGGTTTTGTACATTTTCCCACTGAACCCATTCCAGCTCCAATCCAAAGTCTGATGTCTGGATATGTTTCAGAATTTTTTTTTTAGAAAGGTAATTCAGGGCATATACCATATATTGGGGTGGGGGGGCAACTCAGGAAGATCTAGAACAGCACCCTGTGATCAAACACATTAATATTTCTGCAGCAAAATGTGAGAATAGTCACACTAGAATAAAGTTTAGAATTTGCCTCACGTTAGTTCAAGGCAGTTTTGCAACAAATAGTTCATGTTTGGTCAGGATTTTTGCCAAAATTGTGGACATGAAACAGGTAGGTGGTACAGTACATCAAAAGGTCCTTATGACATGCTGTTAAAAGTCAGAGCCTCCAGGCCACTCTCACCTTTTCCCCTATTTCTTCTTGCCCTTGCCAACCAACCCTACAGCATAATTTTCTAAACCTGCTCATCTTTAAGAACAAATGTACAGTAAGGGAGGAAACAACAACAAAAAAAGAACAAATGTGCAAAAGTTTCTGCCTGAAAATGTAATTTCTCACTAAGCTTTTCCCTAATTCTTCTAGACTTCATTCTCTTCCTTCCCCAAATTCTCACACCTTTGGTCACCTGCAATGACAGCAGTTAATCATGTACCAAATTATAATGATTTTATGAATACAAGTTATTTTTACCTAAAGAGATCCTAGCAACTTTAACTCAGGGTCTGGTATTTTGTATTCATTTAAAAACTATATACTGAGAGCCTACTATATGTTAGGCACTATTCTAAACACTGGGTACATAGCCCTTAAAGCTGCAAGTAAGTCATATGGCTTTAAGTACTATGGAGAAAAATAAAGCAGGGAAGGGGAATAAGAGAATACAGGATAAGCCATGCAGATAACCTCAACAAAAAGCATTCTTGGCAAAACAGACAGTATGGCCTAGCACAGCAGACTTCCCGAACCACCCCCTCCACCAAATAAGAATTGATCATTTCTTATTTTTGTTTTCTCACTGTGCTCTATTATAGCAGCTCTCTCAGTATTCCACAATTTGATACGTCAGTGTTGCTTCCCAAACGTAAGGCAAAAACGATGTCTTATTCTAGTTGTTGGTAAATATTCTTTGTAAAGAGCCAGAGAATAAATAGTTGAGGCATTGTGGGTAATCAGTAGTCTCTGTTGCAACCCTCAACTTTGTCTTTGTTGCAGAAAGCCGGCACAGACAACATGTAAAGGAATAGATATATCTGTGTTCCAATAAAACTTTACTTATAAAACCATGCAACAGGCCAGAGTTGGCCTGTAAGAGGTAGTCTGCCAACTTCTACCTTATTCTTTGCATTCCTAGCAACAAACGACATTTTCCATACAGAAACTCAAAAATATATGTATTAAGTTGAACGGGAAATTAACAACCCTGAGTTAAAATGAATTAAGCTAAGTGAAAATGTTAACTTGGTAAGATGGCCATCCCTACTGACAGATTCACCAGTCACTGAATAATGAGCATTTGCCAATTTCTTACCTAGAGTGTAGGCTATGAAGTTGAGGATGCCCACTACAATCCAAACCCAATCAGGGACATGCTTGTAACCTGGTGCTGCAAAGGAAAGCAATGCAGGTTTTAATACAAAGTACAATTGTTCTTACCATAGCTATATACCGCCAATGAGAAATATTTCTATTTATTAAATAAAAGTTAAAGTACTTTATAATGTACTTTTAATGCAGAATTAGGTAGATATTAAAAATATATCTGTAAACTGACAAAACTTTGGTTTTGCCAAAACCAAAAGTAGTTGCCCAACCCCTCATAAAGAATAGACATTTGAACTTTAATCATAACTCAAAACTGTTCATCTTTACTTGAAAATTGCTTAGGCACTGGGAAAGAAAATTAGTATTTTTGAGACTTAAAAGATGCTTGTGTTTAATCTGATCCTCATTTACAATTATCCTACAAACATATATTGAGCTTTCAATCTATATTCTCTCATTATGTTACTAACTAGCTAATGTGGATATAGACAGATCACCTCCACTGTATGGATGAATTTGGCATCAGAATCATTCTGAAATGCCAGGACCTCACTATTTCCCCCTAAGATAGAACAACTGAGAATCAGGAGGTCTGGGTTCTAGTCCTGTATTCAACCAGCAGTGTGATCAAGAAAGTATCATTTAACTTCTCCTGTTTTCCATTTACCAGATATACCAGGACTGGATGGTTTATCTAGTCCTCCAGGATCTAGGATTTGGGGAAATATACATTAATATTTACATATTTTTACCTCTCTTAATAACTAAGTAAATAATGTTAGAGTAGTGGGAAAAAATAATTATTTCTAGTTATAAAACTTTTGACGATGTTCTAAGATTAAAATACAAATTTTTAAAAAACTGCTTAGTATCAAAATGATGCTTAATAAAATTTAGTCTTATTATTCATGTTGTACTTTATGATCTTCATAAAGTTGCCATTTTATTACATGTATAGAAGCCATGGATTAAAATTTCATTTGATAATTAGGTATATCTATAGTTTCAATATTCAGAATTTCTATAATGTTAAGTCATAAGTTTTTGAAACTCTGAACTTTCCACAAAAACAATGTTGTCAGGACAGTTTCTCCAAAGTCTGTCCACAAAAGTCTGCTAAGCCCACAGATTAACTATGACACATTTAAAACTCCTTACTACATCATTTTTAAGTATTCTTTATTTTTTAAGATTTTATTTATTCATGAGAGATACAGAGAGAGAGAGGCAGAGACATAGGCAGAGGGAAGAAGCAGGCTCTCCACAAGGAGCACCATGCAGGACTTGATCTTGGAACTCTGGGATCACACCCTGAGCCAAAGGCAGACGCTCAACCGCTGAGTCACCCAGGCGTCCCATTTTTAAGTATTCTTATTAGAAAATACATATCAAACTTAGAACGCAAAAAAATTTTCATTCCATCTTCCCTCCATCTTTCCATTCCTCTCAACTCCATCAACTGGCTGAGCAATGAAAATAAACTCTATCTCCCACTTATCCGTCCCTCACCCCCAAATACAGCCAGATTCTGTCCCATGGCCTGCATCAGAAACAGCAAAGGAGAAAGTGAAGACAGGAATAGGGTGAAAGACACTGGAGTCTGGGGTGGCAGCAGGCTGACAACTGCCTCCAAAAGCGTTTCTTTCCTCTCTTTTCCAATGAGGGTCTCGACTTCAGTCAATAAACGTTTGAGGTCTAAGAACCATTTTCAATGGAAACTCGGTGTCATTAAAGGCAAATATGGATGCTGAGCAGAAGGAGAGATCACATTCCCTTCAAAAAGGGGGGGGACTTTTCTTGCATAATTAGAGTAAGGGAAAGGATATTTCTGGAACTGATAAGTACGTTGGACCCTGTTCATACTCAATTTCAGGCAGTGTCATAGTCTTAATTATTCATCTTCTTATAAATCCAATTATTTTTCCTTATTTATCAAAACCTCATTGCTTTTTAGATAGCATATCTAAATTAAGGAGTCAAGTGGGTTTCTAAAATTTGATGGAAACATCCATAACAGATTGTGAAAATACAACTTAGCTTTTACATCCAATTCCTAACATTTTACATATCCTTATAGTATCCAAAAGTTCCACAAAATACAACCATATGAATAAAACCAGAAGATAACCACATCTCATTTTTCTCTACTTAGACATGTTAAATTTTATATTAAAGTAATAACCTTACCTGAAGCATAAAAGTCAGGATCAAAGTATGCCATAAGTAGAAAATTGAATACAACCAGCAGAAAGCCAGAGAAGGTTATCAGATTTGGAGCCAGCCAGGTAGGAAATACCTATTTTTTTTTTCAAAATAATTACAAAATTATTAAAGGAATCTTTCTGGCCATAATACAAGACGCAAATTTAAGTGATAATAAAAGCTATATACTTAAAATATCACACATATATTAAAATGTAAGCCACAATGTCCAGTTGAAAAAAAATAAGCATCTTTCTTCTATTTTTTATATTTCAAATAATTCTGTAATCAACAAATTTTTATAATCATAACATTACATTTACTTTAGAAAATTTTAAAATTTATTTTATAAAAATGATAAATTCTAGAGTATAAACTTAAACTCCAAAGGTGAAATAAATCAAAAGGTATATGACCAAGGGAAAGGAAGATGGGAGAGTTAGTTTCTCTAGATTCCTATCAAACAAACAGCTGCATTCATAACACTCCTTAAAAATTTAAAACTTACTAAAACAGAAGTACAAGTCTATTAATTATCTTACCTTTACTATAGTGTTCCAAAATGGATGCATGATATACAGAGAGAGTGGATTGGTATCCACAGCACTGTACTGTTAAGAAATGAAAGAAAATATTCAGTTATCCTTGCACATTAGCAAGTAGAACAGTATTTTTGGAGTGAAAATAATATTACAAAAATAACTTGGAGAATATGTCTATTTACATGATGTCCTCACCTAAATAACAAAACTGGGGGAACATTATAAGTGGGACAAAGACAGTCAAGTACAGCCAGATTTCTTTTTCTCACTCAATTTTTATAATGTTGCAATATTTCAGCAGAGAAATTTATATTGCTTACAAGTTCTCATTTACAAGGCCAAATCAGGGATCCCTGGGTGGCTCAGCAGTTTAGGGCCTGCCTTTGGGCCAGGGTGTGATCCTGGAGTCCCAGGATCGAGTCCTGCATTGGGCTCCCTGCTTGGAGCCTGCTTCTCACTCTTCCTGGGTCTCTGCCTCTCTCTCTGTGTCTCTCATGAATAATAAATAAAATCTTAAAAAAAAAAAAAAAGCCAAATCAAAATGTACACACTGTGTACATTCAAATGTTGATTTTTCTCAACCTCCTCATACCACCACTAATGCACTTAGTAGCTGTGTGACCTTGGGCAAGTTTCAATCCCTTAGTTTGTTCATCTGTAAATGAGGGTCATAGCTTCTATCACAAAGGACTGCCACAAAAATTATGTAAAATAATCATATGTGAGAAATACTTGCCCACAGTAAGTGCTATGTAAGTATTAGATATTATTAAATGTGGGGAGGGTTTTAAATATTTTATTTATTTATTTATTTATTCATAAGACACAGAGAGAGAAAGGCAGAGACATAGGCAGAGGGAGAAGCAGGCTTCCTCTAGAGAACCTGATGTAGGACTCGATCCCAGGACCCTGGGATCACGCCTTGAGCTCAAGGCAGATGCTCAACCACTGAGCCATCCAGGTGCCCTTAAATGTGTTTTAACCACCAAAGGATGACAGTTCCCTTTACAGCAGGAAAATTGATTACATAAATAAGCAAAGGAAGACGATAGGTTAGGGTTCTGTGGTAATCCAGTTTATTACCTAACTATTGAGTTATTTAGTGAAACTTCAAAGGATATTTTAACAAATATTTGTATATAAATACATAAAACTTTAAGTCATACCAATGACTTATTATTCATCAAACACACACATACTGGAGTACCTGGCATGTTGAAAGCACTTCACTCAGTGTGGGGAAGAAAATACTCAATTGGTAAGGGTAATTCCCACCTCAAAGAGTGGGAATATTACCTAATTCATCCAGCTAACATTTAAACAATGTCACAACAGTCAAATATCTGAAAAAAGTTTTTTTTATATTAATATTTAGTTGGTACATAAACTAAATAGTAAGCAATTGAATATGTTGGCACCCAGATCCACCTGATGTAGCCAGTGGGTCAGATAAGTGGGGAAACCACACATTTCAAGCGCATCATCTACAAAGTACAAAAGCTGTAAGAAGTCCAAATCAAAAGGAAACTTTAAAGATATCACATGAATACCTAATACGATGTACAAAGTACAATGTTCTTAATTTAAATGTTTGCTTGATGAGTCTCATCCAGCAGCTTTCCATAATTTAAATTAGATCCAAAAGAAGGTCCTTATCTGATGATATTTTGATTTAAAGGGTCCTCTTTTTAAATTCTAAAGTTTTACCTCTAATTTTCTACTTCAGGAGACCAGAAGTATGTAAAGAATGCAGTGCTAAATGTAAGAAGGTCAGTTTGCTTAAATGGACATTTCACATTTAAGCTCTAGTACAGCAAGAAATGTAATATGAGATCACAAAAGGTAGCAAACAATAAACCTAAAAAACACTCTGTGTTCTAGCCTTACACACCTGAGTATTTTTCAAGATCACATATCACTTAGTATAAACGAAGAAACTTAAAACTGTCTTGTGAATCAACAGGAAGAAAAAAGTGATTCAAACCTTCCACATGCATGAAAAAATACATAAGACATAAACTTTTAAAGATGTTAAACTGGCTTCAGGTATCTGTGAAAGCTAATTAAATATATTTTTATTTTCTATTGGAATGGTACAGATCTGAACACTTTAACCAGGTAATCCACTGTTAAGGCCCACTGTGACTTGCTTGATCTTCAGTCTGCAAGGCCAGATGAGACTACTGCCCTGGAGAAATGCTTGAAAACCACAACCCGGGTTTGAGAGAATCACTCCAAGGCAAAATCTCAGAACGCAAGAGTTCAGAAGATGTCTAGTTCTTGTATACCTGACTCTCATCTTTGCAAATAGGTAAAATAGTTATTTGGCCTCTTTTTAAATGCCTCCAGTGGCAAAACAAAAAAACAAACCCTCATTATTTCCAGAAGCAAACCAACCCATATTAAACAAACTTTTCTAAACACCAACAAAATCCTCCCTATGCCCCACATTTTCTAACCTGTTTTCATTTTGCTCTACAAAGTTAAGCAGACAAGGGTCCAATTTTTCTTCTAAACGACAGTGCTTCAGTTACTTGAAAACCATTCTCCCTGTGACAACCTACATCTTCTCTTCAACTGCTTAAACATTCCATGTTCCTCTTGCTGCTCTTTTTGCCACGCTTTCAATCTTCTTCCTCATCTAGGTCTTGTGCTTTGGACCAGAGGTTGGAAAGTTTTTTCTAGAAAGCACCTGATAGTAAGTATTTTAGGCTCTGTAGGCCATATGGTCTCTGTAACAAACACTCAACACCACCACTGAAGCAAGAAAGCAGTCACTGAAAACAGGTAAACAAATGGGCACAGCTGTGTTCTAGGAAAATTTTATTCACAAAAACAGATGTCTGAAGGCTTTAGTTTGACAACCTGTGCTCCAGACAATCCAACGTGTTGCTAAACCAACACAAACATATGATTCAGGGCATAAAAACCATTTCATGTGGCACATGAGTAGAAAGAACGGTGACCATAAGCCCCTCTCCCTCAACATTCCTCTGATGCTCAACATATTAATTTCCTATGGCAACAAAATCACTCTGCAGACTTAAATACAATACACAGTTGGACTCCTAAGCCATCTTTCACTATGCTAGTATGAGGATGACTGTTGGAAGCTAAGTACAAGACTCTACATTTACCATTATAACATTTCATCTTAATAGATTCAACTCATCTTTCTATCCCCTCCAGATCTCTTCAGATTCAGACTCATCTATCCAAGGTAGTAGCTATGCCTCTCCAAAATCTCAGCTTGTAAATTTATCATGCTAATAATGCTGATAAAGTCAACATTCACCTAAGTCTCTGTAAAAATGCTGATCATAATAGAACTTCTAAGCATTTCCCTCAAGATTGCTCTTAGTACATTTAATAATTTTTATTTGGGTATAAACTTGTCCTGTCATCTACAGCAATTAGCCTACCTTTCTCGCAAGAGAAAAATTTCATAAAATCTTAGTAAAATCAGACTTTAGATTACATTTTGCCAAAAATCAGAAAGTTCCAGAAGTTTTTTTTTTTTTTACTTCAATACAAGTCAAAATAAAGCAGAGTTCATTCTTCATTCATTCATTCAGTAAGCCAACAAATATTTATAATTGAGTACCTATGATTATGCCAGGCAAATTTGTGCTGAGCCCAGAGAAGACAATGATGAACAAGACCCTGTATTCACCAAGTATACAGCTCATTGTAAATAGATGGTAAGCACGAAAACAAGGAATAATCACAAGTTGTGTTAAATACTGTGAAGGAAATAAGCAGCATATTTTGCAAGAGGACACAGGGTAGGAAGGGTTCCTAGTCAGAGCAGTCAGAGAAAGCTTCTCAAAGGAGAGAACACTCAGCTGAGTCTAAGAAGATGAGAAGAAAGATAGGGAACATCTGAGACACTATATTGAGTCAAAGAAACAAGACACTAAAGAGAACATGCTGTTGTAGATTCCACTTACATGAAGCTAAAAAACAGACAAATTAATTTATGACAAAAAAGTCATAATAGTTTGATGAGAGACACTGAATAGGGGCCTTCTGAAGTGCCAGAAATAATTCTGTATCTTGATCTGGGTGGTAGTTATTTGGGTATATACATATGTAAAAATTCATTACAAGACACTTAAGATCTGTGCATTAATATGTAATTTATATCTAAAGAGAAATCAAAAATACATATGTGGCAGGGGCGCTTGGGTGGCTCAGATGGTTGAGAGTCTGCCTTCGGCTCAGGTCATGATCCCAGGATCCTGGGATCAAGCCTCACATCAGGCTCCTTGTTCAGTGGGGAGCCTGCTCTTCCCTCTCCCACTCCCCCTGCTTGTACTCTCTCTCTGTCAAATAAATAAATTAAATCTTTAAAATATATATATACATATATGT
This sequence comes from Canis lupus baileyi, assembly GCF_048164855.1. Taxonomy (NCBI): domain Eukaryota; kingdom Metazoa; phylum Chordata; class Mammalia; order Carnivora; family Canidae; genus Canis; species Canis lupus. Next base: position 44,750,995 of record NC_132849.1, read on the forward strand.
GTATGGCAGTATGCATGTGTATGGTGTGCATAGGTGTTGCAGGGAGGGAAGTACATGCCAAGATAACTTCCAAGCAAAGGCCACAAAGCTAGAAATACTTGACATACTGAAGGAAGGCTAATGCAGCTATAGCTTAGTGAACACAGAAAAATGACAGGAAATGAAATGGAGGCATGGACCTATACCACCCAGCAAGACCACAGTGAGCCAGATTTTATTCTAAGCCCAATGCACACGCTGATTTATATTTTAAAGGATTTTTAAAGGATTGTACTAACTACAAAAAAAAAAAAGAACTGGATGGAGACCAAAGTCCAGAGACCAGTTACAAGACTCAAAGTACATCAGGCAGAGAAGATTATGGGTTAGACTATAGGTTAGGATTAGCCGTACAGTTAACTTTTAAATGACTTCCAAAGATGCTCTGAAGCATATGTTTTGGAGGACATTAAAAATGTGACATTCCCCTTAATTTAAGAAGGAAACTGACTGATGAAATGAAATTCTGAAACTGCCTCCTTGGACATAGAAGTATTTCCTTTACAAAAGTACTATATTTCAAATCCCTTCTCAGTACTGATAAGAAAAATGATACAAACTGATGCCCCTGGCACTAAATACAGAGCTTTGGACAAATTATTAATTACTCTGAGGCCACTGTCCCAAGTAATGCTCCACTATCTACACTCAGCAGCAGATTTCCCCTACTTGGTCTTTCTTCTACACAATATAAAATAGGACTCTTACTGTTAAATGATTTTTAATATAAGGCCTGTCTTTACCCATCTGAAATATAAGCTTTATACTTTTCTTTTAAGATTTATTTATTCGAAAGAGAAAAAATACAAGTAGGAGGAGGTGCAGAGAGAGAGGGAATCCTCAGACTCCCTGGGGAGCAAGGAGCCTGAAAAGCGGGCAGGGGAGGGGGGAGGCGGGGACCGATAACCTGATCCCACAACTCTGAGATCATAACCTGAACCAAAATCAAGAGTTAGTTGCTCAACCAACTGAGCCACCCAGACACTCCTAAACTTTATACTCATAAAACACATTTAGTTAAGTATAGTAACCCATTAAATGTGACTCAATACAAGCTCTTAGTAGTTCATAAACTGCACTTATTGTTAATCAATTCAGATGCAAACTCAAAATGATATTTCTAATTTTAAAAAACTATTTCCAAAATTCTTGAGTTCGAAATTATCCATGTTTTTAGGACTAAAAAGCAAGATATCCATAAAGAACCAATTTTAGTTTACAACTGGGTTTGCTATATGAAATTGTAGTTTTTATATGTTGCTCACAATAACTTTTCAGACATCCCTAAAATGAAACACACACATTACCAACCTCTCTTAAAACAGAAGAAAGAATCATCTCTCTCGTTGACAATACTGAGGTCAGACCCTTGTTGACAGGACTCATGGCTCAATTATGTTTAGGTGTTTAAAGTCCTTTACAGGGGTAAAATCCATTTTGGCCAACATGTACTCCACCTAGAACAGAGTTCTTTAGCAATGGCATCCCAATCCTCCCGGCTAGTCACTTAAGCACAAAACATAAAACAAGGAATCTCAATTACTTAAAAAACTGTTATTCACTCAACAAATATCAAGGCAATCAAAAGAGTGGCCTTTCACATACAAATGTGGGACTCACTGAACACTGGGATATAAAGAAACTTAAAGAGAATGGAGAAAACTTCCCAACTTGATCTTTTGTGTTTCTGGTACACAGCAGCCTGAGCTCAACAAACATATTTCAATGTTTGCACATATGAATGAATAAATGCATGATCTACTTTGCATGTTTGTTTAAGTAGCAGTAGAGGGTTAAGGTATCAGAGTTGAGAAGAAATGTTACTCCCCTCACCAAATCTATTTTCCCCTACGAACTAGTCCACAGCAACTTCAACTTCACAAGACGAAATTCTTCTTACTCTTCCCCTATTAATAATATGTTTAGGGACATCTGGGTGGCTCAGCAGTTGAGCGTCTGCCTTCAGCTCAGGATGGGATCCCGGGATCTGGGATTGAGTACCACATCGGGCTCCTTGCAGGGAGCCTGCTTCTCCCTCTGCCTGTGTCTCTGCCTCTCTCTCTGTGTCTCTCATGAATAAATAAATAAAATCTTTAAAAATATATGTTTACATTTGTATGTTTTACAGTTTCCACCAATTACAGCTGTTCTCTTGATATTGTAAAATAGATTATTCCTACCTATATCACAAATGATGAGACTATAAAATTCAAGGATTACAACAAATAATAAACAGGAAGGTCTGAACTGTAAATCCTTTCTGATTCATTCTGGAACACGTCTATGAAATTGATCACTTTGTCTGAAACCAGACTACTGTTTCTTGGTTCAAATACAATAATGATCCACTTAGACCCAATTTACTGAAATCTAAAACATACTTTTTGTCTTCCAACTTATGGCAGACACTTCCAGTTTATGGCAGACACACAATTTATTTACTTTATTACACAATAAAGTAATCCCCAGTGAGTGGAGCCCCAGTATAAGCAATCTCCTCCCTCTGATGGTTCATTCCCCTCCCTTGAGGGCAGACCCTGTGATTAGCTATAGAAAGATGACAGATGTCACTGCCTTGATTAGGATACATTATATGACAAAAGTGATGGGATATCACTTTCATGATATATATATATATATATATATTTTTTTTTTTTTTTTTTTATGATAGTCACAGAGAGAGAGAGAGAGGCAGAGACATAGGCAGAGGGAGAAGCAGGCTCCATGCACCGGGAGCCCGATGTGAGATTCGATCCCGGGTCTCCAGGATCGCGCCCTGGGCCAAAGGCAGGCGCCAAACCGCTGCGCCACCCAGGGATCCCCATGATATATTTCTTTACGTAAGTCTTCATCTTAGCAATCTGGAGGAGTCTCCTGCTGATCTTTAAGAAGAAGCAAACAGCAATAATGTGAACTGCCTCTGGTGATGGCCATGTGGCAGGGAAAAGTCGGAAAGCCCTAGTAGCTAAAACCCTCAGCCCTACAACTGGAAAGAACTGAATGCTGCCAACCACACAAGCCTGGACGAGGACCCTAACCTGCAGATGAGAGCACAGCCCAGCTGACATCTTAACTGCAGCCTGGTGAGACCCTAAACAGAGAGAGGAGCTGGCTAACCAATGCCCAGACTCCTAACTCATAGAAACTGTGAGATAATAAATATGTGTTGTTTTATGCCACCAAGTCTGTGATAATTTGTTACCCAGCGATAGGAAACCAGTGCACAACTCTGAAAGCACTACATCATCTTTTCTACTAAGAGATATCTTAAGGCTCCTACCCACAAAAATAAGACTACTTGATGCATGAGAGCCAACACATTATGGTAATATAGTTTCTTACTCCTTTACATCCATTTCTTGGTTTCATTAATACCTCTCTTCAGATTGCAATGTAATTGAATAATTCTTCAGTGAAGTGGTTCTCAAACTGTAGTCACCAAACTGAATCCAAATTCTTGGGACTCTGCCCCAGACATACAGAATCAGACACTCTTTAGTAGGAGTATAACCCAGCAATCTCTTTCAACAGACCCTCCTGGTAAGTCTGAAACACACTCAGGTTTGAGGACCACTGCTCTGATGAAAGCAAACATGAACAGCACTCCCACAACTCCTCAGCTGAAGGATAAACCACACCATTAGTTTAGTGGCCAACATCTATCCCTCCTTATGGTAACTTCAAATACTGCATTGCAAGCAAGAGACAAGGTATAATAAAATCCAGCAAATACTCACTAAATTTACTAAATACAAGACATTATGCTAGAAACAATCTATGATATAAAAACACCAAACCTAAAGTGGGAAAAAAAAAAAGGAGGGGTTCAATTAACCCTGGGACAAAAATTTAAAATTTCTTAAAATACTTTTTATCAATACAAGACTTTAAGAACTATACTCACAGAGAACATAACTCCGTAGACAATGAGATCTCCTTTCAGTCAGTATTATCACTTACATCTACTAACAAGTCAGAAGGAAGATGGTGACAGAATATTAGAGAAGTTAGGGCAGTAAGAACAAGCAAGTCATGATGTCAAACAGGTTTGCTTGCTAAACTTAATCTACAATAAATTCTAACGAGATGAGAGGACAAAAGGAGAGGTCATTAAGTGAAGAAAAATTTGAAATCTTTGCAGGGAAATCTGGATATCAGACATATGATAAATACATAGAAGGTACTGCAGATTCTTAAATAGGAAAGTGGTATTTGAGACAATTTACTTACTCTGCCTGTTGTACTATTATATATGATTAAACAGAAGAAGAAATCTGAAGTCAAAGTCTCTCTGTGGGATCCAAGCTAGATACAGACCTCTGTTACTCTTTCTATCTCTCTGTTGTCACCCTTAACTTGCTCTCCTAAAATACACTTTCTCTTGGTATAACTTCCTGGAGTGTAGGTACACATGTGTTATACGTTGGCCAATACTCACAAACAGGGAGGCACAAATGTCAAGTATTATTTCTTACTTAGCACTAATATACCACTATGTGCCAGGCATTTTACAAATATTAATTCATTCAATTTTGATAATGATCCTATGAGGCAGATACTATCCCATTTCACAGATGAGGAAATCTGTTTAGAGATGACACTAAGTTACTCAAAGTCAAAACTCTAATACGTGGTTTCTTTTGAACTTAATATTAAGTTTCAAGGCTAATAATTTAATCAAAAAAAGACTTTCATCTCAATTAAAGCTACCCAGTATATAAAATGTTCTTAATACACAACAAAATGTAAGACTAGTAAATATAGTCATTTACTTGCCTTCGCCAATGATTTTAAAATGAGGGAAAAGAGAACAAAAATAGTTCATTTTCACTGTATGTTTTCCCCACCTGCAAACGTTAGACACAAACCCAATTAAGCATCCACTGAAAGCCTTATTTTATTGTTTCTATTTCTGGTACAAAACATCCAGTAAGTACAAGGCAGAGTTTATCTTTTCATTCTTAGATTTGAGAGGAAGCCTGGCACGAAGAAAATGGGATCCTAACCCAGACTGCCTAGGTTCAATCTCAGCTTTGGGACCCTGAGGAAGTTAAATTCTCTGTGCCTCGGTAAATTAACAGTACCTCTACTTCACAAGGCATTTGTGAATATTAAATGAGATAATATATGTAAAAGCACTTAAAGCAATGCCTGGCACATAGTAAATGCTATATGAACATTTGCTATCATTATTATTATTATTATTATTCAGTATTTACAATGATATTGCTCTTGCCATTTCAACTTTCCTTCACTGGGCTCACTAGGCTCAGCCTGGTACCTCACATACCTGTCACGTCCTTATGTCTAATTTACCATGGTCTTCCTGGTCTCTGTGCCTGGGTTCCCCCATCAGTCTCTGTAACATCTTCTCCAACTCTCCCTTATGCACTGGGCAAATTCTTATTCTGTAAAATTCTTCACATTTAAGTATTATAGGAGTTAGAAAAACGGGTCATCCTCAGTGAACTGATGTTTCAGAAGACAGTAAAAGAACCAAGTCAAGATGTTTCTTCCAAATAGCAACTTCTGAAATCTACCACTTAATCTCATTCTCTCTCACACTGCAGAAGTTCCCCAGCCATCCTTCTTTCACTCCTTCTGAAAAACTCTTGTCTCTGCCAACTGCAAAAATAATTCTTTCCATGAGACACTTATAAATCTACATCTATAGCCACTAAAGAGATTACTTTAAAAAAATCCTTAAAAATAATAATAAAAGGGGTGCCCAGCTGGCTTAGTTGGTAAAGCATGTGACTTTTGATCTTGGGATTGTAAGTTTGAGCCCCACATTGGGTGTAGAGATTACTTAAAAATAAAATCCTGGGGGCAGCCCCGGTGGCTCAGCAGTTTAGCGCGGCCTACAGCCCAGGGCATGATCCTGGAGACTCAGGATCGAGTCCCACATCAGGCTCCCGGCATGGAGCCTGCTTCTCCCTCTGCCTTTGTCTCTGCCTCTCTCTCTCTCTCTCTCTCTCTCTCCTCTGTGTATTCTCATGAATAAATAAATAAAATCTTTAAAAAAAAAATAAGGTCACTATAATGTTTTTCAAGTCTTATGAATGTATTGACAGGTGGGAAAGGGCAGCTCCCCAATCTATTCAAGGAGACCAAGCACAACTAAAGATATGTCTGAATTAACTGTAACATACCTAGGTAATGCTGTAATTAATATGGTATACTGTAGCTGGCCTGCAATCATAGGCAGCCCAGGTGGCTCAGCAGTTTAGTGCTGCCTTCAGCCCAGGGCATGATCCTGGAGACCAGGGATCAAGTCCCGCGTCGGGCTCCCTGCAGGGAGCCTGCTTCTCCCTCTGCCTGTGTCTCTGCACCTCTCTCTCTCTCTCACATGAATAAATAAAGAAAAAAGAAAAAAAAAGATTAAGAATTTCTCAAGTGTCTACTCTGGCTCAGAATAAAAGCGTTCTAATCTTTGAAATCATTAAATAAATATTCCTCTAATGGAGGATAATTCATCCACAGGTGATATTTCTTTGGAGCATGAAGTTTGCTTCAATTCTCAGTCCACAATCCACATCTTCACACGCTCTATCCAACAGAAGTGCCCTGTACAAAAGATTACTGTTATCCTGTCAGATTCAGCATCATTTATCATTTAAATTATAATTGTGCTTCTATCCTATAAGGGTCAATCTCTCATGAGTTTGTTTACTCATCAGATATGAGTTAATAATTCCTCCTCTCGGGCTATCAAGAGGGTTAAGTCTTAGACCAAAAAAATGTCAGTTACTATTGTTACCAAGGGTACCTTTCCAGGGTTAATGCTTCACAAAACCCCTACCTCAGTGACTACCGCCTCTATCCACCCAGTCATCTTACCAGAACCTGCGTCATCCCAGACTCCTCCCCAGCAACACCTCCAGGTTCTCAGTCACCATGTTCTGTCAATTTTTAATCTTAAATCAAGGATCACAAACAAATGTCCATAGGGGCTGGGAGGATAAACTAAACAAAGCAGACCTGCATGAAGCATATGGGGTGGAAGGAAAATGGCAAACTGGAGAGCAAATACCTTTTTTAAAGAGGGCAAGCACTATTTAGCTTTGGGGGAGTCTTGTCGAGAGAAAATTCAGGGCCAATGCTGTCCACTATTCTGGTTTTTCAAACAAATCCAGAAATTTGGATTTTTATGGGGAAGGTGCTAATTTTTTAAACAAAGTATGGTGTGGGCCAAATTAAACATATCTGCTGGCCAAATTCAGTGAGTAGGTTAACCAGTTTTGATTTCTATCTTTAGAATCCCCACTCCCTTTCTATCCCTGCTACTTAGATTCAGGCCACTCCCATTTCTTACCTAGGTTTATCCAGAAGGATTCTAAAAGGTCCCCAGATCACACCACCCATTTATTTTCTACAAGCTGCCAGGGCAAACTTCCTAAAATTAAATCTGATCCTGTTTAAAATCAAACAGTTCTCCCAAATCTACAGCATTACCATGTGCCTGAGTTATTTAACATGTAGACAAGAGTAATCTACCAATCTGAATCTCCCAAAGTAAGGCTAGGAATCTGCTATTTAAACACTTTCCCAGGTGATTCTGATGCTGATAGTCCTTGGGCCACAGAAACACTGATCCACAGGGTAAAATCTAAAAGTCCTTTCCATCAAAGCATTCCCTCTTGACAGGCCCCACCTCCCTCCTCAGCCTCATGTCCAGCCCCTCCACCATTACGCCTAAACATGTACCTTCTTATGGTTCCCAGAAAAAACTATTGGGCCTCCACTCCTTATGCATTCCACTGCTCTCTGGCTCTGTAAAGCCTTTTCTCCCTCTTTGGTAATGTGGGGCCTACTCAGCTTCATTTTTCTAGATTGAGCTCTGCCTTTCCCTCCATCCCCTCTCGGATGCCTTTCTCAGCTTTAACCCTCACTCCCTGGAGCTGCCTCCTTATTTCCCACAGCACCTGGCACTTACCTAACTGTATTTTGTAGACCCAGTGCTATGCCTGACACAGAGTGGACCCTCAATAAATGCTTACTGAATAAACAGAATCAAACTGTATGAACCAGTAAGGGTGAAGCCAGACTCTTTGGCATTATCATCAAGATGCACACAGTCTCTCTTTATAACCTGTTAACTGCAATACTAATAAATGTATCACAGTTCCTATAATCAGGTTGTTGTTGACGTGCAACAACAGAATAATAGCAGAAACCAATTCATCATAAAATTACATTATTGGGGCGCCTGGATGGCTTAGTCAGTTAAGTGTCTGCCTTCAGCTCAGGTCATGATCTTGGGGTCCTGGGATTGACCCCACATTGGGCTCTCTGCTCAGCAGGAAGCCTGCTTCTCCCTCTCCCCTCTTTCCCCCCTGCTTGTGCTCTCTCTCTCTCTCTCTCAAATAAATAAAATATTTTTAAATAAATAAATAAAATTATATTCTTGAAACCAAGCAACATTATTTCAAAAAATACTTACCTCCTCTCTGAAGCAAAATGATACAATTTAAAACTAGCTGTTACACTATCAACTAAACTATGCCTCCCCTAGGTCAGATTAGGTAAATCACAATACAAGTTTCGCCCTTAGACAAGTGGGAAAATCCTTCAACAGTAAAGACTTGTCCAAAGAAAGGGCAGGTAAGAGAGGAGGGATGATAAGCCTCTCAAAGGTAAAATACCTCAATATAATTGTCTAAAGGTACATTAATAAGCAACAGAAAAAAATGGCAGTTAAACGCCAGACATTGTCACATTCAAAATACAAAAGAGTCCTTCCAACTGATATCCAGGAGATGCACAGCTCCTTTTTACCATACTTCCAAAATGGTTTATATTCTTTTACACTCTCATTCCTTCAATAAATATTTGTTAAGCACCCGTTCTATTCATGTGCTAGCCTGGTCATGTTGAACAAAACAGCTATAGGCCCTACCCTCATAATCTAAGAGAGAAGGCAGACTCTCAACTGATTATTCATCTGCTTAATAAAATTGTGGTAACAAATGGGAAACACAAGTGTTAAGGCAGCACATAACATACAATCCATCTCATGCTTTCTTCTGCACTGAAAAGCAATCATCTTAGTTTCTTACTACAGAAATCTAATTACCACCCACATGTGTACCCCTCTCAGCAGTTATTCTGAATAACTGCCAGGTTTCCAACTGTAGCTCTCAGATGTACCTCTAGGGAGACAAAGAAATTAAACTAATTCAAAGTAATTTTTCCACCAGCAGCTTTTATTGTATCAAATTTTCTCACATCTCTTTACTCTAATATACAGGGTCACATCAGGGAATAAAAATCTCTTGACTGTTTTGAGTCTTTACCCATTTATGGGATGATCTTTCTTCAAAAGCTGTTTTAATTCAATAAGCATTTATAAAGCACTTCCTGTTGAAGACCACACAATGGGAATGTGTGATCTTTAGGAAGAAAGGGTCTCTAGGTACAATTCACATTCCAGTAAAACTGACCACAGAGGTTTTTCTTTTGGATACCTTTGGATTCATATTTTTTAATATGAACACAATACTAAGAACCCTCTACTTGAAGAAGTTTAGGTTATAATTTGTGGCCCTCCTTTTTAAAAATCAACAAACTACATTTTAGTGAACATTGGACGCTTGCTAAACTGACCTTTGTTTTCCAGGATGATAGAAAATCTGTTGTCAGACACAGGAAGTGAGTCAGATAACGGAAGAGGGTAAAAGATAGGAATAGAAAAGCACACTAAAATTTCTTGTAATTTAGGACACCTATCTGGTTGGAAATATAAATTTAGGGAACACTGCTTTATAAGAAAAATTAGATTCCATATTACAGACACTGCTGCAAGTGAAACAGCTATTCTATTGGTACTTGGACCCAGAAAGCCAAATCCTGGGAAGGAAAAAAAATTTATATGTCAATATTTACAGTGCAGAAGAGATAATAAGAAAGGGGTAGAGCTGAAGGCAAAATAGGACATATCTGGGTTAATAACCTTCTTTAATGAAGTTGTAAAGCTCTAGCCAGGGCTACTAAGAAGGCTCTGGGACTTCTTTCCACTTAAATTTTAAGACGTGTCAGCACCTCAGGTCAAAATTGTATGACACCATATTGCTTGAAAGCATATGAATGTCCTATATGACTTGCTAAAGTCCTTTACAGTTTTTCCAATTCCAGTTAGGCAAAATCCATTATGATTTTTTTCAGCTATGCATTCATTCTACATATGTTTATTGGGTTACTAGTATGCACAGTGGTACTGTGGTCAGGCCATGGTGGTCAAGTCTAACCACTTGGGTTGACATTCTTTTTTTTTTTTTTTTTTTTTTTTTGGTATTACATTCTAACAGGAAGACACACTAACAAATTCCATAAAGGAACAGAGGGTACTCTGACAGCATGCTTAAGGGGAGAGGAGAGCTTAGAGAATGCTTCTGAGGAAATAAAATTTAAGTGAATACATGAATATTAATGTAAACGGGAAGGGAAGCTACATTCCTGGCAGACTAAACAACATGACTTAAAAATGTGAAAAAGGAGGGCAGCCCGGGTGACTCAGTGGTTTAGCACCGCCTTCAGTCCAGGGCCTGCCTGATCCTGGATACCTGGGATCGAGTCCCCCATCAGGCTCTCTTCATGGAGCCTGCTTCTCCCTTTGCCTGTGTCTCTGCCTCTGCCTCTCTTTCTCTCTCTCTCTCCCTCTCTCTCTCTGTGTTCCTCATAAATAATAATAAATAAATAAATAAATAAATAAATAAATAAATAAATAAGAAAAGGGAGTGGTGGGGGAGGAGATGGCTACTAATTCTGGCAGAGGTAGACAGTGAGGAGCATGACATGAAGCTGAAGACAGGCAAGGACCATATCATTCAGAGCAGTGTAGATCCTGTTTTGGATTTTTGGACTTCATTCCAAGAGCAATGGAAAGACAGTGGTGGGTTTTAAGCAAAGGAGTAATATGACTAGATGCACTTTTTTTTTTTAAAGATTTATTTATTTATTTATGATAGACACAGAGAGAGAGAGAGAGAGAGAGAGAGAGGCAGAGACACAGGCAGAGGGAGAAGCAGGCTCCACACCGGGAGCCCGATGCGGGACTCGATTCCAGGACTCAGGATCGTGCCCTGGGCCAAAAGCAGGCTCCAAACTGCTGAGCCACCCAGAGATCCCTTTTAAAGATCATTATGAAACAGACAGAAAAGACTGTAAGGGCAAAAGTAAATGTGGGCAAGCAACAAAATAAAGTAGTAATAGATTATAATCCAAAATATAAAATAAATATTGGTGAATCCACAGTGGTATAATTAAATGGTTGGATAAATATACAATGGGAAGAAAAGACAAATCTCCCATGCACAATTCCCAACAAATTATGTCAATAATCTCCCCTCAAGGAGGTGGAACTTAAGTTGGAACTACCACTACCAAGTGAGGGCTCATAGCAACTTGTTTCCAAAGGGAGTAATTTTACAGGGAGAAACCTAACAAACTCTACTTCAGCCAGGTGATCAAAGTCAACATCAACAGTGATAAGTCATACTGATAGCATGTACTCTCCATATGATGTAATGAGAATGGCACTTCATCTCCGTGCTCTTCCTCCCCAAATCCCATAACCCTTGCCTCATTATGCGAAAAACAGACAAATCCCAACTGACGGTCATTCTACAAAATACACAACCAGAACTCCTCAAAACTATCAAGGCAATCAAAAAAGAAGGGAAGTTGATAAATCGTCACAGCCAAGAGGAGCTTAAGGAGACAACTAAGTAAAATGTGATATCCTGGATGAGATCCCAGAACAGAAAAAGGGTATTAGGTGAAAACTTAGGAAATGTAAGTCAAGTATGGACCTCAGTTAATAATGTGTAAATATTGGTTCATTAATCGTGACAAAGGTATCATACTAATTAATGTAAGATGTTAATAATAGGGAGAACCGAACCGGGTATGAGACATAAGGGAGCTCTACTACCTTCATGATTTTTCTGCAAATGTATTCTAAAAGTGTTCTAAAGGAAAAAGATTACCTAAAGTGTATGTGGGAAGAGTGATAATAGAATCACTCTTCTTCTAGCTAGGCTAACAATGATAGAAGGTACAGAACCGAGTGATTCACTGCCTGGTGGGTGAGGTAGAGGAATCAAGAGCGAAAGTGACAGTTAGCGAAGATGAAAGGTTACAGCCCAGATTTCGGGCTTGGAAAACTGGATGGACAGTGGAGTCATTCACTGCTAAGGGAGGAGGGGAGGAAAACCAGATGTGGAGGAAAGTTAACAGCCAGCATTTACTGGAGGCCCATTCGGTGTCAGGCCCCTCACAAATCCCTATAATCATTTTGCACGACAGAGACTATTACTTGGCCCCACGCCATGCAAAGAAATTAGAGTTTGGTATCAGGTTTCTACGTACTCCATAGCCCGCTCTCCTCCTACTACACAGTCCCTTCTGTGCACAGTTACTTCAACTGGCAGCCCCAGCGCCACAAGCCACTGCTGAGGAAGCCTCCTTCCTGGGAGTAGAAGTGGAGTGCATCAGCAGAATGGCCTCAGTAGTTACTCCCCCTCCCCGGGCCTCCTCTGCCACAAACCGTCTCTATCTGAGTCGTATGCAAGAGGCAGGTGGAGGCTTCGTTAAAATGAAGGCAATTAAGACACCACGAGGGGGACCGCATCAGCCAACATAATAATAGCAATAATAATAAAGTAAAGAAGCACAGGGAATTCTCCGGTTCCACTCTCGTCGAGCGGTCTCCTACGGAAAAGGCGATCCCCCGGGAGAGTACCGAGTGTAGGCGGCGGGCCTAGGATGCTCCCCCGCACCCTGACCCCAAAGCCCGAGGTCTCGGCAGGACCCCCGGACAAACGCCCGCCAGCCCGCTCGGAGCCACGCGGCACAAGGTGACACGGACCGCGCCTGCCCCTCAGCCGCCCTGGGAGAGGCCGGGAAGAGGAGGGAGAGGGGCGTCCGCGGGGCCCCGCGCTACCTTGTACTTATCAAAGCCGGCCAGCTGCTCCGGGCTCACGTATTCGTAACCAGCCATGACGACCCGAACACCGAGCGCCCACTCGGCAGCGACTCTCCGCGACGAGGTGCGGAAACACGAGCACCACACTAGCTGGGCAAGGATGGGAGGACTCGGCTGGCAAAGGAGCTAGTAGAGCCGCGCTCCTCCCACCGCGCACGCGTAGCCACCTCAGGCCACTTCCGCCGCCTCCCCAGTGCGCAAGCGCAGCCTCCACCTCTCCCCGCCCACCGAGGGAGGGTCGCCAGCCTGCTCACGCGGTCCATCCCCTCACGCCGCCGCTGTCCAATCAGCGTGGATCAGACAACACTAAGTCCCGCCTCCCAGATTTTCTCGTCGCTTCATTCGCTAGCGTCAAAATTGGTGAGCTGAAGTAAGGACTGAGTGGAGGCTAAAGGTCAATTTCCCAGGAGGCCTTGCTCCTCCCTGCCGCGAGAGGCGGGAGGTTTTGTGTTTGGTTCCCGTGGGGAGGTTTCGGGCTAACGTTGAGGGTAGGCTGATTTCCTACGAACCAGTTCAGGAGTACGTCAGGGAAGAGAGCTTAGTTCCCTCAAGCTGTGACGTAAAAGCCCGGAGAAGGAATGTGTGCCTGGCTCGCTCCAAGCTCCTGGCACGGTGCGCTGCGCGCGGTAGGTGCTCAGGATTCGTGATGAGAGGTCGAGAAGCCGGGGGGGCACGTCGGTGGCAGGCGCTTTGCAGTTTAAAGGGCCGTGAAAGGGCGCCGGAGACGTCCCTCAGGCCTCTCCACTCAGTCAAACTGCAGTCGCTAATGTCTCCCACCAGATAGAAGCACTGGTCTCCGCGTCCCTAGGGGTCTTGAAGTGCGTTTGCAGGAAGCGTGTGCACCTAACTGGAGCCGGTTGTAGAATGAACACTAGATCAATGGCTCGAGTGTATCCATCCGATAGTAAAATGTAGTCTTAGAGTTTCTACCACTTTTTTTTTTTTTTTCTTTTTGAGCGCCTTCTTTGCGGGAAACCTTACATAGGTTTTCACCAACCCCCAAAACAATACTATGAAGTGGCAGGCACTTTTCCCCACTTCGCAGATTAGGAAATCAAAATTCAGATGACCTGCCCTGCCCAGGATCAGACCATTCGTTACACAGCTCGGAAGTGGTCTACCCAACCCGAAGTGAGATTCTTGGCACCGGAAACCACTAAGGGGGCCTCTCAATCTCTGGGTCTCTAAACAAGGGTGATTATTTTGAGATCTCTTAGGTTCCTTATTCATTAAACAGTTAATTAATAGGCGCTCAGTATATGCCAGGCATATTATTATTTCCGCGTGTGTCTTACCTTCTAAAGTATGAGATGCTTGTGAGGTAATAGATACAAAGCCTCTGTCATCGGACCTGGTCCATGGCAGAGGATCAATAAGCTTGAGTGACTGTTTCCCCTCACTTGTCCTAAGAAGAGAATTTGTATCTTGTACATCCTAACATCCCCCATGTCCTATAGTCTAGTGCCTTGCAGATAATACATGGTTAATACATTTTGTTGAATGAATGAGCAAAGATCTCTTTGATGTGCTGTGCACCATCTGCTTTGAGGACATTAGAAATGTGAATCTCCCTTTAGGAGGGAAATTGGCTCTAATGAAAGGAAAACTATGAAACCACCTCCTTGAACATAAAAGTATTTCCTTTATGCATGTACTGTATTTAAATCCTTTCTGTGTATAGATAAGAAAACTGAATTTGCACTAAATAAGACTTTTGGACAATGTACTCATCATCTTACTCGTGCTGCACATAAATGTCCCTTTGCATTCAAGAAAATTTTTACGGGTGCCTGGGTGGCTCAGAGGTTGAGCGGTCCGTCTGCCTTTGGCTCATGTTGTGGTCCCAGGGTCTCAGGATCAAGTCCCGAATTGGGCTCCCTGCAGAGAGCCTGCTTCTCCCTCTGCCTGTGTCTCTGCCTCTCTCTGTTGTGTGTCTCTCATGAATGAATAAATAAAATCTTAAAAAAGATTTTTACGTACTGATGCTCAAAAGTGGGGAACAAGAAGAGATGCTGCAGGTGGCTTGTGACCAGTGTCCTGGCAGTTTCTGCATTCAGCATAGACACCCTCTGGATCACAGCTGCAAGCGTGGGAGCTGCTCCATCAGCGCAACCGGGTGAGAAGAGACGCTGGCTCTGACGTGCTGGCTGACATACAGTGAACTCACATTCAGTGGAACTGCCTGACCCCCATATTGGGGATAGGGAAACTGAGCATTGCACTGAACTAAGTTGTTGAGGTGAAATGTTTGTTGAAGGAGTTTGGATGAATATAATCTAAATTAAAATTGGATTCTAAATTAAAAAAAAAAAAAAAAGCTACCTTCCAAGGAATATGCTACAGATTTCATCCACTGTGTATTTCTTCTAATCAATATGAAGAGTTCTTAAATATTCATATCAAATTATTTCTTAAAGATATATTTATTTATTTTAGAAAGAGTAGGAGGAGGGGCAGAGGGAGAGGGAGTATCAGCGCAGATCCAATGGGAGCAGATCCAATGGGAGTACCAACTCAGCGCAGATCCAATGGGAGTACCAACTGAACCACCCAGGTATGCCTCAAATGATTTTTGATATAAGACCTGTAGGGGATAGAAAAAAAAAAAAAAAAACAACCTGTGTTTACCTATCCCTTGTCTGCCTCCTCACTCACTGAAGTTTATCTCTTCTACATGTCATACACTAATCACACTTTCTGCCTTCCAGAATGATCATCATAGAAAATATTTGTAGTAGAAGCAATGTTATCACCTTTGTAATATAACCTGGGGGGGGAAAAAGTGTTTTCACTCCTGACATTTCTGTTTTATTTAGTCCTAAGTAAGAGGCTGTCAGAAAAATAGAGATATCTAGAAATTGGAACTTAAAGATTAATATAGTTTAAAAACTCCAATATAAGTTATTAAAGTGGTAAAAAATGGTCAGGGTTCCCCGAGGATGCTTATAAAACAGCGATGATTTGGTTTCCATTTTAAAATAACAGTAATGCCTTAATACTAATCAATTCTATGATTCACAAAGGAATTTGGCATCTTACTAGATCATCTTTTTAAAAAATAATAATAATTTTTTTTTATTTGAGAGAAAAAAAGCATGAGCAGAGGGAAAGGGAGAAGCAGACTCCACACTAAGCAGGAAATCTGATGCAGGGCTCAATCCCAGGACCCTGAGATCATTACCTGAGCCAAAGGCAGGCACTTAACCAACTGAGCCACTCAGGCACACCTCACTAGATCATCTTAACAAGCCTGAGCAATGGGCCTAATTGTACAGAACAGAATAACAGAAGGAATATATGTCTCACCCAAGGCACCCAGTATGTGGTAAAACTGGAATAAGAACACAGATCATCAAACTTCCATAATTTCTCCACTACACCTTGCTTCTACAAGTTACCATGGTAAGATCCTTAAAAGGGGAAAACTCTCAAGTCAAGGCTAGAGGTGATTGGAGGGGGGTGGACACTAGGGAAGAACTGAACAACCTCATTGAGTTGCTTATTTTTTCTTAAAAATGGAATTCCCTTGCTAGAGTAAACCTTCTCAAGTTAGGTTTTGTCTGCCTGGGCTTTGCTGTATTTTACATATTTCAAACATAATCCTACTAGGTAACAATGTGTAGAAATTCTATTTGAGTGGGTCATCAATCCAATTCTTGATTACAGGGGCACCTGGATGGCTCAGTTGGTGAGCATCTCCCTTGGCTCAGGTCATGATCCTAGAGTCCGGGGATCGAGTCTAGTATCAGGCTCCCTGTGGGAAATCTGCTTCTGCCCCTGCCTGTGTCTCTGGCTCTCTCTCTCTCTGACTCTCATGAATAAATAAATAAAGTCTTTTAAAAAAAATTCTTGATCACAGAAAAAGTCTGTGCAACATACTGGGATTCAGCATAAGCTAATGCTGCTTTGTACCTCCTACCTCCCTTGTCAGTAGAGGAGGGTAGTGTCTCTGCTATTCTGGGACTTGTCACCCCACCAGCCTCCCAAAGGTTTTCTGGCCATTTTTGTTCCCTTCATCTTTGAACACAAACTTAGTTGTGTCCGTAGTCATGCAAAACCCAGAGAGAATTAGTGTAAACGTTCAGAAGGAACCAGGAGCCTAGTATGATAAGAGTAAAATGACAGGTCTAGTAATTTATTTAGACTCTGCATACATAACCATTCTTGTTTTGGAGATGAGGGATTATTTCTCTTTAATAGCCATTATTCACGAACATGACTGTTATATATAAAAAGAGAAATATTTTTATCTCAGACAGGGGTGCCTGGCTGGCTCAGTGATGGAGCATGCAGCTCTTGATCTCGGGGTTGTGAGTTCAAGCCCCACGTTGGGTGTAGGGATTGCTTAAAAATAAAATGTTTTAAAAATTGATCTCACATAAAATTTTATATTGGGCTTATTTTGAGCATCCTTGAAGTTCTGATAGTGACCCAGCATCTGTATTTTCTTTTTTTTTTTTTTAATTTTTATTTATTTATGATAGTCACAGAGAGAGAGAGAGAGAGAGAGGCAGAGACACAGGCAGAGGGAGAAGCAGGCTCCATGCACCGGGAGCCCGACGTGGGATTCGATCCCGGGTCTCCAGGATCACGCCCTGGGCCAAAGGCAGGCGCTAAACCGCTGCGCCACCCAGGGATCCCCAGCATCTGTATTTTCTGAGCAGAGAATTGATACCTCTCCTACACAAACATCCCTCTCCCCATTATTATTGCACCATAATGGAAGCAGAACTCTAGGTAAACCAAGTACAGATCTTTCAGATGGGTAGCCATAGTGGCATGACCCCATCTCCTTATTCTTTATTCCTTTCTCCGTATTCCTTTTTGGCTCATCTAATATCAGATCTGCAGATATAACCAAATATAACCACTATTTTTATTATTCCAGTTTGAGCATAGAGCCATACAAGATACCCCTCCATTTTTTTTAAGATTTTATTTATTTATTCATGAAAGGCACAGAAAAGCAGAGACATAGGCAGAGGGAGAAGCAGGCTTCCTGCAGAGAGCCTGTTGTGGGACTCAATCCCAGGATCCCAGTATCACGACCTGAGCCAAAGGCAGATGCTCAATCTCTGAGCCGTGCAGGTGTCCCAACACCCCATTTTTGAGTAAGAATTATTTTTGTCTTCATGGAACCGAGATCACTGGAATTGAGATCAACAATTTTCAGTGAAAGAGAAAGGTACTAGCAGAAAAACCTAAGAGCAAGAGAGTAGGAAATATTGCCATGCTTCATTTTCCTGTAGGAATCCCCAAAAAGCTGAGACAGAGGTTCAGGCAATAGTTGCCAAATAGATGTCTACTACATAAGGCTTTGAGATCTTCCTTGTAACACCCAAGGCTGTGCTGCCTGCTGAACTGTAGCAAAAGCCCGCTCTACTTTCAGAAAACAAGACATACAAATATGAAACAATGTGTAGAAGTTACAACTTCATTATCTTTTCCTGTATCCTTGTTGAACTCTAGCCATGTGTCAAATACAGAAACCATTACAGACCTTGGAGATACAAATTTGAATAAAACATGGACTCCAGGCAAGGAGTACATTATTACTGCATTCTGTGAATGACCAGTACTGCCCTGGCTCTTCAGTTTTTCTTCCCTCCTCCCCTCACGACCCCCTTTTTAAAAAGTTTACTGTTAAAAGTGTGAGATATTTTGTCTTAGAGAATTGACTTAAGGATAAGAAACCAAGAGAATCAAAACAAAACTCTAAATAAAGACTTTGAGATCTTATAGATACTGATTTAATATTTAGATAATCAAGGAGATAAGATATGGAAATAGCTCTTTGATAGACTAATGATACTTAGCCTTTCGTTATGAAATGTCCTATTAGTTGGCATGAGCTGCAAGAAAATAAAAGGTTCAGCAGATGTAAAAGCTAATTATTGCCACGGAACAGATCACACAAAACTTAGTAACTTAAAATAACAGCCATTTTATTTGCTTTAATTCTGTGGGTCGGGAATTGGGATTGGGTTTAGCTGGGCAGTCCTGCTAGTCCTGATGGTCTTATTACTATCCCAAGACAGCAGGAGTGGAAACCGTGAGGCCTTTCAAGGCCTACGCTCAGAAGTCACAGTGTCACTTCTGTCTCATTCTCATGGACAGGGCAAGCAAGCAGCCCAGCCCAGATTCATGGGAAGGAAAATAGATTCACCTCTTAATAGATGGAATGGCAAAGTCACCTGGCAGTAGAGCCTGCACGGAAGGATGGGGAGGCATTATTGCAACCATCTTTGCAAACACTCTGCCACCTCAGATGAGCTACAATAGCTAAAAGAGTAAGTATGCTTCATCAGGAAGAGATTGGGAACCAGTAAATGATGCTTGAATTGTTTTAAGGTACTAAAAAAAAAAAAAAAAAAGACTGCTGGGACCCCTGGGTGGCTCAGCGGTTTGGCGCCTGCCTTAGGCTCGGGGCGTGATCCTGGAGACCTAGGATCGAGTCTCGCGTCAGGCTCCCTGCATGGAGGCTGCTTCTCTCTCTCTGCCTCTTTCATGAATAAATAAATAAAATCTTTAAAAAAAAAAAAAAAAAAGACTGTCAAAACAAACTAAACAGTAAAAATCCTTGTCATGAGGCTTTGTTTACTCAACATAATCTGTCTCTTACTTCCAAATCTCCCACTCATCTCAACCCTCTCCAGTCTGGTTTCCAACCTCACAAGCTCCACTGAAAAATGGCTGTTTCCAGGCTCTTCCACTTTGTTGCTAAATCACATGGACACTTTCAGACTTCTTTTCTGACTTTTCATCAGCTTCCACTGCCTGCTGCTGTTTCCTTGAAACATCTAACTCCTTGATTGCTCTGAATTTCTTTTATCTTTATTCCTATCTTTGACTCATCCTCCCAGTGCTCCCCTGACACACTTATGGGTTTGGGTTCCCACTGTTTCTCTGTGCTTCCACAGCATCCTGTGCATACTTCTTTATTCATACTTACATGTTATGAAATTATCTATTTTCTTATCTGTCTTACTGAACTCTAAGTGCCTTGAGGGTAAGGACCACATCTGTAAACCCTGGACCTAGCATAATGCCTAGTACTCAGTAAGTCCTTGGTAAGCTTTTTTTTTTGGGGGGGGGGGTAATTTTATGGTTTTATTAACATAAAATATGGCATGCACATAAGCTGTCTATTAATTTTCTTTGCTGCATAGCCTGCCATTGGGATTGGTGACTCTGATGGCCAGGTGGACTGCTCTTTCCACAGTGGCTTTGAAGTTCTCAGAGGAGACATTGTGAGCAATTCTGCACAATAAGATTTGTTACACATCAGTAGCACTTCAAGCTCCTTGACATTGTAGACTAAGAACTTCTGGAAGCTTCTGGGCAGCGTGTGCTTTGTTTTGGTGCTACTCCTATAATCAATACTGAGTATCAAGATCTGGCCCTTGATCTTCTGCACACTCTATTTCCTCCAGTTGCACTTAATTTTGACATTATTGGTCTGGTTGGTGCCAGAGGAACTTCTTTGTCCTCTTTTAAAAATCTTGGGCTTCACTAGAAGTCAGAGCGCAGCCATGGTGTGGAGTAGGAAATGGCTGCCACCTCTGCTGGCAGCGAGCAGCAAGGAAGAGAGGGGCTTTAGTAAGTTTTCACTGAATTAAATTAGACTATGAGGAAATAGAGAAATGTATGTTGCTGGCAGCAACAGGTGCTGTAATACTTTTCATACTCATTGCCCTGGTAACTCCAGTTTGGAAGAACATACTTCCAGGAAATAATCTGAAAGATAAGAATCTCCATTGACAAGATTCAGAAAGAGCCATATTTTATCATTGCAGGGGGGAAATTCAGACAATCAAAATGTACAATGAATTAAGGACCCAAACTGTAAACTATGGTAAATCAGTGGGATAAAATATATAATCATTAAAAAGATAAAGGGATCCCTGGGTGGCTCAGTGGTTTAGCGCCTGCCTTCAGCCCGGGGCATGATCCTGGAGTCCGGGATCGAGTCCCACATCAGGTTCCCTGCATGGAGCCTGCTTCTCCCTCTGCCTGTGTCTCTGACTGCCTCTCTCTCTCTTCTCCCTCCCTCTCTCTCTCTCTCTCTCTTTCTCTCTGTGTGTCTCTCATGAATAAATAAATAAAATCTTTTTAAAAAGTGGGTACAAAAAAAAATAGAGGAAACTCCAGTAAATAATGAGTGTTGGCAAAGATGAGGAGATATTGGAATTCTTGCGTGTTGTTGCTAGTGTAATTGCAAAACGATGCAGCATATATGGAAAAATCCTTGACAGTTCCCCAAAAAGTTAAACAGAGTTACCAGATGACCCAGCAATACCACTCCTGGACTGGTATTCATAATAGCCAAAAAATAGAAGCAACCTAAATGTCTATCAACTAATGAATGGATAAACAAAATGTGAACATTCAAACAATGTGATATTATTTACTCATAAAAAGGAATGGGGGACTGATACACGATACAACATGGATAAACCTTTAAACATTATGCTAAGTGAAAGAGGCCAGGTACAAAAGACCATATTCTATATGGTTCCCTTTGTATGAAATGTCCAGAATATGTAAATCCATAGAGACAAAGTGGAATCATGATCACCAGGGGATAAGAGTGAAGAGGATTGAGAATAAGTACTAGTGGGTATGGGATTTATTTTGGGGTGATGAAATGTTCTGGAACTGATAGTGGTGATCATTGTACACCCTTGGGAATATACTAAAAAGTATTGAAATGTACCCTTTAAAATTTTATGTTAAGTGAATTTTATCTCAATTTTTTAAAAGTAAAATAGCATTACATTAAAAAGAAAAGCACAAAGATCCAAATGGTAATACAATAATCAAAAATTTAAGTTACTACATGGATTCTATTTGTTCCATATTGCTTCTGTAACAAATTACTACAAATACAGTGATTTAAGACAAAACAGGGATCCCTGGGAGGCGCAGCGGTTTGGCGCCTGCCTTTGGCCCAGGGCGCGATCCTGGAGACCCGGGATTGAATCCCACGTCGGGCTCCCAGTGCATGGAGCCTGCTTCTCCCTCTGCCTGTGTCTCTGCCTCTCTCTCTCTCTCTCTGTGACTATCATAAATAAATAAAAATTTTTAAAAAAGAAAAAACAAATGTCATATGGTACAGTCATGAGGATGAGACATCTGAAGTGAATCTTCTAGGATTAAAATTAAGATGTCAGCAAGGCTGCATTTCTTTCAGAGGCTCCAGAGAAGATCCATTTCCTTGTCTCTTCTAGCTTTTAGAGGCTGCCTGCATTCTTTGGCTCATGGTCCCTTTCTCCATCTTCAAAGCACATCACCCCAACCTCTCCTTCAATTGTAGATCTTTCTTTTTTGTTCCTCACAAAAAAGGAGGAACATTTCTTGTTCCTTCCTTGTATGAGGACCCTTGTAATTACATTGAGTCCACCCAGATAATCCAGGATAATCTCCCTATCTCAAGATCCTTAACTTGATCACATCTATTATTCACATCAGAGGGGAAAAACATTTGAAAAACTGAACAAAGCCACAGGGGTCTATGAAAAAATACAGAAAAAAAAGAAGTCTAATATTTGTCATTAGGGGATCCCTGAGTGGCTCAGCGGTTTGGCTCCTGCCTTTGGTCCAGGGCATGATCTGGAGTCCCGGGATCGAGTCCCACGTCGGGATCCCTAAATGGAACCTGCTTCTCCCTTTGCCTGTGTCTCTGCCCATCTCTCTCTCTCTCTCTCTATCATGAATAAATGAATAAAATCTTTAATAATAATAATAATAATAATAATTGTCATTAGAATTCTAAAACCAAAGGAGAAAGAATGTGATGCAGAAAAAATATTTGAAGAAATAATGGCTGAAATGCTCAAATTTGACGGAATACATAAAGCTACATATGCAAAAAGCTCAGTGAATCCAAAACAGGGTAAGCCTTAAAAAAGCCCAGCCCACCCACATAACAGTCAGGACAAAGGAAAAAAACTTGAAAGCAGACATAGAAATGATACATTACTTACAAGGGAACAATAACTATGGATTTTGCATCAGAAACCATGAAGGTCAAAAGAAAGTGGAACAAGATTTTTAAAGTACAATTGATCCTTGAGCAACTTGAGGGTTAGGGGTGCTAACCCCAGCACAGTAAGAAATCTACGTATATCTTTTGACTCCCCAAAAACAACCACTAATAGCCTACTGTTGGCCAGAAGCCTTACTGATAACATAAACAACATATATTTTGTGTGTTATATATATTATATATTGCATTCTTACAATAAAGTAACTTAGAGAAAACAAAATATTAAGAAAATCATAAAGAAGGGACGCCTGGGTGGCTCAGCGGTTGCACGTCTGCCTTCAACTGAGGGCGTCATCCCGGTCCCTGGATCGAGTTCCACATTGGGCTCCCTTCAGGGAGCCTGCTTCTCCCTCTGCCTATGTCTCTGCCTCTCTCCGTGTGTCTCTCATGAATAAATAAATAAAATCTTAAAAAGAAAATCAGAAGGAAGAGAGTGGAGGGGGAGCGGCAAAAGGGGTGAAGGAGAGTGGGAGGTACAGGCTTCCAGGTATGGAATGAAAAGAATAGGTCACAGGAATAAAAGATAGAGCATAGGGAATATAGTCAATGGTATTGTAATAGTGTTGTATGGTGCATGATGGTAGCTACACTTGGTGAGCTATGCATGGTAAGCATGGCACAAGGTATAAAGTTGCTGAACCACTATGTTGTACACCTGAAATTAACATCATGTGTCAGCTATTCCAGAAAAAAAGAGGAAGAAAGAAAAAGAATAAAAAATGCATTTATAGCACTGTACTACATGTATTTATTGGGGAAAAAATATTCATCTAAGTGGACCTGTGCCATTCAAACCCATGTTATTCAAGGGTCAACTGTGCTACAAAGATCATATAAAAAAAGATCAAAAAAAAAAAAAAAAAAAAAAAAAAAAAAAAAGATCAACTTCTTCATTGTATTGATGTGAAAAGAGAGGTCTCCGGAAAGATTAAATGGTTGTCTTGAATCACAAAGTTCTTTAATTCTGTAACTTAACATAATACCACTTTTCCACCATCACAGCTTCCTTGGCTTTTCTGAGCATGTATCTACACACACATTCCTTTGGCTGCAAATAACAGAAACCTGCTCTAACTAGCTCAAGCAAGAAGGGAAATCATTAAAAGAAGTTGGGTCCCTAATGGAACTTAAGATCAAGAGTGCAAAGGAGCATCAAGAATAAACTAAAGTTGAAAAAGTGGACTCTTCTTACTTCTGTTTCTGTCCACATGTTAGCTTCACTCTCCCTTTGAGTGTGGACCGTTTCCCCAGTCCTCTCCACAAAACCAAAAACCAGTAGCTGCTTTTTATATGTGGCAGGTCCAAGCTCAGGCTCTCACTAGGTCCTGGCTCCCAGAATATCTCAGAAGAGAGAAATGTTCCAGCGTGGCATTAGATGTGTCCTCACTGACTGTACTGTACTCAGGGAGCAGCAGCATGACTCTTATAAGGTGACTACTTTCATAGTAAACCTGGGATTATGGGTGGAGGGTAATTCTAGGAAGTGAGTCAGTAAGAGGAATAGAATCACTGACAATAGGCTTCCAGAACAAGTACCTACTATTTTTTTGCTCTTGGCACACAGTCTCCTGAGGCTTGTAACATACTGTTGAAACAGATTTTCTAGGTTTACTAACTTTATGAAATCTACTCATTTGTCTATTTTGTTATTAATTAAATGAAGTTTTCCAGTTTTCTCTTTCTCTGGAATATTGAAATAAATCTCGTTATAATCTCGCATGGTGTTGGCAAGGAATACTTACTCTTTTCTTCTCACGTTTCCACCCAGGAGAGGGAGCTTCTCCTCCCCAGAAGGATATATAGTCTTTGTTCCCTCTCCCTCTTCCCCAAGGAAAGAGCCATTTAATTGCTTGGTAAGATGTGCAGAATAAACTCTGGGTGATCCCTCTTTGGGAATGGCCAGTCCTCCAGACTCATTCTGAGCAAACTCGTCCCTACAAGGGAGACCCGGAGATGCTTGGCTATGGCAGGGACTGGCTTAGGTAAATTCAGTTCAAGGAGGATGTATTGAGAAGTGCATCTGGTGAAGATCCAAACCGTCTTCTCTCACTCAGCTCTTCCAGTAATAAGCTCCTTGTGATCCCCAGCTGGTCTGACTCCCATGTGTGCTTCTCCATTACATGCCCCTTCTCAAACCTGAACACATACTTTTTCAAACTCAGAATAAAATTGTTCTTCTTTCATGGAGTCATATTACCATCCTGTAGCCTTTTGTGATTTGTATAAGACATTTCATATTTTTCCTTGCACATCACAGCTTTGTTCCCAATGACCACATTTGCTGAATTAAGGACAGCTAAATAAGTAAGGTATTCATGAGCTGACTTTCAAAGAACTGCTTGATTCTTATGCACATACTTTCCACACTCTCACCTGATTTTATATTATATTGGTTTCCTCTCCTCCTCAGGAAAAGAAGCCCTTTTGAAGAACTGTATTCTTTGTTGGATCAAATGCTATCTCATTGTATCTTTAATGCATTTTTGTGGCCAGAAATTCCTTTTATTCTATATTTAAATTGATCCATCATAATTCCCTTTATCTAAATTCCTTTGATTCAAAGTCAGAAGACCCAGCTTTAAGCTTTAATTCTGTCTTCCACAAGCTGTGTGATTCCCTGGCTCCTTTTCCTCTTCTATAAAGTGAGAGAGCTGGAGTAGATGGAGTAGATAATATTGAGGTAGGGGGAACTGAAAAGGCTCCATTTCTCCTGTTTCCCTGCAAGGCCCTATTTGCTCACGTTCTATATTTCAGCTTGCATCTGAGTAAAAACCAGAGAAGTTACATTCCCACTCCAAAGGGGAACAAGAGAATTAATCATTCTCTGAGTTTCATCCTCGGCCCCCAAACACCTGACAACATCTAAGAAGAGCCGGATCCCAAACCTGTTCTAGGACACTAGCTTTGAACAAACCTTGGCTGATGCTGGCATCAATAGTTCCCACCTTCAACAGTTTATGAAATAACAGCAATTCTTCACCGGTCACTCACCTGAGATTGGACCCTACCCTGGATTCCTGAAGGAACATATTTCAAAGACCCCTTCCCAATGTAAACCCCTGACACCCAGCAACAAGGAGATTTTCCTTTCTGAGCCTCCCAGACACTCCATCTATTCTCCGTCACTCACACTATTCAGTATATTCTATTTTCACTTCCCCCTGGCTCACATTTGACTTCTATCCTGCACAAAGCCAAGAAGCTTCTTGGCTGGTTCTGGATCCAGACCCCCCTCTGGATCCTCAGACCCAACCTGCCTGCATCAGTATTTCAGCTAAGGTCCTTTCCCAACATTTAATGTCATTCAATGTTTCCAGTAATGTCCTGTCATGTCAGGTGGAAAGAGACTAAGAAGTTAGGATTCACATGGGATAAAAGTCTAAGCTACATTTATTCTTTAGTAACCTATTAGTAGTTTACATAGTAAAGGAAGTAAAACCTCCTAAAATAACCTGTTTGAATATAGATAAGAGAAACCCAGATTACAATCCTTTGTTTTCAAAGACCCTGCTGACATGGTCTGGAGGGCTCAAAACACAAAGGAATGGAAAGGAAATTTCTTTCACCCAGGGTACAACCTACGATCCCAGAGAAGCTGCTAGCAGGGATAGAAACCTAATGGTTTCCAAATTTCATTAGGCATGTAGGACAGAGGCCAATAGCCTTACAGTTGACCTTGGACTTGGGAGTAGGTAGGTGGCAGCAATTAAGTACCTGTTTGCCTGAACCCCACCCTAAGCCTGAGACCTGATTCAGCCTCTGGATGCTTCCTGGCAACCTGGGACACCTGGGCAAACTTGAAGGACTCTGAACCTGGTTGGTCCACAAGAAAGGAGTTGAGAATGTTAAGATTTTTTTTTAAGATTATTAATTTGAGAGTGAGTGAGAGAGAGCACATGCACGCAAGCAGGGGGAGGGGAAGAGGGAGAGGGAGAAAGAGAGACTCTGAAGCAGACTCCCCGTTGAGAAGAGACACTGCCCCCCAGATCACGACCTGAGACAGTCAAGAGTCAGTTGCTTAACCCACTTAGCCACCAGGTACCTCAAGATTTGATACTTTTTATTAAGACTTTTTTTTTTCATTATAGAACAAAATTGAAAAATACAGAACATAGGAAAACATGCTAAATCCTACCATTTAGTTACAACCACTGTTTATGTCTTGATGTGCTGCTGCTGCTTTTCTTTTTTAAAAGTAGGCTCCATGCTGGGTGTGGAGCCCCACATGGAGCCTGAACTCACAACCCTGAGAGAAAGAGTTGGACACTTAAACTACTGAGCCACCCAGGTGCCCTGTGGTGTGTTTCAATTATTGATTGGTTCATTTTTTTAAAATTTTATTTATTTATTTGTTTATGATAGTCACACACAGAGAGAGAGAGAGAGAGAGAGAGAGAGGCAGAGACACAGGCAGAGGGAGAAGCAGGCTCTATGCACCGGGAGCCCGATGTGGGATTCGATCCCGGGTCTCCAGGATTGCGCCCTGGGCCAAAGGCAGGCGCCAAACTGCTGCGCCACCCAGGGATCCCTGATTGGTTCATTTTTTTAAAAAGATTCTATATTATATTTGAGCATGAGCAGGGGCAGAGGGAGAAGCAGACTCTCTGCTGAGCAGGAAACCCAGTGCAGGCTCGATCCCATGACCCTGGGATCATGACCTGAGCCAAAGGCAAACCATAACTGACTGAACTACCAAGCCACCTTGATTGAGTCATTTAAAACAAATATTACTTAGGGCCTCTGGTACACGACGTTAAGCCCTGAGGAATCCTGAAGTAAAGTCAACAGACACTTTCTCAGCCTGTAGCATTTCCTTCCAATCTTTTCCTTTTTACTTTTTTAAGATTTTAGTTATTCATGAGAGATACAGAGACATAAGCAGAGGGAGAAGCAGGCCCCTGTGGGGAGCCCGATGCAGGACTTGATCCCAGGACCCCAGGATCACACCCTGAGCCAAGGGCAGATGCTCAACCACTGAGCCACCAGGTGCCCCTCCTTCCAATCTTTTGTAGGCATTTTTGGTACAGGCAAAAATGTTTTAAACTTCTCTCAAATTGGAGATCCTTGGGTGGCTCAGCAGTTTGGTGCCTGCCTTCGGCCCAAGGCGTAATCCTGGAGTCCCGGGATCGAGCCCTGCATCGGGCTCCCTGCACGAAGCCCGCTTCTCCCTCTGCCTATGTCTCTGCCTCTCTCTCTGTGTGTCTCTCATGAATAAATAAATAAAATCTTAAAAAAAAAAAAAAAAAAGAAACTTCTCTCAGATTACAGACAGTTCCACCTCTAGTCCCTCCTCCTTGAGAGACCCTGTCCAGCATCATCCAGGACTGCTTCATGCTTTGACTGATGCACTCTGGTGACTGTGCCAGATGCTGCCGGGGAGGCCCCATCCCCTAGGCCCCTCGGTAGACAATTCCCAATGTGCTGACGGCCTCACACATCCAGCTTCTCAAACTTGATTCTTCACCATTCTCAAGTTCTCTGAAATCAATTATTAACAAAGTCTTTGTTCCCATGCATATAATTCTTCTGTGTGTCTGCTACGCTTCAGCAGCCATCCTAGCAAGGGGAGAGTTGAGGTGGTGGTGGAAATAGAAATGTGTTGGGGCTAGATTTTTGCCCTGGGAACTCTGTGTGTGTGTGTGTGTGTGCATACTCACGCGTGTGTGCATGTTTAAATCTATGCTTTCTTTTTTCAATTAGAAAAACACATGCCTATGTTTCGAAAAAATATATATTAAACAGACACATCCACACCTTTAATCCCCTTCCCCAGAAGCAACAGTTGCCACCTTTCTGATATTTTTCCAGAAATATTCTAGTATAAAAAGCACAGCTATTTAATATAGATTCCCTTTTTTATGTAAAAGTAGCATAATATACACTTTAAGCTTCACCATATATATTGGGATTCACTGCAAAATAGAGTTACTTCACTTCTTTTCCACAATGTTATGTTGTTTGGAAATGTCCCTTTTGAATGGGCATTTTGGTTGTTTAACATATTTGCTATCACAAACAACTCTGCCTTGAACGTACTTATACACACATTTTTGGATGCATGTATCACTATACTTCTGTCAACATTGAATATGATCAATGTCTTATCTTTTGATAATTAGTGACAGAGTATTTTCTTATTTCATTTTTTTAACTTTTTTGTTTCCTGATTTTTGTCTTTTTTTCTTTTTTGTTTTCAATTTAATTTTCTTATTTCAATGTGGTATCAAACTATTGATAATTCTTTTCAGTAAACTGACTTTTTTTGGGTTTTGCCCATTTTCTATGTTACTAATGTAAGATAAAAAAATTCTTATGTTAGGCTAGCCTGGGTGGCTCAGCGGTTTAGCGCCGCCTTCAGCCCAGGGCCTGATCCTGGAGACCCGGGATGGAGTCCCACTTCGGGCTCCCTGCATGGAGCCTGCTTCTCCCTCTGCCTATGTCTCTGCCTCTCTCTCTGTGTGTCTCTCATGAATAAACATATAAAATCTTAAAAAAAAATTATTATGTTAAAAGTAATTATGTTAAGGTTGGCCCTTTTACTCAATCATCAGGCTACAAACATGTTGTCTTTTTTTTTTTTTTTTTTTTAAGATTTTATTTAATCCCTCTCCAGGTCCCAGAGTTTTTGGTTCAGACCCCAGGGGGAACCTGCACAGACCATTCTCACTAGGGCATGTGGGTTCCAAGTGACCCCACAGAGACCTAGATGCCCATGTGACTCAGTCACAGACTGTAGCACTTCCTCTGTGAATTCATTCCGCTGGCTCCCATCGCCTCTTCCTTCCCATCCCAGCTCTGCTGAGCCCCGCCAGCTCTTCTCTGAGGAAATTTGCATCATGCAGCAGCCGGAGGACTCCTGAGGACTGCTTCACTGAGCCATGGTCTGTTCAGCTGCCCCCGTGCTACTCCTGGCCATGACTCTCCCACTGGTGGGGTCACCAGTAGCCCAAGCATCCCAACCTGTGAGTAAGACTGGGGCGAGGACCCAGGGAAGGTCTACAGAGGTGACATAGGGTGACATATGTCATCATGAAAGGCAGCAAGGTGTGGATGAAGGGACAGGTGGCAGAGCAAAGGCTGGAGGGAGAGGAAGTAATGTAAAAACAAGAGACGCCAGTTTGTTATAAATCTTTGAGAGGTGTGGGATGGCTTTTGTTTCTTTGAGTCACTGTGAACTCCAGTGATACCAGCTGCCCTCTGGATACAGGCTCTCCCGGTCAAGGTTACAATTTAAAAATGGAAAGAAAAGAAGAATTTTCCAGACTTGGAAACCATGGGCATAGAGGACAGGAGAGAATCTGAAGAAAGACAGCAGAGTCGAGATCAGCACTTTTTGGTTTCTGTTTTTTCCCAGGAAGACATCTGTATCTCTCTCCATATCCGAATCCATACCCATATTGACATGTGTATCTGTTTTTAGATAGATACCCACATTCACATACAATATTGAGAGAAGGAGGAGTTGGTAAGGAATTAATTTACACGAACGAATGAACGGGGGACTAAGGGAAGATGCTGCCTTATGCTTCCCCTCGTGGCAGTTCCTATGGAGGAAACAGAAGTCCCCAGGCTTCTGCCCCCACCTCACCCCCAGCTCTGCCCAGCCCTCCCCATTGGGGTTCCAGACATAGCCATTTCAATTAGAGGCCCAGGGACAGGTAAATTCAGGAAGGAATTAAACAAAGCATGTTGACTCTCCAGGGTGTGCCTGGTTCCTGGGTTCAGCGGGGATTTGCAGGCCCTGGGAGAGTCCCAGGGACTGTATCCCTGGCGCCTCCTACTAGAAACCTGCTTTCCTCTTCTGAGGTGCTTGCTTGATTCTGGCAAAAAGAAGAGCTTGGAAGAGATGGAGTCATGCTAGGTTACTTGGGCCAGCACCTGAGCAGCTTGGGGAAGAAGGTGTCCCTGGAAGAAATCTCAGAGATCTCTCCCCTGTGCTCTGTTCCAGGGACAGAATCAGGCTGGAGGGGAACTGGGGCAGCAATTGGACCAAAAGAGTGGAGCAAGTGGTAAGTGGATGGAGTGAGCAGGAGGAGGAAGGAGGGAAGAGAGGAAGGACTTGGGGGTGGGGAGCAGAGAATGAGGCAGAGGAGGGCATACAGAGGACTGGATCCACGGCAGTCCCCGTGGTCACACAGGTCCAGAGGCCAGGTCTCTAGCTGTGAGGCCTTAAGAAAATCATTCATCTTCGAGAGCTTCATCTATGAACTGAGGGTTTGGGAGAGGGTGACATGGCGCCTTGTGTGAATGCACATGGTCAGTGAGGGGTTACAACTCTCTGGAGTCTCATCAGCACCTATCTGGGCTGTGGGAGGTGGGATCTGCCTTGGGTGCTGTCAGGGCAGTGTGCAGCCAGGTGTGGGAGGCACAAGAGGACCAGCCTGTGGCCTTGCCACCTCTCCTCTCCAGCCGCTGCCTCTGCCTCTGCTCCTGTAGAATCAGCGCTGGCCTCGGTCTATGTACAGATGGACTTTCCAGATCAGACCTGGCCACTGGCACTCTCCGGGACCCTGACTCTGCCCCTTGCCTCAGCTTCCTCTTCCCCAGGAACTCTCACTGGCCTCAGCCTCACGACAGGTAGGGGGCATTCTACTGAGCCCTGCCTCTCAATGGCTCTTACATCACTTGTGGGGGACCGGGGGCTCAGAGAGAAGGGGACACGGGCGTCCCAGGCCTCCTGCAGCCAGCTTGCCTGAACTACTGCCGGCCCCTCCCATTTCCTGGAGGGTCTCCAGGCCAGCTCCTTCCCCACCTCCCCACCAGACAGACCCTTCCCTTCCTGCTCCATGTCCTCATCTTCTCAACTTTGACAAAGACCCTCTTGGGCAGATGGTGGTGGGCTCAGACTTCTCTGCCCTCCCCTCCCCTGATGACGGCCCAGCAGGACCTCTGCTGCTTTGAACCCTGGCTGAGGGGGCAGTCCCTGATGGCTGGGGCTCTTGTGACTCTGGGATGGCTCCAGACAGCCAGCCCTAGAGCCTCTCAGGTATCAGGCAGTTGTTCGTCCTACCTGGCTGGCTCACTCAGCCTGCCCGCCTCTTGGCCCTCCCTCTGCCGCAGAGTGTAATGTCGACCACGAAGGCTACAGCCATTGCGCTTGCCTCTCTGGGTACCAGTGGAACGCCAGTGTCTGCTCCCATCACCAAGCCTGCCAGATGCCTCACAACCACAGGCCCTGTGGTTGTCTGGTCTTCAGCCCTGCAGAAGCCGGGTACTGCCAGTTGCTGCCACCTGGTGAGGAAGGTTGGGAACGTGGAAACCAATGAGCCCAAGGGAAAGAAAGCGTGTATTTTCTCTTCTCTTACCCCCAAATCTCAGCCAGCTGGCCCAAGCCCAGGACCTCCGGCGGGTGGGAGAAATCCCAGTTACCCTGGCGGGTCACAGACCCAAGCTTGGGACCTGAGTAGTGAGACTAATGAACAACAGGGCTCCTGAGACACATGGACAAGGAGAGAATGTGCTAGAGCACCTATTGTTGACCCCAGAGGGCCAGGATGGGGCTCCAGCAGCCCCAGGCTACCCAGAGGAGGGCAAATCATGGGCCACAAGGCTCCCCTGTTTGGTCCCAATGACAGGGTCCTCCAGCCGGACTACAACACCTGCACTCATCCAGGACAAAACAAAACAAAACAGTGCTGGGGGTGGTGGGGAGGGAGTGAGGAGGAATGGGATCCTGAAGATGGGGTAGGAGTGAGGGCCTAGCCGCAGAGGGCCACAGTTCCTGCTCTAAGGGGCTGCTGCCTCCTGCCTCCCTGCAGCCCCCGGAACACTGAGCCCCAACTCCTGGGTGCAGACGCCTGGCTCCACTCTCAATCTGACCCTCGTCAAGAACCATGAAACCACTGACCTGGACTGGTTCCTGCGGCCCCCGGGCAGCCCCACACCCATCCTCCTGCAGCCAGGGACACATGTGTCCCTGACCTCTAGCCCGGGCCAGGCTGTCCTCAGCATCCTCAATGTCTCCCATAAATGGGCAGGTAGCCTGCCTGTCCTGCCTCTTGTCTCTCTGTCCTCCAAATCTTTTCACCCTTCTTTCCCCTGCTCCCCTTACCTTCCTCCTCCTCCCTCTCTTCTCCTTCCTGTTTTTCTCTCCCCTTCCTTTCCCTTTGCATCTTTCCATTTATTTATTTTGGGGAAGCAAAGGCTAAGAGGCCTGCTGATGTGAACGATGATCACAGAAGAATGCTGAAGGTAGGGGGTCCATTTTGACAGAGAGCAGACCGTGTGTTTTGCTTCAAGATGTTGCAGTGGCAGCAGGTGGTGTGGGAAGGGCATCCCCTAGTGGGAAAGGAGCTCACCTTAGCATTCATGGCTCCAGGCTTAAAAAAAAAAAAAGGCAAGGGCCTCTTCTCCAGGCCTCTTCCTCCTAGAAATCCTTTCTGGAACAGGGATCTTGCTGGGCTTAAGCCTCAGACCGGGAGAGCAGAGCTCAGGTGTGGCTTTGGAAGCAGCAGAGCTTCTGTGGCACAGGTGGGTGCTGGAGGAGCCTGGAGGTGCAGCAGGTGTGTATCTGCAGGTGAGTACACGTGCTGCTTTGAGGCTCAGGGCTTCAGGTGGGAGCTGTCCCAGGTGGTGAAGGTGGCCCTGCAGGCGACAGATGTGACTCGGCTTCCAGACCAGCTCTCCATTCTCTCCTCCACCTGCGTTGGCTTCCAGCTGACCTGCTGCATCCCCAGCACACATCTGACCTACACAGCTTCCTGGAGTCCTGAAGAGGGCAGCAGAGGTATGGTGGGGACAGGTGGCAGCTGGCTCCCCAGCTCACAGGAAGCAGAGGCTGCAGTTCCACCTGGGAGTTTGGGTCCAAGTCCAGCACTGCACCCCACGGGCAATCTGATTCTGTTGATACAACAATAACCACCCGAGTGTAGATAACTGTGGGCAGAATGTGTTCCATGTGTTCACACAATCTTAATGAACTCTTGCAACATACTCTGTGAAGTTTGTTTGATGAAAGTTCCCATTTTACAGATGAGGAACCTGGCTTCAGGTCCTGGGGCTACAGACCCCCAGGGGCTCCTCACCAAAGTCTAAGCTCTACTTCCATAGTTCAATGCCCGCGTGCCACTCAGTTCTTCCCCACTGCATCATCTGCTTTTGAAGTTGCTAGAAAGACTTAAAGGACATCTCTGGGCCTGCCGGGTTCCAGGTCCCTTCCGGGCCCAGTAACTGCCCTCCCCCCCATTGCCTTCAGCTTCCTCAGTGGACACGCCAGGCTCCCAGTGCTTTGTGTTGACCGTTCAGCGCTGCCCTGCGGCCGACACCACATACACCTGTGAGCTGCAGAGCCCAGGGCTGGCCCTTCTCAGGGTTCCCATCTCTGTCACCATCATCCAGGGTATGCTGGGCTTGGGGTCCAGCCAGTTGACCTCCACCTGCTGGCCCTGGGCACTCCTCGATGTCCCCCTGCGCAGGAGCCCCACAGCCAGTCTCCAGAGCCTGAACGGGTTTCTGCCCGGGGAAAGGCTGGGGCTGGACTGTGGTTGCCAAGCCTCTCTGATGCCCTTCTTCAGATGGCGACACCACCTGCCCTGAGGACTCCTCAGCTGTCACCTGGAATGTCACCAAGGCTGGCCACGTGGCACACGCCCCGTGTCCGGCGAACAGGACGGGCTTGGTAGAGCGCACCTGTGGGCCTGATGGGGCATGGGAGCCCGTGCGCAGCAGCTGCACACGCACAGAGCTTCTGGCCCTGCATCACAGAGCCTGGGTAACGCCTCAGGCCCTGCTGCCCACGCGCCTCTGCCTCAGGACCTACCCCTTCCTCACTCGGGACCGGCTTTAGAAGCCTTTCCCCCACGGCCCGGCCTCAGGTCATTCACCTTCCCTGAACTAGAGCCTAGCAGAGCCCCGGAGTGCGGGCGGCAGCCGTAGAGTGGAGCGTGCTATTCTCGATCTCATTCCCACCAAGGGTCTGTCCCAGGAACGTGGGTGTCAGTTCCTTCCATGTGGCTCCCTCGAGCTTTGCTTCCTGCTCCCTTGGGGATGGTGCACAGGGTTGCGGAGGAAAGAGCTGGATGGGGGAGGAGCGGCCCTTCCCTCGTGAGGACTCACCCACTCCACTCCCCAATTCCGGCTGTCTCATCTGTCTCAGCTGCTACAGGCAGGCCAGGGCTGGCCTGCTGCGGAGGTGTCCCAGATCCTGGCACAGCTGTCGGAGCAGGTGGCAGTGGTGAGCTCGCCCTCTGACTTATTGGCGCTGCTGGGCACCATATCATTGCTGGCCAAGGTGGTGGTAGACACAAGAATACAGCTTCCCCGCAGGGCCCTGGAGGTGAGAGTTCTGAGCCATGGCAAGGGCCAGCTGGGAGGTGGGGACCCGAAGCTCTTTACCTCTGGGCATTTCCATCCCCCTGACATCACCATGGGCTGTCAGACAGCAGAGCTTTCTAGGAGCTGAGCGTCTGCTCCCCTGATCCATCTCTCCTCTCGGATACCAGTCCCCAAGGCCATGGAATGTGGAGAAGGTCTGATGGTGGAAACACATGGGAGATCAGAGAAGGCAGGAAGAGGTGTGAAGACATGAGTTCAGAGGCATTCATGCACATGCAGATGCATAGATATGGTGTGAAGACACCCCCTGCCCCCAGTTCCCTGAAACACACACACACGATACCTACATGGAGATACATGAACACTCTTGGCTTTGCTGCACTCACCGAAATCAGCTCTCGATATGGGCAACAGTTGGTAACCAATGAGCTGCATCCAAAAGAATAACCAGGGGCAACCACTCTACACACTCTTCCTATCTGGGAATGTATATCACATATGGGGGGACAGACGCGTGTGGCCTTCTACTTCAGAACATTGTGCCCTCTAGCATGGGCCACCATTCTTAGCTTTATAGACCTAGAGGGGTCAAAGAATTGAAGAGGGGCCCCCTTAGGGCCCACGTGCCCCAAGTGATGATGGACGGGCTGGGGAGAAAACTTGTCAGATGGAGAGGCTGGATGTGCATCAGGAGACCACGTACTTGAAGCCACCCCAGTGGTTAGCTGAACAGCTCCCCATTCTTCCCATGTAGAAACTCTCCCTTCACAGGTCTGTTTTCTTCTCCCCCTTTCTCTTTACCCTTGGCTCTTCTGCTGGACCAGGAAAGGTGAGATTGGGGCCTATAGTGCCCTGTACCCCTGGCCCAGTGCTGTTGGCTCTAGCAGCCAGGGCTCATCTCTCCATTGGGATCTCTCTGTTGGCTGTCACAGGCTCTCCTGAAGACCACAGACAAGGTCCTAGACATGGACACCAGCTCTCTGTGGGCCCCAGCACAGGCCCAGGAGCCCTCAGCGGGCTCAGATCTCCTGCTGGCCGTGGAGATCCTGGCACGCAGCCTGTGCCCACGGGATCACCCTTTCTCCTTCAGCTTGCGTAACGTGAGGCTGCAGACCCAGCTCCTTGGACCTGCATCTCCTGCTGACTACAGAGCCTCCTTCTCCACTCAGCCCCCATTGCAGGCACACATTCCCAGACGCTCACTGGCCCCTCTGGGCCATAATGGAACGGACATCAGTATTACTAGCCTGGTACTGCAGAAACTGGACCACCTTCTGCCCTCAAACTATGGACAAGGGCTGGGGAGCTCCCTCTATGCCACTCCTGGGCTGGTCCTCGCCATCTCCATCATGGCAGGCGGCCAGGCCTTCAACCAAGGGGAAGTTATCATGGATTTCGGGGGCACAGATAGCACTTCCCACTGTGTGTTCTGGGACCACCATCTCTTCCAGGGCAAGGGGGGCTGGTCAGACGAAGGGTGCCGGGTGCAGAGCGCCCGCGCCAACTCGACCTCTCAGTGTATCTGTAGGCACCTCACTGCCTTCTCCATCCTCATGTCCCGAAACACTGTTCCAGAAAACCCCACCCTGGAGCTGCTGAGTCGGGTGGGCCTGGGGGCCTCTATCCTGGCACTACTTGTGTGCCTGGGTGTGTACAGGCTGGTGTGGAGAGTGGTGGTGCAGAACAAAGTTGCCTACTTACGCCACACGGCCCTGCTCAACGTGGTGCTCTGCCTTTTGGCTGCTGACACCTGCTTCCTGGGAGCCCCACTGCTTCCTCCAGGGCCCCGAAGCCCACTCTGCCTGGCTGCCGCCTTCCTCTGTCACTTCCTCTACCTGGCCACCTTTTTCTGGATGCTGGCTCAGGCCCTGATGTTGGCTCACCAGCTGCTCTTCGTCTTCCGTCAGCTGTCCAAGGGCCGAGTGCTCTCCCTGATGGTGGTCCTCGGCTACATGTGCCCAATGGGGTTTGCAGGCGCTGCCCTGGGCCTCTACCTACCCCGAGGGCAATACCTGGGGGAGGGGGCATGCTGGCTGAATGGGAAGGGAGGGGCGCTCTATGCGTTTGTGGGGCCAGTGCTGGCCATCGTGGGTGTGAATGGGCTGGTACTAGCCATGGCTGTGCTGAAGCTCCTGAGACCTTCACTGTCCGAGGGGCCCCAGGTGAAGAAGCGCCATGCCCTTCTGGGGGTGATCAAAGCCCTGCTCGTTCTCACTCCCATCTTCGGCCTCACCTGGGGGCTGGGCCTGGCCACGCTGCTGGAGGAAGTCTCCATAATTCCTCACTACATCTTCACGATTCTCAACACCACCCAGGTGGGTGACAACATGGTGGCTGTGCTTTTCATCCTTTGACACAGTCTAAGCCACGGCCAGTCCCTTCTTAAGGAGGTGTCACGGTGGAGCGGAAGAAACAGTCTCAGGAATTTTAGTAGACTTAGGTTTGGATCCCAGTTCCTCCACTGACTAGCTGGAGAACTTTGGACAGACCTCTGTGAGCTTTGGTTTTCTTACCTGTAAAACAGTATCTGGTTTTGCCAGGGAAGTCCGAATTGCCAGAACCCCAAAACTTGGGCATCTCCCTTGTGACCAAAGCAGTAAGAGAAGCACCTGAAACGGATTCTATGCACCAGATGATGCTAATGTACAGAAAACTCTAGATGGAAAAAAAAAAAAGGAAAACTCTAGATGGGAAGCCTCACGACATGAATTAGCCAGGACAGAGGCTGAGGAAGAGGAGAGGGAGAGTTGATTTCGGGGGATTCCTCCCTCGTTGACTAATGTATCCCCATATCCCTCTTTTCAGGGTGTCTTCATCTTACTGTTTGGTTGCCTCATGGACAAGAAGGTGAGTCCGCCCACCTAACCCCCGGCTGACCTGCAGTGCCCGCGTCAGGCCTTGGGCTGGCATTACCTGGGCCTTAATCTCTCCCGCAGGTACGAGAGGCTTTACTTGAACGCTTCTGCCGCACCCAATCCCCCAACTCCACCATCTCCCTGGTGAGCTGCTGGCTTCAGATCCTCAGTTCTCCCGCTGAGAGCAGCCTTCCCGAGAGGAGACAGGCACAGCTAGAAGCCAAGAGAAGACTGGGGCTGTCTTGTAGAATGAGCATGTTTCAGGTTCTAACCAACAATGGAGACAGGAGCCCGGTTAGAGCAGTCAGAGTCAGGCCCCTGGGCTCCTGGAGACTCATTTTGTTTCTGGTTTTTCCATTTGAAAGTCTGCCTTCAGTTACTGTATGAAGGGAAAAGTTAAGATAAGCATGGGAGTCAGCGTGGCTGAGGGCGAAGTCCCTAGGATTTCTGTGGCCCTGGCAGGAGGACAGAGGAGGACGTGATGGGTACAGCCTCATCAAAGGGGAATTGACAATAACAATCGCTCTGCAGTTGGGCCACTCTGCCCCTTCCTAGGCTACGTATGAATCCCACGTCCCAGAGCACCGTGGAGGAAGAAGTGAAGACGCCAGGTGAGAAGCAAGCCTTCCTGGAAGCAGTGTGAGCAGCACGGAGTGAAGCTGAGTGTAGCAAAGGGCTTCCTGGCAAAGAAGACTCCTCTTCATCTAGCTGTCCCAGCCCAAGGGTTGGAAGACAGACTTTTCCAGCATAGACATTTCTGGATGGGGTGAGGTGGAGGCCTGAGAGAGCAGATGGCATAGCACCTTCTATTGCTTTCACAGAAAGCTGGGGGGACTTTTACTACCAACAATCCTTGATTTAGTTCTCTGAAAATTCCTTTTTGCACTGTCCAATTTTTAATTATCCTGAAAAACCCTTGCTTCAGAGGAATTGCCGTTGATGGGCTTAGTATCCAGAGGGGAAGGCAGCCTTGCAAGTTCTTCAGCAGCCCAGAGCTGCAGGGTGAGCCCTTTCATGGGGAAGGCAGAGCTCTGAGGGAACCACACACACAGCCTGTGTTCCTCCTCCTCCAAAGGAGTCAAGGGAATGTGTCTGAATCCACCAAGGTGGGCCCTGGCCCAGTGCTCTGAGAGCCCCTCTGCCCTCCCAGAGTTCAGCAAGGACAGGCTAATATTTCCACTAGTCACGTTCCTTTCTCTTGCAGGTCACCTGTCCCCACCCCTAAGCTATTCAAGCAAAAATATCGTGAAAACTAGCTAAAGCTGCCTAATGAATAAGCTTGCCTCTTCAGTAAACATAATCAATAGATATTAAAATTCGAAATGATTGCAAGTAAAAACGTCTCAACCAGTTTTTAATTAACCAACAGCTCATGTTATAGATATATTTGATAAAAATTGTTTTAACTATTCAGGGATTTCTTTTCTGGTTATTTCTTCTCTATAGCTAGGAATAAAGGATGACTTGATGACAGGAACTCTGATCTTCCAAACATTAAAGATGAAGGATAGACTTTGGTCTGTTTCTTTTCAAAGTTTAGGAAAAGGTGAAGCTAATAGGGTCCTCTTTAACTTTCACAACAATATCAATATAAATGTAAGTTTCAAAAAAAAATGTAAGTTTCACAGACGTATGCATGTGTACAAGTCATTGATCTGAGCACATTTCTAAGAACGCATTACCAATTGTAAAGAGGAAGTTATCATGGACTGCCAAGGATTAAAGCCACAAGATGACAAATACATTTAAAAGTGACAGGTTCAGGACTCCTGGGTGGCTCAGTCAGTTGAGCATCTGATTATTGGTTTCAGCTGAGCCAGTCTCCGTGTTGGGCTCTCCGACATCAGGCTACTTGCTCTGCTCGGAGCCTGCCTGAGATTCTTTCCTGTTCCCTCTCCCTCCCACTCTGTTCCTCCCTGCACTTGTGCACTCCTGTGTGCTCTCTCTCCCTAAAATAAATAAAAACTTCTAAAAAATTATAAAAAATAATAAAAGTGGCAGGCTCAAGCTAAGACTAGATATGGAGAAGAAATATTTAAGAAATGCCTTGAGAGGACACCAGGATGTCTAGCTGAACTAACTCATGGAATCCACAAGAGAATGACCAGGCTCTGAAAATTTTTTCAACCAGAGAAATGAAAAAAAATCCTCACGAATGAGTCTTTGTTCATTACAAAATTCATAGCTATTTTTCTAAAATGGAATGGAACACTGTTGAAATGCAAATGGATATGCTGTTGAAAACATTTTTCATATGAACATGGATCTGTGTGAATATTTTCATTGTATATAAACCAGCTAAAATATTTCTCTAAGTGAAATCAACCTTTTTTTTTTTTTTTTCAAAGAGAAGATACCAACTCAGCAGGGCAATTGCAACGTTTCTATGCCTTGGACCTGTTCCAGCCCCCAAGGGAGGTGGGCAGCCACTCAAACAGCCAGGGCTCTGCTGCTGGTTTCCCTGGCAACAGAGTCCTGTCTCAATCACCCTTGCATTTCATTAATATTTAATCTTAATTTTTTAAACTATAGAATTATTTTTGAATAGTTCAAATAACATATGTTCACTTTAAAAGCAGCAGACTCTTTCTGAGTGTGCATCTGTAGAAATCTATGTCCTCATTCTCCTCAAATGATGGCCCATACTCAGTGCATGCTCTTCTGCTAAAAACACACTTTAGAATTGACCAATGAAATGACATGAAGCCTTTTGTTCACTTGGTTCTCACATAAAAAAGGACGGAAAAGAAGGTTCTGGAGGTAAATATAAGAAAGTGAGCCTTGGTAGCAATTCCATTTCTAGAAAGATGGCTTAAAGAAATAG
This sequence comes from Canis lupus baileyi, assembly GCF_048164855.1. Taxonomy (NCBI): domain Eukaryota; kingdom Metazoa; phylum Chordata; class Mammalia; order Carnivora; family Canidae; genus Canis; species Canis lupus. The sequence continues at coordinate 44,792,019 of NC_132849.1, forward strand.
GTAGAGGGTCATCTGGGTGTCTCAGTCAGTTGAGTGTCCGACTCTTGATTTTGTCTCAGGTCATGAGATGAAGCCCTATATTGACCTCTGAGCTTAGCAGAGTCTGTTTAAGATTCTCTCCCTCTCCCTCTGCCCCTGCCCCCCACACCTGTGCAAGCTCTCTTTCTAAAATAAATAAAATTCAAAGAAACAAGTACACAAGTGAGCAGATAAATGTACAAAAGATGTGCATTCGAGTGTGTTTAAATGCTCAAAAAAGAGGCACTTGGTAAAACAAATTAGGACATATATACCAAAGGAATGCTATAAGGTCATTTAAAATGGTGATATACAGCTACACCTGATAAGAAAAAACCTTTAGGCTGTACAGCTAAGTAAGACAAAAGTGTTCCAGAACAGCACTACACTAGCCAATTCTGGTACCTACCAAAATTGGATCCATTTGTGTCCATACAAATATGTGTGCATTGAGGAAGAGAGAGATCAAAATATCAACAGTGGTGTGGTATCTCTACTGGATTGTTCATTTTTTTATCAATATTATTTAAATTTTTTTTTTTACAATGAGCATGTATTTTTATATTAGGAAAAAAGTGACTTTGAAAAAGTTCTTCTGAACATTTTGTGGATTTAAAAATAGAAACTTGACAAGCAAAGTAACACAAACAAAATATCCCCTGGAATTGAGATTATTGTACAGAATGGTGGACTACCTTAGGAGTTCCTGAGGAAGCTCTGAAGCACCTTTTTGGAATCGTTTTGGGAATCAATTTTGTCTGATCACTGACGATCCCTGAAGTGTGGAGGGGAAAGGGGCTCCTAGTTGAGTGCTGTCACACACATTGCCAACATGTCTAAATGCTTTCTTTCCCAATAATGCATTTCTTTTCAGAATCCTATTTCTACTCAGTAGGTTTGTCCTTCCATCCCCACATTCTCCCATTTCCTCTCAGTGATCCCTCTTCACTGAAAAAGTCTAGAGTCCAAGAAAAGCCACAGCAGACAGCAGAGGGCCTCCGAGTCATCTGTTAAATTCCAGAGGAAGACTTGGGGGACCTGCTGCTGCTTTTCACTCTTCGAGAGACAGGAATTGGGAGAGTCCTGGAGAAAATAAATCACAAGCAAGAAGGGAGATAGGCTGAGGATTAAGATTCTTTTCTCTGCAAAGATGGGTGGCAAAGGGGGCAAGAATTTGTTTTGCTGATTGCTATAGCTTCAGCAACTAAAATATGCTTAACACATAACAGACACTCAGTATTTACTGAATGAACTATACAGACCACACAGAAAGAACACAGACTTCGACTCAGAATCAGAGACTCTGAGAAGCAAACAGATGGAGGGGGGGAGCAGCGAGGAAACACACTTCTGAAGTTTGAATGAAAGATGGAGGCAAATGAAGGCTCCACTCCAAAATGGTTATTTGGAAAAGAGGGTCTAGTTATTTTATATGAAAAGAGAAACATTTAAGTTGAGATCTTTAAGAACAGCATAACCAGTTTGAGATATCTGAGAACCAATAGCAATGTCTACTTTAGATGGAGGCACCTACAATCACCACAGCCAAGGGTGGTCTTTGTAGCAGTCGTGCTACTGAAAACAGCTCAGCTTTCTCTGACACATAGAGAATGTTTAGAAATAACATATAGCTGACATCAAGTTGGGTGAACCAGTGACTCAACTGCAGAAACAGAACTTTAGCAACACCGCTGAAGCCCTCTCCAATCCAATCCCACTGCCTCCCATCCAGAGCTAACTTGTGATCTGAATGTTTTTGACACGCCATTAAAACCATTTTGGGGGGGTGGGGCACTTCGGTGGCTCAGATGGTTATGGCACCTGCCTTTGGCTCAGGTCATGATCCCAGGGTCATGGGATGGAGCCCCATGTGGGACTCCCTGCTCAGCAAGGAGTCTGCTTCTTCTTCCCCCTCTGCACCTCTCCTACTCATGCTCTAATAAATAAAATCTTTAAAAAAATTTTTTTGGGTAGTGAAACATGAAATTTACCATTTTAACCATTTTTAAGTGTACAGTTCAGTAATGATAAATACATATACACTGCTATTCAACCAATCTCCAGAACCCATCTTTCATCAAAACTGAAATTCTGGGGCAGCCCGGGTGGCTCAGCGGTTTAGTGCCGCCTTCAGCCCAGGACCTGATGCTGGAGACCTGGGATCGAGTCCCACGTCAGGATTCCTGCATGGAGCCTGCTTCTCCCTCTGCCTGTGTCTCTGCCTCTGTCTCTCATGAATAAATAAAATCTTAAAAATAAAAAACAACAACCTGAAATTCTGTACCTACTAACTCCCCATTCTCCCTGCTCTAATTCCTAGTAACCATCATTCTACTTTCTGAATGTGATGACTTTGTATACCTTATACAAGTAGAACCATACAGTATTTGTATGGTTTTATCTCACTTAGCAGAATGTCTTCAGGGCTCATCCGTGTTGTAGCAGGACAGGACTGCCTTCATTTCCAAGGTTGCGTAGTATTCTACTACATGTAAACATACATTCAACTGTCAGTGGACATTTGGGTTGCTTTCCCCATTGGCTATTGTGAATCATGCTGCTATGAATAGGAGTGTACAAATCTCCCTGAGGCCCTGCTTTCAATTCTTTTGGCTAAATACCTAGAGTTGCTAGATCATATAGTAATTCTATTTTTAATTTCTTGGGGATCTGTCATACTGTTTTCCACAGCGACTGCACAAAGGCTCTGACTTCCCCACATTTTCCCCACCACATACTATTTGTTTTTTTTGACAGTAGACATCTTAATAGATGTGAGGTGGTATCACAGAGTAGTTTTGATTTGCATTTCCCTAATGACTACTGATGCTGAACATCTTTTCATGTGTTTCTTGGCCATATGTGTATCTTTTTTAGAGAAATGCCTATTTAAATTCTTTGCCCATTTGTGGGGTGCCTGGGTGGCTCAGTTGGTTAAGTATCTGCCTTCAGCTCAGGTCATGATCTCAGGGTCCAGGGATTGAGCCCCACATTGGGCTCCCTGATCAGCAGAGACTCTGCTTCTCCCTCTCCCTTTGCCCCTCCCGACTGCTCGTGCACTCTCTTGCTATCTCTCTTTCAAATAAATAAAATCTTAAAAAAAAATTGTTTTAAAAGTTTTTACCTTTCATATTTATCTAGAGTTCAATTTTATGATATCTTTATAAATATATTGGTTTTCACTATTAAAAACTCATTATGTTTAAATGACCAATGAAATCATGGGGAAATGATGCTCGGAGTCTCAAATACCCTGCTAAGTGGTTAGTACTTACTCCTTTGCCTAATCTGTCCTGAACCAGAGGAAGATTCTGATTACCAGTGACCTTCAGAGATGTAAGCAACATTCACATAAATGACCATAACTGAGACCTGAGCTTCTTCAAAGCACTGGCGTATATTTAATGCACAATAAAAACAAAGAGATTTTAAACAAAATTTTAAAATTTCTTTACACTTTAAGCAAATCCTGGCAACAGACATTTCCAGACAGTGAAATAAATTTACTTCCATGGAGCAATGGGAGAAAAAGGTGTTATTCTAAAGTAGAACCCTCTTTATATTCCTAGCAACCTGATGGTTGACTACTAGGATGGGGAGAAGTTATAAATTAGTAAAGACAAAAATCTGTCCCCCAGCCAAGAGAACCACCCTTTACTTCTAGTAAAAAAAAGAAAAAATAAGGCCAATAGTTCTTTGATACTTCCTCACTTTATTAAGGTTAACAGGATACTTATACATCTAAACATTTACTGTAGGTATTCAGTGACATTTAAATTCTGAATTACCTTCCCATAATTAAGTTTCTTTAGGCACATTGGTTTGTATTTTATAGAAAACACTTATCTTTAGGTCACAAACAGGAAAGAGTATAATTTGCAAATGTTACAAAGATGATACCAAATCTCAGCTTACCTCTTTCCCAAATTGCAACCACTGTTAGTATTTAATGAAAACAGAGCCCCCAAATAATTGCTTAAACATTATCACTGTATGATTGTGGTGACTAAGAAATCCCTGAAAGAGCAGTAAGCCATGATTACTGGAAAGCTCAGAACACTAGCAAGGCTTAATTGCAAAGTATTTAACAGAAGGCCACAAATTGTGTTTTCTTAAGAGGAGCTAGGAACTATGGATGTCATTTAGTAATGCATTGGAATGGCATTGCCTAGTGCGAGTGTTGCACAAAAACTCCAGGTCACCTCTTCTTTATCATTATTTTGGATAAGCTTCCACAATCATAGCATGGCCCTGTAAAGGGGGGAAAAAAAGAGTTCAATTAGAGCAAGAAAAGGTGATGAATCTAGCCAGTCCTTAGACAAAACAGAAAAACTGGAAAAGTACAGGCTACAGAATTTGATCCTGGCTCTGCCTTTCAAACACTGTGTGATCTTATGGGTGTATGGGGAAGGGGAGGCTGCTACCGGCATCTAGTGGGTAGAGATCATGCTAAACATCCTACAACACAGGATGCTGGGGTCGCTCAGTTGGTTGAGTGTCAGACTCTTGATTTTGGCTTGGGTCACAATCTCAAGATGGTAAGACAAAACCCTGAGTTGGGCTCCACACTTGGTGGGGAGTCTGCTTCTCTCTCTTTTCCTCTGCCCCTCCTGCTGCTCATACTCACTAAAAATAAGTAAATCTTAAAACAAAAACCATCCTACAACACAGAATACAACCCCCTACCACAAAGAATTACCTGGCCCAAAATGTTAACAGAGCCAAAGCTGAGAACCCTATTATAGATCCAAAATACCAGATTCCTCCTCTAATCTAGTTGTTTGTATCATGCATTCGGCTCTTGATAAAACAATGCCAAGTTCAACCTGCTTCCTAAGGTATATTATCTCTCTCCATCACCATACTATAAACCTCTAGAACAATGGTGCTGGGTGGTATTCTTCATCCACAAAAGCAGCCAGTATTGTGTTCTACTCTGTGCTAGATGAACTATCAAGGAACACACACTCAAAACCACATGACCCTAACCTATGTGGACTTCCCACTCACCACAGCACTGTGCACTGGTTATCTCCTTCGATTAAGCCTGGCACAGAAAGATAAAAGGGAGGGCTCCAGTCCTAACTATGGTTTTCTGTGGATGAAGTTACATGGACTGAAAAATGCTTTTCATCGTGAAGTCTAAAATGCTGCAACCTACAAATAACTGACCCTTTATTGCTTCAAAGTTTCTGAGGCAAGCCATAAATAAAGGTTTCTAAGTGTAGCCTGTTCAAATTCTCATATACCTTATTTATTCTTTTTTTTTTTTAAGATTTTATTTATCTATCTATGAGAGACAGAGAGAGATATACAGACATAGGCAGAGAAAGAAGCAGGCTCCACGCAGGGAGCCCAATGTGGGACTCAATCCTGGAACCCCAGGATCACACCCTGAGCTAAAAGCAGACACTCAACCGCTGAGCCACCCAGGCGTCCTTTATTCATCTTGATTAGCAGCAGAAAGTTTTTATAATCTGGAAGAAAACCATATCTGTTTCCATCAGCGTTGGGGGCGGGGGGGGAGATTATAATCAGCCCTCCTCCTGGATTTTATTCTCAGAGCGAAATGCTGTAACAGGTAGGAAGCTGTGTCTGTCAAGAAAAAAATGAATTTTCCAATTAAATAAAGTAAGTTCGTTTTCAAGAAAGATAATTTACTTCTTGGAGAGATTTTATAGATAAGGTTTCGTGGTAACTAAATAAATGAGTAAAATTTTATTATTAAAGGAGAAAATATACCAAAATGTTAATAATGATAGTGTCTGCTGAGAGGAATAATAGGTAATTCTAATTATTTTCTATAGATTTTTTGCACTTTTCATAATGAGGATGTATTCCTTTTAAAAATAAAAAACGCAGGGGCACCTGGGTGGCTCAGTTGGCTAAGCATTCAATTCTTGATTTCAGCCAGGTCATGATCTCAGGGTCATGAGATTCAAGCTTCACCTCAGGCTCCACACTCAGTGAGGAGTCTGCTTAGGATTCTCTCTCCCTCCCCCTCTGCTCTTTACCCCCACACTCTGCCATGTGCTCACTCTCAAATAAATAAGGTAAAAATCTTAAAAAAATAAATGATATAAACATCTTAGGAAGAAAAATAACTTAGGTTTAAAAACCATCCTCCTTCCAAAGTACTAACTGAATTAAAGTTGTACCCTCTCCCCCTCAAAATAGGCAGCTTTTTCCCCTAGTTTTCTGTCATCAGAAATATTGCTCTAAAAATGTTTCAAAGTTAACTAAATGAAACATGCTTGAATGAGCTTCTTTTGTTTCCAAGAAAACAACTTTCCAGAAGCGCCTATGAAGCTGCTATGACGTACCTGCCCACCAGCTGCACAGGCAGCCACTAAGCCATACTGGCCTCCCTCCTTCCGTAATCTGTTGGCAGCTGCCATAACCAACCGGCAGCCAGTAGCTCCAAATGGGTGTCCCAGGGACAGCGATCCACCCCAGTTGTTAAACTTCTCCAGAGGAGGTGACCCAACCTGGCTCCCCCAAAAACAAACACAAATATGATGATGAGTTTACTTAAGCGTCAGGCTGGGCTCTTACCAACAGGAAGGTAACAGAGACTGAGAGAATGACTAAGACACATCACATATTATTTTACTGTAAAGAAAGAAATTCTAGGTCAATTCTGAAAGCCATGGACCATTTATTTTTCATCTAACATCAGAACTGAATTTCCAAGAACTATTCTTCAACTAAGAAATAAATACATTTAATGAAATATAAAATTCTTTGTAAGGAGCAGGTTTCTCCTTCATAGTTTTATTAGCAGTCAACTAAACTCCAAATATTACAGTGCTTTGGAAATTCAAGTATACTTTTAACCACTTACCTTGGTTTTTCTACCCATGTAGTTTTGTGCAAACCAATCAGAATCCATGGCTTTAAAATTAGCCAAAATCTGACCCTGCAAGGGAAAGAACCTTGTTATTAATGTCCCTTGTCATTAAAGTTAAGCAGATTTTAAAATCAGTTTTCAGTGAAATTTTCCTAAGGAACCATTCTTGCTACTTTTGAAGGGCCTCTAGAGATCATCTCAGAGGTCTGTTTTCAAAACCGTACCACTGGATTACCTCTCTTTTTGCCCCTTCCAACAGTGTAGGTCAGTACTTCAAATATAAAGCTCTCCTTGTGTTTTACTCATTCCCTAAGTCACACCTAGATCTCCCACACAAAAACAGACTACATTTTTTATGATTACAGTCCTATGATATAAATCTTTTAAGTAACTTACTGAGAATGCTTCATGAAATTCAAAAGCATCTATATCATTCAGTGTTAATCCTGCTTTTTCCAGAACCTTTGGAGTGGCATATGTTGGTCTAAAAAGAAGAAAATAAGTAATACGTAAGAATTTTTAACCTAAGAACTCCTTACTCCCCAAGCTGAGTTTTACATAAGGTACTGTAATGCCCTCCACTCATTCTCGGATTCTGCTGCACAAATATTAAGTGTGGGGGCTATGATTGTGAACTAAATGAAGACACAGCCTCTGTCCCTATGAAGTTTATATTCTAGAGTAAGGGATACAGTTAATAAACGAACGATGAAAGAGAAGAACAAACAAATAATGTGAAGAACTAGAAAAACACATGGTGCAAAGGGCAGAACACAGGGAAGAGCATGACTGGTTTGAAGCACATGATGGAGGGGGTAGAGCCATGAGGGAGGAGGAGACAATTCAAATACTAGAGGGCTTTTATAAAAGGCCATTACAGAGACAATACAGCAATATGAAAAAATGTTTATGACATCTTAATTTAAAAATAATACAAGATTGTATATGCATAAGTAGAAATCTATAGGAAAAAATAAAAAAAGAACCCAAACTTTAAAATGATAAGCCAACATAAAGGATTATTTTTAAGAAGCCAACACACACACACACACACACACACGCCCAAAAAAAAATCCAACACACAAAACAATTATGAACTCAAAACTTAATGTACTTTAAAAAAAATCTTAAATTTTGTTAGTTAACACATAGTGGAATATTGGTTTCTGGAGAAGTCAGTGATTCATCACTTACAACACCCCCATCATCCATCTAGCCCAACCCCCGCCCACCTCCCTCCATCAACCCTCTGTCTGTTCTCTATCAGAACTTAATGTATTTTAAAATCTATATAATAATTGTGGGTAACCAAATAACTTTTGATTATAGCCCAAGGATATACACTGCTACCTACCCAAGTAAAAGTTGATCTTTTGGATCTTGAGACACATATACAAAATCCCTAGGTGAAAAATAAAGGAGTTAGCTTCAGTAAGAAAATAAAGAAACCAAGGCAATTTATTTGAACATTTACCTTACCTCAAATACGCCTTGGGCTTATAACCCATGGCCAGAGCTTTTTCCTCTGCCATAATCAGCATTGCAGATGCACCGTCGGTCTGAAATGTTAAGCAGAACAATAACATTAAATTTTTCAGCCTTTCTTGAATTTTCTGTACAATCATTTTCTATGCAGTGTTCCTGAATCTACCAACTAATTATACTTACACAGAGATTTTACAAAACAACCCTTTTTCATTTTATCCATCATTAATTCACAATTCAAACCCACACTGACCCATTTTTTTCAAGGAGTAAGGTAGAAAAACCTGTTTAAAAGTACCACAATTTTCTAAATGGACAAAGAGAATAGGTAACGTTAGAAATATGTATTCATAATAAGCTTAAGCCAAAAGATTTTTGCTTTTAGCACAGAAGGTAAGAAACCTTATGAATTAAAACAATTTCTTATTTATTTCTAGATTTTATGGACTTGTTTCTTTTTTTAAAGATTTTATTTATTTATTCATGAAAGACACAGAGAAGAAAGGCAGAGACATAGGCAGAGGGAGAAACAGGCTCCCTGTGGGGAGTCCGATGTGGGACTCCATCTCAGGGCCCCGGGATCACACCCTGAGCCAAAGACAAATGCTCAACCGCTGAGCCATCCAGGCACCCTATGGACTGTTTCTGAGCTGCTTCCTGCTTATGGAAGGAAATACAGGCTTTGAGGTGAGATGGAAAAAGAAACAGGTTGGTAGCTGAGAACATCGGAACCATGGTTTTCCCTCCTTGGACACACCCCACATGCTTTTCCTCAACTGACAATCAAGAAGCTCAGAGAAAGAGCTACCTTTGGAAAAGAGCCCTTTACCATGACTTCAAAAGAAGGGGCTCAAACAAAACAAAACAAAACAAAACAAAATCCAAAATTTACTACTTGAGAGTTTAGGACATCAAAACAATTTTTCCCACATTCTACAGTATTTTTATTTAGTAACCCTGAAGAGACGAAGAAGCTACCACCAACAGAGGGGCCATAAAGCCTGGAAACATAACCTATACACAATAAATGGTTTATGGACATGACATCAATACAATGTGCTATTGTGCAAAGTTGCAATGAATGTAGTGCATTAACATATTCCCCAAAACCCATGTATCTGTTATGTGCTGCCTCTGATGATATGTGTTTCTTACTTTCAGTGAATAAACATACATCTTTAGCATACCCCGAAGTAATCAGGGGGGTTCAGATCTGGTAGGAGTAGAGCCCAGCCCATATGGCTCTATATCATTCAATTCAGTTTTGGAGAAATGATTATTTAACCAGTCCTTCACCACTCAGGTTTAACGGGGTGGTACACCATCCTGTTGGAACCACTCCAGGCACCCTTCCCCTAGCCCAAGGGTGGGCGTTAAGCAGTCACTTAAAGTCAAATATGTCAACATATGCCCATGTTTCCAGACTTTGTGTCCAGGTATGGAAGATATATTGTAAAAGAAACACTGACCAATTGGACTATATCTAGAAGACTGCTCCAAAGTAGCAGAAGAAGAGAAACCACCTCTTATGAACAGAAGCATAATCCATAGGAATGTTTAATTAAGGAGAAGCCAAAAACCCAAGGAAGGATATGAAGCTACATGCAGATGACCAAAACAACCACCACCATAAAATATGAGGGTAGATATATTTATTCCATATGTTTATAGGAAATGCTTATAGAAACTGCTTACAGGAAAATAATTTGAGGGCCAATAGAAAGCATCATTTTTTTTTTTTTTTTTTAAGATCTGAGTGGGGATGGAGAGAGAGATAAGAGAAAGAAAGAGAAAGGACACACACTTGGGGAGGGACACAGGAAGAGAGAATCTCAAGTAATTCTGGGATGAGCACAGAGTCTGATGCAGGGCTCAATCCCACAACCCTGAGATCAGGATCTGAGCTGAAACCAAGTCAGATGCTTAACCAACTGCATCACCCAGGCACCCTGAAAGCATCATTTTTCTAACATTCAGAGCTAGAAGAGATATCTTGTCACTCTCTCTGCCTAGTTTCTACATCTTATACAACCCAAATTTATATCCTATGCTCCAACCAAGCTTCTCCCCAAAGAAAACCTTGTTCTCATACCTCTTTGCTATTCTTTATACTTAGAATGTATTTATTACACTTCTTGAATTAGCTTGTACCCTTCCTTCAAGATTTGCTGCTCAAATGCTGCCTCCTCTGAGGAGCCTCCTGGGCTCTTCCGGTCTCATGTCTTCTGTTAGCCTATGCTTACTGCTATCTTCTTGCTGCATTACAATCACTGGCCTTTCTATCTCCAGTGCCTAGCATAGCTAATCAAAGTTTTCTGACTAAATGCCTGAAGAGAAAAGCTTTTTGAATCAGAATGGTGGCTGGATCAAGTGACTCCAAAGGCCTTAAAAGCAGAATTCCATTTTTTTAATGATTCCATTTTAATATTTTTATAATAACTATATTTTTATGCTTCTATTCATGATACATAAAAATAGATCTACTTTAGGTTTTTCTGTTGAGACCACAAATGTGAAGGTTACCAGTGAACACATAGAGCACAACATAGTTACCAGGAAAGAAGAATTTGCAGCTGTCACCGTGCCATAGGGCTTGATGAATGCAGGTTTTAGTTTGGCCATTTGCTCCAGAGAAGAAGGACGAATGCCATTATCTTTGGTAACTGTATCTTTTCCTACAAAAAACATGAACTTCTTCAGTCTAAGAAACGATAAGCTTTATATATCTTCTCTAGAGAAACAGGTCCTAAAAATTATGACAAATGAAATGTAAAATGTTATTACTGAAAGTAATATATATACATATATATATTACTGAAAGTCTGTTATAGTTCTCAAGACACTATCAAATTTAAAACTGTACTTTTTTAAAAAAGATTTCATTCTTTTTAATCTCTACGCCCAATGTGAGGCTTGATTGAGAGCCCTGAGATCAAGAGTCACATGCTCTACCAACTGAGCCAGCTAGGCACACTTAAACTATACTCTTAAGACATCTGGGAAATAATATAAATGATCTAACAAAAGAAGAACACCCTACTTTCTTAAGATATTCATTCATGGGGATCCCTGGGTGGCTCAGCGGTTTAGTGCCTGCCTTCAGCCCAGGACATGATCCTAGGGACCCGGGATCGAGTCCCAGCATCGGGCTCCCTGCATGGAGCCTGCTTCTCCCTCTGCCTATGTCTCTGCCTCTCTCTGTGTGTCACTCATTAAAATTAAATTAAATTAAATTAAATTAAAATAATAAAATAAAATAAAATTAAAAAAATAGAATAGAATAAAATAAAATATAAAATAAAATAAATAAAATTAATAAATAAAATAAAATAAAATATTCATTCACATTTGGCTATTCTATATAGAAATCATATGAAGGAAGAATTTTTAAAATAGGCATATACATAAGAACTAAAATATAGCAGGAAGACCTAAAAGCAGACTCTTACAAAAACTTTTTTGGGACGCCTGGGTGGCTCAGCGGTTAAGCATCCGCCTTCGGCCCAAGGCATGATCCTGGGGTCCTGGGATCGAGTCCCACATCAGGCTCCCTGCATGGAGCCTGCCTCTTCCTCTGCCTATGTCTCTGCCTCTCTCTGTTTCTCATGAATAACTAACTAAAATCTTAAAAGAAAAAAAAACTTTTTTGAAACACTGACCTACTGTTAACATAAATTGAAACTTGACTCCATGTTTAAGAATGACTATTCTGGAAAAAGAACCAAAATACTTACTGAAAAGTCATTCAGGACTTTTGGAATTTTAGAAGCAATTCAGAACTCTCTAACAAGTGGCACAAAGCATTCTCCTTTACAAAGCTGAGCAAACCATTTTACCTGGTACTTTGAAGGGTACAATATCAGACAGGAGTCCTTCATCCTGTGCCTTCTTGGCAAGGCTGTGCGAGCGCAGTGCGTACTCATCCTGGTCCGCTCGAGAAACAGCAAAGGCAGCGGCTAGCCGGTCTGCAGAGTGGCCCATGGTCTCACTGGTGGAGAACTCAGCCACGGCAGGGAGCTGAGAAAGGAGCCATATAGCATCAGGTATGCTGTCAACAGGTGTTATACCACACCTAGAGTTATCTGAGAAAGTCAATCAAGACCAAGATGGAAGAAGCTTTTTGTGAGCAGGGCATCTCCAAGGAGGGCTCACAAAATCAAATTTTATAACTATAATCTTTTTTTTCCCCATCTTGAGCAAATAATTATCCCTTCCCTGTAATTAACAGAATCTACAACTACTAAAGCATAACTGACCCCATGCTGTCTTACCTAAATCTAGATCTTTGCAGTGGGATGCTTTGGAAACAGATCTTTATATAAGAGTTCACAATCTTACCTCAGGTGACAGGAAATTCAATCTGAATTTTGAGAGTAAAGATAGTCGTTGACCCAGAGTCTTGGCCTTATTGAGATCAAGCATCATTTTCCTCATTTTCCTTGAATGACGAATAGGGACATCAGACATTAACTCTACACCACCTGCCACAACCACATCACACTGCCCAGAAGCGATCAAGCCAACACCTACAGGGTACAGGTGACATGTATATGAACATCTTTTGCAGAAATTAACAGATCACTGATAATTTAAGCTTCTTCATTAAAAAACTGTAGGACAGCATTATATAACATCTATAATTAAGCTTTTCATCTTTTAAAAAATTTTTTTTAAAGATTTGTATTTATTTATTCATGAAAGACACAGGGAGAGAGAGAGAGGCAGAGACACAGGCAGAGAGAGAAGCAGGTTCTATGTAGGGAGCCCAATGCAGGACTTGATCCCGGGACTCCAGGATCATGCCCTGGGCCAAAGGCAGGCGCTAAACCACTGAGCCGCCCAGTCTTCCCCCTCCCCCCTTTTAAAAAATATTTTATTTCTTTATCTGAGAGTGTGCACATGCATGCAAGCAGGATAAGGAGCAGAGAGGGTGTGAGAGAGAGAATCTCCAGCAGACTCCCCACTGAGCACAGAGCCCAATGTGGGGCTTTATCTCACAACCTGAAGATCATGATCGGAACTGAAACCAAGAGTCAGAAGTTTAACCGACGGAGCCACCCAGGTGCCCTGTTTTTCATCTTTTCAAAGGGATTAAGATAACTTTTTTGAATGACTAAACTATATTCAATGCACTAAAGGAAAGACCTGTAGACACCAGCTTCTGGAAATATCCATTGGATCAACTCTCAAACAAATCATATTCTATACCAGAACATTATGAAGATTTTATAAACTCCTAGGTTTAGTTTTCTTTTTTCTTTCTTTCTTTTTTTTTTTTTTTTTGCCTACAATGGGAATTTCTACTACAAATTTGAGAAAGTCTGGCTTTTGAAGATGTAAGGCAGACCCCCTTCGTGTTTATGGCCACTGGCAAGTATTCTGTTGCTCTATCTGGAAGTTGTCACATGCATCATAGAATGGTGAATACCCCTAATCACGGCCTCTGGCATCATTCTCTGCCACTCATGAGGTAGGCTGCCTGAGCTGGCCTTCGTATTATTAAGAGAGCACACAGTTATGACATCTTTCAGGTTTCCTATCTTTTCACAATAAGGACTGATGCTACAAAATGTCCCATAATATTGCTAAGGTCTTTTAGGAGAATTTGTAACTAATCATAAAAATGCCAGGTGGGGGTAGAAAGGAAAAAGCTATACCTTGTAGCAGTGATTTATTGCTAGGGCCACAATCTTCACAGGGGAGTATCACGTTAGAATTTCCTAACTTTAAAATCTAGCAGATTATAAATTATTCATGCCTCAAACCCAGAAACACCTTCCTAGAGACAATACTTTTCTAGCTGGTAATCCCTGTAGTGGCCAGCCACATTACTGATGGAGAAACTACATGAATGGCTATGTCCCGCAGGTACAGAGAGAAAGAAAAAGGTTGAAAAATACTGTCAAAATAAAAAATGTTAAATGTGACCTTATTTTTAAAAAACGAGTCAAATTTAGAGATCTTTGCTAATCCTTTGCTTCTGTAAAGAGTACTTTTTTATGGGGTGTCTGGTGGTATACTTAGGTGTCCAACTCTTGGGTTCCAGCTCAGGTTGTGATCTCAGGGTCATGGGATCATCCCGTGTCAGATTCTGCACTCAGCATGGGACCTGCTTGAGACTCTCTCCCTATCCCCCTGCCCCTAACCCTGAGTTAGGCTGTCTCTCTCTAAAATAAATAAATAAATCTTCTTTAAAAGTACTGTATGATCATGTAAACAACCAAGTACCTTCCATTTTCAAGTAAACATACCTGTGGTCATGGCTTGGTTGGCAGAGATGCAGGCCATGGTGACAGTGTGAGCAGGAGTCTTATCAGAGAAGCCAGCTCCAAGGGCAGCCTTCAGGAAATACATGAATGAAATGGTCATTTCTAAAGGAAGTACTACCTGTAAATGATGCTTTGAGCACCAGTTCTCTTTGTGGTAAATCAGAAAACGGTTTGAAGTTAATATTCTATAGAGTAATATACAGAATAAAATTAAACCCATCACAGAAATGGCTTACTCATTTTTCATGTACCATTAATTAACAAACACTGCAAAATTCTTGACAGCCGGTGTCTAGTGTGGTAAACAGGCTACAACACCTTTCTATGAAAGTCACCTAACTTCTTAGTCAAGCATTGCTCCAAGGCTTCAAGGATATCAATATATAATTTGATTTTAATTTAAATTTTCAAATACAGTAATAAACTGTTAAATACACTTGATGTAATGATGAAACATATCATGGAGTAGGATCCCTCACAATCTCTGCTCCTATATCTGCTCCTATAGTCGTAAGAAAGGCTTGGTGGCAAAGCACAAGTCATCAAACCAGAAAGTGATTTTTTTTTTTTTAAGATTTTATTTATTTGACAAACAGCGAGTAAGCACAAGCAGGGAGAGCAGCAGAGGGAAGAGGAGAAGCAGGCTCCCTGCAGAGCAGAGAGCCCAATGTGGGACTCGATCCCAGGACCCTAGGATCATGACCTGAGCTGAAGGCAAATGCTTAACTGACTGAGCTACCCAGGAGACCCTAGAAAGCGATTTCTAAAGAACTACTCATAAGCAAAATTCCCACTCAGGTCTCTGCCCACTCTCTGCTCATTCCTCTCACTGCCAGTTGGTCTTAGTGACCATCCCATATTTCACACAGCACACTGTAGATCCAATGCAAAGTCAAACTGGAAAGCTTGCCAATACACAGGAGTTCAAGTTGATGAAAGAAACTTTGCAAAACCGCATGAGCCCCAAGTGAGCCTCTGACAAATAAGAGTGAGACCCGCTAAATAACTAGAAAAAGAGAAAACTGTCCAGGATGATGACACAACAGGTGTTTCAAAAGAGAACAACTTGAGGGGTATTGACAAGAACTGAGGCACTCCATTCATCTTGCAAAATGGCCTCTATTATGATGGCACAGTAAGTGTCAAACATGAAATGAAGACATCTATTATTTCATTGTACTATTAATTGGGGCAAATTATGCTGCTAAAAAAAAATCAAACAATGCCTGATTCCATTTTCGCATATATAAAAAATGCACAGATACAATATTTTTATAATATTAATGTTATACTTAAAAAAAAAATACTCTCACTGTCCCCACCCCAACCACTACCTCCACTATCTACCACAAGATTTGGGTTCCCTTTAAAGGAATTCTTTTTTAGTGGCCTTTTTCTGAAACTAACTGTCCTCAGAATCCAAGATTTCTGGTAATTTGGTAAACATGTTTCCAAAGTCTAGATTAAGGAGGCTCCGTGTTTCTTTCTTTTTAAGATGTATTTACTTGAGAGTGAGATAGAGTGGGCACAAGCCAGGGGAGAGGCAGGAGGAGGGAGAAGAACCAGACTCCACGCTGAATAGGGAGCCTGACAGGGCTCAATCCCAGGACCCTGGGATGATGACCTGAGCCAAAGACAGATGCTTAACTGACCGAGCCACCCAGGCACCCGAAAGTCCATGTTTCTTCACTGACTTTTACTATTATACTTACACTCCCTATATTCCATCATCTATAGAAATAGAAGTGTGTCACAGTAGTATACATGCAACATAACCTTATTCTTATCTTTCCTGGTAGTCTCAATACGAAGTACCCAACCTGCTTTGCTGAACACTATACCCTGGCAATGGCACATCAGCCTCTCTATGTAGACCTAATTCAAAAGGAGCAAAACAGCAAATCTCCAAGGGGTGGGGGAGGAGAACACACCAGTGGGGCAAGGGTAAAGGGCGCTCAGGTCGCACGGCCTAATCCTCACAAGGTCCTTTGTAGCATGTGTTACACCCTTGGCCCCAGCTGGCTCTTAGAACTGAAAGAGCTTTAAATAGAAGTGGTTTCTGGTGAATCCTGTCCACATGCTTCTATTTAAAGCTTGAACAGCTCTCAAGGTAAGCCTAGGCTCTAGATAAGCATACTAAGGGAAAAGGGGAAAGATGCCTTTTAGTTAAGTAGAGCAAAGAAATAAGCAGAGGCCTTTCAGTAAAGTCAGACTCATGGGAACTCAGCATCAGAGCCTTTAGGATTTCCTATGAACATTATTTTTTTTCCTATGAACATTATTAATACAGATAACAGGTTCTTAAAAAGTTTTCTAGCTGGAAGTCACATAACTTTTAGGTTACAATACAACTATAGAGATCCTTGTAACATAGCCCCCAACACTGCCTTTCCTTGAAGCCACTACAAAAATCACCAGGACCACAATGCAACTGGTATTAGTATAGGGCAGGGAGAGGGAAGTTACTGCTGGTCAATTAATAGCTGAGATTTGCCATACAGATATAAAATCTTCAGACAAAATTTAGGGAGAAACATGATGGCTTTACAGATTAGGATAGAAAAGAAGCCCGGAGAAAACTGAAACAGTATTTACTTTTCAAGGACTCTTGTAAGTTATTTTGTTTCTTTCAGAATATAGAAGTTGAAAATATATTATGAATAGCTTGATGCAATCATAAAATTGTCATATTCAACACAGAAATGTGAAAGCCTAAGGAAAAACAAAACAAAAAAAATCAGAATGGGGAAAAAAAAACCCAAAAATCCTTTGTGTTCTTAATTCTTCCTGGCCTCTCTAACATTATACAGTTGATTCTGTAGGCTTACGGAATGTCAGACCTTCAGCAATGTTAACATTTACTGGCAGGTAAAACTGTGGGGCAGAACCAATACTTTGTGTGCTCATTTTCCCTCCTGACAGTGATGGACATCATTGCCCCTACAGCCATACTGAACATGGTGATATGGCAGGCACAAAACTGCAAACAAACAGAATGCTTAGTGCACTGTGATGTGCTTGGGAGTCAACTTTATCCAAACAATCACAGAAATTGAAACACAACCCAGAAAATGTGTTTGGACTGTTCACTATGAAATCCCTGTAGAGTATGTCACTGAAGTTTCAAGGTCTGTTATTATCTCAGTTGCCACCAATAAACACTGCCTGGAGCTATGCCAACTAGGGTAAAAGTAAACTCCTGTGAAACTGTTACCACACCCTATGTGTCATCTAGTTAATGGAAATAAATGAATAAGAAAGGCTGCTTCCAACAAAAACAATGTTATGAAATAAGTTCTTTGCATGATGTTGAAATTTTAAGTTAATTAGTAGCCACAATAAAATTACCAAGTCATTTTTTTTCCTTTTCAACATTTATTTTATTTAAATTATTCTACATACTGGTGTCAGAGGTAGAGTTCAGTGATTCATCAGTTGTACATAACACCCAGTGCTCATTATATCACATGCCCTCCTTAATGTCCATCACCCTGTTACCCCAATCTCCCACCCTCTGCCCTCCAGTGACCCTCAGTTTGCTTCCTATGATTAAGAGTCTTTTATATTTGTCTCCCTCTCTGTTTTCATCCTTTTTAACTCTTCCCCTATGATCCTATTTTATTTCTTTTTTTTCCTATTTTGTTTCTTAAAGTTTATATTTGTGAGATCATATTGTCTTTCTCTGATTTACTTAATTCACTTAGCATAATATCCTCTACTTCCATCCACATCATTGCAAATAAAGATTTCCTTTTTTTTTTTATGGCTAGTCTGTGTGTGTGTGTGTGTGTACGTATGTACATACCACATCATTTTTATCCATTCATCTGTTGATGGATATCTTGGCTCTTTCCATAGTTTGGCTATTGTGGACACTGCTGCTATAAACACTGGGGTGTAGGCACTCCTTCAGATCACTTAGATATTTTTGGAGTTAATACCCAGTAGTGCAATTGGTGGCTCATAGGGTAACTATTTTCAACTTTTGGAGGAACCTCCATACTGTTTTCCAGAGTGGCTATACCAGTTTGCATTCTCAGCAACTGTGTAAAAGAGCTCCCCTTTTTCTACATCCTCACCAACATCTGTCATTTCCTGACTTCATTTTAGCCATTCTGACTGGTATGAGGTGGTATCTCGTGGTTTTGATTTGGATTTCCCTGATGTTGAGTGATGTTGAGCATTTTTTCCTGTGTCTGTTGGCCATTTGTTATGTTTTCTTTGGAGAAATGTCTGTTCATGTCTTCTGCCCATTTCCTGATTAGATTATTTGTTCTTCGGATGTTGAATTTAATAAGTTCTTTAAAGATATTTGATACTAGCCCTTTATATGATGTGCCATTTGCAAATATCTTCTCTCATTCTGTAGGCTGTTTTATTTTGTCAACTGTTTGCTGTGCAAAAGATTTTTATCTTTTTTTTTTTAAGATTGTGTTTATTTATTCATAGAGATGCAGAGAGAGAGAGAGAGAGAGAGAGAGGCAGAGACACAGGCAGAGGGAGAAGCAGGCTCCATGCAGAGAGCCTGACGTGGGACTCGATTCAGGGTCTCCAGGATCACGCCCTGGGCTGCAGGTGGCGCTAAACTGCTGCGCCACTGGGGCTGCCCAAAAGATTTTTATCTTGATGAAGTCCCCATAGTTCATTTTTGCCTGTTTCCCTTGTCCTTGGAGACATGTCTAGCAAGAAGTTGCTGCAGCTGAGGTCAAAGAGGTTACTGCCTATGTTCTCCAAAATAAAGGACAGGAACCATACGATCTCAATGGATGCAGAAAAAGTGTTTGGCAAAGTACAGCATCCTCTGGATTTTGATGGATTCCTGTCGCATATTTAGGTCTTCTCTCATCTATTTTGAGTCTATTTTTGTATATGGTGTGAGGAAATGATCCAGTTTCATTCTTCTGCATGTGGCTTTCCAATTTTCCCAACATCATTTGTTGGAGAGACTTTTTTCCATTGGATATTCTTTCCTGCTTTGTCAAAGATTAGTTGACCAGAGCTGAGGGTCCATTTCTAGATTCTATTCTGTTCCATTGATCTAAGGTCTGTTTTTGCACTGGTACAATACTGTCTTGATGACTACAGCTTTGTAATACAACATGAAGTCCAGAATTGTGATGCCATCAGTTTTGGTTTTCTTTTTCAACATTCCTTTGGCTGTTCTGGTTCCATACAAATTTTAGGATTATTTGTTCTAACTCTGTGAAGTTGATGGTTATTTTGATAGAAATTGCACTGAACATATAGATTGCTCTAGGTAGCATAGACATTTTAACAATATTTGTTTTTCCAATCTGTGAGCATGGAATGTTTTTCTATTTCTTTGTGTCTTGTTTACTTTCTTTCATGAGTATTCTAGTTTTTTGAGTACTCTAGTTTTCTGAGTACAGATCTTTTTTAAGATTTATTTATTTATTTATTTATTTATTTATTTATTTATTAATTAATTATAGACCCGGGGGGGGGGGGCAGACACAGGCATCGGGAGCCCACTGCAGGACTCGATCCCAGGACTCCAGGATCGCCCCCTGGGCCAAAGGCAGGCGCCAAA
Source organism: Canis lupus baileyi (assembly GCF_048164855.1). NCBI lineage: Eukaryota > Metazoa > Chordata > Mammalia > Carnivora > Canidae > Canis > Canis lupus. The sequence goes on from NC_132849.1 coordinate 44,812,192, forward strand.
CCACTGAGCCACCCAGGGATCCCCTGAGTACAGATGTTTTGACTCTTTCATTAGGTTTATTCCTAGGTAGCTTATGGTTGTGGGTGCAATTGTAAACAGGATTGACTCCTTAATTTCTCCTTCCGTCTCATTGTTAGTGTATAGAAATGTAACTGATTTCTGTGCAATGATTTCATATCCTGCCACTTTGCTGAATTCCTATATGAGTTCTAGCAATTTTGGGGTCTGAGTCTTTTGGGTTTTCCAAATAGAGTATCGTGTCATCTGCAAAGAATGAGAATTTGACTTCTTTGCTGATTCAGATGCCCTTTATTTTTTTGTTGTCTGATTGGTGAGGCTAGGATTTCTAGCACTATGCTGAACAGCAGTGGTGATAGTGGACATCCCTGCTGTGTTCCTGACCTTAGCGGAAAAGCTCTGTTTTTCCCCGCTGGGAATGATATTCACTGTGGGCTTTTCATATATGGCTTTTATGATATTGAGGTATATTCCCTCTATCCCCACATTGTGAAGAATTTTTTTTTTTCACTGTGAAGAATTTTAATCAAAAAAGGATGCTGTTCTTTGTCAAATGCTTTTTCTGCATCTACTGAGAGGATATGGTTCTTGGCGGTTCTTTTATTAATGTAGTGTATCACACATTGATTTGCAGATGTTGAACCACCCTTGCAGCCAAGGAAGAAGTCCTACTTGGCCATGGTAAAAAATCCTTTCAATGTACTGTTGGATCCTACTGACTAGTATTTTGGTGAGATTTTGGCATCCATGTTCATGGATATTGGTCTGTAATTCTCCCTTTTACTGGGGTCTTTGGTTTTGGGATCAAGGCAATGCTGGCCTCATAGAAAAAGTTTGGAAGTTTTCCTTTTATTCCTATTTTTTGAAATGGCTTCAAAAGAAAAGATATTACTTTTTCTTTAACTGTTTGGTAGAATTACCTTGGCAAGCCATCTGACCCTGGACTCTGTTAGGAGGTTTTTGATTACTGCTTTAATTTCCTTGCTAGTTATGGGTCTGTTCAGGTTTCCTATTTCTGTTTTGGTAGTTTATACATCTCTAGGAATGCATCCATTTCTTCCAAATTACCTAATTTGTTGGCATATAGTTGCTCATAATATGTTCTTATAATTGTATTTCTTCAGTGTTGGCTCTGACCTCTCCTTCTTCATCCATGATTTTATTTATTTGGGTACTTTCTCTTTTCTTTTTGATAAGTCTGACCAGGGGCTTATCAATCTTACTCTTCGAAAGAACTGGCTCTTAGTTTTGTTGATCTTTTCTACTGTTCTTTTTGTTTCTATTTCACTGGTTTCTATTCTTTAATTCTCCTCTTCTTTTAGGTTTAGGCTTTATTTGCTGTTCTTTCTCCAGCTCCTTTAGATGTAAGGTTAGGCTGTGTATTTGAGACCTTTCTTTTTTTCTGAGAAAGGCTTGTATTGCTATATACTTACCTCTTAGGACCACCTTTGCTGCATCCCAAAAGTTTTGAACAGTTGTGCTTTCATTTTCATTTGTTTCCATGAGTTTTTTTAATTCTTCTTTAATTTCTTCATTGACCCATTCATTTTTTAGTAGGATGCTCTTCAGCCTCCATGTACTTGAGTTCTTTCCAAATTTCCTCTTGTGACTCAGTTCCAGTTTCAGAACATTGTGGTCTGAAAATATGTAGGGAATGATCCCAATTTGTTGGTACCAGTTGAGACCTGATTTGTGACCCAGTATGTGATCTATTCTGGAGTATGTTTCATGTGCACTCGAGAAGAATGTGTATTCTGTTGCTTTAGGATAGAATGTTCTGTGAAGTCTATTTGGTCCAATGTGTCATTCAAAGCCCTTGTTTCCTTGTCAATCTTCAGCTTGGATGATCTTTTGACTGCAGTGAGTAGGGTGTAAAAGTCTCCTACTACTATTGTATTATTACTGATATTTTTTTAAATTTTGTTATTAATTGGCTTATATAACTGGCTGTACCATGTTAGGGACATAAATATTTACAATTCTTTATCTTCTTGTTGGATAGATCCTTTAATTATGACATAGTATCCTTCCTCACCTCTTATTACAGTCTTTGGTTTATTTATTTTTATTTTTTTTTTAAAGATTTTATTTATTTATTCATGAGAGACAGAGAGAGAGAGAGAGAGAGAGAGAGAGAGAGGCAGAGACACAGGCAGAGGGAGAAGCAGGCTCCCTGCAAGGAGCCCGATGTGGGACTCGATCCTGGGTCTCCAGGATCACACCCTGGGCTGCAGGCGGCGCCAAACCGCTGGGCCAACCGGGGCTGCCCACAGTCTTTGGTTTAAAATCTAATTTGTCTGATACAAGGATCATCACCCCAGCTTTTTTTGATGTCCATTAGAATGATAAACGGTTTTCCATCCCCTCACCTTAAATCTGGAGGTGTCTTTGGGTCTAAAATGAGTCTCCTGCAGACAGCATATCGATGGGTCTTACTTTTTTTATCCAATCTGATACTGTGTCTTTTGACTGAAGCATTTAGCCCATTTACATTCACAGTAATTATTGAAAATATGAATTTAGTGCCACTGTATTACATGTAAAGTCATTATTTCTGTGTATTGTCTCTGTTCCTTTCTGGTTTATGTTACTTTTGGGCTCTCTCTTCACTTAAAGGATCCCTTTTAATATTTCTTGTAGGGCTGGTTTGATGACAACAAATTCTTTTTAGTTTCTGTTTGTTCTAGAAGCTTTTTATCTCTGCACTAAAAGTCACTTTAGCCATACTTTGCCATAAGTTCTATTATTCTAAGAAACAAATGAACATATATCCCAAAGCCGCTCAAATAATCGACTTGATTTATGGTATAGAATAAATATACACTAGGATAGCATGTCATTCGATTTATAATACTCTTAAATATTAAATAACATTCATTATTCAAATTATAAAGTCACATTTGAAGTCAAATATAGCTTTAATAAATTTTAATAACTTTTAAAGAATAATTCTGTTAATTGAAATTTAAGTTGATTCTCCTATTAATCTCTTTGAACACTATAAAGTTTGTTTTACTCACCTCTCTAGCCACATTGCTAGTTTTCACTTCCTGTATAACTGTGCCAAAGATGATATAATCAACAACATCCTTTGGGACATTGGTCCGGTGCAACAAACCCCTGAGAGTTGAAGTCCAAAGCAAAAAAAAAAAAAAAAAAAAAAACATTTCATACATCAGGATAGTGCCATAGATCATCAGATAAAACACTGTACTTCTTTTAAAAGGTTAGCTTTGAATTTAAAAGAGACTGTATCTTGTTTTTTTTTAAGATATTATTTATTTATTCATGAGAGAGAGAGAGAGAGAGAGGCAGAGACATAGGCAGAGGGAGAAGCAGACTCCATGCAGGGAGCTCAATGTGGAACTCAATCCCCGGACTCCAGGATCACACCCTGGGCCAAAGGCAGGCGCTAAACCACTGAGCCACCCAGGCGTCCCAAAAAGAGACTATATCTTTTCCTTAATTCAACAAGCATGTGACACCTTATCAAAGAAGAAATGAATGAATAATTTATAAAGTCAACATTTAGGGGCACCTGTGTGGCTCGGTCAGTTTCATGTCTGACTCTTAATTCCAGTTCAGGTCATGACCTCTGGGTTGTGAAATCAAGCCCTATAACGGGCTCCGCACTCACCGTGAAGTCTGCTTGTGATTCTTTCTCTCCTTCTGCCTCTACCCCTAGTCAAGCACATGTATGCTCTCTCTCTCAAAATAAAATCTTTTTAAAAATAAATAACATTTGATGTTCAATTGGTAATGAAAAGTTAAATAAGAAGAATCAAAAATAATTTGGACAAAGATAAAACATACATAAACACAGTAATGTTAGTAAGAATCTAAGTTTTAGGGACGCCTGGGTGGCTCAGCGGTTGAGCGTCTGCATTAGGCTCAGGGTGTGATCCCAGCATCAGGGATCGAGTCCCGCATCGGGCTCCCAGCATGGAGCCTGCTTCTCCCTCTGCCTATGTCTCTGCCTCTCTCATGAGTAAATAAATAAAATCTTAGGGAAAAAAAAAAAAAAAAGAACCTATTCAGTCAAAAGAGGAAAAAAGAGATATAAAATCAAAGAGTGGAGGTAATATCCCAGGTATATTAAATTTAAATTTGGAATATCAATATAAACATATGATTTAAGCTATACACACACACACACACACACACACACACACACACACACACCTGTCTAGCTCTGGCCACGGATAGAGACTAAAAGCAGTAACATTCCAGTCTCCAGTAGGAAAGAAATGAGCCCATCTTGAACTCAGACTTGGTTTCTTTCTTTCTTAAGATTTTGTTTATTTGAGGATGCCTGGGTGGCTCAGCAGTTCAGTGTCTGCCTTCGGCCTAGGGCATGATCTTGGGAGTCCTGGGATCAAGTCCCACATCGGGCTCCCTGCATGGAGCCTGCTTCTCTCTCTGCCTGGGTCTCTGCCTCTCTGTGTGTCTTCATGAATAAAAAAATGAATAAAATCTTAAAAAAAAAAAAAAGATTTTATTTATTTGACAGAGAAACCACAAGTAGGCAGAGCAGCAGGCAGAGGGAGAGGGATAAACAGGTTCCCCACTGAGCAGAGAGCCCGAAACAGGACTCAGTCCCAGGACCCTGGGATCATGACCTGAGCCGAAGGCAGATGCTTAACTGAATAAGCCACCCAGGTGCTCCTCAGACTTGGTTTCTAAATGCCATTGCCCATTAAAGGATTCATTCATTCATTCATTAAGATTTTATTTTTAAGTAATCTCTCCACCCAACATGGGTCTTGAACTAACAACCCCAAGATCAGGAGTTCCATCCTCTACCAACTAAGCCAGCCAGGCATCCCAAAAATCAATTTTTTAAAAAAATGACTGAAGCCAGGTCTAAGACAAGGCAAGTACAAAGTGAACCTCACTGTTATTTTTTGTCCCAAAAATAAGACAGCATTCAAAGACTAATAGAATAGATATCAAAACCAGAAACATACATTTGTCAGAACTCATCAAACTACACACTTAAATCTGTGCATTTTATTATATGCAAATTATACCTCAGGAAATATTATACTAAAAAAAGTGACATAAGAAACAACTCGGGAGTGCCTAGTTGGCTCAGTTGGTAGAGAATGTGACTCTTGATCTCTGGGTTCAGATTTTAAACTCCACACTGAGTGTTAGAATTTATTTAAAAAAAAGAAACAACTCGAAGGAGTACCCACAGATAAAAGGTGTGACCTTCAAAAAGAACAACGATTAAGCTTAGCTGTATGTAACACAATAAATAAAATGGGGCACTTAGCTGGCTCAGTTGGTGGAGCATGCAACTCTTGATCTTGGGGCTATGAGCCCCATATTGGGTGTAGAGATTACAAAAATAAAATCTTAAAAAAAAAACCACAACAAAAATTCGTAAGTCCTCATCACTTAAAAAAATAAATAAATAAAAAGAAAGAAAGAAATTTCATTGCTCCTTCTAGAAAAATACCAGCCAATAAATGTCAGGAGTAACATAATTAGGAAAAAATCACAAATTTTTAACCTCTAATGTAATAAATGGCCCAGGCAAAAATATCAATGAATGCAAAAGCCACTTAGTGAAAGATTGCTGGGGAACAGGAGATTCACATGGTGCTACTGTATCACTTTACAGATTACTTACTATTGCAAAAGAAAAAAAAAAAAGTACTTTTATAATCAAAAGAACTGGCAATCTGACCACCATGACTGAGTGGTTAGATTTAGCATCATCACACATCCTGTGCCTAATGACATGACAAAATACCATGTGCTTTAAAGCATTCTTACCAAAAAAATGTTTAACCTAAATCTAATCAAGCTTCTAGAACTAATTTCTAGTTTACAGGAAATTCAAAAGTTAAAATATCACCAAGAAGAAACATCCAGAACATGGGACTTCCTATGGGACAGGTGGCCTAGTTTTCAAAAAGTCATTGTCAGGTGGGGGCAGGGAAGACGGGGGTGGGGGAAGAAAACATTCTAAATTCAAGAGACTAGAGAGACATATCCAGTTGTAATGTGAACTTCAACTAGGTCCTGATTTGGGGGGGGAAAACTACTGAAAGACATTGTTGGAGACAAATATGGGGGATCTGACTATGAACTGAACATTAGAAGTAACGGGATCATCATTATTATCTTAGCCACTGTAATGACATCCTGGATAGTAGAGAAGATCCTTATTCTTAGGAAATAAACACTGAAATATTTCAGGCTGAAGTTTCAAGAGGTCTGTAACTTACTGGCAAATGCTTCAAACCAATAGATACAACCAATATGGCAAAACGGTTAACAACGATTAAACCTAAATGGAAGGTACTTAAGTGTTCACTGTATTATTCTTTCAATTTTATTTTACATTTGACAGTTTTTAAAACAAAAAGTTGTGGAAAAACTTGCAAAGCATCAGTCTGGGATCATAATCAGAAAGGGTGCCAGCATCAGAAACAGGAAAACAAGCTGGCTTTAGGGAAAAGATAATTTTTAATTTTTTAATTTTTATTTATTTTTTTGAGTAGGCTCCACACTCAATATGGGGCTTGAACTCACAACCGTGAGATCAAAAGTTACATGCTCTATTAACTGAGCCAGCCAGGAGCCCTGATAATTTTTATTTTTGATATGCTGTACTTGAAGTGTCTAAGAAAAGAGGTCAAATTCAGAGATTTGGGAATCTTTCAAATTAAAAAAAAATAATAAAGTAGATGAAATTTTTAAGGAAAAGCATACATCCGTATGCAATGCTATAAGAATTAAAATTTGCCAAATACTTTTAAGAAAGAAAAAGAGAAAGAGACTCAGTTTTTTAAAAAGTAGAGAAGGATCATTCAGAAGAGGGAAGGAAAATCACAAAGGCATAGTATTAAGAAATCAAAGGATCACAGGGTCAAGTACAGCTCACAGGTCAATGCTAGAGAATACAAAGAGACCAGGCCTGGGAAAAGACTCATGCATTTAGGGAACACAAAGCACCATGAAGAGAAGCTTCCAAAGTACAGTTACTGAAGAGCAGTAGGAATGGAGAAAATTATTATGAGACTAAGGAGATGGACAATAAGAAAAGATAAGTAATTGCTGCTTTCATTCACTCTCAAAGTCTCATAGGAAGAGAAGAAAAAGAACCAGATGGGCAGAAAGGTCAACTGAAAGGTTTTTTCAAACTAGAAAAGACCTGCGATTGGTTGAAGAGACAGAGGCAAGGCATCAATGAAAAATGAATGAGATAATGCTTTACATGCTATTCCTACCACAGAAACAGCCACGTATTGTATGACTCTCATCAAATTACTCATCCATCTCAATCTCATGTAAAACCCACATATAATTTTACATTCTAACTTGCTTTACATATGAATCGTCAGATCTCATTTTAAGCTTCTTTCTACATAAATATTAGTTGTCTAAAATAATCATCAAATATATATATACACATATATATATATTATATACCGTGATGAGTTATAACTGGCTAGCTAGCAATAGCACTCCTTAAAGAATACTGTCACGCCAAGATATTGTCAAGGCCACAAAATAAACATTTCTGATACCTATCAGCTACCTGAATTTGTACTGCACATATGGCAAAAATGAAGTATAAATAAATCTTGAAGAGGCCAGTATTTGTTTCTCACCACATAAAAGTAAATATATCCTAGATATGGAAATTCGATTAAACATGTTGTTTCACATGTAAAAACTAGAGAAAGTGCTTTTAATGAAATAAGAACTAAAATAAAACTGCATTTACTTACGAAAGTGCTGCTCTAGCCAAATCATGTGGCATCAGGTCCTTATATCTGGGGAAAGAAAATAAACAACTGAAAACAAGCCTAGAGAACTTTAATAATAAGTGTTTTGTTCTTTTTAAATTTTTTTTTAACTTTTATTTATTTATGATAGTCACACACACAGAGAGAGAGAGGCAGAGACACAGGCAGAGGGAGAAGCAGGCTCCATGCACCGGGAGCCCGACGTGGGATTCGATCCAGGGTCTCCCGGATCGCGCCCTGGGCCAAAGGCAGGCGCCAAACCGCTGCACCACCCAGGGATCCCCTGTTTTTGTTCTATTTGAAATACCTAGAGATAATATCTAACACATGCTGCTGCAAATGCACTTCACTTTGCTATCTGAGGCAGTCCATCATTTCAAATGAAGCAACAGCATGACTACTATTTGTCATCCTTAACAATCTGGCAAGCCTTAACTTCTACTGAGCTGGCTACGAATCTAACAAAGACGTGTGGCCCAGTATCTTATATGACAGTAATTCATGTCAGTACTCAACATGGCATACGTTACATGCTCTTTAAAACTAAACTCTACCTTTTAAGCTCTTTTTACTTATCTTTCAAAATATATTACTTATTTTGTAATGCCCAAAGGAACATGAAGGACATATCAGGACTTTTTAAGAAACTTTTTGAAGTAATTTGAGATTTCCGACAGAACTGAATAGATAGGACAGAGCTCCTGAATACCCTCCACCTGGCTTCCCTTTATGCTCATATCTTATGGAACCAACTAGTCAACACTAAGAAATTAACACTTGGCACAAGACTATTCACTAAACTGCTAACTTTATCTGGATCTCATCAGTTTTTCTACTAATGCCCTCTCACAGGTCTGTTCCAAGACCAAATCCACGCATTTAGTTGTCATGACTCCTTTGTTTCCTCCAATCTGCGACAGTTTTCAGCCCTTCTTTGTCTTTTGTGTCCTTGACACTTGGAAGACTAGGGTCATAGGTTTGGGGGAAGAATACAACGGAGGTAAAGTGACCTTCTCATTGCTTCGTATTAGAATGTACACAACAGCAATATGACTTATTACTAGGGCTGTTATATTGATTGCTTGGTTAAAGCAGTGTCTGCCAGTTTTCTCCACTATTTTTCCCTTTCTGTACTCAATTTAAGTATGGAAGTGAGTCACTAGTCCTGCCATCACTCAAAGGGAGGTGGATTAAGCTCCACTTCCTAGTGGAAGGAATAACAACGATTTGTGGACATATGGTAAAAACATCACAGTAGTTAAATATTTTGGGGGGAGAGAGTTTGAAGCTATGCAGATATCTTATTTCTCAACATTTCTCACTAATTTTAGCATTCATTCGTAGCAACTGCTTGCCCCAATTACTACTGTGGTGTTCTAATGCTGATTTTCCTCATTGCTTCTACATGTATTAGCTGAAATCCTTTAGTAAAGATGATGTGTCCCTTCTCTCATTTATGTATTTATTCAATCATTTATTTATATCAGATTGAACTCATACAAATATTTATTCTTTGGGTTATGATGTAACACTCTATTTTATTGGAAGCTACTTCAGGTTGGCCCCATGTCCTTTTACCATGCCCATTTTTTTTAAGCACTTCTTCACTTCCAGGCACTACAACACGCTCCAGCCTCACCTTGTATTTTCTCCAGCTCAGTCTAGGTTCTAGGAAACCCTAGTTCCTAATATTGAAGAAAGTATTTAGAAACCAAGACCTAGGACACCTCGGTGGCTCAGTTGGTTAGGCATCTGCCCTCAGCTCAGGTCATGACCCCAGTATTCTGGGATTGAGTTCCACATGGGGCTCCCTGCTCAGCAGGGAGTATTTTTCCCTCTTCCTCTGTTCCTTCCCCCTACTCCTATGGTCTCTCTCAAAACAAATAAATAAAATCTTAAAACAAAACAAAACCCAAGATCTGGATGTAAACTCTTTAGTTTATTTAAATGTTAAAAATAGGGATCCCTGGGTGGCTCAGTGGTTTGGCGCCTGCCTTTGGCCCAGGGCGCGATCCTGGAGACCCAGGATCGAATCCCACGTCAGGCTTCCGGTGCATGGAGCCTGCTTCTCCCTCTGCCTGTGTCTCTGCCTCTCTCTCTCTCTCTCTGTGACTATCATAAATAAATAAAAATTTAAAAAAATTATTAATTATAAAAAAAATGTTAAAAATAAATTCCCTTTAAGTCAAAGAGTTAACCATTGGATTGAACAAGAAAGTTCTTTCTTCAAGTTCTGAAAATCAAAACCTAAAAATCCAAAAATGTTTTTATTTTCACTCTGAATCACAGAAAAATGATCATTTTCCAAATCTTTTATAAGGTAAAATCAGTATCCTCAAATTTAGGAAAGAATATTCTGGAGAAACATTGTACGTCAATTTTAAAATGTCCAAACAATAAATTATTTATCACTTTATAATCTTAATTCTCGGGACACCTGGGTGACTCAGCAGTTGAGCGTCTGCCTTCAGCTCAGGGGGTGATCCCGGGATCTGGGGATAGAGTCCCGCAATGGGCTCCCTGCGAGTAGCCTGCTTCTCTCTCTGCCTATGTCTCTGTCTCTGCCTCTCTTGAATAAATAAATAAAATCTTAAAAAAAAAAATCTTAATTTTCATGTTCCTACACCCCCTTTACCAAGATGACTAAAAGACTTCGAAATTCCACTGCTGGCATCTATTCCTAGGAGTGCTTCCCAAATGCCCTTCCCCTCTGAGAACCTGGTCTTTCAAACAGCACTCGAGTTAAATGCAACCTTCCTGAAAATTAAGCAGGAAAAGATCTTTTTCCACTAGAAAATCATCAATTATAGAGTAGCTATTTGTCATCTCAATCATAATATCACTTACGTGACTCAATTATTTGTCCTCTTCATAGATTCTTCCCTCTATATTATTTTTTGTCACCTTTGTTCTTTATATAAATATTACCTTAAATTTTTTCTTTCTTCCGTATTAACTTTAATTCCTTACATTCTTCGTCAGTTAAGATCCTGAATAGAGGGGCACCTGGGTGGCTCAGCGGTTGAGCATCTGCCTCTGGCTCAGGACATGATCCCAGGTTCGGGATCAAGTTCCACAATAGGCTCCCTATGAGGAGCCTGCTTTTCCCTCTATGTCTGTCTGTCTGTCTCTCTCTCTCTCTGTATCTCACGAATAAATAAAATCTTAAAAAAAAAAAAATCCTGAATAGAACTAAAAACTAAAGAACTAAAACACAACCATGAACAACAAAGGGACCAAACCTCACACCAATGTGCTGAATATCTCAAATCAAACTTCATGCAAACATTAATTACCAAAGAAACTGTTTAATTATAAGTAAATGAGGGGATCCCTGGGTGGTTTGGCGCCTGCCTTTGGCCCAGGGTACGATCCTGCAGTCCCGGGATCGAGTCCTGTGTTGGGCTCCCTGCATGGAGCCTGCTTCTCCCTCTGCCTGTGTCTCTGCCTCTCTCTCTATGTCTATCATGAATAAATAAATAAAACCTTAAAAAAATAATTATAATGATAAGTAAGTGAGATAGTTAAGTGTGTTCACATTTCTCAATAGCTGGTAAAACACTTGGAAACAAACATCCACGTAGTATAACAGCTCTTACAAAAAAAGAAGAAAGCCTAGAACTTTCTACTCTTGATGAAAATTTTCCTATCCTGTTGCTGCTGAGTACAAGGAGGATCCCCTGTCCTCACCTTCTTGCCATTAAAGCTTCAGATTTTTACTCTTACTGCTTTTATCAGTACACCAAAGATCATAGACAGAAAATGGGTTACTATACTAAAAGGGTGAATGAAGAAACTTTACCACCACTTAGAGTATTACTTCTGTAAGAAAATACTCTCTAGATTCTAAACCATGTTTAAAAGAGAAGGTTTACTGTTTGTGTGTGTACATGTATATGTACGTATGTATCGTCCACAAACAATGGCATTATATACTGCTCTGTACCTTGCTCTTTACACTTAACTTACTTTTAGGATCTTTCTATATTAGTACATAATGATAGGCCCTACTATTTTTAGCAGATGCCTAACATTCCCCAATGCATTTTTAAGTTAGCTCTTTCAAAATAGGGATATCAAAACAATCTACACAGACTAGAACTAATGTTTCATTTAGTTTGAAACAAGTTACCAAAGTCCATTATCAGCTTTTGGACAGACTGGGCCTCACTTGGGGAGAGAAAAGGAGAAGTAAAGTCTACAGAGATATTCTGGGAAATCTGGGAAATTCTGGGAAATTTTTGTACTCATCAAGGATCATTCTGGTTCCATTTAGTTGGGGCTGTGTTATGCTGGGATTTGGACCAGACTGTCAAATGCAATTCTGATCATTTCCAGGAAGCCAAAGCAGTGAATTAAAGGCCCTTATAAAAATACCTGTGGATCCATAGCCTCAGTATTCAAACTTGTGAAGAAGCACAGAAACAATGTACTTATCTCCACACAAGGAAAGTATACCCCAGTTGCAACCAAGGTATCTGGACCCACACTAGGTTTTCAAAATAGGGTTGGTTCAATTTAAAACTACACTAGGCCTGTTCATGATAAAGGATAAAAAACAAATTTTGCCATATTATTTTACTACTGGCTTGATTTATTCTGTATTAACGTCATAAAAATGCTATCCATACATTAGTCCACTAACAATACTATTACCTACTAGGTTACATTTACAATGACCAGTTTTGAAAATATCTTTTTTTTTTTTTTTTTGAAAATATCTTAAAAGAAGAAATAAATAAAAAGTATATGGGATGATGAATGTGTTAATCCAACTGTAGTAATTATTTCACAATGTATACATATATGTACAACTTCTATTTGCCAATCATACCTGAATAAAGCTAGGAAAAAGAAAAAGAAGAAAAGAATACAATCATTTCATACTTACGAAGTGCCTGACTGCAAAAACGGAATGCGAACACCATCCACTACCACAATATTCCTTATGTTGGGTTTGGCTAAGGTTTTCTTTGATTTGGTCTGTGCAGCTTTAAGATAAAGTTCAAAGAACTGTTAATTCAAATATATGAAGTCAGATGACTTTCTACATTTTACCCTATTCAACACCTAGTTGCATTTGCCATTTACCAAATCACTTCAATAAACAAAATGCTAAAAAATGGACTAAGCATTTACAAGTTTCCATATGATATTTAAGGTAAATACAGAGATTATACCTAATGATGAGGGTATTCATGCCATTAAGAAAATGGTTTCTTTTTCTCAAATGTTTTGACAATCTATCACACTGAAAACAACCAATGTGATACATGTCCCTAGCAGATGAAGTCCCAGGGTGCCTGACTGATCTCTGGTTGTAAATTCAAGGCCCACATTGGATATAGAGATTACTTAAAAAAATAAAAATCCTAAAAAAAATAAAGAAATCCCAATAACTGACATCTGCTCTTCACAAACCTTAGTACTCTTGCTTTTTTATGTAGAAACTAAGGCCATTTGGTGATTACTGCCATTCTGCGAAAACCTAGAATGCTTCCTGATTCTGTTTGACTTAATTTGTCTACTTTCTAACATCAAAAGAACAACCTTTGTGCCAGTATAGGACTGGCACAAAAATAGACTCAGATCAATGGGACAGAATAGAGAGCCCAGAAATAAACCCACACTTATATGCTCAATTTATCTATGACAGAAGAAGCAAGAATACACAATGGGGAAAAAACAGTCTCTTCATCAAATTTTGCTAAGAAAACTAGACAGTTAAATGTAAAAGAATGAAACTGGATCACTTTCTTACAGCACACACAAAAATAAAATCAAAATGGGTTAAAGACCTAAATGTGAGACCTGAAACCATGAAGCTCCTAGAAGACAGCACAGGCGATAATTTCTCTGACATTGGCTATACCAGCATCTTTCTAGATATGTCTCCTGAGGCAATGGAAACAAAACCAAAAATAAACTAATGGGACTATATAAAAATAAAAAGGGTTTACACAGCTAAGGAAACCATCAGCAAAAGACAAGGCAGGGGCCCCTGGTTGGCTCAGTGTCTGACTCTTGGTCATGAGGGTCTTGATCTCAGAGTTGTGAGATCAAGCCCATTGTTAGGCTCCAGGCTCAGTGGGGAATATGCTTGAGATTCTCTTTCCCTCTCCCTTCATTCCTCCCCACAACTTGCACACACGTTCTCTCTCTCTAAAAAAAAAAAAAAAAAAAAAAAGCAAAATCTGTAAAGAACTTCTACAACTTAACACCAAAAAAATCCAAATCTGAATAAAAATGGGGAGAGAACTTGAATAGACATTTTTCCAAAAAAGATATACAAACAGCAACAGACACATGAAAAGATGCATAACACCACTAATCAACAGGCAAATGCAAATCAAAACTATACCAGTCAGAATGGCAAATAAAAAAGGTAAGATATAACAAGTGTTGACCAGGACATGGAAAAAAAGGAACCTTCATGTACTGTTGATGGAAATGCAAATTGGTGCAGCCACTTAGAAGACAATATGAAGGTTCTTCAAAAAATTAAAAATAGAAATACCATATGATCTAGTAATTCCACTACTGGATATTTACCCAAAGCATATGAAAACACTAATTTAAATTGATATATGCACCTCTGTGTTTATTGCATTACTTACAAGCCCATAAACAAATGAATAGAGAAGGTGTATACACACACACACACAATGGAGTTAAAAAAAAAAAAAAAGAATGGGGCACATAGGTGCCTCCATCGGTTAAGCATCTGCCTTCAGCTCAGGTCATGATCCAGGGTCCTGGGATCCAGTGCTACATCAGGCTCCCTCCTCCTTGGGGAGTCTGCTTCTCCCTTTCCCTCTGCCTGCCACTATCTGTGTTTGTGCTCACTCTCTCTGTCAAATAAATAAATAAAATCTTAAAAACAAACAAAAAAGAATGAGATCTTGGCATCTGCAACAACATGGATGAACTTAGAGTACATAATGCTAAGTGAAATAAGTCAGAGAAAGATAAAAGCGTGATTTCACTCATGTGAAATTTAAGAAACAAAACAAATGAACAAAGAAAAGAAAAGACAAACAAAAAGAAGCCAGACTCTTAAATACAGAGAACATACTGGTGGTTGCCAAAGGAGGGGTAGGTAGGGCGGGGAATGGGTGAAATAGGTGAAGGGGATTAAATGTGCACTTATCTTGATGAGCACTCAGTAATGTATAGAACTGTTGAATCATTACATTGTACACCTAAAACTAATATAACATTGTGTGTTAATTATACTTCAATAAAAAAAGCAATCTTGGGACACCTGGGTGGCTCAGTGGTTGAGCATCTGCCTTGGCTCAGGGCATGATCACAGGTGGGATCGAATCCCTATGCTTCGCCCTCTGCCTATGTCTCTGCCTCTCTCTCTCTGGGTCTCTCATGATTTAAAAAATAATAATAAATAATAATAATAATAAAAAAATAAAAAATTAGAGAAAGATTGCTTTTTAAAAAAAAAGATTTTATTTATTTATTCATGAGAGATCCAGAGAGAGAGAGAGAGAGAGGCAGAGACATAGGCAGAGGGTGAAGTAGGCTTCCTACAAGGAGCCCGACCTGGGACTCGATCCCAGGACTCCAGGATCATGCCCTGGGCCAAAGACAGGTGCTAAACCGCTGAGCCACCCAGCAATCCCTCTAATTTTTTAAATTGAAAAATAAAACATGAATATATGGTTATGACAATAAAAAAAAAAAACTAAAACATGGAGAGTAAAACCTTAAATTTCCTCTTGATGGCCTCTCCTGCCATATTATTTCCTTTGGGTTAGATACTGTTAATTTGGTGTATATACTTTCAAACTTTTTTTCTTTTAATGCACATGTGCATATCCTTATGTGTTATGTATACTTTTTTGACCTAACCACACCTACTAATATCATAAAGAACTATTTATTATAAACATCCACAATCAACTTGAAGGAAATAATAGTCAAAGGTAGGAGACATATATAATAGGATACAAGGATTTCCCTGGCAGCTGTAACGGAGATGTGCTGGTGAAGGACATAAAAGTACAGGGAGATAAGCAAGGGGACTTTTAGCATGTGGTGCTAAAAGCCAGGATAAAGGCAGCATCAATGTGTGAATGGAAAGGAAGGGACCAATACAAGGGATTTTAAAAAGGAAGACT
This sequence comes from Canis lupus baileyi, assembly GCF_048164855.1. Taxonomy (NCBI): domain Eukaryota; kingdom Metazoa; phylum Chordata; class Mammalia; order Carnivora; family Canidae; genus Canis; species Canis lupus. The sequence goes on from NC_132849.1 coordinate 44,828,111, forward strand.
AGGTATCCTGGTGACCAATTAAGATATGGAAAGAAAAGAAAACAGTATTATAACAGAAGCTTAGAGATTAAGAAAACCCAGCCATTCTATAAAGAGTAAGAACTAGTTTGGGAAGAAAGATGATTCCACTTTTAAACATCCTAACTTTGAAGCGATGGAGAGATACTCAGGAGGGTATGTCCATTGGACAGGTAAAGCTCTGAAGAGAAGTAGAATACGGACAGGAGAGCCAGAAAATATTTGCGGTTTAGAATAAAGAAGAAAAACAGAGTTTATAGTGCCTGCTCATCCTTTACCCCTTTAGAGGGAGCTGCCCTGCTTGGAGTCCTTGACAAAGAGGCAGTCACAGATACCGTGTCCCCTAAACTCACAGTCAAAGCTGATTAGACTCCAAGTGGATACTAGACCACCAAAAGTCAATACATAGAGCGGTCAATCAGTGACCCATGTCACCTACATATTAGTGATAAGCTATGCTAGTCAGATTCTCTTAGCAATCTATGCAAAGAAGCATGAAGAGAAACACTAATTAGTTGAAGCTGAAAGGATATCATGAGGAAAAACCAGGGTACTGGCAAACTGAGGTCACCTATAAGCCATTTATAGGGCAGCAAAAACCTTGAGCGAGCAAAGAAGCCAGAAGGAAGAGTGAAGAAGGATATAAAGCAGGAAAGCAACATACCATCTGGCCAGGAGAAAGACAAAAGCAGCTGGCCCCTAGAGCTGCCTGGTTCCTAACGCCTCCCCCAGCTGTAGTACACTCAAGGCCTCTTATTCTTCACTTGAGTGAGTCCATTACTCACAACTAAAGACACCTGGCTTTGTGATCTCCCTCCATTCAGAGCACAGACAGATGTGGGACAGAAAGTAAACTTGAGAGGCAGAAGGAGAATCAGGAGAGAATAGTGCATGACAGCAAAAGTCAGAGAGTATCAAAGGAGCACAAGATGGTCAAATGTTTCAATACTCAAGGAGAATGAGGACTGGAAAAAGGTCACTGAATTAGAAGATTTGCAGATTACTTGTGACTGACCTTGGAGAGAATAAAGCAGTAAAGGGAAGTCAGATGACATGCCATCATGTCATTCCAAGTACCTCATGTTCCTTTTATACACTTAGAAATAAAATTCAAATTCCTGACTCTACTAATGAGTTCCCTGCTTTACTAGTTCCATCTTAACTATCCCAAAGAAATCCCCCCCTCCTCGACATGTAAAAAAGATGAGAAAGCCCCCAGTCCCTCACATTGCTCATTTGCTCATTTCAATCTCTCTGCCTTTATACATGTACCCTCCCATGTGAGTGGCCTCTTCATCAGACACTTTTCCAGTCCATCCAAAGACTGAAAACATCAATAAATTCAGTATTCCTCTATTCTAAATCCTTCATCCCAAGAGTTTTGTCAAGCAGGGACATTTCACATGAGCTTCAAGAGGATTATGTTATAAAATTACTGCAACATAAAACCTGTTCAGCATATGCCTACTCCCTCCCCACAAATCAGTTGGTCACATTCCTTTGTCTTATCATGTGCCTTCTGGCACACGATCTTCATTAGTGCTAAAACAAATCACTGTTAGACACCAGGGATATAAAAAGGCTCCAGTCTCACAAGGACTGGCAATTTAGTTGAGGTGATAGAAACACAAAAACAGTTAAAGAGTGGTATAAAGAAAAATACTCCAAATGCTCTCCCTCTGTTGGTATTCATTTTGACCTTCTCCCAGTTGTCAAGAATCACATCCATTTTCCCAGTTGTCAAGAATCACATCCATTTGTGTGACTGCAACGCAAAGGCATGGGGGGCAAACACTTGAATTGGGAAAAGGTAAATGAGACAGAAAGGAATTATTCTTCACGAGACTAAGACAAATCCATTATGCTAGCTAGAATTTAGAGGCCAGAAAAATCTCTTACATGACAGCATGAAACTTTGCTAGGTGGGATGAGCCAATAGATTTCTGACCATATACTGTATGTAAAATATAGAAATATCATCTTATATTGAGTTTATTTTTCAAAGTGCTTTGAGATATCTTCCTATTTGAGGCTAACAAGACTAGAATTATTATTCTTTTTTAGACAAAGAAAGCACAGGGAAGTAAAGTGACAGTTCAAGGCCACAGTGCCCAGAAAGAGACAGAATTGGAACAGAGGTCTTCTGAAACCTGGTAAAGGGCTTTTCTATCAAGCTACTATCCAAGTAGAAATACCATAATAAATCCAAAATCGTAAGTCATAGGTCAAAAGAGGACTCAGGCAAAGAGAATAATGGCATGAACATGTCAAAGTGTTTTCAGCTCTGGCCAGTGAAGATATGTACCCATAGCAGGTTTATATACTTACAATGGGGAAACCACCTACAAGATACATATCTACACTGCATTTGCCAAGGGTCCATACGATCGTATAAAATCAACACATTTCCCTACTTTTTCATTTCATATTGACTTAACAACATTTTTTAATTAACTAGTTCCCCAGTCACCCACATTTCAGGAGTGGGTTCTCTTGTAGATATCATTAACAGAGAAGCCTATCACTAATTGTAAATTTAAAAATTTAACTTTGCCTCAAGAATGTCTGTATGGTAATTATCTCCAGGACTAACAGATGAATAAGCTGATTGGCAAGGTTCATGGAACTGCCATGAATCCAGCAGCAGCCTCCTGTCAACCCTGCACCGTGCAACATCATTACTAGTAAGCCCTATATTGTTTTAGTTTGAAGGCAATTGTGATGTTCCTGTTGCTCATAACAAAGGGAGAATCTGCAAATTAGTCTTGGTTTTTATTCAGAATTCACAGTTCCAGAATCTAACATTTAAGCCAGAAACGTTTGTTTTATAAATTATTGTACCTGGGGCAGCTCGTAGCTGGGAGGAACAGCTCAGAGGTCTTACAGCTAGAAGATAAAACGAATTGTTTACAAAAGGCAGTACAACTCAATGCCCTGTGTAAGAAGCTTATAAATGCAAGTCTCATCTTCAAAAAGAAAGAAGAAATTAAACTTACAAAATCGGAGGGCCCATTTTGATGCATTAGGAAGATTTTTAAATGTGTAAGTCAAGATGGAAGTCATTCTGAAATCTGAAAAGAGAACAAAAACATATCCTGGGTTATTTGAACAATTTGTCGCTTATAGTCCATGATTTCTGATAATCTTATCCATGATGTCTATAAAGTACTATAAAATTTAAGGTATTACCAACTATCCTTCCTCTAATGATATTCTTATAGCTACACTGACATGGCTTTCATAACGTGCAACCACTATTTTAAACATTATTATTACACTCTTTGTAAGAGATGAGAAAACTGAGGCATACAGATTTGCCCAAAGATCCACAGCTAGTAAGAGGCAGAGCTGGGATGGGAAGCCAAGCAGTCCAGCTCCAAATTTATGTTCTTCTCTACAGCCAAAGGAGTAGAGAGGTTGCTGGACATGACCACGAGGCCACCAATGTTAATTTGCAGACTTTGAAGGCTGTATTGTGATTAGGAAGAATGCCTTGTGCAGTGTTCACAAGTGAGGGAAGGTACATTCAAGTGTTCAGAGGTGGTATAGCGTCATGTTAGCAGCTTACTTCCAAATGCTATTAGAAAAAAGTTTATGTATTGCACTTGCTCTTTTTTTTTTTTGCACTTGCTACATAATAGGCTTGCTTTCGTTTCAAAATAATAAAAAAAAATATCAAAACCCTACATATTAAAAATATTTAAAATATACTAATTGTTCCTCTAAATTCTTAAAAAATTAATTCCTACAAATCAGCAAGAAAAAAATGGGCAAAGAACATAAACATACTGTTCATAGAAACAGAAATAATGGATGGCTTTTAGGTATGTGAAAAGAAGTGCAATTTCATTCTCAAAAGAACTGCAAATTGAAACCACACAGAGATACAATATTTGACCTGGGCAAATGGAAAGTTTGATATACTCTGTATATTACAAGTATGTACAAACAGGCACCCTCTATAACACTGCTGAGAGGCCAAGCTGGGGCAATCCCTAGAGAGGGCAATTGGGCAATTAACTGTCAAAACTACATCAAACTTTTTATACATTTCCACTTCTAGGATGTTACTAATACACCTGGGACATAACTCACGTCACCACTGTTTGTAACAGCAAAATATCAAAAGAACCAAAAATAGCGAACTGGTTAAGTAAAGCACACTACAACCACTCCATGAAATATTATGCAGCTATGAAAGATAAGGAAATGGTTATGTACCAATATGGAATCAATGTTAACCTGTATTAAGTGAAAAAAGCAAGATGTAAAATAGTGTACAGCTACTATCATTCATGTCAAAAAGAGAAAAAAATAATACATACATTTCCTTGTATCTGTATAAAATATCCCTGAAAGTAGAAATAAGACATTAAAAAGGAAGGAAGGAAACTAAGCAACTAGAGGACAGGATGTAAGGAAGACTTGTCACTGTCCCGTTTTTTATAATTTCTGAATTTTGAAACACATTTTAACTTAAAAAAAAAAAAGAGTAAGCTGATGAGATTTGCTTATGAAGGCTGTGGTACACAGCCTCCACAACGGTTGCCAATAACCTCCACCTTTTGGTATTCATATCCTTGTATAGTCGCCCCACACACACTGTACCACAGTTGGTTCATGTCAGAAGTGATGTATGTCACTTCTGAGATTAAGCTATGAGGAATACTGTAGTTTTGCTTTTGTTCTTCCTCTCCACTCACTCACTCTGGCAGAAGCCAATTGGCACATCTTGAACCTTATGAAGAGATTCACGTGGTGAGGAACTACCCTCTCCTGCCAACAGTCATGTGAACTTGAAGTGGATCCTCAAGTACAGGTAAGCTCTCAAATGACGACTGCCCTGGCCAATATTCTGACTGCACCCTTGTGAGATATTAAGTCAGAACAATCCAGCTAAGTTACCCCCAGAAGCTGCATAATAAATTTTTATTGTTTTAATCTGCTAAATTTTGGGGTAATGTCACACAAATATGATAGATGATATAAAAGCCTTGTTTAATTTCTCTTGGGTCATAGGATGTCCTATGACTTCAAAGAAGAAAAAGAATCACATTTTTCCAAATATGTGGATTGAAAAGAGATGAAGGAGTCCCAACTCTAGGCTCACTACTAGCCTAGGGATATTCAAAAGACTCTAGACTCTAGCCAGGAAGACACAAACTGACCAAAGAGATGAGCAACACTGTTTCCAGAAGCTACATATGAGGCCACATGAGTCTTGGATACAAATTCCCTTAAGTAGGGGCCCCTGGGTGGCTCCTTTAGTTAAGGCTACAACTCTTGGTTTCAGCTCAGATCATGATCTTGGGGTCCTAGGATTGAGTCCCACATTAGGCTCTGTGTTCAGCAGTGAGTCTGCTAAAGATTCTCTCTCCCTCTGCCTCTGTCCCTCCCCTCACTCTCTCTAAAAAATAAATCTTAAAAAAAAAAAATCCCCTAAGTAAAGTTCACCTTAAAATAAACATCATGAAAATAGTCAAAATTTCGATAAAGAAAAAGAGATGGGTGTGAGGGACCTTGCTTCAATAGATACCAAAGCTTTCTATAAAAACAGTAGGAATTGGGATGCCTGGGTGGCTCAGCGGTTAAGCGTCTACCTTTGGCTCAGGGCATGATCCTGGAGTCCCAGGATCTAGTCCCACATCAGGCTCCCTGCATGGAGCCTGCTTCTCCCTCTGCCTATGTCTCTACCTCTCTCTCTCTCTCTCTCATGAATAAATAAAATCTTTTTTTTTTAATTTATTTATGATAGTCACAGAGAGAGAGAGAGAGAGAGAGAGAGAGAGAGGCAGAGACACAGGCAGAGGGAGAAGCAGGCTCCATGCACCGGGAGCCCGATGTGGGATTCGATCCCGGGTCTCCAGGATCGGGCCCTGGGCCAAAGGCAGGCGCCAAACCGCTGGGCCACCCAGGGATCCCCAATAAATAAAATCTTAAAAAAAAAAAAAAAAACACAGTAGGAATTAAGCAGTGCAATTCTGGCATAGGAATAAATGAAATTAGCCAACAGAACAGGATGTAGCAAGTTCTGAAGCATACTTAAGTGCAAGAGAATTAAGTATGTAACAAGGATAAACTTCAGGGGTGCCTAAGTGACTCAAACCTTGAGCCTCCAATCTCAATGTCAGCTCAGGTCTCATGGTGGTGAGATCAAGCTCTGTGTCAGGCTCCACCCTGGGTGTGGAGCCTACTTAAGATTCTCTCTCCTGGGGTGCCTAGGTGGTACAGTCTATCAAGCATCTGACTCCTGGTTTCAGCTTCAGTCGTGATCTCAAGGGTTCTGAGATGGAGCCAAATAGGCTCCATCCTCAGCATGGAGTCTGCTTGGGACTCTCCCTCCGCTCCTCCTGCTTTCCTTATCTCTCTAAAATAAATACATCTTTAAAAAAAAAAAAAAAAAAAAAGGGATCCCTGGGTGGCGCAGCGGTTTGGCGCCTGCCTTTGGCCCAGGGCGCGATCCTGGAGACCCGGGATCGAATCCCACGTCGGGCTCCCGGTGCATGGAGCCTGCTTCTCCCTCTGCCTGTGTCTCTGCGCCTCTCTCTCTCTGTGACTATCATAAATAAATAAAAATTAAAAAAAAAAAAAAGATTCTCCAAAAAAAGGTAACATTTCAAATAAGTGGGGAAAAGAAGAATTATTCTATGAATTTGTTGGTGAAATGGCTAATCTGGAAAAAACTTTAGGTCCATAACTCACACATGTACAAATCAATTTCAGATATGATTAATGTAATTATACATATATATTTTAACTATAAAAGCACTAGAAAAAAGTATCAGAATATTTTCATATTCTTATATGGGGAAAGGTTTCCAACATATGGCACAAAACCCAGAGGTCATAAAGGAAAAGAGTAACTAGTGGATCTAATTAGATAAACACACAAAATATCTACACAGCAAAAGATATTAAAATAAAGTTACAAGGCAAACAGATTCAGAGAAAATATTTGTAAAACATAAAACAAAGGGTTACTATCCATAACCCATAAAGAACTGTTACAAATAAAAGAGAAACGATCTATAATGGAATCTGGTTTTCACCCAAATATCCATTTCATTTCATTATGAAGTTGCCATAAATAGTTTACATGGCATTGAATCCAGCCCAACTCTTGGGTTCAAACCATTCAGAATAATTTCATTCTCTTTGCCAAGATCATTCAGGTAATCAAGACCTAAAACAATTGTGCATGGTACCAACTTGTTTTAGGGATAATAATCTAGTCACTCTGACATTCCAGTTTTCTGCTCGGAATTCTGTAACACAAATCTTTCCTTCTGAGGCTTGGAGCAGCTACCGAAGTTTGCAAACAGGAAAAATGCTAGTCTAAGCATAGAGCTGATCTCAAAAGAGGACAGAGCCAAGAATTTCAGAAAAGTAAACTAGAGCTGTAATTGAATCATATCTGAAACCCACCCTCCCTTTGTGCTTTACAGTTGTTAGACAATACATCCCCTTTAATAAGCCAATTTCAGTTGAATTTTGTTATCTGAGACTAAAGTCTCCTTACTGATACATAATTAGAAAAAAAGCAAATGAGCAATTCACAGAAATAAAAATGTCAAACAAAATTTTAAATGTTCAACCTCACTAACAACAGAAACATTTTTAAAAATTAAAACAAGGTATCATTGTGGGGTTGTAAAATAGGCAAAAATTAAAAATATGGTTAATACATAATTCTAGGAAAAATGGATTTAGGCACTTCCATATACAGTTGATAAAAGTACAAGGTAGAAGGCAATTTTTAGTTATCTAACAAAATTTAAATTGTGAGCTTCTGATCCCAATAATTCCTCTAATTGGTCTTTAACCAATAGAAGTACCCAAGATGTGTATGTAGCATACATAGATCTCTGGCCTATAGAAATATTTAAGATGTTCACGTAGCACTGCTTACATTAGTGAAACTCTGGAACTAATCTAAATGCACATGAGGAAATGGCTAAATAAATTATACTACAAACATCATGAAGCACTACAGTAGTTTAGAATGAAAAATAAAATATAATATACGTGTGTATACTAACACAGAAAAACATCCACAATATGTATTTAAGGAAAAATGTAAACTGCAGAACAATATGTATAGTAAGACACAAGTCTATGGAAGAATAAAGAGGAGCTTTCATTTTATATTCTATCTTCTCAAATTTTGTTACAATGAGCATTTTCTTTTTTCTTTTTTAATGAACTAGATTTTTAAAATTTATTTATTCATGATAGACAGAGAGAGAGAGGCAGGAGACACAGGCAGAGGGAGAAGCAGGCTCCATGCAGGGAGCCGGACGCAGGACTCGATCCCAGGACTCCAGGATCGCACCCTGGGCCAAAGGCAGGCGCTAAACCGCTGAGCCACCCAGGGATCCCCACAATGAGCATTTCCATTTTTATGTACAGTATAATTCTAGTTGTACTTAAATCTACATATATTCTTATATAAATATATAAAATATGCAAATGCATTAAAAATGTCCAAAAAATACACAAAGTGTGTTTTTTGTTTTTGGTTTTTTTTTAAAGCAAAATGCTAATAGTATTCATCTCTGGGTGGTAGACTTACAGATATATTTATTTTCTCTGTAGTTTCTGAAAAATTGCATTAATTCAATAATTAATTAAAAATAATTATTGGTCTCTTCAAAAGAGAGACCAAGCAAACTACTCTATGGGAGGACTGACCTTTATGGTCATTTGCTCTAAGCTTTAGGAAATAGATATTTTTACTCAAGGATTTGGGAAGCATGGGCACTCTCGAGCAGAGCACGCTGGAGCAGGGTGTGTGGAGCTATGGAAGGTTGCATGAAGTTGCTAGCATCTGAACGAAAGGAAAAGGAAGAAGGCGCTAGCCAAGTAATGAAAACAAAATGGATGGGCAGCCCAGGTGGCTCAGCGGTTTAGTGCCTGCCTTCAGCCCAGGGCGTGATCCAGGAGACCCGGGACTGAGTCCCACCTTAGGCTCCCTGCCTGGATGGAGCCTGCTTCTCCCTCTGCCTGTGTGTCTCTCTCTCTGTGTCTCTCTCATGAATTAATAAATAAAATCTTAAAACAAAATGGAGGAGTTTAACAGCTCACTGTTACACTATCATTAAGACACAATGTAAGGGAGATTCCTAGGTGGCTCAGCGGTTTGGCGCCTGCCTTCAGCCCAGGGTGCGATCCTGGAGTCCTCGGATCGAGTCCCGCGTCCGGCTCCCTGCATGGAGCCTGCTTCTCCCTCCTCCTGTGTCCCTGCATGGAGCCTGCTTCTCCCTCCTCCTGTGTCTCTGCCTCTCTCTCTCTATCATAAATAAATAAACAAATAAACAAATCTTTAAAAAAAAAAAGACACAATGTAATGGAAGGGCACTGACTGAACCAGACTAAACCCAAATCCTGGCTCTACCCTCGTGTTATATAACCTTAAGCAAGGTACTTAATCTTTCTGTCTTGAGAGTTAAGATACAGATAATTCATCTGGAATTATAGAGAATTCCAGTACCTAACTCAGGGTTGGTGCGAGGAATAACGTACACAAAGCACTTAGAACAGTGCCAACATAGTGAGGATCATACATGTTTGCTGTTCATATTAGTGGGTGTACCTAGTTCCCCTCTATGGAAGCCACAGTAAGAAGCATAACCTTTACATTTCTGCCCTGATGGAGCTTGATGATTTCGAGAGTACAAGGAACAAAAAAGTCAAGAGCCAAAAAGAGGATGGCCTTTAGCAGCAGAAACGAGTTTCTAACACGTTTGCATGTGAACGTTACTTCATTTGGAATCAATCGCATTATTCCAAGGACTCGAACCCATCTTTCCAACGCAAAAAACAGCTATTACTCCAGGAAGAGTTCGTGACTAGAAGTTAATAGACGAAGCCTCTTTTCCTATTTCCACCACCTGTGGCCATGGATAAGCCCACTTCGCGCTGATTCATGGGATCCACCTATAGAGCGAAGGGGATGAATGACCAGATGACCACCAGGTCCCCTCAGGGGCTCTGGGTCTCCCGACGCCGACGGAGGAATGGCTCAACTCCTCCCTCACTCCAGACTCCAGAGGTCACGTGACCGAGTCCCCACTCCGGTCGGCAGCAGGGATGGGGTTGTCCCAACTCGCCGTGCTCAATCTCTACACCCGCTCACCTAGCCACGGCCGAAACGGGGCAAACAACGACGCTCGCTGCAGTCCAGCCCTACGCCTTCTGCCGACACACACCTGCAAACAGCTCGTTAACTCGAGGTGATAAATTAAAAGACACGGGTGACGCCGCCGCTCAGAGCGACAGACAGAACGCCAGCCCGACTTACTGCCCTGGTTGCCTTGGTCCTGGAGACCCTGTCCGTAGGGGCCTCCTTCCGGCCCCCTGAGACCCCACTCCCCGTGGGGGGGGGGGGGGAGGGAGGCGGCCGCGGGCACTGGGGGAGTAGCTGGGAAAGGAACCGCGGCTGTCCCTTCGGGTCAAGGCCAGGCAGAAAGCCCAGCGCACGCTCCGTCTCACCTCAGCTCCGTCCTCTCGAGCTCGGCGCGGGCACGGAAGGTTCGGACTCCAGCGCCAGGACTAGACGTGACGGAGGGGCGGGTCCTACCCATAAGGACCCCCCGCCCCCGCCGCCCCCCCACCCTCGAACTCCGCAGGCTGCCCACCGGCCGCCTGTCTGGAAAACCGGACACGTCGGCCCCTCCTCTCTCGTCCTCCTTCCTTCCAAAGGAGAAAGCGCCTTCTCGGCCCCGTTATCCGGAAGCGAACGGCAGGGCAAGGAGCCAGCGGCAGCTCCGCACCGGGGGTTTTAGTCAGGCAGTACGTCGGGCGCCTGCCTAGGGCCAGGCTAAGGAGGAGAAGTTCTCCGCTCGGCAGCCCCCACCGGAGCGCTTTACACTTTCGTCCTCCTCAGCTCAAGATGGTGGCCTCCCGAGCTATAGGCAGCCTCAGCCGCGCCACTGCCTCCCGGATGTTCCGCTGCCCAGGTGAGAGGCCTGGCTGGGAGCGCCCGGTAGCCCCGGGCAAAACTCTTGCGGAGCCTGAGGTGGCCCCGGAGCCGCGTCTCCCTGTCGCCGTCGCGTCCCCGCCCCGCCCGGCCACCCAGCCCTGAGTGGGGGAGAGAGGATGCCCCCCTTGGACCCAACCTCCTGTGTCCTCGCGCGGACACTGCCTCTCGCTGTCCCAAATCCTGCAGCGACCTCAGGCTCCGTATCCCCTGACGGGCCTCAGGGCCGTCCATCCGCTCTGGGACCTTCCGCAAGTCTCCCCGTCGCACTCCGGGCCTCACGCCCCTCTTAATCTTTTATGGTGGCTTCGGACCTGAACCCTAGATCAGGAGGATTGGGACAGTCCCGTCTGTCACATCTTTGTGGCTCCGCAGCACCGTACCCTTCGCCAGAGCTGTCTTGAAATCTTCCTAGGTGGAATTAACCAGCCTTGAGAATTACCGCTACACTCCGCTCGTTTCCCTCAGGACCATTTTTGTACCTAATACCACATTTCAGTAGGGAAGCTCCGACTGCTGCAGTTCCCGTGATCCCAGTGTGAATGTATAGTATGGTACATTTCAAGGGAGGAGGTTCTGCAACGTGCTAGGAGAAACATTAAAAAAAAAAAAAAATACATAATCGCTGGCCTGTCTGTGGACAAACGGGGGGGGGGGGCAGGGTGATGGAAAAAAAGATAAGGGATACCTTTTACCTTAAGGGATAAAATGATGTTAGATAAGTTAAACTAATTCTGTTTCTGAAAACAACTCCGTTCTGCTTTACCTAGATTATCTTTCTCTCTTCATACTGGCAGTGAAAGGGTTAAAGGGGGTGCTCATGGAAAATCCAGCATTTTCCTCCCCTCTCAGATACATAAGGTGAAATGTAACTTTTTATTGCACGTTGCACTTAATACCGGCTTCTAATTAGAATTTTAATTTGTCCTGCGCCTTTTTCCTGAACCACTAGAGTGGTGTGCTTTTTTGTAGATAGGCAGCTGGAGCCTGCGCTAAGGGATTAATTTTGGATGATTCAGTCTTTTTCTGCTTCTGTATCTCCAGCAATGTTTTCAGTTTCCACAGGAATGCTGTGTGTGTGTGTATACCAATCATGATATTACAAACAAGGTAAATGGAAAGACTTGGGGATGGGTGAAGAAAAAAGAATCACCAATTTTCTTGCCACTCACAGAGTTAACTGTTAGCATTTGGTCATGTTACCTTACAGTTTCGCTTTCTATTTTCCACATGTATGATTTAAGGCTTTATGAAAATCAAATGTGTATATTTGAACCTGCCTCTGCGTTGGTTTTAAGGTAGTTCTCACGGATTAGCAGCTGGTGTAACACAGAGCCGGTAGTCAGCTCATATGGTTTCTGGTCACTAGCTGTGTAACTTTGGACAAATACCGTAGCCTAACCGAGCTTTATTTTCCTCATCTGTAAAATGAATGAATCTTCGGATTGTCTTACACATGGAAATAGCATGAAAGAGCAATTCAAAACATAAAATGTGGGGTCTGACTTTGGGGGCTTGAATCTAGCTCTTTGTTTTACTCCCTAGTGGCCTGGGACAATTAATTTCTGTTTTCTCATTTGCGAAATGGGGAATAATACATTTGTGAACTTCAAAGGAGTTATCCTAAATTTAAAGCAGTGAGTGTTTCATGGAGTAAATGCCCAGTACATGCTGCTATTAACCCTTTCCTGCCCTGAAGAATTCTTAATTCTATGTATCTGAGAATTTTAAAAAATAATTATTACATTTTGCATGTGTAATAACAAGCTTAGCTTTTCTATATCTTTTGTATAGAAATATATCTACACATATAAATGTATATATATTGCATTGTTTTCACCAGTAAGAAAATGTGGTTAATAGTTATTGTCCCTTTGAATAACAATTTATGAATTTTGAAAACATGTCTTGAAAGTGAATTCAAAATTACCTGCACACTTGGATTGCCATTTAAATACAACATTTGCTCTTTCACCCAGAAAGTCTGTGCCAAGGTCCACTGTTTAAAGAGATTATGACAGCGGGTAGATGGGTAAATTCTCTTGAAACTGATTTGTTCCCTTCAAAGTTCAAACCCATCCTCCCCCACAAATGCTGACTGTGAATTCTGAAACTGTCAAGTGAAAGGCACAACTTGACCAAGATATCTTGTCCTAAATCTAAATTTCTCCTAAATCTAAATTTCTAATTATGTAAGTGGCAAAACAATTTCACAGGAAATGAATTAGAGGCAAATACCTTGGTAAATGATACATATTTAAAGTTGACTTGCTTCCTTAATCCTGTCTCTTCCCGGAGGGTTGAGTATTGAGAAAAGTTGTTGATTGTTATAACCAAGATAACATTTTCTTATTTGAAATTTGTGTTTTAGGTCTTGTAAATATCTTCTTGAGTTAAATTATCAAGATGATTAAGAAATAGGACAAAGGTTTCTCTCTTTTGCTGGCACAGTTGATATAGGCTAAAGTTCATCTAGCAGCTCCTGAAGTGAATTGTTGGGATTATGTAATGGGTAAGGCTAGATTCCAAAAGCAGAGCTACCTTGTAGCTACCAACTTGATTGAGTTGACTGGTTTGAATTCATTTCGAGATACATTTGTACATTTATTTTCTCTTCTTCGATTTAGAGGAAGTTTTGTGTATGTGAATATGGATGGGTGTGTGTGTGTGTGTGTGTGTGTGCGCGCGCGCAGCATCCACTTTACCCTGTTGTCGTTAGAACTGCTTATTTCCTGGTTCCCCTCCCACTGGAATTTCCACTTTACAGGCAAACTCCTTTTTATATCAAGCCTATTTTCACCTCTTCATGTATCTCTACAGAGTAGGAACTGATTCTTCATGATATTCTTCCTATGCTATATATATATATCATCCCTTACGGCTGTAGAATGTAAGCCACACAAAGACTGGCATTTGTATTTTTGTTCACTTCAAGTGCCCAGAACAGTGCATGGACATGGTAGGCCACAATAATTTGTTATTGTTGTTGAATGAAGGACTGTGAGATGATGTTGGAAGAGCTTATGCTTTACTTGAGGGAAACACCTGCTGTAAATGCAGTGACTAGAAAACAAAATAGTAAATAATAAAAACCAAAATTGGCAGAGAAGGGAAAGATCATTGTAGATGGAATACTATGAGAAGGCCTTGTAGAAAAGGTTGGAGCCATGATACAAAGATAAAGAGTGATAAATACAGATGATTCAGATTTCAAATGATGAAAAAGCAGAGAAAGGAATTGTAGAGGCATGAGGACTAAGGAAATGGCTGACTTCTCCTGTCTTAATTTACTTGTGTGTAGCTCTGTAACTTACAGATACTTTTATAATTATTATAACACTTTTATTTCTATCTTTATAAGGATGATAAAATGCATTAAAAGACTTGTTCATGGTCATATAACTGGTAAATGATAAATTTGATCATTGAACCTATCTTTTGACTCTCAGGTCCTTTGTCTTTGCACTCAGAGGGCTGATTTGGATTGCTTAAAAAATGTAGACAGAACCAGAAATCACCTCACTTTGGTGCTTGTGTCATCTACACTAGTTTTCTTTTAATATGTTACTTGCCTTTCAAACCAGTGTAAAGCAGCTGTTTTCTGTGCCTTCTCTTCCCCTCAAAGAACTGCAGGATAGGGGCACCTGCCTGGCTCAAAGAGCATGCGACTCTTGATCTCAAGGTCATAATTTTGAGACCCACATTGGGTGTAGAAATTACTTAAGTAAATAAAACTTTAAAAAAAATAGGGGTGCCTGGGTGGCTTCATCAGCTAAGCATCCCATTCTTTATTTCTGCTCAGGTCATGATCTCAGGGTCATGAGATCCAGTGGCTTCCAAGTTCAGTGACGAGTCTAGTTGAGATTCTCTCTCCCTCTGCACCCCACACCAGGGATTCACGCATGTGTGCTCTAAATAAATTAATTTAATTAAACTGCAGGACAGAGGGAAAGAAGGAGGAAGCAAGAGCCTTAGCTACTGCCGATGGTCCCTCTCCGAATCCACTGAATCATCACTGGGTTCTCGATCAGTGACTCCCACACACCCACTTGTTTGCTTTCTGCTTCAGTTTCCTTTCTAAATAATATAGACTCTTGAGGTCCAGCCCCCTTAAGTTCTGATTCTGTGGTTCTAAGTTTTATGTTGCCCAAACATTTGTGAGTGTGTTTGAGCCTCCCCCACTGATTTTAATGCCTAACCTAGTCTGGAATCACTTCTCAATACTGTTATGGGAATACCAGTCCAGCTGGATTTGTTGGATAATCTTTCAGATCCTGCTTTAGCCACGTGCAATACTTCTCCAATCCAGAAGGGTCCCTGTGCCTTCTGGTCAAATAGAGACCATCCTCAACTTAGAAACGGGACTGAGTCTGAGATTTTCATCACTTATTTCCCCCAAACCTCCACCCACCTCCCCTCTGGTAATCTGTAGTTAAGAGTCTGTTTCTTGGTTTACCCCTCTCTTTTTTTTTCCCCCTTTGCTTGTGTGTTTTGCCTCTTAAATTCGACTTATGAGTGAAATCAGTATTTGTCTTTCTCTGACTTATTTCCCTTAGCATAATACTCTCTAGCTCCATCTATGTGGTTGCAAATGGCAAGATTTCATTCTTTTTTATGGATGAGTAATATTCCATTGTATCTGATTTCAGTTCTGATAGCACTGAAAGGCCATCTCTCCATTAAAAATGCAAGAGGACTAGAGAACACGGTTGCAATATATTTAGAATATGTTTGGGACTGGGCATTATAGGTTGTTTTGTGGATTACTTATTTCCTGGTGTGCTGATTTCCTATTGCTGCTATAACAAATATCCACAAATTTCATATCTGAAGCAATACAAATTTATTATCTTACAGTTAAGGATGTCAGAAATGAATCTCATTAGGCTAAAATCAAAAGTGTTGGCAGAGCTATGTTCATTCTGGGTGTTCTAAGGGAGGTTCATTTCCCTGCCTTTTCTAACTTTCAAGGCTGCCTGCATTCCTTGACTTCTTCAAAGCCAGCAAAGTGGGACTAAGTCTTTCTCATGCTGCCATCTCTCTTGTCCTTTTTTACTCTCTCTTCTTCGTGATTACATTAGGCCTATCTGGATAAACCAGGCTACTCTCTCTCAGTTTAGGTCTGCTAATTAGCAACCTTAATTCCCTTAGCCATATAACCTAACATATTCAGTTTCTGGAGACCTGGATGTCTTTGAGGGGGCAGTTCTTCCACCTACCACATTTACTATTTAAATAATCAGATAAGCTGATCGTTAAAATGAAAAAGATATGGTTGTAGTCACAATAATGATCTAGAATACATTATTCTCATCTTAGGTTTTTTGGTTGTTATAAATTCCAGTTTTGTTGTATTTAGCAGGTACTGCAGCAATTATGTTTTATAAAATAATTAATTTTGAATACCTTTTTCTTATAGGTTATGTATGCCGCAACTTTACAAGGTCCTCTGCTCTGAGATGTAAGTTTAATTTCTTATTGATGTGCTTAAACTACTTTTTAGATTTGTTTAACAATAAACGTATTTACAAATAAATTATCTTGTCTTTTTAGCTAGAACCCATATTAACTTTGGAGTCAAAGGGGATGTGGCTGTTGTTCGACTTAACTCGCCCAATTCAAAGGTACGTAATTTAACTTGCTGCAGTGTATTTCTGCTAATATATTCATGAATCCAGTGCTGAATAGGAGAGAAAGAAATCCACTAATCTGGCAGTAATCTTATATGAATATGTAATTTTGATAGTTTAACAAATTACTCAAGGAATGTAATTTTCTGGAGCAGATGTCCTTGTTTAAGAATTCCTTCTAATTGACCTGAGGTGTCAGATTAACATCAAAGATTAATGAAATTAGCCTGTTACGTGTAGCATGCTGAGGTGACTTACTAGATAAGAAAGAACCAAACTGCAGGCTTTGCTTATCAGAGTCAAAATTCACCTACTCATCTTTACTACCAGGTTGTTACACATGCTTTCTTCATTACCTGCCTGACATAGTCATTAGTCATAGAAAATTGGCTGGGTTAAATGTGGTTATTAAGCTTCCTGAAGAACTTGAAAGAATGACTCAGTGTAGTTCACAGTCACATATTGGAAGTCAAGTTCTGTTCAAAGTGGAACCTCATTTGTATTTGACAACTTCAACAAAGCATGTGGCATTAATCCAGTCTTTGCCAGGAAACCTTCATTTCAGGAGCTCATGGCTTTTCCCCCATCTAAAATTGGTGTTGGGGCACCTGGGTGGCTCAGTCAGTTAAGTATCTGACTCTTGATCTCACCTCGGGTCTGGATCTCATGGTTGTGAGTTCAGCCCCCTACTTAAAAAAAATTTAAAATAAATTGATGTCAAGTTTTCATATTTTAGAAATCTTGTTACTAGAGGCCTAGATGGAATAGGAGGACCTACATGGAAGCGATTAACAGCTATCACATATTAAGAAAAATAAGAACCAGTCTCCCTCACTAGGGTAAATTTTGGTACCCACTGACCAATGATTCAAACTTAAGATATTTTTTCAGAATTTTCTAAGTTGTGCATTTTTTTCTGAATACAGAATCAATACATGCCTCTAGTGAGAAGTTTGAAAGCTATACAGAAGAAAATAACAAGTCATTCATACTGTAAACCCAAAAGCAAACAATCCAGTTTCAACATGATATTTACAAAATAAGATCGCACTATTTGTCTAATTTTGATTCCTTTTTTCTTAATATTATAGAAATTTTTCCATACCAACAAACGTGCATAGATTTATTTATAGCCCACATATGATTCAAACTTTTAGGAATATGACCCTCAGTTCCTCCATTGAGTAGATCTATTTTTAAAGTCAGAGTACTTATAATTGGCTAAAGCTGAAGAGAAAGCTACTGAGTTTAAGGGTTTTTTCACCCTCCCTGCCTTTCTTCTAACAGTATATATCTGCTGGATAAACAAACTTACTATAATCAAAATAGCATTTCATGGTAATTTACACATCTTATACTTCAGATTTAAAGCCTTAGACTTATATATATTTCCCTTTGGCAGGTAAATACACTGAATAAAGAACTACAATCAGAATTCATGGAAGTAATGAATGAAATCTGGGCTAGTGATCAAATCAGAAGTGCTGTCCTTATCTCTACGAAGCCAGGCTGCTTTATTGCAGGTGCTGACATCAAGTAAGTTTTCAGAAATAAGAAGTCACCTTTTATCTTGGCTAATAGTATGTTTCTTAGGCCTAATCATTCCTCCTCTGAAAAGAAGGTAGAAGTAAATTCTCTGAAAGTTTTCTTTTCCTTTTTTAAAAGATTTTATTTATTTTTTAATTTAAAATCAGTTTGCCAGTATATAGTATAACACCCAGTGGTCATCACAAAAGATTTTATTTATTTGAGAGAGAACAAGAGAGAGAGCATGAGCTGGAGGAGGGAGCAGTGGAAGACAGAGAAGCAGACTCTCTGATGAGCAGGGGGAGCACAATGCGGGGCTCCATCCTACGACCCCGAGATCATACCTGAGCTGAAGACAGATGCTTAACCAACTGAGCCACCCAGCGTGCCCCAAAAGTTTTCTTTTAAGTTATTTTCACAGATGTAATTGATTTAAAAGAGGGGGGGTTTGGTGAGAATACTGAGAAGGTGGAACCCTCTCAAACTGTTGGTGGGAATGCACGCTGGTGCAGCCACTCTGGAGCCATTCTGGTCATAGCTGCCCTGCAACCCAGCAATTGCAATACTGGGTACTTACCCCAGAAATACAAATGTAGTGATCTGAAGGGGCACCTGCAACCTCAGTGTTTATAGCACCAATGTCCACAATAGCCAAACATATACAATGGAATGCCACTGACCCCTCAAAAAAAATGAAATCTTGCCATTTCCAACAATGTGGATGGAACTAGAGGATATTATGCTAAGTGAAATAAGTCAATCAGACAATTAGAATATCTCACTCGTGGAATTTAAGAAACAAAACAGAATTATAGAGGAAGGGAGGAAAAAATAAAACAAAATCAGAGAAGGAAACAAACTATTACAAGACTCTTAATCATAGGCAACAAACTGAGGGTCTCTGGAGAGGAAGGAGGTAGGGGGGATGGATTAAGGAAGGCACGTGATATAATCACTGGGTGAATCACTGACTTCTACCTCTGAGACCAATAATACATGATATGTTAATTAATTGAATTTAAATTTTAAAAATTTTGAAAAACAAAAGAAGGGCTTTTTGTTTAAACCATGTAAGACTACCCTTTCCTTAAAGAAGTTGAAAGCGGTTCCAAGAAAAATATTTGAGTAGAATAAAATATACTATAAAATTAAACTAACAGGGGCAACTGTGTGGCTCGGTGGTTGAGTATCTTCCTTTGGCTCAGATTGTGATCCGGGGTCCTGAGATCAAGTCCCACATCGGGCTCCCTGCAGGGGGCCTACTTCTCCCTCTGCCTATGTCTTTGCCTCTCTTTCTGTGTCTCTCATGAGTAAATAAATAAAAGCTTTTTAAAAGAATTTTTTTAATTAAAAAAAAAAAACTAACAATGAGGTGCCCTTTTTTTTTTTTTAACTCAACAGACCAACAAATATGTTTGAAAATACTGTGTTAGCAAGGACTTGGGGGACATGAGAAAGTTAATCTATTACTAGTAGGAATGCCCGTTGGTACAACAACTTTGGAAAACATTTTGGCAGCATTTAATAAAATTGAAAATATATGTATTTCATAATTCAGTGATACTTTGTCTAACTATATATATGCTAGAGAAATCCCACCCTTTGTTTTTAAGGACCCATGTGTAAGGATATTCAGCCCTGTGTAATTTAAAATAATGAAGAATTTGAAGCAATTAAATGTCAATCAGTAGGGAAATGGAAAAGTAAGTAAACTGTAGAACTTTCACATGATAAAATACTACAAAACAGTTCAAAGGAATTAACTAGATCCATAAACATAATGTTAGAGCTCAAAAATGTATTGTTAAATTTTTTTTGAAAAGCAAGTTGCAGAATGTTCTGTACAATACATAGTTTGTGTAAGCATTTTAAAATCATGAAATTCTTTGTTATTTATGGATAAAAAAATGTAGAAGGATCTCCTAGACATAGAGGGATAGTCTACTTTTGAGAATGGTTGCTTTAGGGTAAATGAAGTGGCTGGTAGGACTTGCAGAGGTTGTCAAAGGGAACTCTAGTGATGCAGCTAATATTTTCTTTTTTTTTTTTTAATGGTAGGATTTAGGTATATATAATTTGTTTACAGTTCTTTAAAGCATTTATAAGGGGCAGCCCCAGTGGCACAGCGGTTTAGCGCTGCCTGCAGCCTGGGGCGTGATCCTGGAGACCCGGGATCGAGTCCCACATCGGGCTCCCTGCATGGAGCCTGCTTCTCCCTCTGCCTGTGTCTCTGCCTTTCTCTCTGTGTGTGTCTCTATGAATAAATAAATAAAATCTTTAAAAAAATAAACATTTATAAGGAGGTGAAATGCTAGTGTTAATTTAATGGGCTAAAATGTTAATGGTGGTTAATTCTGTCAATATACGAGTATTTGTTTTTAAGATAGAGAGAGGCAGAGACACAGGCAGAGGGAGAAGCAGGCTCTATGCAGGGGCCCGATGTGGGACTACTCAATCCCTGGGCTCCAGGATCACACCCTAAGCCAAAGGCAGACGTTCAACTGCTGAGCCCCCCAGGCATCCCACAAGTATTTGGTATATTATTCTTTGTACCTTAGGCAACAATAAGCCAGCATTAGAGCCTTCGTAATTTGTACTTCAGGTGTTTATATAGTTTTAAACCTTGCTCCACATTGTATACTCTTTTTCATTTGTGTATGGTAATTAAGAATTTATAGATATTTAATGCTTATTTTTTAGAAAAAGCAAAAATATCTGTATCAAGTGCTTTTTCTTCTAGCTCAGTTATTTGAGGCTGGCAAGACACTGATGTACCTGGCAGTAGTTTCCTGTACCAGAGGAAAATACTTACAGCTTCAATGAGGCTAGCTGAGCAACTCCCCATTTATAAAATGACGAAAACTGATTCTCTTTGGTCATACATACAAAATCCACAGTTTAAATATGTTCAAGAACCGAGTAGCAAATGAAACAAACAAACTAAGGGACATGGAGTAAAACATTACTGTAGTGGATCTTTTTTAATCATTGAGAGATCTATAAATGACTTTAAAGCTTTTTTCACTGTCATTTTGATTGCTCTTCAGTCTGCAAGTTATTTGATAGTGAAAATGGTTGATGTGATAGTGAAAAATATTTACCAGAAGATGATTTTTCTCATGTACAGAGCCTTTTAATCTAATGGTTTTTAATAGAAAATAAAATTAAGCAGCATGTTTTGTTTCATGTTCTCTAGATCCAGAAATCTAACATTCTTTATGGAGAGATGACGTCGCTGATATTAGTGCTATCTGAGGCAAAATATTCTTAAACTTCTGAGCATTTGAAGATTCACTATCAAATATTGGTAGATTATATGGAAGGATACAGTGGATGAAGTATTGAACAGAGTAGTGTATAATTTCATCTTTTTTCTCTCTCTCTCTCCTCTGCTTTGTTTACTGCAGCATGTTAGCTTCTTGTAAGACCCATGAAGAGGTAACACGAATATCACAGGAAGGACAGAGAATGTTTGAGAAACTTGAGAAGTCCACAAAGCCTATTGTGGCTGCCATCAGTGGAGCCTGCTTAGGAGGAGGACTTGAGGTATGCATTTCTATCAGTCATTGAAACACTGTTCAGCATATTGATGGGGATTACAAGCTGCCAAACCTGTAGGTTGCTATTATTTTGCTTGCAAAAAGTTCTAAGAGGAGAATCAGCTTTCTTTTTAGTTGTTAAACTTCTGGATAGGTTTCAATCCTTATTTCATGGCACAGAGCAAATAAACCAAAGTGTGATGTTTTCATTTTTATAAATTGAGAAGATTTGAACTAGATCTCCAAGGTCTCTTTCAATTCCAAGAACCAGGTTCAAGTTTGCAGGGCAAAGATTCAGTAGTGTGATCCGTGCTGCTGAGCTACTTTAGTCTAGATGAGATACACAGCCTAAAATGTGTGTAAGTGCTTTGTGAGCAGTAAGATGGTGAATAATGTAAGATCTAAGAGAAGAGATGCTTATTAATCTGAAGCATGTAGAAAAGGAGAAGGGAAAATAAGATAACATTTATTGAGCATTTATCACATGCTGAGCTCTATGTTAAGATACTTTCACATATATTAACTAGGGAAACCTATATCTCTCCTAAAAGATGGGCAGAATTTGATTAATCAGAAAATATTGGGGAAAAAATCATTTCATATATGGTATAAGCAAAGACAAGGGTAAGCAAAACCTATTTAGATCACTATTAAGTAGGCCTGCTAGATTAAAAAGGATGGTCTCTGTAGGGTATGGGCCTTCTTAACTTGGAGTTCAGTATATAGTGCACAGTGTGTGTGTGCATTTTTCTATTGAAAGCTTCCATAGCTTTCAGCAGATTTTTAAAGAGATCCAGAACCCCAGGAAAGGTTAGTAAATTAGGAGGAGAGTATGAAATAAGGCTGGAAAGGTAAATTGTAGAAGGTATCAAATACGTTCCTGTTTTGTGAATAATCTTTAGACCCTCACATATCCTAAGATATTATAAAGTTACACTTTCTAACATTCTGATTTTCTTTCATTTGTTTGAAGCTTGCCATTTCCTGCCAATATAGAATAGCAACCAAAGATAGAAAAACAGTATTAGGTGCCCCTGAAGTCTTGCTGGGGATCTTACCAGGAGCAGGAGGCACACAAAGGCTGCCCAAAATGGTGAGTTTAAATCCCCTTCTGACTTTTAGAACCTCAGTACCTATAGGCCACTTTAGATCTATTTCCTCTGGTACAAAAGGCACAATTTGGGTCTTCATTGTAAAATTTAGAAACAAAGTTAAATATGGGTATATAGGATCTATAACAAATTTTATTACTGGTATCAATTCTACTTTTTTTTTTTAATTCCTTGATCAAAATCATTTTTTAAAAAAGATTTTACTTATTTAAAGAAAGAGAGCACATGCATGAGCAGTAGGAGGGGCAGAGGGAGAAGGAGAGAGATAATCTCAAGCAGACTCCATGCGGAGCTTTGAGCTCCATGCAGGCCTTGATCCCACAACCCTGGGATCATGACCTAAGCTGAAATCAAGAGTTGGATGCTTAAACGACTGAGCCATCCAGGCACCCCAAGTCCTTGATCAGAATTATTGATTGAGGTCCTTTATTAATCCCTGAAGAGGTTTAAAGGTAAATAATATACATGTCTGCCTTTCTGGAACTTACAGATTTTTTTTCTTTTACTTTTATTTTTTTAAGATTTTATTTTTAAGAAATCTCTAAACCCAGTGTGCGGCTCAATCTTACAACCCCAACATCAAGAGTTGCATGCACTGGGATGCCTGAGTGGCTCAGTGACTGACCATCTGCCTTGGGCTCAGGGCATGATTCTGGGGTCCTGGAATCAAGTCTCACTTTGGGCTTACTGTGGGGAGCCTGCTTCTCCCTCTGCCTGTGTCTCTGCCTCTCTCTCTCTCATGAATAAATAAATAAAATCTTAAAAAAATAAAAGAAGGGTTGCATTTACTACTGACTGAGCCAGCCAGGTGCCCGTTGAACTTGTATGTAGTTTAGTTTGTTCCTTCTGTACACAGTACCATCTTACTGCATCTTACTACATCTTTTTCAAATCCATGGGTCATATTTCATGATACATAGAAGAGGCAGATCTTTCTCCTGATTTGGATGATTTCATTGCTGTATTCTGTAGAACCAAAAGAAGCCAATCAGGCTTTTGAATTCTTAAGGAAAGAACAGTCAGACCTGGGGACTGCAGAGCAATCTTAATATCCCACTGAACCCTACAGCTTCAGGCACTATTGATTCCTCAGTGAAAACAAAGTTCAGCAGAAATACTCTTTGGAAGGAAGTTGATATGAGCTGGGCACAGAAAAACAGGAAGATTTATGGTGTTAGTTTTCTGATAATAGTATACATTTCTTCATAGATAATATCAAGAGGATTTATTGAAAGAATAAATAAGCCTGTAGATGTAGAAAATATTGCTGGGTTTCTTACATTGTTTTGTAATAGTTGGTATTTGAATGTTATTAGAAACTATTCCTCTAATACATAAGGAACTCTAGCTGGGTTCTATTTTTAAAACTAAAATTATTTTTTAAAACGTTGCTGGGCACCTGGGTAGCTCAGTTGGTTAAGCATCCCAGCTCTTGATTTCAGTTCAGGTCATGGTCTCAGGATCCTAGGATGGAGCCCCACCTTGGGCTCCACACTCAGCAGGGAGTCTGCTTGAGATTCCCTCTTCCTCTGCCCTTCCCCCTGCTTACATGATTGCATGCTCTCTCTCTCAAATAAATAAATCCTTTTTTAAATAAATATTTTTTAAAAATTAAAATTATAAGGAAAGACATGGTCAAAACTATCAGGTTTCTCAGTCTCCACTAGCTCCACTAAATGAATTTTAAGTAATCTATAAATGCACAATTTTAGAAAACATGAAATTATTTCTCTGCTTTATCAATTTCACTAGACAGAAATCTTACATATTGAATTAAAAGAAGAGATACAATTTTGCTTCAACTGAAGGTGTCTAATCCCAAAAGTTACCTAAATGTATATTAACTGATTGATAAATAGCATAAAAACCTCATTTGACTTTTCTCATTTTAATATTTATTTTGCTCAGTTGAATGATTTGTAAACTATAATTGTTGCACTGATATTTTTTCCTCTGTACTCTGATCCTTGCTTGCTTGTAAGGTGGGTCTGCCTGCTGCTTTTGACATGATGTTGACTGGTAGAAACATTCGTGCAGACAGAGCAAAGAGAATGGGACTGGTTGACCAATTAGTGGAACCCCTGGGTAAGTGGTAACATGTTTCAGAATTCGGCCTTATGAAGTTACTTTTTTAAAAATTAATATCTTAAATATTAGAGTGAAATTCAGACTCTCAAGAAATGAGTCATTCTGAAGAGTGAAGTTTTCTAAATATGGCTAATACTAAATCATTTCCAAACATCAGTCACCCCAACTTCTATTTTATTTTACAAATTGGACATCAAGAGTACAAATTTGAGGGACGCCTGGGTGGCTCAGTGCCTGAGCCTCTGCCTTTGGCTTAGGGCGTGATCCCGGAGTCCCCATATCAAGGCCCACATCAGGCTTCCTGCATGGAGCCTGCTTCTCCCTCTGCCTATGTCTCTGCCTCTCTCTCTCTCCCTCTCTCTCTCTCTCTGTCTTTCATAAATAATTAATAAATAATCTTAAAAAATAATAAATAATAAAAATCTTTAAAAAATAGAATACAAATTTGAATCAAATCCTTGTTTTTGGTTCTTAGATTACGTGTAACATTATTCATGATAAGCCTCCTTTCGTTTTTTGTGTCTGTTATAATGTAATAAATGTGTATGAAGTAACTTGAGAATATTAATAGTAGTTGGCATCTACTCATATGCTACTTTCCTCCACATAACTTCTTTGCCTCCCCTTACCCAAGGAAACCACTATTCCAAATTATGTGTTCATCACCCTCTTGCATTTCTTTTTTTTTTTTTACCCTCTTGCATTTCCTAAAAATCAGCATTACTAAGATGTTATTTATGTAATAACAAATTTACCAATTTTTAATGCACAATTTGAGTTTTGACAAACATATATAGCTATGTAAACACCAGCACAATCATACAACAGAACGTTTTTTTAGTATATAGCTCTTTATGTCTTTTATTTAGCATCATACTTTTAAGATTCATCCATATTGTTGCAATTTCAACAGTTTGTTTCTTCTTATTGGTGAGTGTTATTCCATTGTATAGGTGTACCATAATTTGTTTATTCACCAGATGATGGAAATTTGTTTCCAGTTTGGAGCTGTTTAGAGTAAGGCTGCTATGAACATTCATTCACAAGTCTTGATGTGTTTCATTTCTCTTGAACAAATACCAGAGAGTAGATTGGCTGGATTATATGATAGATTTGTGTGTAGCTTGTAAGAAACTGTCAAACTTGGGCAGCCCGGGTGGCTCAGTGGTTTAGCACCATCTTCAGCCCAGGGCATGATCCTAGAGACCCGGGATTGAGTCCCATGTCAGGCTCTCTGCATGGAGCCTCCTTCTCCCTCTGCCTGTGTCTCTGCCTTTCTCTCTCTCTCTCTCTCTCTCTCTCTGTCTCTCATGAATAAATAAAATCTTAAAAAGAAAGAAAGAAACTGTCAAACTGTTTTCTTAAAGTGGTGATACCATTTTGCATTCCTACTGGCAGTGTATGAGAGTTCTAGTTACCAACTGCTTTGCATGGTCAGTCTTTTTAATTTTAGACCTTCTAATAGAAGTATAGTAAAAGTTCATTGTGGTTTCTTTTTCCTTAATTTTTTTTTATTTTTTAAAGGATTTTATTTGTTTGAGAGAGCAGAGCAAGAGAGAGGGAGAACACGAGCAGGGGTGAGGGGCAGAGGGAGAGAGACAAGCAGACTCCTTGCTGAGCAGGGGGCCCAACTTGTGGCTCTGTCCCAGGACCCTGAGATCATGACCTGACCTGAATGCAGAGGTTTAGCCTACTGAGCCACTCAGGTGCCCTCGTTGTGGTTTTAATTTATATTTCCCTAATGACCAGAGATACTAAGTTTCTTTCATGTGTTGATTTATTTGCCTTCTGTATATCTTCTGGTAAAATGTCTTTAAAGATGTTTTGCCTCTTTTGTTTGTTTTTTTTTATTACTGAGTTTTCAGAGTTCTTTATATCAGAATACAAGTCCTTTGTGAGATTTGTGATTTGCAAATATTTTCTATCTGGCATGTCTTTTCATTATCTAAGTGCAGAAATTCTTAATCTTGATGAAGTCCATTGTATCAGCATCGTTTATGGGTCATGCTATTGTAGTACGTAAGAAATCTTTTCTTACTACTACAATACAAAGATTTTCTACAGAGACTACAAAGATTTTAGACTACAAAGATTTTAGACTACAAAGATTTTCTCCTGTATTTTCTTGGTTTAGTCTTCCATTTTAGTCTGTGATCTATTTCAAGTTAACTTTTGTATACGTTGTGTAGTAGATTGAGTTTTGTTTTTTGGGTTTTTTTTGCAAATGGATATACAATGCCCTGGCACAGTTTGTTGAGAAGACTCTTCTTTCCCTATTGAAATACCTGGACACCTTGGTCAAAAATCAGTTGACCCCATATGCTTGAATCTGTATCTGGATTTGCTGTCTTCAGTAATCTATATATCTTTACTTAACCCAATATAATACTATCTTGATTATTGTGTTTTAGTAAATCTTGAAATCAGGTGATACAACCCTATTTTGGTTCTCTTTCAGTCTTTATTTTGCCTATACTAGTTTGTTTGCATTTATATATAAATTTTATAATCATCTCATCCATAACTACAAAAATACATGCTAGGATTCTCATTAGAATTGCACTAAATTAATGTATCAATTTGGGAAGAATAGACATCTTTAAAATATTGAGTCTTTTCACCAGGAATAGAAGTATAATTCTCTATTTAGGTCATCTTTAATTTCTCTCCGCAGTATTCTCTACTTTTCTTTGAACATGTCTTGCACAGTTTGTTAAAATTATTCCTTGGTATTTCATACTTTTAGGACATTATACTTTTTAAACTTTAATTTCTCATTATTAACCACTAATGTGTATATGAATATAATTGATTTTTGTCCGTGGACCTTGTATTCTGTGACTTTGCTAAACTTATTTATTCTAGTAGTTTTTTCTATAGATTTCTAAGGAATTTTTATATAAATAATAATGCCTATAAATAAAGACATTTTGGCTTTTTCCTTTCTCATCTGGTTGGCATTTATTTTTTTTCTTGATTTACTCAATGGCTAAGATCTTTAGTATGATATTGGTTAGAAGTAATGAAGGCAGATATTGTTAACTTGTTCCCCATCTTAGAAGAGCCTTCATTCTGATGCTATAGGGTGTATGGTGTCAGCTATAGCTTTTTTATATATGCCCTTATCATTACAGACATTTCCTCTTATCTATAGTTTGCTGCGAATAGATGTTGAATGTTGTCAAATGTTCTTTCTGCATCTCATGAGATGATTTTGTGATTTTTGTCTTTTTTAATGTATTAGTAATGTCACTTACATTGAGTTTTTTTTTTTTAAGATTTTATTTATTCATGAGAGACACAGAGAGAGAGGCAGAGACACAGGCAGAGGGAGAAGCAGGCTCCATGCAGGGAGCCCGACATGAGACCCCATCCCGGGTCCCCAGGACCACGCCCTGGGCCGAAGGCAGGCGCTAAACTGCTAAGCCACCCAGGAATCCCCTACATTGAGTTTTGACTGTTGAACTAGACTTGCATTCTTAGAATAAACTCCATTTGGTCATAATGTATTATTCTTTTTATAAATTGACAGAATCAACTAAAATTGTAAAAGATTTTTATGTCTGGTCATGAGAGAGAATGGTCTCAGGGATGATTTTCTTGAGATATTTTTGCTTGGTGTTGGTATCAGAATAATGCTGGCTTCATGAAATGAATTGAAAATATGTTTTTTTCCTATTTTCTGGAAGATTGGTATTATTCGGTATTAGCATTATTTCTTCTTCAAATACTTGATAGAATTCACCAGTGAAGCCATATGTGGACTTGGAGTTTGCTTTGTTGGGAGGGTTTTTATATATGATTTCAATTTCTTTAGAAGGGCTATCCAGGTTCTCCATTTTTTTGAGCAAGCTTATAGTAGTTTGTTTCTCAAAGATCTTGTCCATTTTATTTAACTTGCTAAATTTGTTACAATAAAGTTTTTCTTAATACTTCTGTATTATTCTTTCAATATCTTTATACTCTGTAAAGATATTTATACTCTTTCATTCCGGATATTGATACTTTGTGTCATCTTTATTTTTTCCCTGATGAGTCTAGCTTTTAGTTTCATTGATTTTCCTCTGTTGTTTGTCTGCTATTTATTGATTTCAGCTATTCATTATTTCTGCTTGCTTTTGGGTTTAATTTGTTCTTTTTCTAGTTTCTCAAAGTAGAAGTGTAGATCATTGATTTTAGGCTTTTTTTTCTAACATAAATATTTAAAACTGTCAATTTCTTTTGTAGCATTGATTTATCTATTTTATTTATTTATTCATGAGAGACACAGAGAGAGAGAGAGGCAGAGATACAGGCAGAGGGAGAAGCAGGCTCCATTCCATGCAGGGAGCCTGATGTGGGACTCGATCCTGGGACTCCAGGATCGTGCTCTGTGGGCTGAAGGCAGGCGCTTAACCGCTGAGCCACCCAGGCATCCCTATTTATTTATTTTTTAAAGATTTTATTTATATTCATGAGAGACACAGAAAGAGAGGCAGAGACACAGGCAGAGGGAGAAGTAGGTTCCACACAAGGAGCCCAATGTGGGACTCCTTCCCCGGAATCTGGGATCAGGCCCTGAGCCAAAAGCAGATGCTCAATCGCTGAACCACCCAGACATCCCTTATCTACATATTTTAATGTTACACTTTTCACTTCCGTGAAGGTCAGAATATTTTCAGATTTCCCATGGTTTCTTCTTTGACCCATGACCCATGTGTAATTTGGGAGTGTTATTTAATTTTCAAATATTTACAGATGTTTTAGATATCTTTCTGTTACTGATTTCTAGTTGAATGCTCTTGTGATCAGAGTATGGTTAATCCTTATTATTTGCAGGCTCCTTATCTCCGAATTCACCTACCCACTAAAACTTGTTGTGACCCCAAAAATAACACTTATGATGCTTTTTCAGTCTTTTTTTTTTAAATGCTTTGGGTTTTGTTTTGTTAAGATTTTATTTATTTATTCATGAGAATACACAGAAAGGAGAGAGAGAGAGAGGCGGAGACACAGGCAGAAGGAGAAGCAGGCTTCATGCAGGGAGCCCGACATGGGACTCGATCCCGGGTCTCCAGGGTCACGCCCTGGGCTGAAGGCGGCGCTAAACCGCTGAGCCACCCAGGCTGCCCTATTTCAGTCTTTAATAGGCACTGAGTGGTGAAAAATTCAAATCTCCCAGTACACGTGTTCCAGCTGAGGTCAAATAGGGCAACATTCTGCCTTCTTTTTTTAGCTCTCATATAGCCAACAAGTGTCCTTTCCATGGCCTATTTAGTGCCATATCCTTCTCAGTTTTTGTGCTTTTTGGTTGTGATTTCATTGTTTAAAATGATAAGAGCCAGGAAGGGAAAAGTACTGAGTCTGAGTAGAAGTATCTTTAAGATTTCTCTTTCTTCCCCCATAAGGAGTCCTCGTCAGAGGTACCTGAAGAAGAGCTTGGTTGGAGGGCCCAAATAGAAAGGAATGAGGTACTTGGGCTAAGAACGCTGATATGTGTAAGACCATAGCCAGCAAGGGATACCTCAGTTATTGACTGCAACTCCCCTTAAAGTCAGTCTCTTGACTGCACACCAAGTCTCTTGTGGGAAGGACAGCTTTCCCTGTGAGGCTTGCTGGGCAAAAGCCTTTGTAATTGCCTGTAGTTGGGCCTGAAAAATCACACATAGGTTTTTGGCCAGGGGCTGGGCTCCTCAGTTTTTACAAATAGTCATGTGGCCACAGTTGTACCTATTTCTCCTTCCCATTCCATATTCCTTTTGCCCTCAGGAAGTACCTCAGCTGGTCATGGTTCTTTGCCTAGTGGGGTGACCTTCATTCCTAGAAGGTCTGGGTCACTTGCAGTCCTGCATGAACTGAGTTGTTGTAGTTTTCCTTTAACTAATTACAGGTTGTTTTAGCACCAAAAGACCCCCTAAGAGATCTGTGGTTTTCAAGATGTACTCTTTCTTATTCCCATTGTGTAGTGGTAGCCCAACGCCCCCTTGGTAATCAGGATTAATAGCCCCAGAAAGGGACTATAATGCTGCAGTAGGGTACTTTGAGATGGTGCCTGCATATCATATAGAACTATCTACAAACTGGCCTGAGCTCTATCTTCCCTAGTCATCTGATAATAATAAGGAACTCCCCTGAAGCCATAGGGGCAAACAGGGACAGAGAAGGAGGAGTAAGGAAAGTTTGGTCACTTTCTCATATAGCTTGTGTCTTTAGGGTCTGCTCAAACCAATTCTCACATATACCAATTCCATTTGATAATGAAGTTGAATGCTGTTACAGTCAATGAACTTTATGGTTTAGTGGGCCAGACAACATCTATTTCATGATGGGCAGCTCAGGTCCCATGGTAAGCTGATGCCCCATGGTTAATTAAGCTTTGAGTCCCTACTGAGGCCCACTAGCTTTTTCTCAGTAGGAGAGTAGTTATTCACAGAGAATGGTAGGGGTTTGCTCCAAATTCCTAAATGTCTACTATGATTTGCCTATAGTGTCCTCTCAAGGATTCCAAACACATCTCTATCTACCACTGACCCTTCATGCACCATCAGATCTGAATCATAGGGCCCAAAATAGCTTTTCTTCCTGGGTTCCACTCAAAACTAGTAGCCTTCAAATTATTCAGTAAAGGAGCTAGAGTAGCACACCCAAGTAAATGTTGCCTCTAAAATCCAAAGAGGCCCACTAGGTGTTATGCATATTTTTCTGTGGTAGGAGGGGCCAGATGCAATAACTTACCTTCACCTAGGAAGGGATGTCAGCATGCCCCCCACCATTGTACCCCTAGAAATTACACTAAGATGAATATGTCAGAGTAGATGGTACTTCCTGTTCACCAGATTCATTCAGTGTAATATCATTAATGTAATGAACCAGCATGGTATCTTGTGGAAGGGAAAGACAATCAGGATCTCTACGGACTAAATTATGACATATGGCTGGAGAGTTGATATACCTCTGAGGTTAAGACAGTAACAGTATATTGCCAACTGAAGGCCAGACTGCTTCAGGTAGTCCTTCCTAAGAGCTATTGAGGAAGAAAGCATTTTCTAGATCAGTAAGTGCCTAGCAGAAAAAGGACAATGTGTTAATTTGTTCCAGCAATGAAACCACATCTGGAACACCATCAACAATTGTAGTAGTAACTGCAATTAATTAAGTTTAAATCCACTGTTGTTCTACAAAGACCCATCTATTTTATGCATAAACCAAAATAGGCAAGTTGAATGAATAGAAACTACCACCCCTGTATCTTTCAAGTCCTTGATGGTGGCACTAATCTCTGTAATCCCTCCAAAAATACAGTATTACTTTTGGCTTACTGTTCTTCTAAGTAGAGGCAGTTCTAATGGCTTACATTTGGCCTTTCACATTTTAATATCCCTCACTCCACAGTTCAAGGAGCTAATATGGGGCTAGTTGCTAAGTATGTGTATTTCAATTATGCATTCTAGAAATAACCACAGGATGGGTTCAGGGATCCAGTAAGCCCACTGTGAGATAGAACTGAACTAAAACTCCATGGATTTCTTGACTTTATAAGCCCCAATCTGACTGGTGAACCTAGAGAGATATTTTGGGTCTCCTGGAATTAGCATCAGTTCAGAGCCAGTGTCCAGTAATCCCACCCAAAATCTGATTACTATATTTCCCTTTCCCCAAGGTTAATGACCATATAGGATCCCTTTGGGGAAGGCTGGGAGGAAGATTAACAGTATATTCCCATTATGGAAATGCAACCTCCCCTTAATTCAAGAGGTTCTGGGTCTGTAAACTGACTCATTGCAGGGAAATGATGAGGGCCCATGACTTTCTTTGGTGGTTTAGGTTATACCTCTATTTACTAGAACTAGAATTCTCTCATACAGATCAAGTAAGACTATAGTAGACTTACCATCTATTTCTTTCCTAGGGACACCATGATCAACTAGCCAGTGCTATAGGTCTCTGTAAGTCACACTATTCTGATTACTACTTTGGTTCTGCTGTCCATTATGATAACCATACTCAGTTTGCCTTTGGCAGTTAAATGTTGTTATTTGGCCTCAGCCACCCTAGGATCCCAATTGATGGTAGCAGTTCCCACTGTGATTTGTGACCTACAGAGA
Source organism: Canis lupus baileyi (assembly GCF_048164855.1). NCBI lineage: Eukaryota > Metazoa > Chordata > Mammalia > Carnivora > Canidae > Canis > Canis lupus. The sequence continues at coordinate 44,861,087 of NC_132849.1, forward strand.
AGAATAACGACACAGCCCTTCAAGCATGCCATCTTCCCCCAAATTGATTTCTTACAGTCATGGTGAAAGATGTGTCCTCTAACCCTTCCAGGTTGGCTGAGCAGGTCTAACATCATAAATCCACGTTAACATTCCAGTTTCCTTAAGCCTTTCATTAGCTTCCTCTACAGCATACCAACACAGTTCTAGCATTTCAACTTCATTTGATGCTACTTGTTTTCTATTTGTCCTGTTTTTCCTTCCTTCTTTCATTTGGATTAGTAATTTTTTACCCTCACTATTGGGCTTTTACTTTGCTTTACCCTTTTAATGGTTACTCTAAGGTTTATAGTCTATATCCTTAACATATGATCTATCTGGAAATGATGTATCATTTTACCTATAAGGTAAGAACCTTAAAAGAATATACAGTTGACCCTTGTATGATATAAGTTCAAACTGTGTGGGTCCATTTACACACAGATTTTTATATAGTACTGTAAACGTAGTTCCTTTTTTTCTTAACTTTTTTTTCCCGTAGCTTACTTTATTATAGGAATACAGTATGTAATACATACACAAAATATGTTATCAACTATTTATGTTATTGGTACACCTTCTGATCAGTAGTAGGCTATTGGTAGTTAAGTTTTGGGGGCATCAAAAGTTATAACAGATTTTCTACTGCAAATGGTATCAGTGTCTCAACATTTCATTTCTAAATATATTATATATTCCTCAGCATATTGCTATCTTTGTTTTCAATAGTCATCTTTTAAGGAGATTAAAAATGAGAAGAGAGTTTTCTATATATACCCACATGGTTACCATTTTGAGTGCTCTTTCTTTGTATAGCTCCAAGTTCCCATCTGGTTTGATTTTCCTCCAACCTGAAGAACTTGACATATTCAGTCGCATAGGTCTGCTGGCAATGGAGTCTCTCACCTTTTGATTTGTTTGACAGCCTTTATTTCCACTTATTTTTCTAAAGATATTCTTGAGTGCCACAGAATTCTAGGTTCTTGTACTTTATTTATTTTTTGGGGGGGGGTACTTTATGGATGTGTCAACATCATGTCATGGCTTGCATAATTTCTGATAGAAAGTCTGTTCTCATTTTTATCTTTGTTCTTCTGTTTATAATGTGTCTCTCCCCTTCACCGCCCTTGCCCCCACTGTCAGATCTTCCCTTTATTACTTAGTCTTAATCATGTGTTATGGTGTATCTTGGTTTGTTGTTGTTGCTATAGTTACTGTTGTTTTTTAATGTTCATTGGGCATGGCATTCATTGAGTTTCTTGGATAGTGGATTTGTAGTTTTGACCAAATTGGAAACTTTTTGGCCATTAATTCCAATATTTTCCCATCTTCCCCCCACCCCTTCTCTGCAGCTCCAACTTCACCTATGTTAGATTTACTTGATACGGTCCCAAAATGAAGCAATTTTTCTTTTTCCATCTGTATATTTTCTATTGCCATGTATTCAAGTTTCCTGATCTTTTTTTCTTTGGTGTATAATCTACTATTAACCCAATCTTGTGTATCTTTCATTTCCTATCTAGAAGTAACATTTGATTCACTTTTATGTATTCAGTTTCTCTTCCATTATGTTTCTGCTTTCCTCTACCTTCTTGAATGTATAGCATGCATTTACAATAGCCTTTCTAACATTGTCTGCTACTTCTGTCTTCATTTCTGCATGTTTGTATCAGTCAGTTTGCCTCTTGCAGTTTCATCTCATGCACGTGGTTAACAGTACTCATCCAGAGTTTCAGGGGCCCTCTGTAGGTACCTGGAGTCCTCCTTTTGTGGAGCAGCTGCCCTCCAGGACTCTACTCCACAGGTTCCAGCTGCACTGGCCTCCCTGCAGGCTCCTTGAGACTTTTGTGGGCCCTCTGCATTTTTACCTCTCACAAGTTGGAGCTTTTTGTTTTTGTTTATTCATTTGAGACACACAGAGAGAGCACAAGCAGGGGGAGTGGCAGGAAGAGGGAGAAACAGACTCCCCGCTGAGCAGAGAGCCCAATTCAGGGCTCCATCCCAGACCCTACAATCATGACCTGTGCCCAAAGACAGATTCTTAACCATCTGAGCCACCCGGACATCCCAAGGCTTTTCTTTTTCATCCTCTTTCACATACTTTCACAATAGGGCATGTATCATAAGAGAGATAAAAATATGATTGCAAATTTGTTTCAGCCTCCTTTTACTATTGGGATTTTGTTTCCTTCATACCACAAGACTGCACAAAATTGCCTTTTGAACCCCAGTCACCAATAGACACAGGATGTCTATTTACACAACCCTGTAAAAATAGCCTTTGGAATTTTGGAGCCTATCTCTTTAGTCTCTTTCCTCAAACAAGTTCAGTATAGAGTAGATGCCTTAAGTAGAAAATGAGTTACATTATTATTGGCATATTCCTTTCTCTATAGAAGTACTTTATGTGCTACACATCATCACACTGTGAGAGATTTCCCTCCAGCTCTTTGACCCAGCCCTTCCAGCCTCCTATACCACCTTAGAATTCCATGAATGTTCCATGGGGAAAGACTAGCTTTGCATTTGGTTTCTTCTAGCTTATAATGTATTGTACATGACCTCCTAAAACTGATCATTTCACTTGCTCCCAGGAGCATCCTTCTGCTTGAGCCAACTCTAATCTTCAGCCCATGCCCAAAAGAATCATATAACCTCAGAAAAGAAAACATCCAGCAATCATCAGTTCACTTCAGGCAAGCTCTTCCCTGTCTGGAATTTTAGTTCATATGGTCCTCATTGCTTCTACCACTCTCTCATAGCTTTATGAATGTGTGGTTTTACAGTTTATTCATTTTTGTCTGCAGTTTTGCAGCAAGAATACAGGCCTCATGAGACATTCTACATCCTACTCAGAAATGGAAGCCAGACTTAAGACCTGGTTTTCTATCTAGAGTACATTGTTACACCCTTGCTCAGTGTTACTTCTTATATTCTTTGAGTCCATAGCTCATAACTTGGCACCTACCAGTCTCTAGTATAACATGGAAAGCTATGCTGAAAATGATTTACATTCTAATCTGTTGTGTTCATTTTTACAGGACCAGGATTAAAACCTCCAGAGGAACGGACAATTGAATACTTAGAAGAAGTTGCAGTTAATTTTGCCAAAGGACTATCTGATAAGAAAATCTCCATAAAGAGAGACAAGGGATTAGTAGAAAGTGAGTGTCATTATTAAAGAACTAAGGCAAAGGTTCTCTCCAGAGAGTTTAATTTTGTTATAAAATGAGGAGGTAAATGCGTTTTTTTTTTTTTTACTCTAAGTATAGAGTCATCCTTAAGGAGTGTAACAACTGCTCTAGGTTCAAGTCCTAAACCTTACACTGGTTGGTTACAGCCATGTTTTTTTTCAATTTTTTATTTTGGAAAATTTGAAGCATTAATACAAAAGCAGAATAATATATAATACTGTAATAAACACCCATGCACCCAACACCCAACTTTAGTATTTATCAACTAATTAAACCATGTGTATAGAAGTGCTTAGGTTGCAATTTGGATTTTGTATATCAAAGTGAAAAGTTCTTTCAGATAGCTACAATTACTGCATTTTTATGGAGTTTACAGAACAAACTAAGAAGGGAGACTAGGCTTTTTCCAGTAAGTATCTAAAAACCATTTTCTTTTGCAGAATTGACGTCATATGCCCTGAGTATTCCTTTTGTCAGACAACAGGTTTACAAAAAGGTGGAAGAAAAAGTACGAAAACAGACCAAAGGCCTTTATCCTGCACCTCTGAAAATAATCGATGTGAGTCTTCACCCCATATTCCCACATTTCTCATGTTTCCTCCCTTTATAGAGCAGTATTCTTTATTGCCATTCCGAACTATGTCTTCTGGTACTATAGTTCTTAATTCTGTTATTACAGTACTCACTAAAAATAAAGCAAGCAAGCCATGAGGGCTCATAAACTGATTATTTTGGGGATAATGAGTGCTGGGCATAAGGAATTTAAAACTACCAGTTATAAAACAGGAAAAAATAGAAAACCTGTTATATCAGAATAACAAGGCCAGTAAAATCCTGGGCATTAATTAAAAGGTAGTTGAAACAAAATTGATGGCCTCGGTTGAAAACATTGCAGTACCTAAAATGTCTTATTGACTTCCCCATTGCTGTAATTATCAAAAAAATGTAATGATACAGAAAAGTTCTGAAAAAGATCAAGGAGGATAAATAAAATGATCACAGGGTTAAGAACTTCTGTCTAAAGGTAGACTTTAAAACTTAGAAACTCTTTAGTCTTCAGTCTTTAGTATCTAAGATTAAGAGAACATGTAATCTAAGACTTTGAAAATGGGCAATAAATCAGCCAACAAATATATTTTGAGGAAAGACACCAAAATGCATAAATAGGACACATGATTCCCTTCTCACACCCATCTCCCAGTTTGGGGAGATTAGATGTGTGTCTGTGCTGGGACAGGTAACTAATGGAAGGGATGTTAGATGCCACCCTGGGATCACTGCCAGATAATTGAACAGAGGAAGATTGCTAAATGCACAGAGGAGGCAACAGTCACTGTAAGCCAGAGAGATTAGGAAGAGCCTCCTATAATTTTTTTTAAGATTTGATTTATTTATTCATGAGACACACAGAGAAAGAGGCAGAGGGAGAAGCATGCTCCCCACAGAGAACCCAATGTGGGACTCGATCCCCAGACCCGGGATCACGCCCTGAGCTAAAGGCAGATGCTCAACCGCTGAGCCACCCAGGCATCCCAGAGCATCATAGAATTTGACCTGAGCCCTGGAAAATGAAGAGAAAGTGGTACCAGGTAGGGTGGGCATTTTGAGCAAAGTTACAGAAGCTGGAAAGCATGAGGTTCTTCAAGGAACATTTAATGAGATCAGATTTTGTAGGATACTGAAATGTGTGCAAAAAGGCCAAATGAACCTAGATTTTAGAACTTGGACAATAATGAATTTGGAAATTTGACCTTCATCCTGTATAGATCATAGAGATAATAGTCCTAGTAAGTCATAAACAATTTAGAAAGAGAGACAAGTAGAGACTTGAAGTTGGAAGCTATCTTGGTCATTCAGACTTGACATTTACCAAGATAGATTAGTAAAGAGGTGAAGGTAGTAAGAGACTTGCCAAAGAGAAGAGATTATGAGTTAAGTCTTAGAAGTGCTGAGTTTAGATGTTTCAGGAAATTCAAGTGACAGTTTACACAAAAGATAAGAATGTAGATTTGTGCTGAGTGAAGTAAGTCAATCGGAGAAGGACAAACATTATATGTTCTCATTCATTTGGGGAATATAAATAATAGTGAAAGGGAATATAAGGGAAGGGAGAAGAAATGTGTGGGAAATATCAGAAAGGGAGACAACGTAAAGACTGCTAACTCTGGGAAACGAACTAGGGGTGGTAGAAGGGGAGGAGGGCGAGGGGTGGGAGTGAATGGGTGACGGGCACTGGGGGTTATTCTGTATGTTGGTAAATTGAATACCAATAAAAAATAAATTTAAAAAAATTTTTAACCAAAATAAATAAATAAATAAATAAAAATAAAAAATAAAAAAAATAAAGAATGTAGATTTGTTCATATGTGGGTTGGTTTTTTTTGTATATATATATCCACTTTTCCTTCTCATAAATTGTGGTGATTGAATACAGGGTCAATTCGACTTTTATACTTGGACTTAGGATAGGACTTCCCTCAAATGTTAAGTTGAATTTATAGAATTCATGAGTAACATGACAGAGGAGACCATCGGCCTGAGGAAGAATGCACAGAAGGAGAAAAGGGCTGAGAGTGTAACTATGGGGATGTGCCTACTAACGTAGGAGAGCAAGAGAGAAGCTGGAAGAGCCATTTTAGCAAGAAGGAAGGGGAAACCTTTTCTCAGACTTGAGCAGTGCCAGTGGCAGCTTTTTCTCTGCTGGGATAGTGGTCTAGAAGTGGATAAGGAGATAAGAGTTTGAGCTGTGGGACCTCTGTCATCTTTTCCCATTCTGACTTTTATTACTTTCTTCTATTTCATTTCCTTCCATTTTATACTAGTTTTAGTAGTAGTCTTGGAGATGGAAAATGAAGTCAGTCTTTTTTTTTTTTTTTAACTTTTTTAAGACTTATTCATTTATTTGAGAGAGGGGGAAAAAAGAGCAAGAGAGTGAGCACAAATGAGGGGATAGGCAGAGGGAGAAGCAGACCTCCTGAGCTCCATCCCAGGACCTTAGGATCATGACCTGAGCCAAATGCAGATGTTCAACCAACTGAGCCCCCCAGGTGGCCCAAGAATAAAGTAAGTCTTAAGCAAGCAGCCATTCAGTCCTCTTGTCTTTCTTACTCCGCTTCCAGACTTTTGGCTTACTCTTTGAAGACTGATGAACTAGCAGTTTTACTCACGGTAGTGAGCATCTCACCCATCCCTTGCAACAATGAACAAATGCTTTATGTGTTTTTTAGGTGGTAAAGACTGGAATTGAGCAAGGGAACGATGCTGGCTATCTCTCTGAATCTCAGGTAAAGTTCTTTCCTTTGAATTTTTTATTAGCTACTGAAAAACCAAGATCTAGAACTTTTTATAAAGCTGAGAAAAGGAAAGGTACCCAAAGTCTATCTAAAATGTTTTTCTTCTGGTGACTATCATTTCTCAGGGTTACTCTCAGTGAATAGATGTTAAGAACACGTTAGTGGTCAGTGGTCCCAGCTACTTGAACTTGCTCTCAGTAATGAGGGTTTAAGTAGGGAAAGCAGGGCCAGAGTTCTAATTCTTTCAAATGAATCATTGGGATGTTTTTGTTCTGGAGTTGGGCTGGTTATATTCTGATAAAAATGAATACATTGAGAGAAGAATACATTTCTTACTTATTAGGGCCTAGAGATAAAACTTTGAAGGCCAGCCTCTCTTTGGTGAATTAGAAAATGGAAGGAAATGTTGTGTAGCAACTAAAAGAACAGAGAGGAGCATGTGAACAAGCCTCACCTCTTCCCACTTTTCCAACAAATTGGTGGTATTATAGATTTAAGTGGTTACAGTTATTTTTAAGTTTTAAGCAATCATTGAAGAATGACTGCTCTTTGGTAATAAGACAGAAGGTATCTGAAGAGCTCAGGACATATTCAAGAGAAAACATTTCTTGTACTGGTTGCTTACTACAGTGCATTCTGAGTTAGTCTTTTACCTCCTAACCAGCTACATATATACATATGTACAGAAAAATTGAAGCACAAGTTTCACAAATCAGTTGTCCTCACTGTATACACTGTACTCCTATTTCCTATGTGTAGGACCCACTAACCTCATGACCACTGATGGATCTCTAGCCACAGTTTGAAAATCACTGGTTTACTGAATAGGATACACTGTATCAAGATCAGTAGAACATTGTTGCATATTCTATTAAGGCATGAAAGCAACTTTATTTGGGGGATTCCCTTTGAAATGCTATTTGTAACCATGTAACCATACCGGTAAATGCTAGTAATATTGATGATGATGATAGCTGACATTGAGACCCAGTCATTTTACTAGCATTCTCACTTAATTCCAGCAATACTGTAAAATAAGTATTGTTTTTCCCATTTTAAGGATGAAGAAAGCTTCACAGCTGTGAAATGGCAGAGCCAGGATTTCAAACTCAGTTCTGTCAAACCTAGACTCTAAATCTCATCTTCTTCTTTTTTTTTTTTTTTCTTTAGATTATATTTAGGGGCAGCCTGGGTGGCTCAGCAGTTTAGCGCTGCCTTTGGCCCAGGGCATGATCCTGGAGACCTGGGATTGAGTCCCACGTCAGGCTCCCTACATGGAGCCTGCTTTTCCCTCTGCCTGTGTCTCTGCCTCTCTCTCTCTCTCTCATGAATAAATAAATAAATAAAATCTTTAAAAATAAATAAATATATATATATTTTATTTATTCATGAGAGACACAGAGAGAGAGGCGAGACATAGGCTCCCCACGAGGAGCCCAATGTGGGACTTGATCCCAAGACCCTGGGATCACGCCCTCAGCTGAAGGCAGCCACTCAACCGCTGAGCTACCCAGGCGTCCCAAAATCTTATTCTTAACTGCTAGTCTGAGAGTGGCTCTCTGTAAGCATTAGGGGACTTTTCAGAGCTATAGGTGTCATGCAGAGCCTGCTACAACAAAAGAGACCCAGAATTGAGAGTCCTACTGCTAGGATATGAGTTCCAGTCCTGCCACTTGAAGTGTTGTCGTGACTTAATTTCTCTGAGCCTCCTCTTCCCAGTCTTCAAAATAAGAGGGTTGACTGAGAGGACCATGAAAGGTCCGTTTTGACCATAAAATTCTAGTCCATGAAAAAGGTTAGCTACCACCACCTCTGGAGCAGAGAATCTAGAGCTCAGGTGAATCCAACCCTTTTCACAGTAGTAGTCAGAAAGTACCACAGACAAGAAGACATCACGGGGGCCCTGGAGCACTCGGGATTCCGTGTGTGTTACCTCTACTCTGCAAGGAAATCAGACTGAAGGAACTCCCATCGTTGAGACTCTGAAGTTCCACTGTTTTTTTGGTTCTCCTTTATTTTCCAGAAATTTGGAGAGCTTGCAATGACCAAAGAATCAAAGGCGTTGATGGGACTTTATCATGGTCAGGTCCTGTGTAAGAAGAATAAATTTGGAGCTCCGCAGAAAGAAGTAAAGTAAGCTCAGCTCTGCCTTATGGAGCCTCTGTGGGTTTCACCGCAAAGCTAGATTCCTACCTTCCATCTTGCCTACATGTCTTCCATCCTGAGCATATTAGATCCCTCTTCCTCCTAACAACTTTCTGGCTTTCAAAGTTCAGCCTGAGTTTTCTCCAGACCTCTCTATTGGCTTCTGTAGCAGCTTTCCTGTCTGGCTATTGATGTCCCCTAGAAGTCTGGTTTATGTCCCAAACCAGACACAACTATACGATGTTTACTGATCTTGTGTCTTCCTGTGATTTGAGATACCATCCCTGGGAACTCCTACTTCTTCCTCATAAAAAAAATATATAGCCTCATTCTGATTGTTAAACGCTTGTCTTTCTAATTTACAACTTAAATATTTTGTTTAATATTTTATTTATTTATTCATGAGAGAGAGAGCGAGAGAGAGGCAGAAGGAGAAGCAGGCAGGCTCCATGCAGGGAGCTGGACGTGAGACTTGATCCCAGGTCTCCAGGATCACAACCTGGGCCAAAGGCAGCGCTAAACTGCTAAGCCACCCAGGCTGCCCTACAACCTAAATATTTAAGATACTATTTGCCTGTTTCATGTCTATTCTTTTTAGCAAGATTTTCAATATTATGCTGCCTAAAAGCTCTTCAACATTTTAAATTTACTAATGCCCCTAAATTCACCTTCTAGCTCAGTGGTTCTCAGCCTGGGGAATGTTGCACCCCAGGGATCATTTGATGATGTCTGGAAACATTTTTTGGTTGTTATAGGTGCTTCTGGCATCTAGTGAGCAGAGGTCAGGGATATTGCTAAACACCTGATAGTGTATGGGACAAGCCTAAGAATTAGAATAATCGAAAATGTCAGTAATGCCAAGGTTAAGTAATACTGCTTTAGCTGAATTACCGTGAGGGCTTTCAGAGCAACTAATGTTACTACTTTCTCCATCTCCTTCACCTTTAGCAACATTACAATCCAAAAAAAGAAGATAAAACGGGTAAGAAATCTGGGTGAGACAGATAACGATGCTAGCCCAGAGGGCTGATTTCCAAATATAATATGAACTACAACTATAACTACTTCTCCAGCACACATGGTGATCAGTAGGGATCATTACCAGTCCGGTTGTGTTTGTTCTACCCAACATGGAAACAGTATCCTGCAATCAGTAGGTGCTGTAGTACAGTAAGATGGCCACTTAAGCACTTATGTCAGCATCTCTTCATATATTCTACAAAAATCAAACATTAACAAGGACAAAAAAGTCACCCATTCCCCATGCATAGCATAAGTGCAAGGCAGATATGCTACTAACTTCTCATTATGTAAGAGGGAAACCTCACTGTAACAGTAAATAAAAGGAAGCAAGAGAGAAAAGTATTAAGAGTCTTGCAAAATCATACAACTGTGAAACACACCAATGCTACTTCCTCACCCTACCCCTTTACTCCACCATCCCTCCATCTACCAAAAAATGCCATCAATTAAAGAGACTACACTTTGCAACTGCAGAGTCCTCTTAAATAATGAAACCTAATGAGCTACTCCAGACACCTCCTCCTATCTGTATATACTTCTTCCTGTCATAGGCAGCTAGACATAATGCCATCTGGAGAGGGTATCATTATACCAAATACACGAAAAAGATAGGCAGAATCCACATGCATCTCATATAAGAAGTAAGAAAAAGTATCAAAATACTTACGCTTATAAAGATTCTCCCCCCCTAAAGCAGTCACAATACAGAAGAAAACTGTAACAAAACACTTCCAAATTTGAATCAAATATCCTTAAATAAGCATTTGCAGATAAGAATCATCTTGAATCAGAAATTCAAAAACTCGGGACACCTGAGTGGCTCAGCGGTTAAAGCATCTGCCTTTGGCTCAGGGTGTGATCCTGGAGTCCTGGGATCAAGTCCCGCATCGGGCTCCCTGCATGGAGCCTGCATCTCCCTCTCCCTGTGTCTCTGCCTCTCTCTCTTGGTGTCTCTCATTAATTAATTAATTTTTAAAAATTTTCAAGAACTCAGAACTAAATGTACAGAAAAACAGCGTGATGCAAGAGTTGGCCAAACTTGGAAATAAATTGGGGAAAAAGGAGATGAGGAATTAATCATAGGGTACCCAAGGCAGAATAGGGTGAACAGATTTACTAAAACTTAGAAGAATAGGGGCACCTGGCTGGCTCAGTAGGAAGAGCAAAAAACTCTTGATCTCAGGGTCATGAGCTTGAGCCCCATATTGGGTGTAGAGATGACTTAAATAAATAAACTTAAAAAAAAAAGAACTTTGAAGAATTAAAGAAAGGGGATTTTTTTTCTACTTTCCCAGCTGCCAGTGATGCCCTCTGCTTCCTCCACTTCTGTCCCTAGGCTCTTCCCCCTTACCTTGGATAATCATTTGAATTCCTTATCTATTTTATTTTTTAATTAATTTTTATGCAAAAAAATGCACTTATTCTTTTTTAAGAAAACTGTTATAAAGTTAAATATTAACTGATAGTATTTTGTGTTTATGGTTTGAATATTGTACTATAAAAGGAATCCTCTGTGTGAAGCCTGTAACTGGCTCCTTTCAGTGGTATGACTTGGAGACTGTGCATATTAGTACATATCAGTTAACTCATTCCTCTTAATCTTCTACTGATGGATTGATGGCTCTTTGCAGTTTTTCATGATTACGAACACTGTATGACTGTTCATCGCAGTTTGTCATCTTATGCATAAATACTTTCACTGGAGTAGATAATGAGAAATAGAATTACTAGTTCGTGGGATATGGGAGGTTTAGTTTTAATAAATTTGTCCTCCAAAGTAGGACAATACATACTTCCATCAGCCATGTACTGAAAAAAACAATTTTTGTACATCCTCCCTGATGCTTTTACAATTTTTGCCAACCTGGTGGGGAAAGAATATCTCATTTTAATTTGCATATCCCATGTTATGAGGGAGGTTAAGCATCTTTATTGTCAGTTTTTTTTTTTTTTTTTAGTGAATTGCGCTTTTTTAAAAAATTAATTTATTTACTTATTTATTTTTTTAAGATTTTATTTATTCATGAGAGACACAGAGAGAGAGGCAGAGACACAAGGCAGAGGGAGAAGCAGGCTCCATACAGGGAGCCCAACGTGGGACTCGATCCTTGGTCTCCAGGATCACGCCCTAGGCTGAAGGCAGCGCTAAATCGCTAAGCTACCTGGGCTGCCCTTAATTTATTTTTTGAGAGAGAGAGCTAGCAAACTCACACAAGAAAGATTGGGCGGGGGGTGGGGTGGGTGGGCAGAGGGAGAGAACTCCAAGCTAACTCATTACTGGGCTCGGAACCCAAACCAGGGCTCAGTTCTGCAACCCATAAGATCATTTCATGACCCGAAACCAAGAGTCAAACGCTGAACTGACTTGAGTCACCCAGGCATCCCAGAATTGCTTTATACAAGCCCTTCCCCATTTTAGTGGGTTGTCCTTTTTTTTTTTTAAGTAATCTCCACGCACAATGTGGGGCTTGAATTCTTGACTCTTGGAGATCGAGTCGCATGCTGTGCTGCCTGAGCCAGCCAGGTGCCCCATGTCTTTTTTAATTGACACATGCATGTTCTTCATTTCCCAAGTTGTAATTCTTTGCTGCAATATATATTGCAGGGGATCCCTGGGTGGTGCAGCAGTTTGGCGCCTGCCTTTGGCCCAGGGCGCGATCCTGGAGACCCGGGATCGAGTCCCACGTCGGGCTCCCAGTGCATGGGGCCTGCTTCTCCCTCTGCCTGTGTCTCTGCCTCTGTGTGTGTGTGTGTGTGTGACTATCATAAATAATTTTTTTAATTAAAAAATATATATATATATTGCAGATTTCCTCCTATTCTATGGTTGTCTTAATTTTGTGGGGTCATTTCTGTTTGTGACAAATTTTTAGTTTTCATGCAATAAATACCTTTTTTAGCCCTATTCTTTATGTCTCTCTATCCTGTTTTCTCACTGTTTTCCAGTTAATTAAACTAACAATGTAGGGGCGTCTGGGTGGCTCAGTCCATTAAGCTTCCAACTTTTGACTTCAGCTCAGGTCATGATCTCAGGATCATGGGATTGAGCCCCCCCATCGGGCTCCATGCTCAGTGAGGAATCTGCTTGAAATTCTCTCTCCCTCTCCCTCTGCCACTCCACCCCCATGCACACGCAGATGATGTCTCTCATAAATAAATAAATCTTGGAGCACCTGGATAGTTCAGTGGTTGAACATCTGCCTTTGACTCAGGTCATGATCCTGGCCGGCGTCCTGGGACTGAGGAAGCCTGCCTTTCCCTCTGCCTATGTCTCTGCCTCTTTCTGTCTCTCATGAATAAATAAATAAAATATTTAAAAATACTAATAAATACTGTTAAAAAAAAAACCACTAAACATAGAAATGCACGTGTTACTACAAAGCTACATTTAAAAGATGCTTCCAGAACTTGAAATTAGGTTTCCTTTTCAGGTCATAAACATGATTTTTGAAAATTATAATCAGAAGTGTTAGGAATGAAACTTTATCCTAGTATTACAACTCTGTTTGGTTTTTTTTTTAAGATTGTTATTTATTTATTCACGACAGACACACAGAGAGAGAGAGGCAGAGACACAGGCAGAAGGAGAAGCAGGCTCCATGCAGGGAGCCCAACGTGGGACTCGATCCTGGGTCTCCAGGATCAATACCCCGGGCCGAAGGCAGCACTAAACCGCTAGGCCACTGGGGCCGCCTAGTATTACAACTCTAATTTAAGTCTACATAGTGCTGTTAACTTCGGCTTTTATGAAGGAAGAAGTTCTGGAAGAATTTCTTTAGTTGTTTACTATGGGAGCATGGCATATTGCTCCAGAATTATGAAAAACTAAAAATAAAAAAGAGAGAGAGAATAAGCAGATATGCTCTCTGGCCCACAAAATATTTAGAATTTAATTGAAGAAACAAAAATAGTGAATATGAAGCCATTCCAGAATACTGTGGGGTAAGCCAGATGGTCCTAAGAAGTTCAAGAGAAGTTGGAGGGTAGAAAAGGCAGCAATGTGCATGTATGGAGGTATTTGTGGGGAGGGGTGTAATAAGGGCTGGAAGCAAAGAAAACATCCAGGAGAATTTTGATGTAATCCAAGTAAGGGTAATGGCACAAATTTCAGAAGAAATGAAAGCTTACTGGAAAATGGTAAAATCAGTAAAATAAGTAGTCAGAAGAAGATGACTAAATGTCTTTGGGCATATCATGGCAAATTGGCTTTTGTTTGGAAACCAGAGATATTCATATTGACATCAACATAAATCAGGTTGTTTTGTTTTCAGTGATCTCCAGGCATAATTGAAGATCAGTATAATTCTGTCTTCTTGTGTATAGGCCAGTTCTTTTCGGCCTAACAAATTTTTGCATATAGCTTTGAAAATCTCTCTCTCTCTCTGCCCCACTCATGCTCTCTCTAAATTAATTAAAAGGGGTTGCCTGGGTGGTTCAGTCAATTAAGCATCCAACTCTTGGTTTTGGCTCAGGTCATAATCTTAGGGTCGTGAGATCAAGCCCATTGTTGGGCTCCACACTGTGTGTGGAGCCTGCTTAAGATTCTCTCTCTCTTTCCCTGCTCATGGCCACTGTCTCTCTCTAAAAAAATTAAAAATTTAAATTAAAATAAATACATTTGAAAATGTATTTTTATGGGCAAAATTTAAATTTTTATAGATAAAAATTTAAAATACTTCATAGATAAAATTTTAGATAAATTTATAGATAAATTCATAGATAAAAATTTTTATAGGAAAAATTATTTAAAATACCTTGTTGTGCCCACTTTTGTTGGTTTATTGAATAATTTGGGTGATCTCCCACTTTTACTAAAATAATTACCAGAAGTCATTCATGCTTTCCTTCTAGGGACCTAGCCATTCTTGGTGCAGGGCTGATGGGAGCCGGCATTGCCCAGGTCTCTGTGGATAAGGGCCTGAAGACCATACTTAAAGATGCTACGCTAACCGGGCTGGGCCGAGGACAGCAGCAGGTGTTCAAAGGGTAAGCCAGCTCTCTGTCTCTGTCAGCAATATGCTGTTCATTTTTTGCCATTATGGATTCCTTTTTCCTGAACATGGTGGGTACTGGATGCTCCATGGTTAAGCTATTTCCTTTGACTTTTAGAAACACTGATTCCTTTCCCTTAGTTTTATTGTACATGTTACAGTGTGCAGTAAAATGTAATGTCTAACTGCAGAAGAGAAAACTACCAGATATTTTTACATGCCATTTATTTCGTGCTTTGGTATCAAGACTAGAAGGTCTCATGTTTGTGAATTTTGGTAGTTTCCATATCACTGCTGTATTTTTAGGAAACACGAAACAGCATGACATTGTGGAAGATGAGGAGGTGGGGAAGTATGCCAGAACTGCACATTGAGGGTAGAGCTGGGATCAAAACTCTTGAACCTTCTATTTCTTGGCTGGCACAACTGTGGAGAAGCAGGAAAAGAATTTGGTTCCACAATGTCTGAGGCTTTACAGACTGTGTCTCCTTCTTACCACTGAATTAATAAAAGGTCAATACTACTTTCTCTCCTGCTCACCTACCCCTTCTCACCCCGGGGCCAAACGCTGCCTGTTTGCAGAGTGGGGGGAAACCAAGCAGCCACTTGGGCAGACTGGGAATTGGTTTCAGGCCAATTCTGTGCTCCAGTATAATGGACAAGCTGGCTGCACTTAGACTGTCCCATGCATGACTTTTAGTCAAATGAGGTTTTTTTGTTGTTTCTTATATAGGTTATGTAGCTTCAGCATGTTTGACCTCATTTCTGCAGAGAGATTATGTTGCTACTGTCATGCTATACAAGATGTGGCAGGTTTAATCATTTTGGCAAATTACTGTAAGATAGCAAGGAGTTGGAGTAAAAGATTCGTGACAAAAAAATTTTTTTAATTGGCACGTGCTTGATAACATGGCCCTGAGACTAGCATGTAAACATTCCCAAACACCATCACATACAGTCACCAAAATGAGAAATTGCTGCTCTAAAATAGATCCCACCCTCTGTCTCTTTTGGATTTAAGTTCCCCAGCTTTCCCTTTGTGCCTCAGAAACATCAGGCTCTGGCATGTGCCCCTTACCGTGCTGCTGACTTAGGACATAAATGTTTCCCATCCTCTCTTGAAAACAGTTTCATTAGGGATTAGAATTAGAGCAACTAATCATGTTTTGAGTTCTGATGAGCATTTTGTTTGCTAACTGCTGACATGGTTGTCAGAAACCAAGAGATTTGAACCCATACTTTTTAAGACTTTGAATACTTCTTTGAACTTACCTTGTGGCTTTAATTTTTCTTTTAGTTAAGGAAATTAGTGAATGGGATTCAGGAAAACTCTAGGTTAGTTATTCTGAAAGTGTGGTCAGATTAAAACCTAAGAGAGCCTACTTTTCTTGGCAGTGAAAAGTAATCGGTTAAATGTTTGAGTAGCAGGAATCCTTTTTATCTCCCTGTGGGAAAGAAGAAACCTTGAGTTAATATTTTATGTAATCAATAGAATGTGCTACTTATACTATGTGCCGACTGGGAAGTAGATTAAGAATATAAGAAAATAATGCTTGGTCTCGGTTTTCCAGGAGATTACAGTTACAGAATAACAACATGATGTGTAATCAGGTAAAATAAGTTCATGTGGTCTAGGACACCTGTTGGGTGTTTTCTCTGTTATAGGTACAGAGTTACCAGAGCTGCATCTTTGTTTTGCCATTCTAGTATTTGTGTCTACTCTTCTTGGCAAATTTAACTATTTTTTGAGTGATAGAGTTTATGTAAGTTTCACTTGTAAAGGCATCTTATAGTTTGGGGGCCAACCTGTCTTTCTCCTAGTACCTAGCCATTTGACCATGAGTCCCTCTGAGCCTGTTTAAGCAACCCTTCTCTCTCAAAATGGGAGTAATAGAATTATCTCATAGAGTTGGTAAAAACATGTAGCACATGTCTGGCCTATGGATGCTCAATAAATGGTAAGTCTCCTTTTCTCTATTTTTTCTAGATTGAATGATAAAGTGAAGAAGAAAGCTCTAACATCATTTGAAAGGGACTCCATTTTTAGCAACTTGACTGGGCAGCTCGATTACCAAGGTTTTGAAAAGGCTGACATGGTGATTGAAGCTGTTTTTGAGGACCTAAGTCTTAAGCACAAAGTGCTAAAAGAAGTGGAAGCGGTAAGTATGAGGCCTGTTGTACATGAATTCTCGTTTAGTGAGTGGAGGACACAGATGCAGGTGTTCTTAAAAGGCAACTTGTGGTTCTTGTTATAGGGCTGTTCATGTCCAAACATCAGTTTTTTGTGAACTCATGCACAGTATATATGTTACAAAGGTCAAATCTGGGTCTCCAGGCAAGAAAATCAAGTAGCACAGGGTTCATTAGCATTCTGTGAGAGTTCGGTCACCCAGACCTACAGGTAGCCTCATGGAGGATAGCCAGCTGTGTTGACATTTTGGGTTAGCTACATGCCATAACTAAACTTCAGATCTAGCCAGCACAGGAAGTAGGGGAGGAATTATTGCTCCAGGCAGGTTTCACATGCTTACTTTGTGGAAATGCTTTGGTCTTGATCCCAAATATTCTACATGCCATGAACAAAACAGGTACCTGTATTGGGTGGTACAAGGAAAGAGCCGAGAGGAACAAATGACAGTAACCTGAGTACAAGGTAGAACCGGGGCCTGGAGCAGCAGCCTACAGTTAAATAAATGTGGGCTAGTAGATTGTGCAAACAAAATGAAACTGGCTTGGTAGTACTCCAAGTTTCTGGAGTAGTGGCCATACTCTTAAAGTGCCCTGTGAGTGAGGGCAATCCCTGCTCTACCACAGACTCAGCCTACGGAGGGTTTAGAAACTAAAGACAAGGTCGGGAGAGAAACAAAAGATAAGCAGCCGGCCTGGGACAGCTTCCACTTTGGAATCCATGCACTGGAAAATCTTTCCTTTTGACAAAGGGTAATGTAGATTCAGCTGAGAGAGAGCTGAGTGGATTTGTATTCCATCTGTGCTAAGTGGTATTTCAGCACAGATACGTAAGTGGTATCCCAGGGCTTTGAGGGCACTGCTGAGCCAGTGGCAGGCAGATTCCAAGGAGCAGCAGAAGCTGACACAGGCAGCATGGAGAGAGGAGCTTTACCACTTGACTAGGTGTTGGTATTTGCTTCTGGAAAATTGGGGTTGCAGTTGGGAAACTAGTGATCAAGGGAAAGAGAAAGAGGGATCATCAGATCAAGAGGAGTGCAGACTCTGAGCAAACCTTTACAGCATTGCCTCTGGCTTCCAAGAGGGCAGAAAATGGGGCTTTTTAAGGCCTGGCCCAGAGCTTCAGAGTGTCACTCCTGCTTTCCATTGGTAAAAGCAAGTCACAAGATTCAAGAGGGAGGAAGTAGACAATACCTCTGGAGCGGGGGAGAGCCACGTGTGAACCAGGAAGGGAGGACTGTTGCCTGCTCTCTTTGGAGATATTGGTCCACTCTTCATGGAGACTTTCCCCACCAGAATAAGATGCCATACCTCTCAGACATGCCACTTGAGACTCTTCCTTGCGGTCACGCTCTGCTTTCGACTTCACACTTCTGATTAAAATCATGGGGGCCTGATCACAAGCTGATTGCTGAGCCAGGTTTTGTCCAACAGGTGCCTCTCTAGGTTTTTCCCTTTTTTCTTTATAAAAAAATATTGATATGGTATTTGACCTTTATCTTCCTTATAATTGATGTTATTTTACGCTCAGCTCTTTAGTGTGTTGCATGTATTTTGAACCTTGATTCCTGTCTCTGATGTTAGGATTTTGCCTGTCCCGGTTTGCACAAATTTGACAGGTGTGCCTTCCGTGTGTTTTATGCATGCAGCTGAATAAAAATTTAATAACTTGGGATCATGAACAGAATGCTGAGACAGTCTATGTTAGAGTTTTTCTCCAGGGTGATAAAGCTAACAGTTAATAGTATTCATGTGCCGTAGATTAATTACAGTGGTGTCCAGTTTTCTAACAGTACCCTGTATAAAATGAGCTAGGCATGCATGTTATGACTTGTTCTTAGAAAAGTAAAGGGTGCGGGTATCATGAACTTCTGGATTCAAGGGCAGATCTGAGCAAGAAGAGGGATTGGCACATAGGCTGGATCTTGAAACGAATGAGATTTAACTCAAGGTGATCTCTTCAGTGTTTATCTGAAGTGTCTTATTTACCTAACTGCTGAGATGTAGTCTCTGGGTTAGGAAGGATGCTGAGCCAGAGATGGAAGGAGGCTGAATGGGAAAGAGAACAAGGTCACACACAGAAGCCCTGGGTGGTTATAAATATCAGGTGAATAGTGTCTCCTGTCTGAGTGGCTGTGGGGAGAGCAGGGCCAGGCCCAGGTCTCATACTTTAGCTTTGCTTCAGACTCCAGTCATCTCCCGGGTTTATGTGACATTCTTAAATGCTTTTCCCCTGCAGGTGATTCCAGGTCACTGTGTCTTTGCCAGTAACACATCTGCTCTCCCAATCAATGAAATTGCTGCTGCCAGCAAAAGACCTGAGAAGGTAAATTCTGAACAGAGGAAAGACCCTGAACTGTTTTCCTATTACAGGCTCTCAGAGGAAGGTTTAGAGCATGAGAAGGGCCTGTGTGGATTGTGAAGTGAAGGGAGTGATGAGGTTTTCTCCAAAACTGGGCATAGAGAAACTAATACCATGACCATTCAAGATGCTGGGATAAGTGAAATGAACTATAACCAAAATAAGCTTTTCTAGGTGATCTGCATTCCAAGGTTCGGACTATAAAGCATACCTTTATTACAATTAGGTATTTAAAGATAGGTCCAAGGAGCACCTGGCTGGCCGAGTTGGTAGCATATGACTCTTGATCTCAGGGTTGTGAATTTGTGTCCCATATTGGGTGAAGAGAGTACTCTAAAAATTTTTTTAAATTAAAAAATAATAAAGATAGACCCTAAAATAAAAAGGGATACTCCAGAATATCACTTCAGCTACAGAGTAGACACTGCTAATGATCTAAGACATGTTTGGTTCCAATTCCACATCCAAGAATAGAAGATCAGGAGGTGGGATGCCTGGGTGACTCAGTGGTTGAGTGTCTGCCTTCAGCTCAGGTTGTGATCCCGGAATTCCGGGATCAAGTACCGCATTGGGTTCCCTGCATGGAGCCTGCTTCTCCCTCTGCCTGTGTCTCTGCCTGTCTCTTTTTGTGTTTCTCATAAATAAATAAAGAAAATCTTAAAAAAAAAAGAAGAAGAAGAAGAAGATCAGGAGGTGTGGTGAGGTGTGTCCACCTATGGGTTCACTTAGAATTTCTACCCAGGACATGCAAAGGTAGAAGCACTTTAAGTATTTGGAATGATGCTTAGACATTTCTCTTTGGGCGTCTGCTGGACTAGAGCAACCTAGGGAAAGTGAAGGCACTCAAGGAGAAATGAAATACCTCACGTCTCTGGAGGATAGCAATTAGCCTTAGGTAACCAGAGCCAGCCAAAAGTAGGCAGGAAATATAAGAGACCTGTAAGCAGCTAAAATTGTTAATACAGAGTCCTTGTACTGAAAACACAAAAGTCTGTTTATTCCTATTCTAATAGTTTGGTAATACAAGGTAATCTTGTTTCCTCACACATAGCAGATTGGAAGTGATGTGGGGCCTGACAGGCAAGTGCAGGGATGGCAGGAAAAGGTCATAAGGAGAAGTGGCAGCTGATAATGTTACACTAAGGGAAGATACAACAACAGTATAAAGGGAGATGACAATCTGGCCATGTCACATCACTCAAAGCACCTCTGCAGCATTTTAAGTCAGTAAAGGAGAACCTTTGATGCTAACTTCTCATTTTCCAGTGGGAAAAGTATCATGCTTTGCAGTCCTGGCCTCCAGGTATCTTGGATAGCTTCCATAAGTCATCTGCTTCCCCTATCTCATATAAAATTAAGGGCAAAGGGTCACAGGTTGGGTGATCAGCCATCTGCTTATCCAGAACAAGTTGGTCACCTCTGGCAGAGCTTTCTTGAGTGATGAAAAATGGATTTTGCTTGAGGCAGTGATTATATGGGTGTATATACAAAACTCATTGAAATGAACACTTATACACTTATTGTGTATAAGTTATATATCATAAAAGCTAATCCCTTTTGCTTAGAAGTACTGAGTCTGAAACAGGTTTGGTTTTTTAAAAAATCATTTAGACATAAAGAACGTTTAGGATTTAGAAGCAACTTTTGGATTGGTAAGTTTATGAAACATTTAAGTGACCTATGTGTTACATAATGGAGAGTAGGCAGGCTCTGGAGACAGGCTAACTGTGATGGAATCCCATTGCCATCCACTGACTGGCCCTGAGCTACTAGTTTTAACCTCCTGATGTCTTTTTTCCTCATCTAGGTAGGACTGACTAGTTCACAGAGTGATGGATTAAATGTAGGGAATTAATGGCAATTGTATTAAAGAACAGTGGATAGCCAGTAATCAGCAAATGGTAGATATCGTTAATTATATCTCACAGCTAAAATGAGGGTAGACAGAGCAAAACTCTAAGTTTTATGATTAAATTGTTTTCTTCCATGGCAATTCACTTGGGAGGACTGTTAGCCTGAGGAGGAGGTTCTGAACTTCAGCATGTATTAGAATCACCTGGAAGGCTTCTTAAACACAGATCTGGGCCCTGCCCTGTCTCTCATTCAGTAGATCTGGGTCTGGGGTGGGCCTGAGCATCTGTAGTTCTAAATTTCCCAGGCAGTGCTAATGCTGCTGGTCAAGTTACTTCATTAGTGTAATGAATCTTCAGGCACATTTGAATGTTGATAAATCTTAAAAAAACAAACAAACATTTATTAGAAAGAGAGCTATGAGGTGGGACTTGGTGGGGAGAGGCAGAGAGAGAGAGAGAATCCCAAGCAGACTCCCCTTGAGCGTAGAGCTTGACACAGTGCTCAATCTTACAACCCCGAGACTAAAATCAAGAATTGGAAGCTGAGGGCAGCCCCGGTGGCGCAGCGGTTTAGCGCCGCCTGCAGCCCGGGGTCTGATCCTGGAGACCTGGGATCGAGTCCCGTGTCAGGCTCCCTGCATGGAGCCTGCTTCTCCCTCTGCCTGTGTCTCTGCTTCTCTCTATGTGTCTCTATGAATAAATAAATAAAATCTTAAAAAAAAAAATTGGAAGCTGAACCAGCTGAGCCACCTAGGCATCCCTGCATGTCGATAAATGTTATTTAAACCCAGGATCCTGGGTGCCTGGGTGGCTCAGGAGTTGAGCATCTGCCTTCTGCTCAGGTCGTGGTCCCGGGGTCCCAGGATCGAGTCCCACATCAGACTCCTCGCAGGGAGCCTGCTTCTTCCTCTACCTGTGTCTCTGGCTCTCTGTCTCTGTCTCTCTCTCTCTCTCTCATGAATAAATAAATAAAATCTTTAAAAAAAAATAAACCCAGTATCCTGCTGGTGAGACCCATCTGTGTAAAATCCAAATACATCTCTGACAGTCTAGCATATTGACAGATTCTTCTGCCTACCTCGGTTTCCCCTGTCCTCAAAAAAAAAATGGCCCTAGGGCAGCCCCGGTGGCGCAGCGGTTTAGCACCGCCTGCAGCCTGGGGTGTGATCCTGGAGACCTGGAATCAAGTCCCACATCGGGCTTCCTGTATGGAGCCTGCTTCTCCCTCTGCCTGTGTCTCTGCCCCTCTCTCTCTGTCTCTATGAATAAATAAAATCTTAAAAAAAAAAAAAAAAGTGTCCCCTCTAAACCAACAGTATCATTAATATGAGTGGAACTTTCATTCATTCTTCCCTGATAAATCTAATTTGGCCATGAGCTGTGATTTTGGCACTAATTCTTGGTAGAATCTATCACCCTCAGTGAAAAACCTTAGAAGCAGTTGGAAGAGGAAGATTCCAGTGAGCCCTCTGAACATACTGAACTTTTTATCAAAAAACCACAGAGCCAAACCACTCAACTGGATCAAGCAGTATTCCTGTATCACGACCACCTTTCTCTCCCTTGCTTTCCTGGCCAAAAATGAGTGCTATCCAGTTCCCTCCTCAGCGTTGTTACATCTGTTGGCTTTGTACTCCCCTTGCCAGGTGATTGGCATGCACTACTTCTCTCCTGTGGACAAGATGCAGCTACTGGAGATTATTACAACAGATAAAACGTCTAAGGACACCACTGCTTCAGCGGTAGCTGTCGGGCTCAAGCAGGGGAAGGTCATCATTGTGGTGAAAGTAAGGAGCTGTATAACAACAGAGTGACAGATGTGGGGAAAGTTCTGTTAAGATTCCTTGTACCTCCAGGCTTGTTTTGCCTATGTTTGCCTCAGAATCATACCAAACAACCTTTTGGTATGATTTTTCCCTTAGTTGTCTACAGTGTGGACAGTGGTATGGACTGAACTGCTAAGTCAGGGTCTGGGACATCGCAGGTTCTCCCAGCCATGCTGCCCTGGTTGGGGCTTCCCGTGCATTATAGTTGTAACAGTTCTGTTTGGGAAGATACACCACCTTGAATTTTGAAATGACATGTGGGGAAAAGAGCCTGCTTTCAGATTCTTCCACATTATCTCCCTTGGCAGGATGGACCTGGCTTCTACACCACCAGGTGCCTTGCACCCATGATGTCTGAAGTCCTCAGAATCCTCCAGGTTGGTACTGCTTTTGGAACATTGGAGACATCTTCCACTCCTTAAACCAGTCCTCTGACTGGTACTGTCAGGATGAGGAATGGGCTTCCTTCTAATACACTAAGTCCTGGCTCTTCTCTGAGGGAGCCCTTTTGTACCCAATCCTTCCACATAGTGGTAGAAAATCATGAGCTTTGCTGCCCTCCAATGGGCAGAATTTTAGCTCTGCTTCTTTAGCTGCATCCCCTTAGAGGCAGGAGCCATCCAGAACAGATAAGCCCACTTGGTCTGATCGGTGCTGGAGCAGCTTCTGCTGCACACACACCCCACGGGTGGTACCTCCTCGCTGGGCACTTACCAGACACAGGCTCCAGGGGTCTGCAACACTGCTCTGTGGTGCTGTCTCCTCTCTTACTTATGGGAAATTTAGCCTTGTCTGCCATGGAATCTCATTACTACTGAGAGTCAGAATTGCAAACAAGGAAACGAATAAAGTGTTCATTCTAAATGAATTTGTTCATTCCTTTAAGTGCCTTAGGTTAGGGAAGGCTCAGACTTTCCCTCCTTTGCTTTCCCTGAGTGAAACAGCCCCAAGTCTGGGCCTGGCTAGGTGGTACCCAGGAGAAAAGTGAGTGTTGGACTGGTTCTGTTTCTAATCATCAGCATGGGAGCCCTCGTAGGAGGGTCTGGAATGGGTGCCACCCCCCCACCCCCACCCTACTAAGGTCCCTGCTTCCATCCCATTCAGGAAGGAGTTGAGCCTAAGAAGCTGGATTCCCTTACCACAAGCTTTGGCTTTCCTGTGGGTGCTGCCACACTGGTCGATGAAGTTGGTGTGGATGTAGCAAAACATGTATCAGAAGATCTGGGCAAAGCCTTTGGGGAACGGTTTGAAGGTGGAAACATAGAACTGCTGAAGGAGATGGTGTCCAGGGGCTTCCTGGGTGAGTAGCCTCAGAGAAACATAACTAACACCATGAGAACAAAGTTTCCTGAGACACACAGTTACAGAAAGCCCTGGGGGAGTTTTTCCTAAAACCAGAGCCCACTATTATGGGGATTTTTTTAAAAATGGTTTCATGACCACCTCTTAGGCTGGGCCTATAGCTTACAGACCAAAGGCAGAACTCTGGCCTGAGGAATTGACCAAGGTCTGCAAGGCAGGCATTTTCATTTGGCCCCAGTCCTAGAGTACGCCTGTGATCCTGCAGGAGCGAGCTCTGTACCCGGGCTTTACCATGCTGCCTGGCCACCTGTGTGGAAAAAGTAATACCTCTAAACAAAATACGATTGAGGCCCACTAGAGGTGGCTTTCTCTCTTGGCAAAGTAGCAGCAAAATCCACACCAGGACCAGGGCATAGACTAGGTCCTGGTATTGCATATCTGGACATTAAAGCTCACCCACGTGGCCGTTCCCATCCACATACATGGATTCCCAAGCTCCAAGAAACACAAGATCTTTTTTCCTTCTTTGCCAACTCTGCTGACAAAACACTAAGTTTTGACAAATACTAAATGTCTAGGGTTAGCTAGATAGACAAATTCAGAAATATGGTTGAGAGACTAGAGCGTTACAGCAGACTAGCAGAGAAGAAAATTCGCAGGTCTGGGCTCTGAGATTTGGTAATTCTCCCTTTTCTTTTAGGTCGCAAGTCTGGGAAAGGCTTTTACATCTACCAGGAGGGTGTGAAGACTAAGAATGTGAATTCTGACATGGATGGTATTTTGGCAAGTCTGAAGGTGCCCCCTAAGTATGGCGTGTGAGTGAACTTTAGTAGCTAATAGTGTGGGAACAGGTTTCTCTTCAGTCCTCTTCCATCTTCTCTGTGATAATCACCTTACCTGACCAGAATACTTTTGCCCTCTCCCATGCTATCTCGGTTTCTGCCACGCGTCAGGGTAAGGATAGTAGCTGAGCCTTAGAAAGACCCCTGCTCCAGCCTTCCCTCTGAAGGTCTGGAGAGCAACAAAAAGACGATTATCCTAGGTCCCTTGATCCCCCCGCCCCAACCCTTTCGATCATTTGTAATTGACAGTTGATGGTGTCTAGAGAGTCTCTCCATTCTGCCCAACCCTGTTCTAGGTGCCAGTTTCAGGTTAATTAGGGCAAGTGGCTCTCAGCCATCTTTTCTAGGAGTGAGGCTGGCCTCCAGGTGGCTTCTTCTCTACACCACTGGAACTTCTGTACCGGCCGGCCCTTGAGCTCCAGCAGCACCAACCTTCATTTTCTGCACTTACAGCTCCTCGGATGAAGACATCCAGTACCGCCTGGTGACAAGATTTGTGAATGAGGCCGTCCTGTGCCTGCAGGAAGGGATCTTGGCCACACCCACAGAGGGAGACATCGGAGCGGTGTTTGGGCTTGGCTTTCCCCCATGTCTTGGAGGTTGGTCTTACAGGTTGGGAAGGTGTAACTCATTTTATCCTAGAGCTCTTTTTGTTGTCTCCTTCAACAAAGTCCTATTTTTCCATTTAGGGCCCTTCCGCTTTGTGGATCTGTATGGTGCTCAGAAGATAGTGGACCGGCTCAGGAAGTTTGAGGCTGCCTATGGAAAACAGTTCACCCCATGTCAGCTGCTCATTGACCACGCGAACAGTGCTAACAAGTTCTACCAGTGAGCAGGCCCTCACCCTGCTCGCTAGACTAGCACACTAACCCAGCTGCCCGTGGTGCTGGTTCTCCAGCAGAGTGGCATGTGGCGTCTAGATTTATCAGAGTAACCAGGAGGAAACAAACTCTGGCATTGGGTATGCACCCTGATTAAAGTGCCTTCAGCTATGACAGTTGCTCCCTTCTGCTGAAGTCTGGCTGTGAATTAGTTTGCACTTCATTAGAAGGAGGAACCACTGTGCTCATGAACCCATAAGTCCTGACACCCAAATTAGCAGTATCTCCAGAACCATCTTGCTGCCTGCTCCTCTAGGGCCAGTGGTGACAGGGCAGTTCTGCACCCAGCCAAATACATACCAATAAAAACCAAACAATTGTCAGCCTCTCTGCCCGCCTGCTCCTTTTCCTTCGGTCTCTGCCCTTCTGGCTTAACCCCCTCCCCCCTTCAAGGAGCTGGAATAAAGCCCAATGCTTTTGGGGTGTGGGTGTGTTGGGACAGTCCTAGATTTCACCTTGAGAGCATAAAGAGCTAAAGCCTCCGAAACCTGGCCGTATTTACACGCCCTGGCGGGCTTCTGCTTGCCCTTCCAGAGAGGCCTGACTGACCAGAGCAGGTGAGGTCCCACACGCTTGGAGGCCAGGTTACTAAAGCCACCTTTCCCCAAACTAATGCCTCATAGTACAATGGTACCCAGTTCTTTTTGTGGTGGGACTCATGCACATGTTCTCAGGATGTTAACGTTGGAGTGAAGCACAGGAGAGAGTATCTTCCTGGTCATTATATCCTGTGCGTCTTGGCTGCCCCAGAGCATGGAAGGATGGATGGGTCATCAGAAACCACGCAACAAGCAGTTCGAGGGAACAATGAGCCAACTCACCAGTGCCACCAAGCTGCGAGAGCCTCCTCTCTGCCCTCCCAATGCCCTCTGGGCTGGAGAGTCCCTCTCATGTTCTGGTGGAAGCAGTACCCAGTACGTGTAAACAGCCTTTGGGCTCCTGACCAGTCTGGCAGAAGGGACCATGTGTGCAGAATCGGAAGTCTGACTGTGCTGTGCTCTGAACTCAGATGTGACCCATTGCTCCTGCCTCTGCTCCAAGTTGCTAGTACTTCAGATACCCCCTGGTCCCAGGGGGCAGGGAGCTTAGCTCTGGCTCTACTAACTACTCATGGTTGCTGCAAAGCCAGGCTAAAACCAAGTCATCTGTGCATTGGGATTTTCAGATGACCAGTAGAAAGTAGAGAATGGATCCTCTCACCAGAGCCATTAACAGGCTTCTAAATGGGGGGGGGTCTGGGAGAGCCTCAGGCAGGCATTTGGCCAGTGCAAGAATGTAAACTTGGGCCCTGGCTGGTAACACAGAACTTTCCACTCAGCAGCACTAGAAAGTAGGAATTACGTTGAGACACTGGTGGGAGCTGGAAGGTTCTTGTAGGAGAGGGGCTGAGGAGGGGCTTTTGGAAGGGAACCCAGGAGTGGGCCACATGCACACCCCATCCCAAAGTCCTCTTGTACCCAGAGGCCTACACATTGTGCCTGTCAGTTCTCAGGACCCTCCAGAGGAAGAGAGCATTGACACCCAGAATTTCACCCGCACTGCTGTTCAGTGCTCTAGCATTTATTTCACGAGTCCTTGAGGATTCACAGAGTGATCGGCAAGGAAACCCAATGCTTCAGGATCACAGTTTGTGTGCTCTACTTCCTGACTCCCTTCCCCTGGAGCGGAGGCATCTGCTCAGGGCATGAGCACCAGCATGGCTTCACTACTCTTAAGAGAAAAACGGAGGAAATAAATATCTAGGTAGGCTAGATAAGGCAGCAGAGAAGGCTGGTCCGTGTGGGGCCTGACACTAGTGGCATGGGGAGAGTTAGTGTGGTTCTGGGGCAGTGAAACCCGGAGAGCACAGGGGGATGGGTGGTTGTACACAACAGCCAGCCTGCTCCAGGCACAAGCAGATCGCCACGCCCAAGGTCCAGGCCACAGACACCCACTGCGAGGCACAGGAACACGTGTGGGAGGCCTGAGCTCCAGGAGCGGGGAGAAAGCCTGTTTCCCCAAACCACTGTGCTTTCTCTTTCCCACCCGTCCCGTGCCAGCAACAGAAAACCGGAGAGATACACCCTGTGTTTGCCAGTCAAACGAAGGGGGCAGGAGATGGGCAGAAGGCCACTTGCCTCTAGAACCCAGGAGCAGCTGACCTCAATGTACCTGCTCTTCCACTGAGAAGCTTCTCAGATGGGACCCGACCCGGCAGGACAGAAGGCAGAAGCCTGGGCACTAGAGACATCAGGGGAGCATCTGCCTCCCTTAACTAGATGAGCAGGTCAACAGCAGAGCTGTGCTCTCCCAGAGTCCTCACCCGTGAACCAGCGCACAGAGCTGGAGCCTCAGAGGGGCAATGGCACAGACCTGTACTGGATACACCTGTACTCGGGGCCAGGGCCCTAAGGGGAAGGGAAGGACAAGGGAAGGGCATCCCAGAGATAATGGAAAAGGCACCCAGACTCGGGCGACTTAGGCCAAAGGCCCAAGGAACACAGAGGAGAGAGAGGGCTCTTGGGAGATCTGTGCTTCGATTATGGGACATCTTCTTCTCTTGTCACTAACCTGAACCTACAAGCTCGAGAAGTGCAAGATGTCTGAAGCTCCACATCAAGACATGGGAGGATGTCAGGTCACCATGAAGGCCAGTTTTTGCCCCTCCCTACCATGGGAACCGCAGCAATGTGTCCCCAGGCCCAGGCGTGCACTGCTGCCTCCAACCCCCTCCCCACTTACTCTGCACAAAGGCCAGATGTCCCCATTTCCAAGCGTGTCTCCCCTGGATTCACTTCTGAGGGGCTGCCTAGCTGCCTCAGTCTGGCATAGATTCTCCTCACAGGCAGGACCCGCTCTGGCAGTGCTGTCCCCCCGCAGACCGTGGCTAACCCCCAGGGCCTCCGTGCAAGGATTCCAGTTGTGCAGCTACAAGCTGGGAACGTCAGATCTTGGGCCGCCAGCCTTTGATGAACTGCATGATCTTCTTGACCTGCAGCTTGGTGAGGTGGAAGTCATCCGCCAGGATATCCTCACTGAGCTGCACAAAGATGCTGCCATCAATGCGTTCTCGGGCAAAGAAGCTCACCACATCCTCTGAGAGCCCAATGAAACGGAGACTTCGAGAGACTTCTTCCAGAGAGAGCGCAGACAGGTCAGCAGGGGGCTGCCAGGAGGAGGCATCCCGGCCTCCCCAGCCCGCGGCCCCCTCCCGGGGACTGGCAGGAGGCCCCTCCAGGCGCCCTTGGGCCAGAAGGAGCCGTGCCCCACTGGCCTCGGGCCCCTGCAGGGCCACTGGTGACAGCGGGGTAGGGACCTGCCGCAGCACCAAGCCTTCCGGTTCAAAGGCCTTGGGGGGTCCAAGTGGAGAAAGGCAGGGTGCCCCCCCAGCTCTGGGCTCCTGACAGTGCAGCAGCTCAGGCTCTGGAGAACTGCCCTGGCCCAGCTCAAAGGGGTCAAAGGGCTCCAGGGTGGGCTCCTGCCACTCAGAGGAGGAGGAGGAGGAGGTGGGGGCCACGGAATAGGCCTGGCCTGGTGAGCCTGGGCCTGGAGAGAAAGCTGGGCTGGAGGTAGCCAGGGGCCCCGAGCTGGTTGTGGGCCCAGAAGAGGAGGCCGCAGAAGGGCCTGAGGGGTAGGCAGGCCCCGAAAAGGGGTTGAGGGCCCCAAACGGAGCAAAGCGTTTCTGGGGGTGAGCGGGCTTGAACAGAGGCGGGCAGCTGTGGTACGCCTTCACCGGGGGATCAGCCCCCAGGAGGGAGACCGCTCGACTGCCCAGGGGCTCTGCAAGGGCCCGGGTGGCCTGGCTGGGCTGCGTGGTCGACGGCAGGGGTCCCGGGGGCGGGCGGCTGGAGGCCTCGCCCGCCTTGCAGTCTCCCCATGTGCATGGGTAGCAATAGAGGGAGTAGGCGTCCGGCGACGGGGAGCCACTGGCACTGCGAGAACCTGCCCTGTGGGCGGAGAGACACACACAGGGAAGGTGAGGCAGCGCAGAGGGAGGCGCCCCGGGCTCACACACAGGACGCAGCGCACAGCTCTGCGGGGCCAGAGAGCGCCGCTGTGATCTCGGCACACGGGCGCCCGCCCGCTCGGGGACTGCTCGGAACCGCTCAGGGACCCACAGGCTCTGGCCGGCAGGCCTGGACTCTTCCTCTCCCTCGGTGCGGGCCCCCCTCCCCTCCTCCTTGCAACCGCCCCCCACCTAGGAAGGCCCAGCACCAAGAGAAGGAAGGGGCTCACCCATCCTGGAGGCCAGAGGAGTAGTAGGAGAGGCTGGAGCTAGGTGAGTGGACGGGCTGCAGCTTGGGGAAGCGTGGGGGCACCGGGGGGCTGCCCGAGAGCCGGCCGCCGCCACTGCCACCCCGGGGAGGCACGGGGGGTGCATTGAGCAGGCGACACTCCTCCTTCACCTGCAAGCAGAGGGCCACAGCTCCACACCCTGCCCTGAGCAGTGGACGCTCCTTATCTTCCCTGTCCCAAGCAGCCGGGCCAGGAGGGACTGACACTGACACGAGGCTGCCTCTGCCTTACCTGCAACTACTCACTGCCCACCCCACCCCCCAGCCTCTGCAGCCTGTTTCCCTCCAAGAGGGCCCACGACACGCACACCACCTCCTAGGGCCTTGGAAATCCACCATGACTGTAAGAACAAGAATACAAAAGTAGATGGAAACAGATAAGTCGACCTAGTAGTCCCTCCTTGAGGAAAAGGACAGTGGTGTGACAGGGAGAAGAAAGGG
This sequence comes from Canis lupus baileyi, assembly GCF_048164855.1. Lineage (NCBI taxonomy): Eukaryota > Metazoa > Chordata > Mammalia > Carnivora > Canidae > Canis > Canis lupus. Next base: position 44,891,719 of record NC_132849.1, read on the forward strand.
AAGGACAAGTCTCTACCATCTGGGTTCCTTCTTTATAAACCAAATACTCCTAGTGGACTCCCTGGGATGTTAATAGCTATTTTCCGGGACGAGTATGGTTGGAAAATTCTGCGTTAGGCACGACTAGGGTTCCTTGGCGCAGGACTTCTCAGAGCCTTTAATAAACCAAAGTTGTATGGCTCCAAAGTGAGGAGGGGGTGGGCTAGGAATCGCCTGCTGCGTCTTTCTAAACTTAATCCACCATGGGACCTTCTTTCCACCGGACAACTGGCAGGACCCCCGTTCCGTGGAACCTTAGGGCTCATCCCAAATCCTCTCAAGCTAGGGACCTACGAGCGCCGCTGTCTCCAGGACGCCCAGCGCCACGGTCTCCAGTATTCCTTAGGACAATACGGCCCTGAGTCCTTCCCCTCCACTTCCCTCCCCTCCCGGCCCCGGTCCCCGTCCCGGTCCGGGGCTGGAGGCTGGGCCCGGCAGAACCTGCGTCTGGCTGACCGCCCGGCGCCCTCCCTGGGGGGCGTCCCCAGCTCGCTCCCGCCGGTCACCCTCGCGCCGACGCCGCGGCCACTCACCGCCTCGGACTTGGGAGGCACCGGAGGCGGCGGCGCCTCGGGCTCCAGGCGGGGCGGCCCGGCGGCCCCGAAGGAGATGAGATCGGGCCCGGGAGGCGGCCGGGCCCGGCCCTCGGCGAGGCCCTCGGCCGCCTGGTGCGTCCACAGCTCCTCGTAGGGGATCTCGGCGGGCGGCGCGGCGGCCTCGGCGGCGCTGGCCCAGTCGGGGCTCACGTACTCCTGGTCGCCGTCGCCGGGCGGGCCGGGGGCGCGCGGGGGCGCGGGGGCGCGCGGGGGCGCGGGCAGGCAGAGGCGCGCGCGGCGCGGGCTGGCGCAGTCGTCGGCCAGCTCCGCGGGCGCCTCGCGCACGGCCGTGGAGTACTCGTCGGGGTCGAAGCGCTCGCGGCAGTAGGAGGCGCTGTCGCGCACCAGGCGCTCCACGCGCGGGTCCCCGGCCAGCAGGCCCTGCGGCAGCGCGAAGCGCGGCGTGTCGGTGAGCAGCAGGAAGTGCAGCGGCGCCGGGCCCTCGCGGCGCAGCGCCAGCCCCAGCACCACGGTCTTGGAGATGATGCTGACCAGCTTGTAGCAGTGGCCCTCCCGCACCGGGTGCAGGTCGTAGGGGTTGCGCGGCGGCCGGCTGGGCACCAGCACGTTCACCGGGAGCCGCACGCGCTCGATGATGGCGCGCACCGTGTGCTCGCCCTCCTGCATCTGCAGCTCGAGCGGGCTGCGCGTGCTGAAGCGGCCCTGGCACTGGAAGGGCAGGCTCAGGCTCTCGTTGGTGCGGTGGTTCATGCAGATGAGGCAGGGCATCTTGCCTTTGATGGGCCTGGCGCCGCCGCCGCCGCCGCCGCCGCCGCCCGCGGCCCCCGCGCCCCCGGGGCCCCCGCCGCCGCCGCCGCCGCCGCCCACCCCGGCCAGCGCCCCCGCCCGGCCCAGCTTGCGCAGCAGCGTGGTGAAGCGCGAGCGCTCCTTGGTGGTCTTGGCGCACAGGATCTCCGCCTGGCCCATGAGTGTGAGCTCGTCGCCCGCGTGCAGCGTGAAGTTGTACACCTCGCTGTCCTCGCTGAACTCGCCCGACACCACCTGCGCAGCCCAGAAGCCAGGCGAGGCCTGAGCCGGAGCCCCGGGGAAAGACGCCCTTCCTCGGGCTCACATCCCATCAGGAGGCCCACCTTCCCCGCCTGCAGAGGCCACAGGGCAGCTGTGCAACCTTGCATGAGCTACCTCGGGGTCCTACTCGCCTCACGTGATAACTCCTACTGGAAGACTTGTTCTATGTACAGCGATCGACTTGGAAAACATCCAGTAAATGACAACTTATATTATCGTTGTCTTTACAATTCCGGCACAATAATGCTCCATCCAGGGCAGCCCGGGGGGCTCAGCGGTTTAGCGCCACCTTCAGCCCAGGGCGTGATCCTGGAGACCGGGGATCGAGTCCCACATCGGGCTCCCTGCATGGAGCCTGCTTCTCCCTCTGCCTATGTCTCTGCCTCTCTCTCTCTCTCTCTGTGTGTGTCTCTCATGAATAAATAAAATCTTTTTTTAAAAAAATGCTCCATCCATTCAACAAGGCTTCTGTGAAGAGTAATGAATTGATGGATAAGGTCTGTAAACAGTAAAGAGCTATCTGTACACAAGTGGGGGACTGCTGGTACTGTGTCCCCAACCCCCACCACCAAAGCCACTACCCTTACACCAGTGGACACTAGGACAGGCTGCCCTGAAGGTCTCCAAATCAAGCATGATGCTCCACACACACTTAACTCCTGTTTCACCACCTTTCCAGAAAGTTCTGCAGACCAGAGGGTCCTACAACTAACCCTTCCATATGGCCCAATCATGCCAAATGCCATCCAGGAACTGCCAGAAGCCACACGGACACCTTCTGCCTAAGGGCAACCTTCTAACTAGTGTGGGGGCATCGTGCCTGGTGTGGCAAGGACTGACCTTGACACTGAAGGTGATGGCTTCCATCACAAAGATGCGGTCAGGGAAGACGCTGGCCACCTCCTCCACGCTGCTGAAGTACCTCACTGGCTCCCGCACATCCCGGGCCTGCTCCAGGAGCTTGAACTTCCCTACACAGGAGGAACATAGGCTGCTAGGGCAGGCCTGCCTGCCACTCCCTACTTCTGCTATCCTCAGCTCAGCCAGCCCCTCCAGAACGCAGGCAGGCAGAAAGGCACTAGTGGGAGGTGGCTCAAGGGTGAAGGTGAGCACAGACCCAGTATCTAGAACCCCATGGAGAGCGTGTGGGTAGCTGAGGAGGTTAGCAGCTGCCTGCCCAGAGAAATCCAGATGCAAACTGGCAGCCAAACACTTGCACACACCACTGGCCTCTAACCAAGCATCAGTGTGGTACTGGAGATGCTGCCTCCTATTTTTGTCCTAGTCCTTCTCTGACCTTCTGTGACCCTCAATGAGTCCCTTCCCCGCTCTGGGTCCTCACCTAGGAGGAGGGTGCAGGAGCAGCTGATTTGGGGCCCTGTCTGGATCTAGCATCCAGTGTATCAAGTGTGGGTTGCTGAGCATTGGGCAGACAGGGGCTTGGCCCCAGGCCTGGGAGGCCCCAGGAGAGCTGCTCAGACTCCACTCTGTTCCCAGACCCTGCCCTGTTCCAACATCTAGCCCCACCATCTCAGAGGCCTCTGACCTGAGCCCAGCAAAATCCCCTCCTTCGGAGCCTACACTCTAGGACTATTTGGGCTGGCTTGGCGGATGCCCTCAAAGGATATGGACTTTCCAAGAAGGAGGATAATCCATGAAGCTGACACCCTTGTGTAAACTGTCTCACCTCACTGGCTACCCATGTTTTATGTGTCCACCTACATGAGAGCAAGGACAGCTGTGAAACTCCCACACATCTGGATGGATGGCCTCTTCTCAGGCCTTCCACAGACAGAGGAGACTCTTAGGTGAGTGGCCAACAGGCCAAGGGAAGACAAGGTGGCTTTTTAGCTTCCATAGTCTTCCAGGTGGTTGCTACAGTCATGGTCCAGCATTTATTCATCCCACAAACATTTATGGGGGACCCTGTGGGTGCCAGATGCTGGACTAGACCCAACAGAGGGTGCAAATCTAGGTAATCCTGGAGGAATGGGTGTAACAGGGAGCCCCCAGTGATGGTGGGCTGGGGCCGGCGCTACGACGGACCCGGGGCTACAAAGCCAGACGACCACGGAGTTACAGGAAACCTTCCTGAGGGGATCTTTAGAATTATAAGAGTTTCACAGAACGGTCTACATGGAAGAATTGGTGCGGACTGCCAGCCCAAAAGGGGGAGTGCCCGTGCCCTGGACTTGAGGCAGGGGAAGCAGCATCCAGGGGATGAAAGGCTCTGAATGCCAGGCCAAGGCGGAGGAAGGGCTCTACTCAGTAAAAATGAGCCTTTGGCTTTCAGCTCAGAGGAAGCCAATGTGGCCGCTTCCTTCTGTTGTCCCTGCCACCAGCTGCCTCCACCATGCTGCCTAAATTCAACCCCAACAAGATCAAAGTCTTATACCTGGGGAAGTTGGTGCCACATCTGCTGGGTCCCCAAGATTGACCCTCAAATAAGCTGAGGGAGGACACTGCCCAGGCCAGCAGTGACTGCAAGGGTCTGGGGAGAAGAGGGACACTGACCCTTCGGAACTAACAGGCCCAGACTGAAATGGTACCTTCCGCCTCTGCTCTGATCATCAAGCCCTCACGGAACCGCCAAGAGACAGAAGCAGAAAAACCCGAGTCACAGTGGAAATGTCACTTTTGAGGAGATTGTCAACACTGCCCCATAAAAGCAGCACGGATCTTTAGCTAGAGAACTCTCTGGAACCATTAAAGAGATCTTGGACTGCCCAGTCTGTGGACTGCAGTGTTGATGGCTGCCACTTTCATGGCACCAGGCATCAGCAATGATGCAGGGGGGATTGCCTGGCTAGCTAAGAACCAAAAAGGAAAGTATTTCAATAAAGGGTCACCTGACAGCCTCCTTCCATCCCCCAAAATAAAGGAAGAGAAAAAAAGAAAAAGAAATTAAAGCAATGACAGTGTTTTGGGCAAGGAAATGCCAAGATCCATGTTGAACTCTCTAAAGAAAGTGGAGCGGCCAGTCAGCCAGTGACAGTTCTGCTGCAGGGCTGGGACAGCGACTGAGGGAACAATGAAATGCAGCAGAGTGAGAGGTGCATGGAAGGAAGGCCCGGGTGGCAGATTAGGGGCAGGCAGGGGGAGGACAGGGGGCGGGTCACCAGCGTGGTCAGAAACGGAGCTGGGAACACAGACTCTTAACAAAAGACAACACACTGAGGTTTCCCAGGGGAAGGGGGGCAGGGGCCGGGGGAGATGAGGCCTGGGGATCCAGGCTCTTGGCCTGATGAACACCAGGGATGTAAGCGATGAATCACTGCATTCTACACCTGAAACTAATAGCACACTATGTTAACTGGAGTTGAAATAAAAATTTGAAACTACAAGGAAGAAAAAGGAAGGAAAAAAAAATGGACCTTGGCAGAACTGCTAACTGGGAACCTGGAAGTAACACGGGGGCAGGAGCCAGTCCTGAGGAGGCCAAGTGAGGCCCTCCAGGGGGTGAGCATGTGGGTGCAGGGCCTCAGGACTCCTGGTCAGTGGTACAGACTGGGGGCATCTGTGTGGCTCAGTCGGCTAAGTGTCTGCCTTCGGCTCAGGTCATGATCCTGGGGTCCTGGGGTCCAGCCCTGCATTGGGCTCCCTGCTTGTGCTCTCTTGCACCCTCTCTCAAATAAATAAAATCTCAAAAGAAGAAGAACAACAACAACAAACTGAAGGTCAGCAGCCCACAGGAGGGGTCTTCAGGTAGGCCAGGGAAGATGGCTCAAGGAAAGAGGAAGAGCAGAGGATCTCAATCCTACAAGTTCATTAGCAACCCTCTTCTGGGAACCCCCTTCCCAGAAAAATGCCCACAGTGTACTCCTGGCATGGACACCAACACCATTTTGTATACAGTGTGTGTGTTGGGGGTGGGGCGGTCCTGGATTCCCCAAAACCCAGCCAGCATCCCAAATGCAGGACCCCTCACCACCCCTCCCCAGTGCTGGGCATGAAGAAAGGAGGACCGAGGACAGAGCCCATCAGCAGAAGCAGGAAAGCAGGGAGACTGCAGAGACCGAAGGGCCAGTGGCGGGGAGAAAGGTGGAAGGCAAGTCCTGCCCTAACCACTGGGGGGAGCCCCTTGTAGGAAGATGTGCCCCGGCCCCACGGCTGCCGGGATGCAGGTGGGGATACAGGGGGAGGGCCCGGCAGGGAGCAGGGCTCCGGGGGTCCTGCAGGAGGACTTGCAGAGCTGCCACCTTCCGACCCGGGTGGCGCCCCCCCCCCCCCACCTGGGCTCGTCCCCCCAGCCACACAAGCCCCGACCCCCAGCAGCCTCGTGGGGAGAGCGGGAGCGAGTCGGGGCTGCAGCCGGGGAGGATGTGGCCGGCAGATCGATGTAACCATGGCAGCGGCACCAGCCTCGGCCGCAGCCCCCGCCCAGCACCGGTCATTACGGCGGGAGGAAGGAAGGAAGGGAGCCCTCCCGGGAGTAGGCGCTAGCCCCGGGAAGCCTTCACCCCCCCTGCAGCTTCCTCTCCTGCCTCCCCCGTCCTGAGACATCCAGGGCCCGCGGGCCTAGGGGCCTGCCCCTGCCCCTGCCCTCCCTGGCCCCGCGGCCCTGCTTCTCCCCCCTCCTCCCAGCACCCGCGCCGGCCTCCGTTCCCTCAAGAATGGTGGATAAGGGACGCCTGGGTGGCTCAGCGCTTGAGCGTCTGACTTGGGCTCAGGGCGTGATCCCAGGGTCCGGGATGGAGTCCCACATCGAGCTCCTTGCAGGGAGCCTGCTTCTCCCTCTGCCTGTGTCCTGCCCCTCTCTCTCTCTCTCTCTCTCTCTCTCTCTCTCTCTCTCTTCTCTCTCTGTGTCTCTCATGAATAAATAAAATCTTAAAAAAAAAAAAAAAAGAATGGTGGATAAATGTACAGACTTGGGGGCCAACAGACCTAGTCGGGTCCCGACCAGCTGTGGGACCTTAGGCACACTAACGTCTGGAGGCTTCAGTGTTCGCATCTGTGAAATGGGAGCATACAGCTTAGCTCTCAGAGTGCAGGCCAACACTGACCAGACCACCTGGCCCCGCACCCAGGGCGGCGGGGGCTGCCTCGGGGCAACCAAGTTTTGCCGACTCTCCTCTCCCTCCTCTCGGGGTGCTGGGCTGCACACTCCCCTCCCCCGCCTTCCCTGAGAGGCTCTCGGTCCGCAGCCGCTGCCCCTGCCCACCCCATTATTAATTCATTAGGAGGAACTGGCGTGGGGTTGGAGCTGTGCTCTCAGCTTCCTCATCACCCCGCCCCTCCCGCTAAGGGGCCTGGCGTCCCCTCCCCCACAGAACCACCCACCGGAAAGATGCGATGGGGATGTGCCTCTCCTACAGGCCAGCTGTCACCCCATGACCCCATGGTCTGCATGCACTCAGGGGCACCAAAAGACATAGGGGAAGGGCTAGAAGCCTCCTGCACTTACTCTTCCCTAGGAGACTCTGTGCCTTGGTTTCCCAGATTCTCAATAACACAACTAACGAAGGACAGTAAAGTCACACTCTGTCACTGAGGACTTTCCCCAATTTTTGCTTTATCTCAAGACGAGGACCTGGGACCTCTTCCTGGACCAACACCAGATACCCAGCCTGGGAAATTTCTAGCAAACCTTCTCAAGGGCTCCCGGCGGAACCCCAGGTCAGAAAGACACTTGGGTTTTCTGTTTTTAAATGGGGTGTGAGGGTTACGGGGGTACCAACTTCGCAGGGTTGTTGTAGAGAGCACAAGCCTTTGTCTTAGTTCTGTCCTCCTTCTTCAGAAGAGACCCAGGAAGGGCTGGGGGTGGGAGGCAAGCTACTGAAGCTCCCGGAGCCTCAGTTTGTGAGCTAGATGGAGTTAATAAGTGGCTGTGAGGATAAAATGATGAAATGCTCAGCTCAGTGTCTGGAAGACAGCCATGTGTTTAACACACAGGAACTGTGCAATCCTGGGCTCACATGGGGGCATTGCTGGGATGGGGCCACGAGATTCCTACCCTGCCCACCCACGTGATGACACACTTGCACTGCTGGTGTGGTGCCAGCAAGCACCGGCCCAGGAGTCAGGTGACCTGGGTTCTAGCCCGAGCTCCGCTGCTTACTAGCCGTATGACCCTGGGCAAGTCACTTCCCTCTTAAACCATCTGTTTTACGATGTGTGAAATATAAGGGCTGGACTTTCCCTTTCCAGCAGAATCTTTTCTGCAGACAAAATCTGATATAGGATGTCAACATCATATATATAAAAGATAAAAGTAGAAATTCATTAGCATCATCTTATTTAAAAGTCTAAATTTTAGCATTCCCTTATAAGGTTAATCAATGAAAACAATGAGTTTAACATAAAAATTGGGAAGAATAGGATTAGAGCCGACCCATGCAGCTATAAATCAGCCTGAGCATCCCTGTGTTTCTGAGGAGTCTGGGTTGCACACTACTGAAAAGATTCTGGCCATATTTTCGTTGAGGGTCTGTACAAAAAAGGCTTAATGAGGCAGCTCATGGTACACACTCAAGGTCTCTAACGGGGAGTTAAGGTTTGATTCGTATCAATTTGAGAGTGTTGGTATTTTTTTAATCATTAGTTTAAGATCTATTTTAAAATAAAATGTGAACCAAAAGGTTTGCAACAAGAAACCCAGAACTCCCCAGAACAATATGAAAACCACTGGGCCCTTAGGCAGCCCCAGTGGCTCAGCAGTTTGGCACAGCCTTCAGCCCAGGGCGTGATTCTAGAGACCCGGGATCGAGTCCCATGTCGGGCTCCCTGCATGGAGCCTGCTTCTCCCTCTGCCTGTGTCTCTGCCTCTCCTCTCTCTCTCTCTCTCTCTCTGTGTCTCTCATAAATAAATAAATAAAAATCTTAAAAAAAAAAAAAAAAAACACTGGGCCCTAACCCTAACCACCCACTGCCAGCCAGTGGGCCCTCGCTCATCCCTGCTCATCCCTGGCTCCAAGGGCAGTCACCAACAGCTGCTCCCAAGCCCCACCTCCTACCGTCCTGCCTACATACACTCCCCAGGAGCTCTGTGTCATCTGTCCCTGGCTGGGCACACCTGGGTACTGCAGGGGGATGTCAATCTTGGGTCCGATGACATAGTGGCCCTCCTCCAGGGTATGGGCTGTCACCGTTGTCCACTGACGGCAGGAGTGAATGAGCAGGATGTCTCTCTCACTGACACCCTCGGCATACTCCCCTGGGAGGCGAAGGAAGAGGAAGGAAAGGTAAAGTGAACATTAGGAGGGGCAGAGAGAGTAGGGAGGCTGACTTCTTCACCAAGCCCCGGACTGGGACAGCTCCCCACAATCCCTGTCCAGGTCAACAATGCTCAAGGGACAGGCGGTCTGCCACTGTGGCTGCAGCGCTGTGAGTCATGCCCCATCTCCCAGGGTCCCAGCAAACAGCCCAGTCAGAGTCCTTCATTCACCACTGGCCTGGGCCACCTGCTGTCCCAGGCCCAGGGCTGCGTGGGGGCCAGAGAAAGGGGGGGCGCACCTCCCAGCAGATGAACAGCCCTGTCCTCCAGCCCCCAGGAGCGCTCGGATCCAAGCGGAAGTGGAAAGAGAGGTGAACCGAGAAAACAGGCCGCCTTTGCCATTGAGTGGAGGATGTCCAGGCACTCCCAGAGGGGAGCAGCAAACATGCTGGGGGCGGGCGAGGACTTACTGGGCAGCAGACACTAGAGCTGGCCCCTAAGTCAGTGCCTAAGCCAGGCAAGGAGGGCCTTGGTTGGGGCCCACACAGGGCTGAGACAGGGCTATCCGCTGTGGGCCTCAGCTGAGGGCTCCCCTAGAGCCATACATCACTCAGGGCAGAAGAACAGCCTGGAGGAGCAGATTCCTGCCTCTCTCCCCAGCAGCCCCTTTGCACCCACTGCCACAGGGGGCTCCTACATTCAGGGGACCTCAAGAGAGAGGGAAGAAGGTCTCAGATACCCCCTAGCCCCTCTCAGAGAAGCTGTTTCTTGGCTCTCCCCTTTGTCAGCTCTTCACCCTCCCAGTCTCCGGAGCACAGTGATGAGGTTGGGGGCTGGGGAGGACTTGGATGGGGGGAGGGCCTAGTTCTGGGGGAAGCTGCATTGGGGCAGAGGTGTCGGGAGGGGCCTGGGCCCAGGAGGCTCCAATCCCAGCAACGGTTTCCAGGGGAGCAGGAGGGGCTGGCCCAGCTTCCAGGAGGCCGGTGGAACGGTCTCCTGGCTGCAGCTGGTGGGCAGGGAGGGGGTGGGGGACGCCTCCTTCCCAGCCCTCAGACACAACTTTAAATTGTTGCCACCCAACCCCATGGGAAGTGGTTTATCCTGATGACAGAGGGCTCCATGAAATACATGGGGAGGATGTGTCCATGGTTTGGGGGGGGCTGGCTCCTACTGTGTTGGAGGGTGCCCCAGCCTTCCTCCTCAGCCTCTAGCCCCTCCCCTCCCCTCCGGGAGCCCAAGCAGCTCTCCTACTCTGCAGCTCTTTCTAGAGCTCTCCAAAGCCCAGCCTGCCTTTCCACAGGGACACAGGCCACAGCCACACAGGGCACACATCAACAGCCATGGGTCACGGTCCCCAACAGTTGAGCCAGCACAGCCACCTAGCCCAGAGACAAGAGCCTGTCGCCCCACTGACACGGCTCAGTCTCCTCCCGCCGAGGGGCCTCTCCCAAATGGACAGGCGTAGGGGGGCTTTTAAGACTTCAAGACATACTTTTGTTCACCCATTCACACTCATGGTGACCCCAGCCATAGCCACCACTGTCACAGCTAGGCCCCCACACCAGCTGTCTATTTGCTCATCCAGTGGTTTGGTGGGCCCATTATGTTTGTTAAGCAGGAGATCTTCTTCCAAGGAGCTTGCATCCCAGCGTTAAGACAATAAACTACTCCAAGGGGTGTGGGGGGGGCCTCAGGTCAGGAGTGCCAGAGGAGTCAAGGGACTCTAAAAAGCGGCCTGCCCAGACCGGAGAGCTCAGAAAGGCCCCCCAGGACGGGGTGCAAAGGGGGATGTGTGGGGAGTGGCCAGGGAGGACCCAGGGCCAGCCTAGCCACAGCAGCCTTGATGCTGACACTGACCTCGGGATCCCAGGCCGACGGCCCAGAGAGCACCACCACGACGCTGGGCTGCCGAGCACCTCTGTGGACGGCCCGGCCCGGAGGCCGCCTCGGGGGGCGACCCCGGGACAGCCTGACGCTGCCGGTGCCCGCTTTGGTGGCAGGAGGGCTGCGGCCCCACGGGGAGGAGCGGGCCGCGGCCGCGGGCCCCATTAGCATTCAGGGAAGCGAGTGTGCCAACGCGGGCCAAACCCCTATTCTTCTCACACACAAAACCCCCGGCCTGGCTGCCAGCCCCGGATCCCGCCCCTCCTCCAGCCGAGCGGCCCCCTGCCTCCAAACGGCCCCTCGCGGGCCCCCACGCGCAGCCCCGTCGGCAGAGCGCCCCGGGCCCCGGCAAGTGGGGCGCGACGTGGGGGCGGCCGGGGCCGGGCGGGGGGCGGCCGTGGGGACACCGAGTCCGAGGCCCGAGGGACGCGGGAGGGTCGAGGTGAGGGGCGGGAGACAAAGGACGGAGGGGGCGCGGCCGCGCGGGGGTCCGAGCCCGAGCCCGAGCCCGAGGCAGGGCTGCGCCGACGGGGCGGACCCCCGCCCCCGCCCCCGCCCCCGCCCCGCTCCCGCTCCCGGTCCCGGTCCGGGTCTCCAGGGAAGGCGCCGCCGGGGGCCGCGCGGGCCGGTGCCGGGGGCGGGGCGGGGGCCGCGTCCTCACGGCCCCCGACCTGCCCGGGAGCCCCCGCCCCCGACCTCCCCGCACCCCGTACCTGGCCCGAGGCAGGCGAGCGTGGGCAGGCGGCAGCGGCTGACGATGAGGTCGAGCGGGAAGGCGCCCATGCTCCAGCGCAGGCCCGCCAGCCCGGCCGCCAGCTTCTCCATCGCATGGGCGCCCCCGGGGGCCGCCGTCCCGGGGCCCCGACGGCCAGTCCCGCGCGGCCCGGGCTCCCGCGCCCGCCGCCGCCTCCTGGGGCCGCCGCGGCGCTCCCCGCCTGGCCGCCCGGCCCCGGCTGCGGCGTCACGTGGCCGGCCTCCCCGCGGGGTGCCCGCCCCCGCCCGCGCCCCCGCCCGCGCCCCCGCCCCCCCCGCCGCCCCCGCCGCCCCCGCCGCCGCCGCCAAGTCCCGCCTCCCCGCGCCCCCGCCCGCGCCCGCCCCTCCCCGGGCGGCCAGGTGACAGCTCGCGACCGAGGACGGCGGCGGGCGGCGCCGGGACTGCAGGAGGACGCGCGGCAGCCTCTCCGGGGGCGGGGCGGCGGGGCCGCAGCTCCCCCCCTGCCCGGTGCGCCCGCCCCCCGCCCCCGTGCCCCGCCCGCAGTCGCCTCCCCCCCGCCCGGGTCCCGCTCCGCTTCCCGGAGCTCCTGCCCAGAACCGGCCGCTGCGGCCCCGGCTTCCGGGCGTTGATCACCTCCAGCTCCACTCAGCCCGGCGAGGCCGCCTCATTAACCCCATTTTACCGATGAGCACACTGAGGCTCAGTTCAAGCGACAGCTCGGCCTTGAATCCCGGTTTGACCTCAAAACCTATTGCCTTCCCCGGTACTCGCCCCTGAGCCCCCCCAAGCGCTTGCCGGGCTCCCAGCCCCTCTGACTTCAGATTTTCACGAGTCTCGTGGGCCGGGGAGCCCCCGCACTGGCGCCGCGCACCGGGTACAGCCGCTCGCGTTCCCCTCGGGAGCAGACCGAGGTCCGGGCAGGTCACCGGGGCTGGAGTCCGCTCGCTCAGGCGCAGAAGATCCCCTGTCCCTTGGCTCAGTCCCTTAAGTCGCTCTCCGCTTCTGCTGTCCTCGCCCGCTTCCAACCCCTCGGCTCAGCTCGGCCGCTCCTGAGGGAGGGAAGCCCTTCCCAGAAGCTGCGGAGGCTCCAGCCCGGCGCCCGGCCGAGGCCTCCCTTGGCCGCTCCGCGGGTCTGCGGCGCCTCCTGCAGGTGATCCGGGCGGGTGCAGGCCCGCGGAGGGGCCCGGGGCCGCCAAGTAGGTCTAAGCCCCTAGGCTGGTCCTCGAGGGCTCCATGGACTCTAGTCCTCAGCCTTCCAACCCGGGAGACACCCCCTCACATGCACTAAACCCTCTCTTCCAGGTGACTGACCTCCCACACTGGGGATGGGAACCCCATGAGAAGCGGCACCAGGTAAGGTGAACCCCACTTCTCAGTGCCAAGAGGTGTTTCACATGACTCGATCCGTCTCCATCTTCAGCAGACAGTAGAAAGGGCAACTCCAAGAGCAGAAGTGCCCTGCTCCGAGATAACAGAACAGGAAGGCAGCGGGAGGACCAGGAGGCTGTGCTAACTCCACACCCAGGCCTGTGTGGCCCCCAGCCCCGCCAAGGCGGCCTCCCTGTGCCCACCGCCCAGAGGCTGAGCAGCTGGCCCTGGGTCACTTTTCCTTCAGCCACCGCGATGTGACAGCCTGTGGGGAGTGGGGATGAAGAAGGTAGAGCAAGGGGGAAATGCAGGCATGGAGGGGCAGAGGGGGAAGAGGAGGAGGCCGAAGGAAGCAAGCGGGTGAAAGGAGCCTGACTTCGTCCCTCTGCTTTCCCTGCCCTGCAGGCTGTCTCGAGTGGGCTGACCACATCGTTTGTCATCCGAACGAGAACTCTTCTGAGAGTGAAGGAGGTGCTGAGTGGAACAATAGGCATAAACCAGACCCCAGGACAGCGGGTGTAAACCAGGACCGGGCCGCGTGGTCACCCAATCTCTGAAGGACGCCTCCGAGGCGCCTCTGAGTCTACCTCGGTTTCTCACACTTGGCACGCCAGCTCACCCCGGCTCACCCCGGCTCACCCCGGCTCACCTGGCTCTAGACCTCAGTTTCCAGCTCTGCTTCCACTGCCCCAGTGGCATCCACAGGCCTTCCATTTCAACCCTTACACTTGCGTTTGCTCCTCTCTTACCTTCTATCCCAGCTAAGGAATGGCCTTTCACCTGGTCCCCCAATCTGGAAATCCCCTCACCCCTTATTTACATCCACCTGGTTAGAGTCCTGGTGAGCCTGCTTCTAGCCTGTGTCACACATAGCCCTTCCTCCTTTCCAGTCCTGCTGTCCCAGCCTGACCTCCGTTCCTCCTGCAGTCCTCTCTTCCTGAGGCCACCCTCCATTTTTCATGCCAAAAGCCCTACGGCTCTGGATTTTGGCTGAGTCAGGGACCACATAGGTGTGAAGCATCAGGCAGAACCACTTAACTGGTTGGACCCACTTACTAACTGATGTAGAATGTTCCAGAATCTCTCCAGGGCTTTTTGAATGATTGGCACATCTCGAGGGCCTGACACAAATGATTCGTTTGGAGCTCAGGAGCTGTGTCAGAAGGAACTCGATGCCACTTGTAAGTGACAGAAGGTAGATCTTAAAGGAGGCTTCTGGAAAGGTGGTGGCAGGACAGAGAGCCAGGAAGTGAGGTGAGGTGGAAAGACGTGCAGTAGAAAAGCCGGACTGAGCAGCTGGAGAGAGCCAGGGGCATGGGTGATGTGTGACGCTGTGCCTGAGCTCTGCCGTCTGGGGGAGTCTGTGTCAGGCTGAGAGGTGGAGGCAAGGGCTGGGTGCCTGGGATCCCCGCTGCTCTGCTGTGGGTTCCACCTCAGGCCCCAGACAGGGCTGGCGGTGGCAGGTGGGAGGTGGCTCCCTACCGGCCGGAGGGGAGGACACGAGAGAGCTCAGTGGCCTGGAGGAGAGGACAGGGAGGGGGTCACAGCCCTGGCAGAGGCCCACCGTTGGCCCAGAGGCCAGGGGGTGGCAGAGGTTAGCCGAGCGGCCCGTGAGTGGGGCAGGGTGGTCAGTGGAGTCGAACGATGGCAAAAGGGGCCGGCAATGGCCAGGGTTGCGTGTGAAACAGCCCTCCCCAGATGGGATAGACAGCCCACGAACTGCGGGAGGCCACGGAACGTTGGGGTAAGCACCTCTGAGGATTCTAGGAAATACTGTATCCAACTTTTTATTTTAGAAAATCCAAAATGGGGCTCCTGGGTGGCTCAGTCAGTTAAGCATCTGCCTTTGGCTCAGGTCATGACCGGGGTCCTGGGATGGAGCCCCATGTTGGGCCCTTCTCCCTCTCCCTCTCCCTCTGCCATTCCCCTTGCTTATGCTCTCTCTCTGTGTCAAATAAATAAATAAAATCTTTTTAAAAAAGAAAATTCAAAATGTGCACAAAAGTAGAGGTAATATTCTTATGAATCATCCAGGTATTTCTATGTACCTGCTTACTCTCCCTCCTAATTTTTTTTTAAGATTTTATTTATTTATTCATGAGAGACACACACACACACACACAGAGGAAACGACACAGGCAGAGGGAGAAGCAGGCTCCGTGCAGAGAGCCTGATGTGAGACTCGATCCTGGGACTCCAGGATCATGCCCTGGGCCGAAGGCAGGCGCTTAACCACTAAGCCACCCAGGGATCCCAATTCATCCATTTAAAGTACACAATTTTGTTTTTTTGTGTATTCACCACATTGTGCCACCGTCACCATGATTTTGCCATAAATATTTGCATCTGGGCTGGGCAGCTGAGGGTAGTTGTACTGTCATTAGGCATTTCTAAGGCAAATAATACATGCCCATTAGAAACAATGCTTACAGGGGCCCATGGGTGACTCAGTGGTTGAGTCTGCTTTTGGCTCAGGGTGTCATCCTAGGGTCTTGGGATCGAGTCCCGCACCAGGCTCCCCATAGGGAGCCTGCTTCTCTCTCTGCCTATGTCGTTTCCTCTGTGTGTGTGTGTGTGTGTCTCTCACGAATAAGACACATTTTTAAAAAAATCTTTTAAAAAATGATGCTGGGATCCCTGGGTGGCGCAGCAGTTTAGCGCCTGCCTTTGGCCCAGGGCGCAATCCTGGAGACCAGGGATCGAATCCCACATCGGGCTCCCGGTGCATGGAGCCTGCTTCTCCCTCTCCCTGTGTCTCTGCCTCTCTCTCTCTCTGTGTGACTATAATAAATAAATAAAAATTTAAAAAATCTTTAAAAAAAAATGATGCTTATGAAAAAATCATAATCATTTGGGAAAATCCTCATTGTATAGTGTTAACATAAAAAAGTCGGGATAGCATTTCATGAATAAATGAACCATTAAAAAAAGGCAAGTCAAAGGGAATGTGCTCTCACGTTTTTTATTTATTTTTATTTTTTAAAAGATTTTCTTTATTTATTTCATGAGAGACACGGAGAGACATAGGCAGAGGGAGAAGCAGGCTCCATGCAGGGAGCCCGATGTGGGACTTAACCTGGGACTCTAGGTCACTCCCTGAGCAGAAGGCAGACACTCAACCACTGAGCCACCCAATGCTCTCATATTTAAAGTGTTTTTGTGTCTAGGTCATGGAATAAATGATACTGTCTCTCTAATTTTGAAATATCCAAAGTTTTATGTAGTGAAGAGTCATTTATTTGATCACTTGAAGCCGGTTTAAACTTTACAAATGAGGGAGTAGGACCTGATGGGCTCTGAGGCCCTGCCTGCCTCGAAGGTCTGGGGGTTTGAATATTCTCCAAGCAGGCATCCACTGCCCAGCAGAGGGAGCAGCGGGGCCTCACAGCCAAGCCCGCCCCCGTGGGTGCGTAAAGGCCTGCCGCTGCCGGCAGAGCGGGTCATCGGGATGGTTCTGGGAACAGCTAGACCCCCACAGCAGGACACCGCCAGCTTGCCTCCTCACAGGGCACCCAGGGAGATCACCATCCTGTGCCTCATTCAAACTGTTACTTTGGTAAAATTAATTCTTTCAAAAAAGAAAAAAAAAAAGACATTCTTTCATTACCTCTTTATTGCAAATTTAGGTATTTATTACTTGCACTAAACAAACATAACCTTTTCACTTATTTAGAATTGTCTTTCATTTCACTCACAATCACTAATTTCCACAAATATGTAGTTCCAACATTTTGTTCAACCTCTGTGTACTGTTCTCCTTCAGATTGTCTTTTGCAATATTAAGAATCAGACAACTTATGTGTTAACCAACTAGAATTTAAATAAAAGCTTGAAACAAACAATGAATACATGGGGCTCCTGGCTGGCTCAGTTGGTAGGGCTCATGACTCTTGATTTCGGGGTCATAAGTTTCAGGCCCACATTGGGTATAGAGATTACTTAAAAAAATTTTTTTAGGGCAGCCAGGGTGGCTCAGTGGTTTAGCACCACCTTCAGTCCAGGGCTTGATCCTGGAGCCCCAGGATCGAGTCCCACGTAGGGCTCCCTGCATGGAGCCTGCCTCTCCCCCTGCCTCTGTGTGTGTGTGTGTGTGTGTGTGTGTGTGTGTGTGTGTGTGTGTGTCTCATGAATAAATAAATAAAATCTTTAAAAAATATTTTTAAATCTTTAAAAAAAAAAGCTATCCCAGGGAGCAACTCCAACTATGCCATCACACGGATTCAGAATTGTGATTGTGTCCTCAGATGTCTGTCAGCTGACAAATTTTCCAGTTGTTCATTGCTACTGTATAGGAATACGTTGATTTGTATATATTGGCCTTTGACCTTCTTAAAATCACTTACAAGTTTTCATATCTATTTTTGTAGATTCCTAGGAATTTTCTATGCACACGATCATGTTGTCTATTTAAATAAAGACAGTTTTGATCGTCTCCAATCTGTTTGCCTTTTATTTTGTGCCTAACTACATTGGCTAGGACCTCCAATCCCATGTTGAATTGGAGAGGTGAAAGTAAACATCTTTGCCTTGTTCCTGATTTTCTAGAAGGAAAGTCTTCCGTCTTTCAGCACTGAATACAATGTGAATTGTGTGTGTGGGGGGGGGTTAATTTTATTTATTTATTCATAAGAGACACACAGGGAGAGAGGCAGAGACCTAGGCAGAAGGAGAAGCAGGCTCCATGCAGGGAGCCCTACGTGGGACTCGATCCTGGGACTCCAGGATCATGCCATGGGCTGAAGGCAGGCGCTTAACCTCTGAGCCACACAGGCATCCCTGTGTGTGGGGGGGCGGGGTTAGGTGACTTTTATCAGGATGAAGAAGTTCCCTTCTATTCCTACTATTTTTTTGTTTTCTGTTTGTCTCCTCTATTTTTTGTTTCTCTGGTTCTTCCTTTCCTGCCTCTTTTTTTCTTTTTAATATATATTTTTAAAGATTTTATTTATTTATTTTGAGAGAGAGCAGGAGCAGGAGGGAGGGGCAGAGGGAAAAGCAGGACTCTAGCTGAGCAGGAAGCCTGACATGGGACTCAGTCCTAGGACCCTGAGATCATGACCCCAACCGAAGGCAGTCACTTAACCCACTAAGCAGTCACCTTAATCTTTTTTTTTTTTTAAGACTTTATTAATTTGACAGTGAGAGAGAGCACACAAACAGGAGGAGCAGCAGGCAGAGGGAGAAGCAGGCTCTCCCTGGAGCTGGAGCCTGATGTGGGAGTCGATCCCAGGACCTTGAGCCAAAGGCAGACACTTAACTGACTGAGCCACCCATACACCCTATTTTCTCTCTCTTTCTTTCTTTCTTTCTTTCTTTCTTTCTTTCTTTCTTTCTTTCTTTCTTTCTTTCTTTCTTCCTTCCTTCCTTCCTTCCTTCCTTCCTTCCTTCCTTCCTTCCTTCCTTTTTCTTTCTTTCTTTCTTTCTTTCTTTCTTTCTTTCTTTCTTTCTTTCTTTCTTCTTTCTTTTTTTCTTTCAAGATTTTATTTATTTATTCATTAGAGACATAGACAGGCAGAGACATAGACAGAGGGAGAAACAGGCTTCCTACTGGGAGCCCTGGGAGCCCAGGCATCATGACCTAAGTCAAAGGCAGACGCTCAACCACTGAGCCACACAGGTGGCCCTATTTTATTTTTTCTATTGGCTTTTTAGCTATACTTATTTCCACTATGTGTGCATGGCATGTGGTTGTTCTAGGGATTACATTATTCATTCTTACCTTTTAACCCAGTACCGCTTCATACTAACTTGTAACCTATATTATTTTTTTTTTTTAGATTTTATTTATTTATTTGTGAGAGACACAGGGAGAGAGAAAGAGGCAGAGACACAGGCAGAGGGAGAAGCAGGCTCCATGCAGGCATGGGAGCCCTGCCCCGTATGACTCTTTAAAGTAAAAGTGATGACACTGTGTTGGGGGTTAATAAGATATATGTAGATGGATTCCACCTCACACTATAGTATATGAGTGAGGGGACAGATGGATCTATAGGTTACAAGGTAGGGCAGCCCCAGTGGCTCAGCGGTTTAGCGCTCCCTTCAGCCCAGGGCGTGATCCTGGAGACTGGGGATCGAGTCCCACGTCAGGCTCCCTGCATGGATCCTGTGTCTCTGCCCCTTCCCTCCATCTCTCGTGAATAAATAAATAAAATCTTAAAAAAATAATATAGGTTACAAGTTAGTATGAAGCTTTTTAAATTTTATTTATTTATTCGTGAGACACACACACACACACACAGAGAGAGGCACAGACACAGGCAGAGGGAGAAGCAGGCTCCATTCCATGCAGGGAGCCTGACGTGGGTCTCCAGGACCACACCCAGGACTGAAGTGCCACTGAGCCACCCAGGCTGCCCATAAATAAAATCTTAAAAAAAAAAAAAGTCATACATATAATAATGAAATTAAGATGAAAATAACAGACATTTACATTTACTCACTGATGATCTTTATTCCTCTCTGAGGATCTAAGTTTCCATCTTTTTTTTTTTTTCCACAGTTTTGAGCACATACGTATTTATTTGTGGGGTCCATCTTTTTTTTAAATATTTTATTTATTTATTCATGAGACACGAGAGAGAGAGAGAGAGACAGAGACACAGGCAGAGGGAGAAGCAGGCTCCACGCAGGGAGCCGTGGGACTCGATCCCGGGACTCTAGGATCAAGCCCTGGGCAGAAGGCAGGCACCAAACTACTGAGCCACCCAGGGATCCCCTAAGTTTCATCTGATATTATATCCCATTAGCCTGTAGGACTTTCTTTAGCAATTATTGTAGTGAGAACCTGCTGGTGGTGAATTTTCTCTTATCTGAGAATGTCTATTTTACTTTTATTCTTGAAGGAGGTTTTCATTGGATATAGAATTCTGAGTTGACATTTTTTTCTTTTCTAGCCTTTAAAATATCCGTTGACTTTTATTAGCATTTATAGTCCACTCTCTAGGGGCTTCATTTAGCTGTTTTTATGTGTGTGTGTTAAATCCAGAGTTTATCTTTTTTTTTCTCTGTGTAAAGTTGCTCTGGCAGGATCTTACTCAACCATTACCAGATGCGGATGTGTCCCAACTTTATTTTACAATTAGGTTTTTTATTTCAAGAAAAAAGTTAGACCTATAGGAAAATTGCAAGAATATTATAATAAAGTCCTGGGACCCCTGGTGGCTCAATGGTTGAGCTCCTGCCTTCGGCCCAGGGTGTGATCCTGGAGACCAGGCATTGAGTCCTACATCAGGCTCCCTGCATGGAGCCTGCTTCTCCCTCTGCCTGTGTCTCTACCTCTTTCTGTGTGTCTCTCATGAATAAATAAATAAAAATCTTAAAAAAAATAAAGTCCTATACATCCCTTACCTATATATCTTTTAAAGATTTTATTTAAGATTTTCCTTATTATTTCTGGATTATGGAATTACTTAGAACCCAGCAAGACATAAAAGAACCAGAATTTGACTGGCATTTCATTTTACTGAATGTAGCTTGTTATTGCAAAATAAACTGGGAAGGGGCACCTGACTTGCTCAGTTGGTAGAGCATGTGACTCTTGATTCCGGGGTCATGAGTTCAAGCCCCACATTGGACACAGAGTTCATAAAAAAATCAAAAAAGAAAGAAAAAGAAAAAAAAAAAAAAAAAAAAAAAAAAAAAAAAAAAGAAAGAAAAAGAGAAAAATGTGGAAAGGAGCCTATTCAAGGGAATTTCTTGGCATGTTTCTATTTTATCATAAAAAAGAAAGTACTGTAAGGATTTATAGATTGTTCCTGAAATGCTCCTTCCTAAAAATAAGTAACTCATTAAATATTTACTTCAGGAAGCTAGAATTTTAAGTTTTGGTCAATAGTGATAAACACAGTAAATCAAACTATACCTCTTATAAACTGTGTATTTTTAAATGAATATGTTTTATTTTTAACTAAATAATGCATGTTTATCCCAAAGAAAACATTTTGACTTTAAATAGTATTTTAAGCTTAAGAAAGTAAAAAATGATCATGTTTTATTATTTTCCTTATTCCCAATTTTTAATTGTGTAAAATTTCTTCTAATTGGGCTTCACCCTAAGACTTTTTTTTTTTTTTAAAGTAAGCTCTACACCCAGCATGGGGCTTGATCTCATGACCCTGAGTCCGGAGTCTGTACTCCACCAACTGGGCCAGCCAAACACCCCCCCCAATAAGATGTTCTTAAATCTGAAGCTTCATTATCCTTTTCATCTCTTGCTTTTAAATGTTTTTACTTTCACAACATGACAAGTTTCAGAATCCTTTAAAAACGACTTTATTCAAATTGTTTACTAAAAGAGAGATTTTGTGTTCTTTGTCTTTCATACCATCCAGAACCACATTTGCCTGAATAGACATTTCAGATGGACTCGGTGTCATCTGGGCCCAAGTGACAGCAAATGATGAAGCAAAACTGTAGAAATTGTCCAACATCTTTTGTGTGAATCAAGTCGATGATTTGCTGAGGATCTAACAGCTTTGCCTTTGTCTGCTGAGACAGATTGTCCAATAATTCCACTGAAATTCCCATCTGAGCAATAAGACAACTAGATCGATGGAAGAGAATAGAGAGCCAGAAATAGACATATACAAATAGAGTCAGCTGATCTTTGACAAAAGAGCAAAGGCAATTCAATGGCGAAAGAAAGAATAGTCTTTTCAACAAATGGTGCTGGAACAAACAGGACACCCACATGCAAAAAGAAAGAAAGGAAGAAAAATAAAAAACAAAAAATGGAATCCAGGGGGCACCTGGCTGGCTTATTTGGTGGAGGATGTGAATCTTGATCTCAAGGTTATAGATTCAAGTCGTACATTGGGTATAGAGATTTCTTTAAAAAAAATAAGAATCAAGACATGAACTTTATACCCTTCCCAAAAAATTAATTCAAAATGCATTATAGATACAAAACTAGAATTTATAGAAATTAACAGAGGAGAAAACATAAGTGACCTCGGGTTGGGTAATGACTTTTAAGATGCAACATCAAAAGCACCATTTATGAAAGAAAAAAATTATGAAAAAAAATTCATGAAAGAAAAATAGGACTTCAGTAAAATTACAAACGTTTGTCCTACCAATCTGAGCAGCAGATGGAGCCTGGACAATATTCATGGCTACTAAAGAGTGTCAGTTTCCTTCTCCAGATTTAAATCTGACATTTTGAAGAAGGCAACAAATTCTAGGAGCTAACATACTGGCACATATCTGAATCAGGACAGGAAAAGGAGAGCATCCCCATTTCTGTAGGAAATGAAATTATTCTCATCACAAAAAAAAAAGCACAACATGGCTGATACTTTCATAACCAGGAGAGTCAACCACAAATCTACCCTTACCACTGCTTTGCTGCTGGTTGCACCAGGCTTCCGGCCGCCTGGCAGCAGGGATGGAAGGCAGCAACTGAGAGTCCTGGGCTTACTGATCAAGTCAAGCCAAGAAGTTTCTAGAACTTGTGGGAGAGCTCCCACCTGGTCACCTACATAGTGGCTGAAAAGCCCTCTTAGTAAGTTGAATTGATCTTTAAGGTCATAATCCTGGCCTCACAAGTAGATTCAATGCAGAAACTCAAAACTCACTGTGAAACCACTGGCTACTGGCTGTTACGAGGAACATAAAAATTTCAAAGTTTTCAGCAAATATGTAATCCTACAAATTACATATTTCAACTTATTTGTAGGATTTCTACTGAGGAAAGCATTTAATTTACTACTGAACCATTGATAAATAGGATATAATGTTATTGTTAAAAACTGTGGTAACAAAAATTGTAACAGCTAACAAAAAATGTACCATTTTAAAGAATTTTACCATTTTGTTTTTGGCTCAGTGGCTCAGTCTGTTAAGTATCTGCCTTCAGCTCAGGTTAGGATCCCAGGGTCCTGGGATCAAGCCCCGCATCCGGCTCCCTGCCCCAAGAGGAGCCTGCTTCTCTCTCTCCCTCTGCTGCTCCCCTTGCTTGTGCTCTCTATCAAGTAAATAAATAAAATCTTTAAAGAAAAAATTGTATACCCATACATCTGTGTGATGCCAAGGCCCATTTTGACAATATCAGGGTGCATATACTTCTTGTATTATTTCCTAAAGGACTACTTTATTTTTACTACAAATATCAGGGAGTGGATATAGCCCTTCATTAGGGCGTGGACTCCAGAGGAAGGTAAACACCCAGGTCTGGGAGTCAGACCCACCTAGGATTGAACCAAAGCTTTTCTCCCCGCCATGTGATCGTGGCAAGATCCATAACTTTGCCAAGCTTGTATTTATTCATGTGCCAAGTGGGGACAAGAACACATCACTCAAAGAGTACGTCTCCTAAGTCAGGATTAGTTGAAGTCAGATAATAAAAAGTGGGTGGTGGAGCAGGGAATTCTGTTGCATTTGGTCTAGCCCTTTCCCTTTGTGGGGGCAGGCAAGTTTCTTTGAGGACACTAGGAATCCCTCCATGGCCCTGAGAAAATGCCTCAAGAATATCTGGTTTTATAAGAGGCAACGCAGAGGATCATAGGGGAAGGGAGGGTAAAATGGAATGGGAAGAAATCAGAGAGGGAGACAAACCATGAAAGGCTCTTAATTGTGGGGAAGAAACTGAAAGTTGCTGGAGGGGAGGAGGAGGATAGACTAACTGGGAGACGGGCATTAAGGAGGGCACGTGAGGTGATGAGCACAGGGTGCTACATGCAACTTCTGAATTACTGAACTCTACATCTGAAACTAATGATGTTCTATATGTTGACTAATTGAATTTAAAAAATTGTTTTTTAAAGTCTGCTTTGCTTTTTCCCTTTCCTCACTGAGAATTGCCCAGCAGGAAGTAGGGGCAAGAGATCAGTCATTCATTCAACACATACTGAGCGCCTTCTGTGTGCCAAGTGCTCTTCTAGGTACTGGAGCCACAGCAGTCAATAAGACAGACAGAGCCCCTGTCCACATGGACCTTCTGTCCCCAGGGGAGACAGGCAATCAACTGCTGAACACATAGATTTTAACATGGCAGATGGTGGGAAGAACTGGACGAAAAAAGAAAGCAAGGGGAAAGGATAGGGAATCCAAGGCTGGGGCAGTAATGCTGCTATCCTATGTGGAGTGGCCACGGAAGGCCTGGCTGATAAGGGGACATTTGGACAGAGACCAGAAGAAGGTGACAGTGTGAGTGGTTCTGATATATGGAGGATGCGTATTCCAAACAGGGGGAGCAGCCGATGCAAAAGTCCTGAGGCAGAGAGCGTGGTTTGTGAGGGGTGAGAATGGGGATAGGGGCAACGGGTGACGTTTAAAGGACCTCTGAGTGAGTGGGAAGCCTTTGAAGTGTTTTTGGAAGAACTGTGATCCATCGAAATGATCCCAGAGGACGTTCCGTGTGCTGTGTTGAGAGGAGACTGCGGACAAGGGAGGAAGCGGCCGTTAGGGCTTCCCCGTTCTCACTTGCTGGAAATGACGCACGCTGGGCTGGGTAGAGCTACGGTGCTGAGGTGTGGTGGGGTCTGCGGATAATCTGGAGGTAAAACCGATGGGATTTACTGACAGATTGCTGTGAGGTAGGGGAGTGCTTTTATTTCTGCTAAGTATTAGATACTCTGGCTTGTTTCAAGTTGTGGTGTCCCTACGCTTATGAGTGAAGCACTGTGCCCGCAGGAGACGTCTCCCCTCTTCTACATGGTTTGGAGCCACTTCTCTAGAAAACATTCTCTTTCTGAGTTTGTCAGTTTTGTCAACACTGAAAATTTGCCCGGAGTAACAGTTTCATCTTTAATTATGGCAGCCAGTTTGCAAAGGCAAATTCCCGGGGCTGCGAATTTTGTGCAGCTGCTTTCTGCATTTTACTGAGGGTGACGGTTAATCACAGGCCTGACGTCAAGGTTCAAGGTCACCGCACGCCTGCACTTCATTCTGCTAGTTCTCAAGTAAGAGCAGAGGGACAAAGCGGAAATGGCCCTGGGTGGGGGGAGACCTGCCCCCCCCAGCTCAGTGACCGTCAGCTGTGTGACCACCCCCCCCAGCATGTCCTGCGGCATCTCTAAGTTAAAGCACTGCAACCAGATCCCTAAGTGACCCATTTGTCCCTCAGACCGCCGTTGCTTTCTTGAGAATTTGGCTGTGCGTTTCCAATGATTTATCCTCTATTTCTAGGTGTCTGCCTGGCTAAAAGCAGGGCCAAGTCACTCTCAGGCATTCACTCACCTGCTCGTGTCACGGCATTTACTGGGCACCTACCCTGTGCCAGACACAGGCAGGCCCTGGAGCCCCAGGGGTACACCAGGCACCCTGAGTCCCTGCCCTCGGAGAACCTGCTGCCCAGCTACTTCCACGCGGTCCTTCAGCTGTGGATCCGCATCCTCAGGGTCTCCTGGAGGTTGTCTGCTTCTGGGGCCACCACACAGCCTTCCAGGGCCGGTTTCCTGGGACTCAGGGCTCCCTCTTTCCCGGGCTACCTTTTCATTTTGCTCGAGAATATCCTCTCAGATTCCTGAGAAGGTGAGCAAGGGAAGAAAAAACTTACCTCCTTGCATATCGGAAGACATCATTTCCTATTTGACAGTAAGCCAAGCTAGTAGAGGACTCTACATAGGGCATCCCTTCCGTTCAGAACTTGGACGCTATTACCCCATTGATCCCTAAGTCTCTGCATTACTTTAGGGAAATGTGTATCATTCAGGTTCTCAGTTCTTTGCAGGTGACCTATTCCCCACCCCACCCCCGATGCTTTTTTCTTTTTTTCTCTTAAGCTTTTCTGTTATCCTCGGAGTTCTGAAATGCCATGATGACAGTCCTCGGTGCAGTTAATTTTTGTTCTTTTGGGCCAGGTTGTTTCGATCTGGAAACTAATACCCCTCAGTTCTGGGCAGCTTTCTTGTCTTCTCTCCCTCTCTTTTGTTTTCCTCTTTCCTTTTCTGGATCTCCAGTTAATCAGATTCTGGCCTTTGGGTTGGCCCTCTGAAGGGTCTCCTTTTCCAAGTCCCTCTCCCTCCATCCCTTCCTCTCTCTTGCATGTCTTACTTTCTGGGAGCTTTCCCTCACTCTCACCTTCTAATTCTTCTCTTGAATCTTTTATTTTGTTGATCATTTTTATTTTAGTAAATTCTATCTCATTGTGTGTGTCTTTTAACTAGCATCCTTTTTTATTTTAAGATTTTATTTATTTATTCATGAGAGACACAGAGAAAGGCAGAGACAGAGACAGAGGGAGAAGCAGGCTCCCCGTGAGGAACCTGGTGCAGAACTCGATCCCAGGACCCTGGGATCACGACATGAGCCAAAAGCAAATGCTCAACCACTGAGCCACCCAGATGCCCAGTATCTCATTTTTTAATTTTTATTTTTGTAAGTAACCTCTACACCCAATGTAAGATCAAACTTATAACCCAGAGATCAAGAGTCGCACAGTCTATACCCACTGAGCCAGCCAGGCGCCCCAGCATTGTATTCTTGCTTTATGGGTTCAATATCATGTCGTATCCAATAATATTCATTAAAGTGTGTTTTGGGGGTTTTCCTTTGGTTTTTGCAGTTTTTTAAATTTCCTTTTTGTTGTTAGTTGTTCTAGTCTTTTATGTCACTGTGAAGAGTATCTGATTGAATGCAAATATCTGTTAGGTCTGGGTATCAGGTTGTGGATTTTTATTAATTTTTCTATGCTTTTCATATGTTTGAATGATTTTACATAGGTTTTAGGTAGACTGGACACTTGTATGTTCGTCCGACTTGGTGGCAGGAAATCTTCAACACAGCATAATCTGCAGAGAGCTGGCCTTTTAGTTGGTGTGCCTCTAAGTGACAGTATTTGTCAGTCTTTTCTCTTGGGCCAGGTTTTCCAGAGACCCTCCTAATCTTCTACCTGGGTACCTACGTCTGGCTGCCATAACTCTAGGGGAAGGGCAGGGAGAAGGAAGGAAAAAAATCTGAGGAGCCCATCATTCAAGATGCAGCTGTGCACTGAAATCGCTGCTTTTGATCCTGTGCCTCCTCCACACCTTTCCCTCCGCCTGCCCGGTGCCCTTGAGTCTGGAGCCTCTGTTGTTCCGTTTCTGCAGATCATAAACCTTCAGGAGGGTGGAAGCAACTCCTGGCTGCAGGGGATGATCGGGGACATTATTTCTTATAGACTTCCCACCCATCCCATGTTCCTCTGTTGCTACGTGCCTGACATCTCAAAGGTACCCGGAGCTCCTGGAACTCTTAGGTTCAGGGCAAATCTGTTCACTTTTTATCGGCATTCTTCTCTGAAAACAGTGACGTTGTAACTTCTGCTCTAGGACATTTCGCTCTATCTGTTCCTCATCTCCATTTTTAGGAGACTTAGTACAATATTTGCATAAGTAAACCTTTTCATTTTCACAGATGTCGCCTGCCTTTTAACATTATTTTAAAATCTGAGTATAGTTGGCACAAAATGTTACATTAGTTTCAGGCGATCAACATGGGATTTGATAAGTCTCTACCATATGCCGTGCTCACCACAGCTGTGTAGCTACCGTCTGTCTTCTTGCAACACGATGACAACATCATTGGTTCTATTCCCTATGCTGTGCCTTTTATTCCCATGACTAACTTATTCCATAACTGGAAGCCTGTATCTCCCACTTAATTTTGTGTGGCCACATTTACCATAAATTCTACAGGATGGGATCTCAGCCGGACAGGCTCTAGAGAAGTTTCCTGTGACACCATGAAGAAATGCAGTTCTCAGAAATGGTCACAAGGTGGCTCAGTGACTCTACATTTAATTTAGGTGTTCTCCCTACTACCCAGCCAAAAGCGTTGAATCTTGGTTAATTGGGCAGAGGGGAACCAGCATCATAGGATATTTATGCTGGACTGAGGCTTGGAGTGCTTTGTAGGCCACTTGCTTCTAGAGACAAGGGAATGTAGAACTACATCTGGAGGTGGTTTGTTGGTGGAAGAGACCCTAGATTTAAATTTTAAAATTCTTTGACAGTCATATTCAAAGTTGCCTTTAAAGGGTACCTGGGTGGCTCAAAGCATCTGCCTTTGGCTCAGGGAGTGATCCTGGAGTCCTGGGATTGAGTCCCGTATAGGGCTCCCTGTGGGGAGCCTGCTTCTCCCTCTGCCTGTGTCTCTGCCTCTCTCTCTGTCTCTCATGAATAATTAAGTAAAATCTTTAAGAAAAAAATCATAAAGTTGCCTTCAAATCGTAACACATATGTGAGTGCATGAAGGTGGCAGTAGAAGTGCAGTCAGGAGTGCTGCCAGTGCAGCCCTCTGCTAAGTGAGGTGGAGTGGAAGAAAGAGAAGAAAAGCCACGGGTTCACTTACCACATGTCCTGAGCTCTCATCACATGGGCAGCAGTGCACTAGGTGCCATAAACATGCAAAGGGGACAAGACAGGATCCTTGCCCTCCAGAGTTTACAATCTGGTAAGGACATGAAGACACTTAACCAAGGAAGTCTGCAATAAATGCCCAGTGGAACCGTAGGTCGTAAGTGTTCTTCTCAGCACAGAGAAGTGGGAATCAATTCCCTGCTCAGGAGTGGAATGTTCTTGCTGGTGGGATTGGGGCTGCCCTTGGAAGAACAGCCTATGTCAACAGTTCTCAAGTTGGAATATGTGCAATAAGCATCGCCTAGGGCTCTTGCTTAAAGGGAGATTCTGATTCAGGTGTGCTGAGAGTCTGCATTTCTAACAAGCTCCCAGGTGATTCCAGTGTGGCTTATCGAAAAGAGTAGCAAGGGCGCAGGCACTAGTTCATGATCAAAAAAGCACTAACACTCCAGTCTCATCTGGGAGATGCTGTGTTCTCTGGGCTGGGTGCGACCTTGGCATTGGAATTTTTAAAAGCACTTCCCAGGTGATTCTCATGCATGGTAAAGTTCGAACATCACTGAGATAGGGAACATTTGTCACTCTTTCCACCCAGCACCCGAACCCCCCACCTAGAGTCAGAGCCCACCCCACACTATGGATGCTGCACACAAGAGAGGCTCTCCCCTACTTCTTAGCATCTGGGACACAAGTATGCACTTTGGCTTCATCAACCAACTTAACCACCTCAGACTTCACAGCAAATGCTATGGGAAGAACCAGAGGCTGCGCAAGGATTTTGGCACAGGTGGCAGCTATATTGTTCTCAGCGGCGGTGATGACCATTCCTGGGGCACAATGTCCAGCGCCAGGAACTGTTAGGCCTCAGCACACCAATTCTGCTAAGCCTGATTTTGAGCAGTGGTCTTGGCTGCATAGCCTCTGAAACTGGTTCTATAGTCCTAGAGTTTGAGCTACCCAGGATAATATTAAACCCACACCCACACAGACAGAGTTCTTCTTCTTTTTCTTCTTTTTTTTTTTTTTAAGATTTATTTATTTATTTATTCATGAGAGACACACACAGAGAGAGAGGCCGGGACATAGGCAGAGGGAGAAGCAGGTGCCTCGCAGGCAGCCTGATATGGGACTCGATCCTGGATCCCGGGATCATGCCCTGAGCTGAAGGCAAACACCCAACCGCTGAGCCACCCAGACGTCCCACACACAGAGTTCTTTTTTTTTTTTTTTTAAGATTTATAAATTTATTCATGAGAGACACACACACGCAGAGGAGAGAGAGAGAGAGGCAGAGACACAGGCAGAGGGAGAAGCAGGCTCCATGCAGGGAGCCAGATGTGGGACTCGATCCCGGGTCTCCAGGATCAGGCCCTGGGCTGAAGGCGGCGCTAAACCGCTGAGCCACCAGGGCCTCCACTCCCCACACAGAGTTCTTTAGGATTAGAATACACCTTTTAAAACCTCATAAAACAAATATGTAGGCTAATGAATTGTTACAAGGCAAGCATCCTTGTAAACATCTGTGCCAGAAGATTTTGCTATCCCTGAAACCCTCCCTGTGCCCCCTACCATATTTTTAAGATTTATTTATTTTAGAGAGAGAGTGCAAGCAAGAGTGGGGGCGCAGAGTGAGAGGGGAGACAGAATCTTGAAGCCAACTGTGCGCTAAGCCCTCTGCGCTGAGCCCAGAGCCAGCCGGACACGGTGCTCGATCTCACAACCCTGAGATCATGACTCAAGCCCAAACCAAGAGTCGACCAAGAGTCAGACACTCAACTGACTGAGCCAATCAGGCACCCCAACCTCCTATCCATAACTCTTCCCTCCCTCCCTCCTAAGAATATCCTTATCCTTTCAGCGTAATCATTTCCTTAATTTTTTTCATATTGCTTCTGTAGTTCCCTAAATACACTACAGTTTATTTTTTATTTTATTTTATTTTTTTAAGACTTTATTTATTCATGAGAGACACAGGGAGAGAGAGGCAGAGACACAGGCAGAGGGAGAAGCAGGCGCCATGCGGGGAGCCCGATGCGGGACTCGATCCCAGGAGCCTGGGATCATGACCTGAGCCAAAGGCAGATGCTCAACTGCTGAGCCACCCAGGCGTCCCTAAATACACTAGTTTAGTTTTGCCTTTTTTTTTTTTCTTTCAGTTTCTGATTCCTTTATAATGTCTCGCTCTCTCCCTCCATTGATATTTAATTGTTGAAGAGACTGGATCAATTGTCCTATAAAATTTACCAGTCTGGATTTTGTTGATTGATATAGTTCATTACGTTCCTCTGTCCTCAGATTTCCTATAAATTGGTAGTTGGATAAAGACCAAACGTTTAATCTGATGTTTGAGAGGATCTCCCTTTGTGGTGTTAGCCATTGTCCATTCCTAGGCCCATTAATTCATTAGTTACAAAACAGTCAAATTCTATCATTTCTTCTTTCTTTCTGTGGTGGAATACTTCTCTACAAACTTCACCTTATTTACTATTTAGTGGGAAGAAAAACTTCATCCTCCTAGGTGCAATGTTTGGAAGCTTGCAAATTAAACTGACAAAAGACAGATCAGGAAGAGAGAAGCAGATGTTTACTCACAGAAGACCCTGTCTCCCCTAATTTGGGGCTTATAGGGGGTAAGGAAGGGCAGAGAGGAATTTCTCAGGGGACAAATGACTTCTTATACAGAGAGAGGGAGAAAGGGCCCTTACATTACTTTTTTTGGAAGATAAATGGAACAGGAGATAAAACGGTCCTGTGACAATGTGCTTGGGTGTGGTACAATCTCTCCAAGAGCCTAGAGTTGCTCCTTAGTGACAGGTGAGTTATCGGATGCTACGCTTTTAAGCAGATAAGAGATTTCAGGAATTCAGAAACCTTCCGTTCAATATGATTTTTATGCCCCAGTGGCTTATTCTGGCCGCCTTCACTGTTCAGTCACCCAGTGGTTTGTTCTGTATAAGGAAGCCAAGATAATTTCTGGATTCTTTTATTTACCCGGGAGGGTCTGATGGGGAAGAGGTTTCCCAAGCAACTTCCAATAGTGACTAATGAGGGGTGTGTGGGCCTGTGCGTGTGTATCACATCATTATGGATCCATAGACTTAGAAACATTTGATGTGTTCAAAATGTCCTCTCTTGGGACGCCTGGGTGGCTCAGGGGTTGAGCGCCTGCCTTTGGCCCAGGACATGATCCTAGAGTCCCGGGATCGAGTCCCACATCAGGCTCCCTGCACGGAGCCTGCTTCTCCCTCTGCCTACGTCTCTGCCTCTCTCTGTGTCTCTCATGAATAAATAAATAAAATCTTGAAAAAAAAAAAGTCCTCTGGCCAGAGTGGGCCTCTTCAAGTTGGCTCCCAAGCCCTACTGACACATCCTGAGATTTTCAGAACTTCTCTGTCTGATGTGACATTTCCAACTCATCTTAGACATTTCCTGCGACAAACATGGACTCTGTCATTTCTTCACGAAGCTCTGGTTTTCTTTTCTTTTAGCAGGAAAAAGGAACTTCTTAGGGCCCGGACTGTTGAAGTCTTCAGCGTTTGTAGTAGCCCCGCTGCGTTCACTTGCCTTTACAGTGCGCGAACCCCTTTGAGTGTGAGCCGCTGCTCTAATACTGGTTTGCGGGGTTTTCAAGTACTTGCTATTTTGGAGCTTTTCAATCCACCAGATGCCGTTTCTTCCCTATGCTTGCTTCTTCACAGATGCTATTATGCAGCTCCTGTTTCTGTCAGAGTTTGCCCCGGCCTGTTTCTGTTCGGGAGTTTGCAGGGGCACCTTATCAACCGCTTTTGCTGTATTCACTGTTCATGAGTTTTACTACCCTACTTGCTTTTTTTTTAATGGAAGGATTTGTAGAAAATGAAAAATTAAGCCACTGCCACCACTTTCATATAAAAATGCAACTTTAGGAGAGCCTGGGTGGCTCAGTTGGTTAAAGCATCTGACTCTTGATTTTGGCTCAAGCCACGATCTCAGGGTTGTGAGATCGAGCCCCATACTGGGCTCCACACTCAGCAAGGAGTCAGCTTGAGATTCTTCCTCTCCCTCTCTCTCTGCTCACCATCACCCCTGCTCACGCATGCACACTCTCAAAATAAACGAATCTTTTAAAAGAATTTAACCTCAACATCCTTTTAATAAATGTCCCCCACTGTTTAAGTAAAGCAAAGTTTTACCAAAACTGACACAGGGGGTGTTAATTAAGCAAAGAGATGGTAGAGGCAATGATCTGTTCCCTGACCTGTTTTGAGGCCTACAAGTAGCTAAGCACATTTGTGTAGAACTCTGGGTGACAGTTAAGGCTGTAACAATGGATTGGGGCGTGGAGAAGGCCCTCAACTGGTGGATCAGGTCAATTTACTCTTTTATTTCCGTGGAAGCATGGATGGTGACAGACTATATGATCAAAGCGTGACACATCCTTGCAGTAGGCAATGGGGTCACTGTAGATTCTTGAGGACCGTGGGGCCTTCAGAAGCTGAACCTTCTGATGTGTGCCAGAGGGACGAGGGGCGTGTCAGGGGGAGAGCAACACTAGGTGGTGAGTTAGGAAAGTAACTCAGTGGCCCAGAACAGTGGACCAAGTACCAAAATGAAAGTGGTGGGAATGTCAAGGGGAACACATGAGATAATGGAGGAAAAGTGAACAGTACTAGGTGACGATGAGGGGAAGAGTCCTCAGCAGTTGAGGTCTCAAAGCTGGGTGATTAGAAACTGAGACACAAGAATAGTAACGTCAACTCCCACATGAGCGATACATATTCTAGGAATTTCTTTACATAATTCTCTTCAAATATTGATTTCCAAGGTAATATGTAGGTGGCCTGTGTTGATTAAGAGGGATAGGGAGTGCCTCGCCCACACTCGGGTGTTCTCTTGGCTGCAGGGATGCGGGAGGGGCCATGGAGAAGGGCGCGACCTGGAGTGACTTCACACCCATCTGGCTCATCCCAGAGCGCTGGTCCCGGGGCAAGTTAGCGTCTTCTCCTCACAGCACCTCACTGCAGCATCTGCCTTCAAAACCTGCCAGACCTGTGGTTTCTGCAATTGCCGACACGACACTTGAGAGGCTTTGAAGAGTACTCCAAGCACGTCAGGAGAGGCACAGGTGAACGGCCTCTTCTGTGAGTCTGACCATTTCCACAGTGATACCCACTCTGCCACCTGCATGTCTGGTCTAAAAATGGACCTGTTCCACTTCCCACTGAGACCCTGTACCTCAGCACTCCCTGGACAGCTTATCTGGGACTGACTTCTCTCTAGCTCCAGTCAAAAGACGAGCTGTCATCATTTCGGAATTAAATAAGAATGGTAATTACCCTTTCTTGAAGAAGCAAGTCTACGGTCTACAGCAAACCAAATCACCAGAAAGCTACAAGCCTACACTTGATTACTTCGGCTCCTTGCAGAAATGCCACCATGGATTTGCAGTGTACTCTTCCATTTTATGGAAATTCACAAAAGTGACAGAGCAAAATGGCAAGCAAATTTATGCATTTAATGAACTTGCTTTGGAGACATTTTCACTTTGGAGGCCAATCAACTTTACTGATAGAAATTTCTGAATTTTGTGCTAGAGACTTTTTCTTAGCAACCATTCTAAGATGCACTAGGACTACATCTCTATCTCAGTGCTGGAAACCTCAGACCTAAATTCAGTGTTCCAGAAAAGCCCGAAGCCCTCAATTCCCCTATAGGAGTCTTAATCTTATATCAAGTTACATACATATTGTACTAATCATTTATTACAAACTATCTCAATTCCACCTAAGAATTTGGGATAAACTCTATCCAGCTACCTTCTTTCCCTTCTCCTGTATTTTGAGTTTTTTCACCATTTCGTGGTAGTGATTAATAAACACAGGTCCCCCTCAAATTCTAGTCTTAGAAAGTCAATTAAGAGAAATGTGAAAAGCAACTACTTTACTTTCAGCCAAAAGATGGTTTGAAGAAGCTAAATTACCCCCATTACAATCATTATAACCAAACCTTAAGACCTTATCCTGAGAAACTGGTAAGGTGAAGGTAAAAACAATGGTTTGCTTTCAAAATCCAACTCTAGCACCAAAGGGATGTGTAACCTTAAGCAGAGTACTATATCTGAGACTGTTTATTTTGTAAATAAATGGTATTTTGGATACCATCTCACCAGGTCACTGGGGATAGAACTCAAAGAACAAAGAACAGTGTCACAAGTACCTAGTAGGCTATTAGGCAAGAAATATTTTTTGGAAAGATTTTATTTATTTATTCATGAAAGACACACAGAGAGAGGCAGAGACACAGAGCGAGAAGTAGGCTCCCCACAAGGAGCCTGATGTGGGACTTGATCCCGGGCCCTGGGATCACGCCCTGAGCCGAAGGCGGGTGCTTAACCACTGAGGCACCCAGTGGTTATTCTGGGCAAGAAATATTCTTTCCCTTTCACATACGTGAACTTAAACCCTGTACTGCCTTTTGTCATTTTAGCCTGGTCCTATTCAAATCTCAATTAGCCTACTAACTTCCTATGTGATCAATCTCCAGAACCCTCCAGCTTCTTCTTTTTCCAATATACCTAGACTTGTTTTCCTCAAATACACACTGCTTTCACCACTCTTGAGGGCTTACCGGGATTCCCCATTGCCTATCTTTGTCCAGCTGGACTTCTGATTTCTCACATAAGCAAAGCCTGTTTCAAATTTACCTGTGGTCCCTTCTTAACCTTCCCATTAGTCTTATAGCCAATCAGTCTAGTTATCTAAGAACCAATTCACATCCCTCTTCCGTCAAAAAGCCACCCCAACTACTCTCAACTGAACTTGGTCTGAACAGCACTTAAAATCTCAATCACGACTAGTTGGCTTTCTTTCTTTCTAAGCTCTATACCCAATGCAGGGCTTAATCTCCCAACTCTGAGATCAAGAGTTGCATGTTCTATGGACTGGGCCAGCCAGGTGGCCCTCATTGGCTCTTATGTATGTTTAGCTAATGATTGTGTTTGCTTTCTAAACCAGATCTTGAATTTAGGGGCAGAGACCATGTTCTATTTTCCTATACCAGTCTCAAAAGAAGAATCATGGGTCTCACCCTAGACACAAAACAGAAAAAGTTGGAGAATGAATAAGGAAGCACTGGAAAAACACTCTTAGGTGATTCCTATCAATGCTGCAAAATGAGAAAACTTCTACACGTGATCTGTCTGGCAGAGATAAGCTTGTCAACAAATATTTATCTCTATTGATTAATAGTGCCCTAATATGGGATTAAGCTTTTCTTTATATAAAACAAAGCTGTCACTTATGGCTCACAAAAAAAGTGGGAAATACTTTTTTCATATAAGAGGATGGTCACCGCTGAAACAAGCATTCACCCTCCAAGATAAGAGCCGACCTTGGTGCCCCTGGGTAATCAGCTGTGGTCAGCTACAGTTGGCCTTTGGTACATTCTAGTGTTGCTGGATGGGGAGTGATAGTCACTGACTCTTTTGACACCAGGATGATTCTTTTTAGTGTCCCAGAGATTTCCATTTTTTATGTAGTTTCTTACAAAGATAGTTCTTGAAAACTTCCGGTTTTTCCTAGGCTGAGAAAGTTACTTCTCTTCTATCTGCCCCTCTAATATTGTTTGTTATTGTGTATTGTCTTCAGAAGTAATCCTCCATCTTCAACTCCATAAATAAATGAAAACCAAGCCACACAGTTGGAAATCAAGTTTTGTTTTTATATGAACAGAAGAAGACCATCTAGAAATATTTCAGTTTATTTAAATTGTTAAGTAGAATATGAAACCGAATTTGTAGCTAGTACCAGAGAATGGACTTAACTGTTTGGTGTTTAATGAGAACAGCTTCTACACAGGATCCCAAGAGACTTACAGAAAAAGGGGCAAAGCCCTAATATTAAGCAAATAAAACTCATGTTTCAAACAGGTTATACAAAAATTGATTTATACTCCATTTCCCTTTTTTTGATATTTAGAAAGTGCAGATTTAACAAAAGGTAGCCATATCCTTTCTATGTACAATGCCGATTATAATTATGCAAACAAAACTGTCAGTCTGTTACCCAAAAATCCCAGTGTTTAGCTCTCAAACCTTAAGTCACTGAATCGAATAAGGATTAAAGAGGGTTAAAAATAAAAAAGCTATTGCCACATTCCAGATGAAGGAAAGCAACACATACATTAAAATTAATCTAACAATAGTAGGTTTAACCTATAACTTTTCGAGAAGCTTAACATCATTTCATTATTATTTTTAGTGGAAAATTAGGGATTATTTGGCAATGCTGCTTTTACTAGTAAACAATGATAAAGTCAAGTGAAGGAAAAGCCTAACAACAACAACCAGTGAGGCATATAAAATTGTTTTTAGGGTACTATCTGAAAAATTCATGGATGTTTATAGCAGATACGTCCCTATGTTGTTGATGTGAGCCAAGAGAGCATTAAAATGCTATCCACGACACAGAAAGACTTTTCAATGGAAGCTGCTGTCCTAAACTCAGCCTCTGCTAGAAATGAATCATGCTATTCACAATTATTTCAACAAAGGTATCATCTTAGGATGCTAGCAGCATAGCAAACTTAACTTACCCTATCCTGATGATAAGCAATGAAGCAAAACTAGAAAAATGAAGTGAAAAAAGGACAGGGTTAGAGATAGCTGAAGATCTTATCTGTACATGAAAAGCCTTTTGTTGTCCTTTTCCCAAATCTATGGTAATACACGTTTTCCAAAGGGATGTGAAGACAGGACTTAAAAGTAATATTCTAAAGTATTTCTAATCTTAAGGTAAAGACAACTTAACACTGAAAAAGTGTTCTTCAAAGGCCAAATCTCAGTATATTTGGCAAACATGTTAATAAATTTCACTCCTCCTCCTTCCCACCATTTAAAAACAAACAAACAAACCTTTACTGGGCTACCAAACTGCTAGAGGAGTTGCCAAAATGGAGACTACTCAAATTTCGGTTAAGAGATTTATTCTAGGAAAGTGAATAGGCTATACACCTAATTAGAAAGACAAACCACAACACCCTCCAAACACTAGTGCATGCAATTAACTCTTCCATTTCATAAACTCGGTGGATAGAAAGGGAACAAAGAGGGAAGGAGAAGAGGAGCATGAAGTAAAAGAGTGAATGGAGGAATCCGGGGCAGAAGTTTTAAGGGAGAGAGAAAATGAGAGGAAGACATTTGAGAGTAGTAGGCAGTTAGAATTGATCTTTCAGTTTACTTATTAGCAAGTTAAATCAGTACTTTATGTTAAACTTGAAAAACCTACTAGTTTGCCCCTTTCATTTTTAAATAACTCATACCATTGGATGGTGGGGGAGGGAGGAGCAAATAAAGCAGCATGCAGGAAGACAGACACAAGGAAAAAGTGGCCAAAGAGAAGAACTGGTGGCAGGAATAGCTTTAAATATCAAGGCCACTTAAAATAAGACTCAGCAAACCAAAGCTATCATTTCTGCATTACCCTTTGTCCTCAATTAACTACTTTGAAAATTACAGCCAAGCAAACCACAAACATTTCAATGGTTTATGTTTGGATGATATGTATGTCTCCTGCACATGCTTCCACCAAAACAAACAAACAAACAAAATAAAGGGAAAACCAAAGAAGTTCCTTTCCACATAAGGCACAGGACAAAATTAATCCCATTTACACATTCAAGGCGAAAATGAGTGTTTTCCTGGCTTTTGTTTGTTTCTTTTGCTATCACATGTCTATAGATTATAGGGACTCAAGCACATTATCCATGACAGAAAATTCCACTGTTGTACAAAATAAAATTGTTAATTCTAACTTTTATTCTTATACAATTTGCAGAATAGAGTTGAAATGATTGCTATAGGTTTTAATGTTGATAAGAAGAACTGGACTATAATACAACTGAAATGCAGTGGTGAGCTGAGCAAGTACATTTAAAAATGAAGTCACAGACATGATTTTTCTATACATTTTCTTGTTTGAAGAAAATTATAAAGTCAGCAAGCAGTCACGGATGAAAGAACAAATAAAACAGGTGGATTGGAGAGTTAAGATGAGGAACAAAAATATCTGTTTAGAGTTAAAAATGGACAGAGTGGTTTATTTTGCAGCAAGAGGAAAAAACAGGGTGGTGGATGGCAACTGACGGAACAGGAGAACGCTCAGCAACATTTGCTCTTCCAGCCTGTCACGCCGCCTCCACTGCTGATATCTACATTTTCACTGTTGGGCTCTTTTACAGGGGTCTGGAACAAACACACAAGGAAAGCAACCCATGAAAAAACATTGCTACAGAGAAATCAAGATTTAACCACCAGAAATATTCTCATAAAGGTAACAAAATGTAACTAGTCACCTGAGATAGGTTTTCTCTCCCATGCAAAGTGAAGATTCAGCAGCTTTGTTTCTGCTGCCATTTCACCTGCTTACCCCAAGTTCTGAACTGTCTAGAGGCCTCTAGACACCCCTGTAATAAAGCTTTCAATATCTTTTCTGCTCTAATTTGCATAGAGGTTTGCTCTTAGCCCTGACCCCCTGAGTATCTAGAACTTAAAAAGCATTATCAAGCGTATGTATAAAACCTGATGTTGGGTCAAGTCTAACCTCAGAGAAGTAAAACAGCCCCTTCTGTCTGGTTACTTGCCTTTTGAGACTGAAGCTTGAAATACTCTATCATAGTTCTATTTATTTTTCTATCATAGTTTTAAAAAGGCAATCTCAACAATGATATACTAACATTAAATGGAGGAAAAAGAATAGGGCAGAATGCAAAGTTGTGTAATTCATGTTAAAAATGGATATAGAAAAAAAAATCAAAAGGAAAGACACCAAATGTCAATAGGAGAAAACTCTCAGGTACTGGGTTTATGAGTGATTTTATTTTCTTCTATGAATAATCCTGTATTTCCCCAATAACCTAAATATTAGTTTTAAAATCAGAAGAATATACTATTTTTAATGGATAGCCTAGTCTTTACAGTATGCATGAAAAGAACATTTTAACAGCTTACATACAGTAAAGCATACAAATCTTAATTGTGCTTAGATTTTTAGTATATAATATGAAGCTAGCAGCTCAAAATATAGAATGTAATACTCCCAGAAGGCTCCCCTGTGCCCCTTTCCAGCCAGTTACCACCCTCCTAAAGGTAATCAGTACTCTCATTTCTGTCACCAGGGATTAGTTTGTTTTTTTTTTTGTTCTTGACCTTCAAATATATGCAACCATGTTTTATGTATTCTTTTATGTATGATTCTCTTTACTCAGCATCAGTCTGTGAAATTTACCCAGGCTGTTTTATTGTGTTAACAGTAGTTCATCATGAATGAAATTTTAAAAGTTAAGATATAACTAGAATGTATTCTCTCATGGCAATATAAGGGAAAGTTAAAGTAACCCAGGGGGTAAAACTTAAAATATTATAAAAAGTCATGTAGCCCAAGAGAAGCCCTACTTAAACTCATAAGGAGGTGAAATTTTGACTTGCGCTTTGAGCTCACCTACCTACTCTTACTGCCCAATGGGATTCTTCTCATTGTATGTTAAAATTTCAAGTTTTGCATTAAAAAAATCTTTGTGAGTTTTCCTGAACAACCAACTTTACTCCTATTGCAGATCTTGAGAAAAATGTACGGAAGAAGATAAAGAGGCCAGTCAGCATATATCCCACAACAAAAGAATATGGTTATACAGGAAATATTCTTTCTCTGGTAATTTTCACATGTGGGTCAGTTAAAAGTACATGGGTGTTTAAAAAAACAAAATACATGGGTGCTTGTAACCAGGGAGGTCACTATATTAATTAGCACCTCACTCACAGTCTATCCTTTTACAATTTAACTTAGATCCTTGAAAGAGACTCTCTGAAAAAAAGAATTATCCCGTGCAGAGTAAAATATTTTAAAGCCAAAAGTATTAAATTTATTAAATACATGAAAACTGTTCCTAGCCAAAAATAAGGGCGAATAACCAGATTTAAAAAGTGAGCAAAGTTTACAGAAAAGGAAATACAAAAGTGATTCTTAAACCTATCTTTAAAAATGCTCCCCATACTCTTTAAGAGAGCTACAAATTAAATATACATTTTTAAAAAATCTGCCAGGCTGGGAAAGATCTGTAAGTCTTACAATCCATTATGTGG
This sequence comes from Canis lupus baileyi, assembly GCF_048164855.1. Taxonomy (NCBI): domain Eukaryota; kingdom Metazoa; phylum Chordata; class Mammalia; order Carnivora; family Canidae; genus Canis; species Canis lupus. Next base: position 44,931,893 of record NC_132849.1, read on the forward strand.
CTAGTGTGAGTAAACAATCTCATCCATTGCCAGAAGGAGTGTAAATGGGTACAAGCCTCATACCAACATACGGCAGCATGTAACAGAATTATAAAAATGTACACATATGCTCTTTGGCCACTTCTAGGATTCTGTCCTTCATATACTTGAACATAATCATAGTCTTGCAAAATGGTTTAAAATTAAGATTATTCACTGCCATACAATTTATGAGATCATAAGGCTGAAAATCACCTGAATGTCCCTCACTGAAAAACATGTTTAATTATGACATATCCACTCAAAGGAATAGCATTCAATTATTTTAAAAGTGGAATTATTTTACTTATTTTAAGTGCCAGAGTACATGTTGCCCTGTTTAAAAAAAAAAAAAAAAGGTGGGAATAAAATATATATTCAAATTTACTCATATATAAATAATTAAGAAGTTAATTACATTGATTACCTGTGGGGGAAGAATGAGAAGTTGAGGGAATGTGGTGGGAAACTTCCCTGTACTTTCACTCTCTTTAAATGTTTGAACCACGAGAGTGAATACCTATTCAAATAAGTTAAAAATGTTTTAAATCGCTTTCATTCTAAAATTAATTTTTCTTTTATCAACTCAGGAGAGAAATCATGACACAGAAAGCTGCTCGCCAAGAAGCACTCCTGTATTTCCCATACACTAATTTAAAGCATGTTTATGTTTGATGTTTTAACTCCTAACTTTACCATATTGAAAAGCGTATGTATGTGTATGGGGAAAAAATGGGATCTCACATTGGGGCCTGCCTATAAGAGGAAGACTCCAGACTGAGATCTTAATTGGTGATTCCATACTTTTAAACCTCTAACTAATGTGATAACAAGGAAGATCTATCAACCACGGGGACACAGATTATAAGACTACATAAACTTTATTTTTTTTTTAATGTCAAGATTAATGAGAAGACCAACGGATACAGTGTAGACAGAAAAAAAAAATCAAAAACAATGGAGAAAACTAAAAAATCCAGAAAGAGAAAGAACACAAGAGACAAGAGTATTTCAATAAGTGTTATGGTAAATTCTGTGGGTATAAGAATAATTTTTCACTGTGACCTACCAAACTCTGAAATACAAAGTATTCCACAACTAAGTTATTTTTCTATTCCTGTTATTCTTTTCATTTAATTAAAAATATGAACATTTTCCCTTGTCCACCGAGTACTTGACTTCTTTATTTTATTTTTTTTTCCTCACAGGCATATTTTCAAATATAAAAATGTATTTCCACAAGGAATTCCAAGAGGTTTTGGCTTTATATACTTGTGAAAGAGTATTTTTTAAATTTTAATTTTTTATAACTTTAAAAAGACACATTAAAATTTCTGAACAAAACTATATAAACATATGGGTCATTGAGTAATTGTGTTCTCTACCTCCTTCTCCTTACTACCATCACCCACTTGGAATACTTACTACTTAAGAGTTTGGTATAGATCCTTACAGATCTTTGTTTTGCTAAATAAACCAAATGGGTGTGCACATGCATTTGCATGTGTGTTTGGTAAGATATATAATTTTAAAAAGATCATATTACACGTATTATATCCTAACTTGCTTTTTATTACTCAATATATTATAGATACCAGGATATCAGCAGATGTGGAAGGGCACAACTTTTGCTTTAGAGTTCCTGTGAAAAGCAGTAACTGGTGACATTTTTCTGGTTTGAACACACAATTATAGTTAACAGGTAACTACATTTCACTATTAAAAAAATAAGTTGTTGATTTCTCTGAAATTTCACTAGATGTATATTTGAGATCCCATCACTATTATGTTTTATGGATAGATTGGTTTTGAAAAAATACTGTTATTTCAATTATAAAAATAGGATGGTTACCAGAAGCAATTAAATTTTCTCCTATACACAATTAAATTTTTTCATATACAATGCCTGCTTCTCCTTTAGGAGCTATGTCAGATTTCTTTTCTGTTTTTAAGTGCATTTAAATGTACCTTAGATTGAATAAATAACTCAGAATTTATAACCAAATCTGCGTATTAAATCTACTCATTTGAGGAAAAATATGAATTAGACTTCTCAATTTTGCTACAAGTTACTCATATTGGTAGGTATGCGATTCACAAATTGAAGCTAAACTAACTGAAGTAAAATGAATTCCCTGGGATCATGTTTCAGCAATTTTTAAAATATCGCAGATTGACATAACTGGCTAAATGAAATACAGGGATGGATTTACGGCACTTATTCAGTATATAATATATATATGCTCTTTACTGGCACATATGAGAAATGACTATATATATGACTATATATCACAGAATCAAGTGATTCTGTAGCAGTAACTATTACCTTAAATTCTAAGAAATTACAGCAATGCAAAGAATGTATAAAAGAAGTGAGTCCAAAAGTAAACAGAAGAGTCATAAGACCACGGACAAGACAAAAAGTTGAAAAAAGGGGTATAAAACCGGAGAATTGAGAGTCAGTGTGGGAACTCAATGGTGTTACTACTGACCAGATGCTAGAGATTTCTAATAGCTCACTGCTCCCCTGTTCCGTTTCTACTTCACTTTAGAGGGTTAGTTACTTGTGACAGGTAAACATGTAGGAACAATACCATCCAAATCTAATTCTGTATGTTAATCCATTACTTCAAAAAAGAATTGTGACCCTGGGCACCTTGGGAGTAAAAATTGGATCTTACCTTTCGAAGGATATCTTCAGCTAATGTGAGGAAAGCCTTTTCGATGTTTATATTTGCTTTTGCACTAGTCTCAAAAAATCTAATACCATGCTCCCTTGCAATCTAAAATAGAAGCAAAATGTCATGATAAAACTATCAAGCATAGAGTGCCAACTGATGACTTTAGCATCCTGTATGAAACATTATTATTCTAAAGGCAGCAGTCCCTACTAGGTTATATAAAACAAAATACTTCAATGGGTCATGATTCAAACGGTCAAGTTCTTTCAAAAATAAGTAAACAAAAATAACAAAAGAACTTTATCCCTTCGGGAGTTTACTTCAGATACTTAAAGTCTTAAGCTAAAAAACTGAGAATCATTGATTAGTACTTTCCCTCCTTATAGTTCAAATACAGCTAAAAATACTACTACCACAGATTTGATTCTCCCACACTTGCTAGATATGCACTGGAAAAATTCACTCAAATGATAAACTGCTTCTCACAACATTTATAAAACAATGGGAATAGCTCAGCACACTCCATTACCACTACCAACAATCAAATGCAGTACCATCTTCACAAAGAAAGGACAGCATATTAGTTTCATTCAGAGCTTTTTACCTGCTCTCCTTTTCCTTTAGGTACAACTCTTTTATCGTCCATATCACATTTGTTTCCTAGTAACATTCTTTCCACATCTTCATTGGCATGCTATAATGGAATGAAAATTTAATTTACACACTACCACGACTTACATCTTAATAGTCTCTTGTTTTTCTCAATTTTCAGTGTCACTTTTATAATCTGTAAATTTTAAAGCAATCACCCTGAAAGCACCCTATGTTAAAAGCCTATACAAATGCGTAAATTACTTAGAAACACAATTCCTAAGACGTACGGCTATCAAATATTATTTTACCCTAACAGGAGGCTGGTCTAGTTTCTAGATATATTCTCATCAAAAGAGAAGATATAGGCAAAAGATCTGAAACTGGAATGAATCCCTTATGCATAAGTTAAACCCAAGGTGGACCATGATTTTAGATAATGAATATCACCCAGTAGAAGCCTTAATTAAAAATTCTACAGAGTTCTTAAAATCTCAAAAAACTACACTGCTAGAGCACAAGAAGATCCCATGCAGAAAAATCAGTTAAAAACAAATATTTGCTCCACTGAAATCCTGACATCATTTGCACAAATAGAAAAATCCATCCCTAAAATTCATATGTAATCTCAAGGGACCCTGAAAAACAGGCAAAATGATGTTGAAAAAGAAGTACGAAGTTGGAAGATTCATACTTACTTCCTGATCTCAAAACTTACTACAAAGCTACAATAATCAAAACAGTGTGCTCTGGCATAATGATATATACATAAATAGACAGAATATAGAGCCAAGAAATAATCCCTTGCATGCATGATCAAAAGATTTTCAACAAGAGTGTCAAGCCCACTCAATGTGGGAAAGAAAGAATAGTCTTCTTTAAAACTGGTGCTGGGCATACCAGATATCAATACGTGAAAGAATAAAGTTGGACCCTTAACTTACACAATATACAAAAATGAACTTGGGGCGCCTGGTGGCTCAGCTCATGATCCCAGGGTCCTGGGATGGAGTCCTGCATAGGGCTCCCTGCTCCACGGGAAGCCTGCTTCTCCCTCTCTCTCTGCCTGCCATTCCCCCTCCTTGTACTCCCTGTCAAATAAATAAATAAAATCTTAAAAAAAAAAAATCAAAACAAAAATGAACTCAAAGTGGATCAAAGGCCTACATATAAGACCTAAAACTATAAAACTCATAAAAGAAAATATAGGAGAAATTTTTATGACATTTGATTTGGCAATGGTGTCTTGGATATGACACCAGAAGTATAGGCAACAAAAGAAAAAATAGGCAAATTTTACTTCACTAAAATTAAGAACTTTTGTGTGTCAAAGGTCTCTATTAAGAGTGAAAAGACGGGATCCCTGGGTGGCGCAGCGGTTTAGCGCCTGTCTTTGGCCCAGGGCGCGATCCTGGAGACCCAGGATCGAATCCCATGTCTGGCTCCCGGTGCATGGAGCCTGCTTCTCCCTCTGCCTATGTCTCTGCCTCTCTCTCTCTCTCTCTGACTATCATAAATAAATAAAAATTTAAAAAAAAAAGAGTGAAAAGACAACCAACCCCCAGAGTAAGAAAAATATTTGCAAATCATCTATCTTTGGTCCAATACTCCTTTCCCTGCATGTCTCTACAGCCAAGGTAGTTAGGTTCTCTAGATAACAAAAAGTAATTTGAGATTTGATTTGTCTTAAATTTGAATCCATCACATGCTTTCCACCAGCCCTATCCTTTTATGAGCAACTTTTACTTATTTCTTCAGATCTCAGCTTAAATGTCATTCCTCATATCAAGATTGTTTGGCTATTCCAGGTCCCCTGGCCTGCACCTCCATATGAATTTTAAGATTAACTTGTCAATTTCTGCCAGCTCACCCACCCCACCCCCCAAATTCCCAAGAGAGTAGGTGGGATTTTGACAGGAATTACACTGAATCTGCAGATCACGTTGGCTAGTGCTGCCATCTTAACGATGTGAAATCTTCCAATTCATAAACATGGGGTGTCTTTCCAATTACTCAGATCTTTCATTTCCTTTTAACATTTTATGGTTTTCAGTATTTAAGTCTTGTATGTCTTTGGTTAAAATTTTCCTAATTTTTCTTCTTTTTGATGCCACTCTAAATGGACCTATATTCTTAATTTCATTTTTGGATTATTCACTGCTAGTATGTAGAAATTCAATTGATTTTTATATACTGATCTTGTTTTAGCAGTTTTATTTTTTGGTTTGTGCATGGTTTTTTTTTTTTTAAGTTTTTAGTTATTTGACAGAGAGAAACAAAGCAGGAAAGCCCAAGAACAGGGGGAGCAGCAGAGGGAGAGAGAAACCAATGTGGGGCACAATCCCAGGACCCAGGGATCATGACCTGAGCCAAAGGTAGTTGCTCAACTGACTGAGCCACCCAGGTGCCCCTATGTGCATGGTTTCCTTAGGATTCTTTTTTTTTCTTTTTAAGATTTTATTTATTTGAGAAAGAAAGAGAGGGGGCATGCACACAAGCAGTGGGAGTGGTAGGGAGGTGAGAGAGAAGCAAGCTACTCACAGAGCAGGGAGCCCAACGCAGGACTGGATCCCAGAATCCTGGGATCATGACCTGAGCCATAGGTAGATGCTTAACCAACTGAGCCACCCAGGCACCCCTCCATAAGATTTTCTGAATACAAAAATCTCATTACTTACATATACAGTTTTCCTTCCCAATCTGGGTTTCTCCCTTTTCTTTTTGCCTAATTGCCCTGGCTAGAACCTCTACTACAATTCTGAGCAGAAGTGGCATACTTCTCATTTTTGTGATTGTAAGGGCAGGTATGATGCTGACTGTGGGATTTTCACAGATGTCCTTTACTAGGCTAAGGACATTCTTTTCTATTTCTAGTCTGTGAGTGTTTTTATCATGAAAGGGTGTCGGATTTTGTCAAATTTTCATGGAGTCTGTTGGAACGATTGTATGGCTTTTTGTCTTTTATCACGATGGTGTACTACAGGGGTGCCTGGGTGGCTCAGTCAGTTATGCATCTGCCTTCAGCTCAGGTTGTGATCTCAGGGTCTTGGAATCAACCTCCACATCAGGCTCCCTTCTCAGCAGGGGTCTCCTTCTCCCTCTCCCTCTGCCCCTCCCCACTGCTTATTCTCTCTCAAATAAATAAATAAATAAATAAAATCTTAAAAAAAAAAAAAAAAGATGGGTGTATCACACACTGATTGATTTCTTATATTGAACCACCCTTGCAATATATAATCCTTTTTAAAATGTTGGTGGATGGGAGACGTCTGAGTGGCTCAGTGGCTGAATATCTGTTTTTGGCTCGGAGCGTGATCCCAGAGTCCCGGAGATGGAGTCCAGCATGGGGTTCCCAAAGGGAGCCTGCTTCTCCCTCTGTCTATTTCTCTGCCTCTCTATCTCTCATGAATAAATAAAATCTTAAAAAAATATATGTTGGATCAATTTAGCTTTTTTTCATTTAGTTAAAGCTTTAATTTCTATAACAAAGTGAAAATTAGGCAACACCAATCTCTTATATGTCAGATATGTTGGAAAACTGAAGCCATCAGGCCTATGAAGTTAAATATATAAGGCTCTAATATTTAGACATTAAAAACACATTTGGCCTTAGTCCTCTGGCACTTACTCCTAACTTCCCAAGTGACAGAGTATCTTTTGTTGTTTAGAATAGGGTCCTTGCTGCTTACCTACATTTAGGCTAATGAAGAACTAAGGCAGAGGGCGGCTGATCTCCAGAGCTTCACAAAGGAAGCTGGTCACCAGAGGAACCATTCGTGATTAAAGAATTAGAACTTTCAGCTGCCACTCCTCTACTTACCAGGAGGTGAACGGGACTAGAGATTAAGTTTAATCACCAGAGGCCAATGATTTATTAACTAACTATACCTATGCAGTAAAACTCGGATCAAATCTCTGCAACAATAAAGTTAGGGGACCTCTTCTAGGTTGGTGAACACATCAAAAATGCCCAGAGGGTGACATACCCAGAGATGGATGGCATGGAAGCTCTGTGTTCCCCAATTCCCATACGCTTCCTTTACATCTCTTCTATTTAGCTGTTCCTGCACTGTATCCTTTATAATAAAATTATAAATGTAAATACAACACTTTCCTGAGTTCTAGGAGTCATTCAGCCAACTATTGAACCCAAAAGTGGATCCTGGGAACCCCCAAACTTGCCAAGTCAGACGAAGTGTGGGTAGCTGAGGGGTCCAGGACTTAACATCTGAAAGAAGGGCAATTTTATGGGACAGAGTCCTTACATTTGGGGGTCTGACACTAAGGCTGGGTAGTTAGTGTCAGGATAGGACTGAACTGTAGAAAATCCAGTTCATGCCACAGAATTTGGAAAACTGGTTATTGTTGGAACAACACTGCACAGTGTCTTTATCAATTGCTCCTACTACACGTGCTAACTTGGCTGAATTATAAAATAAAGGCTGAGGAAATCCAAAATGGAGCCTTTTGTTTCAAAATCTGCTACGATCAACTGATAATAGTAACACACTTTCAAGATTTATTGCAGCGATGGAAAAGTTATTAATGAACTGTCAGGATTGCTACCATTGAGATATCATTATCTTGTGTCTAATACTACCTTAAAACTAGGTCTTCTAGCCAAAACTGCTTTAAAGAGTTAGTCTTAAGGAAATTCAAAGCTTAGAAGACTGCAGTAGGACATGAAAAATTATTTCAACAAGAAGCTAGACCTATATTGCAGGACAGAAACAGATCTGCTTTGACATGTATTTTACTTTTTAAAACTGACATCTTCACATGCGATGATATGGCACTATTTTCTTGGGTTTTTACCACATCACTACTCTGTATCTTTCAAAATACCTAGAAGTGATACATTTCTGTTGTTTTAAATTACTACTAAAAATGTAATCTATTCATTTAATAAAAATCTACCAACAAAGAATTCATTTAAAAAGCGGTATGAGGAAAAAAAAAAAAGGTATGTGGGCAGCCTGGGTGGCTCTGCGGTTTAGCGCCACCTTCAGCTCAAGGCGGGATCCTGGAGACCCGAGATCGAGTCCCACATCAGGCTCCTGCATGGAGCCTGCCTCTCTGTCTCTCATGAAAACATAAATATAATATTTTTAAAAAATAAAAAGAGGTATGTAAAACCACTGGTAGCTTCTACATGGGGCCATCTTATAAGAAGGCTATATAGAATTTTGGAATAAGTAATTGCTTTGGATGGGGTTCTAGAAAGACTTACCCAAAAATTTAAGAGAAAGGTAGGCAAAATATAACATTAACCTTTAAGAAGTAAAATAACTCAATAATAATGATAGTACATGATATCCTAAACATAATTTAGAATTATTTATCCTTAGCTAAACATAAAAATGTGTCTTTATAAAAGGATTTATACAATTTCTAGGTCTTACCTCATCTATGTTTCTAAGCCATTTGCTGATGTTTTCAAAACTTTTACCATTGGTGATGTCATATACTAGCATGATACCCATTGCTCCTCTGTAGTAGGAGGTTGTGATGGTGTGAAATCGCTCCTGGCCTGCTGTATCCCTGAAAAAAAGAAACAAAAAAAAAACACCAAAAAACAGTAATAATTTGTATTAAGCATTCTGATATTATTACATTCTAGATATATTCATGACCTACCTACAGTGAACAAAAACCTGGAAGGGAAAAATCCTAGAAAAATGACATGTAAACTCTTGGAGCTTATTTTAAAATGAACACCAGGGGCACCTGGGTGGTTCAGTCGGTTAAGCATCTGCCTTCCACTCAGGTCATGATTCTTTCCTCAGGTCATAATCCCAGGGTCCTGGGATAGAGCCCCACATCGGGCTCTCTGCTCTAGCAGGGAGCCTGCTTCTCCCTCCCCCTCTCCCTCTGCCTGCTGCCCCACCCCACCCCACTTGTGCTCTCTGTGAAATAAATAAAATCTTAAAAAAAAAAAAATCAAACAACAGTAAGTGTGCTAAAAACTCTTGAAATTCCATTTTATTCAGTGATCTAGTTCTAAAATATAACACCAAAACGTGAATGTTTAGAACATTAAAGGATTACAACATAGTACAGCCACGTTTACCTTTAGGATCGTTTACAAAATATTGTAAAGTTAATCTCATTTTTAAGTAACAAAATGGAAATATGTAAATAGAATCTTTTCAATTCCTTCATGCCAGAGATCTAAGATATATATTTTGCTCCTGTAATTTTCCCCTCTTGTTCGCATCACTAATTTCTTCCTTTTATGAATCATTCTCATCAGCATACATACATGTTTACTATCTCCTACTTTTCGAAAAAAGCAAAATTGAAAAAACCCCACAGTACACACACACACGAGTGTAAAAAAAAGTGAACTCTAAATAAGGTCTTTTGATTTTATCAATGTAAATTTTCTGGTTTTGCTTTCATATTGTGGTGTAAGATGTTACCATTGGGGAGAGCTGGGTGAAGGATACACAAGACTTTTTTGTACTATTTTTGTAACTTCCTGTGAGGCTATAATTATTTTAAAATAAAAGTTAAAAAACAAAGTCTGCTGGGGAGGGGAACAGAGAAATGTGTTAATTGGAGCGATGTAGGGTTCAGAGATGTACAGATTTGTGTGATCACCAACACAAACAAGATAGAAAACTGTTGTAGCACCCCTCATCTCCTATAGTCCCTACACTCTGGCCAATAATCTGTTTTCCGTATCTGTAATTCTGTCATTTCCAGAATGCTATATAAATGGAATCATGCCATATACAACCTTTTGAAATGGTCATCTTTCCCTTTTTCACCATAAGCTCTTTGAGATCTATTCAAGTTGTTGCATGTAATACTAATCTATTCCATTTTATTGCTGAATAGTATTCCATTGTATGTACATATCATAATTTGTTTAATTACTCACCTGTGGAAGGACACTGGGTTGTTTCCAGTTTTTGGCCATTACAAGTAGGGTTGCTATGAATATTATATACAAGTTCCCATGTGTATATCAGTTTTAATTTCTCTGGGATGAATACCCAGGAATGTTATTGCTGAGCCTTATGATAATACATATTGAAATTTATAAGAAACTGCCAAGCTTTTCTAGAGTGGCTGTACCACTTTACATTCCATCAAGCAATGTAACAGATCCAGTTTTTCTGCATCCATCAGCATTTGGTGTTGTTACTATTTTTTATTTTAATCTAATAAACAGGTGATGCTTCATGGTCATTTAAATTTGTATTTCTCTATGGCTAATGATAGTGAACATTTTTTCATGCAATTATTTGCCATCCATATATTCTCTCTGGTGAAATGGCTGTTCTTGTCTTCTGCCCATTTTCTAATTGGATTGCTTTTCTTTTTGAAACACTGCTGCATGTTGAGAATTGAGTCTTTTGAGAGTGAAAGTTTGAATACTGAAATCCAATTTACTTATTTTTAAAAAATCTTTGATGAATCATGGCTTTAGTGCTATATCTAAGAACTTTTTGCCTTAAGTTTTAGGTCCCAAAGATTTTGTTTTCTTCTAAAAGAATATGGTTTTACATTTCACATTTAAATTGATGATACACTTTCGAGTTAATTTTTGTACAGGGTGTAAATTTTAAGCAGAGGTTCACATTTTTACTTATGGATATCCAACTACTCTAGCACCATTGTTGAAAATGTTGAGGAAAGAGCCTTTCTTTGAATTGCTTTTTGTACCTTTGACAAAAATCAATCAACCATGACCCAGTTCTATTTCTGGGTTTTTCTTTTTCTTCCAATGACCTATGTGTTTATGCCTCCCTCAATACCATACTGTCTTGATTACTGTAGCTAAATAAAGTCTTAAAACCAGATAGATTCCTCTCACTTATTTTTGTCAAGAGTTGTTTTGGCTAACCTAGCCTTTCCATATAAGTTGCTGTTTTTAGGTAGGCTCTATGCCCAGTATGGAGCCCACTGCAGGCCTTGAACTCACACGTGTCAGATCAAGATCTGAGCTGAGATCAAGAGCCAGGTGCCTAACCAACTGAGCCACCCAGGTGACCCTCCATATACATTTTAAAACCAGCTTGTCGGGATCCCTGGGTGGCGCAGTGGTTTGGCGCCTGCCTTTGGCCCAGGGCGCGATCCTGGAGACCCGGGATCGAATCCCACATCAGGCTCCGGGTGCATGGAGCCTGCTTCTCCCTCTGCCTGTGTCTCTACCTCTCTCTCTCTCTCTCTCTGTGACTATCATAAATAAATAAAAATTAAAAAAAAAAATAAATAAAACCAGCTTGTCTATACCTACAAAAAATATCTCCCTAGCAAACTTCTTTAAAGAGTTCTCTAATTTCTGTCTTCCCAAATTCATTCCTCAACCAATTCTGACTACTGCTACTACTATTCTACAAGACTGTTCTTCTTCAAAAGGTCTCTGAAAACAACCTCTGATAGCTAAATCCAGGATTTAGTTCCTTTTTATATATTTTAATCATTCATTAGGATGCCATAAAATTGACCACTTTCCTTTCTTGAAACAGTTTATTATCATGGCTTTTATGACAATACATGTTTCTGCTCTTAGTTCTATGGCACTGACTGCTCAGTCTCAGTAACTTTTACTGGCATTCTAACATTCAGAGATATAGTAGATGACACTATCTACATAGTAGCCAAAGCAATCTTCTTTAAATATATGTCTGATCACACCATTTTTTTGCTTAAAACTTCCAATAGCTTCAATGGGGAAAGAAAAGGTTTTTCCACAAATGGTGCTAAAACAACGGTTATCTCCATGTGAAAGAATGAAGCTGGACCCCTACACTTTAACCATATAAAAATTAATTCAAAACAAATCTAAGACCTGAATCTAAGAGTTGAAATTATAAAACTCTTAGAAGAAAATATAAGAAGGATGCTTAACACCATTAATCATTAGGGAACTACAAATCAAAACCACTTCATACACTCTAGGATGGCTATAATCAAAAAAGCAAACAACAAAGGATGCAGAGAAATCGAAACCCTCATACACTGTTGGTGTAAATGTAAACTGATGCTGGCCACTGTGGAAAATAGCCTGGCAGTTCCTCAAAATGTTAAACATTTAGATATGATCCAGCAATTCTATTTATTGGTATATAACCAAGGAAAATAAAAACATATGCCAACACAAAAACACATACATCAATATTCATAACAACATTATTCATAATAGCCAAGAAGCAGAAACAACCTGAGTGCCCATCAACTGATAAATGGATAAATAAAATGTGGTATCGTTATACAATGGAATACTATTCAGACATAAAAAAGAATGAAGTAGTATAACTCCTACAACATGGGTGATTCTTGATAACATTATGTTAAGTGAAAGAAATCAGACACAAATGATCAGATAGTGTATGATTCCATTTATATGAAATGTCCACAACAGGAAAATTCACATAAGTAGAAAGTGGCTGGATGGGGAATGGCTGCTAAAGAGTATAGAGTTTCAAAAAAAAAAAAAAAAGTATGGGCTTTCTTTTTGGGAATATACACAGGTTCTAATATTGTGGTGATGGTGTATACATACCTTGAAAATACACTAAAAAAACCAACTGTATACTTTAAATGGGTGAACTGTATGGTACATGAATTATGTCTCATCTCAATAAAGCTATCACAAAACAAAAAAGATTACTAGGCTTAAAAAAATAAAACAAAATATCTGATTTATTACGACTAGAACCAACTCCAAAATTGTTATCTTGAGGTTTACAAAGTGTTACAGGACTTGTTCTTTCTCCAGCCCCGCCCCCATTTTTTTTTTTTTTAAGATTTTATTTATTTATTCATGAGAGACACAGAGAGGAGAGAGAGAGAGAGGCAGAGACACAGGCAGAGGGAGAAGCAGGCTCCCCTCAGGGAGCCCGACGTGGGACTCCCTGGATCTCCAGGGTGTCCAGGATCACGCCCCGGGGTTGAAGGCGGCGTTAAACTGCTGAGCCATCTGGGCTGCCCAAGCCCCCCAAATTCTTTTTTTTTTTTTTTTTTATTTATTTATGATAGTCACAGAGAGAGAGAGAGAGAGAGAGGCAGAGACAGAGGCAGAGGGAGAAGCAGGCTCCATGCACCGGGAGCCCGATGTGGGATTCGATCCCGGGTCTCCAGGATCACGCCCTGGGCCAAAGGCAGGCACCAAACCGCTGCGCCACCCAGGGATCCCGCCCCCCAAATTCTGAGGCATTCTTTTCTTTGACAGTTAGTGTCACGTTTTTTTTTTTAATGTCCCCAAATTCGCAAGCTTGTTTTCACTTGACAGCCTCTGAACTAGCTGTTGCCACAGCCTGCCTGTACTTGACTGGCTCATATTCACATTTTGACCATCACCTTAATAATGAAGCCGTCTCTGACTACCCAATTTAAATAGTCATCCAGTCTTTCTCCATTCCGTCCCCCTACTTTACTTCTCTGTGTAACACTTATTACAGATTTATTGTCTCCCATGTTTTCTAAAATTAAAGTTCCATCAGAGATCTATCTTGTTCATAGCAGAATGCACGGTATCTGCAAGTTGAATAAGCATTCAAATGTTAATGAGTCAGTATTTTAGAAAATTACCTTGCTGATTTTGCATTATTTTATTTTATTTTATTTTATTTATTTATTTTTTTGTATTATTTTAAATATCAAAGCACTCCAATTCAGTTACATGACCCTTAAAAATATTTTTAAAATAATGCTTATATGTCCCAAAATATATATAGCCAGAAATATAATAGAACTACTAATACATCAATATTCCTTACATTCAATCCTGGTACACAATTACCATGTTCACACATCTGCCCTCTATCCATCTATCAATTCAAACATGTACTGATCATCTACCTTGTGCTGGACATTATAACACACAACATGGGTTTGGAGTCAGATCCACGTTTATCCTCAGACTCCAATCCTTCTGGGTAGGTGAACTTAAAAGTATATAAAAGTCAAAAAAAAAAGTATATAAAAGTCTCTGGATCTTTTTTTTTCATTCCCAGCTGGAAGAAATAACTAAAGTAAAATTCCATAATTTATTTATATTATAAACAAGCCCAAAGCAATCTGTAGTAGAAAAATATGCAAAGATACAATGTCATTTTGAGATCTAAAATTTATGATTTCAAGATGTCCTTAAGTCAAAATCATCTCTGTAGATGCTCTTTCAAGTTTGTATCTGTGTTGAAGCTGTACTCGAAGCTGCTTCACAAGGAAATCCCTGGCTTTGACTAAAGCCTATTTCTGAAAAAAAAGGTAAGATAAAATGATTTTTTATTTAGCCAAGTTAAAGATGACCTGGGTGGACTTTTCAACTTTTGTAAGAGAATTTCAGTCCTGTCACTTGCCTAACTCACCTCAAAGTATATGGATTTGCCCTTTATTTATTTATTTTTTTTTAATTTTTATTTATTTATGATAGTCACAGAGAGAGAGAGGCAGAGACACAGGCAGAGGGAGAAGCAGGCTCCATGCACCGGGAGCCTGATGTGGGATTCGATCCCGGGTCTCCAGGATCGCGCCCTGGGCCAAAGGCAGGCGCCAAACCGCTGCGCCACCCAGGGATCCCAACCGCTGCGCCACCCAGGGATCCCTGCCCTTTAATATAATGTAAAAAATCCTGGGTGCCTGAGTGGCTCAGTCAGTTAAGCATCTGCCTTCGGCTCAGGTTGTGATCTCAGGGTCCTGGGATCCAGCTCCACATTGGGCTCCCTGCTCAGCAAGGAGTCTGCTTCTCCCTCTGCCTCTGCCCCTCCCTTGCTTCTGCTTACACTCTCTCTCAAATAAATAAAATCTTTAAAATAAAAAATGTAAAAATGTAAAATCCCATCTATTCATTCTGCAAGTATTTACTGAACAAATAGTACATGCGAGATACTATTCTAGACACCAGAGAGAAAGTTGTAAACAAAATAATTCCTGCCTTAATGAAGTTTTTATAGTCTACTGGGGGTAGGCAACAACCAAATAAATCATTTTTTAAAATATTTTATTCATTTATTCATGAGAGACAGAGAGGGAGGGAGGGAGGGAGGGAGGGAGGGAGGGAGGGAGGCGCAGAGACACAGGCAGAGGGAGAAGCAGGCTCCATGCAGGGAGCCTGATGTGGGACTTCATCCCGGGTCTCCAGGATCAGGCCCTGGACTGAAGGCGGTGCTAAACTGCTGAGCCACTGGGCTGCCCCTAAATCATTATTTCTAAAACTATGTATCTTCAGAGAGTGAGAAGTACCAAGAATATAAAAATTAAAGAGACTAGGGGCTGATATTGGGGATGGTGCAAGCAAGTAAAATTTTAAACAGAATGGTGAGGGAACACCTCAGTGAGAAGGTAAAGGGAATAAGGAAGTATCTAGGGGTAACAATGTTCTAAAAAGAGGGAAGGGGATCCCTGGGTGGCGCAGCGGTTTGGCGCCTGCCTTTGACCCAGGGCGCGATCCTGGAGACCCAGGATCGAATCCCACATCGGGCTCCCGGTGCATGGAGCCTGCTTCTCCCTCTGCCTGTGTCTCTGCCTCTCTCTCTCTCTCTCTCTCTCTGTGACTATCATAAATAAATAAATAAATAAAAATTAAAAAAAAATAAAATAAGATAAAAAGAGGGAAGAACAAGTGCAAAGGTCCTGACCCAGGGCTAAGGAATAATAAAGAGCACAATAGGACTTCAGCTTTTTCTCTGAGATAGGAAGTCTACTGAAGGCTTTAAAAAAAGAAGTAACTTAACCTGCATTTAAAGAGAATCATTCTAAGGGCACCTGGGTGGTCAGTTGGTTAAGTGTCTGCCTTTGGCTTGGGTCATGCCTGGGATGGAGCCCTGCACTGGGCTCCCTGCTCAGTGGGGAGCCTGCTTCTACTCCCTCTCCCTTTGCTGCTGCTCCCCCTGCTTGTGCACACTCTCTCTCTCCAATAAATAAATAAATAAATAAAATATTTTAAAAATGAAAATAAGAAGAATCATTCTATTTACTGTGTTGAAAAACAGTGTGTGTGTAAAAGCAGAGTCGGAAGATAATGCAATACCAAAAAAGGGTAATTAGAGATCAAGGAGTGGAGGAGCCAGATCATCTTGATATAGCCATGTTGGAAGAATGTATGACATTTGTAAATGAAAATGGGATAGAGAAAGCCTTTAAAAAACTTAGGGAAGCATATAAAAAGAAGGAAGGTAGTTGGGTTTAAGAGATTTTGGAAGATGGAGGAGACTAAAAGAACAGATGGAGTAGAATGTCATGGATCAAAACAAACTTAACTCCGAATTTAAATAATGATTATCTTCTTTTCAGAGGGGCCATTAATATTTCAGTATCTTTTCTATTGACATTTCATATGTAACCAGTATTATAAAACCTCCTCTAAGTGCTGTTGATTTAGATTTAACTAAGTAATGTCTTTTGCAGTGTATTCTTTCTTGGTAGAGAATTTAGTCATAGATTTGACACTGAAATGCGTGTATAATTTGCTAATTTTGTAATGTGAATGAATGGGGAAGAAGAAAGCATATCATAACTAGACGGTTTTGGGGGCTGTTGCTCATAGTGAGGTACTGTGGAAGATCTCTTTACATTGTTACTACTTATGACAAAAAATGAAGTAAAAGTTTTGTATGCCTCCTACACTATAGCCAGTAGGCACTTCTGGAGTCCCAGGTGCTACACACACACACACACACACACACACACACACACACACACTCTTTTGTCTTCAGTAAGTATATTTTCAGCCTGGATTTTCTCTAGGAAACTTTAATCTTTCTCTAAGGATATAGAATTATTAATTGATTTATTCTTTTCTTTTTTTTCTTTTTTTGGGGCAGACATTATGTTTTATTTTTTTCCTTGTTCCCTCCCTCCATTTATACCTTTCTTTCAGAAAAGAACTAAACGGTTTCTACTGTGATAAGAAAAAAATTTTTCATGAAATCATAAATTACATGTGATCACAGGTACCTTGTGACTAAATAGATGAGATTAATTAAAGAAAAAAAAAAGAATTTGGAGTTGAGGAAAATGGAAAATATAAATACACTATCTCCAAAGGACAATTTATTTGCTATGCTTATCTTAGAAAACTTACCTAGAAATTTCTTGGGGGCCAAGGCAAAAAAAGGGAAAAGAGAAAGGACTAAGGAGGGATACCCACAGTAGATTATATTACTCTTTTCAGAAATAATGTAAAGAATGCGGGGGAAGGGCAACCCAGGTGGTTTAGCGGTTTAGCACCGCCTTCAGCCCAGGATGTGATCCTGGAGACCCGGGATGGAGTCCCACCTCAGGCTCCCGGTGTGGAGCCTGCTTCTCCCTCTGCCTGTGTCTCTCATGAATAAATAAAAAAAAATCTTAAAAAAACAATGCGGGGGAGACCAGATACAAATGCAGAATACGTTTTTGTAAACCTCCTTCTTGTTATTTTCAGTAAATTAACAAATTTAAAGGTAAGGATGATAAAAATTGTGGTCTAAGAATGTAAATAAACATACAGTTACAAATACGTGTGTGTGCCTGTGTGTGTAGTCTTTATTGATCTAACTTAAGGATACAGGGATCCCTGGGTGGCGCAGCGGTTTGGCGCCTGCCTTTGGCCCAGGGCGCGATCCTGGAGACCCGGGATCGAATCCCACATCGGGCTCCCGGTGCATGGAGCCTGCTTCTCCCTCTGCCTGTGTCTCTGCCTCTCTCTCTCTCACTGTGTGCCTAGCATAAATAAATAAAAAAAAAAAAATTTAAAAAAAAAAAAAAAAAAAATAACTTAAGGATACAACCTGGAACAACTGATAGCATGTCTCTTAGATGGTTTTACTTAAATGACCGAACACTCCTTGATCTCTACCCCTTTTCCTAAATCCTGCCTGGACACTCCTATCAGGCCCTACCAATTGTTAAGGCAATCAACCACTTATTTCCAACCAGAAACTTGAGTTCTTGCTCACTCTAAGCTAATTGATGACCCCCTTTGCCCAGGGCTAAAAATAGCTACAGCTGCTTATTCACTGCCCAAATTATTTTTAGATTTGCATGAACACATACACCCAAGATTAAAGACACCAGGTTGACCCCAATAAGCAAAACCAGGTTTTAAATACCTGAAGAGCAATTTAATGTTGTATGTACTCACAATATTATTTGTTTACCAAAATACAATTTTTTTTAAGATTTTAAAATTTATTTATTCATGAGAGACACAGAAAGAAAGGCAGAGAGAGGAGAAGCAGGCTCCATGCAGGGCGCCCGACGTGGGACTCAATCCCAGGACTGCAGGATCATGCCCTGAGCCAAAGGCAGATGCTCACAACCACTCAACTTGGTTTTCCTTTCTTCTGATTTTTTTCTTCTTTTTTTAAAATGTATTATTTATTTATTTATTCATTCATTCATTCATTCATTCATGAGATATACAAAGAGAGAGAGGCAGAGACATAGGCAGAGGGAGAAGCAGGCTCCATGCAGGAATCCCGATGCGGGACTTGATCCTGGGATTCCAGGATCATGCCCTGAGTCAAAGGCAGATGCTGAACCACTGAGCCACCCAGGCGTCCCTGATTTTTTTTTTCTTCTTTACCTATGTTGAAAGTTTCTGAAATTACAACCCAGTGGCAACAGGACTTTCCTTACATAAAATAATAGATACACAGCTAAGAGAATGTTGCAAAATCCTATTTTTTTTCCCCACTGACATATTATAAAAGAAGTGATATGTTCCTAAGAACTAAAATAGCTTATTTTCTTGTTAGTCCCACATGCAGGGTCAAGGAAGCTGTGTACTCTAGCTGCTATTATGACAGCTATTTTTAGTCTGGGCACTGACAGCACTAGAACAGACCAGATCCAACATCATTTGCTCTGCAAAGCAGAGACCCTAAATTTCCTACCTTTGTGTTTTTGGTAACATAATGAAGTTATTTCTTACTTTATAAATTAGGATATCAAATTTCGCAGAGGCTTTTTTTCTTAAAATTTTATTTTTAAATAACCTCTACACCCAGCGTGGGGCTCAAACTTAAAACCCAGAGATCAAAAGTCACATACACCACCAAATGAGCCAGCTAGGGACCCCACAATGAGTTTTATTTTAACAAGATCTGCATTTCCTTATAGATATGCAATTTCTCTACTTCAAAATATCATGAATTTTAACTACGTTTATCTTCATTAAAAAAAAAAAAAAAAAAAAAAGAAGTCTGAAACCTGCTCTTGCAGTGCTTATATTCCAGTGAGGAAAGGAGCAAGCAAATAAGTAAATATATAATGCCAAACTGTGATCAATGCTAACAAGGTAAACAAGCTGGAGCGATGAAAACTGGGGTAAGGAGAAGGGAAGACATAATCTATAATCTAGATAGAATGATCAGGGAGGTCCCTGATGTTTATGGTGAATGAGAAGTATGAATAGAATCAACCAAACAAGGTCATTTAGTCAACAAATATTTACTGAGCATCTGTATTTGTCAGGCTCTATTCTAGGTGGTTGTTATAACTATGTATCAGACAGATAGGATCCCCATCCCAAAAGGAGGAATAACGGACATTTAAAAAAATATTTTATTAATTTATTCATAAGAGACACACAGAGAGAGGCAGAGAAATAGGCAGAGGGAAAAGCAGGCTCCCCGTGGGGAGCCCGATGAGGCACTCGATCCCAGGACCCCAGGATCACAACCTGAGCCAAAGGCAGAAGCTCAACCACTGAGCCACCCAGGTGTCTTAATGGGACATTTTTTTTAAAATATGGTAACTTAAAAAAAATATATGGTAACTTAATTTTTTTTTGTAACTTAGTTTTTTTTTTAAAAAAAAGATTTATTTATGGGACGTCTGGGTGGCTCAGTGGTTGAGCACCTGCCTTCAGCTCAGGGCGTGATCCCAGGGTCCTGGGATCGAGTCCCTATCAGGCTCTCCATGGAAAGCCTGCTTCTACCTCTGCCTATGTCTCTGCCTCTCTCGCTAAATAAATTGTTTTAAGACTTTATTTATTTAATAAAGTGTGTGTAAATGAGCGGAAAAACAAAGGGAAGATTTCCCACTGAACGTGGAGCTGGATGTGAGTCTCAAATTGACAAACCTGACATCATGACCTGAGCCAAAATCAAGAGTCAGACCTCAACTTAGAGCCACCTAGGTGCCCCCAAAGTATGGTAACTTTAGATACTAAAAAATACTATGATAAAGATCAACTAGGACAAATGAGACAGTGCTTGACGGACTGGGCTGCTTTACCTCAAATCATGCAAGGCCTCCCTCAGAGGATAACACGGAATTAAGATCTGAATGAGAAAGAAGCAGGACAACCAGAAAAACAGTTGAAGTACAAAGTCCCTGAGATGGGAAATGCTTGGCATGCTCAAGGGAGACAAAAGCCACACTGGTTGGAGCAAAGCTGGTGAGAGATGAGATCACAAGGGGCAATAGCCACAACCTGACGTTTTCACATTTTATTTTTGATGAAATGGGAAGGTTCTGGAATGAAGTGGTACTTCAGAATGTTTGGTCTAGCCACGGTTGGGGGTGTGGGAGGTAGAGGTGCTTGAGGGAGGTCTATGGAGCATGTACAAAGGTTCCAAATTGGAAAAGAGCTTGTCATGTTCATGGAATTGAAAGATTCCACTGGGGGTAGAGACTATATATTGTATATACACAAGACACCCCAAAATGAGGTTGAGGCCACTCTGTTAACTGTGGTAAGGAATTTAAATATGGAATTTGGACTTTCATTTGAAATGCAATGGAACTCAAAATGGTCATAAATGGGGAAAGAATGACAACCATGACCTATACTTGATTTATACTAAGGCAAAAGGGGAAATAAGGACCTGTTAGGATACTAAGAGCCTACCTACTATAGTGGCTCAAAGTAGTAGTAATGGTGGCTTGGACTGGGGGTTAACATAGGAGATGGCAAACTGTATGTGGATTCTAGACATAATAAGATTGAGTCAACAGGGCTTACCAAAGAGGATGCTGGGATTAAGGGAATTAAAAAATCAAAGATGGACAGCCTGGGTTGGCTCAGAGGTTTAGCGCCACCTTTGGCCCAGGGCGTTACCCTGGAGGCCCAGGATCAAGTCCCACGTCAGGCTTCCTGTATGGGGCCTGCTTCTCCCTCTGCCTCTCTCTCTCTCTGTGTCTCTCATGAATAAGTAAATAAAATCTTAAAAAAAAAAAAAAAAAGAATCAAAGATGACTCCCCATGAATCTGGCACTTTATAGGTAAATGGTTAATTCTTTAACAATGTGACACTATTGATTTCTCGTTGACTGGGTTGATAATAAATTTGCTGATGGTACAATATATAGATGCTAACAGTAACAAACATTTTTGACCACTTTCCCTTAAAAACAAAACAAGAAAAGTAAACATAAAATAACTCACTAGGGCTTTTTTCCCGGGAGGACCCACAACTCTAAGGAAAGTGCAGATAGATACTGTGGTGGAAACTTCTAGAGATCTGGGATTAAAAAGCCACAGCTGGGGCAGCCCAGGTAGCTCAGCGGTTTGGCTCCACCTTCAGCCCAGGGCCTGATCTTGTAGACCTGGGATCAAGTCCCACATCGGGCTCCCTGCATGGAGCCTGCTTCTCCCTCTGCCTGTGTCTCTGCGTCTCTCTGGGTCTCTCATGAATAAATAAAATCTTTAAAAAAAAAAAAAAAAAAGCCACAGCTTCTCTATATCAGCCAAACAAGCTAATTTTAGGCCTACATACATGTGCCTTGGCCAGCCTGAGATCCATCTCCACCCTTATGCAACAGACTACAAGACCCCTGGAAAAAAGGTAAATGAAGATAATTCAAGTAAAGAAAAATAACACAAATCTTTAGCACTGACTGAAGTTTCCCAAATCAATATTCAATCACAGAACAGAATTTTTCATGCTGAAACAAGAATCTGAATATATTCATTCAAACTAGAGACAGATAAAAAAAAATCACTGTGCTTTTTTAGTAGCAATTGGAAGCAAAGCATTTAATGTTGAGTGAGGATAGTGTTTTGAGTTATGAGTAATGGGTTTTCCAGCTAAAAGCCTTCTTCAATTGTGGTATATCCCAGATCTCTTGGAGATGCATGATTTCCTTCTCCTCTGATTGTTAGAATGAGAACTTTCAAAAGCAAATAAAGAAAATCAGCTACCACAATGCTAACCTCTTAACTATCACTTGCAAATTTTCACCACTCATTCCTGATCTTTATGGGAAAATGGATTTTCAAATTAAAAGCATTTTATATATGAAAACCTAGACTAAATGAAATTTTCCTTCTAAAGTGTTTTTACCCAAAAGTGGTTATATTAATAATGACTAAAAACCAAACAATTCTAAATTAGAAATGTTACCATTTCTGTTCTATACTTGAGATTTAGATGTACAGTAGAAATCATTTCTAGATTAATCTTGAAGGTCAAACTGAGGACTTACTGTTGCAAAATGACATCTTCTAGAAAGGTTCCTTTTTTTTTTTTTAAAGATTTGTATTATTTATTCATGAGAGGCGCAGAGAGAGAGAGAGAGGCAGAGACACAGGCAGAGGGAGAAGCAGGCTCCATGCAGGGAGCCAGATGTGGGACTTGATCCAGTGTCTCCAGGATCACACCCTGGGCTGAAGGTGGCGCTAAACCACTGAGCCACACCCAGGCTTCCCGAAAAGGCTCCCTTTTTAAAAAACAAGTGTTAGGGATCCCTGGGTGGTGCAGCGGTTAAGCCCCTGCCTTTGGCCCAGGGTGCGATCCTGGAGACCCGGGATCGAATCCCACGTCGGGCTCCCGGTGCATGGAGCCTGCTTCCCTCTCTGCCTCTCTCTCTCTCTCTCTCTCTCTCTCTGTGACTATCATAAATAAATAAAAATTAAAAAAAAAAAAAAACAAGTGTTAGTTGTTACTGTTTACTTCTAGAAGCTACAGAAACTAAAACAAGAGGGAGGAAAAAATACTTAAAGTCACAGGACAAGGAACAGAAGGGAAAGGTTGTAGGGGCACCTGGATGGCTCAGAGCATTAAGTGTTCGACTCTTGATTTTGGCTCGGGTCATGATCAGGGTTTTAAGATGGAGCTCCATGTCAGGCTCACACACTGGGTGTAGAGCCTGCTTAAGATTCTCTCTCTCCCTCTCCTTTTGCTCCTCATCCCCTCTGAAAGGAAGGGAAGGAAGGGAAGGAAGGGGAAAGGGGGAAGGGGAAAGGGGAAAGGTAAAGTTTGTGGAAGAATGCAGAAAGACAAACAGGACAAATTTAGCAGGGCAAAGGTTTTATGTAGTATATGAAGAAAAACATCTTAAAATAGTTTTTTGCACTTTTAAAAAAAGATTTTATTTATTTATTCATGAGAGACACAGAAAGAGAGGCAGAAACATAGGCAGAGGGAGAAGCAGGCTCCCTGCGGGGAGCCCGATGCGCGACTGGATCCCAGGAGCCTGGGATCATGACCTGAGCCAAAGGCAGATGCTCAACCACTGAGCCACCCAGGTGCCCCAGTTTTTCGCACTTTTGTTTCTGCTGTATACATGTACATATAATATACTGATTCACAAAGTCACAATGTAAAATATATCTTTTACCATCAAAAAAGCTTGGACATTATTGGTTTACAGTGTGCATAGAGGGACGCCTGGGTGGCTCAGTCAGTTAGTTAAGTGTCTGCTTTCAGCTCAGTTCATGATCTCAGAGTCCCGAGTCCCGGGTTAAGTCCCACATCGGGGTCCCTGTTTTATCCTTCTCCCCCTGCTCACTCATGTGCTCTCTCTCTGTCTCAAATAAATAATAAAATATTAAAAAAAAAAAGTGTGCACAAAGAGGATGCAGTTGAGAGGAATGCCAATCAGTGTGACAGAGCTTAAGTGGGGCTTGGAACACAGACTACCCTGCAGGGCCAATGCTAATATATGGTATGAGATAATAAAGGGCAGGGGGGAGAGTTGGTTGAAATTCAAAATAAATAATTGACATCCATTCCCTTGAGATCAGCTTTAATTATAATGAAACAGAATTATGAGGCCCAGTTCATTTGCTTAGTTATTTCCCAGTTAAAGTAAGGAAAAATCAATAATCCTCAAGTGGACTGTACTTCAAAAGGAATCATTCAATTTAGAAAACACTTTAAAATGTCCACATTTTAGGGCACCTGGGTGGCTCAGTGGTTGAACATCTGTCTTTGGCTCAGGTCATGATCCCAAGATTAAGTCCCACATCAGGATCCCCACAGGAAGCCTGCTTCTCCCTCTGCCTATGTCTCTGCCTTTCTGTCTTTCATGAATAAATTTTTTAAAAATCTTTTAAAAAAAAACGGTTTAAAAAAATCCACATTTTATTTAAATTTGTATTAAATTTTAAATATGTTATAAAGTTCTTACCTCTAATTACATGGTCAGTTAATGACATTCTGGTTAAACATATCCTACTCTTCTAATTATTAGCTCCCTTTGGCACCTAGGTGGCTCAGCTGGTTACATGTGCAACTCTTGGTTTTGACTCAGGTCATAATCTCAAGGTTGTTGAGATTGAGCCCCACATCTGGCTCTGCACTGAGTAAGGAGTCTAAAATTCTCTCTCTCCGGGCACCTGGGTGGGTCAGTTGGTTAAGCGTCTGCCTTCAGTACAAGTCATGATCTCAGGGTCCTGGGACTGAGTTCCATATCTGGTTCCCTACTCAGCAGGGAGTCTGCTTCTCCTTCTCCCTCTGCCCCTCCACTCCATTCATGTTCTCTCTCACTTGTGCTCCCTCTCTCAAGTAAATAAATAAAATCTAAAAAAAAAAAAAAAAAAAATCTCTCACTCTGCCCTCCTCACCCCCTGCTTGCATGGGCTCTCTCCAAAATTTATGAATACTAATATTAGCTCTATTTCAAAGGGAATACCTAACTTTTTGAAACTGTCTTTGGATTCTGGACATTGTTCTTTCCTAATTCTCTTTTTAACTCTCCTTTGCTAACTTTCTCCTCTGCTCATATCCTAAAATAAAATGTTATTATTCTTAGGGTTATAGTCTCTTACTGGAAGATACCCTAATAATAATAGCTATGATTTATTAAACACTAATTATGTATCAGACACTGCTCTTAGTGCTTTACATGTACCACTCATTCTCACAACCATTCTATGACCAGTCCTTTTACAGTGAAACTCAACATGAATTCAAATTTAGTACAATTACTGACTGGTAATGAAGAAAGAAATGACAGAACTGGAAAGAGCAGCAATCAATGTCAAAATGCACTATTTGTAGGAAGCAGGATAGTAATTAATAGTGTTACTCTCAACTCTACAGTCTGAGCATGTAATGTATCCCTGTTCTGCATTTATATGCTGAAGATCTTGGTTATTTCAAAATGCATCCTTTTGGGCAGCCGGGGTGGCTCAGCGGTTTTGCACCGCCTTCAGCCCAGGGTGATCCTGGAGACCCAGGATGGAGTCTGGCGTCGGGCTCTCTGCATGGAGCCTGTTTCTCCCTCTGCCTGTATCTCTGCCTCTCTCTCTCTCTCTCTCTCTCATGAATAAATAAATATATTTTTAAAATGCATCCATTTCATTATCTGTAAAACAGGAGTAATCCAAGAGAAGGAAAATATATAGCAATTCAAAGATCTGGAGCAGCTTTATGGTGAATAACCAAATTATGATGTATCTTAGCAACGGAATACTATTCAGTAATAAAAAGTAATGAACTTTTCCACACACATAAAAAAATCACAGATAATCTTCAAAATAATTACACTACATGAAAGAAGCCAGACCATCTCTACCAGAAAAAAATACGAGAGAAAAAAAAAAAGACACTATATGATTGTATTTATATACAGTACTAGAAAATAGAAACTAATTTACAGTGACAAAAAGTAGAAGAATGGTTGCTTGGGGACCAGGAGTAGAAAGGAAGGAGAGATTACAAAGAGACTTCAAGTGACGGATATGTTCATTATCTTGATTGTGGTGATGGTTTCACAGGTATATACAACATATATATACATTTAACTCACCAAATTGTATACTTTAAATACGTACAGTTACTTTGTGTCAATTATACCTCAACAAAGCTGTTTAAAAAAAGGGAATAATGTATCCCATAGGGTCATTTTGACTATTAACATGTTAATACATATATAGAAAATATTTATCACAAAATACTGTTATTCTAATTTTAAAGTTTATGATTCATACTTGAATACAATTTTTAAAAATTTCATTTTACTTCTATAGGGTAAATCCGATACAGACTAATAAAAATAAAGCCTATAAAAAGTTATAAACACATTAAAGGAAACAAACATTTTAGTGTAAGACTCTCAAAGCAAGAAACTCTTTATATATTGAGTGTTTGTGAGCAAAGTATGGTGCTAAAGGCTCTACATAGATTATTTCATGTAATCCTTAGAACAACCCTTTGAGGTAAGTGGTATTATCTCTATTTTACGTATGAAGATGTAACAACCCCATGTGGTAGGTAACTTGTTCAAGTTCATAGAGTAAGTGGAAAAGATAAAACACTTAGCCAGATCTCACTGACTGAAAAAAAAAAAAAAAATCCATGTCAATAATTATTTATTTACTGTTAAAGTAATCTCTCCACCCAAAATGGGGCTCCAACTCATGACTCCAAGACCAAAAGTCACATGCTCTACCAACTGAGCGATCAGGTGCTCCATGTCCATAATTTTTTTACTTCACTGAAAGGTGACCTGATTGCTGGCTTTAAAGGAAAGTCTCAGAATCTAATCAGGTGACAGAAGGATTTCACTGCCAAACCTTCAGGAACTTGGCAATCTACTACATAAAGCAGGTAAATCAGCATCACTTACCATATCTGTAGCTTGATCTTCTTTCCTTGTAATTCAACTGTTTTGATCTTAAAATCTATTCCTACAACACAGAGAAAAAAAAAGGTAAATTATATCTATGGCTCTG
Source organism: Canis lupus baileyi (assembly GCF_048164855.1). Lineage (NCBI taxonomy): Eukaryota > Metazoa > Chordata > Mammalia > Carnivora > Canidae > Canis > Canis lupus. The sequence continues at coordinate 44,959,025 of NC_132849.1, forward strand.
ATCTTGGTTCTCCTAAAGTTAACTGGAGTAAAAATAAAAACACACTTTTTAAATCTGAGTCTGGCTCTTGATAGTCACTAAGTATGCAAAATCTGAGCAAATTACCCAATTTTAAACTTGAGTAATAGAAGATCCAACATGGCAAAAGAAACAGCTATATATGAAGATTGAGTTTTAGCAATTAGGAAATAAAAGGGTAAACTTGAAAACATCTCAATTTTTTTAAAGTAGGCTCCACAACCAATGTGGAGCTTGAACTCATGACTTCAAGATAAACAGTTGCATTTTCTACCAACTGAGCCAGCCAGGTGCTTCTAAAATATCTAATATTTTAATATTGGAAAGAATAAAAAAATAAAAGAATAAAAATGTTTCCTAGTAGGAAAAAAATAGTCTTTACTAGCTTGCAAAGCAAAAGATCAGGGATAAAGAGGGTCATTTCAAAATGATAAAAGTGTAAATTCATTAAGAAAGCATAGAAATACTAAATGTTGGGCAGTCTGGGGGGCTCAGCAGTTGAGCGCTGCCTTCAGTCCAGGGTGTGATCCTGGAGGTGAGGGATCCAGTCCCAGTCGGGCTCCCTGCATGGAGCCTGCTTCTCCCTTTGCCTGTGTCTCTGCCTCTCTCTCTCTCTCTCTCTCTCTCTCATGAATGAATAAATAAAATCTTTAAAAAAATGTCTATGCATCTAATAACACAGAGCTTCAAAATATATGAAGCAAAAGCACTGTAGATTACCCAGATCTGTCTGCTCCCTAACCAACCAAAGTCTTCAGCTTGGGTTGTTTGCATACTCAAATCAAAAGAAAAAAAGGGTCACGTTCCTGGCATTTATAAACCTCAGACTTTATCCACAGTCCTAATTTTTGCTTCTCTAGGAATTACTGAAAAAAAAATCACCCTACAGTAATCTGATTGTCAAGACCAATACTGAAGACTAACAATTCCAATTAGGATGTAATTTATTAGTTAATCTAAATGACAAACCTGACAACCAATACTATTTCAAAAAGAACCTCCCTGAAGAGAGGTAAAATTAGGACATGGTCTGAAAACTCCAAACCTTCTGAGATAGAAACCAGGTCCAACTGGAAAATTAAGATTTTAGGTGGTTTTAAGCCACCTACCTCCAACCTAGACTCTGAGTTTCTCTCTCAATCAATGTTGTCTATCCTCAAGCTAATTAGCAATGGTTAAAGCAGTTCTTCATTCTTTCCTGCACAAAAACTCTCCTTGCCTACCTCTGGCCATTCATTCTTCAATATTCATTATTGGTTTCTCCTTAGCTCTCTGAAATTTTCTAAAAATTGGAGTGAACTTTTCTATTTTCACTCATTCCCTTGGTTATTTTCCCTAACCGCATGGCTTTAAATTCCACATACACACTAATAACTCTCCAATTTATATCATAGCCCAGACCTCTCTCTTGAACTCCAAACTTGAGATAACCATTTAGTGTCTATCTGTAAATCCCATCTTTCACAAAGACTAAAGCAAAAGTCCTTAAAACGGTTCACAAGGCCCTACACATTCTGCCCACCTCCCCCATTTTTTTTTCTTTAGATTTTATTTATTTATTCATGAGAGACACAGAGAGAGAGAGAGAGGCAGAGACACAGGCAGAGGGAGAAGCAGGCTCCATGCAGGGAGCCCGATGTGGAACTTGATCCCGGGTCTCTAGGATCAGGCCCTGGACCGAAGGTGGCGCTAAACCGCTGAGCCACCAGGGCTGCCCCACCTCCTCCATTTTCAACACTGTCCTCATACTTTTCTGTATCTTTCTCTGACCTAGCTAACTGTATTGTATCAGCCTCCTTATTATTCCACACAGGGGTCAGGAAGATTCCCAAGACAAGGCCTTTACATATAACTGTTGTCCCAACTTGAAATACCTCTTCTCCATCCATTATGGCTCCTTCCCCTCGCTATCCTTTCCTATGTGTAATGTTTCCCCATGTCCCTGACCCCCATGTCCATTGTCTGTCAATCCCTACCCTTCTTCCTTACTTTTTATCTTTAACATCCCTCAAATATACTGTACATATTTTACTGTTCTTGTTATTTACTGTCTGTCTCCCTATACCAAAATATAAGATCAAAGGGTAGGAATTTTAGCTGTTGAATTCAGTTAAATTTCCAGCATCCAGAGCTATGCCTGACATAAAAGCAGACAATCAAAAAGTATTTGAATAAACAGATAAATGATGTTGTCTAGAGAAATTGAAATGGTACCTGAGAAAAGATATATAGATATTTTACCCTAAGGGTGAAATTCACCACTTGACAAGCTCCACACTTGTCCCCTTAGAATCCAATTATATTTTTAGAGCCTCAGGCCAAAATATGAACAACAAAAGTTCTGATGAGATACCAAAAACTAAACAAACCAAAAAAGAGAAACTGAAGGAGACAGGGGCAATGCAGAGAAAAAGATAACTCCTTTTATCTTCTCGGAGCAAGATGGGGGAAAAAAGAGAAACAGAGGAAACAAAATGAACCTGAACCATGAAACTCTTAGAAATTAAAAGTGGGGGGGGACAATATATTCGACAGAATGGCTGTAAGAGAAAATTGAGATCTCCCAAAAAATATAATAAAATGACAAAGAATTGAATTTGTGATATATGACAGGTTAGAAGATCAAACTGAGAAATCTAGACAATCTAACAGAAGTTCAAGAAAGAACAGAGAAAAAGACATATAAATAGTAACAATTTAAAAATTTCAAGAAATCTGCACAGCAAGGGAAGCAATCAATAAAACTAAAAAGTAACCTACGGAAAAGGAGAAGATACTTGCAAATGATGTCTGATAAAAGGTTAGTATCCTAAATATATAAAGAACTTATAAAAACTCAACACCCAGGGATCCCTGGGTGGCGCAGCGGTTTGGCGCCTGCCTTTGGCCCGGGGCGCGATCCTGGAGACCCGGGATCGAGTCCCACGTCGGGCTCCCTGCATGGAGCCTGCTTCTCCCTCTGCCTGTGTCTCTGCCTCTCTGTCTCTCTCTGTGTGACTATCATGAATAAATAAATAAAATCTTTAAAAAAAAAAACTCAACACCCAAAAAACTAATAATCCAATTAAAAAATTAACAGAGAACATGAAGACATAAAGATGGCTAACAGACACATGAAAAGATGCTCAACATCACCTATCATTGGGGGAATACAAACCCAAACTACAATGAGATTATCACCTTGCACCTGTCAGAATGGCTAAAATCTATACCACAAGAAACAACAGGAGTTAGCTAGGATGTGGAGAAAGGAGAATTCTCTTGCACTGCAGGTGGGAATGCAAACTGGGGCAGCCACTCTGGAAAACAGTATGGAGGTTCCTCTAAAAGTTAAAATAGAACTACCCTACGATCTAACAATTGCACTACTAGGTATCTACCCACAAAATACAAAAATACTAATTCAAAGGGATACCTGCACTCTGATGTACATAGCAGCATTATCTACAACAGCTAAATTATGGAAACAGCCCAAGTGCCCAGTGTTTTATGAAAGTATAAAGATAAAGACGGGAGCCTAGATGGCTCAGTCAATAAGCACTTGCCTTCAGTTCAGGTTGTGATCCCAGAGTCCTGGGATCCGGCCCCCGCTGAGCTCTCTGCTCAGGGAGGAGCCTGCTTTTCCCACTCCCTCTGGCCTTCACCTCACTCTCATGCATGCTTTCTCCCCTATAAATAAATAAATCTTAAAAAAAAAAAAAGATGATAAAGATACTCACACACCAAAATATTTCTCAGCCAAAAAAAAGAATGAAATCTTACAACCACATGGATAGAGCTAGAGAGTATAAAGTCAGTCAAAGAAAGACAAATATATCATTTCAGTCACATGGAATTTAAGAAGCACAACAAACAAGCAAAGGGGAAAAAAGGGAGGCACAGGCAGAAATGGACTCTTAACTACAGAGAACAAGCTGATGGTTTCCAGTGGGGGGGGGGAATGGGGTTAAATAGGTGATGAGGATTAAAGGAGTGCACTTGTCATGAGTACTTGGTGTTGTACAGAAGTTTTGAATCACAACATTGTACACCTGAAATTAATATTATACTGTATGTTAACCAGAATTTAAATTAAAACCTTAAAATATGGTGCAAGAAAACCTAACAGAATCAAAGGAATCTATTTTAGATTGACTCACCAAATGCCTAGCATAGTGAATAAAATAAGTTCTATAAGAAGTAATATCACCATGAAATTTCAAGACATCATGAATAAGTATTATAAAAGTTTGCAGAAACAAATTAGGCCATTATTAACACTCAAAAGTGACAACTCTGAACTTGTACTTTTCAACAGCAACACTAGAATACAATAAGATAATGTCTTTTTTTTTTAATTTTTATTTATTTATGATAGTCACAGAGAGAGAGAGAGAGAGAGGCAGAGACACAGGCAGAGGGAGAAGCAGGCTCCATGCACCGGGAGCCCAACGTGGCATTCGATCCCGGGTCTCCAGGATCGCGCCCTGGGCCAAAGGCAGGCGCCAAACCGCTGCACCACCCAGGGATCCCAAGATAATGTCTTTAAAAAATATTTTCAACCTGGTGTACCTGGCTGGCTTAGCAGGTAGACAGCATGCAACTTCATCTCAGGGGCATGCCCCATGTTAAGTATAGCACTTACTTTAAAAAAAAAAAAAAAAAAAAAAGGTATATTCAAAACCCATATTCAGCCCAGTAAAATAAATGCATTTCCAGACATGAAAGATCTCAATTAGTTAGCTCCCGTACACCTTTTCTAAGACAACTACCAGGAAATCGCTTTGCAAAAAACAAGAAGAAAAGAAATTCATCAAGAAGTGAGGTAAATGGCAGCTCAAACTCACCTAGAGAGCAACCAGTTCAGAAGTGAATGAGGGCAGAAAAGGACAGAACAAAATGAGAAGAAAGTTCCAAGGGATATGCCTACAAAGAGAGGCAGGGGGAGAAATGGTGTTAAATGTAGTTTGTATGAAAAACAGGAATTCAGAGGGTTTGGTAATTCTGCTGCAGAGTTTGGGATAATGTATGGATAACCGTTTTTAAATCTAAGTGAATGTAACAATGAAGAAACTGTAAATCATAGTAAAAACAGAAAGTCATCCAAGAAAGGAAATGTGATTATAGTACACTACTTGGTTTAACAGCTATTAAAAACATGTGTTATAACTATTTGAGAAGATGAAGAGAAAGACCAGGAGTGTCTGGTGGTATAAGAATAATCAATTCTCATTTCCCATAACAACAAGAGAGAATTTCTGAAGTTAAGTTTTCGGGGTTTAAGTTAAAAAGCCATGACTAAGGAATATGGTGTTGAAAAACAGAGTAAAATGGCAAAAAGTGTTTGGAAAAAGAAACACACAGGTAGGCATATGGCAAAGACGCTGTCCTCAAAGGCCTTGAAATACTATGTGACTTCTGAAATTCTGGTCTATTTCACTAACAGAAATAAAAACTGGGTTAACAGGGGAGGAGGTATGTTTACAAATATGTTCTCTCCACTACTTAAACACTGCAATTTGATCATCATATTTTAGAATGGTCCTAAGCCACCCCTATAGTCTCAATCCCTCCAGTATTCCTCTTGTAGTCACCTTCAAACAACTCTTGTAGCTGTGTACTTGTTTCCAAGTAAATACTTTTGTCATTCCAGCACGCACTTTATACATTCCCAAAAATAAACACACTAAGTATGGGAAAACTTTTACTAAAGATAGAGTAGAAAAGCTTTTAATAAAATTTAGGAATTAGAGCAAAATCAATAGCTTAACTGCCAAAAGAAGCTAGGAAAATCTATACCCTTTAAGATTCTGCCAGGAGATATAATCAGATTCTCTAGCAACACTATCATTTCCTAAATTACTACACACTACAGCAATCATAGGGCTTGATCCAACCAGTGATTCTTTTAGGTTTTGCTTACATAAAAACACTTTAAAGGAAATCTCTATTTTTTACAGATTCCTGGGACTCAGCTCAAATGAGTATTTCAATTTACTGCAATCTAACTTTTACCAATTTTCAGTGCTCAGGAAAGTAAGAAACAATACTAGCCAAAGTATTTGCCTTAATGATGTTGCAGAGGCACCATCCAGTGGCAAGAGGAGTAACTGCAACTTCTAGCTACTATTATAAATAAGTTTTCCAAAGCTTAATTAGATTTTTAAAAATATTTTATTTATTTATTTATTCATGAGAGACACAGAGAGAGAAGCAGACATAGGCAGAGGGAGAGGCAGCCTCCCTGCAGGAAGCCTGATGTGGAACTTGATCCCAGGACCCCAGGATCACAATCTGAGCCAAAGGCAGATCTGAGTCACCTAGGTGCCCCTTAATTAGGTTCTGATGACACACCAGTATGTAGTATTTAATGCAGACAGAAATATAATAAACTCCAGACAACCAAAGTTTAACAACTCAAAGGTAAATGATCAGTATCTGTGGTTTTTAACAAATGAAAATAAAGTATTTTCACATCAGGAAAGGAAATAAAAATTCTATACCCACAATCCTTTGAATATAGCTTGATCTGGAATTTAAGAAACATGATTCTAACCCTAGCTCTAGCTCTGTCATAATAGCACAAATTTTGAGAAGACCATTTTCCAATACGACCTTAGTTTATCTAGATGCAGATGTGAAAATGCAGAAGGCAAAAGTTTCCCCCTTCATATAATAGTTAACAGCTTACCAAACACTTTGAGTAAGCTACAATGTGCCTTGCAGTGTTTTAAGGCCTTTGAGTAGATTAATGCATTAAATCTTCAGAACAGAGACGCCTGGGTGACTCAGCGGTTGAGCATCTGCCTTTGGCTTGGAGCGTGATCCCGGAGTCCCGGGATCGAGTCCCACATCGGGCTCCCTGCATGGAGCCTGCTTCTCCCTCTGCCTATGTCTCTGCCCCTCTCTCTCTCTCTCTCTCTGACTCTCATGACTAAATGAATAAAATCTTAAAAAAAAAAAAATCTTCAGAACAATCCTAACCTATACTTTTATTTCCATTCTACAAATGAAAAATGAAATAAAAACCAGTAACAAGAGAGAGAGAGAAAAAAAGGCAGTGACTGGATAATTACAAAGTGTTCTAAGCATTTCACATATACCATCTCATTCAATACCCAAAAATACTCTCTGTAAAAGTGCTAATAATATGCCTATTTACAGAAGAGGAAACTATTTTTTTTAATTTATATTTTAGTTAACATACAGTCCAATATTGGTTTCAGGAGAATTCAGGGATTCATCACTTACATACAATACCTAGTGATCATCCCAAGTGCTCTCTTTAATACCCATCTCCCATCCCCCACCTACCTCCCTCTATCAACCCTCAGTTTGTTCTTTTTTCATTAAGAGTCTCTTATGGGAAAAAAAAAGTCTCTTATGGTTTCCCTCTTTTCCCTTTCCTCCTTTCCCATATGTTCATCTTTTTTCCGACTGAAATCCCACATTAGTGAGATCATATGGTATTTGTCTTTCTCTGATTTATTTCACTTAGCATAATACATTCTAGCTCCATCCATGTCATTGCAAATGGCAAGGTTTTGTTCTTTTTGATGGCTCAGTAATATTCCATCATCTGTGTGTGTTTTTGTGTACACACACATCTCATCTTCTTTATCCATGTATCAAAGGACACTTGGGCCCTCTACATAGTTTGGCTATGAATAACGCTGCTATAAACACTGGGGTTGGGACACCTGTGTGGCTCAGTGATTGAGCATCTGCCTTTGGGTCAGGGCATGATCCCAGAGTCCCGGGGTCAAGTCCTGAACCCAGCTCCTTGCGTGAAGTTTGCTTCTCCTCCCTCTGCCTAGGTCTCTGCCTCTCTCTCATGAATAAATAAAACCTTTTTTTTTTTAATAATAAATTTATTTTTTATTGGTGTTCAATTGGCCAACATACAGAACAACACCCAGTGCTCATCCGGTCAAGTGCCCCCCTCGGTGTCGCCACCCAGTTACCCCCACCCCCCGCCCTCCTCCCCTTCCACCACCCCTAGTTCGTTTCCCAGTTAGGAGTCTTCCATGTTCTGTCTCCCTTTCTGATATTTCCTACCCATTTCTTCTCCCTTCCCCTCTATTCCCTTTCACTATTATTTATATTCCCCAAATGAATGAGACCATATAATGTTTGTCCTCCGATTGACTTATTCCACTCAGCATAAATAAAATCTTAAAAAAAAAAAAAAAAACACTGGGGTGCAGTTACTCCTTCAAATCTGTATTTCTGTACCCTTTGAGTAAATACCTAGTAATGCAATTGCTAGATCGTAATGTAGTTCTATTTTTAACGTTTTGAGGAACCCCTATACAGCTCTCCAGAGTGGCTGCACCAGTTTGCATTCCTATCAACAGTGCAAGAGGGTTCCCCTTTCCAGAAAAGGAAACTTTAATTTACCCTAGGTCAGAGAATTAACAGGTGGCAGAACCAGAAATCAACTCCATCTGTTTTTTCAGAACATACAAGCTCTTAACCTACATTAAGCTCCATAACTCTATTTTTTAAACTTATTTTTATTTTTGAGAGCACACAGGTATGTGTGGGGGGATGGGAGGTAGGAATCTTAATTAAGCAGGCTCCACATCCAGTGAGGAGCCCAATGTGAGGCTCAATCTCAGGACCCAGAGATCATGACCTGGGCCAAAATCAAGAGTTAAGACACTTAACTGACTTAGCCAGCCAGGTTCCTCAAAAATTCCATTTTTTTATTTACTTATTTTCCATTGAGGTAAATTCACATAAGATGCATCATTTTTAAATAAATGATTTGGGGCACCTGAGTGGCTCAGTTGGTTAAGTGTCAGCCTTCAACTCACGTCATGATCTCAGGGTCCTGGGACTGACCCCTGCATTGGGCTCCCTGCGCAGCATGATGCCTGCTTCTCTCTCTCCCTCTGCAGCTCCCCTTGCTTGTGCTGTCAAATAAATAAAATCTTTAAAAAATAATATAAAATGAACAATTCAGTACGTTCACAATGTTAGGCTACCACCATCTCTATCTAATTCCAGAATGTTTTCATCACCTCAAAAGTAAATTCCATACCCATGAAGCAGTTGCTTTCCATTATCCCCTCCCATGACTCCCTGGAAACCATGTCTGCATTCTGTCTCTATAGATTTACCTATTCTGGATATTTTACATAAATAGAAGTGTACAATATGTGACCTTTTTGTCTCTAGCTTCCTTCACTCAGCATAATGTTCTCAAGGTCTATCCCACTGAAAAACATTTATCAGTACTTCATTCTTTTATGAATGAAAATTCCATATGTATATACACCATAATTTGTTCATTCACTTATTTCTTGATGAACATTTGGGACACTTCCAACTTTTGGCCTTTGTGAAGAGCATTGCTATGAACATGCACATACACGGACTTCTGTGAGCACCTGTTTTCAATTGTTTGGGGAATACAAAAAATAGAAATGTTGGGTCTTATGGTCAAATTAAACATAATTTTATGTTTAACTTCTCGAGGAACTGCGGTTTTCCAAATCAGCTACACCATTTTACATTTCCACTAGCAATGTATGAGGGTTCAGTTTTTCTACATCCTTGCCAACATTTATTTTCTTTTTAAATTTTAAGTCATCACAGGGGCTGGGTATGAAGTGGTACCTCATTGTGGTTATGGTTTGCATTTCCCTAAGGACTAATGATATTGAGCATCAATTCATCTGAGCGCTGGCCATCTGTATATCTTCTCTGAAGAAATGTGTATTCAAGTCCTTTGCCCATTTTTTAATCAAGTTGTCCTTTTGTTGTTGAGTTGTAGGAGTACTTTTTAAATTTTGAATAACAGACCCTTAATCAGATTTATGATTTGCAAATATGTCCTACATTCTGTAGGGTCTTTTCACTTTTTAAGTTTCCATTGATGCACAAAAGCTTTTAATTTTGATGAGGTTCAATTATCTTTTTTATTTTGTTGCATGCTATATAACTTTATTGATTTAAATTTCTAAAATGCCTGATAGAAGTTCCTAGGAATTAAAAAATTACTGACAGGGCATTTACACCCGAGAGAGAGACAATAAAATTTTTTTTTAAGATTTGAGAGAGAGACAGAGCATACACATGTGTGCACACATGCACAGGAATGGAAGGTGGGGAAGAAAAAGAGTCTTAAGCAGACTCTGCACTGAGCACAGAGTCTGGTGCTGGGCAGAGAGCCCAACCTGGGACTTTATCTCAAGACTCTGAGATCACAACCCAACCCAAAACCAAGAGTCAGATGCTTAACTGACTGTGCCACCCAGGCACCACAATAAAAGTTTTAATGTTAGTAATGACATATGCTATAAACAGGAATGGAAAAAATAAAAAAAAATAAAAAATAAATAAACAGGAATGGAGAGAGCTGTTTTATACAAGAAAATCAGGGAATGTTTTACTGAAAGGCCTTTGAGCGACCTCAAGGAGGTCTGGAAACAAAGCTGTGTGATTATCTAGGGAGAGTGTTCCAGGCAGAGAAGAAACTAAGAGCAAAGGATCTCAAGTAGAGATGTGCTTGGTGTGTTCAAAAACATAGACAGGGGTTTGAATACAATAATATGAGTCTTCTATACCATGAACATGATAAAATTCATGGTTTATTTGGACAATTTTGTAGTTTCTAGTGCCTAAGTCTTAAATATTATTTTGTTAAAACTTATTCCTATTTCATTTTCACTTTTAGAATGCTGTCATAAATAATACTTTTTTTTTAGTTCATTTTCCAATTGTTTGTTGCTAAATATAGAATACAACTTATTTTGGTATACTGACCTGTACCCTGCAACCTTGCTACAGTCACTTCTTAATTCTAGCTGCTCTTTTGGGGGGGGGGGGTACTTAGGGTTTTCTATGTATGTAATCATAATCAGATAGTCTACAAGAAAAGCACTTGATCATCTTCCTTTCAAACCTCTGGCTTATTTCCCTTGCCTTACTGTTACCAGCTAGGACCTCTAATAAAATGTTGTTTTGTACTTGATCCTTAAGAGAAAGCTTAGACTGAAAGCTTCACCATTAAGGTATCATGTTAACTGTACATCATTTAGTAGGTTGAGAAAATGTCCTTCTATTCCTAGTCAGCTGAGGTATCATGACACAAATAAGGTTGCATTTTCTCAAATGCTTTTTCTATACCTATTAAGATGATCAGGACTTTTCTTTATCCCCCAAAATTGATTTTTGAATGTGAAATCAACATTGGATTCTGGAAATAAAGCCTAGTATGACCTGTTACTCGTTTTCTAAGTTCCCAAGGTGCTTTTGCAATTATTTAGATAAGGATTCTTATGTACATGTTCATAAAGGACATATCACTGTTCCTTGGAGATATCTTTGGGTTTAGTATCCAAGATAAGGCTGGTCCAATAAATGATTTAAAAAGTGTACCCTTCTCCACCATCTACTGAAATACAATTTTCTCCCTTAAAAATCTAATAAAATTCAACAGGGAAGCCATCTGGGCCTTAAAGTTTCTTTCAGAAAAACTTAAGATTCTTTTTTTTTTTTTAAGGTTTTATTGATTTATTCATGAGAGACAGAGAGAGAGAGAGAGAGAGACGCAGAGACACAGGCAGAGGGAGAAGCAGGCTCCATGCAGGGAGCCTGACGTGGGACTAGATCCTGGGTATCCAAGATCACATCCTGGGCTGAAGGCAGCGCTAAACTGCTGAGCCACCAGGCTGCCCTTAAATTAAGATTCTATTTCTTTAATTCTGCTTACTCTATCAATCACTAAAGGAGAATGTTGAATATACAACTGTATAACTGTAGATTTCTATTTCTCCTTCCAATTCTGTCAATTTTTGCTTCAAAGATGTTGAAACTCTGTTATTAGGTATATAAATATGATAAATTAACATCTTTATCATAAAAATCTTTTAAAAATCTTAATCATAAAAAAATCTTATTCTGGGAAGTACATCCTTTCTCTGAAATCTGCTTTGTCTAATGTTAATATAGCCACGAGCTTTATAATTAGCTTGTTAGATTGTCCCAATATATTTTTTCACTGATTGCACTAGAGTTTATAATATACATTTTTAAGTAGTATAATTCACCTTCAAACCATTTCTCATATTAATATAGGAATCTTATTAGTATACTCCCACTTTCTCCCTCCCATTATTGGGCTATTATTTTTTTTCACTTTTTACTTCTACTTGTTGTGCTTTGAAATTTTACTTGTCAATTGTCTTTGAGTAAATTTAAATTTGAGAAAAAACATTTTATATTTCCCCACACGTACCATTTGTTATCCTCTTCATTTCTCTGTGTATATCTGAGTTTCCAAGTAGAATGTCAGCCTGAAAAAACTACCTTTACCATTTTTAATAGTGCAAGACTATCAGCAAGAAATTCTCTCAGCTTTTCTCTGGAAAATGTCTTTATTTTGCCTTCATTTTTGAAAGGTATTTTTGTTAGGATTAAATTCTAACTTGGTAATTTTATCCCTTCAGAACTTCTTGTTTTTTAAGATTTTATTTTATTTTTTTTAATTTTTTAAAGGTATTTATTTATTTATGATAGTCACAGAGAGAGAGAGAGAGGCAGAGACACAGGCAGAGGGAGAAGCAGGCTCCATGCACACCGGGAGCCCGACGTGGGATTCGATCCCGGGTCTCCAGGATCGCGCCCTGGGCCAAAGGCAGGCGCCAAACCGCTGCGCCATCCAGGGATCCCTAAGATTTTATTTTTAAATAATCTCTACATCCAACGTGGGACTCCAGCTTACAACTCTGAGATCAACACTTGCATATTCCATGGACTGAGCCAGCCAGGCACCCCTCCAGAACTTTAAAAGTGTTACTCCACTGTCTTCTGGCATGCACTGCCCCCACAAAAACATACACACCCCTTTTGGTAGAAATGTAGATTTAAGAAACTTTTTATTTTGAAATGATTTTACAGAAAAGTTGCAAAAACAGAGCCCACATATACCTTTCATTCAGCTTCTCCTTATGTTAACACTTTTATAACCATTTGTCCAAAACAAAGTAACACTGGTACCATGCAATTAATTATTGACCAAATTTACCAGTTTTTTCACTAATGTCTTTTTCTGTTGCAGGATCCAATCTAATTCCCACACTGCATGACAAGCCTCCTGTAATCTGTAAGTTACTCAGTATTTTCTTGTCTTGCATGACCTTGTAATTCTAAAGAATACTAGTCAGGTATTTTGTAGAATCTCCCTCCATTTGGGTTTGTCTGAGGTCTTCTCATAATTAGAGCAAAGCTTCACAATTTTTTGGAAGAACACCACAGATACATTTTGCCTTTCCTAGCTCATTATCAGGGAGTATATGCGAATGTCTTATTGCTGTGATATTAACCTTGATACCTTGGTTATGGTGGTATCTACAGAGTTTTCTCTCTACTGTAAATTCACTTTTTCCCTTTGTAACTAAGAAGCTTTTTGGAGAAAATACTTCAAGACTATACAAATATCATGCTTCTCACCATATCTTCACCCACTGATTTTACCTTCCATCATCAATTTGTTCCTGTGACAACCGTTACTGTAATACTCGCCTAATGGATGCAATGTTTCAGTCACTGCTTTACACTTAATAACTGGAATTCAAGTGTTTATTATTGCCAATATGGACTCACATATTTTATTCTACTGCTTATAATGCAATATTATAATTATTTGATTCCAACTTTGGCCATTAGAACCTCTTTCAGGTTGGTTCCTACATCCTTTTGAGACTTCTCACCCTTTTTTTTTTTTTTTTTAATCACTTCTTTCTCTTCTGGCACCAAAGATGTTCCAGGATCATGTCCCATGGCCCCTGTCCCAGCTCCTTCTTCAAAGAGCCTTTGTTCCTCTTATTGAAGAAGTATAGAGTCCAAGATCTGGGCACAGGTATGCTCACTGTTCCTGAGGTGTCATTGCTTCTAGGCATTCCCAGAAGACAGAGCGAGGAAATACATTTATGTAAAATAACCCATGCACATACATACATTTCTGTAATTATCTATGTGTATATGTAATGTATATAAAATAAAACTACGACAATATTAATACCTCTGTCATCTCCAATTCAACATCAAAAGGTTTGTTCTAGTCTTTTTCCTTCGTTTACTGTAACGTCTTCATTTAATAATTAGATACTTAGGACTATCATAACCTAAAATCTATTTACTTATATATTCAATCCTAGTATATACATAAAGTAGTTTATATATAACAAAACAGTTTCAGACTTACTAACCCAAGCCCTTTGAGTAAGGGCAGATTTACTAACTAGAATACTGTATACAATATTTTTATCTTCAGTCTTCCAGTGTATCTAGTCAAAATACTGTGCTTTTCTGTTTTTTTTTTTCTGTTTTGTTTTTTAAAGATTTTATTTATTTATTCATGACAGACACTGAGAGAGAGGCAGGGACACAGGCAGAGGGAGAAGCAGGCTCCCCACAGGTAGCCCAATCTGAAACTCAATCCCAGACCAGGATCACATCCTGAGCCAAAGGCAGACAATCAATCACTGAGTCACCCAGGCATCCCTGATTTTTTTTTTTTTTTTTTTTTTGAGAGAGAGGGGGGCAAGCAAGGGAAGAGGGGAAGAAGGAGAGAGAGAATCTTAAGCAGGCTCCATAGAGAGTACAGAGCCGAAAGAGCAGCTCACTCTCACAACCCTGAGATTACAATTTGAGCCAAAATCTAGAGTTGGACATTTAACTGACTGAGCCACGCAGGTGCCCCATAAAATATGGTTTTCTAATGTTACTTTGATTATTCTCTTCCTTCTCCTTAGTGTGGTTATGTTATTCAATTGTAATAAAATCAGGTTCATTTGCTGACTTACATTTTTCTTCCTGAAAAGTCAACAGCTGTTCTTATCTTTGCCCTCTGTCTATACAATACAGTCTTTCTTTCTTCTAACTTCTCTTAAGATCTTGCTTTGTAATTGGTTTTCAGCAACTGGATTAGGATGTGCCTCAGTGCGACCCTCTTTATTTATCCTATCTGGGCTCGTTAAGTCTAGTTTCATCACACTTGGAAATTTTTCAGCTATTATTTCTTCAAATACTTCTGCACTGCAGCCCCTCCCCTACCATCCTGCATTCCAAATGCAAATTTTAGACTGATAATGTCCCACATATAACTAAGGCTCTTTTCTTTTCCTCCAGCCTTTTTTCCTTTGTGCTTCATTTTGGATAGTTTCTATTACCCTATCACTGATCTTTTCTTCTGCATATCTAATCTGCTGTTAAGAATGTTTCATTTCAGATACTGAAATTTTTCATTTCAGATACTGTTTTCAGTTCTAGAAATTCCAATGAGTCTTTTTTACATCTTCATGTTCATGCTTATCTTTAAATGCTTCAACATATCTCTGTCTTCTAAATCTATCATCTCTGTCATTTCTGGGTCTGTTTCCATCAACTGATTTTTCTCCTGGTTAAGGATTACATTTTCTTATTTCTTCATATGTCTAATAATTTCAGATTAGATGCTGCACATCTTATCTATTTTGTTAATGTATAGATTTTTTAAATGTTGAGATTTGTCCAGATGGGCAGCTAAATTAGTTGAGAATCAGCTTAATCCTTTGAAGGTCTGTTTTTCAGCACAATTTTAAGGTGGGTCAAGAGCAACTTCTTCTCCAGAATTACTTTAGCCACTCCTAATGAGTCCCACTTCTGGGGTCTCCCCTAAATGGCCCTGAGATCTCTCTATTCTGGATGGTCAGATCTAGAATGTCTCCCAACCCATGTTAAGTTGTTCTTTCCCTAATTGTTTTCTGCCCAGCCCGTGGAGCCCCACACATCTTAGTATCCAAAGATTCAAAGAGACTCCTTTCTGGATCTCACTGTCTACATAATCCCATCTTCTTTATTTTTACAAAAAAACAAAACAAAACAAAACAAAACTTTTTTTTTTAAAAAAGTAGGCTCCACACCCAAACTGGTGCTGAGCCAAAGGCAGACAATCAATCTGAGGTCACAACCCTGAGGTCAAGAGCTGCATACTCTGACTCAACCAGCCAGGCGCCCCCATAACTCCATCTTCTATGGTAAACAATCTTGCAAACTCCAGCCTCCCCGTCTCTTCTACTTTGATTTCTATCTCCTTGGCCCAACAAGACTGCCTTGCCCTGCTTAGATCCTGCACTGGAATCTAGTTTCAGACAGAAAGCCAGGGTGATCACTGGGTTCAATTTCTTTGTTTTCCTTCTCTCAAGGATTGCAGTTCTGCCCCAGCTGTTACCAAACATTTAAAAATAGTTGTTTCATATGTTTTGTCCAGTTTTCTAGCAATTTATAGCCAGAAGGCTGTTCTGGTACCTGTTACTCTGTAAGGTCCAGGAATGGAAGTTCTCAACTTTACTGTCTTTTAAAGGTTAAGTAATCCTTGATCTTTTTTGGAATATGTTTCAAATAATTTGAGAACTTAATGAAATACTAAACTGGATATATACAAAATTTGTTGGAGTACAATTTCAGGGAGTTCATGGCCTCGGCCAGCCCACCTACTGTTCCAGAGGGTTGTGGTTTACAGTATTGGTGCACTATCATTCTTTCAAAGCTTTATAGCCAATTTTTATTCACTGAAAACTTGCTACGGCTAGAATTAAAGTATTTGAACCAAAGAATTTTTTAAAATTAAAGACACAAACAATTCAGCTATAATTTTTTCTTCACGTGTGACAGATAAATTTTCTCACATATCTTCATGATGATATACTGGTAGTCTGATATTACAGACTGAAGAAACAAAGCTGAAGTAATCTGGATTTTGTACCTGATATTAGCTTTCATTTGTTATATAAGTATTAAAAAGCATACTATGCTGATCTAGCCAGCAACAACAGCAACACTGATACTGAATTATTAATATATACACTTTATATATGTATTCATTCTTCGTTAACTGTTGTTAAAAACTGGCATTCTCCTAGGTTACTAGTCCTTACACAGTAGCATAAGCCAGCTTTGTCAGGCCAGATGGATATGAATAAATATCACCTCAGAATTCACCCTAGTCCTATATATTCAGCAATATAGATGTGTTGATTTAAGTTAACAAAAGAAGCTGAAAAAGTAAAGACAGAAAGGTAAATAGGAAAGTATAGCATATAAGAGTACTTGATATTTAATTATCAAAACTCAGTGGACCAGAATGTAAGGATTTATTTCTGGACTCTGAATTCTATTCCACTGATCTGTAATGTCTACCTTTATGCTAAAACCACACACAGTCTGGTGGCTCATAACATTAAGCATCTGCTTTCAGCTCAAGTCATGATCCCATGTCCAGCTCCCTGCTCAGCAGGGAGCCTGCTTCCCTCTGCCTGCCACTCTCCCTGTTTGTGTGCTCTCTCTCTCTCAAATAAATATATATATTTTTATAAATAGATAGATGATAGATAGATAGATAGATAGATAGATAGATAGATAGATAGATAGAAAGAACAAACCACAAGTCTTCGTTACTGTAGCTCTGCTGTAAGTTTTGAAATCAGGTAACAGGTTTTCCTACATTGTGCTTCATTTTCAAGATTATTTTGGCTATCCTGGGTCCTCTGCATTTCTCTATGAATCTTAGGAGCCACTTGTCAACTTCTGCAGACAAGCTTCCTAGTATTCTGACAGAAATTGCATTGAATCTGTAGACCAATGTGGACAGTACTGCTGTCACCTTAATAATTGTCTTCTGATCCATGAACAATGGGTATCTTTCCATTTACTCAGATCTTTAGTCTCTTTCAACAGTGTTTTCAGTGTATGAGTCTTGTACTTCTTTTGTTAAATTAGTTTCTAAATATGGATTCTTTTTGATGCTAGTATAAATCCAATGAATGGGGGCACCTGGGTGGCTCAATGGTTGAGCATCTGCCTTCGGCTCAGGTTATGATCCTGGGGTCCTGGGATCCAATTCCGCATCAGGCTCCCTAAAGGGAGCCTGCTTCTCCTTCTGCCTATGTCTCTGCCCTATTAATGAATAAATAAATAAAATATTTTAAAAATAAGTGCATAAATAAATGCAATTAATGTCTTATTTCATTTTTAGATGTTTCATTACTAATGTCTAGAAATACGTTTGATTTTTGTATATTGTTCTTATATTCCATTTATAGACTTTTAAAAAGCAAAGTAGCTATTCTAAAGTACCTGTACATTACATAAAATATTACAAATAAAAAAAGTCATTCGAACAAAAATAACTTCATCCAACAAAAGAAGCTGACACTACAAAGTAGTATATAATAAAGCCCAAGAACTGCCAAACCTATAGGTTTAGGATGAGGAAAGTTTTATTTGATATGCACTAATTTCAGAGACACTCCTCTAATTCATTAAGACTATAGAAGTAATATAGTTAGAAAAGACAACAGAAAATCTAATAAATCCCACAATACCAGTTAATAGAGCATAAAACAAGAGATAAGCAACAACACAAAAACAAAAAATTAACAGGTTTGTCCATGCACAAAAGATTGTCTTTATTCACTGCTAGAATGTTACATTTTCTTATTTGAAAATTTAAAATTTCCTTATACATATATATGTATTTTATTATTTTTTTTTAAGATTTTATTCATGAGAGACACAGAGAGAGAGAGAGGCAGAGACACAGGCCGAGGGAGAAGCAGTCTCCATGCAGGGAGCCTGATGTGGGACTGGATCCCAGGTCTCCAGGATCACACACTGAGCTGAAGGTGGTGCTAAACCGCTGAACCACCCAGGCTGCCCTGTATTTTATTTTTAAGTAATCTCTATACCCAATGTAGGGGGCTCAAACTTACAGCCTGGAGATCAAAAGTCAAATGCTCTACCTACTGAGCCAGCCAGGCATCTCTAATACCTGTATTTGTAATACCTATGTACCCTTTTAAGTATTAGCTGGCATTTTGCCTTTTACTACCTGCTACCCAATTTGGCAAAAATGAAAAATAATAGCCAATCTACACTTCTACCTCACAAGATTTCTAAAAAATCAAAAGCTCTGAAAAATAAAACACAACCATACTTATTGTCTTAATTATTTTGAATTCAAAATATAGCAGAAATTAATGAGCTTTGTGCTTTGTTTCACATAAGCCATAAGATTTATTTCATTGGAGTCATATATTTCCAAAAATAGTTTTAAATTTGGCATGTGTAGTTAACTCCTCAAGTCCCTAATGAATTTCCTTCATTTCCTTTATTCCTAAGCTCTTTATATACTTCTTTGACACTTTTCTAAAAAAAGGAAGGAGAAAAAAAAAAAGGAAGGAGAGACTTTTTCATGTCAAAGAACAAAGCAAGTAAATTCTGTGATGAAACACTGTATTGCTGCTTTTCTACTACCCAAAATTTTGGAGGCATCTTACAAAAGGTGTTCTCCAGAATATGGCAGTATCTTATTTTTTTAAAAAAGATTTTTTTATTCATGAGAGACACAGAGATACAGGCAGAGGGAGAAGTAGGCTCCATGCAGGGAGCCTGATGTGGGACTCGATCCCCAGACTCCAGGATCACAAAGGCAGGCACTCAACCGCTGAGCCACCCAGGGATCCCCTGAGCCATCCAGGGATCCCCAGTATCTTATTTTCTTAAATAGGTATCACAGCATCAAGAGTAACCCTGACTCAAATACCTACCTTGATCCCTACACAAAAAGCTACTCCAGGTGTATTCTCAGGATCGATTAGGTTATACACTACACCTCAACAAGCAAATACAAGTATGGTGTTGACAGTGAATTCACCTTGGGAATTAAGAAAGGTCATATGTAGCATAATGACTGAGAGTATGCAGATAAACATGGTCTTCTAGGTCTGCCACATACTAGCTATGTTGCATTAGATGAAACTTTAATCTTTCTAGACCTCTTCTTGTTGCCTCCCCACCTACAGCAGAAATTATAATTTCCATTTCCAAGATGTTGTAAGGATTAAATGAGATCATGTGCAGAAAGCCCAGGAGGGTACATAACAAGCTTTCAATGAAGCTATTCTTAAGGTGGTCCTGAATACTACTCTAACTATTCAAATTCAGTCTAATGCTTTCCCACTAGTGAGTCAAACTGTCCATCCACTTTTTGGCCTCTCTAATCTTACTCTTCTGACACATCTTGATCCAGCCCAAACTGTATCCCAGGCAGCAACATGATTGTTAGGTTAGTAACTCTTCTCAACTTTCCCAGAACTTGCTAACTTCTCTCCTAACCCTTTGATTAAATTTCTTACATTCATTCCTTTTTTTGTGGGTTTTTAAAACTTCACATATAAAAATTTTTTCTGGGGACAACTGGGTGGCTCAGCGGTTGAGCATCTGCCTTTGGCTCAGGGTGTGATCCTAGAGTCCCAAGATCAAGTCTCACATCAGGCTCCCTGCATGGAGCCTGCTTCTTCCTCTGCTTATGTCTCTGCCTTCTCTCTGTCTCTCATGAATAAATGAATAAAATCTTTAAAAAATAAATAAATAAAAAATACAAAGCTTTTCTGGACCATTATAAAATGAGTTCATACATAATCTCCAAAGGCCACCAAGTCCTCAGAATCTTTCTCTTTTTTTTAAGATTTTATTTATTTATTTATTCTTGAGAGAGACAGAGAGGGAGAGGCAGAGACACAGGCAGAAGGAGAAGCAGGCTCCATGCAGGGAGCCCGATGGGGGACTCAATCCCAGGTCTCCAGGATTACGCCCTGGGCTGAAGGCGGCGCCAAACCACTGAGCCACTTGGGCTGCCCAAGTCCTCAGAATCTAGGACTTGATTAACTGTTTCAAATTTATTATTGAATAATGCTGATCTCCACATAGTACCATGACAACTTGTCATTTGGCCATTATACTTTCACATCAGAATAACACTTTGCAATGGCATTTATTCTGTATTAGACATAACATTACCATTTTAAATTTCTGCTAATTTACTTGACTACTTCTCTTCCCCTCTAGCTTTCAGCTCAGGTTTTAATGTTTTCTCTCTCTCTCTTTTTTTTTTTGGTCTTAAAAAACAAACAAACCTGGAATGCCTAAGTGGCACAGTAGGTTAGGCAACCAACTCTTGGTTTGGGCTCAGGCTGTGATCTTAGGGTCGTGAGATCAAGACCCACGTCGGGCTCTGTGCTCATTGGGAATTCTGCTTAAGTTTCTCTCCATCTCTTTCTGCGTCTCCCTGCCCACACTCACACGCATACATGTGCACTTTCTCTCTCAAATAAATCTTTTTTTTCTTTTATGATAGTCACAGAGAGAGAGAGAGAGAGAGAGAGGCAGAGACATAGGCAGAGGGAGAAGCAGGCTCCATGCACCGGGAGCCCGATGTGGGATACGATCCCGGGTCTCCAGGATCGCGCCCTGGGCCAAAGGCAGGCGCTAAACCGCTGCGCCACCCAGGGATCCCTAAATAAATCTTTTTAAAAAACATCTCAAACAGCCTCTTCCCAAGCCTATTCATGAAAGAGACAAAACATCTGCTTAAGTAAGTTAATTCTGCACTGATCCATTCAGGACACCAGCCAGCCAAAGCACAAAATCATTTCATTCCACAGAGAAGCGGGAGGAGGTAGGTGGGAAGGATCTTCAAATGGGATCAAGCAATAAAAGACTTAATGGAGGAAATGAGGACCATTTTCTCTACTGGAAAATGAAGGACAGTTCTTTTGGCACTCAAGAATTTAGAAGACATTGGCTTGCTAAGAATGTTTGATGTGGGGGGAAAAGGGAGATACTAATAAAATTTGGGCATAAAATTCTCTAATTTCTTACCAATATTCCAACCTTCGACTACCTCATCTTGGCATCTTTAATTCTCCAGGAAGCCTGTACTCTTATACTGTTGTACTAGCTGCTCTAAGATTTAGAATCAGGCTGGTTTCAAGAGCTCCAAATTAAGCCCAGTCTCTACCCTCAACAAATGAGAAAAGAACACCACTGTCTTTTCCCCCAACTTCTTATCACTGTCTGAGGTCCTTGGCTTTTGTTACTGTTTTTGTTTTATTTAACAAACATTTACATAGTGCTTACTATGTGCCAGACATGTTCCAGCATTTTATAAACATTAACTCATTTAATCCTCATAGTACCTCTCAGGGTTTGGGGGATGAGAAATAAAAGGCACATGGAGGATAAGTAATTTACCCAAGGGTAAATGGCAGGACTGGCATTTCAACTGCCATCAGCTTGACTCTTAAAGTTAAAGTCCATGGCTCTTAACTATAAATGCTACTTTTTCTAAGCTTAAAAAACAAAACAAAACAAAACAAAACAAAAACCCTGTAACTTATAGAATGCCTGTACAAGAAATTAGAGCAAGCAAGAATTCTCCCCTTCTTTATAATCCAAGCTTAGGTTTTATCCACAAATGCTGGAGAAAGAAAAGGTGGAAATATTTAAAGGAAGGGGCAGGGAATCCTCAGGGCCCTATGTAACACTATCAATGTTACCACACAGCCTTTCCCTTTACTATTCCCTTCTAAAGTCCCAAAGTAGTATATTATTTTGCACATCATTTAAGTCACTTCTCCCAAATGTCTCAATGTAATGTTGCTTCATTTTCTGCCAAAGGCCATACTGTTGGTGTACTGTTATTTTCCCATACATAGAACTCTACACACCATCTCTTCAACTGTGCTAATAACTACAAATACAATCCATATAAATCACTTAGTACAGTTTCTGGCATATAGTTAGCCTAAGTGTTAGATCATATTACTTTTATTATAAACAGAAAATAAGGCCAAGAAGTGAAATCATTTGCTTATTTAAAAAAAATTATTGTTGACAAAGCTAGTTTTCTGTCTCCAACACAAGGCTCCACCTACTATCTACACTACCAAAAGATTATTATAGAGCAGAACAAAGTATTCCAGTTTATAGTTTCTGGAACTTGTTTAAAAATCCAATGACTGAAAGTGTCTGGGTGGCTCAGTCAGTTAAGCATCTGCCTTCAACTGAGGGCATGATCCTAGGGTCCTGAGATGGAGCCCCAAGTTGTGCTCCCTGCCTAGCAGGGAATCTGCTTCTCCCTCTGCCCCCTAACCCTCACTCATGTTCTCTCTCCTTCTAATAAATAAGTAAAGTCTTTTAGAAAATAAAAATAAATCTTAAAATAAAACCTCCCATTAACTGGTTATCCCCGTTATCTTTCACTGCAAAGCTAGAACAAATAAGGATTGTTTATCCACTTGAGGGGTCCTATAGTACTAAAAACAAAGCATTCTTATAAACATTTAAAATTAATTCTATTGGGACACCTGGGTGGCTCAGTGGTTGAGCATCTGCCTTTGGCTGGGGGCATGATCCCGGAGTCCTGGGATCTAGTCCTGCATCAGGCTCTCTGCACAGAGCTTGCTTCTCCTCACTCTTCCTGTATCTCTGCCTCTCTCTCTGTAGCTCTCATGAATAAATAAAAAAAAATTTTTTTTAATCCAATTTTGTCAAATACTAGATAAAACAAACTTGCTTTCATAAGTTAATTTCATTTCTCAACAAGTTCCCAACATTTTTGTTTTCCATTATTTGCTAGGAAAATTTGTTTTGAATGGACTCCCTTTAAGTGACTTTTCTCACTACAATTGTTTCATACATTATCCTACCATTTCACTTTTCACTTTAGGTCAGTTTCCTATCCCAATTATAAATAGAATTAGGAGAGACTGTAGAAGCAATGAAGAGGTACACCACCAGTTCTCAAATTTTTTGTTCAGAGGACCTCTCTATGCTCCTAAAATTACTGAGGATTCTAAAAAGCTTTAGTTTATGTAGGTTATGTCAGTTTATATTTACCATACCAGAAACTAAAACTAAAAAAAACTTTTAAATATTAATGTATTTTAAAATAATAAACCCATAAATAACATTTTTATGAAAATATATTTTCTAAAAATGAAAGTAAACATGGTGAGAAGATAGCATGATTTTATAGTTTTGTAACTTTAATGTCCAGCTTAATAGGCAGCAAATAGATTTTCAATCTGCTACAATATGCTGTTATGTTTGAAATATATGAAGTCTAGTTGCACACAGATACATAGTTGAAAAAGAGACATGTATTTTAAGAACATATTCATTTAAGGACATTTAATTAACATATTAATTCTAAATACTCTGATGCTATAAAACTCAACAAGTGGTACTTTCTCAAAGATTAGTTGCATTGTGGAATCTGGAACCACACCAAAGAGTTTTTCATATTCAATTGCATTAAACCCATCAGTTACTTTTGTATTTCGAGTGGATCTTTTTCTCCATGCACGATTTTGTAACGTGTACTGGTCGTTGGAAAACACGGGTTCACTAAGCTACACAGTTCTCCAAATGTTAACACATCTCAGTACAAAATATGAAAAAATATCATGTCTGTTAACATCACCATGGGCCTCATCACGAGACTCTCTAAGTACTGGAAAACTGTCAAGCTCATGAAGGCAGACACAAGTTTTCCAAAATTCTAATTTTCATTTAAAAGCATGAATTTTATCATCGGCAACAAATACTATTTCATTCGAGAAAATGTCTGCTAAATATTCAAAGGTGGAATAACCATAATGGTCAATAATTCAATCAAGGATAAATGGTGTTGCATGAAAAAGGTGGCCAATTTGAACCATTTCACTAGTGCTTTTCCTTGAGACAACCAACACTGTTTCAGAACAAGGCAGAAGTATTTTACAGTTACTTCCCATTTTGTCACACAGAAAAAAGATGTGTGCTGAGGGACAAGTTTTTGTAAAAATAAAAATCATTTCTGCTTCATCAAGGAAATTAAGCTTTGTTTTTTTCCTGTAAGACCATGGTAGTGAAGAAAACAATGACTAATTAGTCCAGCTTGATGCCACTGTCTTGGTTAATGATAACGCCAGCAATTTTACACACCACTGCTTCTGTACAATCAGTTTAAGCATCAGCATGGTGAAAAACGACAAATATGTCAGAATTAATATGAACTATATTTTTTTAACTTTCTGGTCATAAAAGATCCCCATGTAAGGTCTATGGAAATCCAAATTTTGAAAACCCCAAAAGTAACACTAACATTTGCTGAGAATTTATGTCATACCGTAATGTGTTAGATGCTTCCATTATATATTTACTCCTTCCAATAATCTTGAAAGAGGTTTTTTTAAACAAGTAAGAAATTCAAGTGGAGTCAAAAAAGAAATCCAACTGTTTCTAATCCCAAATCTTCCCATCACCATGTTTAAGACCAGGCTCTGATATACTTGACACATTATCAAGGGCAGGTCATTAAATTTTGCTTCTTCATCTGTGGAATGATAATTCCCTACTTCACCCCTTCACAGCACTGTGCAAGGCTCATAGAAAGGAAAGTAGTACACCTGGGTGGCTCAGTGGTTGAGCATCTGCCTTCCCCTCAGGGCATGATCCCGGGGTCCCCAGAGAGCCTGCTTCTTCCTCTCTCCCTCTGTCTCTAATGAATAAATAAAAATCTTAAAAAAAAAAAAAAAAAAAAGGAGAGACACCTGGTGGTTCAGTGGTTTAGCGCCTGCCTTCCACTCAGGGCATGATCCTGGAGTCCTAGGATCCAGTCCCACATTGGGCTGCCTGCAAGAAGCCTGCTTCTTCCTCTGCCTATGTCTCTACTTCTCTTTCACAAATAAATAAATAAAATCTTTAAAAAAGAAAAAAAGGAAGGAAAACAGTACTCTAAAATTTTTCCTAAGCTTTATTAAGTATTATGAAACAAACAAAAATCAACTACAAGAAGGGAGGGGGTGGAAATCCTTGAGATTTAAAAAGATGTAGCTAGCCCCTTTATTAAGTGATTATAAACACTTACGTATCTGTTTTGAAACAAGTTAAAAAAAATCACCACTGACACATCTGAAGAAATACTACATCAACATCATCAATGCCCCAGGTCACCATGACTTCAAGAACATGATCACAGGTACCTCACAGGCAGACTGCACTGCGCTGACTGTGGCAAGTGGTGTAGGTGAGTTTGAGTCTGTTTTGCTCGAATTACAACTTAATATAAATCTATCCTTTCCCACCATTTCCTATTGAGCTCTCCAGCCTATCCCTCTGAACAAAATCTAATTTCTGAAGTTCCCAAAGGAGCCAAAAGTAAGCCCTCTACTCTTTATGGAAAAGTGAGGAGGCCAAACTCAGAAAAAGATAACGGTGAGGCCAAGAAAACCAACTCTCATGAGAAAGCCAAGGATGCTTAACTTCAAGTCCAAGGAGCCTGATCCCTAAAACCAAGGAGCTCAAGTAGAAATAATTACAGTTGCACATCCATTATAGCTCAATATAACAGTACAGAGTAAAGATAAATCTAAGATTGACACACTGCCCCAAAACCAAAACTGTTACCATCAAAACTATCTAAGCAGTTGAAGTTTTTTTAAATGCTTTGCTATTTAAGGCATTTATAACTTCAAGATATGCCTCAAAAAGTTGAAATTGCAGGAGTGCCTGGCGGGACAAGTCAGTTAAGTTTCTGCCTTCCGCTCAAGTCATGATCCCAGGGTCCTGGGATCCAGCCCTGCATCAGGCACCCTGCTCGGTGGGGGAGCCTGTTTCTCTCTCTGCTCCTTCCCCTGCTTGTGTGCACGCCTTCTCTCTCTCTCAAATATATAATTATTTACATATTTGAGAGACAGCACGAGAGAGCAGACTCCACATTGAGCAGGGAAGTCTTACACAGTGCTTGATCCTAGGACCCCAAGAGCATGACCTTAGCCGAAGGCAGACGATTAACTGAGCCACCCAGGTGCCCCGAGGCAGATAAAATCCTTAAAAAAAAAAAAAAAAAAAGATTAAATTGTGGAAAAACATAAATCTATAAATCCTGAGGAACACTGCAATCCAGCATTATTCTTGGGACAGCTGAAATTTTTAAAAAATGAAAATTTTGTATATGAAATTATAAGGACACCTGGGTGGCTTATTCAGGTAAGCATCCAACTCTTTATTTCAGACCAGATCATAATCTCGGAGTTCTAAGATCAAGCCCTGCATCAGGCTCTGCACTGGGTATGGAGTCTGCTTAAGATTTTCTTTCTCTCTCTCTGAAAAAAAAAATTATATAGGGACGCATGGCTCAGTGGCTGAGCGTCTGCATTCGACTCAGGGGGTGATCTCAGGGTCCTGAGATCAAGTCCTGCTTCAGGCTCACCTTGGGGAGTCCTTCTTCCTATGTCTCTGTTTCTCTCTCATGAATAAATAAAAATCTTTTAAAAAAGAAATTATGTAAATAAAATAGGAGTGCCTGGGTGATGCAGTTGATTGAGCATTCAACTCTTGATTCTGGCCCAGGTCATGATCCCAGAGTTATGAGACTGAGCCCTGTGTGGGGCTCCGTGCTCAGTAGGGAATATGCTTAAGACTCTCTGCCTCTCCCTCTGCCCCTCCTGCTAGTGCTCTCTAAAAATAAATCTTTTTTTAAAAAAACTAAAATATATAAACCTACAGAGAGGTATAAGGTAAACTTTAAAAATTCTTAAATTCTGGGACACCTAGGTGGCTCAGCGGTGAGCATCTCCCTTCAGCTCCAGGGATCCTGGAGTCCCAGGATCAAGTACCACATTGGGCTCCCTGCATAGAGCTTGCTTCTCCCTCTGCCTATGTCTCTGCCTCTCTCTGTGTCTCTCATGAATAAATAAATAAAGTATTTAAAATAAATAAATAATAAAAATTCTTAAATTCAAACTGCCACTAAAACAGAAAGTGTATCAAGTCCCCTATGGTATACCATATTCTCACTCCTCAATGAAGAATCTGAATGAACTAATGCCCTAACTGCTCTGCAAAAAATTCTGATTAAAAAAACAATAAATAGGGGCACCTGGGTGGTTCAGTGGTTGAGCCTTTGGCTCAGGTCGTGATCCCGGGGTCCTGGGATAGAGTCCTACATTGGGTTCCCCACAGGGAGTCTGCTTCTCCCTCTGCCTGTGTCTCTGCCCCTCTCTGTGTCTCTGTGTCTATCATGAATAAATAAATAAAATATTTTAAAAAATAAAATATCCATAAAACAACAACTTCTTTCCTCTGACTTCTACACAACAGATACAAGATGCCATGAAGTTGGCTAAGTTGACTTTAATTAAGCCTTGCCCACACAGCTAAGAAAATGACTCAGCAAGACTTAGCCCATACGTTAACTACAGTTAAGTAATTAACACAATTAAATTAAACCTGTATTTGTCTAACATGCTCAATTTACAAATAAAGAAAGAGGCTCAGAGGTTAGATGAGTTGCTCAAGCTCACAAAGCAAATTAATAATGATTAGAACCTTGTCTTCTGGGTCGCCTGGGTGGCTCAGGTTGTGAGATCCCAGGATCCGGGATCGAGTCCCACGTCCGGCTCCCTGCAAAGAGCCTGCTTCTCCCCTGCTTCTCCCTCTGCCTATGCCTCTGCCTATCATGAATAAATAAATAAATCTTAAAAAAAAAAAAGAAAGAAAACCTTATCTCCTGGCTAAATATTCTAATACATTTGGCACTAAAAAGATAACTTCCAAAAATTAGATCATTCCAAAAAAGAAATATTCTTTGTGTCCTATTTATATATCTTTACTAGCTACATCTGATGTCATGTGCCTTATATTCTTCTTAAGAATGTGGGTTTTTTCCAGAATGGTTGTTTTTTTTTTTTTAAGATTTCCTTTATTTATTCATGAGAGACAGAGAGAGAGAGACCTAAGCAGAGAAAGAAGCAAGCTCCATGCAAAGAGCCCGATGTGGGACTCGATCCCAGAAATCCAGGATCCTGCCCTGAGCCAAAGGCAGACACTCAACTGCTAAGCCACCCAAGGGTCCTGGTTGTATTTTTTTAATAGTTTTCTGTAGTCCCCTAAGCTGTATTTAAAGATTGTTTTATTGAAAATTACTGACACTTTCATTTGGCCTTTACTTGTTTGCAAGGTTTTATTTTTCAGTAACTGCAATTTGCCAAACACCAAATCCTGAACTTGTTGGCATTTCAATTCATTGATTAAAAAAATGAAATCAAGGGGCACCTGGCTGGCTCAGTGGAGCATATGACTCTTGATCTCAGGGTGGTGAGTTCAAGCCCCACACTGGGTGTGGAGCCTACCTTATATATACAGAAATAAATAAATGCAACCATAATTTATAAGACTCATTTATAAAAAATTACTCCATGCCTCTGTAGGACACTCAGGTAGATTTATGAAGTAGTTCTTTAAAAGCTCAAACATTTCCAAAATATGAATGATGACAGGTAACAGAGAGGAATCACATGGTGCCATTCATTATGTCTATGTATACAGAAATCAGCACAACAGGTTGATCACAAATTGCATATTTCAGTCATTGTGTGTTTCTAAATTTTAATGTCTAAAGCTATCTTTCAAATGGTAGAATACTGTAGCCTTCCCACTTCCCTCCTCCTTTCTTTTTATTTATTTGAGAGAGACAGAGAGTGACCACAGGGACAGAGGGAGAAGGAGACATCCCCCTGAGCAGGAAGTCTGACTTGGGCCTCAATCCTGGGACTCATGGATCATGACCTGAACTGAAAGCAGATGCCCAACAGACTGAGCCACCCAGGCGCCGCTCTGCCACCCCCTTGCCAGCTTTATTTGGACTATAGGTTGACTTTTTTTTTTTTTTTTTTTGTATAGTTGACATACAATGTGAAATCAGTTTCAGGTATAGAACACAGATTCAACAATTCTGTACCTTATGCCATGCTCACCACAAGTAGAGCTACCATCTGTTACCAAACACTGCTATTACAATACCATTGCCTATATTCCCTATCTTGTACATCTTTTATTCCCATGACTCTGATTTATTTGTTCCATAACTGGATGCCTGTTATCACCCACTTCCCTTAACCCATTCTGCTCACCTTCCCACCTTCAAATGCAGTCTTTTTATATGCAGTTAGAACAATGTGTATTCCACAGTCATTCAAAGTATATTTTTTGTTCTATAGTACTTTTTAGCCTAATAGGAACATTTTTGCCATAACACTTATACTCCACTCAAATCTGTGGAGTATCGTCATCACTAAAAAAAAAAAAAAAAACCTTTCCAATAGGGTTTTTATAGACTGATAGAGACCTCACATAAATGAATTCACAAATAAGAGGGAAGGAGAATCCCCATCCTCCTCCCGCCTCTGTTACCTACCCATAAGCTATTTCAGTTAAAGACAGTATCAGTTAGGGGCTCCTCAGTGTCACAGTGGGTTGAGCGTCTGACTCAGTTTTAGCTCAGGTCATGATCTCAGGGTCATGAGACTGAGCCCTGCACTGGGCTCCACGCTAAACAGTGGAGCTCACTTGAGATACTCTCTCCCTGTCCTTCTGCCCCTGCCCCCTATTCTCTCTCTCTCTCTCTCTCACACACACACACACACACACACACACACACACACAAGAATTAAGGAAATATATACAGCAAATAAAAGACCAAGATACATCTCTAAAACAGAACATTCACCTTTTATAAGACAAATCAGCAGCATGGATTCCAGAGCCAGTATGTCTGGGCTGAAACTCTCACATTCCACAAAAGGAAATCAACAGATAACGTCTAAAATTGATAAACAGCAATATAATACTACTTAGAAATATGACAGCAAACAGAATTAGCTAAGAGTCAAAAGGGCTCTCATGGGGAAATAGGACCTGTAGTGGAAAGAGTGGTACAGGAAACTCCTGTTTCTCATGGTAAGTCATACAGTACTGTTTAACGTCTTTAAACTACAAATAGGGAGATCCCTGGGTGGCTCAGCGGTTTAGAGCCTACTTTCGGCCCAGGGCATGATCCTGGAGTCCCAGGATCAAGTCTCACATCAGGCTCCCTGCATGAAGCCTGCTTCTCCCTCTGCCTCTGCCTCTCTCTCTCTCTCTCTCTCTCTCTCTCTGTGTCTCTTGTGAATAAATAAATAAAATCTTAAAAAAAAAAAAAAACTACAAATAGTTACTACTTTGATTAATTTTTTTTGAAATCTGTTTAAACAAAGAAAAAGCTGAGGGATGCCTGGGTGGCTCAGTAGTTGAGCATCTGCCTTTGGCTAAGGGCGTGATCCCAGGTCTGGGGATCGAGTCCCACATCAGGCTCCCTGCGAGGAGCCTGCTTCTCTCTCTGCCTGGGTCTCTGCCTCTCTCTCCCTCTCTCTCAAATAAATAAATCCTTAAAAAAAAAAAAGAAAAAAAGAGAAAAAGTTGGAAAGAATAGATCAAGGAAGCCTATTATGGTTGTGTATGGAGGTTTTTTTTTTTAAGTCAGGAAAATGCTCATTTGATTATATCCACATTAACATAATTCTGGCTAATGAAAAGTGAGATAAACTGGCCAAAGGACTGGTCAGAGTTTTTATGTCCTTCAAAGAAGATAAAAAGGAATGAGAAATGAATATTTTTTTGCAACCCCAAATGTAATCACTGATCCATTCATGGATCAAACCACTGGGTAAAATGTTAGAGAATACAACAGTTACACAGTCTCAAGGTATCATCACACCTATTACTTATTAACTACAAATGGGGAAAAAATACTTTAACAATTTGGCAGATTATCTCTTACACAAGGGCTCAAATTTATTATCTCCAATAATGACAAAATGACATTATGCACACTTCCTGATGTGATGCATTGAAAAGACCATCTAATTAATGTTTGCCAAAATATTTAATTTGAATCTAGTCAAGAAGCAGCAAATCCAAAATGTAGAGCATTCTATTAACAAAATATTTAGACTCACTTAAAAATGTCAATGTCATGATCTATTTTGTTCTCGGTTATGGAAAGTAAAGAGACAGGACAACTAAATTCAATGCAATATCCTAACTGGACTCTGGACACCTCTACTACCAATCATCCTCCAAAAAAGTCAAAGGAGTTGAGAAGTTTAAATAAGGACTATAAAACATATTATTAATACTAAATTTCTTGAGTGTAATCATAATATTATATAAAAATTATTGTTTCTAGCTTATATATACTGCAGTATTTAGGGATATAGTGTCATATCTGGAGCTTACTTTCAAATTTTCAAATGGCCTAGCAAATAAAAGAAATAGAAAGTGAGGGCAGCCCAGGTGCCTCAGCAGTTGAGCGCCGCCTTGAGCCCAGGGTCTGATCCTGGAGTCCCACATCAGGCTCCCTGCATGGAACCTGCTTCTCCCTCTGCCTGTGTCTCTGCCCTTTTCTCTCTCTCTCTCTCTCTCTCTCTCTCTCTCTATCTGTCTCTCTGTGTCTCTCATGAATAAATAAAACCTTAAAAAAAAAATACAAAGTGAGTGCACAAATAAAGCAAAATGTTAATCAGAAAACCTACATGAAGGGCATATATGTGAATAGTGGTACTATTCTTCCAAACTTTCAGTAGGCTTGAAAGTTTTCAAAATAAGCTGGAGGGGAGGGCACCTGGATGGCTCAGTCAGTTGGGCACCTGCCTCTGGCTCAGGTCATGATTCCAGGGTCCTGGGATCGAGTCCTACATCAGGCTCCCTGCTCTGAGAGGAACCTGCTTCTCCCTCTGCCTCTCTCTGTCATGAATAAACAAACAAGATCTTTAAAAAAAAAAAAAAAAAAAAAAAAAACCTGGAGGGGAAAAAGAGATACAAGGAAGAAATAGTCTTGGCGCACCTAGGTGGTTCAGTGGTTGAGCATCTGCCTCTGGCTCAGGGCACGGTACTGGGATCCAGTCCTGCATCAGGCTCCCCACAGGGAGCCTGCTTCTCCCTCTGCCTAGGTTTCTGCCTCTCTCAAGAATAAATAAATAAAATCTTAAAAAAAAATAAAATATGGGCAGCCCGGGTAGCTCAGTGGTTTAGTGCCACCTTTGGACCGGGGCATGATCCTGGGGACTGGGGATCGAGTCCCACGTCAGGCTCCCCGCATGGAACCTGCTTCTCCCTCTGCCTGGTCTCTGCCTCTCTCTCTCTCTCTCTGTGTCTCTCATGAATAAATAAATAAAATCTTTACAAAAATAAAATAAAATAGTCTTTTTTCTTCAAGGTGATGTTATATCTAGTATGTCCAGAGCCTAAAATTGCTGCAGCTGTCTCCACACAATGAGGAAAGCTAGCTGGGGACAAACTACTGACTAAGTGCAGGATGGAAAAATGACTTGGGTTCTAGTTGAGATTGCTAAGCCACTGAGTAAACAGACCCTCGAAGTGGCAGAGCTTCAAACTTATTGTTTAAGCCAGTCTGTGGGATTTCTTTGGGAGGCGAGGAGATGTCACTTCCTAAAACAGAAATGTATTAAGAAGTACTGCTACCAAAAAAATACTGAGGATGTAGAGCCAAGGACAGGCAGCAAGGAATACACAGGTACCACAGTAGTTACTCTTCCTATGTTATACATTTTAAATTTAACATGCATTACTTTTTAAAATTAAATTTTAAATAAACGTAATTCAAATAAAAACACACACCTATTTCTGGAAATCACTTTCCTGACCCAGGGATAAGGGCACTTACTACAGTAATTTACCAGATAATAAAAATATTCTAAGCCAAAGAAAATGTCACATACAGAAACTCCAACTCCACCCCTTTTCTGAAAGCTCCTAGAACAGTAAGCTGTTGGTGGTTAGAGATTTTGAGGTTTTAGTGGGTTCCATTTAAAGAGGTATGATATTTGATGTGAAGAGACATGGCTGCTTAAAATTATCAACAGAAGAGATAAATGATAAATAAATTTCAGCTAGGGGGACCTGGGTGGCTCAAGGGTTGAATGTCTGCCTTTGGCTCAGGTCATGATCCTGGGGGTCCTAGGATTGAGTCCTGCATCAGGCTCCCCACAGGGAGCCTGCATCTCCCTCTGCCTGCCTCTGCCTCTCTGTCTCTCTCATGAATAAATAAGTAAAATCTTAAAAAAAAAAAAATCGGCTAAATATCAGCTCTTTCAACCTAAAAATATGAATAACCAATCCTCTGCCTATAAAAATTCTATCTAGTCTGTTTATAACTATCCTCAAATTACATATCCAAAGTAATCACTCATGTAAAGGATTTTTTTCAATAAAGTCTTTTTAAGTCACAAAACGGTCCAGCCCTGTAGTCTTATCATTCCATTTAATCAATCAAGTTTACAAGGTAGGCATTATTAGCCCCTGCCTAAAGAGAGTTCAGAAAGATTTTAAATATTCATTTACTTGCAAGTGAGAGAGAGAGAGAGAGAGAGAGAGAGAGAGAGAAAGAAAGAGAGAGAGAGAGAGAGCGCGCGCGCGAGATCTCGATCCCAAGCAGTGGGGAGGGGCAGAGGGAGAAGCAGGTTCCCCACTGAGCAGGGAGCTGGATCCCTGGTCCATCCCAGGACCCTAGGATCATGACCTGAGCCAAAGGCAGATGCTTAACTGAATGAGCCACCCAGGCGCCCAGTTCAGAAAGATTTTAAAACCTGCTTGAAATTAAACAGTGGCAAGAAAGATATTAATTAATCCATGTTCTTTTCATTACATCATCCCTCCCTTACCACTCTAGCCACTACTACTTCAGTTCCTTGCTGGATTCCTGTCCCATCTATACTTGAATGTTGGTATTCCTTGCAGTTTTGGGAGGTCTTCTCTTATTCCATATTCACCGACGCCACTGTGACTTCAACTGCTTTTACTTCTCCAGACAAGATTCCACTCCCTACCTCCCAGACATGATATACAAATATCTACTATCTACTAGATACCCTACAGGCATATAACCCAACTCGAAAACTTACCATGCCTCTGACCTGCTCTTTCTCACATATTTCCTGTTAATGACACCAATTCACTCAAACAGTGGCAGCAGCATCAGAAATATGTTACACAGGGCGCCTGGGTGGTTCAGTCAGTTAAGAATCCAACTCTTGATTTCAGCTCAGGTCATGACTTGAGGGTCACATCAGGCTCTGGGCTGGTCATGGAGCTAGTTTAAGATTCTCTCTCCTCAGGCAGCCCAAGTGGCTCAGCAGTTTAGCACTGCCTTCAGCCCAGGGCCTGATCGTGGAGACCAGGATGGAGTCCCACATCGGGCTCCCTGCATGGAGCCTGCTTCTCCCTCTGCCTGTGTCTCTGCCTCTCTGTGTGTGTGTCTCTCATGAATAAATAAATAAAATCTTTAAAAAAAAAAAAAAAAAGAATGGTTTAAAGATTCTCTCTCCTCCCCACCCCCACATACTCTCTCTCTGGGGAAAAAAAAAAAATGTGGCACAGGAGCATCTCTGGCTGACTCAGTTAGTAGAGCATGCAACACTTGATCTCAGGGCTGTTTTAGATCCACATGGGGTTTAGAGGTTACTTAAAAATTAAAAAGAAGGGATGCCTGGGTGGTGAGTGTCTGCCTCTGGCCCAGGGTGTGATCCTGGAGTTCCAGGATCAAGTCCCACATCGGGCTTCCTACATGGAGTCTGCTTCTCCCTCTGCCTATGTCTCTGCCTCTCTGTGTCTCTGATGAATAAATAAAATCTTAAAAAAAAATTAAAAAGAAAAAAAAAAAAAGATACATGGCATACCTTTAACCCTGCCACTCACCACTCCATCTACAGGATGAAGTATAAGTTCCCTGCCAGATCATAAAAAGTCCTTTCACAGTAGACACCCCAGATCCAAGATGCCAATAAATATAGGACAGACAGGTTGACTGTGATACATCTAATGGAACACTATGCAGCAGTTTAAAAAATGAAGAAACTAACACTGATGAGGAATGATCTCCAAGATATATTACAGAAGGGAAGGAAACTACAACTATTTCTGAGATGTATTTAATAATACAGTTGACCCCTAAACAACAGGGGTTCAAACTGCACTGGTCCACTTACATGCAGATCTTTTTGAGGGGGGATAAATACAGTACTGCAAATGTATTTTCTCTTCCTTAAGATTTTCTCAACATTTTCTTTCTTCTAGCTTTCCTTATTGCAAAAATACAGTATATAATACACATAACATAAAAATATGTATTAATCAACTGTTTATATTACTGGTAAGGTTTCTAGTGATAGCTATTTATTAGCAGTTGAGTTTTTTGGGGAGTCAAATTACACACAGATTTTCAACAGCGCAAAGAGGTTGGCACCCCTAACCCCACGCCATTCAACAGGTCAACTGTACAACCCTAGTTCTCAAACTTTACCTTGTATCAAAATCATCTGGAGGGCTATATCAAAACACAGTAGATGGCTGAGCCCTACCCAAGCAGTTTCTGATTTAAAACATCAGAGGTGGAACATGAGAACCTGGCATTTCCAGTAAGTTTCCTGGTGATGTTGGTGCTATTAAAGGAGCACACTTTGCAACCATTGTCTTCAGACACTGCACATTTCAAAAAAACAGATCATTTTTATCATCCTTATTTTTTTTAATTTTTTTTTTAATTTTTTTATTTATTTATGATAGTCACACACACAGAGAGACAGAGAGAGAGAGAGGCAGAGACACAGGCAGAGGGAGAAGCAGGCTCCATGCACCGGGAGCCCGACGTGGGATTCGATCCCGGGTCTCCAGGATCGCGCCCTGGGCCAAAGGCAGGCGCCAAACCGCTGCGCCACCCAGGGATCCCTCATCCTTATTTTTTTTTAATTCAATTTATTTATTCATGAAAGACACAGAGAGAGAAGCAGGCTCCATGCAAGAACCTGATGTGGGACTGGATCCTGGAACTCCAGGATCACGCCCTGGGCTGAAGGCAGGCGCTCAACTGCTGAGCCACCCAGGTGTCCCTATTTTTATCATCTTTAAAGGAAATCAACCCCTCACAGACTGTCCAAATTTTACAATGGTAAAGGAAGGCCAATATATACAATGGAATATTACTCAGCCATTAGAAATAACGAATAACCACCATTTGCTTCGACATGAATGGAATTGGAGGGTATTATGCTGAGTGAATTAAGTCAATTGGAGAAGGACAATCATTATATGGTTTCACTCATACAGGGAATATAAAAAATAGTGAAAGGGATTACAGGGGAAAGGAGAGAAAATGAGTGGGAAAAATCAGAAAGTGTGACAAAACATGAGACCCCTAACTCTGGGAAACGAACAAGGGGTGGTGGAAGGGGAGGTGGCAGGGGGATGGCGTGACTGGGTGAGGGGCACTGAGGGGGGCACTTGACAAGATGAGCACTGGGTGTTATACTATATGTTGGCTCCAATAAAAAAAAAAAAAAAAAAAAGAAGGCCAAACACTGCCTAAAAGCAAATCATCCACTAAAGCAGATTCATGGCAAGTAGGTGATAAAATTTAACTGACAAATAGCAAGAAAGATGAGTCACACTATACTACTATTCCATGGCAAAATCTAAAAAACAACACACAATCATGCAATACCAAGCAGGTACACAACACCACGGCTTTCAGGAAAATGTGTTTTACAGTAAAAGAGTAAAGGACAAGGGTTCCTGGATGGCTCCATCAATTCAGCCTATTGGACTTCGGCTCCAATAGGCTCTGCACTCCATGCGGAGTCTACTTGTCCCTCTACCTCTGCTCCTCCTCTCACTCGCTCGCTCTCTAAAATAAATTTTAAAATCTTAAAAAAAAAAAGTCAAGGACAAATTAACAAAAACTGTATTTACTCTTGAAATTGTTACCTGTAATATGTTCTTTAAAATTAACATTTAAGACTTCTAATTCTTTCCCTGCAACCACTCATCTCCATCAATCAACAAATTAACAGATAAGACAAACTGTATTTGAGAATATAGTTCCCTAAAAAATGCTCACATAACTGAGCAGTTTTAAACTCAGTAATTTACTAAAATTCATTAAGAGATCAGGAAAAAATGTTAAAAGAATCCCTTCAGCAGTAACGTTTTTTAGGAGCTAAAGTATTCCAAGGGTAGACAGAATGTCAAGCATGGAGATGTTCTCCAAGAGTGAAGAAAATGTTGAAAGAGCAAAGTGCTAGATCACCACTGGAACTGGAAATTACCATTAAATAGGAAGATCGCCAACCTACGGCAAAGGGTAAGAGCCTTCATATAAATATACTGCCTCATCCTTGAGCCAATAAACAATGCCTGCTACATAGTATAACCTAAAAACAGTTGAAATCAGCTCAAGGAAATATGTGTTGCGAGCTAAAGAAAGTTTAAAATAAAATGTCTTCTGTTTAAAAAAAAAAAAAAAGTCCTGTAAGTTGTGGCATCTAAATACAAAAACATCAGAAGAGGGAAACGTTTTCAGAAGATAAATTAAAAAATGAGTGGATGTCCTATTATAGTCTAAAACTTGGTTACACTGGAGTTTATCAGGTTAATATTGAAATTATTTTTAATCTCTTTAGAATACATTACCCAATAGTAACAAACAGCCTCAAAAGTACAGTCAACCTACTGCATAATTTATAGTTACCTGTGTTATATATCATTATTTAGTAGTTTTATCATAGAATATTTTATTGTACAGAGAAAAACATTATCAAACCCTCTCTGACTTATGATCCAAAAGTCCATTCTTGAGGGAGGCATATTAAGATTAGAGTATGGCTGACCTCCTGGAAATCCATCTTAAAGGTTAAGTATAAGCTAGTTTCACTAACATGCTATTTATGGCTCTATCATTCATTCACACATCTATGCAGACCCTCTTTGAGTCCATTTAAAACAGAGAAATTGGGGAGCCCGGCTGGCTCAGCAGTTTAGCACTGCCTTCAGCCCAGGGCCTGATCCTGGAGACCCAGGATCAAGTCCCACATCAATCTCCATGCATGGAGCCTGCTTCTTCCTCTGCCTGTGTCTGTGCCTCTCTCTCTCTCTCTGTCTCTCTCATGAATAAATAAAATCTTTAAAAAATAATAATAAATAAAACAAATTATTTCTCTGTATCATTCAATACACAAAAATCCTTATACTTCTCTCCTAAACTGTTTCATTCACGTTTCAAAGGATAACCCTCCAACAAAATCCTAAAACTTGAGAAGTGGTGAATAAATCTTAAATTTTACCTTAGCCAGGCTCATAATTTTCTCTATGTATTATATGCACCCTCTGGCCTCACTTTTCCACTGATCATCCTAACTTTTTAAAATCTTTTTGTTTTGGGGATCCCTGGGTGGCGCAGCGGTTTGGCGCCTGCCTTTGGCCCAGGGCGCGATCCTGGAGACCCGGGATCGAATCCCACATCGGGCTCCCGGTGCATGGAGCCTGCTTCTCCCTCTGCCTATGTCTCTGCCTCTCTCTCTCTCTCTCTCTGTGACTATCATAAATAAATAAACATTTAAAAAAAAAATCTTTTTGTTTTGTTTTTTAGATTTTATTTATTTATTCATGAGAGACAGACTTGATTTTTACTAATTTTTTATTTCTCAGTAACACTGAGAAAACATCAAATATTGCAGTGTTGGAAAACTAATCCCTGGATAAATGTAGCGTTACTAGTTGGTTAAAATTCTCCAACTTAAAGAAACTGGGGGCACCTGGATGGCTCAGTGGTTGAGTGTCTGCCTTTGGCTCAGATTGTGATTCAAGGGTCCTTGAATGAGTCCCCACATCGGGCTCACCACAGGGAGCCTACTTCTCACTCTGCCTGTGTCTCTCATGAATAAATAAAATCGTAAAAAAAAAAAAAAAAAAAGGAACTCTACGTCTTTCTTAAAGTATAGCAATATAATTATATAAAAAAATAAAATAGAGGGACGCCTGGGTGGCTTAGCAGTTGAGCATCTGCCTTTGGCCCAGGGAGTGATCCTGGGACCCAGGATCAAGTCCCGCATTAGGCTCCTTGTAGGGAGCCTGCTTCTCCCTCTCTGCCTGTGTCTCCATCTCTCTCTCTCTCTCTGTCTCTCATGGATAAATAGATAAAATCTTAAAAAAAAAAAAAAGAAAAAAAAGAAAAGAAAAGAAAAGGTATCTTACAAACATAAAGCTTGTATTTCTCACAACAGAAAATGTCTTAGAAGAACAGCAAAGGGAGGGAAAAAAAGAACAGCAAAGGTCTTGAGAATCTGATTCTAACTTCAGGTGCTGAGAAAACAGTAGTATTTTGGTCCTTTTCAACCACTCCCTCCCCCCTAGAGCAGTCACCAACTCATTACTACTTACCACTGCATCCCTGGGGCTCATACAAGATGCCTAACACATTGTAAAAAAAAAAAAAAATCTGATTTTTTTTTAATTAACAACAACTGTAAAGGCTTATAGCTTAATTTCCTAGTTTATTTTTTAAAAAGGACTATGTTTCCCTTGAAATATGTATCTTTAAACTATTTTGAATCAGATACATCATACACAAAATATAAACTCTTAGGAAGTGTAGCAAATATGGGCTATTGGCAGACCTAGAGGAAACATAAGGGGATTCAGAGTAATAAGTATCTTAACTGTTCTGTAGGTTTTAAATTTTTCAAAAGAAAAAAGCTTTTAAAACTCTTATTCACTTAGGTAAGAAGCTAATGTTTGACCAATTATTTTGATATTTTATTTACCTTTCGTAATACTATGCTGAGAATATATCCCCACACACAAATATATGCAAAAAGATATTACTGGATTTTTTTAAATTCATATTTATCTGTTAACTTCTGATTTAAGGAAGGCAAAGGCATTTTTTAGAAGACTAGGAATATATAAAGAAGTAGAATAACAATACTCTCACATTTTATAAGGACAAATGTTTACTAGGAAGTCTCAAACTAGCAATATCAAGAGGTAGTTTATCATTCAGTGCCAAGCGCTATAATATATGGGACACACTGCAATCTTCTGGCAGATTATGAATTTGCTGAATCATTTGTTGTTCAGTATCTTACAAAACAGTATACATCAAAAGCAGAAAACGAAACTAAAGACTCATACTTTGTTCAAAAAGCAAAAATCCTCCTTTTCTCCCCACCCCACCCCCAAGTAAATCAGCCAAGAATTATTCATCTAAATTAAAACAGTTTCCTTTAGGGGTGCCTGAGTGGCTCAGTGGATTAAGTGTCTGCCTTCAGCTCTGGTCATGATCCTGGAGTCCTGGAATGGAGCCCCATGGGGGGGGCGGTGTCCCTGCTCAGCTGGAAGTCTGCTTCTCCCTCTCCCTGTCTCTGCTCACCAGGAAGCCTGCTTCTGCTTCTCCCTCTCCCTCTGCCTGCAGGTCCCACCACTTGCATACTCTTTCTCTGTCAAATAAATAAAATCTTAAAAAAAAAAAAAAAAACGAGTAAAATAAAATTGTTTCCTTCAAATAACATTGTTCTGAGCAGAACTAGTCTGATTCTCTACCACATTCACCTGATTATCCTAAGTAACAAAAATATGGGCTGGATATTTAAAAAACAATAGCAGGACCCCTGGGTGGCTCAGCAGTTGAGCTTCTGCCTTCAGCCCAGCACGTGATCCTGGAGTCCTGGGATGAGTCCCACATCAGGTTCCCTGCATGGAGCCTGCTTCCCCCTCTGCCTGTGTCTCTGCCTCTATCTCCTTCTCTCATGAATAAATAAATAAAATCTTTAAAAATAAAAATAAATAAAAAATAAAAAACAATAGCAAAATATTATTTATCCCTCACTCTATTGGATGTTCTGAATTAAAAAGTGGAGTCACTATCATTTGGAGTCAAAAGTTACTTCAATTTCCAGGGATGCTTGGCTGGCTCAGTAAAGCATGCAACTCTTAATCTCAGGGTTGGCAGTTTGAGTCCCACATTGGGGGGTAGAGATTACTTAAATAAATAAGTAGGTTTTTTTAAAAAGCTACTTCAAATTCCAGTTAAGGTAGTAAGGAAAGATCTTTCTGACCCATTCTCTCCAAAGTCACACCAAAACATTGAAGAAAATAAGGGGCAGCCCGGGTGGCTCAGAGGTTTAGGGTCGCCATCCGCCCAGGGCATGATCCTGGAGACCCAGGATCGAGTCCCACGTTGGGATCCCTGCATGGAGCCTGCTTCTCCCTCTGCCTAT
Source organism: Canis lupus baileyi (assembly GCF_048164855.1). Taxonomy (NCBI): domain Eukaryota; kingdom Metazoa; phylum Chordata; class Mammalia; order Carnivora; family Canidae; genus Canis; species Canis lupus. Next base: position 45,000,784 of record NC_132849.1, read on the forward strand.
GTCTCTGCCTCTCTCTCTCTCTGTGTCTCTCATGAATGAATAAATAAAAAATCTTAAAAAGAAAATAAAAAACATTAAAGAAAATAAGAAAAATAAACAGACAGACAGTGTAATCACAACACATGAAGACAAAAAACCTTATGACCTCAGGGTCAGCTGAAGACACCAAGGAGGAGCAAGCCAATTCATATCTAAGAACCCTGGAAAGGTTTTGCAATAGGAGTTATCAGGCACCGGGCAGAAAGGCCTAATTAAAGGTTTATATAAGGACATCCCCAAGACCTAGACTCCATCTCACAGAGTCAGATTTTACCACACCTCAAGGTTAAAGCAGGAATCTAAATGTTTATTCTTTTTTTTTTTTTTTAATTTTTATTTATTTATGATAGTCACAGAGAGAGAGAGAGAGAGAGAGGCAGAGACATAGGCAGAGGAAGAAGCAGGCTCCATGCACCGGGAGCCTGATGTGGGATTCGATCCGGGGTCTCCAGGATCGCGCCCTGGGCCAAAGGCAGGCGCCAAACCGCTGCGCCACCCAGGGATCCCTAAATGTTTATTCTTTAGAAAATATAAAACAGATACTTTGTGGGTTTTTTTAAAGATTTTGTTTATTTGGGATCCCTGGGTGGCGCCGCGGTTTGGCGCCTGCCTTTGGCCCAGGGCGCGATCCTGGAGACCCAGGATCGAATCCCACATCGGGCTCCCGGTGCATGGAGCCTGCTTCTCCCTCTGCCTGTGTCTCTGCCTCTCTCTCTGTGTGTGACTATCATAAATAAATAAAAATTAAAAAAAAAAAAAGATTTTGTTTATTTATTCATGAGAGACAAAGAGAGAGAAAGAGAGAGAGGTAGAGACATAGGCAGAGGGAGAAGCAGGCTCCATGCAGGGAGCCCGACACAGGACTCGATCCTGGGACTCCGGAATCACGCCCTGGGCCAAAGGCAGGCGAACCGCTGAGCCACCCAGGGATCCCCAACAGATACACTTTGAATGCAAGAACAAGAGGCTCAATGTAGTATGGAGACTAAAAACAAGGAGATTGGGGTGCCTCGGTGGCTCACTGGTTTAAAGCATGTTTAGCTCAGGCAGTGATCCCAGCATACTGGGATCCAATCCGGCATCGGGCTCCCCACGAGGAGCCTGCTTCTCCCTCTGCCTATGTCTCTGCCTTTCTCTGTGTGTCTCATGAATAAATAAAAAAAATACTAAAAAATAAAATAAAAACAAGGAGATTTAAAAGCCCTACCTATGTTTACAGAGCTTGCAAACACCTTTTTAATGACCCATTCTTAATTCTGAACATATACCCTGATATTACCAATCTGAGAAAGGCCTCTACATACAGAATAAACCCTGTGATCTCCTTATTTGCTACAAATAAAAACTAAATAAAAAAATTTTTATTTATTATTTTTTTTTTTATAAAAAAATTTTTAAATTAAAAAATAAAATGCAGAATAAACAAATGTGGGGGGGACACAGAAAACTTGACAGAAAAAAACAGCCATGTAAAGAGGAAAATGTCAAACAAACTAGCCTCAAAAAAAAAGAAAAGAAAAAAAAATGCTGTATTCATGAAAGGAGAACACTTTTAAAAACAAATTTCAAGGAATAAACAAGAAAAAACTACTAGAAATATTAAAATATGACAGCTGAAATAAAACCTACACTAGAAAAGTTAGAAGACAAAAATCGAGGAAATCTCCCCCAGAAAGTAAAGCAAATGAACAAAGCTGGAAAACAGGAAACTACACAATCAACCCAAGAAGTCCAAAAACCAATTAAAAACAGAAAATAGGGGCACCTGGTTGACTCAGTAGTTAAGCGTCTGTCTGCCTTTGGCTCAGGTTGTGATCCTGGGATCCTGGGATGGAGTCCCACATCAGGCTTCCCTCTGCCTATGTCTCTACCTCGCTTTCTGTGTCTTGAATAAATAAATAAAATCTTAAAAAAAAAAAAAAAAAAAGAACTCTCAAAACTCAACAGTAAAAATAAACAATCCAGGACAATGGGCAATTGACATGAACAAACATTTCATTAAAAGATACAGAGATGGGGGATCCCTGGGTGGCGCAGCGGTTTAGTGCCTGCCTTTGGCCCAGGGCGCAATCCTGGAGCCCCGGGATCGAATCCCACGTCAGGCTCCCGGTGCATGGAGCCTGCTTCTCCTTCTGCCTATGTCTCTGCCTCTCTCTCTCTCTCTCTCTCTCTCTGTGACTATCATAAATAATAAAAAAAAAAAAAAGAAGAAGATACAGAGATGGTAAATAAGTACATAAAAAGATTTTTTCAGCACCTCTGGCCAGTAGGGAAATGCAAATTAAAACCACAATGAGAGTATCACTACACACATACCAGAATAGCAAAATACAAAATAGTAACACCACCAAATGCTGGTAAGGATGCAGAGAAACTAGATCACTCATACGCTGCTGGTGGGACTATAAAATAGTACAGCCATTCTGGAAACAGTTTGGTAGTTTCTTATAAAACTAAACATGCAATTACCATATGACCCACTAATTATACTATTGGGCATTTATCCCAGAGAAATGAAAACTTATGATCACATAAAAACCTATACACAAATATTCATAGCAGCTTTATTTATAACAGCCAAAATCTGGAATCAGCTGTGATGTTCTTCAACAGGTGAATGGTTAACAAACCATAGTAAATGCATACCATGGTATACTACACAATAAAAAAGAACTATTGATGATATATGCAACTTGGATGAATCTCTAGAGAATTATGCTAAGTGAATCCCAATCCCAAAGATTACATCTGTACAATTGCATTTATATAACATTTATGAAATAACAAAACATTATAAATGAAAAATTTCTGGAGGAGATAAATGGGGGTTGGGAGTAGGAGTACAGTTAAAAGAACACTAGGGATCCTTGCCCCTTAGACGGTTCAGTATCTTGACGGTGGTGGTGACTATATCAACCTACACAAGTGATAAAACTGTAAAGTAGTATATATACTCGTGTATGTGTATATATATATATATATATACACACACACAAATAAAAATAAGTAAAATGGGAAATGTAAATAAGATTGGTGTACCAAGCCAGATGCTAATATCCTGGTTGTGATATTATACTATAGTTTCAAAAAATGTTTTCATAGGGAGAAACTGAGTAAAATGTACAAGGGATCCCTCTATTACTTTTTATAAGGGCATGTGAATCTACAATTGCCTTAACAAAAATTTCAATTAAAAAAGCATAAGCACTGCTGCTATTGATATGAAAGAAACAAATCAACATTGTCCTTCTGTTCTGATTTTGATACGTTGTACTTTTTGGGTCTCCAGAATACTGGTTTTTCCATTTTCTAATGATTTACAACCTTGGAGGCTCTGTTTCTGGGTCATACTGGAAACTCAGTGTTCATCACCAGTTGCTGTTTTCCACAAGTAAATTATTTTTCATCTCTGGGAAGAATAATAAACATCAAGTAATCACTTCTGCTTATAATCCATAATAATGTTTTCAAAAAACAAATTTCTGATTTCAGATTTCCCTTCAGGTGAGTTTTCTTCACCAAAATATATTCTAACCACCTTTTCAAATTTTTTATCTTATAATCCAAATTTTAAAAACTTATTCCAGGGGCACCTGGCTGGCTCAGTAGGTAGAGCATGTGATCTCAGGGTTGTAAGTTCAAGGTGTAAGTTGTAAAGTGGCTATAGACAGATAACCTAAAAATAAAATCTTTGGGGCGCCTGGGTGGCTCAGTTGGTTAAGCGCCTGCCTTCAGCTCAAGTCATGAATCCAAGGTCCTGGGATCGAGACCCACATTAGGGAGCCTGCTTCTCCCTCTCCGTCTACCTGCGGCTCCCCCTGCTTGTGCATGCTCTCTGTCAAATAAGTAAAATCTTTTTAATAAATTAAAAATAAAAATAGAATCTTAAAAAAAAGTATTCTATTAACCCCCAATATTCATCTACTTGAAGGAAGTAAATCTACGACCTTTACAAGACTTTTGGGATGTCTGGGTGGCTCAGCGGTTTAGCTCCTGCCTTTGGCCCAGGATGTGATCCTGGAGTCCCTGGATCGAGTCCCATGTCAGGCTCTCTGCATGGAGCCTGCTTCTCTCTCTGCCTCTCTCTCTGTGTGTCTCTATGAATAAATAAATAAAATCTTAAAAAAAAAAAAAAAAAACTGTTCCCTTCAAAACAATTTTTTAAAAAATAATAAAATTTAAAAAAGACTTGTATCAGTCTTATGGGTTCAGATAATGTTCTATTAACATGCCCTATAGTTTTAAACTTCCTTTATGACCAAACCATCTCCATAAGCAACTTTCCCATGCATATCTCTTTAGCTAATCACACAACTTATATTTTATGCTAAGTAAGTTTCTAATTTGTAAATCACCACTCAACAAGCCCCTACACTTCTCTATTAATCACAGCTCCTATCACTGCACTGACTGGAGAAACTAGTACTATTAAAATTTGACAGAGATTGCCAGTATTTCTCCTACCATTCTCTTTTACAAACCAAACAGGAGTATTGGTATTTCCTTTGCCACATCTTATACACCATTTTACACCACGATTCTGGAAATAAAAGAAATTATCCCTAACATTATCCATTTAGCTCTGCTCTGTTATGCTGAGTTTGCAAAGGACAAGTAACCTGAACACACCTTTTAATATTCAGTGCTGATATTTGTTCCTCTTCCTCACTCCTGCCAAAACAAAAACAAAACTGGAAACCACTGCAACTCTACTTTTCAAATAGATAATTCCCCTACTCACTAATTTCTATCATTTTTTTTTCATTTTTTTCAACAAAACAATGAAATTCTCAGAATGAGAAACATGGCCATAGACAGAATTAGATCTAGATTCTAGTGAAAACTCTTTCAGGGCACCTAGTTTTAGCTCAGGTCATAATATCAGGGTGGTGGGATACAGCCATGCCCTTAGGCATGGAGGGAGTCTGCCTGTCCCTCTCCCTCGGCTCTCTCCCCACCTAGCCCTTGGGCACCCGTGTTCTCTCAAAATAAATATTTTTTTTTTAAACCACAAACCTCTTTCACTAATTAGCCACATAATCTTCTAAACTTCCTTCACCTCACTAGTCTATTTCCTAACTCTTTTAAATTGCAGGGTTCTTTCCTGCATTAATATTTCATGATTCTAACATTCCATAGAGTTCTGTGTACATACAACAAAAAAGACAAACCTGACTTCAGTATCTAAAAGTACAGACCAATGACACTAAAATATGGTGAAATACCATAAAGAATCCTCTGGACTCAATGACCACTGGTTAACAGTAGCTATTACATGGAACAGTGAGGGGCTGTCTGTGATCAAACACCCTTACAGAGAGAACTGGGGTTAAGAATTGGGTAGGGGTTTTTTTGGATTCTTAGTAAAATATAACATAAAATTTATTTTTTTAAACTATGGTAAAATACACTTAAGACTTATCACCTTGGGGATCCCTGGTTGGCTCAGTGGTTTGGCGTGTGCCTTTGGCCCAGGATGTGATCCCAGAGTCCCTGGATCGAGTTCCACATCGGGCTCCCTGCATGGAGCCTGCTTCTCCCTCTGCCTGTGTCTCTGCCTCTCTCTCTCTCTCTCTCTCTCTGTCTCTCATGAATAAATTTAAAAATATATATTAAAAAAAAAAGACGTATCACCTTAACTAGTTTTAAGGGCAGAGTGCTGTACTATTAAATATATTCACATTGCTGTGCAACAGACCTCCAATACTTTTTCATCTTACAAAACTGAAACTCCATACCCACTGAACAACTCCCTATTTCCCTCTACCCCCACTCCCTGGGGGACTATTGTTGTACCCTTCACCGTTCTACTTTCCGTTTCTATGAATTTGACTTTAGAAACGTCATGTAAATGTAATCATAGTGAATATTTACCTTTTTGTGCATTTTAACCATTTTTATGCATATAATTCAGTGGTGTTATATTCTAATTGTTATACAACCATCACCACTATCCATCTCAAATTTTTCATCCCAAACTGAAACTCTGTACACATTAAGCAGTAACTCCCCATTACCCAGTCCCAAGGCCCTGGTAACCACTATTCCACTTTCTCTATGAATTTGCCTATTCTAAGTACCTCATATAAATGCACACAGTATTTGTCCTTTTTTTGGTCTGGCTTGTTTCACTTAGCACAGTGTTTTTCAAGGTCCATCCATGTTGTAGCATATACCAGAATTTCATTCCTTTTTAAGGCTGATACACTCTACGCAGACAATAATACATTTTGTGTATCCATTCATGTGGACATTTGGGTTGTTTCCACCATTTAGCTATTATGAATAATGCTGCTGCTAAATAGATAAATATTGCTAAGGATGTGGAGAAATTGGAAACCTGGGGCAGTGATAGTGGGAATGTAAAACAGTACAGCCACTATGGAAAACAATATTGTGGTTTCTCAAAAACTTAAAAATAGAATTACCACATAAGCCAGCAATTCCACTTCTAGGTCTATACCCAAAAGAACTGAAAGAACTTGAACAGGTAATTGTATAACAAAGTTCATTTGTGATAACTCAGTCATCCTAATGGGTGTGAAATAACATCTCCTGGTGGTTTTGATTTGCATTTCCCTAATGACTAGTGATGTTGAACACCTTTTCATGTGTGCTTACTGGCCATTTGTGTATCTTCTTTGGGAAAAATGTCCAGATAGTTTTTGATCAGTCCTAAAAATATGTGTTCAAATGAATGATTCATTAGGCACTCTGGCATTCCTATAGCATAAGCTGCTGACTGAGAATCACAGCAAAGTCCAGACGCTTTTCATTTGCCAGAGGTTTTTGTTTTTGTTTCATTTCTCTAAAAAGCAGCCTCCCCATAAAAATGGGCTCAGTTCAATCTAATCAACCAATTCTTAAATGCAGGCTAGTGGAACCATCCTACCCTCCCAAAGCTTAGCAAAAACACTCAGAAAGACAACAAAAGATGCATTCATTATACCTCTCCCAGGGGCAAGAGTCTTTACCAATTTAACTTCTTGCATGGAGCCCAAACACTCCATTTCCCAATGAAAGATACTCCCTATGGAAAAGGTAATATAAGTCTAGGGAAGGAGGAAGGGATTAACAAAACCAAAAAGTAGTATATTCAGTAACAGTCTGCTAAAAATTGCTGCTTTGGGAAATGTCCATTAAACTACTATAACACCAAAAGGTAATGTTTTCCTGACCTCATACTACAAGAGGGTTATAACCAAATCAACCACTGAAATCTGCTCATCCAAAACCAATAACTATCTTTTTAGCAAACATTTCTCATCTCAAACAATCTTTGAATTTCTAAGGCTGGTTTTATAATAAAATTACTCTCTTGGCCAAACAGCTAATATTCTTGAGTAAAGATCCCAATCTACTTCACGTATATAATGCTCAGAAAGTAAGTAGAAAAGAAAATATTTAAATAAAAACTATATTAGAAGATCCTGACTGTATTACCTGTCTGTCTGCCTGTCTTCCTTCACCCACTAAATGAAGAGATTCTTCTAGGTGCTTAGCATCTTTAAAAAAATTAAAAATTAAAAAATTTTTAATTAAAAAAAAAATGCCACCCTCTACTCTTGTGCTGCTTATATTCTAGTGCCCTTGGATCCTTGGACTCTCTTTGAAAATGGTAAGTGTGAAATATACCAGTAATTTGTTTTTGCAAGTCTGTCTACAATAAATCAAATCATTAATACCATACATAATTTCTGATGTAAAAGTATGGGAATTTAAAGTACACAGAAATATTTAAATACAGTTGTCTTTCACTGCACTATAAACATAATAAGCCTATAAAAATTCTTTCTTCCGGGATCCCTGGGTGGCGCAGCGGTTTAGCGCCTGCCTTTGGCCCAGGGCACGATCCTGGAGACCCGGGATCGAATCCCACGTCGGGCTCCTGGTGCATGGAGCCTGCTTCTCCCTCTGCCTGTGTCTCTGCCTCTCTCTCTGACTATCACAAATTAAAAATAAATAAATAAATAAAACTTAAAAAAATTCTTTCTTCCAAGAACCAATAACCAACTAAAATGATTCTGCTTGAAATGAGGACCTGCTTAATATTGGCAGTTTGGCTCTTCTGAATACCTACTTCTGAATACTCACTCAGCAAAGTAACTACCTATAAAAACCTCAGGAGGTTTTAACAATCAAGTAACAACTCAAATTTCACTACCATTCATAATTAAGAGAATGCTCCAGATTTTTTTTTAAAAGCCAAAGGGGGGGGTTTACCTAGTCAACTGATAAAATTTAAAATCTTTTTTTAAAAAGTGAAATAGTAGTATACGTCCATAGTCATTTCTCGTCATCTGCACGTTAACCAACTAGCTAGTTCAGACATGCCCTGTTCAATATGGTAGCTACCAGCCACATGACTACTGAGCACTTGAAAGGTGCCCAATCTAAGTTGAAATTAGCTTTGAGTATAACATACACATGAAGAAAAAAAATATAAAATCTCAACATTTTCTAAACTTTGATTACATAACAAAATGATAACATTTGGGATAAAAATGAATTCAAAATATCATTAAATTCTTCTTTGGGTGCCTGGGTGGCTCAGTTGGTTAAACGTCTGACTCCTGATTTCAGCTCAAGTCATCTCAGGGCTGTGGGATCAAGCCTCACACTCAGCAGGGAGCCTATTTGAGATTCTCTCTCTCCTTCTCCCTCTGCCACACCCCCTGCTCTCCCCAAAAGTGCAAGGGCACAAGCTCTCTAAAATAAATAAATCTGGGCAGCCCCGGTGGCGCAGTGGTTCAGCGGTTTAGCGCCGCCTGCAGCCTGGGGTGTGATCCTGGAGACCCGGGATCAAGTCCCACATCGGGCTCCCTGCAGGGAGCCTGCTTCTCCCTCTGCCTGTGTCTCTGCCCCTCTGCCTGCCTCTCTCTCTCTCTGCCTCTGAAAAAATAAAAATAAAAATAAAAATTTTTAAATAAATAAATCTTTTTTAAAAAATAAAAATAAATTCTTCTTTTACTTTTTTTAAGATTTATTTTTTCTTAAAGATTATGGGCAGCCCCGGTGGCTTAGCAGTTTAGTGTCCCCTTCGGTCTGGGGTGTGATTCTGGAGACCTGGGATTGAGTCACATGTCGGGCTCCCTGCATGGAGCCTGCCTCTCCTTCTGCCTGTGTCTCTGCCTCTCTCTCTCATGAATAAATAAATAACATCTTAAAAAAAAAGAGAGAGAGATTTTATTTATTTTGAGAGAAAGTGCATGCAAATGAGAGCAAAGGGGAAAGGGCATTAGAAGTGGAAGGGAGAGAATCTCAAGCCAACTCCCTGCTGAGCCCAGAGCCTCTCCCAACTAACCTGAGCCAAAACCAAGAGCTGGATGCTTAACCAAATGAACCACCCAGGCACCCCAAGATTTATTTATTTAAATTAAGAGAGAAAGCAGGAGGGCATGCGTGGTGGACAGAGGGGTAGAAGGAAAGGATCTCAAGTAGACTCCACTTAGCCCAGAGTCCAGAGCAGGCCTCAATCCCACAACCCCGAGGTCAGGACCCAAGCCAAAATCAAGAGTCAGATGCTCAATAGACTGAGCCATCCAGGTACCCCATTCTTTTACTTTTGTTAACGTAAAAAATGTCTTTTTTAACTTTTTTAATACCAAAAAATATCACGTGGCTCACATTCTATTTGTTTCAAACAGCACTGGGTTTAAGACAACAGGCTTCTAAACCTGTACACAAAGTAATACATGCAATATGTGCTGGAACTATGTTCAAAATTTTATACTTATGTATTTATTCATTTCTCGGTTCACACTCTTCAATCTATCTTCTATATCAAAATACCAAACATATCAAATATTTTTATATCAAAATATGAAAGTTTCAGAGTCTAATGTGAAATTGTTTAGCAGAGCACTAACAAATATTTGAGTGACCACTGTGCACAGGGCATTCAATCCATAAAGTAACTTACTCTGCTATACTTCAGTGGTCGAAAGGACACATATTCTATATCCTGCTAATATGCACTCTGTTCCTACAGTGTGCCTGGCACCATGTTAGATGCTCTACCCTCCCTGATCCATAAAATCCTCACAACTACCCTATGTAGTAGGTCCTATTTAAAGAAGAAACTGAAGCACATAGAAATTAAGTAACTTGCCAAAGCCCACAGACTGTGGAAGTAGGATTCCAACTCAGCAGGCTCAAACCAAAGCCACCACACATTTTCCCTAATAAAAGGACTACACAGGGTGGCTGGTTCAGTTGAAAGAGCACAGACTCTTGATCTCAAGGTTGTGAGTTCAAGCCCCATGATGGGTGTAGAGATTACCAAAAACACAAATAAAACTTTTAAAAAGGACTACACAAGATTGTGTCATCTTACAGGAGGACTGGGTTCTACTTGAGGGTGTGTACCTATTATAAAAAGACTGAAATAGGGCTTAATGCATTGCTTCTCATTCTCCGCCTACTCTTCTCAATAGCAGGTTAAAGTTGACCACACAAATTAAATCCTTGATCTCACAGACTATGTTCCTTTTCCAGAATTTCTAGGCCCTATCCCATCCCAATTCCTATGTCCTGCAGGCTTCATTTCAAACACCATATCTATGCAAGCCTAGTTAAGACTCCCCATGATTCAGGCTAATCACCCTTCCTCCCTATGTGCATCCCTACTGTAGCAGTTCCCACACTCTGTCCTCACTAGACTGCTCAAGGGGTCTATTGTGTTCACCACTTAGAGTACCTAAAACCGTGCCTAACATTAGGTGCTCAATAAATATTTGCTGATCTAACCACTTGACCCACCCAGCTACAGCTAAAAGGGGAATATTAAAAGCAAACTTAGTGATAGGAGGGGCTAATCCACAAGCAGAGAACAAGTTCTAAATTTCATTAAATTTATGACAGGTCAAAAGAATAGTATGATACACATGAAATAATGATTGCAATGACTCTTACCCACCCCAGAAAAAAAGAAGAGTAAAATTAAAATCTATTTTAAATGATCACTTGCCCAATTTAGTTTCAGCATAATTTTGTAACAATGAATTAAAACGTTGTCCTAAGAAATCCAAATCAACCATTCCAGTAATGCTATAAATTGAAATCAGCTTAATTTTGACAATTCCCAGAGTTCAGAGAAGACTGGAGTTGCTTTTTAAAATCGTCTCAAATATAAAACTAGTTACACTTATAATTGGATTTCACTGCACTCCCCCAATGCTGAGTGCTGGGCTCCACATGACAGGAGCAACCATGTGTCCTTTAAGATATTTGGGGGGGCGGGGGGGGAGGGAAAGGACGGTTTCCACACACAACTCGTTTAACACAAATTGTGTTAATGCCACTAAATTTTCTAACCAGAGTCCAAAGGGACTTTCCTAGAGCCTTCTCTTTTCCAAAACGGGAAACCGACTTAAAAGGTCAATCTTTAGTTCTTACTAATCTAAGTAATCCTGAAACATGAGGTGAAAGTACATGAGAAGTTCTAGGGCTAAGAGGACCGGCCAAATGTTTTCCTATAAACCGGAGCGTAAAGTCAAATGGAAGAGAGGACTTCATTCTTTCGGGTTTGAGGACTGAAAATGATCATCTCTCTTAGATTACTGCTCCTGTTGATGTCTGGAAAAGCACTGTGAGGCAAACATGCCAACTGAGTCCCACCCCAAGCACGAAGAGCCTCCGATTGTTTGACACATCAATGGATTAGTCAACGCGGGGGAACTCACTTTTCCCCTCTAATTTGCTTTAATTATTCCTCACACAAACCCTCAAGTTTACTCTAAGTTATGACCATATGGAACCTTCTCTCTGCCCCTAAGTATTAAATCCAGGCCTTTACCAAACGACTACTACGGCTTCCATCCCATCCCCTAAAATAAATCCCTTACAAGTATCGTACATCTAGTTAACGCCACACAGATATGGAAAAAGCCAGTCCAGGCGCTTAAAGAAACAGCATTTTGGAACGTGGTTAATGCTGCATATTTTGCAACAGAGGCAATGAACAGAGTGGGAGACTCGAAAGCAAAAGACCGGATGGAAAGCATGGGAAGACCCCGCCCCAGCAAGCTCGATGTCGATTCAATCAGTAACTTGGGTCTGTTCGCCTGGAATCGGAATCACTGAAACAAAGGCGTTTATTACGGGAAGCAAGATGTCTGGAGTTAAAAGAAACGGTCTGCAGCTACCCAGACCGTACACCATCTTCCCACAGGTCTTACCTATGGTGGAAATAAAGGTGGTATTGAAGGCATCATCCGAAAAACGAAAAAGGACGCAGGTCTTCCCTACTCCCGAGTCTCCGATCAGGAGCAGCTTGAAAAGCAGGTCGTACGTCTTCTTCGCCATTGGGAGGAGCGGCTCAGGCTCTCGCCGCCGGCGGCCCCAAGGGATCGGTCCCTCTCACGACGGCCAACTCCTCACTTGGGCGTTCTCAGGCCGGAGGACCGGGGTAGCGTGGGAAAAACGAGGGCTCGAGAGGGCGCGGGCGACCTGCGAACGGCCTCGTCGAGGAAGCCCCGACGGTGGCGGCGTCCGGTGCCTCCGAGGGCGGCGACCGCGGCTCCGCAGCCTCTCCCAGCCGCTCCGCCCGGTTCCGGGGAGTCGGTCGGGACAAAATGGCCTCCCCTCCCCCCTCAGGGCTGCTCGGCCGGGACGCTCCCACGGGCGAGCGAACAAGCTCTGCCGTCGAGGGAGCGCGGCGGACGTGAGGACAGGCTCTCTCCCGAGCAGAAACTCCGCGCCAGGACGCGGCGGCGGCAGCGAAGGAGGACCCCGAGCCGACGAGCTCAGCTACATAGCCACAGGAAGCCGAGCCTCCCCGGCCAGAGCCACCTTTTCCCCGTGCCCTCTCACGCCGGCGTGCGCGCTGCCTGAGACGCACGCAAGGACGTACGCCCGCCCTTCCCTCGCGCCCTCGCCCTGCGGATCGCCTCTGCGCACGCGCGCCGGAGGGTGTCGGGGCACGCGGGGGCGGGGAGCGGCGCGCCGGGGCCTCAGAGCCTCAGCCTAGGGCCCCGCGGAGAAGAGAGAGGGGAGGGGCGAGAGAGGGCGAGGCCGCGGGCGCGCTCCCTGCGGCCGCCTGATAGGGTGCGCGGCGCTACGAGCACGCCCCGCGGGGAGGCGCTGCCTGGCGACTGCGCAGGCGCGGCACGCTGGAGTAGCCCCTTGGCACCCCCCACACCCCGCCGGGCGTCTTCCGGGGGTCGCCCTCCTGGCTACGCTGCGGAGGCTCCCGGTCCCGTTTGTCGCGTGTGTCGAGTTGAAGGTCTCGGCGCACTGACAGGCTCGGACGGCCATATGTTCCGGTGCAGCGGCGGCTCGTAAACGCGAGAAAAAAAGTGGCGCCCTGGGTCGTTAATGGGCTCTTTGCTAAAATGAGACGCATCCCCGGAGTGCCCGCCCTCGTGGCTAATCGTGACGGGAGAAACATTTAGACCTCCATCCCGCTTTACTTAACGAGCAAGAGTTGACGTTCCAGAGAGCAGCAGTTTGAAATGGAAAAACTGGCCGGGCTGCTCAGGTGGGGATGATGTCATCCGCCTTTCAGGGCAAGGAGAGGAGGATTGAGGAACACCTGGGCGCGGGGAGGACCTTCCCGCAAAGTGGAGGCTTGGGTGCCGGGCGCCACGGCGAGAACCCGCTGCAGGCCTTGCAGTCCTTTTGGAAGACGGGAGAGCCCCGAGCGCCATGCATGGGAAGCACGGCCCCTCCCTGCCGCCAAAATCGAACCACCGGCGTCCAAGATTGAAGGATACTAAAGCCAGCCCCAACCCGACGCTGCCTCTTCCTGGCACTCTCTTTTCATATGCCTTAAGCCCTTCCTTCGGGCTCCCCCCATCAGGCTTTATGCTTCCCTCTTCCTCTCCTTCCTTTCTGTAGGTTAAATAGTCGTCCTCCTGCCCTGCCATTCCCAGTGTGTTGCACCGCCGCAAAGCACACCTAGAATGTCATGGCTGAGAAGTTGAACCTGTGGTTCGTCCTGATACAGGAGAAAACCCTGAGACATCTGGAAACAGGGATTGAGACAGAAGTAAAAACTACATTTTTACACCCTGCCGCCCCCCCCCCCGCAAAAAAATGCTATGTATATTTAATATGTAACTAAAATTGGTCTTTGAGGCAGTTAGGGTAATCACATTTCAATCTCCCTTTTTTTTAAAAGCTTGGCTTGCGTTCTTCCCAATCACCCCTAAAACCTCCCTACTGAAAATGCTTGTCTTCTTTAATACACCTCGCCCTTCAGTTTGTCTCTTATGATTGCTCTTGTTACTCAAACCTTATCCTCTATGGATCATTCTCTTTCCAGTTTGGAGTGTCTTAAGATAATACCAACAATTCTAATATAACTGTGCAAATCAAAATGAGCTATGGTCAGTGCTACACAGGTTTGTCATCAATTAAGGCATGACATTGTGCACCTCGGGGACTCCATTGATGGCGTGATTCTCCCATTCAAAATAAGTTTGATTAACTCAAGCCCCAGTATTGTGAAGCATTTTTTTTTTAATGTCATGATTTTTAAATGTAGAAAGCCTAATTAATTCCACTACATAAATTTTGGGAATTAGGGCAGCTAAATATGGAAAATAAATTTTTAAAACTATGCTTTATCCCAGTTGTTTCGAGCAGTTATATCAATTAGCCTTTTCTCCACAGGCTCCATATTCTGAAACCTTAGGAATTAATTACACTTATTAACAAATTGTATTTATTATTGAGTCAGGATTGTAGAATTTTAGAGCTTTCATTTTTTTTTTTTTTAAGATTTATTTATTTGAGGGACACCTGAGTGCTCAGCAGTTGAATCTCTGCCTTTGGCTCAAGGCATGATCCTGGGATCCAGGATCCAGTCCCACATCAGGCTCCCTAGGAGGAGCCTGCTTCTCCCTCTGCCTGTGTCTCTCATGAATCATGAAAATATTTTTAAAAGATTTTTCTCTCATGAAATATATTTTTAAGAGATTTATTTATTTGAGAAACCATGCACATGCAAGGGGGCACGAGGCAGTAAATCCCAAGCAGACACTGTACTGAGCATGCAGCCAGAGAGGGGCTCATCCCACCACTCTGAACCAAAACGGAGAATCAGATGCCCAACTGGCTGTACCACCCAGGTGCCCCAAGCTTTCATATCTTTAAATCATAATTCAACTCTTGCATGTGATTTACAAATAAGTCTAAGGCTTAGAGGTCACACCATTAGTGGCAGAGCCAGCATTATGTGCGAGGGAGAAGGGAAGAAAACCTCTACAGGACATCACATTGCATGGAGGTGGCTCAGGCAGTACTTAATATTTGGCTTCCCTAAAGTTAATTAAAAGTTTTGCTGGAGTAAGACATAAGCATCAAGCTATATCTACCACTGAAGGTGTCTGGCATGATCAAGGTGTGAAAGATCTCTGACTCTAGGAAAAAAAAAAAAAAAAAAGAATAAAATGAGGGTCTATGTAGGCCTAAAAGGTAAACCTAGCATCCTGAAATAATATTTGATAAATGCTAAAACTTAGTGAAAGAAAATGCCAAGTTATTACTAGCTTAGGATATATGTAGTTTTAAAAATGCTCTGAAAAGACTCTACTCCAGGGGAGCCTGGGTGGCTCAGCATTAAGCATTTGCCTTCAGATCAGGTCATGATTTCAGGTGGGATCCAGCCCGGTATCGGGCTCCCCACTCAGCGAGAAGTCTACTTCTCCCTCTGCCTCTCCCCCTCCCCTCTTGCCCCTACTCATGTTCGTTCTCTGTCTCTCAAAGAAAATCTTTAAAAAAAAAAAAAAAAAAAAGACTCTAGTCCAAATATTTGTAAAGCCAAGAAATAAAATAGGTATATTTATATGTTCATATTATTAGTTAAGGTATTATTTCTGTATTTTTCTAGAGAACACAAGCTGACCAAAGTCATGTTACGAATCTTCAGCTTCAACTTTCAGGACCTGCCTCTAAAGCTATAAGAAATCCCTGCCTTGGGGCAATTGGCCTGTTCTGTCTGAGGAACATGCAACTCTTGATCTTGGCTTCATGAGTTTAAGCCCCATGCTGAATGTAGAGATAACTTAAATATATATACACATAAGCTTCAAAAAAAAAAAAAAGAAAGAAAGAAATCCCTACTTCAAAAGATACTGACTCAGGATCATCTTTCCTCCTCTTCCTGCATATATTTTCTATTCTTTATACCTGATTTCTTCCTTTAATTTCTCCACCCCTTTGCTCTCTTTGTTCTCCTTAAAAAATGGAGTTCTTCCCTTAAGTGGCAGTTCCACTGTTAGGTCATCACCTTGCTGTAAAACCTACCATTCCAATCTCAGGGCTTTTGCCCATTTGCTACTGCCTGTTTCCTGTGTTCACACACCCAACCTTCAGCAAGGAAGTCCATGAAGAAGGTCTCTTTTAGACATCCCTGATGCCCAGAGGCTGCAACTGTTCTTATCACCATTCCCTGCCAATATTCTGCCCTGACTACCTATCTTGACTTGATCCTACTTCTTGTTAGAGAATGATTGCCCCATGAGCCTTCCCCAGTACATTGCATTGTTTGTTCTAAACTTCTCCAGGGGGGCAGCCTGGGTGGCTCAGCGGTTTAGCACCTGCCTTCGGCCCAGGGCGTGATCCTAGAGTCCCAGGATCAAGTCCCATATCGGGCTCCCTGCATGGAGCCTGCTTCTCCCTCTGCTGATGTCTCTGCCTCTCTCTCTCTCTCTCTCTCTCATGAGTAAATAAATAAAATATTTTTTAAAAAAACTTCTCCAGGGATACCTCAGTTCTGAAATACTGGGCTCCTGAGTGCTGGCACTTAATGGCAAGTCCATACCAGTGAGCTTTATTTCCTATCCTGGTTTCCATATATTAGTCTCCAGATGACTGAACTAGTCATCTTTTCTGCAGTTACTATGCATCTTCTTGATTTCATGCTTAGTTTCATGTGGTTCTCTCCATCTGAAATACACCCTCTCCTCACCCCACTTATATATCTCTTCAGCCTTCAGCATAAAAGTCCTCAGCATAGGCTGTCTTCCCCAACGCTCTTGCTGGGGAAGGAACTTGTTTCTCTTATGAACTCCCATAGCACTTTAAAAAAATCAATTGTTTCCCCTTTCTTATTTCACAAGTAACATAGAACCTATAGATAAGAAAAACACAAAATATTAATTATTAAAAAAACTACCCACAGGAGTGTCTGGCTGGCTCAGTTCATAGAACATGCAACTCAATCTCAGGGTTGTGAGTCTGAGCCCCACATTGGGCATAGAGCTTACTAAAAAAATTTTAAAAATAAAAATAAATAAATAAAATCTTTAAAAAAAAATGTAAAGGAAAGCTTGGGTGACTCAGTGGTTGAGCATCTGCCTTCAACTCAGGGCATGATCTCGGAGTCCTGGAATTGAGTCCCACATCAGGTCCCTTGCATGGAGCCTGCTTCTCCTGTCTCTGCCTCATTCTGTCTCTCATGAATAAATAAATAAGATCTTTTTTAAAACATGTAAAAAAATCAGGGCCCCTGCGTGGCTTAGTGGGTTAAGTGTCTGCTTTCGGCTCAGGTCATGATCCCAGGGTACTGGGATAGAGCCCTGCATTGGCTCCCTCCTCAATAGGTAACCTGCTTCTTCCTCTGTTGCTCCCCCTGCTTGTACTCTCTCTGTCAAATAAATAAATAAATAATTTTTTTTAAAAATACACCTTGAGTTGGTTAGATTTAAGGTTCTATATCTGTCCCTTTGTTAAAAAGAGACCTGTTGTAAGTTACTTATATCTCTAAACCTGTTTTCTCATCTGTGAAGTGAAAATAAGATAGAAAGTACCGTAACATTGTGTGAGGATTAGATGAGACACAGTGTTTGGCCTTTAGTTAAGCCTCAGCGATGTTATTACCGCCACAAGAACTAACACAACTTTTTCCATTTGAGGATCATTGGCTTGTTGAAAAAAGCAAAACTAGAGGGGCATAAATCTTAACAAATTACATGTTTTGAGACATGAAATGCATTCTGTTAATCCATGGTGACATCCTAGACAGGAAGGGATCTTTGCAACTTTATGCCTCACTCCCTGCATAGAGTCTGCTTCTCCCTCTGCCTGTGTCTCTGCCTCTCTCTCTCTTTCCCTCTCTCTCTCTCTCTCTCATGAATAAATAAAATAAAATCTTTAAAAAATGTAAATATGTAAACTAACCTTTTTATAATGTCTAAAGAAAAACAAAAGAATCATCTAAGGCAAAAAGAATCATCCAAGATAATCAAGGATGATTATCTATTTTCTAATAATTGACTCTTCAACTAGGTAATAAAGTATTAGCTGGGAACCCTGGGTGGCGCAGCGGTTTAGCGCCTGCCTTTGGCCCAGGGCGCGATCCTGGAGACCCGGGATCGAATCCCACGTCGGGCTCCCGGTGCATGGAGCCTGCTTCTCCTTCTCCCTCTGCCTATGTCTCTGCCTCTCTCTCTCTCTCTGTATGACTATCATAAATAAATTTTAAAAAAGATTTAAAAAAATAAATAAATAAAGTATTAGCTGCTTTATTTAACTGCTCTATTAACTGCAATTCACATTATTTAGAAAATGAGAGCATCAAGAAATAAACAAACATAGTGGTTCTCTTTTAACATGAAGACATGCAGTAGGGGCACCTGGGTGACTCAGTGATTGAGCATCTTACTTCAGCTCAGGTCATGATCCTGGGGTCTTGGGATCGAGTCCCACATCAGGCTCCCCTGCAGGGAGCCTGCTTCTCCCTCTGCTTATGTCTCTGCCTCTCTCTCTATGTCTATCATGAATAAATAAATAAAATCTTAAAAAAAAAAAAGACATGCAGAATAAACCCCTCGGTGGATCAATGCAAAACAGGGCTATAAGGGCATGCTTTATCCATCACAGGAACTGGAATTTTTATAGCAGCAAAAGTCAGAGCTCTGAAGAGCAAAAGAGGCTTTAGATAAATTGAGAGGGAAAGACAGGAGGGGAGAGCACAGGGCATGGTGACTTGACCTGCATGAGATGGTCAGAAAATTCACAGAAGCACCAAAAGTCAGAAGAAAACAGAGTTAAAGAGAAAAAGCACTTTCTAGAGGCAGAACAAGAGGACAGGAATGCTTTAACCCTTTTCCAAGGCAAGAAATTTGAAGCCACACTTGTGACTTAAAAATTCATGGACTTGGGCAGCCCCAGTGGCTTAGCAGTCGCGCCGCCTTCAGCCCAGGGCGTGATCCTGGAGACCCAGGATCAAGTCCCACGTCAGGCTCCCTGCATGGAGCCTGCTTCTCCCTCTGCCTGCCCTCTGCCTCTCTTTCTCTCTGTGTCTCCACGAATACATTTAAAAAATCTTAAGCTGAGTGAAGTAAGTCAGTCGGAGAAGGACAAACATTATATGTTCTCATTCATTTGGGGAATATAAATAATAGTGAAAGGGAATATAAGGGAAGGGAGAAGAAATGTGTGGGAAATATCAGAAAAGGAGACAGAACGTAAAGACTGCTAACTCTGGGAAACGAACTAGGGGTGGTAGAAGGGGAGGAGGGCGGGGGGTGGGAATGAATGGGTGACGGGCACTGGGGGTTATTCTGTATGTTGGTAAATTGAACACCAATAAAAAATAAATTTAAAAAATCTTTAAAAAAAATTCATAGACTTACGGCATGGTACAATGGAGTCATAGTGATCTGATCTTGAATCCCTGTTACATCTCATTTAGCTGGATCTTCTTAGACAATTACTAATCATCTTGAACTTCAACTTCTTCATCTGGAAAGTGGGGTTATCAGTAGTTGCCAAACCAAGCTATCGTGAAGATTAAAATAATCCATGTAAAGAAACTGACAGTGAGGCTAGCAGTCTCTTAAACATTGACTCTCTTCCCCCTGAAAGATGTAAACCATCTAAGGAACCACTGTTGTATCTTCTATAATACCTAGATCAGGGTCTTTTATATAATAAGGGCTCAATACATATAAATGAGATTGAATTACATCTGCATCAGAGGAAATCTTGAAAGGCGTCTAAACTAATTTCCTGCTCTGTGCAACAATGCCCTAAGCAACCAATGGCCTGTCCAGTCTCAATACTACCAGTGAGTTTGCTGATGCTGAGAGGACTGATTCTAGTGCTAGGTATTTCTGATGGAAGTGTTCCACATACTGAATCTAATTGTGCTTTGCTGGAACATCACCCATTTGTTTTAGTTCTGTACTCTGGAGCAACACAGAATAAACTTTTCCCCACATTCACATGACAGCTCATCAACTCTTTGAAGATAGCATTGGTATTTTCCTTTAAGCTGCTCCAAACTTAGGTGCCTAGGTGGCTCAGTTGGTTAAGCATCTGACTTTTGATTTCAGCTAACGTCATGATCTCAGGGCCATGATCTCAGGGTTGTGAGATCAAATCCCACATCTAGTGGAGCATGGTGTCAGCTTGAGATTCTTTCTCCCTTTGCCCCTCCTCCTGCTCCAGCTCTCTTTCTAAATAAATAAATAATCTTAAAAAAAAATAAATTCCTTAAAAAAAAAAAAAGGCTGCTCCAAGCTAACTCTTTTCATGTAAGGTAACTCTCAGATAACTATCAGCTCTACCTTTTTAGTTTGCATATGTCTCCTCCAGTGGAATGTGACACTTATAATTGAATATTATTTGAATCGAGCATATAACCATAGGGAAAAGGGGACCTGGGGGCTCAGTGGTTGAGTATTTGGCTCAGGGTGTGATCCTGGGATTGAGTCCCACATCAGGCATCCCTGGGGGAGCCTGCTTCTCCCTCTATATTTCTGCTTCTCTCTGTGTCTCTCATGATTAAACAAACAAAATCTTGGGGAAAAAAACCCTATGGAAATTCCCAGATCAGGCTACCACTGCAGGTTATAGAAATCAGGGCCAATAGGGATATTCCCTATGACTGAGGTGATTTGGTACCTGATTGAGAAGAAGCCACCTTCCAGATGAATAGCTACAGAAGCTATTCAATAAATTATGATAAAAATTACCTCTTACATACACAAATTTAAAATAAACAAAGGAGAAAAAATAATAAAATAAAATAAACAAAGGAGAGAAATGGTAATTCACAGGAGTAGAAGAATGTATGGAAAAATGTTCAAATTCACTTGTAATCTGAGAAATTCAAACAACAAGATAGTATTTTCTGCCCATCAGAATGACAAAAATTAAAGGATACCAAGTGTTGGTGAAGATATGAAGGGACAAGAACACTCATGCATAACTGGTGGGAGTGCAGTCTGGTCAAGCTATTCTGGAAAGCAATGAGACAATATTTAATAGACGACATACATGCCTATGACTCGATAATACCACTCGTGGGTATGTCCCTGAGAAATCCCCACATTGGTTCATCATGAATATGTTTGTGGCAGCTGGATGTTGGAATCAATCTAAGCACTTGTTACTAGGTGGTAAATAAAATGTGGAGAATGCATATTGAGCTAATCCAGATCACAAAAGCTTGCCTGGGTGTTGAAAATTGGCTAATATTGGGGGTCCTGGATGGCTTAGTCAGTTAAGCGTCTGACTCTGGATTGCAGCTCAGGTCATGATCTCAGGGTCATGAGATGGAGCCCCCATGTTGGGCTCCACGCTCAGCAGGAAGTCTACTTGTCCCGCTTCTTCTGCTTCTCTCCACGCTCGCTCTCATTTCCTACCTCCCTCTCTCATAAATAAATAAATAAATAAATAAATAAATAAATAAATCTTTAAAGAAAAGAAGAAAATTGGCTAATATGACAACTTAGACCCAAGGCAACATTTTTACTCCAATTCACTAATAAACTGGCAACCAAGTAAAGCAAAGAGCAATGCCTTCCAAGTTCCTAGCATGCACATGCCCAAACTCTGGTGATTAATGCAGGCCATTTAGAGGGAGAAAGACAGGTCTAAAGAGTTCAGAGTCAGGACTAAGTTTTTATAGGATTAGGTTGGTGAGAGGCTGGGTCAGCTTTCAATGGCCTATCCTCTACCATGTAAGAAAATTCTCTACTGGGGCACCTGGGTGGCTCAGTGGTTGAGCATCTGCCTTTGGCTCAGGTCATGATCCTGGGTCCTGGGATTGAGTACCCTCTCTCTCTGTGTCTCTTGTGAACAAATAAATAAAATAAGAAAGAAAGAAAGAAAGAAAGAAAGAAAGAAAGAAAGAAAGAAAGAAAGAAAGAAAGAAAATTCTTTGCTGTACTATTGGGCCAATAGCAGGCCTGTCCAAGTCATACCTCACATGCTATAAAATACTGTGTAGCAATATTAAGCAAGTAACTAGTTGCATGCTCAGCAACTGGAACAAAGGAAACAAAATGATTTCTAGTACAATGCTATTTGTGTAAATTAAAAACATACTAAACAATATTGTATGAGGTTTCAAGCAAATTTTTTTTAAAGATTTTATTTATTTATTCATGAGAGACACGGGGGGAGGGGTGGGTGGGAAGAGGCAGAGAGAGAAGCAGGCTCCATGCAAGAAGCCGTATGTGGGACTCAATCCTGGGACTCCAGGATCAGGCCCCAGGCTGAAGGCAGGCACTAAACCGCTGAGCCACCCAGGGATCCACTCAAGCAAATTTTTTTTTAAAGATTTTATTTATTTATTCATGAGAGACACAGGGAATGAGAGAGGCAGAGACACAGGCAGAGGGAGAAGCAGGCTCCATGCATGGAGCCCAACGTAGGACTCAATCCCCGGTCTCCAGGATCACACCCTGGACTGAAGGCGGCGCTAAACCACTGAGCCACAAGGGCTGCCCACCTCAAGCAAATTTAATTAAGTACATCAAACACATCACAGAGGGAACCTGTGGAAAGGAAGAGCAATGAGAGGGGAAGAAGGGGAAAAAATATGAAATAAAATAAAATGGGAAGGACCTTGCACAGATTAAAAATGTGAGTAGTCCATGTGCAAATAAGTGAGGAAGGTGGTTGATTCAGTGCTCTGCCTCCCAGATCTAAATGTTTATTTTTATTTTCATTTATTGTTTTTTAGAGAGAGGGGAGCAGAGGTAGAGGGATAAAGAGAACCAGATCCAAATTTTTAAACAAAACAAAAGTGAGGAGGGGATTCAGTTGTACCTGGCGGTGGAGGAAATCACTACTGATGCTCCTTGTAGATATGAGCGAGAAAAAAAAAAAAAAAACTAAATATTTGGTTTGGTCTGAAAAAAGAATAGATTTTGGCTGTTTGTTGTTATGCCTATTACCACACAACCTAATAATAGTTATGTAAATTTTAAAATTTGTGACGGATTTATTTGATCACATTGATTGATTATGGAAGCTCAGACTTCATGGAATCCTCCTTTTGAGAAGCTGGGAGCTCAGCTTTCAGCTATCAGCTGTCAGCCCTTGCCCAGTCCTGCTTTCAGTACTTTGGACCAAGCACCCAGTTGTTTACAGGCTGTCCCCCACCTCTTTCCTGGAGCCCAAGAGAGGGTGGAAGCATGGGATATGAAAAGCCTCATTGCTACATAACAATTGAGTTAGACACTACCAAGATATTATCTGAGGGCAGCCATTTCACTTTCAAAACTACTCCAAAGAAGAAATCAGGCCTTTGGGGCACCTGCATGGCTCAGTGGTTGAGTGTCTGCCTTCGGCTCAGGTTGTGATCCCAGGGTCCTGGGATCGAGTCCGTACAGGGAGCCTACTTCTCCCTCTGCCTCCCTCTGTGTGTCTCCCCTGAATAAATAAGTAAAATATTTTAAAAGAGAAAGAAAGAAACCAGGCCTTCGCCATGTAGTTTGTACATCTAGCATTCTACTAAATAAAATTTTTAGGGCAGCCCCGGTGGTACAGCTGTTTGGCACTGCCTGCAGCCTGGGGTGTGATCCTGGAGACCCGGGATCGAGCTCCCTGCATGGAGCCTGCTTCTCCCTCTCCCTCTGCCTGTGTCTCTGTGTCTATGAATAAATAAATAAAATATTTTTAAATAAGTAAATAAAAACTTTTAAAAAGATGGAACTTTTTTGCCCTACTTGGGGCAATGGTATCCATGACAGCTAGGTGGAAATCCTATGTGGATTTCTTTGCCTTGTTACCACCACAGCCAGTCTCCCAGCCCTCACTCATATTCATACTCACTTCCTTGTAGAACAGACATTTGTCAGGTCTTTGGCTGCCCAGCATCAAACTCCTCCCTTTGACAAGCGAACACCCCACCACAAGCAACTACGATGTAGAGCCCTCCTCCCACCGTATTTCCCTTCCCCAGCACCTGCTCCCCTAAACACACATCTCAGCTGTGGGGATATCAGCTGGACCGTACCAGCCTGAAGCACCAGCTTAAAGCTTTGGTACAGAGGCTGATGACACAAAGCAGCAGGCACAGTGTGGCATGTCCTGAAGAGGCAATGGGGTACAGCAGTACTTGGTTCCTAGGGCACCTGCGAGCCCCAGAGCTGGGCAGCATCCCAGGTGCAGTGCTGCCCACCCTGGTGCTGCAGGCTGCATCTTTGGTGTGCATGGGGCAGCTATGGCCTCACATACCGTCGGCATATGCCACCTGTCTCTGTCCCCTAATTCCTTAGCCTTCTCCAGCCTTCTCAGTAATTCTGAGAACTTCCCAATAACCTTTCAATAAATTTATTTTCTGCTTCTATTGACCAAAGTCAGTTTGTGTTGCAACCAAGATCCCTGACTATCACAATTATTTCTGGTAGAACTCCTACAGTGACCCCTTTTTTGCCTGCCATTCCCTCCACGTCCACTTTCTCTTTCTCATTTTTTGCTGACCTTGCTGCATGGACCTGCCACACCTCTGCTCACACTTAGCCTGTGTCTGTCAGTCTCTCTCATATGGCTGCTGTACCTTTGCTCTCTCTTTCACGTGACTCCATAGCCTCCCTCTAGCCCCCTTCCTAGGACTTAGACACCCTGTGCTCCCAGCCCATCTTGAGGCCTGGACAGCTAGGCAAGTCATCCTAACCCTGTTGCAATGTCAGCACCGGATCTGGTGCTGAGAGAGGAGAGCGTCCCTAGATGCTACAAGGAGGGGTCACTAAAAGGAAAGAGAGATACAGGCAGAGAAATGGGAGGGTAGCAAGACTTCCTATTTTTATTATTTAAGTATACAAATTGTCATTTACTGAGTTCTTGCACAGTGCTGGCCCCTTATATGCATGACCTCACATTAATACTTTAAGGTAGGGACTATTATAATCCTATTTTCATGTGAGGAAACGAGAGTTTAAAGAAGTTAGGGTGCCTGGCTGGCTCAGCCGGTGGAGTATGCAACTCTTGATCTCAAGGTCTTAAGTTTAAGCCCCACATAGGACATAGAGCTTACTTTAAAAAAAAGAGTTGGGGTGCTTGGGTGGCTCAGTTGGTTAAGCGCTCGACTCTTGTTTTTGGTTCAGGTGGTGATCTCATGGTCAAAAGATCAAGCCCTGCCCTGCGTCAGGCTCTGCAGTCAGCAGGGAGTCTGCTTGGGACTATCTTTCTCCCTTTCCTTTGCCCCTGCCCCTCCTAAAAGAACTAAATCTTAATAACAAAAATTTTTGAAGAAGTTAAGAGGCATGGAATGGATGAAGCCTGGAATCTCCTTCAAAACAGTTGGAAGGGATCCCTGGGTGGCGCAGCGGTTTAGCGCCTGCCTGTGGCCCAGGGCGCGATCCTGGAGATCCGGGATCGAATCCCATGTCAGGCTCCCGGTGCATGGAGCCTGCTTCTCCATCTGCCTGTGTCTCTGCCTCTCTCTCTCTCTCTCACTGTGTGCCTATCATAAATAAATTAAAAAAAAAAAATTAAAAAAAAAAAAAACAGTTGGAAAGAGGAGAGACAAAACAAGGAGTGATAAAACAAGATTGGCCAAAGGTTGTTTATTGTTCAAGCTGGATAATAGATATATGGAGATTCATCATACTATTATGTCTAATTTCGCTAATTTCTCTATAGTCTAAGTTTTCCATAATTAAAATTAAATATTGCTTCTCTATAGTCTAAGTTTTCCATAATTAAAATTAAATATTGCTTTCTTTTAAGTTAAGAAACTTGATCAAAGTTATACAAAGAATAAATGATAAAGTTGAGTTTTGATTCCAGACCCTCCAGACTTCAACACCTGCCCTCTTAACCTCTACACTGGATTCTTTTTCTTTTTTTTAAGATTTTATTTATTTGAGAAAGAGAGAGTAAGTGAGCAAGAGAAAGAAGAAGCAGGGGCAGGGCAGAGGAAGAAACAGACTCCCTGCTGAGCAGGGAGCCCAACATGAGGCTTGATCATGGGTCCCAGGATCACCACCCAAGCTGAAGGCAGACGCCCAACCGACTGAGCCACCCAGGCACCCCTCTACACTGGATGCTTGACAAGGAACCTAACAAGACCTAAGAGAAAGAGCTTAGTGATTTTCAGAAGCTTCAAAGGGGATTCAGAGATCTCTTAGCTAATTTCTGTTCTGGTTTTCCTGGTAAATTTTGGCAAGGATCAACAGAATATGGCCAGATATTAATTCCCCATATCTAGAGCTTATTATAAAGAAGATGCAAAAAAAAAAAAAAAAAAAAAAAGAAGATGCCCTCATTTTCTCTGCCTGTTTCTGAGGAAATACAGAAGCAGCCCATGGAGTCTTTGGTAGCCAAAGTTTTCTAAAACCACCCAGGCAACAGCTGTCCTTGGACTGTCACCTGTCTTGCCAGGCCCTGAGTCAGCGCCGCTTGCCCTGCCCAGCCCCCACTGCTGAGCCAGATGGGACTTGCCCTTTTCTGGCTGGGCTGAACCGGTTGGGCCAGCCCAGCCCTGCCCTGCCCCAGCATCTTCCTAAGTGTATGGGTTCTTGCTTCCTTACTCTCACCTGGGGTTCCTACCTTTGCACCTCTTTTGTCATCCCAAGCACCAGACTCAAGCCTGGAACTTGAACTCTGAAGGGAGGAGCCAAAAGACCACCTCCCAGGGATCCCTGGGTGGCATAGTGGTTTGGCGCCTGCCTTTGGCCCAGGGCTCGATCCTGGAGACCCGGGATCGAATCCCACGTCGGGCTCCGGTGCATGGAGCCTGCTTCTCCCTCTGCCTATGTCTCTGCCTCTCTCTCTCTCTCTCTGTGACTATCATAAATAAATAAATAAATAAATAAATAAATAAATAAATAAATAAATAAATAAATAAATAAAATTTAAAAAACAAAACAAAACAAAAAAAAAAAAACAAAAGACCACCTCCCAGATGTTGGAGACATGGACAGGTCCCTGGAATTTGTCTTTTGACAGAAAAAATGAGCTGAGTACCAGCATCTCCTACTATCTACAAAGGAAATCCCCCTTCTCTGGGTGACTCTAGGATTTGCTTTAGGAGAAAAGCATTAAAAATATATTTATAAAGACACTGCTCCTTTGCTGTAGAGGAGGATTCCACCCCTAGGCTCAAGCCCAGAAAAGACTGGGTTTGGGGAAATACAGAGACCAAATTTTTGGTCTGTGTTTCTGTGTGGAGAAATTTCTGTGGGCCTTCCCATCACTCCCTTCTCTTGGTTTAGACATAAAGCCACAGCAAGTGTGCTCAGTAAGCCTGGCACTGGAAGACTGGACAATGCAGACACTGACCCCACTACTAAGTCACCAGGGTTAGCTTTCTCCCTAATGTCAGCCCTGTCCCACAGGCATCCAAGGCTAGCCTGCTCAGAATCCGGGCCCTGCCACGTGGGCATGTGTGACCCTAGGATAAGAACTAACCTCTTTGAGCCTCAGTTTTTGTCATCAGTAAAATAAGAATAAAATACTCACCTTGTAGGTTTATGGCAAAGACCAAAGTAGTGTATGTGAAGCACTTAGTAAGTACACAGCACTACTCGTTTCCTTCACCTAGCCTTGGAATTGCCTTCACCTTGCCTATCCTGCCCAAATAGGATTTGCCTCTCCTGGCCAAATTGGACTGATAGTAAAGGTTTTAGGCCTGAGACCACGCACTGGTCTCATGTCTTGATTCTAGACATTCACACCCACCCACACAGGCCAGCTGTTTCTGATCATCAAAATGCAAAATTCCAAGCATTATTTTCTTAAATTAAGAGTTTTGATTCATTTGTCCATGTCGATTAATGTTGGTTCCAAGTACCCATCTTTTTTCCCCAAACACCCAAAGGTAAATTATTTTAAATAACCCAATTTTGAAAATAAAATTAAATTAAATTTTAAAAAATAACCCAATTTTTAAATATATAGCATCAACAATAACTCACTATAGTTTGTTCCCTACCATAAAGCTGGGCCAGCTATACCCCATGGCCACACACATGACCCAGACCATGACAGTCAGAATCTAATCCTGAATTTTAATTTGGAAGCCAAGACTTGCTAACTTGGTAGGTTGTAATCCTCTAGACATTGGTGGCCATTTGCCACCACTTGGGGAGAGTCTGCCAAAGAATGAAACCAACATTGAAGATAGCAGAGCTGAGAGATGGAAAGAAAAGGATTGTTGGATTACATCACTTGAGTCTCTAGACTTAGCTTTGCCTAAAGCCAACCAACCCCTGTAATTTCTGGCTACATGAGCCAATATATTGTATTCTTTTTATAAACCAGTTTAAGCTGAATTTCTATCACTTGCAAAAGAAATCCTGACTAATACAGTATGAGTGTTTTTAGTTGAGCAATAGAATACATAGTCTAAAATGTTGTGTTTAAAAAAAAAGTGTTTTTTTTAATGTAGGCTCCACACACAGCATGGAGCTCAATGTAGGGTTTGAACTCACAACCCTGAGATCAAGAGCTGGGCTGAGATCAAGAGTTGGATGCTCACGGGATCCCTGGGTGGTGCAGCGGTTTAGCGCCTGCCTTTGGCCCAGGGCGCGATCTTGGAGACCCGGGGTCAAATCCCACATCGGGCTCCCAGTGCATGGAGCCTGCTTCTCCCTCTGCCTGTGTCTCTGCCTCTCTCTCTCTCTCTGTGACTATCATACATAAATAATAATTAAAAAAATTTAAAAAAAAAAACGAAGCTAGTATTTAAAAAAAAGAAAAAAAAAGAGTTGGATGCTCAACTGACTGAGCCATTCAGGAGCACCTAAAACATTGTTTTATGTAGAATTTCCGTATGATCGCATTATATATTCAACATTATTATAACAACTTTATTGAGATATAATTCACATACCATAAAATCCACTTATTAAAGCATACAATCCAGTGATTTTTAGTATAGTCACAGAGTTGTGCAACTATTACCACAACTGTATTTTAGAATATTTTCATCAGCCCTAAAAGAAGCTATATCCACTAGCAGTGATTCCTCAACTACCCACTTGCGGATCTTCCTTTAACCACCAACCAACCACTAACCAACTTTCTCTATATATAACTTGTCTATTCTGGACATTTTGTATAAATAAAATCATTCAGGGATCCCTGGGTGGCGCAGCGGTTTAACGCCTGCCTTTGGCCCAGGGCGTGATCCTGGAGACCCCGGATCGAATCCCACGTCCGGCTCCCGGTGCATGGAGCCTGCTTCTCCCCCTGCCTATGTCTCTGCCTCTCTCTCTCTCTCTGTGACTATCATAAATAAATAAAAAATTTAAAAAAAAAATAAAAATAAATAATAAAAAATAATAAAATCATTCAGTATGCGGCCTTTTGTGGCTGACTTCTTTCACTTAGCATAATGTGTTCAAGGTTCATGCGTTTTGTAGCATGAATCAGTGCTTTATTCCTTTTATGGATAAGTAATATTTCATGCTATGAATATACCACATTTTGTTTATACATTCATCATTGGTGTACACTTGCGTCATCTCTACGTTTGGGTGATTACGAATTGTGCTGCTATGAACATTTATGTACAAGTTTTTGCATGGGTGTATATTTCAATTCTCTTGGGTACGTACCCAGGAATGGAATTGCTGAGCTATATGGCAACTTCATGTTTAACTTTTTGAGGAATTGCCAAAATATTTTTTCAAAGTAGCTGAATGAACCATATTAAATTCCTACCGGCAATGTCTAAGGCTTCTAGTTTCTCTACATCCTCAACAATACATGCTATTGTCTGTTTTTAATTTTAGCTATCCCAGTAGGGAGTGAAATGATATGTCATTGTAGTTTTGATTTGCATTTCCCTAGAGATTAGTGATGTTGAGC
This sequence comes from Canis lupus baileyi, assembly GCF_048164855.1. Lineage (NCBI taxonomy): Eukaryota > Metazoa > Chordata > Mammalia > Carnivora > Canidae > Canis > Canis lupus. The sequence goes on from NC_132849.1 coordinate 45,030,826, forward strand.
ATCTTTTTCATGTGCTTATTGGCCATTTGTATAGCTTCTCTGGAAAAATGTATATTCAAATCCTTTACCCAGTTTGAATTGAGTTGTCTTACTATTTTATTTTTTTCTTTTTTAGGTAAGCTCTACACCTAACATGGAGCTTGAACTCAGAACCTTGAGATCAAGAGTCATATGCTGAACTAACTGTGCCCTCCAGGCACCCTTAAATTGTCTTTTTAATTTCTAGAAGTTACATGTATGTTCTGGGTACAAGTCTCTTGTCAGATTTATGATCTTCAAATATTTTCTCCCATTCTGTGTTTTTTTTCACTTTTTTTTAAGATTTTATTTATTTATTCATGAGAAACAGAGAGAGACACACACACAGAGAGAGAGAGAGGCAGAGACACAGGCAGAGGGAGAAGCAAGATCCCCACAAGGAACTGGATGGCAGATGCTCAATCACTGAGCCACTCAGGCGTCCCTTTTTCTTCACTTTATTGATGATGTCTCCTAAAGTTCAAAGGTTTTACATTTTGACTGTCTAATTTATCTTTTGGTTTTTTCTCCCACTCCTGCTTTTGTATCATGTCTGTTTTTCTAAGTAATCTGTACACCCAATGTGAGGCTTGAACTTACAACCCCAAGATCAAAAGTCACAGGCTCTACTGACTGAGCTTGCAGGCACCCCCATGTCTTAAAAACCATTACCTAATACAAGGTCAAGAAGATTTACTTGTTCATTATCTTTTAAGAATTTTATAGTTTTATCTCCTATATTTAGGTCTATGATCGGTTTTGAGTTCTCCTTTTTTTATTTTTAATGTGGTATGAGGTAGAGGTCCAACTTCATTCTTTTGCACGTGGATATCCTATTGTCTCAGCATCATTTGTTGTATTTTTCCTGCATTGATATAGCATTATTTTTGTAAGCATGTTTTACTCAGAAAAATATTAATATCAATTTATATTCTCTGAAAATATCACGATTGCTTCTGTCAGCAATGTTGCATGGTAGAGACTGGGAGAAGGGTGATCCTCTGTGGGCAATTAAACATCTGGCCACAGAATATGATCAGTATGATCAGTATGTGTACAATGATGCCCAAAGTTTGGTGTACATCACAATTATCTGCGAAAATGTTTTTTTAATGGGAATCCCCAAGCCCTACCCTAACCTACTACACCAGAATTTCCTGGAGGCAGGGTGGGGAGATAGGCAAAATAGGTGAAGGGGATTAAGAGGTACATATTTCCTGGGGCACCTGGCTCACAGAGCCTGAATTTTTTTTAAGTATTTGCATTTTTATTAATTATTATTTTTTAAAGATTTTATTTTAATTATTCATGAAAGACACAGAGAGAGAGGCAGAGACATAGGCAGAGGGAAAAGCAGGCTCCATGCAGGGAACCCGATGTTGGACTCAATCCCGAGATTCCAGGATCATGCCCTGAGCCAAAGGCAGACGCTCAACCGCTGAGCCACCCAGGTGTCCAGAGAGCATGCAATTTTTGATCTTGGGGTCGTGAGTTCAAGCCCCACATTGGGTGTAAAGCTTACATAAAAAGAATAAAAAGAAGGAAGGAAAGAGAAAGAAAGAAAGAAGAAAGAAAGAAAGAAAGAAAGAAAGAAAGAAAGAAAGAAAGAAAGAAAAAAAGAAAGAAAGAAGGAAGGAAGGAAGGAAGGAAGAAGAAAGAAAGAAAGAAGAGAGAAGAGAAAAAAGAGAGATGCACTTCCAGTTATAAAATGAATAAGTCATGAAGATGAAAAGTAGAGGATAGGGAATATAGTCAATAATATTGTAGTAACTATGTGGTGACAGGTTCTAAGTACACTTATTATGATGAGCACATCATAATGTATATAATTGTCAAGTCACTATATTGCACATCTGAAACTATATATTATACGTCAACTATACTGTAATTAATTTTTTAATTTTTAAAAAGAAGTTTAAAAAGTCAGTTAACAAAACCTAAAAAGATTATAGTTCAGAAACAAACAGAAAAAGGAATTTTCTGGCAACAGTCTCTCTATTCCATATATTGAATCATAAAACATTAGGGATGGAAGTCCTCATAAGACTACATAATTCACCTCTTCATTTTTGAGTTGATTGTTTAACTGGAAAATGATTAGTTTTCGCTCTCACTCCTTGTACACATCATTCATATCAAGGCCAGACTGAGCACTGTTTGCATCCCCCTAACACACTCAAATTCCAAAGTATTTAAAACTAATGAGATTTTACTGAAGGCTTTGTGGGAAGATGGAGAAGAGGATTATATCACATACCACAAAGCAAAACTTATTTATTATTTATTTTTTTTAATATTTTATTTATTGATTGATGAGAGAGAGAGAGAGGGAGAAAGAGAGGCAGACACACAGGCAGAGAGAGAAATAGGCTCCATTGGGCAGGGAGCCTGATGTGGCACTTGATCCCGGGACTTCAGGATCATGCCCTAGGCCGAAGGCAGGTGCTAAACCACTGAGCCACCCAGGGATCCCCACAAAACTTGTTTAGATCCCTCCATTTGACCAACTATCCCTGTTCTTCTTTCAAAAGTTTTCTCCATTGCCAGGTTTCTTCTGAAATTCCCTTTTCGCCAAACCATTTAGCTCTGGTATTGTTTTGTTTTAGTTTATTTATTTATTTATTTATTTATTCATTCATTCATTCATTCATTTATTGCGGATAACCTCTACATCCAATGTGGGACTCAAACTCACAACCCTGAGATCAAGAGTCACCTGCTCTTCCAACAGAGCCAGCCAGGTGCCCCTGGTCTCAAGTTTATATACCACACTCAACAAAGTAAAAGTAACTACTTGCCTATAAAGCAACTATCTTTCCTCAAGCATGCTCCTTGGGAAAGTGAGGAGGTATCTCAGACCATTCTATGGTCATAGAGCCATATCAAGACTTCCTGCTTATTAAGAATAAGACACTGGGCTAAGTATCAGACAAAATGGCTTACCTAAACGTCATTGTAGCTCAACAGTGGCAAATTGGGTATGGAACTTTAATGATAAGGGTTGAAGCACAACCTCTGAGCCACTCATATTTATTGTCTTCTGTTGTTGTGTTTTTTGTTTTGTTTTGGTTTTTTTTTGTTGTTGTTGTTGTTGTTGTTGTTGTTGTTGTTTTTGCTTAATAGTAGCCTGTGGAACACATGGAAAATGTGTTATTACCCCATTTTCTAAAGATAGAGAAATTGAGTTAGAGTGACAATGAGTGACTTGGAACTCGGATAGTGGAAGGTCTCCATCTGGTATTTAGGATTGTTCATCTTTAGCAGTATATGTGAATTGTAGCTGAAATCTCATTGAAAAGCCACATTGAGAAATGTAACCAGTAAGGGACAGGGTGTAATCCTGGGCATAGTAACGGGAGGGAAAGCCTAGAAAAATTGGAGCATTAGGGCTGATAAGGAGCAATGAGAAAGGGGAATGGGGGCAGAGTGTCAGTGTTTCTCCCACAGTGACAGGAAAGGTATGGCAGCGTTGGGCAAGGCAGGATCCTGTTTGGCAAAGAACATCTGTTCTCATGTAGGAAAGCATGACTCATCAGGGTGCCCCAGCTCAGTGACACAGTCTCTTAAGATCTTCCAAGTCCCCTTAGTCCAACTCTGTATTTACCAAGCAACTCTCAGATCTACTTTTGGCTTCCACAGCATGCCTTCCCACAGAGTAAAGAATGTGCTGACTGGGGTTTCTTCAGGCCTATTGTCAATTATGTTTTACAGGATGAATGAATAATGCTGCATCTGGGCTCTTTCTCATGGGTCTGGTGGAGAGTGAGTGTATTCATTCAACATTAATTCGACAAATATTTATTGAGTGCCATCTACGTGTCAGGCATTGGTCTGAGCCCTTGTGATACAAGATATGGACCTACCCTCACAGACTGTCCCTGCTAATGAAGGGTGACACATAACAAAACAAACAAATCAAGAGATAATTTCAAATTGTGATACTCCACACCTAGGGTTATTGAATTCCTTCCAACAGGCTCGGCTGTAGCCCAGGCTCTGCAACCCTCCCCCCACTCATCTTCCCCAGGATGACTTAAGAAGTTTTAGCCCAATCTCAGAGGACTCAGCATGAAATTTCCTCTCTGGTCTGGCCTGGACCCTGAGAAACTGTTTCAGTAACTAAACTTAAGATCCACAGTGTTCTTCACCACAGCTCTAGCCCCTGGGCTTCTATCTCATTTCCTACCCATGCCTTGATAACCTCATCTATTTGTTCACCCAACAAACACTTTCTGAGCTCTTATTGAACACCAACATTTTTTTTTTTTTGAGCTGGCGATTCAGAAATGAATAAGACATGGTCCCCACCCTCTAGTTTACAGTCCAAAGAAAGAGACACACACTCATGATTCCCCTTCTTCTCCTACAGGCTAGGAGTGATGGAAATGCAGAGTGACTATGTGCACAGAAGAGGGATCCCAGAGTCATACTGGAGAGTCGTGTGGTCAGAGAAAGTTTCCCTGATGAGAGGATCTTTAAATTGATGTTTTGGGGGGATTTTTGCTAAGTAACTTCTATTGTATCTTCTTCATAAAATTAACAAATGTTGAAACTTTAGAAAATACAGAAAAATGAAGGACATTTAAAGCCACCCATAAAGTCACCATTGATAACACATTGGTGGCATGGACCTAATGGTCTCTTCACTGTTTGAACTTGGGTTTTGTTTTGCTTTGTTCTTTTTTTTTTTTTTAAAGGTTTTACTTATTTATTTGAGACAGAGAGAGAATACAAGCAAAGAGGGTCAGAGGAAGAGGGAGGAGCAGACTCCCCACGGAGCAGGGAGCCCAAGGGGCTGGATCCCAGGACCCTGAGATCATGACCCAAGCTGAAGGCAGAGGGCCAACGGACCAAGCCACCCAGGCGCCCCATGTTTTGTTTGTTTTTAAAGGTGTATTTATTTATCTTTAGAGAGAGAGAGAAAGAGGAGGGACAGAGGGAGAGGGAGAGAATCTCAAGCAGACTCTTCATTGAGTGCAGAACCAGACACAAGTTTCAATCTCACAACCTTGAGATCATGACCTGAGCCAAAATCACGAGTCATATGCTCAAATGACTGAGCCACGCAGGCACCTTGTGTTTGAGCTTAGTTTTGAAGTACAAAACTTTGAAGGCAGGGAAAAGTATCTGATAAAGGCAACATCCTTAGATTGCCTTTAAGAATGAGATATAATAGATAAAGGCAAATATATATATATATATATACATATATATATATATATATATTTGTTTTGTTTACAGAAATATTGTTGGTACCTAGCCTACACAGCGCAGATAGTAGTTGCTCAACATATATTGGTTAGTAACAAAGGAAAAAAAAGTTCGAGCCCCACAATGGGTATAGAGATTACTTAAAAAAAAAAAAATAGGGGCACCTGGCGGCCCCCTCATAAATAATATAAATAATAAATAAATAAATTTTTTAAATTAAAAAAAAAAAAGAAAAGGGCAGTCCTGGTGGCGCAGCGGTTTGGCGCCGCCTGCAGCCTGGGGTGTGATCCTGGAGACATGGGATGGAGTCCCACATCGGGCTCCCAGCATGGAGCCTGCTTCTCCCTCTCTCTCTGCCTGTGTCTCTGACTCTCTCTGTGTGTCTATGAACAAATAAATAAAATCTAAAAAAAAAGAAAAAGAAAAAGAAAAAAAGGAAAAAAGTCTTGGAAGAAGGCCATGCTAGGCGGGGGTCTCTAATCATTTGTTATCAAATTTTAATGTTATAATTTATGATTTTGTTATCATGCTCTTTGCCTGATCAAATGTCACAAAATGTTTCCCCTATATGTTCTTCTAGAAGGTTAACAGGTTTAGGTCTATGATCCATTTTGAATTCAGTCTTATACCTGGTATGAAGTATGTGTCCTTGTTCATGTTTTTCCATATAGCTATCCTGTCACTACAACACTATATGCTCGAGTATCCTTTCAATGAAATTGAGTTACACTGGCACTTTTATGAAAAAAAAAAAAATCAATTGATTTGATGAATTAGAATTTATTTCTGGACTATGTTCTGTTCCTTTGATCTGTATCCTGCTGACTCCTTTTTATTTATTTATTTATTAAAGACTTTATTTATTTATTCATGAGAGACAGAGAGAGAGGCAGAGACACAGGCAGAGGGAGAAGCAGGCTCCATGCAGGGAGCCCGAGGTGGGACTCGATCCTGGGTCTCCAGGATCACACCCTGGGTCGAAGGCGGCGCTACACGGCTGAGCCACCCGGGCTGCCCGGACTCTTTTTTTTTTTTTTTTTTTTTTAATGAAGTTTTATTGTAATACAGCCACACTATCCATTTCTGTATTATACATGTCTGCTTTCATGCTACAATGGCAGCTCAGTAGTTATTACAGAGACCACACAGCCTGCAAACCTAAAATATTTACTATCTGGCCTTTTAAAGAAAAAGTTTAGAGGCATCTGGGTGTCTCAGTGGTTGAGCATCTACCTTTGGTTCAGGTCGTGATCCCAGAGTCCTGGGGATTGAGTCCGGCATTGGTCTCCCCACAGGGACCCTGCTTCTGCCTCTGCCCATGTCTCTGCCTCTCTCTGTGTGTTTCTCATGAATAAATAAGTAAAATCTTTATTTAAAAAAAAAAGGAAAAACTTGATGATCCCTGGTCTATATATTTATCCTTATGGGGATACCATACTCTCTTGACTACTGAAGCTTTATAGTAAGTCTTTTTTAAAAATTCAGTTTATTTAATATATGCTGTATTGTTAGTTTCAGAATTAGAATTCAGTTCATCAGTTGCATTAACACCCAGGGCTCATTCCATCATGTGCCCTCCCTAACACCCATTACCCAGTTACCCCAACCCCCATCCCCCTCCCCACCAGCAACCCTCAGTTTGTTCCCTATAGTTAAGAGTCTCTTATGGTTTGCCTCCCCCTCTGTTTTCCTCTTGTTTTATATAGTAAGTCTCGATCAGAGAATGTAAGTCCTCCAGCTTTGATAGCCTTCAAAATATTTTAGCTATTCTAAGTCCTTCACTTTTCCATATAAATTTTAAAACAGCTTGTCAACTCCTCAAAAAAGACTTAGATTTTGATTGGGATCACATTAAATCTGAAGAACAAACCGGGGCTGATTGCCAACTTAACAATACCAAGTCGTCTTCTCTTTTTTTTATAAATGATAAACCACTTTTTTTTTAAGTTTATTTATTTATAATCTCTACACCCAATGTGGGGCTTGAACTCATGAGCTCGAGATCAAGAGTCACATGCTCCATCGACTGAGCCAGCCCAACAATATCAAGTCTTTGAAACTATAACATTAAATTCTGTTTATCTAGTTCTTTAATTTCCCTTTGCAATATTTTGTTGTTTTCAATGTACAAATTTTTGCAAAACTTATTCCTTAGTTTGTTTTAATGCTATTATAAATGGAGTTGATTTTAAATTTTTATTTTCTAGCTCTTTGTTGCTGGCATATAGAAATACCATTGATTTTTATATATTGACTGTGTATCCTAACTGGTAAGTTTTATTTATTGCAGTAAGTTCCTTTTGGTAGATTCTTTTTTTTTTTTTTAAGATTTTATTTATTTATTCCGGGAGACACAGAGAGAGAGAGACAGAGACACAGGCAGAGGGAGAAGCAGTCTCTCTGTGGGGAGCCCAATGTGGGACTTGATCCCAGGACCCCAAGATCATGCCCTGAGCCAAAGGCAGACGCTCAAGTGTCCCCCTTTTTGGTAGACTCTTAGCGTTGTTTTTTTTTTTTTTTCCATATACAACAAGGTCATCTACAAATAAAGACAGTTTTACCAATACAGAACTATTCAAGCTTTCTGTGTCTTTAGTTGTTTTATCAATTGCCAAAAGGGAGAGTTTAAATTTCCATTTATGGTTATGGGATTGTGGGAACCCTGGGTGGTGCAGCGGTTTAGCGCCTGCCTTTGGCCCAGGGCGCGACCCTGGAGACCTGGGATTGAGTCCCACGTCAGGCTCCCGGTGCATGGAGCCTGCTTTTCCCTCTGCCTCTCTCTCTCTCTCTCTCTCTGTGTGACTATCATAAATAAGTAAAAATTTAAAAAATACATGGTTATGGGATTGTATGTTCCTCCCTTTAATTCTATTAATAAAATAAAGTAGGTTATTCTCTATAATGTGGATGGGACTTATATAATCAGTTAAAAGTCTTTTTTTTTTAAGATTTTATTTATTTGAAAGAGAGAGAGAAAGAGAGAGAGAATGATCAGGGGGATGTACAGAGGGTGTGGGGAGGCTGACGCAGGGCTCTACTCCAGGACCCTGAGATCATGACCTTAGCCAAAGTCAGATACGTAACAGACTAAGCCACCCAGGTGCCCCTTGAAAGTCTTAATAGAACAAAATCTGACCTCCCCTAAGAAAAAATGAATTTTGCCAGCAAAACTACTTCCTTAAAATCAATTTCTTTTTCCCTCTCTCTTTCCCTATCCACACACAGACACACAGACACATACAGATTTGGCTCTGTTTCCCTGGAGAACCCTAATACAGCCATTTTTCACCAGTGAGTATTATTTCCCTTGGTTTAGCAGGAAATTTTCTTGGCTAGGCTGGAATGGCAAATCCATTTCTTGTGCAGCCTCTTCATTCTCTGTCTGTTCCATACATGTGTGGTGCAGGCATCAGCCGGAGACATGCACCGAGGCTGCTTTTAGGCAATAGGCTTGGGCAATGGAAGCTCCATCAAGGCAAAGGGCCCACAGCAACCACCCAGCTGAATGCAAGCAGACTCATTAAGTGACCCACCTTAAAATAGCCATAGGCCTGGGGCACCTGGGTGGTTCAGTGGTGAAATGTCTGCCTTCAACTCGGGTTGTGATCCCCGGGTCCTGGGATTGAGTCCCACATCAGGCTCCCTGTGGGGAGCCTGCTTCTCCCTCTACCTATGTCTCTGCCTCTCTCTCTGTGTCTCTCTCATGAATAAATAAATAAAATCTTAAAAATAAAAAATAGCCATTGGCCCTCACTGACCAATTAAAACCAGGCACAGTTCCTAAGATGACCAAAAAGGGGGAAATTCCATAAGTCTCCATACCCCCTCATTCGGCCCTATAACTGTAGCTCCTTACCACCACCTCATGGCAGATGGTTTCTACTTTGTTGTCCTGCCCACCGCTCCCTTCTGGTGCATTCAATAAACTTCTATTTCCTCTGTTCTCCCTTGTGTGAATTCCTTCACTACCCATGCTGTCAACCCTCACCCAGCTGGGAACCTCCACAGTATAGGTAGACACTTTGAAGATCTCCTCTCTGGTTCTTTTCTCTTCTCTCTTTCCTTTTTAAAAAGTTTATTTGCTTATTTATTTATTTAGTAATCTCTACACCTAAAGTGGGGTTCGAAGAGATCAAGAGTCACACTCTTCCAGGTGAGCCAGCCAGGTGCTCCTGGTTCTTTCCTCTCCAAGGTTCCACACTTTTCAGTCTTCACTGGTTCCCTGGCTGCTGCTGCTGCTGCTGCTTTTTCTTCTTTCTTCTTTCTTCTCCTCCTCCTCCTCTTCCCCTTCCTCCTCTTCCTCCTCCTCTTCTTCCTCCTTCTCCTCCTCCTCCTTCTTTCCTGCTTCCCACATCAGAAGGATTGTGTGTTTTTCCTTGTGAAGCCCAGTGCCCTTTGTGAGGAACATAGGACGCACTTCACCCTGGGCCAAGAGAACTTCTCTGTGTGACTCTGCCCATCTGCTTCTGCTCCCAGGCCAATCACCTGCAGGGTGCCAGCTCCAGCCTCAGTTCAGTTTACCTTTGGCTGAGTTGAGTGGTGTCTGCCCTGTGCATGACTCAGCAAGGTGGGTCAGAGAGGTAGGGAGAGAGTCTGAGTCTCTTCTCTAGTATCTTCGGGTACTTCCTTTTTATATCAGGCCCAGGAATGATCACTGTTTTCTGCAGAGTCACATGGTAAAATCTTTATCACTTTGAGAAGTAGAGGCTCAGCTTTTGTATTTCTTTTTTTTTTTTAAGATTTTATTTATTTATTCATGAGAGACAGAGAGAGAAGGCAGAGACACAGGCAGAGGGAGAAGCAGGCTCCATGCAGGGAGCCCTGAGCCCAAGGCAGATGCCTAACCACTAACCCATCCACGTGTCCCAAGCTTTTATATTTCTGAAAAAGTTTATTTCATCTTTATTATTGAAAGATATTTTTCTTCTTGTTTGGCTGCTTTTATTTTCCATGCCATGCCTTAGAGATGTCTTTCCATTAACTTCTGGCTTGCAGGTGGCCAACAAGATGTCTCCTATCAACCTTACCTTTGTTCCTCTGCACATGATTTGTTTTTCCCTCTGTCTACTTTTAACATTTTCTCTTTATTATCATCTTCACATTTTCTCTGTGTGGGGTTTGTTCAGTTTCTCTGATATGTGTGGGTTTATGGTTTTTACCAAATTTAAGCAATTTTCAGCCATTATTTCTTCAAATATTTTTTCTGTCCTCTCCTTACCTCATAGTCTCTTTCTGGGCCTCCAGCTACATGCATGTAAGGCCGCTGAAGTGTGCTACCATTCACTAAGGCTGTGGTTATTTTATTTTATTTTATTTTATTTTATTTTATTTTATTTTATTTTATTTTATTTTATTTTAAAGTAGGCTCCATGCATGGAGCCCAACGTGGGGCTTGAACTCATGACCCTGAGATCATCACCATTCACTATATTTTTTTACCTCTAGAATTTTGATATCTCTTTTATATCTTATATTTCACTCCTCTTGAAGCTGCTCTCCTGCACCTTCTGGAATGTATGGGATATATTTATAATGGCTGTTTCAGTGCCCTTTTCTACTATTAGCTAGTGTCATTTCTGGATTTGTTTTTATCGATTGATTTTTTTTTCTGCTTCTTTGAATGACAGTTAAGCTTTTTATTAGATACCAAATATTTGGGATCCCTGGGTGGTGCAGCGGTTTAGCGCCTGCCTTTGGCCCAGGGTGCGATCCTGGAGACCCGGGATTGAATCCCACGTCGGGCTCCCGGTGCATGGAGCCTGCTTCTCCCTCTGCCTGTGTCTCTGCCTCTCTCTCTCTCTCTCTGTGTGTGACTATCATAAATAAATAAAAATTTACAAAAAAAAAGATACCAAATATTTTGTGGGTTTTTTCCAGTTTTATGGAGATACAATTGACATATAATATTTTGTAAGTGTAAGATGTACAACATGATTTTATACATGTATGTATTGTAAAATGATTACCACAAGGAGTTTAGTTAACATCCGAGAACTACTTTTTTAAAATAGCATAGTGGTTGGACGACTCCATACATTATGCTATGCCCCCTACAAACGTAGGTATCATCTGTCACTACATACCACACAACGCTATTGCAATCCCATTGAGTGTATTCCCTATGCTGTACCTTTCATCCCTGTGACTTATTCATCCCATACCTGAAAACCTGTTATCTCCCACTTCCCTTTACCCATTTTGCCCATTCCCCCACCCTACTCCCCTGAGGCAACCATCAACTTGTTCTCTATGTTTATGGGTTTGTTTATATGGGTTTTTGTTTTGTTTTGTTGTTTGTTCATTTGTTTTGTTTTTTAGATTTCATATAAGTAAAATCATACGAGATACCAGATATTTTGAAGTTTATATTGTTGGGTACTAGACTTTTAAAAAACTTTTATTTTTTTTTAATTTTTGTAAAGATTTTATTTATTCATGAGAGACACACACACAGAGAGAGAGAGAGAGAGAGAGGCAGAGACACAGGCAGAGGGAGAAGCAGGCTCCATGCAGGGAGCCTGACGTGGGACTCGGTCCCTGGTTTTTTCCAGGATCACACCCTGGGCTGAAGGCAGTGGCGCTAAACCGCTGAGCCACTGGGGCTGCCCTAAAAAACTCTTTTAAATAGTTGGTGACTTTAGTATAGGATGCAGTTAAGTTACTTGGAACTAGTTTGATCTTTATAAGGCTTGCTTTTCAGCTTTGGTAGGTGGGTCCAGAAGAACTCCTAGAATGGGACTAATTTGGCATGACTACTGGGGTAATTTCCTTCTAAGGACACTATGGCCACTGTGTTGGGAGGTTTTCCCACTCTGGCTGGTAGGAACACCAATTCTTCTCAGCCTTGCATAAGCTCTGCTGGGTTTTCCATCTCCTCATCCTCTACAGGGCTTCTTTCCTCAGTGGTGGCTATTTCTATATACACATGTACTGATTGGTAGCCTGGCAAAAATTCAAGGAGACTCCTCTGTAGATCTCCAAGAATTTTCTCCTTCTCTGTGCTATAGCTCAGAATCTCTCTCCAGATAGTGAGCAGAGATGCTTGTAGAACTCATCCTATTTGTTTCCCCTCTCTCAGGGATCACTGTCCTGAGATGCCTATTATCCAATGTCTTCAAATGATTGCTTCATATATTTTGTTCAATCTTAGAATTGATTAAGGCAGAAGATAAATCTAGATTCTGTTATTTCATCATTGCCAAAAGTAGACATTGCTTTTATTCTTTTAAGTAATCTTTTTTTATTGAAGCTTAGCATACACACATGAAAGCATACAAATCCTCAGTGTACAGCTCAATAAACTCAAAAAATAAACACATCTATGTGACCATCCCATGTTAATAAATAGAATATGGCTAGCACCACAGAAATTTCATGTTCTTTTCCAATCATTATATCCTCTCAGAGTAAACATTATTCTTGTTTCTAGCACCACAGTGCTTGTTTTATATAAATGGAATCACATAGCATGTATCCTTTCATATCTGGCTTCTTTCACTCAATATTGAATGTTTGTCAGATTCATCCATGTTATTATGTGAAGCAATAACAAATTCACTTTAATTGCTGTGTAATATTCTATTTTATAAATATACCACATTATTCCTCTATTCTCCTGTTGGTGGACATTTGAGTTATTTCTAGTTTGGACCTATTATGAGTAGTGCTGCTATGATCACGTTTGCACATTTTTGAGTGTGTGTTTACATATATTTCTACCAGAACTGCTGAGTCATATGCTAGGGATCTCTTCCACTTCAGTAGATACCACCAGTTTTCCAAAGTAGTTTTCCCAAATTTACTCCTACTAGCATAGTATGAGTATTCTAGTTGCTCCCATATTCTCACCAACACTTGTTATTATGTATTTTTCATTGTAATCATTCTGATGGATTTTACTTACATTGCCTTTCAGAACACCCCATGGGCATTATAAAACTACCAGGCAAAATGAGTGAACAGTGTGCCATTTTTGAGACTCCTGTATATATGGTGTTTCTTCTCAATGTCTGTGAGCGTTTCCTAAAGCATTCAGTTACATCTCTGTTCATCGACATTATTTGAGCAGAATTTGAAAGCTAAGTGTTAGATTATTCTAACAGGTGAATATATGGTGAGAGGAAAAACCAACAGGGGCATTCTTGGCAGAGGAAGCAATGTATGGGAAGGAACTCAAAAGGGACCTAGCTCAGGGATGCCTGGTAAAATTGTGCATGATTCTTTCCTTTTTCTATGGAGATGGCACCTCCAAGAATTGTACAGTGCCACAACCCATGAATCTGTACACAGCAGCCATGTGTGTCATGGTCAGGAACTGATAAGAAATTTGTTATGACTGTAAGACAGAGTGGGTAGCAAAGAGAAGCAGGAGAAGATAAAGCCAGAGTTGGGGCAACATAACCAACTTGGATTTTGCCAGAGGCTTACTTTAAAAGTTTACCCCACCCCCACCCCTGCTAGATGAAGGATTGTACAGGCTTCTTCCTCTTGGATCCCTCAGCTCTCTGAGCCAATAGGGCTGCCACTGAACTGGGGCTAAGGTGAAACCCAAGTCAGGAAGGAGAAATGCTGAGCACACTCCAGTTTGTCTTGCTACACAACTCTGGTCTCAACAAGTCGAGGAACCGACGCCCTGTCCTTCCTCTATTTTGGCCTTCCTTTCTTGCCTATGGCCTCAGCACAATCCTCTGCCCGGTAAAACTGGGTGAACCTGGATGGAAAGCTGTGCCCCACCCATCTGACCCTTAGCTTCATGTGCCTGAGTCACTGGAGGTGGTTTCTGAGAGCACAAGAAAGTGAAAGGAAAATCCCAGGGTCCCCACTTATCATTCCCACAGCCTGCCAGAATGAAGCCCATTCCTCCAAAAGAAAGACATTCTCTGGGTTGACATTCTTTGTCCTTAAGGCCTCACTACACTTGTTCTGGGCATTACATAATTTAAATAGGCCCCCCTGTTGGCCTGAAAGGAAGGGACTATCCACTATGGACCAGAGAAGCCAAGGTCTCTTCTGGAAGGTGAGCCTCATGCTCAAGCTCTGCCTTCCTTCCAGTTTCTTGAACAATGTGTATTCCTTAAACTAGAAACCAGGACTGATGGAAGGGTTCCAAGGAATGGCAGAAGGAGAACCTCTCCTGGCTCTGGTTACCAAGGGAGGAGGTCCAGAGAAATAAGTGGTAAGATGGCACCTCCCCAAGGAGGAGACAAAAGCCATGACATGGACTTAGGAAAAGTGCCCATGGTTACGCCGGGATTCTGAGACTAGAGTAAATAGCATGAGACCAGCTGTCAGTGGGAGATTTACAGGTCCTGGGACTAAGTTAACTACGATATAAGTAGAAACCTTTCCAGCCTAGCTTTTTTGGCCTATTTTTCTGCAATTGCAGAAAATTCTGATCATTGCAAGATCAACTTTTATTTTATTATTTTATTTAATAAATAAATAATAAATAAATAAATTTATTTATTTATTTTATTATTATTATTTTATTTTATTTTTTAAAGTTTTTTTTTCTTTTTTTTTCTTTTTTTAAATTTTTTTTTAATTTTTATTTATTTATGATAGTCACAGAGAGAGAGAGAGATAGGCGCAGAGACACAGGCAGAGGGAGAAGCAGGCTCCATGCACCGGGAGCCCGACGTGGGATTCGATCCCGGGTCTCCAGGATCGCGCCCTGGGCCAAAGGCAGGCGCCAAACCGCTGCGCCACCCGGGGATCCCTTTTTTTTTTCTTTTTTTAAGTAATCTCTACACCTACCATAGGGCTTGAACTCACAACCTGGAGATCAAGAGCTCCACTGAATAAGCCAGCCAGGTGCCCATGAGATCAACTTTATTTTCTTTTCTTTCCTTTTTTTTTTTTTTTTTTTTTTTTTAATTTTACTCATTTATTTGAGAGAAAGAGAGAGGGAGGGAGAGGGAGAAGCAGGCTCCCTGAGAGCCCACACAGGCTCAATCCCAGGACCCTGAGATCGTGACCTGAGCTGATGGCAGACACTTAACCGACTGAGCCACCCGCATGCCCCAAGATCAACTTTTCAATCAACTAACAGGAATATACAGCACACTTAAAATATGTTCACGGTGGCTTGGTCTTAGGAGGAGAAGTAGAGAACAAAAGACAAACAATTTCTCTCCTCGAGGAGGCTACTAAGTAACTGAACAGAGCAGAGCAAGGCCTGTGAAACCCTAAGGAACAGTGCAACTGGTAGTATTTTTTGTTTCTATTTTAAGCCAAAATTAAAATGATCATGAACTCCCTGAGCAGACACCAACTGGGCAACAGTAAGAGTATGAAGCAACCCAGGCAGAGGAAGAGCTATCCTGGGACCCAAGACTGTTTCCCCATTCATCTGTGTTGATGATCCTTGTGTGAACTGTCAAATAAACTGTAATATTCCTAAAAACAAACAAACAAGACAATGAAGACCATATCTAGTTAAATTTTAAACTATGTGAGTTGAGGGGGTCCATGGTCCGCCAGACACTCTACGTGCTGAAGAAGTTCCAATTATCACTGGACTGGGGGCAGAAGGGAGGGCAGACTTTGGATAACCGAAGGGCATTCTGGGCAGGGGAACAGTGTGGAAAAGGCAAAGAAACCATTACCTTCCGGCACCTGGGTGGCTCAGTCAGTTAAGTGTCTGGCTTTGGCTCAGGTCATGATCTCTGGGTCCTGAGATTGAGTCCTGCAATCAGGATCCCTGCTCAAAGGGAGCCTGCTTCTCCCTCTTCCTCTGCCTGTCACTCCCCCTGCTTGTATTCTTTCTCTTCCTCTCTCTCTGTGTCAAATAAAGTCCTTAAAGAAAGGAAAGAAAGAAAGAAAGAAAGAAAGAAAGAGAGAGAGAGAGAGAGAGAGAGAGAAAGAAAGAAAGAAAGAAAGAAAGAAGAAAGAAAGAAAAGAAAGAAAGAAAGAAAGAAAGAAAGAAAGAAAGAAAGAAAATCGTCACCTTCAAAATCACTCCCATCTCTCTTGAATTTTAAAGTTTTCATACAACCTTCATAGCTCTGACCTATTTTTATTTTCCCAGTAGCTTTGAGCATTTGGCAGAACAGAGATTCCCACTCACAAGGGAAGTGAGAACTGGAGAGTATCTGTTGATCTTGTTTGCGGTCTCCCATCTTCTGCAACAAGGACCCCACTTTTCCTTGGGAAAGCACTTTCTCCACCCTCAGACTCTGACCAGAGCTGACCCACCACTTGCCACGGTAGTTCAGGCATAGGCACAAACGGGCCTATGAGACACATCCAGAACCTTTGCTGCAACAGCTGAGGAGGAAAATTAAGCCAACACAGAGGATATCTGAGCCGGGAGACCATTTCCTGCTGGCAGTGTTTGGGTTCTTTGATCCAGCTGTGCCTGAAACCAATCTTATCCTCCGATTTTTCAGAGAAGTGAGCCATTACACTACCTTTTTGATTTAAGCCAGTTTGAGTTTAAGTTTTTGTTACTTGCTATTGAAAGAGTCCTGATTCAGGGGCACCTGGGTAGCTCAGTCGGTTGAGCATCCAACTAGGTTTCATGATCTCAGGATTGTGAGATCGAGCCCTATGTGGGGGCTCCACAATGTCTCTCATGGATAAATAAAAAATAAAAAAATAAAGGAGTAGAAAGCCTCAGAAGGCTCTGGAGCAATTTATTTATTTATTTTTTAAGAATTTATTTATTTATTCATGAAGACAGAGAGAGAGGGGCAGAGACACAGAGGGAGAAGCAGGCTCCCTGCAGGGAGCCCGATGTGGGACTCAATCCCTGGACCTCAGGATCATGACCTGAGCCAACAGTAGATGCTCAACCACTGAGCCACCCAGGTGCCCCAAGTTCTGGAGCAATTTAAAAGAGACATTTAAAGAAAATTATGGGGCATGTGGGTGGCTCAGATGGTTAAGCGTGTCTTCGGCTCACATCATGATCTCAGGGTCTTGGGATTGAGGCCTACATTAGGCTCCCTGCTCAGCAACGAGTCTGCTTCTCCCTCTTCTTTTGCCTTTCTCCCTGCTGTGGTCTCTGTCTCTCTCTCTCAAATGAATGAATAAAATATTAAAGAAAGAAAAGAAAAGAAAAGAAAAGAAAAGAAAAGAAAAGAAAAGAAAAGAAAAGGAAGTAATAGCACTGTGTTCTGTTTCTTAACATGGGGGATAGTTATAGCCCACATACATTTGTGATAAATTAGGCATATATTTTTTGTAGGGTTTTCAGAATTCATGGTGTTCAGAATACTGAATAACTTTTTTAAAGTTTTTATTTATTTATTTGAGAGAGAAAGAGTGAGAGAGCATGATGTAGGGGGGCAGAGAAAAAGAGAGAAGCAGACTCCTTAGTGAGCAGAGAGCTTGGTGTTTAGCTCAATCCCAGGATCCTGGGATCACGACCTGGAGCAGAAGGCAGACACTTAACTGACTGATCCACCCAGGCACCCCCTGAATAAATTTTTTGAAGATTTATTTACCCATTTATTTGAGAGAAAGAGAGAGAGAGAGAGAGAGAGCAGGAATGCTTCCACAAGTCAGGGGAGGGCAGAGGGAGAGGGAGAAGCAGGCTCCCCACTGAGCAGGGAGCCTAATGCAGGGCCCATCCCAGGACCCCAGGATCATGAACTGAGCTGCAGTCAGACACTTAACCAACTGAGCCACCCAGACTCCCCTAAATAATTTTTTTAATGAAAAAGAAAATAAATAATGTGATGGGACTGGTCTATAGAATGGAGTGGGAGAGACCTTGGCATCAGAGATGCAGGAAGGCAGCTGGCTCTGAGATGGAGGCTTGGGGTCAGGAAGGTATGGAGTAGAAGCCAGGAATAGGGATGGAGGGGTATGGGAAGATGAGGGGTGCTTGCTGGGTGAATGAGAGCATGAGAAAAATAAACTCCAGATACTGGTAATGATGGCGGAGACAGCGCAGCTATGAGTGAAAGACTTGGCTGGGGATGTCAAGGGAGGCTGGGAGGGTGGTTGCATTTGGAATCGCTCAGGTGGGATTGCTCAGGCTGTCTGTGGTATCCCTTGGAAGGAACAGAAGACTCCCTGGGCCAGCTCAGCTGGGGAACTGGAAAGTCAAAAAACCAGGCTCCTCTCTCTGTCTCTCTGGGACACATGTGATCTTCCCTCTGCTCTTCTTTGCAGACCACTTTCTTCTGTTTTCTGGGAGGGGAGAAGCTCCCCTGGGAGCTCCCCTGGGAGCCTGGGAGAAGCTGGAGCGCCCTGGGAACCCCCCAGGGAGGCAAGGTTAGGATCAAAGCAGCCGAGCAGGAGCACCAGCTGAAAGGACTGTTAAAAGTGTCAAAAGGTGACCAACTGGATGACAAACAGTTCCTGATTTGGGCAAGTTCTAAGGTCTGCATTCAAAGAAAGCAGGAGAAAAGAGAGACTGGTATTAGTCTGGGAAGGAGAGGCAGGTGAAGCCCCGTCCCAGCCGTGCTGATGTGGGTGAGGGCATGAGAGCATCTGTGGCCTATGACGTTCTCTATAGGATTCTTGCTTTCGGGTCTGCATGCCGCCCCTCCTCTCCCCTGCCCTGCAGCCTCCCTTCCTCCTTCCCGGACTCCTTAAAAGCCGCTTTGCTGGGGCTCCTTAGAACCGTGCTAGCAAGGTCTCCAAAGACTTTCTGGTTGTGATAGCCAGGCTCTAAATACTCTCCAGTTCATTCACCAGTCATTCATTCATTCATTCATTCAGAGAATATTTGTTATGTGCCAACTACTTGCCTAGTGGTAGGGATATGATGTTGAACAAGATGAATGAGGCAGAGATTCTCTGTAGAGACAGTGTGAGCCTTTTCCTCCCAAGACACCACACGCATCATGCACGTACACGCACACATGCGCCGGCATATGTGCTTGCTTTTTCTTTTTTTTTTTTTTTTTTTTTTAATTTATTTATGATAGTCACACAGAGAGAGAGAGAGAGAGAGGCAGAGACACAGGCAGAGAGAAAAGCAGGCTCCATGAATCGGGAGCCCGATGTGGGATTCGATCCCGGGTCTCCAGGATCGCGCCCTGAGCCAAAGGCAAGCGCCAAACCGCTGCGCCACCCAGGGATCCCTGTGCTTGCTTTTTCTGCTTAGATCTTCCCCAAAGGCTCTGGGAACCCAGCTGCGGGGCATGTGATCTATGTGGAACACAGACAAATGGAGAGGAAGTTAGGCCTGTAACTTAAGGCAGCTGGGGAGGAAGAGGGGTCAGACATCCTGGAGGGGGCACCCCAGACGTACACATACATCAGCCATGTGGTGGCCATTTGCTAGTGGCCTGGGGAGTGCAGAACTCTGAATGGCAGGCACCCCATAGAAAAGAGCACACTGCCAGGATCTCAGGTTCTGGGCCACTTCAGGCAGTTCTTGAGACAAGGCTCTTTCCAGAAGGCCAGGGAAGAACCCAGGGACCTGGTTCCAGCCTGTCGAACATGCCTGCTATCTCGAATTCCTTCACTGAATCCTGGCCTTGCTCCTGGAGCGTGAAGCACTCCCTGCAAAGGGGAGTCTCTGGGCAGGACCCTGGCATCCTATAAATGCAAGGAGCCAGACAATTAGGGCTCCAGACGGTTAAATACCTAAAGGTTGGTGATGGAAGGTCCCAGAATTTTCCTTTCCTTCTCTTACTGGGGAATTATACAAAGTAAACGAAGAATAAAGAGGAGAGGGAGAAAGAAGAGGGGAGAAGGAGAAAAGGAGCCCATAAGGAAGAAAGAGGTGGAGAAGGAAAGCATTTTTTAACAGAACACAGCTTTGATCACAGTATTTCCCCGCTTTTAGTAACTTCCCATTGCTCATAAGATAACCACAGCCTTCTTTACTCTCTCCGCTACCTCCCCACCCCTTTCAGCCATATGGGGGTTCTGGGGCCTGCTAGGATGTGTTCACAAGTCTTGTGGGAAATTGCCCCATGGGGTTGCAGCAACTGAAACAGGGAGCACCAAAATGGGCCTATCCTAAGGAGCATAGAGACCTACAAAAAGGGGGTTTTAGTCCTGGCTCTATGACTGTAGGACCATAGGAAAATCACAGTCTCTAAGCCTTCTTTTCTCCACCTGCTCAGTGTTCAGAGAGAATGATCCCTGCCCTGCTTTGCTGGTTATTGTGTGGCTCAGGTGAGATAAAGAACCTAGAAACCCTTTGTGAATTCTCAAGTACTGAACAAATAAAGGATTGTTCCAACTACTGTATAAAATACCTTGAGAAGGGTCAGCGGCCTACCCCTTTCATCTCTCAGCCCTTTTCTAAGAACCCTCATATCATTACAACACTTTACGCTTTTCGAAGTACTTTTATATTAATTGTGTCACTTTTCTGACTCTGTTGCCCGAGTGGCTGGGCAGGGCTGCCCCTTGCTGGGCATATCAGGGCACAGGCTCAGAGGGGTGAAGTCACCAGGAGGCCCAGTGTCACGGGGCACACGGTGGCCGAGCCAGGCCTGAGCTCAGGTTTCCTGACTCGGGCCCAGAGCCTGCTCCCAGCTCTTGGGGCCACTCTGCTCCCAGCTCAAAACAGCTGTCATTCTCTTTAGATTCTAAACCATCGGAAGGTACAGACAGGATCTTCTTAGGGGATTAACTTCGGCAGTTAGCATGGCCTTTGGATGGAACTATTGCAGAGGACACTTGAGCCTTTACCAGAGAGACAGGCTTGGGTTTTGAAAATCTACTTGCCCTGGCCTGTGGGAGTTGGCCCTGGCTCCTTCGTCACTCCTCTGTGACAGCAGGGAGCCAAGTCAGGCCAGAGGTGTGCGTGTGGGACCACTTTGGAATCCTTCCTCCAAACACCATTTGGTGGCTCCCTGTCACTGCCAGAGGGTGTATTCGGTGTCCAGCCTCCCCGGCTGGGGAGAGGCAGAGAAACCCACGCATGCTCCCTGTGTCGTCACTCCCAGTGGGAGACACAGCATCGCAGGAGAAGCAGCAAGAGGATGGCGTGAGTGCCCTCTCAAGGGGGGGACCCGATGACCCTCCAGGATGAGAGACACCAGGAGGAGCTCAGAAAGGTAGAGATCCCCTGGGGATGGGGAAGTGGCTGAGGACGCTTCCGGGTGTGTCCCCCTCCCCCAAGCCAGTGTCTGGGTCAGACTGAAACATTCCTGTAGTTTGTGAATCACACCAGGAAACCGCCCCTGCAACATTCCAGGATGCAAAAGCCAGGACCTTGGTCTGACTGCCGATTGGTGGCGGTGGACCAGGGGAAAGGACACCAGCGGGGCCGTCTGCAGATACAGGATTCTGTGCCTTGATCTTCACACGTGGGGGTGGTGGGGGTTGGATGAGGCAAAGGGAGTCCGGGGCTTTTCCTGTCGAGGTTAAATGTCAGAGTGGCCAGAGTTTCACCTCAACCCCGGTCTCCTGACTTTCCCCTGTAGGCACCTCCCAACTTCGGTGATGACAGTGGGCTTGGCTGACAGGCATCATCGGGAGAACCATCTGGAATTCAGGAGGCAGAGCAAGGCTAGAATGTTAGTGGGCAACACCTCCCAGCCCACCTCACCCTCATTTCCTCTTCCTGAGTCCCAGGGGGCTTGGATGAAGCTGTTCCCACAACATTTAAAATAGTGTTTGAAAAAAGAAAACAATGCGGCGCCTGGGTGGCTCAGTGGGTTGGGCGTCTGGCTTCGGCTTAGGTCATGATCCCTGGGTCCTGGGATCAAGCCCTGCATCAGGCTCCAGGCTCAGCCGGGAACCTGCCTCTCCCTCTGCCGCTCCCCCTGCTTGTGCTCTCTTTGTCAAATAAATAAATAAAATCTTAAAAAAAAAAACAAAAAAACACAAGCACACACAAAAAGATCACCCTACATGCAACAACAGGGAGAATGATCTGAAATAAATTATGACCTAAAATAAATTATAAAGTTAAGCCACTATTTAAAACAATAATGTTTTTAGAGCTTCAGTGGTGGTTGAGACTTCACTGCCAAGCTAGGAATGGGACAGATGGTGGAGACTGACCCCGGCACCCGAAGGATCTCACCCTGGTGGTGTAGACACTCCTGCAACAGATGCAAGATAAATGTCGGACTATGTCTGACTAGATCGTGGGAAAGAACTGATGGCATGAGGAGTCCCACTGACGACCTGGAGAAAAACATTGCAGACCTCATGACACAGGCTGGGGCAGAAGAACCGGCAGATGAAGACAAGATATCAGCCACACTAAAGAGTAGAAGCTTGCTATTTTACACTGAAATTTGGAACAGCATTTTTTTTTAAGATGTTATTTATTTATTCATGAGAGACAGAGAGAGAGAGAGAGAGAGAGGCAGAGACACAGGCAGAGGGAGAAGCAGGCTCCATGCAGGGAGCCCGTCGTGGGACTCGATCCCAGATCTCCAGAATCAGGCCCTGGGCTGAAGGCTGCGCTAAACCGCTGAGCCACCCGGACTGCCCCTGGAACAGCATTTTTATTTTTATTTTATTTTATTTTATTTTATTTTATTTTATTTTATTTTAGAACAGCATTTTTATAAGCAAGAGAAGATCGAATGGCTTTTTTTCATTACTTTTTAAATTTATATTCAATTTGCCAACATATAGCATAACATCCAGTGCTCATCCCATCAAGTCCCCTCCTCAGTACCTGTGACTGGGTGGCATCCCCCCACCCACTCCCCTTCCGCAACCCTTTGTTTCCGAGTTAGGAGTCTCTCACTGTCAATGGCTTTTTGAAGCAACTACTATGTACAGACAGGTTTTCTATGATAAAGTGTACACTCTTCTTATCACATACTGTCTAGTGAGTTTATAGGGTGATTCCTCCCAATTTCTCGAACATGGTAATTTCACATCTTTAGACCTTGGTCAGTTATGCTGTTATTTTTTTTAAAAACAAGCAATTTTTTAAAAAGATTTATTTATTTATTTACTTTTTTTTTTTTAATTTTATTTATTTATGATAGTCGCAGAGAGAGAGAGAGGCAGAGACACAGGCAGAGGGAGAAGCAGGCTCCATGCAGGGAGCCTGACGTGGGACTCCATCCCGGGTCTCCAGGATCGCGCCCTGGGGCAAAGGCAGGCGCTAAACCGCTGCGCCACCCAGGGATCCCTATTTACTTATTTATTTATGATAGACACAGAGAGAGAGAGAGAGAGAGAGAGAGAGAGAGAGGCAGAGACACAGGCAGAGGGAGAAGCAGGCTCCATGCAAGGAGCCCGATGTGAGACCTGATCCCTTACTCCAGGATCGCGCTCTGGGCCAAAGGCAAGCGCCAAACCGCTGAGCCACCCAGGGGTCCCCGCAATTTTATTTCTTTTAATGATTTTATTTATTTATTCATGAGAGACAGAGAGAGAGAGAGAGAGAGAGAGAGAGAGGCAGAGACACAGGCAGAGGGAGAAGCAGGCTCCATGCAGGGAGCCGGATGTGGGACCCGATCCCAGGACTCCAGGATCACGCCCTAAGCTGAAGGCGGTGCTAAACTGCTAAGCCACCCAGGCGTCCCAGTTATGCTGTTAAATAGTAAACACCCAAACTTTGGTGGATCCTGCATAAAATTGTCAAATATTTTAGGGTACAAAAAAATAAAACAATAAAACTTTTAGAAAATAATATACGAGGGACGCCTGGGTGGCTCAGCGGTTGAACATCTGCCTTCAGCTCAGGGTGTGATCCCAAGTCCAGAAATTGAGTTCCGCATGGGGCTCCCTGTGAGAAGTCTTCTTCTCCCTCTGCCTGTCTCTCTCTCTCTCTCTCTCTTTCTGTGTCTATCATGAATAAATAAACTCTAAAAAGAAAAGAATATAGAAGAATTTCTTTGTGACCTTGGGTATAGAAAGAGTTTTAAAGCAAAACAGGAAAAGTGCTAATCAAAGAGAAAGATGGAAAAGTATGTCTGTATTCAATTTAAGGAATCCTGAATATAAGAAACACCATAAAAAGAATGAAATGTCAAGCCACAGAGAAGATATTTGCAACACACATAAGCAATAGAAGTTTCAAAGCCAGAATATAAAATAACTCCTATAAGGACACCTGGTGGCTCAGTGGTTAGTCTGCCTTCAGCCCAGGGCATGATCCCAGAGTCCCAGGATCGAGTCCCACATGGGCTCCCTGGATGGAGCCTGCTTCTCCCTCTGCCTGTGTCTCTGCATCTCTCTTTGTGTCTCTCATAAATAAATAAAATATAATAAATAAATAAATAAATAAATAAATAAATAAATAAATAACTCCTATAAAGCAATAAGAACAAGACAGATAATTCAGCAGAAAAGTGCGCAAGAGGGGCACCTGGCTGGCTCAGTTGGAAGAGCACGAAACTTTTGATCTCAGGGTTGTGAGTTCGAGCTCGATGTTGGGCATTAAGATGACTTAAAAGTAAAATCTTTAAAAAAATGAGCAAGAGATATGAAGGGGTAGGTAATTCATGGGAGAAGATATGAAATGTCAGCAGACATATGAAAACATGTTTAACTTTGTCATCTCCAAGAAATCCAAATTAAAGGCATAGTGGGATACCAAGTATCTAAAACAAAGAATGTCAATATTAAGTTTCGGTTCTTCTGAAGCAACTGGAACTCTCATACACTGTTATCAGTGTAACCTTTTACATCCAGTTTGGTAAACAGTTTGACATCATCTACTGAAATTGAAACTTGCATTCTCTATGACCCAGCAATTCCACTCCTAGGGACATACGCAAGGGAAACGGGCTCAATGCACGCAGGAGACATAAATAAGAATGCTCATAGCGTCATAACCTATAATAACTCCAAATTGGAAATAACCCAAATAGTAATTTGGGGGCAGCAGTGTGGCTCAGTTGGTTAGGTATCTGGCTCTCAACTTTGGCTCAGGTCATGATCTCAGGGTCCTGGGATCAGCTCCATGTCAGGCTCCATGCTCAGTGGGAAGTCTACTTGAGGATTCTCTCTCCCCCTACCCCTCCCTCCTCTAGTGCTCTCTTGGTCTCTGGCTCTAAAATAAATAAGTAGCTGAGTGAAGTAAGTCAGTCGGAGAAGGACAAACATTATATGTTCTCATTCATTTGGGGAATATAAATAATAGTGAAAGGGAATATAAGGGAAGGGAGAAGAAATGTGTGGGAAATATCAGAAAGGGAGACAGAACGTAAAGACTGCTAACTCTGGGAAACGAACAAGGGGTGGTAGAAGGGGAGGAGGGCGGGGGGTGGGAGTGAATGGGTGACGGGCACTGGGTGTTATTCTGTATGTTAGTAAATTGAACACCAATAAAAAATAAATTAAAAATAAAATAAAATAAAATAAAATAAATAAGTAAATCTTGTTTAAAAATGAGTAGATAAAAAAATGAGTAGATGATAGGTGGTATAGTCATACAATGAAATATTATACAGTAATAACACTATACACAACAGACACAACAACATAGATGAGTCTATCAAATAAAAGAAACAAGAAAAAAAGCCCCTTACAAAAGAATGCACACTATATGAATTATATAAACCTCAAAAACTGGCTGGCTCAGTTGGTAGAGCATGTGATTCTCAATCTCAGGGTTGTGAGTTCAAGATCCACAGTGAGTGTAGAGTTTACTTTAAAAAACAGGCAAAAGGATCCCTGGGTGGCGCAGCGGTTTGGCGCCTGCCTTTGGCCCAGGGCACAATCCTGGAGACCCGGGATCGAATCCCACATCGGGCTCCCGGTGCATGGAGCCTGCTTCTCCCTCTGCCTGTGTCTCTGCCTCTCTCTCTCTCTGTGACTATCATGAATAAATAAATAAAATCTTTAAAAAAAAAAAATAAAAAAAAAAATAAAAAACAGGCAAAAGAAAACCGTACTCTTTAGATGATAAAAGAAAAAGAAAAGCAAGCAAATGAACATTATAAAATCAGGAGTGCTTACCTTACGGAGAAAGGAGAGAAATGTGACTGCAGAGGGTCCTGCAGGGGACTACTGGGATGCTGGCAATGTCCTCTGTTTAGCTTGGATGGTTGGCACAAGGGATGGTGGTTTGGGGGGGGTATTTTTTTGGCACAAGGGATGATGGGTTTGGTTTTTCTTTTTGGTATTTTGGGGGCATTTTTAAGTGGTATATTCATGTAATACAACTTTCTGAATGTGTTTTATTCGATTGAACTATGTGAAATTGCCAATATCAACCATTTTTAACCTCCAAAATGGCAATTTCAGATGGCTCAACCTAATATTTCATAGTAAAATCAAGTTTACATTAAGATAAGCAGCCATTCAAAAGAAAATAGAAGAAAAAAATAGAAAAAAGAAAGATAAGCAGCCATTCAAAATGACTATTGTAGGGATGCCTGGGTGGCTTGGTGGTTGAGCATCTGCCTTTGGCTCGGGTTGTGGTCCTGCGGTCCTGGGATCAAGTCCCGTACAGGGTGTCTCTGCCTCTCTCTGGGTCTCTCATGAATAAATAATAAAATCTTTTGAAATATGATTATTGTAAAGGCTATTAATAACTACATTCACTTATTTAATTTTTAAAGATATATTTATTTATTTGAGAGAGAGCTTGAGCATGCACACTAACCAGTGGGGGGAGGGACAGAGGCTCAAGCTGAGCACGGAGCCGGAAGTAGGGGCTCCATCCCATGACCCATGAGATCAAGACCTGAGCTGAAACCAAGAGTCAGACGCTCAACTGACTGAGCCACCCAGGTGCCCACCATTTATTTATTAAACAAATATTTCCTGAGGGCTTATGAATCAGGCGTACTTCTAAGCACTGGAATAGAGAATCAAATTCTTTCATGCTGCTTGCATTCTAATGGATTTGAAAACACAAGTGAATGAAGTGGAGGAGAGAGGCCCTGTGCAGCCACGGGAGGGAAAGCCCGCGGGCAGAAGAAAGAGCAAGTGCACAGGCCCTATGACTGGAATGTGCTTGGGAGTACTGCAGAACAGGGAGGCCAGTGTTACTGAGTCAGAGTGCAGCAAGGAGAGAGGATGAATACATGAAATGGGAGAAGTAACTAGAGACCCACCATGGAAGGCCACGTGCCCAGGCAAGGGACTTTGGAGTTTATTCTGAGAGCAATGAGAGGCCATCAGGAGGTTGAGAGCAGGAAGTGGTATGATTTGATCTATAGTTTAGAAGAAAGATTTTTGGCTGTTCTACAGAGAAGGGGAAGTAGGGAAGTGGAAGCAGGGATTCCTGTTAAAATGCCGCTGCAGTGTCCAGGCGACGGATGAAGGTGGCATGGACCACGGTGGCAGTGGTGGTAGCACACAGTATGTTGCAGTCAAGATCGGTAGATTTGATGGGTAGAACTCAGGTAGGATTTGTGGATAGATTGCACCGAGAGTAAGCAGAAAAACAGTTGATAGTGTGTGTATGTGTGTGGGTGTGCATTTTAAGATTTATTTATTTCAGTGAGAGAGAGTGCATGTGAAGGAGGGAGGAGCAGAGGAAGAGGGAGAGAGAAACTCAAGCAGATTCTCTGCTTAGCGTGGAGCCCCACCTAGGGCTCGATCTCATGACCCTAAGATCATGACCAAGAGTGAGAGGCTTAGTCAACTGCACCACCCAGGCACCCTGATAATGTGTATATTTTTTAAAAATTAGGATACACAATTCTATATATGGTACAGTCAAAACTCTTTAAAACATGTTCTTGGGGCACCTGGCTGGCTCAGGTGGAGGAGCATGCAACTCTTGATCTCGGGGTTGTAAGTTCAGGCCCCATGCTGGGTGTAAAAATTACTTAAAAATAAAATCTTTTGGGATGCCTGGGTGGCTCAGTGGTTGAGTGACTCACTTCAGCCCAGGGCGTGATCCTGGAGTCCTGAGATCGAGTCCCACATTGGGCTCCCTGCATAGAACCTGCTTCTCCCTTTGCCTATGTCTTTGCCTCTCTCTCTCTCTGTGTCTCTCTTGAATAAATAAAATATTTAAAAATAAATAAATAGATAATAAATAAATAAAATCTTTAAGGGTGCCTGGATGTCTCAGTCAGTTAAGTGACCAACTCTTGATTTTGACTCAAGTCGTGATCTCAGGTTTGTGAGATGGAGCCCCATGTTGGGCTCTGCACTCAACTGAAATCTACTTGAGAATCTTTCTCTCCCTCTCCCTCTGCCCCCCTCCCCCACCACTTGCACCCTCACACTTTCTCCTCCCTAAATAAATAAAATAAAATAATAAAAATCTTAGGAAAACAAAACAAAACATGTTCTTAAAGTATTTTTGTAACAAGAAATTCAAGAATGGAGAAGTAGAAGAAATTCAGTTGGGGAAACAGAATATTTTCATCAATGGATGGATTACACCATTAAACCAGCCGCTGCTAATTACAGAGTAGGAATGGCTACAGAAGGTAAGGAAAGAAAGAAAGTACCTCACCCCTCGCCCCAATCCCTCTGCCCTGCCCCGGGCTTGGAGAAAGCAAGAAAGTGTTTACTGGAGAGACAGGAGTTAATACGCTGCAAGTGGGGGGGGGGGGGGCATTGAAAGAAGGTGGAGTTGATCCAGGTAGGGGGCCATTTGAAATCAGAGCCTTGGGGCCCAGTACAAAGTGATAGAAAGAGCACCCACTCTGGAGTTGGAGACATTCAGCTCAAGTCCCCGGACTGCCAGGTACCATCTAAATTAATGTGAAAGTTAGATAAACATTCTGTAATCCACCTATGAGGTGTCCAATAAAGGGTAGCTACTAAGGACAGTGTTTTCTTTTTTTTAATATTTAGATTTTTTTAATTTTCAGATTTTTCTATATTTTGGTGGGGATGGGGAGTTAACTCAACTCCTATTTACCAGAAAATACAGCAGACAAAGGAGAAAACAAACTGTTGGGGAAAGAGGAACTGCTATTAATGTAGACTTGGACACAGCCAGGGATCTCTTGAGTTAGATAATCTCACAGTGACGGATCCCAGACTTGGAGCTGCGCCAGTGACTCTGTCACATAGTCATATCTCCCTCTGCTGGCAGAACTTGGTTTTGCAGGGTAACCCCAAACCCTGAATAACTTGTGTCTGAAAATTTGCAGGCTAAGGAGCTAAAATTGCCTTCTTGATATCATCTCATGCTGACTGGTTACTGGGACCACACTGGAAGAAGATGCTGGGATGGGAATCCCCTGAGAAAGAATGGTCATTGTCACAGAAAACAGTGAAGGAAGTTTCTTCCTCCCACCAAGCCAACAATGGGTCTGAACTCCTATGAGACTCGTATTCAAACCAGGACTGAGAAGCAACCATTTTGCCATGTCCACAGGAAGCTTGCCTTGTGACACAGGAGACAGACCACTCGGGTTGAAGGTTTGGAGTCTGAAGACTGTGCCATTTGATGGCGGGGTGTCCCTTCTCTGGTCACTTAGCCTGAAGCTTGGAGTCCTCCTTTGAATGTGGAGATATTAATATTTGCCCTCTCAGGGTTGACGTGGGGATTAAGTGAGAAATAAAGGTGATAACACGTTGTGAACTGTAAATCATTCTACAAATATAAGGGTGTTTCTTTTTGTTTTTGTTTTCATTTTTTACCACCCCTTCTTTGTCTTGTCTCCTCATTTCCTTGCCCTGAAGGTCTTGGAACATTTATTCATTCATTTGCTTCACAACTGATTTTGGTGAACTTAAGTGAATATAGTATCAGGCTAAGTGTGAGGAAAGGAGACACAGAGATAAAGAGCATAGCTCCTGGGTCGCCTAGGTGGTTCAATCAGTTAGGCATCTGCCTTTGGATCTGGTCATGATCCCAGAGTCCTGCTCAATGGAGAGCCTACTTCTCCCTCTCCCTCTCTCTCTCCCCCTCACTTTTGCTTTCTCTCTCTCACTTTCTCTCAAATAAATAAATAACATCTAAAAAAAAAAAAAAGAGCATAGCTCCTGTCTTCATGAGGCACATTTTATGGGGAGGGAGACAGACTCAGGGAACCATAGTACAACAAGGTAGACTGCCATGAGTACTATAAGGCTAATTAAACAACAAGCTATAGAATTATGAGGAAAGAAAATATTATTCAGAATAGAAAGAATTAGGGAAGGCAAAGAAGGCTTCCCAGAAGAAGTGATATTCATACAAGGCTTTCATTTATTTCATTTATTTATAAACATATACTGAGCACATGCTATGTGCCAGGAACTGGACTAGTCATTGTGAATACAAGAATGAACAAAACAGAGGCACCTGACCAGCTCAATTGAGAGAGCATGCAACTCTTGATCCTGCGTCATGAGTTTGAGCTCCACGTTGGGCATAGAGTTTACCTAGAAAAAAAAGAAAATGGGGGTGCCTGGGTGGCTCAGTCAGTTAAGCGTGTGCCTTCAACTCAGGTCATGATCCCAGGGTCCAGCTCTCTGCTCAGTGGGGAGCCTGCTTCTCCCTCTGCCTGCTGTTCTCCCTTCTTGTGCTCTCTCACTCTCTCTCACATGCTTTCTCTCTGTCAAACAAGTAAAATCTTTAAACAAAAATTTTTTAAAGATTTTATTTATTCATGAGAGACACACAGAGAGAGAGAGAGAGAGGCAGAGACACAGGCAGAGGGAGAAGCAGGCTCCATGCAGGGAGCCTGACATGGGACTCGATCCTGGATCTCCAGGATCAGGCCCTGGGCTGAAGGCAGCGCTAAGCCACTGAGCCACCCGGGCTGCCCTAAACAAAAATTTTTTAAAAAGAAGAGAAAATGAATGAAACAGTCATGTTATATTTTCACAGAGCAACAAAAGTGGGCAAATAATTATCGAATTACAAGTATGCTAAATTCTATGAAAGAAAGTAAAGGGAACAATAAGAACAAATTACAAAGAGATATAAATTAGGTGGGAAAGTCAAGAAATATACCCTTAGGAATTGACATTCAAACTGAGAGCTGAAAGATGAAGAGCAGGGATCTAGGGAAAGATGGTGAGGATGAATGTTCTATGTAGCAGAAACAGACCCTGTGTAAGTGCCTTGTGGTAGGAGATTGGAGGGGAACTGGAAAAGACCATTGTAACTAGAGCCCAGGGAGAAGGTGAAGAGTGGCATGAGATGTGACAGGAGATATGGCAGGTACCAGATTATATAGGTAGTTGGGGGTTATGTTTAGGACTTGGACTTTAACTCATGCTCAATGAAGAGCATTACAAGGTTTTAAGAATGGGGTGACATGATCAGACATGTATCTTTAAAAGACTATTTAGCAAAGAATGGGTGAGGGGAGGCAAGGACATACCTAGGGAGACCAGACTGGAGGCTAGTGTAGGATGCCAGGCCAGAGAAGGTGGTGGTTTGTGTCATGATATTGGCTGTAGAAGTAGAGAAGTTGGTAGTTTTGACAAATATTATGGAAGTTGAGTTGATAGGATTTGGTGTTCGGAGGAATATACTGAGGATAGGGAAAGAACTGTTTACAGGGACATTCTTGGAGGACAAAGTTTGGAAGAAGGATGATGGGTTCAGTGTGCACAAGTAGAATTTCAGGGGCATGAGAGCCATCCAAGTGGCGATGTTCATTAAAGAATTGGATATAAAGATTCGGAGCTCAGAGAAGTCTGGGCTGGAATACCAATTTAGAAATCATTTTGACATTAGTTGAAGTCATGAGCTATAGGGGTCATCATAGAGTGCCATTGAAAGAAAAAGAGGGCTTAGGACCTTAACCGACACTATTTAATGTTAGAGTTGAAGGAGGCCAATTAGTTAGGGAGATTGAAACTGAGCAACCAGAACTCAGGAGAGCTTGAGGAGGAAAACTAGAAAAGTGTCGTAGTTGAAAACCACAGAAAGTGAGTGAGAGTTTGCTAAAGAAAGAAGAAGTGGGTTATGTCAAAGACTCCTACTGAAAGGGGCCCTCTAGAATTGGCACCATGGGGTTCCTGATACCCTTTGCAAGAAGCATCTGTATTGAACAGTGGTAGGAGAAGCCATATTGAGTTGCAGAACGAATAGAAGATGAAGCTGTGTAGACAGGAACAAAATTAGAAGAACATTGCCAACAGAGATGTAGCACCAGCAAAGGCATATGGAGGTGCCCCAAACTGTGGTGTGCTTAGAAGACTTAAAGCAAACCCAAGTAGCTAGAGACTTGAGTGTGGAACAGAGAGGGAAGGAAGAGTGGCTGATGAAGATGCTGAAAAAGGAAACACAGGATGTGAACGGCCTTGAATTTGAGGGACAAAAGGAAGAAAAACTATGATTTCTTGAATGCCTTCTACATCCTGGGAGTTTTTATATTATCTCATTTAATACTCATGTAAATAAACCCTGTGAGTAACAGTAGAATTCCTATCTTCACTCTTCCCACTGAGAAAATAAGCTATTCAGAAACGTTTTACTTTTACTCAAAATCACACATCTTGTGAGCAATGGGATTCCAATCTCCCTCCCAAACAGGAGGATCTGGGGAAGTGCCTGCCGGGTGGTGGTATCAAGTGGAGGGGAACAGGGCCAGAAGCCCTTTCCTCCAGCAGCACCACAGCATCAGGTGAGTTAGCCAAAGCAGAGAAAACGTAGTCCAAAAACCAAAGCCAAGTACAACAAGAAAATATTCTAAGAGCCAAATGGTCAGTCTATCCAGAAGCCAAGTTGCCAGAGCCAAGAGAGGTTAGTCTACAAAGCCAAAACCTCACCTAGTAATCGGTCCAAAAGCCAAGTTAATCAGAAGCTTTAGAGCTTGATCAAAGAGAGGGTTGGGGAAAGCCAAGAAACTTCAGAAGTAGGCAAGCCTCCAGCTAAGCCTCAAGCTTCCAGTCGAGGTTTCAGATAACACTACCTCCTCAATCTGGTTTTCAGACAGGAAGGACAACTCGGGCTCATCCACAGGTGCCAATGCCCTCTACAGAGTAGAACATGGGTAGGACACTGGGTTAGTCCCTGGACTTGAGGAATTATACCTGACTTATATCCTAGAGGAAAAATACAGAGACCTCCAAAAAGAAACATCAAACACGGACCTGGTCTACTGAGGATACTCAAGAAAGCCAGAGCTATCAGGTGAACCAAGCCAGACCACAAGCCCATATTAAGGGCTTGGTTAAAAATAAGTCTTCTCTGGCAGCCCCAATGGCCCAGTGGTTTGGCCTGAGGTATGATCTTGGAGACCCAGGATCCAGTCCCACATCAGGCCCCCTGCGTGGAGCCTGCTTCCGCCTCCGCCCGTGTCTCTGCCTCTCTCTCTCTGTGTCTGTCATGAAAAAATAAAATAAAAATTAAAAAAAAAAAGTCTTCTCAGAGGTGACTGGTTGGCTCAATGGGTGGAGTGTGCAGCTCTTGATCTCAGATAGATCGTATAGTAGAAATTACTCAAAAACAAAATCTTTTTAAAAAGTTCTTCTCGGAGATCCCTGGGTGGCTCAGCGGTTTAGCGCCTGCCTTTGGCCCAGGGTGCAATCCTGGAGTCCCGGGATGGAGTCCCACATCAGGCTCTCGGCATGGAGCCTGCTTCTCCCTCCTGTGTCTCTGCCTCTCTCTCTCTCTCTCTCTCTCTCTGTTTATCATAAATAAATAAAAAAATCCTTAAAAAAATAAAAATAAATAAAAATAAAAAAGTCTTCTCATTGGCACAATAGCTCATTCCTTGTTTCATCTGAGTCTCACAACCATTCCATAGAGTATTGTTCCTCTCCCCTTCTCCAATTGTTTTATTTTTTAAAAAGATACATTTTTAAAAATTTATTTATTTATTTATTTGTTTGTTTATTTATTCAAGGGAGGTGGAGGGGAAGAGGGAGAGGGACAAGCAGACTCCTCGCTGAGCCTGGAGCGGAGAGGGGCTTGATCCCACAGCTGAGAGGGGCTTGATCCCACAACCCTGAGATCATGACCTGAGCCACAATCAAGAGTCGGGGTTTGGGATCCCTGGGTGGCGGGCGCAGCGGTTTGGCGCCTGCCTTTGGCCCAGGGCGCGATCCTGGAGACCCGGGATCGAATCCCACGTCGGGCTCCCGGTGCATGGAGCCTGCTTCTCCCTCTGCCTGTGTCTCTGCCTCTCTCTCTCTCTCTCTGTGACTATCATAAATAAATTAAAAAAAAAAAAAAGTTTGCTTTTAAGAGTCGGGGTTTAACTGACTGAGCCCCCCAGGCGCTCTCCAATCGTTTTAAACAGATGAGGAAATTGCAGCTAGAACAAGGTAAGAGATTGCCCAAAGTCACATCATTGGATGGAGATCAGAAGTGCAAGTTCAACCCCAAGCTTTGTTTTATGCAAATTCTGTCTCTCCTGCTGCTGTGGAAAAGAAATTGGTCAGGAAAGACTTCCCAGAAGACGAAGTGCCTGAACCGCACAAGCAAGTGGCAGGCCACCAAGTATAGAAGGGTGACAATGTCCTCTGGGCAAAGGCACAAGGACGCAACACGGCAGAGCCAGCGCAGTAAACAACACAGGGTTCTTCGAATGTGAGCCCCTTGTGGCCAAGAAGGTCCAGCTCCTAGAATGGGGCCTGGGGCTCAGCAGGGGCTGGGGAAGTGCTCGAAGGAACGAGGGAGCGAGGGAGCGAGGGCAGGGAGCGGAACGCAGAGTCTCCCCCGGAGGGTCCTGGAGATGAGGCCGGGAAACCGGGCGGGGGTCAGAAGTCGGAGGGGCTTGTATCCGACAGCGGAAGAGGAGGGAGGGGGCCGCGTGCGAGTGCAGGGAGGACGCAGGAGAGAGGCAGCTGGAAGGGGTTCCAGGAGAGAAGACCAAGGCCAGAAGTAAACCCGGCGGGCGAAAGGGAAGGACAGAGTCGAGAGACGTTTGGGAGTCAAGGTGCCAGGCACCGCTCCGAAGGGGAGGGGTGACCTGTGCGCCTGCACCCCTGAAAGGCGGGAGCAGCCGAGAGACGGAGGACGGCGCCTCGGGGGCCACGAGCGTGGGGGATGGTAACCCCCGACCCGGCCAGGTGGGCTGCACCCTCCGCAGTCCGTCTTCGGTCGCGGGCCCGAGAGGGAGGGGCCTCCCGGACCGGGGAAGGCGGCCGCAACCTGCCAGAGCCCCGTTAACAAAGGCAGGACTACAGTTCCCAGCATGCTCGGGCCCGTGGGGTGACGGCGGGCGGTGGCTGCGCCGCACCCGCCTGCTGGGCGCGGGACCCGGGTGGGCCCCCGAGCCCGTCCCCCCGGAGGGGTCTGCGGGGAGCGAGCGGGCGCTGCACCCCGGCCCCGCGCGCGCCGGGCTCGCGCCTCCCGCCTCCCGCCTCCCGCCTCCCGCCTCCCTCCCGCCGGCGCCCCGCCCCTTGCCCCACCCCAGCCGGGCGGCTTAGCTGGGGCCGCAGCGCGGCGGCAACATCACTCTCGCCGCCGCCGCTCCGCCCCATCCCCTTCTGTTTTCCTCTCATTCTCCGGTGGCAGCGGCGGGGAAGGTGGAGGCAGGGGCAGCAGCAGCCGCGCAGGCTGCGATGAATGATCCCCCAGCGCGGGGGGAGGACTCCAGGTGAGCCTCTGCCCTCGGGAGGACCGGGACCCCCGGCCGCCCAGGACCAGCCGCCCCCGCCATGGATCCCTAGAGGAGGAGGAGGAGGAGGAGGAGGAGGAGAAGACAGCTTCGCCGCCCACCCCCATCCCATTTTCCTCTTCCTTTATCTCATTGTTGCCGTCGCTGTTTACGGCAGCAGCGCTCCCTCTGCCCCAGCATGGGGCGGGCTCCGGGCACTGCCCTTCGGCCGGCACGGCTCCCGCGGCTGCCGGGGCACCCGGCCTGATTCTCCCTGCCCGGCCGGGGCGGCGAGGACCCGAGAGCGCTGGAGGCCCGGACTGCAGCGGCGGCGGGGCCACCTCCCAGCATCCCCACCCTCGGAGGCTGCATGCGGATTGAGGAGCCGCGCCGCGCCTGGGGGCTGGGCCCGCCCCGCTGATCCCGACCTAGCGAGGCCAGCAGGACCGCCCAGGCTGCGGAGGGGCCCCGGGGGCAGGAAGGAAGGAGCGGCAAGATGGCCAGTAAAACCAAGGCCAGCGAGGCCCTGAAGGTGGTGGCTCGGTGCCGCCCCCTCAGCCGGAAGGAGGAGGCTGCTGGTCACGAGCAGATCCTGACCATGGACGTGAAACTGGGCCAGGTGACCCTGCGGAACCCCCGCGCTGCCCCCGGGGAGCTGCCCAAGTCCTTCACCTTCGATGCCGTTTATGATGCCAGCTCCAAGCAGGCGGACTTATACGATGAAACCGTGAGGCCCCTGGTAGACTCGGTGCTTCAGGGTTTCAATGGCACGGTGTTTGCCTATGGCCAGACGGGCACTGGCAAGACCTACACCATGCAGGGGACCTGGGTGGAGCCCGAGCTGCGCGGGGTCATCCCCAATGCCTTTGAGCATATCTTCACCCACATCTCTCGCTCCCAGAACCAGCAGTACCTGGTCCGGGCCTCCTACCTGGAGATCTACCAGGAGGAGATTCGAGACCTGCTCTCCAAGGAGCCTGGCAAGAGGCTAGAACTGAAGGAGAACCCCGAGACCGGTGTCTACATCAAGGATCTCTCCTCCTTTGTCACCAAGAATGTCAAGGAGATCGAGCACGTGATGAACCTGGGAAACCAGACCCGGGCGGTGGGCAGCACACACATGAATGAGGTCAGCTCCCGCTCCCATGCCATATTCGTCATCACTGTGGAGTGCAGTGAGCGTGGCTCAGATGGCCAGGACCACATCCGTGTGGGCAAGCTCAACCTGGTGGACCTGGCTGGCAGTGAGAGGCAGAACAAGGCGGGCCCCAACACAGCTGCAGGGACCGCCGCGCAGTCCACGGGGAGTGGCGGCGGTGGAGGTGGTGGTGGTGGTGGTGGTGGAGGTGGAGAGAGGCCCAAGGAAGCCTCCAAAATCAACCTCTCACTGTCTGCCCTGGGCAACGTGATCGCTGCTCTGGCGGGCAACAGGAGCACCCATATCCCCTACCGGGACTCCAAGCTGACCCGGCTGCTCCAAGACTCTCTGGGGGGGAACGCCAAGACCATCATGGTGGCCACTCTGGGGCCAGCTTCTCACAGCTACGACGAGAGCCTCTCCACCCTGCGCTTTGCCAACAGGGCCAAGAACATCAAGAACAAGCCCCGGGTGAACGAGGATCCCAAGGACACGCTGCTGCGGGAATTCCAGGAGGAGATCGCCCGCCTGAAGGCCCAGCTGGAGAAGAAGGGGATGCTGGGAAAGCGGCTCCGGAGGAAGAGCAGCCGCAGGAAGAAGGCTGTGTCGGCCCCGGCTGGGTACCCGGAGGGGTCAGTGATAGAGGCCTGGGTGGCTGAAGAGGAGGATGACAACAACAACAACCACCGCCCACCCCAGCCCATCCTGGAGTCAGCTTTGGATAAGAACATGGAGAATTACCTGCAGGAGCAGAAGGAGCGCCTGGAGGAGGAGAAGGCAGCCATCCAGGATGACCGTAGCCTGGTGAGTGAGGAGAAGCAGAAGCTGCTGGAGGAAAAGGAGAAGATGCTGGAAGACCTAAGGCGGGAGCAGCAGGCCACAGAGCTGCTCGCAGCCAAGTACAAGGTAAGGGCCCGGGAGAGCAGGGGTACTCCGGAGAGGCCCATGGGCATCCAGGCTGGCAGGATTTTCTTTGAGGGTCTATGACCTGACCTGAAGCAAGGTGTCCTCCTCAGCACAACACACTGCCCTCCTGCCAACCACTCCCCTGGAGCAGCCAGGCGAATTCCTGGGATTCTGGGCTGCCAGGCAGAGCCTTCCAGGAGCACTGAGGAGAACACACAAACCACACACACACACACACACACACATGCACACACGAAGCAAAGCAGGCAGGGAGTCTTTCAAGCCAATGAGCTTGGGTCGATCTGCCCGACTGCCTGTCAATCTCTGTTGGTGGCCCTCTGAAGTGTCAGTCAGGTCCTCAGCGTCATTTGGCTGTGGGGTCTCTTGCATGGCCTTCTCCCCTGTGAACTCCTCCCTCTGCAGCACCTTCACACCTCACACCATTTTAATGATACCTGACATCTGGATAGCACTTCCCAATTTACCAAATGCCCCACAGACGTGATCTCATTTGATCCTTAGCCATCCAGGGTACAGGTTCTTAAATCCCCATTTTATAGGTGAATAACTAAGGCTCAGAGGTGACCTAACCATGGTTCCATCCTACAGAGTGGCAGAGCTGAGCTGGAACACATGGGCCTTGTGCTCTTCTGGGACTTGGATGGCAAGGCAGGACTGGGGATGGACCCTGCTCCCCACGAAAGCAGTCCGTGGGAACCATGCTGTGCAGGACCCAGTGCTTGGTAGCATTAGGAAGGAGATTCAGAGATCACAGAGAGGGTAGGGGAGAGTGCTGGGCTCTACCCTGGAGAACTGGAGTCTAGGCCCAGCTATGGTATCGCTCATTGAGTGGTTTTGTGTAAGTTGCTTCCTCCTTTCATCAAGCCTCAGTGTGGGGCTGAGGTACAGGGGCCCCTGCCAGGCCAGCCACAGACCTGGTAAATTTCATTGCTGCAGATGCCACAACTCAGTGTTCCAGTCATTTCCAGGTCCATGGATTTCTCAACACTGGGGGTGAGAGGAAGGACACAAGGAACAGGAGCTGATGACTTCCTGGGGAGAACCAAACATTGCTATTTTTTATGCCCTCACAAGTGTGCGGGCTAGGGAGCAGGGAACCCAGCTTGGGGAGGGAGAGCTTAAGCTGCCAGAAGACTGGGCAGATGAGCCGTATGCCATTGTCTGTGTTATGGGAACGTGCTGCTGCACCAGGGGCTCTGGCCTTGCATCTTTAATATTTAATTCACCTCCGTGAGCTCAGCAAGGGTTCTGCTGAGGTGATTCCTCAATGGATCAGGTGTCTGGCACCTTTGGGGCCATCCTGGAAGAAGCAAGATGTTAGCTGAACAGTTAGACTCAGCCCTCCCTGGGAGGAAAGGAATCCAGGCAATCTGGTGCTGTCCACTGGGAAATCTCACAGGGCCAACCTGTCATTGGTTTCATTACCAAGGGTACTCCCCTTACCCCTTACTTCCCTTCTCCACCCTCATTCCCCTTAAAGCTGAGAGGTAGTAGAATCTAAGACAGTAAAGAAGCACACTTCAGCCCTGAGGAAATGGGTAGAGGAGTTGATGTGAAGGATCCAGGGGATCCTTCCCATTGGGAACAATGGGGTCTCCCACTGCTGGGAACTGACTGGCTCCCTCAGTAAGATTCTTGGATCTAAGGCAATGTGGGGCACAGCTAATAGGACAACCAAGAGGTCAGGGCAGCCAGCACCAGAATTCTTATATTAGAGGCATTGTCCACAGAGCCCTCCTCAGAGCTGGCAGAGCTGCCCAGGGAAACTGAGGCCTGGACTTGCCCAGGTCCACACAGGTGAGTTAAGGAGATCCCAGACTCTCTATGCTTAATCCAGCCTCTTTCCATTTCTCCAGAGTCCCAATGTCACCTGTGCTACTTGATAATCAGAATAATTCATTTTTATGTAACACTTTGATGTCTTCATCTCGGGCAACCCCAAGAGACGGATATTACTGTTCCCATTTGACAGTTAGGGAAACCAAGACTGGGGAGGTTGAGTGACTATCTCTGTGCCCCCAGTTGAGGAGTGGTAGAGCCACTGGAACCCAGGTCTCCAAATGTTCCCAGACCTGTGCTCTTCCCAAGTCATCACTGTCCCTCCATGTTTGCTCACTGTGTGACTCAGGGCAAAGGCCTTTGCCTCGCTAGGCCTCAGGTTTCTATTCACCTAATGAGAAGTCTGACATATCTCCCTGGGGACTGAGTAAAATGGTCATTATGTGCCAGGCATTCAGATGTTAGAGAGGGAGGGTGGGGGGGCTGGGAAATTCCAGGAGGGGAATGAGTCCATATCCTGTGACTTCTTGTCACACCCAGCCCAGGACAAACAGCAACAAGCAGCTCAGAGAGGAGCCTGGACAGAGGACCCCAACTTCTTCATACCCCACAAGGCACTGTCTGGTTCAGCATTGGATCTTTCTAGGATGGAGGAAACAATTTGAGGGCTCTTGAGGGATCACCAGGGTAGAGAGGGGAGGAGCACATTAGAGTTAATCCCAGGCCAGCCTATTTCACAGGTTTGTGCCCAAGATTAAATGAGATCATTAGTAGGAGGGGGCATTTGAAATAAGTTGAAAGTACCAAATAAACGGAGAGGCATTAGCAGCCGCAAGGTGGCTTCCGTCAATCAAGCAGGGGTCCAGTGATGTCGGGAACTGACATCTTTGTTGTTAGCTTGACTCTGTTCTCTGCGCTGGCCAATCTCAAACTGCTTCACCAACAGCTCCAGAAGCAAAGCCAGACAAGAAAGATCTAGGAGAACTCAGAAGACGAGAGCTTGGGTCCTTCCTGGAAATTAACTGAGCTTTTGCTCCATAAACACAACACACCCCTCCAGTTCCCACTTCTGAGTTACAGCATCAGCTCCCCTAGTCGCCTCCCCCCAAACCCTTCTTCCAGCTCACACCACCCTCTGGGGGCAACTAAGCAGGAGCTGATACGACCTAGTGCCCTCATTCACTCTCTGACTCATCTTACAGCCTGGCTTGCCTGGCTTGCCTGCTTTTCCTGCCTGCCACCCCCAGGCTCCCCGTTTCCTTTGTTCTCCCCTCACTGTGTACAAACACCCTGCCTGTCTCCTTGGAGTCTCCTTTCATCTCTCCTTCCACATTCACTGCGGGCCTGGGGCGGGGGGGGGGGGGGGGGGGGGGGGGGGGGGGGGGATGTTAGGGTGTGCAAATGTGTGAGGGCTTGTGATTGTGATCAGTGCCCTGTTTCTCACTAATCATTAGCAACCCTTACTCACGTGGTATCTCCAGGGGGCTCAATAGGGGGTGCAGAAGGAGTCACAGACTCCCAAGCTG
This sequence comes from Canis lupus baileyi, assembly GCF_048164855.1. Taxonomy (NCBI): domain Eukaryota; kingdom Metazoa; phylum Chordata; class Mammalia; order Carnivora; family Canidae; genus Canis; species Canis lupus. The sequence goes on from NC_132849.1 coordinate 45,071,667, forward strand.
GGGCTGGGGCTTATCAGACACAGTGAAACTCAAATGTTTGTGCACAGTGCACGTACCACAGTGGGGACTGGTGAAAGAGTGTGGATTGGTTGGGAGAAAGCCCACTTTACTCATATTTAATTGTGCAAGACATTTTCCTAAATGACTGATTTTGAACTTTATTTTTTTGAGGGATTGGACCAGGTGATTTGTACAACTCAGATTCTAGATACTTAGAAGAAAAAGAGAGTATCTAGGGAGGTCAGGGCTGCAGATGACACCGAAGGCTCCAACCTTAGAGAGAAGTAGAAGAGACACTGCCTGTTGATCCCCATGTAAGTAGGTCTGGAGGGAGAAGAGCAGGCGGGTCCTGGCTGGAGCCCAGCTCTGTCTGTGGTGGGTGTAGAAAAGAGACCCTGTAGAAGTAGCCCCCGCAGCCAAAAGGATGAGATCATCGCAGAGAATACAAACTGCATTGAATTTTCACTGTCTACTCTGTGGCTCCCTCTTCTTCCCCCCACCTCTGAGCATTGGGATTGACCATAAAAAGATATGTAAGAGGGAGTTTCAAGCCCCAGAAACAGCAGTAATCACAATAATAATGCTGTTTACTTAACACTTGCTACATGCCAGCCGCAATATGCTACATATTACATACAAATGATCTAATGTCACCCACACAAGCACCTTGTGGTGGTGTTACTCTTGCCATTTTATAGGTGAGAAAACCAAGGCCCATAGAGGTTAAGTAACTCTCCCAAGGCCTGGTGATTTGTATGTGGCAAATCTAATTAAGGCCAGGTTGGTTTAACACATAGATCTTCTTTTATGCCTAAAGATTCAGGAATATCATTTTGGAAACTGGTTGCTAGGAAGGTGGTGAAAATTGGCAGATGCTTGTGCCATGGAATTTGAGGTGACAAAATCCAATGGGCAGCTGGAAATGGATTGGTGGAGTTTAAGAGCAAGCACAAGAGTAGCGATGGAGATTGGAGGGCCCATCTGTAGAAGAGAGCTCAAATGAGACCCACGCCTTCTGTTCTTGACACTCTCTCCCTCTAGTAAATGACTCTCCCAGGGTCTCCCATCCTGGTCTCTCTGCTGGCTGTGTTTTTTAGAGTGCTATATTTAGATCATGTGCCTCAGACATGGACAGGCCTGGGTTTAGTGACTTACTAGCTCTAAGACCTCAGTTACCTCATCTATAAAATGAAGTAATAACAGTACCGACATCGGTTCTATTGAGGGGATTAAATGAGATAATCAATGTTAAAGCACTTTGCACTGTTCCCGGCATGTAAGCACAACTGTTTATTACAATCTAATGGACAGTTTCACTTGGCTTCACCTTCCTGATAAGTCAAAAACACCATGTTTTAGTCTGGCATTCAAGACCTACCAGAGACTGGCTGCCATATATCTCCTCAATATTGCCCACCCAAGCAAGCTACTCCAATAGGAGCACCTCACAACCAGCTGGTCTACCTCTATTTTTTGAACCTAATATGCACCTCACTGCCTTTCTGCTGATGGCACTCTTTTTATATCCTAGATTGTCCTGGTAGCCAGGAGGTGGGAATTAGGGGGGCAGACTAAGCTCAATATTAAGAACTTTTTTTTTTTTTTAAGATTTTATTTATTTATTCATGAGAAACACAGAGAGAGAGAGGCAGAGATGTAGGCAGAGGGAGAAGCAGGCTCCATGCAGGGATCACACCCTGAGGCAAAGGCAGATGCTCAACCGCTGAGCCACCCAGGTGTCCCTATATTAAGAACTTATGGATACCTAGAAATGGGCTGCTTCTAGAGGTAGCAGGCTGCAATCCCTGGAAGTCCTCAAGGAGAAATGGAGTGTCAGAGTTGCTCTAAAGGGATTCATGTATCTGTAAAGCCTTTGAACTAGATGGTCTTTAAAGTCTCTTCCTCCTAAAAGCCTTTAATTGTTAAAAATACTATTTTAAAAAAAAAGATTTTATTTGGGCAACCCCGGTGGCTCAAGGGTTTAGCGCTGCCTTCAGCCCAGGGCCTGATCTTGGAGACCTGGGATCGAGTTCCACGTCGGGCTCCCTGCATGGAGCCTGCTTCTTCTCCTTCTGCCTGTGTCTCTGCCTCTCTCTCTCTCCCTCTCTCTCTCTCTCTCTCTGTGTCTCTCATGAATAAATAAAATCTTTTAAAAAATATTTTATTTATTTATATGAGAGAGAGAGGGAAAAAACACAAGGGTGGGGAAGGGCAGAGGGAGATGGAGAAACAGGCTCCCCACTCCCCACGGAGCCCTACGTGGGGCTCAATCCCAGGACCTGAGCCAAAGGCAGATGCTTAACTGACTGAGCCTCCCAGGTGCCCCCAAAATACTGTTTTTTTAGAGCAAAATATAAAATACTCAGTTTATCTTTTTGAAAATTAAGAGGGTTTAGATTTTAATGTATATGTTCAATCAATAATAAAAAAATAATTTTCAGCTTTCTCTCATGGCCAATTAGAGAAAGACAATAAGACAAGAGAGAAGAGAATAGAGAGAAAAACAGGAAAGAAATAGAAGGGGACAGGGAAGAGGGAAAAGAGAAGTGGAGTTATATAAAGGCAGGGAGGGAGAAGGAGGGAGAGGGTGGGTAGAGGAGTGAACAGCAGGGTTTCTGTGGAGAAGAAGCTCCAATAGGAGAAAGTGCTGTAGAGGACAGTTAAATACTCATCGCCGGCAGTGTGATCATTTAACAGAAGTATCACGAGCTGGGGGCATTTTGTAATATAAAGATTTGACAGGCAGGAAGCATTTAAGACTAATACATTTCCATCAGAGATTTTGGGCTTCAAGTTACATCAAGGCTCTGCAGGCCTTTTGGTCCAGTGTTGGGTTTCTCCCAATATGCATTGGCTGGGGGAGTGTATTATAAATTGCCCTTCGTCATTTCCAGCCCCCAGATAGCACAAGACTGGATGAAGTGGCTGTGATAATGTTTTCTTTGTGTTCTGAGGACTAGAGGAAAGGCCTGGAATTCAGCTGGAGAAGAGCACCCTTCTCCCGCCATGCCCTGCCAGCCCATTGCACTTGGCCAGTCTAGCGCATTTCTGGAGCCTTCTGGGCCTGAGAGCTGCTGAACCAGCTGGCCTGAAAAAAATAAGAAAATGGTCCCTCTTCCCACAAATCCAACCCTTCAGCCCTGCACACTGTGCAAGGCATCCCTATATGCTCGAAGTTCATAGGGCATCTACTTTTATGGTTTGGTGGATCTAGAATTTTTAACATACTGAGAAGTTCCTGGGTGTTAACTCCTGGTCAGACTAAAGAGGTACTTCTTGGTTGTCTCCCTTTCCTGCCAGATGTACTCAGCAGAGGAGGACCAGGCCCTGGGCTGGTCTGTTTCTATAGCACTAGGTACTGGACCTGCAGGCTTTCTTCTTTTTCGAGATGAACCCACAGAATAGTAATGGCAACAATAGTAGTGATGATGACAGCTACAAATTTTTTTAGTGCATGTCTAACGCCAAGCAGGCTGCTGTTTTCTCTATGTGCATTGTTCTTCCTTAATCACCATGAAGTACTACTATTTTAAAAATATTTTATTTATTTGACAGAGAAAGAGAGCACAAGCAGGAGAAGCAGCAGAGGGAGAGGGAGAAGCAGGCTCCCCACTGAGCAGGGAGCCGGATGCAGGGCTTGATCCCAGGACCCTGGGACCATGATCTGAGCTGAAGGCAGACACTTAACTGACTAAGCCACCCAGGTGCCCCAAGTAGTACTATTTTAATCTCCTTGTGACAAATGAGGATCCACATGCCCAGGAAGTGTTAGGGCCAGAATAGGAGCCCCCGTCTGCCTGACTCCAGAGCCCATGATCTTCACCTTCACACTATAATACCAACCTTGGAAATGAAGGATTCATGCCACATCCCCGGCTAATAGGCCCCAGTGGGAGCTCTTGTCTGCTGAGATGCTTAACTCAACCCATCTCTGTCCTTCCGTATGATGCAAACCCCCAGCCTCTGACTCACCTGGCTCCATCCATTCATATAATCAACAATTCTTTTTGTGTACCCATGACCAAGAACATAAATCTGTAGGTATAGTTAACAAAGTCTTAAAATTATTTCAATTTCTGGAAGAAATGAGAATTCACTAGTAGTGGTTATTTCTAGGAATTTTAATGGGGAAGGGAGCTTTCGATTTTCACTTTGTACTTTCTTTACTTTTTTTGCTTTTACTGTAAGCATATATTATTTTGTTAAATAAAAACTAATCTACAATTTTTAAGAGAGAAAAAATATAAAAGAAATGTGAGGGATGCCTGAGTGGCTTAGTGGTTGAGCATCTGCCTTCAGCTCAGGGACTGATCCCGGGATCTGGTATCGACTCCCGCATCAGGCTCCCTGTGAGGAGCCTGTTTCTCCCTCTGTCTATGTCTCTGCCTCTCTCTGTGTGTCTCATGAAAAAATAAATAGAATCTTTAAATAATAAAATAACTAAAATCTTTTAAAAAATGAATAATTGAGGAAGATCCATGGTTGATAATAATTCTCAGTGATACCCAGTTATTGGCAATCCTGTGACCTTGGACAAGTCCCTTCCTCTCCCGGGGACTGTAAGAAATGATCAGTAAATGATTCCTTGCTTTCTGCACCATTTGCTATTCACCTGAGAAGCAACAGGTTAGGACCCCAGGGTTAGAGGTCAGCCTGAATGATGGACAGTGGGAATTGGAGAGGAATGACCAAGCGTTGCCTGGGAGCTTCAGGCCATACGACCCCAGATGACCCACCCAAGCTCCTGGGCCCTGTGCCTAGGCTGTCAAATGCTGAGTCTGCACTTCATGCCTCCTTATGTCTCATCCAGTTCTGACACTGTGGCATCCTATTGTCTGGCTGGAGGGAAATAGGGGAGAAGGAGGAAGTAGGGATCAGATCTGAGGCGCTCGTGGTTTTCTCACTGAAGTGGATGGGCCAATTTTTTTCTTCCTGCTTTTCTCTACTGGGCATCCTTACCCTGCCCAGAACGAGGCTGCAAGTGGAGTCCAGGTCACCTCACTCCCCAGCCAATATGTTTCCTGATCCTGAATTTTTTTCTTTTGATGAGAGAATTCCTAGCATCCGAGAGACCGATCATTTCTGTCACATTTCGAGACATCCAAGGAGATTCAAGGCAGGAAACAGACTGGGTCTCCTAATTTCTGTTCCCCTAAGGCAAAGAATCCCTGAAAATAGCACTGTTCTTCCCTCTACCATTGTCTCTTTTGTTTCGTTTTCCCTTACTGCTGGCTCCTCAAGATCTACAACCAGGGAGCCTCAAAAAGAGAAATAGGTCTTTGACAGTCAGCATGGCTATAATAAGAGATAGAAGCAAAGACTTGTCCAATAATTGTTTTGTTCTGTTCTTTGTGATAAGTCATGAATACCTGTCAATCCACATACTGATTGACGAGTAACCACTGACTTCTGATTGTACTTTATCACTTACCAAGTACTTTCACATCTGTTACCCAACTCACCATTCTTACCCAAAGCCTATGAGATTTGTTGGTATTCTCTTCCATTTGACAGATAAGAAAACTGAAGTCCAGGGGCTAGTGCCCTAGATTTCATAGCAAATAGGGTGGCACAGTGTGTCCTAGTATTCAGACTCCCTGACATGCCCAGTGCTCTTTACATCATCCCGCTATGGAACTTGGGAGGTGGCCTTTCCCATGAGCATTCCAGCGGTTAGTCTCTCTCTGGGGTGCTAGGGATCCTGACAACCTCTGCCGAGCATACAATTAACACTCTAACCACTCATCTCAGAGGCCCCCATAAGATGCCTCAGGCAGAAGCATCATCAGCAGAGATCTGCCTGTTTTAGCTCGCAGAGAAAGAAATGGTGCTCTGAGCTTTCCCGATGGTTCCTGAGTCAGTGAAGGTGCAGATACCAAGTGCTGCTTCTCTCCAAGGTACCCTCCTGCCTGAACCCAGGAGAAAGCTGTAGCACAGGGATGCCAGTGGAATTAAGAGTTTGGTGTTCAAATATCACCTCTGCCATTTACTGGCTCCATAATCTTGAGTGAGTCAGTTCATCCATCTGAATATTAGTTTTCTTTTATGTCAAGTGGGGATCATACTTGTTATCTCTTATGGCTCTTATGGTGATTAAATAGGATGATTAATTTAAAAAGGACCTAGCCCAGCCTCAGACACATGACGAGTCACATCTGAGACTCCTGTCTCCTGCGGCATGTGAGAGATTAGCTGGCAGTAGCAGAGCAGAGCCTGTCTGGCTTCTCTCTGAAATCATACCTGATGGTATCTTCTCAGACAAGTGGCTGGCTGGGCCTAGCTGTCTCCACTCTGGCTTTTCAGATCAACACTTAATGAAGTACTGGGGTACTTCTTGTCTTGTACCCCAGTGGCTCTTGGAACAGGAAAGAGTGAGCCTCTGAACATCTACGCTGGGTCTATAAACTAATATGGTCCCTGTAATGAGCTTGGCTATTAATTGTCATGGCAGCTGACCTGCCTCTAATACCTGGAATCAAGACCCTAATCAAATTGGGAAATTATGGGATGCCTGGGTGGCTCAGCGGTTAAGCAATTGCCTTTGGCTCAGGGTGTGATCCCAGCCGAGGCTCCTGCATCAGGCTCCCCATGGAGAGCCTACTTCTCCCTCTGCCTGTGTCTGTGCCTCTCTGCCTGTGTCTCTCATGAATAAATAAATAAAATCTTAAAAACAAAATTGGGAAATTATTCAGAAAGAACATAGTCAATGTAGGAGCAGATACATGTCCTTAATTACGAGACTCCAGGCTTAGACTAATCCATTTCTGGGACTCAGTTTCCTAATCTGTAAAGCAAAGTGGATTGGAGCTGATGATTGGCTGAGGTCGCCTTAGTTATGCTGTGATTTGTATCAGTCTCTCAAGAGTCAAACCATGGCCCTGGAGCTCCCCATCCTGTTTCTTCCACCCCCACGGCCACTGCTTGCCTTTTCGTCACACTGGACTTATTTAGAACCAGTAGGACCAAACCCAGTCCTGTCCACAGGCCCCACCCACCTATCTTTTGCCTTGAGGGATCACAAAGGCAGCATTAACCCGGGCATCTAAGAACTCCAGAGAACTTTTCTTGGGGACCAGAACCCCTGTATTCCCAGCCCTTGCTTAGTATCCCTCAGCCTGAAGGGGGCCTGGGGATTTGAGGCATTCCTGTCCTCCCTGCCCTCCATAAGTGATAGAACAGAGAGATCTGAAGAAAAGGAGGTATCCTCAGAAAAATGGTGAAAAATTAAAAGCAAAAGCAAAAAAACAAAAAAACTCTGTTTCTAAGCAAAGAATTGAAGTCATGCATGACGAATTTCAGAGTGAGGGGATAAAGCGGACAACATGGATTGAGACTAGGCAGAAAGTGGGGGGTGAGACATTGCACCTGGATTGGGGCCCACCCACAGATTTCGAGCCAGGACCAGCCCCCTCTTCTAGCACAAGACAGGCTCTGTCAGGCAGGCTTGGCTGATAGTGTTGGGCTAGGCAAGTGGGCAAGACTTGGCGAGTCACCAGAAAGGCAAATTCAGTTGTCATTCAGACCACGTCTGTGCTGGGTCTCAGCGGGACTAGTAGAGAAACGTAGGGGCAGTGGACAAATGGAATGGGGTGATAATGGACAATCAGACATCATCCAGAATTCTCTGCATGGAGCCCAGGACCCAGCCAGAAGGAGAAATCCTGAAGCAGACTTGCACGTCCAAGGAGATTTCCCCTGAAGGTGGAAGAGCAAGACAAACAGAGAGAAATCTGTCCTGGGAATCATGTCATGGAGGCTGGGAAGAGGCTTAGAACTTGGGGGTGCTAACAGTCTTGGCCGATATATCAGATTCCAGGCCTGACTGGCAGCTCAAATTCTGCCTGACAGTGTCCAAATGGGTTTCTTGAATCCAGAATTTTGAATGAGAAGAGTGTGGGACTAGGTATGAGTAGCTGGAGAAGCTGGAGGTTGAGCAAAGAATTGTTTTGAATCAAAGGTCTGTGTCCTTACTTAAAAATCACCAAGTTGGGGGCCTAGATGGCTCAGTCAGTTGACCATCAAATCTTAAAAAAACAAAAAAACAAAAAAAAAAAAACCCACCTCACCATAAAACTCACGGGATGCCTGGGTGGCTCAGCGGTTGGGTATCTGCCTTCAGCCCAGGGCGTGATCCTGGAGTTCTGGGATCGAGTCCCACATCAGTCTCTCTGTATGGAGCCTACTTCTCCCTCTGCCTATGTGTCTGCCTCTCTCTCTCTGTGTCTCTCCTGAATAAATAAGCAAAATCTTTCCAAAAAAAAAAAAGTCACCAAGAAACAAAATAATTAAAAAAACACATGAAAGAGGTATGTTGTGAAAAGAGAGATCAGACCTCCAAAGTCCACCTTATTCTATAGAGAACATAAAATAAATGGGGAGGCTCAGTTTTATATCTATGATTATAGCAAATTTTAAAAATAATGATGATAATGCCTATGACACTAATAAAAGTTGTTCCATTATTTATTGCTGGCAGTAATTTAAGTGGTATAATCTATTAGAAAGGTAACTTGGCAGTATGTCTTAAGATAGACAAAATGTTGATGATCCTTCATCAGATCCTGAAATTTCCTTCTAAGAAAGTCATCTAAAAAAACAAAAAAATTGTATGTACAAGGGTGGTTTCTTTTTTTACAAGGGTGTTTATTGTAAACAATGTACACAACCAAAATGTCTTCTAATAGGAGTTAATTAAATACATTTAAATTATCTACCATAAGGGATCCCTGGGTGGCGCAGCGGTTTGGCGCCTGCCTTTGGCCCAGGGCGTGATCCCGGAGACCCAGGATCGAATCCCACATCGGGCTTCCGGTGCATGGAGCCTGCTTCTCCCTCTGCCTGTGTCTCTGCCTCCCTCTCTCTCTCTCTCTGTAACTATCATAAATAAATAAAAAAAAATTAAAAAAAATATTTATAAATTATCTACCATAAATATTATGCAGTCATTAAATTTATAGTCATAAACCTTATGGAAGTAACAGCAAATTCTGGAGGGATTTGATAAAATGGAAATAGCAGGACATGAGCTTATATTTATACCATGTCTATGATGTGCATTTGGAAAAAGTTGGAAAAACAGGAGAATTAAAAGAAGCTGATTAGGTAAGGGATATGTGAAATTTTTCTAATTTTATCTTATTTCTGTAGTTTTTTGATCTTCATATTTTTTTTCTAAAAGAAAAGACAAAATTAAAAATAATGTCCCCAGGGAGGTTCCTGGTTGGCTTAGTCTGTAAAGCATGCAGCTCTTGATCTTGGTCCTGAGCTCAAGCCCCACATTGGGCATAGATCTCACTTAAAAAAAAAAAAAAAAAAAAAAAAAAAAAATGTGTCCCTAGAATCCCTTAATACACTCTTAGATATTTAATACAGTCCTCCTGAGATAACAAATTCCATAAATTTATGACCTTCTTTAAACAGTAGAACCTCTCTTTATTTGTCCTAGAAGCCCAAAGTATAAGCTCTTCTCTGTGTACCAGGGTTGATCGGAAAAGTGTGGGTCATTCCTTTTCACACCTATTTTATTTTATTTTATTTTTTTGGTTAAGTGAGCTCTATGCCCAACCTGGATCGAACTCACAATCCTGAGATCAAGAGTCCCATGCTCTGTGGATTGAGTCAGCCACACGCCCCCACACCTGTTTTGATCGTATAGTTTCCAGGTCTATCCTCTTAACCTTTCTTTGTCTTTGTACGCTGAAGAATCCTATTTTTTAATAGCCCTTGGATGGTTTTAGCCGTCCTTCTCTGGATCTCTCTCCTGCATGTCCCCAGAGACGCAGCGAGGCAACTACACACAGTACTCCAGATTCAGCTGCATCACCATTTTATATTAGGGTCGAATGATTTTTGTTTTGTTTCCAAAAAGCCTTCATGATGGTGCCTGGCCAGATGCGGGTGGCTTTTTTAGCTCTGACAGCGTATTAAGCCAATGTCTTCTGGGAACAATAGAGAATTACTCCCCCACCCCTTGTTTTTCTTTTTCTTTTTCTTTTTCTTTTTCTTTTTCTTTTTCTTTTTCTTTCTCTCTCTCTCTCTCCCTCTCTCTCTCTCTCTCTCTCTTTTTAGCTTATAACTGACTGCTCACAGCTCTCATTGAATAAGTAGAGCTAGGATTACTTTTTCCCAGAATGTAAAACTGTAACTGAAGCTCATCTGACATTTTTTGTCAGCTCAGGCGGCCTAGAAATTGTCTCGAACGTTACCATTATGAGGATCTGGCGGTGTCTGTGGAGCTGGGTATCTGGCCAGTGCTCTCTTTCTTGCATGATTTCTAATGGAGATCAGTCCTGTTCTTTCCTATCTGAATATTTTTCCATCCAGAGAGATGCCTGTGTGCCTCTGTTTCCTTTCCCTAATCCACTCCCCTCCCTCATCTAACTCGACTAACCTCTGATGTAGAACCAAGCCAGGAGCATTTTAACCTCCAAAGTGCTGGCCATGGGCTCCCCCAAGTACTGGAATAACCATGGGGTTTAGGCTGACACGATTTCCTCCTGCTGGAAACGTGTGGCTTTGCTTTTAGCAGGTTCTGCTTCCTAAAACATTGAACAGAAAGAATGTCTGGAGTAGACGGGCATTGAAGCCAGGCCTACCTGGGCCTGGATTCTCCATTTAAATTTCGCGGCCATGATGTGACCTTGGATGGATTACTTACCCTGTCTGAGCTTTCCTGAGGAAAATGATGGTGCTAGTGGGATGCCCCTTAAAGCATGTCACACAGGCCACCTGGGGATCTCATTACAAAGCAGTTTCAGATTCACTAGGTCTGTGTAGGGCCTGAGATCTTGCCTTTCTTTTTTTTTTTTTTTTTTTGCGTGAAAGAGCAGAAGTGGGGGGAGGGAAGGGCAGAGGGAGAGGGGGAAGCCGACTTCCCACTGAGCAGGGGGCCTGACTCGGAACTCAATCCCAGGACCCCAACTGAGATCATGACCTGAGCCTGAAGGCAGAAGCTTAATGGGCTGAGTCACTCAGGCGTCCCTGAGATCCTGCACTTCTAATGAGTATCCAATACTGATTCTGGGGGACCTCAAAAAGCAGTGATTCCGTAATAAGAACCTTTGAAAATTTTAATGTGGACCTTATCATGGGCTCCCCGGGCCTTTTCAGTCTGATTGGCAGTGGGGTGTAGCCTGGGCACTGGGCTGAGTAAAAGCTCCCAGGGTGATTCTAATATACATCCAAGTTTGAGACCCACTTAAAGAGTTATTAGAAGTAAATGTGAGAGGTGTCCGGGTGGCTCAGTCGGTTGAGTATCTGCCTTCAGCTCAGATCATGATCCCAGGGTCTTAGGATGGAGCCCCTGGGGATGCTTCTCCCTCTGCCTGCTGCTCTGCCTACTTGTGCTCTCTTTCTCTCTGTCAAATAAATAAAATCTTAAAAAAAAAAAAAAAAAAAAAGGTAAACGTGAAACACCTAATCTGCAAAGAAGACAATGGTTTTCTTCCTCCTGAGTCCTCAGCCTGTTCTCGCTTCACCCCAGTCCCAGTCCTTCAATCAGTCAGGAAAACCAGGGCATGAGCAGTTGCCCTGTGCCGTCCTTTCTAGACTCTTCCCCGGAGCGCCTGGCGCCGGAGTTCTCACAGCCAGTCCTGAGGGGAAGGGCCCAAGCTAATAATGCTATGTGGCCTGGCAGTGGGAGTTTTAAAAGCTCCCCAGTAATGCTAATACAGCAACCAAGTTTGAGAAGTAGGGTCTTTATGCGGTGGCAAGGAGTGAAGAACACCGGAATGACATAAAGCACCAAGGGGAAGTGCAAGGACTCCGGGCTGAAGTGTCCCAGAATAGGAAACCAGGCCAGACACCAGGTCCCCCAAGGTCTCGTGACCTGGTAGGTTGAGGGATCGGTTGTCCGTGGCCCCAGCAGGAGGGGCTTTCCTCCAAGTATGAGAGAGCTGCTGCTTTGGTTCCTGCCTCCCTCTTCACACCCTCCCTTTCCTCCTGCCAGGTTTCCCAGGTGCTCAGACCTGCTGCTCTGCCCTTTTGTCCTGCAACAGTGAGTGTGTTGGTCAGTTGAAGGAGGGGAAACTTGGATAAAGGATCAGTTCTATTCTGCATAACAGAGCCCAGGAAAAGGACTTGAACCCCACTCTGGGGCTACTCCAGGGATTCATTTCAGTTTATCAAACATTTACTGAGCACTTACTGTGTGCCAAGCACTGTGCTAAGCCATGGGACCCTGAGATCTGAGTAGGACATGATTCCTGCCCTGAAGGAGCTCATAGGGGAGACAAGATGTAAGCAATAATGGTCCATGATGGGAAAATAATAGGAATGTGCCCTGGTTCTTGAGGAGGCCCAAAGGAGGAAAAGTACAGATTTTTTTTTTTTAATTTTTATTTGTTTATGATAGTCACAGAGAGAGAGAGAGAGGCAGAGACACAGGCAGAGGGAGAAGCAGGCTCCATGCACCAGGAACCCGACATGGGATTTGATCCTGGGTCTCCAGGACCGCGCCCTGGGCCAAAGGCAGGCGCCAAACCGCTGCGCCACCCAGGGATCCCGGAAAAGTACAGATTTGAGGGAATCAGAGAACCCATCCCAAGATGCTCAAGCTGGGTCTTGCAGGCTAAGGAATGGTTTTCTAGATAGATGTGGAGTGGGAAAAGAAGCCCAGTGTTGTGAAAAGGCACAGCACATGCCAGAAGCTGCTATTCTTTTGGCAGGGCTGGGGTGCAGAGCACATGTGGGGAGTAAGCAGTAAGAGGAGGCTGGGAGGCTGGACCAGGCCACAGGGTATGGTACTGCTGCAGACTTTGGGTTCTATTCTGCAAGGAATGGAGGTCTGTTGAATACTTTGTAAGCAGGGGAGAGGCACATTCTGACTTGTGTTTCTGGCAAATGCCCCCAGGTGGCATGTGGAGATAGATGAATGGAAGGGGAAGCTGAGGCAGGAGGGAGCTGCTGACAAGAATTCAGGTGAATCATGAGGATCTCAGTGAGGTCAGCAGGTGCCATGTGGATGGAAAGGTGGGAATGATATGAGCCCTAACAAGAAGGCAGACTTGATGGGATTGATGACTGGCCCAAGGAAGGGGAGACATGAGAGGCATGCAGGGCAAGGCCTGGGATGCAGGAGGTAAGGTGCATAGGGTACAATATGTAAGGAATCATTCACTCAAAGGACAGTTCAGGTGCTGGCCTTGAGTGAGAAGGAAGAGTCTAGAATGAGTTCAGGCTTGTGATATGGGGGTGAGCTGGATGGTGAGACCATAACCCGGAGCAAGGCCTGGGGGAGGCACAAGCACAGCAGGTGGCAGTGGTGTGGCAGTGAGGACAGGCAGCTGTCAAGGGCCCTTGGCTCTGCAGCAGCTCTGCCCTTGGCCTCTGAGGCAGTGAGGGCCGCTCTGACTGGCCTGTTTTGCTCAGTGTCCAAGGGCATCCTCGCACGGCCCAACATTTGACTGTCCTGCTCTGTCCCCAGTGATGGGGCTCTCCCAGATAGCACAGGGGCCCCCTGCCCCCACATTGTACAGCACTCCCTGCTTTGACAGCCCTCAAGCAGGTCAGCTGGTTCCACTGGGAAAAATTCTAGTGGGGAGGCAGCCAGTATCTTCTGGTGGCTCAAGGTGATTTCAACCTTCTGGGAAGCCTGCAATGAAATCAGAGGACAGCTGGAGTTTCCTGGGGCAGCACCCTCTGATTAGCAAGAGTGAAAATGCATTTTATGTAGTCACAACTTACCCAGCTTATACAAATCCATTACCAGTTAAGCCCCATATTCAACTAGCCCCTATGGCGTGTCTGTGCCAAGCACTGGGCCGAGGGCTTTCACGAAGTATAGGGGCTCACAGGGCGGGACCAGGGGTGGTGGATTCAGATCTCACCTCTTTGTTAACCAGCTGCAGGACCTTACACCAGTTACTCTCAATTTCTTCACTTGTTAAGAGGGAAGAGTAATAGTAGCTTTCTCTTAGGGTGAGGATGGAGATAGTGTTGGCCTCGCCCTTGCATTTGGTGGACAGAACCCAGATCTTTCTGGCTATCTCCAAAGTTCACACTGTTTCTGGGGCCTCATATTGCCCCTTAGTGCTACAGTCTTCTCCCTTTGCCTTGTCTTCTGCTTTGCATGTCAGCTGGAGATGACACCTGTGTTGAGAGCCTTCTTGGGGTGGGGGCCAGTCAGCTAAAGAGTTGGTCTGCCTGGTGACCATATCTCTGCTCCCCACTCTTGAACACTAGGTGGGAGCTGAGTGCTAGGATTCAAAAGCCTCCTGCACACTCCTCCTAGGCATGATGAACCAACCTTCCATCTGTATCCAAAGCAAACAGATCAGTTGCCTATATTCCCCATGGGATGCCCTCTCTTTGCCTCACCTAATGAATGGTCTTATCGGCAATGAGAGCCTCGGGCTGGAGCCCAGGAGGCTGGAGGGGAAACTTTGTCCTCGGGGAGGGCCATGAGGCCCCATCAGGGGTACATTTTTTGTCTACTCCTGGAAGGACCACAGAGCAGGGAAGCCAAACATCTCAAGCTGGCGGCCATACTTTGAAAAGCCCATCCCTTAACCCTTCCGTGTCCCCAGGCCATGGAGAGCAAGCTGCTTATTGGAGGCAGGAACATCATGGATCATACCAATGAGCAGCAGAAGATGTTGGAACTGAAGAGGCAGGAGATTGCTGAGCAGGTAGGGCTGGGGGCTTCCGGTCTCGTGGGAGTGCATGGCCTTGATGTCTAGTCTAGAGGGCACAGGGCAGTGAGCCATCATGGATTCAAGCTCCCTGGAATCCAGTGCTAAGAATCTAAGACCTACAGCCCTGGATCCCAGGGGTCCACCAGCCCAGGAGTGGGCCAGGGGCGCTGCCAGCATATGGGTGAGAGAAATGGTGGCTCTCCATGGTGTCAGCCCCTACAGGTCGCCTGGTATTAGTCCCTGGGCATTCCACAAGGGTGTCAGTTCTTTGCCAACGGTATGATTATGTCCTAAATCTTCAAGAATCGCAATTTGTTCATTCTACCAGTCATCTGTGATACCACATGGGGAGAGGGTGAGGCTGCTGGGAAGTCAGGATGATGGGAATCTATGTCGGCTTGACACTCCCACAATGTGCCAGCTGTTAGGGCTGGGGTCTCCATCCACAGGGGGCAGTGCCTGGCAAAGACATGGCCATATGAGCTAAGAAGGTCCAGAGAGGCTCCAGGGGCCATGGGCCATAGGACACTCTCTTCTCCTTCCCAGCATCTGTAGCCACAGTGGAGTGAAATCCCATGATAGGCAGAGTGAACTTGTCCCCTGAGCTCCCTTGGCCCTCCCCAGTACACGCTGCACCACTGAGCCCCTGTGCCTTGCCTCGGCCTAGAAACGCCGTGAACGGGAAATGCAGCAGGAGATGATGCTCCGCGATGAGGAGACCATGGAGCTCCGGGGTACCTACACGTCCCTGCAGCAGGAGGTGGAGGTCAAAACCAAGAAACTCAAGAAGGTGAGATGATGCGGTGGGGCAGGGAAGGGCCTGGCAGCCTGATGGAGCCTGGATTCTGGGATGAACCTGGAGAACCCAGAGGGTTGCTGAACCCAGAGCAGGCCAGGCAGAGGCCCAGCCACATGGCAGTTTCCAGGGACAGATTACCTCTTGGTGGGTCAGGAGCAGGACAGCAAGCCCTGCGCCCTCCACACCCCCATTTTTAAGAGCCCCTGGAGAGACAGGAGTAGGATAGGTCACCTTCCAAAGTGGCTCGGGCCCCCATCCCTCTCTGAGCCTTGCACCAGCAGTTCTGTACTTGGGTCCTGATTCTGACTCTTCCCATCGCTAGCTGTGTAACTGTGAGCAACCACGTGCCTGAGTTACCTCTTCTCTAGAAAGAGGGTGTTGGGACTAAAGATCTCTCAGGTCCCTTTCAGTGTGAACACGCCACAGTGCTGACAGCAGCCAAGAGGGGGCAGGTAACTGGCCCCCCAGCATAGGACGGACAGGGGGGCAGGAGGGAGATTCAGACTGGGTGGGCCTCTCCCCCTGGACTCAGCTGCTGGAGCCTGAGCCTGCAGAGTGGGGAGCCAGGCTGAGGGAGAGGGGCCTCCCCGCCATGCTGTGTCGCCTCTGAGCAGCGCCTGTCCCCGTGCAGCTCTACGCCAAGCTGCAGGCTGTGAAGGCAGAGATCCAGGACCAGCATGACGAGTACATCCGCGTGCGGCAGGACCTGGAGGAGGCACAGAATGAGCAGACTCGGGAGCTCAAGCTCAAGTAGGGCCCCCCCTCTCCCCACTCCTGGTCCTCACTGCCATCCCTCACTCCCTGGCCAATCCCTGGGGGACTTACTTCCTTCCTCCAGGCCTCATTCCACCCATCTACTCCCTGAGGAGTCCATGTCCCTTAGAAATAGAATGTGTCTGTTTCCTTCTCCTTCCTCTGTTCTGCCGTAATGATGAATCCTCCAAGGTGCATGCTGGGGGCTGGGTGCAGCCAAGAGTAACCCCTAAGGCCCTGAGTCTACCGTCTTTGCACTGGAAGCAGTGATTTCAAGTTCTGGGATTGCTGTAGGGACCCTCTCTTCCAACTTTCTGGTTTTCCCATCACCTCTGCTCCCTCTGCCTCTTTGCTTCTTGCTTCAACCTTCAACGCATGTGGTCGTGTGGTCTGTCACTCCCCAGTTCCCATCTCTGCCTCATTCCTGCTCCCAGGTACCTGATCATCGAGAACTTCATCCCCCCCGAGGAGAAGAACAAGATCATGAACCGCCTTTTCCTGGACTGTGAGGAGGAGCAGTGGAAGTTCCAGCCACTCGTGCCCGCTGGAGTGTGAGTCTCTCGCCACCTGGTCTGGGCCCTGCGCACCTGCCAGCCCACCCCAGGTTGGGGGGTGGCCAGGGGCCTGCGGGGAGTCAGAGGTTTCTGTGGATTTGGAGATAGGTATGGAAGATGCGGATGGAGATGGACTTTTCAGGAGCTGACATAGGTCTTCGTGAAAGAAGGGTGTTCTCCCCAAAATGAAGTGTCTCAGGTGCCCCTTGAGGGACCTACGGAGGGGAAGAGCACTCAGCATTTTGGCAACCCCAGTAAATGATCAACGTCTGGTCCGTCTGGTGAATATTCATTTGTCGGGTGCCAAACCCAGCAACAATAGTTCATATTGCCTGACTGTGTTGGGCTCTGTATACAGGACCCTACGGACAGAGAGTATCAGACGCAGCCAGCGCACGGTGCAGTCAGGAGCGCAGGGAAGCGATCGGCCTGGGGGAAATGACGGAGGTTGGCCTGGTCTTTATAACCTCGCACAGCTCAGCATTGAGCTGGTGATTGAGCACTGGTGGTGATTCAGCATTTCCACCTGTTTCCATAGAGCCTCGTGCGTGGGTATAGCTCGCATCCACTGGCTGGGCGTGTAGCTCCCTCTGCTGGTGGCCACGGAGAATGAGACGATACTCAAACCCAGCAGAGGGACTGCCTCCCTCAGCGGAACCGCTGCCCCTGAATTGAAAAATCTGCCTACAGAGGTGTCCAGGAGGCTGGATACCAAAGCACTTCCCTGGAGCTTCTTTGCTCTCTCTATCTTAGGAATGTTAAGGCCGAGATAGTGCAAGGTTCTCCCCAAAGCTGGGTGGGTCTGTGGCTTCTCCCTGGATATCAGATGCCTACTTAGTCAAAAGGCTGACCCTGCCCAAGCTGACACTATGTAAGTGGCAAGTTCACGAGTAGAGGACTTTTCAATGATGTCACTTTGGACTTTAGTAAAAGCTTCCAGGTGATTCTGCAAGGGAAGCCAGGCTTGAAAGCCACTATTCTAGTGCCCTCTGCTGGAGGGAGATGCTGGTGAGGCTTCTGGTCTGTTAAGGTTATTGATTTTGTACTCAGAAAGTTCTTCAATTGAAATTTTGTGTGGGTGCCTGGCTGGCTCAGCCGGTAGAGTGTGTCACTCTTGACCTTGATCTTGGGGTGGTGGGTCTGAGCCCCATGTTGGGTATAGAGATTATTTTAAAAATTTTTTTAGGGCAGCCCAGATGGCTGAGCGGTTTAGCACCACCTTCAGCCCAGGGCCTGATCCTGGAGACCAAGGATCGAGTCCCACGTCGGGCTCCCTGCATGGATCCTGCTTCTGCCTCTGCCTGTGTCTCTGCCTCTCTCTGTATGTCTCTCATGAATGAATAATAAAATCTTAAAAAACATTTTTTTTTAAAGATTTTATTTATTTATTTGAGAGAACGCAGGTGGGGTGAGGGGCAGAGGGAGAGAGAGAAAGGAAGCTGACTCCCTGCTGAATGCAGAGCTCAATCCCAGGACCCTGAAATCATGACCTGAGCTGAAGTCAGCCACGTAACACACTGAGCCAACCAGGTGCCCCCCGAGATAGTTTTTTTTTTTTAAGATTTTATTTATTTATTCATCAGAGACACAGAAAGAGAGGCAGAGACACAGGGAGAGAGAGAAGCAGGCTCCATGCAAGAAGCCTGATGTGGGACTTGATCCCAGAACTCTGGGATCACGCCCTGAGCCAAAGGCAGATACTCAACTGCTGAGCCACCCAGGCGTGCCAAAAATAAAATTTTTGAAAAAAAAAAAAAGTTTGCAGGTGGAGGAATTTCTTTACATTAGATAGAGATGGGATGAGAGGCTCTAAGAAGGCATGAGTTTTTTTAACTTTTTATTTTAAAAAATAAGCATTGCAAGAACAGTGTAAAGAATTCCCATATACCCTTCATCAAAACTCACTGGATATTGATGTTTTGCCACACCCTGCTTTTTTTTTTTTAATTCATGAGAGACAGAGAGAGAGAGGCAGGCTCCATGCAGGGAGCCTGACGTGAGACTCAATCCTGGGTCTCCAGGATCAGGCCCTGGGCTGAAGGCGGTGCCAAACCACTGAGCTACCTGGGCTGCCCCACCACACCCTGCCTTATTAATTCCCCATCGCCTAACCATTTGAGATTAAGTTGCAGACATTTGGATCCTTTACCTGCATTTTCTAAGAATGAGGACATTCTCTCCCATAACTATAATTCAATGATCAAATTCAGAAAATCTTATATAGACACAGTACTATTATATAGGCAATATTCAGGTTGAGCCAGTTATCCCAATAGTGTCCCTGAGGGCAACTTCCCTCCTCTTGACCTGAGCTGGTGCATGGCATTTAAAGGCAATGCCTCATGGTTTTCCTTTAATCTGGAACTGAGAAGGGATCTTGATTGGAGATTTGTAGTTTCGTGCTTCAGTTTATCCATTTCTCTGAATAGTTGGCATACACCAAAAAATCATTCACAGATTTTTATTTATTTTATTTTTTAAAAGATTTTATGTATTTATTCATAGAGACACGGGGGGGGGGGGGGCGGCAGAGGCACAGGCAGAGGGAGAAGCAGGCTCCATGCAGGGAGCCTGATGTGGGACTCGATTCTGGGTCCCCAGGATCAAACCCTGGGCTGCAGGCGGCGCTAAACCACTACGCCACCGGGGCTGCCCTCATTCACAGATTTTTAAAATTAAAACAGGTGGGGCACCAAACAGGTGGTTGGTTGGTTAAGCGGCTGCCTTCAGCTCAGGTCATGATCTCAGGGTCCTGGGATCAAGCCCCAAGTAGGCCTCTCCACTCAACAGGGAATCTGCTTCTCCTCCCTCTGCTGCTCTCTCTCTCTCAAATAAATAAATAAATAAAAATCTTTTAAAAAGAAATAAATGGGGCAGCCCCGGTGGCGCAGCGGTTTAGCGCAGCCTGCAGCCCAGGGCATGATCCTGGAGACCCTGGATCGAGTCCCACGTCAGGTTCTCTGTATGATGCCTGCTTCTCCCTCTGCCTGTGTCTCTGCCTCTCTCTCTCTCTCTCTGACTCTATGAATTAATAAATAAAATCTTTGAGAAAAGAAAAAGAAAGAAAGAAAGAAAGAAAGAAAGAAAGAAAGAAAGAAAGAAAGAAAGAAAGAAAGAAAGAAATGGGGCAGCCCAGGTGGCTCAGTGCTTTGGCGCCGCCTTCTGCCCAGGGCGTGGTCCTGGAAACCTGGGATCGAGTCCCACATTGGGCTCCCTGCATGGAGCCTGCTTCTCCCTCTGCCTATGTCTCTGCCTCTTTCTGTGTGTGTCCTCATGAATAAATAAATAAAATCTTAAAAAAAAAAAAAAAGAAAGAAATGAAATTCAATAAAATTAAAACAGCTATCTTAAAATAGTACTTTAAATCATTTTTAAGAATAGGTACCAATCGGGCAGCCCTGGTGGCGCAGCGGTTTAGTGCCGCCTGCAGCCCAGGGTGTGATCTTGGAGACCCGGGATCGAGTCCACGTCGGGCTCCCTGCATGGGGCCTGCTTCTCCCTCTGCCTGTCTCTGCCTCTCTCTCGCTCTGTCTCTCATGAATAAATAAATAAATAAAATCTTAAAAAAAAAAAAAAAAGAATAGGTACCAATCATAACTATTAAAAAGAAAGAAATCCTCCAAAATCGAGATAGGAATCTTTGCTTACTGCTTCACTGTTGACTTTCCTAGTCCCTCGTCTCCTGTCTCTTCTGCCTTAAAGGTGAATCTGTACCCTTGACATGCTCTTCGTGTGCCTTGGAAAACCCCCGGCAATGGTTGTGGGCAGGGCATGAGAGCTTAGTTGCCTGTGAGGCTTTTCCCACATCTTCTCTCCCATTAAGTCTTACTCCTCCCTCCAATCCATCTTTCTAAAGGAAGGTAATGCAAAGAAAGTTTCAGTGTTTTCCTTGCCACCAGAAAGCCTGAAAACTGATCATTTTTCAAAAACTTCTCACTGGGGCTTACCTAGTAGTATTTTCTTTTCCAGAACTTTCTGGTAAGAATCAATTCCTACATATGCAACTTGAACAGAGTTGCCCCTCAGCCTGCATGGAGGTGTTTTGTTCTGTTTTGTTTTGTTTCAGAGAGAGAGGGATAGCATGCAAGGGGCAGAGGGAGAGAGAGAGAGAGAGAGAATCTTAAGCAGGCTCCAGGCCCCATGCAGAGCCCTTATACAGGGCTTGGTCTTAACAACCATGAGATCCTGACCTGAGCTGAAACCAAGAGCCACCCAGGCGCCCTGCCAGGCAACTCTTGAAATACGTCCATATCCTTATTTTGGAAGGCTACCCCTTTTTTTTCCTCTGCTATCTCTGTGACACAACTAGTTGATACACGGGCCTTATACCATCACAAACAATTTTTGTATTAAAGTCACTTTGAAAATCCATTTTTGTGGGGCACCTGGTTGGCTCAGTAGGTTAAGTGTCTGTTTGGCTCAGGTCATGATCCTGGGGTTGAGCCCCACACTGGGCTCCCTACTTAGCCTATCTGCTCTTCCCCCTCACCCCCCACTCTTGCTCTCTCTCTCTGAAATAAATAAATAAAATCTTATTAAAAGAAAGACCAGTTTGCAACCAGCTCCAGCAAAAACTACTCTACAAATATAACCTTTTATTTTTAGTTTCTCATAATAGTCTTTATTTTTCATTGTATTTAGACAAAATTGTCTTCTAGGGGTTAATATTTGACAATGTCTATAGCCATTGGTCTATAGTTCACAAAATTCTTTTTGTAACTTTAGCTCTTGGCCCTTTGCAAGCCACCCTAGATTCTTTTTTTTTTTAATATTTATTTATTTATTATTTATGATAGACATAGAGAGAGAGAGAGAGGCAGAGACACAGGAGGAGGGAGAAGCAGGCTCCATGCCAGGAGCCCGACGCGGGACTCGATCCCGGGACTCCAGGATCGCGCCCTGGGCCAAAGGCAGGCGCCAAACCGCTGAGCCACTCAGGGATCCCCCTAGATTCTTTTCAAAGGCATCGTGGTGCAGTAGAAAGACACTGGACTTTGGATTTAGAACATTCTGAATTCTAGTCCCTGCTCTGCCATTTACTTGTGGCCTGTAAAAGGGTTTTGTTTTTCTTTTAGATTTGATTTATTTATTTAAGAGAGAGAGCATGAGTGGTGGGATGGGGGTTGGGGGCAGAGGGACAAGCAGATTCTCCACTGAGCATGGACCCTACTGTTGGCTCAATCCTAAGACCCTGAGATCATGACCTGAGCCAAAATCAAGAGTTGGCCACTTAACCCACTGAGCCACTCAGGCACCTCTGGAAAAAGTTGTTTGTTTGTTTGTTTGTTTGTTTGTTTTAAGATTTTATTTATTTATTCATGAAAGACACAGAGACAGAGAGAGGCAGAGACACAGGTAGAGGGAGAAGCAGGCTCCATGCAGGGAACCCGATGTGGGACTCTATCCCGGTGCTCCAGGATCACACCCTGGGCTGAAGGCGGTGCTAAACTGTTGAGCCACCTGGGCTGCCCTGGAAAGCTTTTTAACCTCACCGAACCCAAATTTCTTCACCTGTATTTTTTTTTTAAGATTTTATTTATTTGAGAGAGAGTGAGCAAGAAATAGAGCACGAGTGGGGGAGAAGCAGAGAAAGGGAGGGAGGAACAGACTCCTCACTGAGAAGGAAGCCTGATGTGGGGCTCTGTCTTAGGACCCCGGGATCATGACCTGAGCCAAAGGCAGACACTTAACTGACTGAACCACTCAGGCACCCCACAAATTTCTTCACCTGTAAGGTGGGATAGTAAATGTACCCTGCAGGATTATTGAGGTTGAAACGGGATAATGCATGGGAGGCTCCAGGCCACAGAGGAGATGATCAATGAATGGTTGCAATCATACTAATGAGCCAATATTATAATTACAGGGATGCAAGAGAAGCCAATTTGCCTTCATCCCATAGAAGTGCCGGAAAAGGGCAGTTTGGTTTACTGTTTTTGTCTCAGATTCTGATTTTTTTATTCAAGCTATCTCCAAGTTTAGAGAGGGAGCATTCCTTGCTCTAAATAGAATCAAGAGGGATCCCTGGGTGGCGCAGCGGTTTGGCGCCTGCCTTTGGCCCAGGGCGCGATCCTGGAGACCCAGGATCAAATCCCACGTCGGGCTCCCGGTGCATGGAGCCTGCTTCTCCCTCTGCCTGTGTCTCTGCCTCTCTCTCTCTCTGTGTGACTATCATAAATAAAAATAAATAAATAAATAAATAAATAAATAAATAAATAGAATCAAGATAGATAAACTTGGGGATCCCTGGGTGGCGCAGTGGTTTAGCGCCTGCCTTTGGCCCAGGGCACAATCCTGGAGATCGAGTCCCACGTCGGGCTCCCTGCATGGAGCCTGCTTCTCTCTCTGCCTCTCTCTCTCTCTCTCTCTGTGTCTATCATGAATAAATAAATAAAATCTTTTTTTTTTTTTTTTAAAGATAGATAAACTTGTTTCATTATACAGGCAAAGTTGACCCCAGTAAGAACATTCTCAGCTCTGGGTTGAGTCCCTAGCTTTATTCACAGATCTGTGACAACTGAGTTGGATCTAAAACAGGGAGAAATTCCAGCTGCCCCCAGGCAAGTAGGGCTGCGACGAGGGAAAGAGTAGAGTAAGCAGAGGGACGCCTGGGTGGCTCAGTCGGTTAAGCATCTGACTCTGGATTTCGGCTCAGGTCATGATCTCAAGGTTCTGGAATCCAGCTCACTCTACCCTCAGCAGGGAGTCTGCTCGAGGATTTTCTCTCTCCCTCTCCATCTGCTCCTCCCTCGTGCTTTCTCTCTCTAAAATAAATAATTAAGAAAAAAAAAGTAAGTAGACATACAGAATGCTTCAGGGTGGCCTGCGGGGACAGAGGGACCAGATCGCAGAGACAAGTCAGATTTGCTGTGGCAGATGATTGGGAAAGACCTTAAAGGAAAACTCACCCTATGATGTTGGACTCTGATTTTCAGCACCAAAGAAGAGGAAAAGAAGGAGATACGACAGCTGATCATGAGATTGGGGTCAGCCCCTAAGACAGAGCTGAGAGATAACTTTTTAATATTAAGGGAAAAAATACTGGGATAGTAATAGTCATATAGAGGAGGGGTCATATGACAATTCCTAGGATCTACTGGGCAGGTAGTTATTGTGGGTCTCTGCTGGGAGGGGCGGCCACATGCAGAGGCAGGCCCCTGCTCCAGTCTGTCAGCCACAACCTGCTTTACTAAGAGGGATCAATCATGGAAAGTAGGCCTGGGGCAGAAGAGGGAATAGATGGGACGTTTGGTGTCCCAGTTACAGACTCCCCTCCCCCAACCCCTTCTTCCCGCATGCCACCCAGAATAGCCCTGGCGTCTTTATTGGGTCAGGCTGCCAATTCACAGTGATCCACACTGCTCTGCTTGCCCAACCCTGTCCCCCTGTCCTATTCCCAGAGCTCACAGCCTTCAAGACGCTCCCAGCCCCAGCCTGTTCCTGGGTTCTCTGAGAGACAGTACAGCATCCTAAAAAGAGTATTTGGGAAGGTCCAGTTCCCAGTGTCTTCCTTCATTGTTCAACCATAGGCACAAAAGGCATTTTGCTTGCCTGAGCCTGGGGCTCCTGGCCTGCCCTTGACTACACCTCAGGAGGTTGTTGCAAAATTCAAATGGGATGTGTTGACGCACCTCATACACGATAAGGGGTTATGTTACCAATTTTTGTCCTCTGCCCTTGAGCCGTCATGGAGCTGCTGCTGCACACATTCACAGCCTCGCTGCTCCCCAACCCCCTCCCCCGGCCCCCCCACCTGGGGCCACACAGCCACAGAGGGAGCTGGGGCTCCTATGATTTCATCATTCTCTGCTTTTATCCATAAAGTGAGGTCAGAAGGGACCCCTAGGTAGGCTCTGGCCTTCTTTTATACGCTTGATAAAATGAACCACAAGTCTGTCCCTTCTCCTTACTCTGCCGCAGAAGGCAGGCCTTGTTGCAGTCAGCTCCTACACTGCTTGTTCTACTGGACAAGGACAGGATGTCCTGTCTATGAATTACTCGGCCTGTTTCTTCTGTCTTCTGTCTGCCTTTTGGCTTTTTTTTTTTTTTTTTCATTGCTCCTTTGTATCCCTGCTTGAAATTAGCAAGATGGATTGAGACTAAATAATCATCACAGCTGCCATGTGTTGAGCCTCTGTTGTGAGCTGTGCTAAGGGCTTATCTTGCTTAATCTCAGCAGTTGTGGGTGGCAGGGAGGAGATAGCTGAGTCTCAGGTATTAAGCCACCTCCCAAGGTAACGAAGCTTTCAGGGGCAGAGCCCACATTCAAACTCAGCTATGTCTTACTCCAAAACTTGTATTATTTTGTTTTAATGGAAATACTTTCTTGATTTCTTTCCTGTCTTTGTTTGTTTTGAATAATAAAAGTTAATACCCCACACCCACCAAACTGCTGGAAATAAGAAGTCTGTCATATTGTGAGGTGGCTAGGATAGAGTATTGGAAGCTTTCTGTCTTTTTTTTTTTTTTAAGATTTTATTTATTTATTCATGAGAGACACAGAGAGAGAGACAGAGACACAGGCAGAGGGAGAAGCAGGCTCCATGCAGGGAGCCCGATGCGGGACTCAATCCCAGGACTCCAGGATCACAGCCTAGGCCGGAGGCAGGCACCAAACCGCTGAGCCACCCAGGGGTCCCACATTGGAAGCTTTCATAGGTGTGACCACTTTGAAAAGCAATTTGGTAATATCTAGTAAAGTGGAAAATGCATATACGCTCCCATGGAACCATTCCATTCCTGGGTATATACTCCAGGGGAACTGTTGAATATGTACTTGAAGATACCTGTACAGAAATGTTCACAGTCGGGGCACCTGGGTGGTTCAGTCAGTTAAGCATCTGCCTTCAGCTCAAGTCAGGATCCCCAGGTCCTGGGATCGAGCCCCGCATTAGGCTCCCTACTCCTCGGGGAGTCTGCTCCTTCTTCTCCCTCTCCTAAAGCTTGTGTGCTCTCTCTCTCTCTCACTCACTCTTTCAAATAAATAAATTAAATATTGTAAAAAACAAACAAAAAAGGAATCAACCTAGATGTCCATCAACAAGAGAATATTATATATATATTTATACACATATATATGATGTTATATCGCAACCTTTAAGATAGTCAATATAAGTAAACTTTAATAATCTGATCTAGACATGCATGGATAAATCTAAAAAAAAAAAAAAATGTTTGTTGGGGATCCCTGGGTGGCTCAGTGGTTTAGTGCCTGCCTTCAGCCCAGGGTGTGATCCTGGGATCCTGGGGTCCTGGGATTGAGTCCCACATTGGGCTCCCTGCATGGAGCATACTTCTCCCTCTGCCTGTGTCTTTGCCTCTCTCTCTCTCTCTCTGTCTCTCATGAATACATAAAATCTTTTTTTTTAAAAAAAAAAAAAGGTTTGTTGAACACACAAAAATGCAGCATGTACACCCACTGTTCAGATTTTAGAAACAGGCATACAGATACCCATGTATATTGTTTATGTATATCCACATACATAAATAATGATAAAAACATGCACTGCATTGCTTAGCACCAGATTCAAGAGAGTAACTCTGGGGAGGAAGAGATAGGAGTCTTAAAAGCTAGTCAGCTTTTTTACATTTTAGATCTTTTTTTTTTTTTTTTTTTTTAGATTTTATTTATTTATTTGAGAGAGTGCAAGAGAGCACAAGCAGGGGGGGCAGACAGAGGGAAAAGGAGAAGCAGGCTCCCCGCTGAGCAGGGAGCCCAATGTGCGGCTCCATCCCAGGACCCTGGGATCATGACCTGAGCCAGGGGCAGATGCTTAACCATCTGAGCCACCCAGGTGCCCTTACAGTTTATTTCTTAAAAAAAGATTTAGAGTAAGCATAACAAAATGTTACACAGATGATTTGACAAGGCCAAATGGTAGGTGTACATATATATATTATTTTCTGTACTTCACTAAATGTCCGAGATAATTAGATACAAAGTAATACATTTTTATTATAAAAAAGTTAAGATTTTGCAGAAGGGCATAAAGATGACAAAAGTCACCTGTAATTACACCATCCAAAGACAATAACTATTTACATTTTGTTGAATACCCAGACTTTTTTCTAAGCATATACACACATCCATACACATTTATTTAAAAACAAAACAGGGCAGCCTGGGTGGCTCAGTGGTTTAGCGCTGCCTTCAGCCCATGGCGTGATCCTGGAGACACGGGACGTCGGGCTCCCTCCATGGAGCCTGCTTCTCCCTCTGCCTGTGTCTCTGCCTCTCTGTGTGTCTCATGAATAAATAAATTTTTTTTTTTTTTTTTTTAAAGTGGGGCTAAGCATCCAACTCTTGATTTTGGCTCAGGTCATGATCTCAGGGTTATGAGATCAAGCCCCACTTGGGGCTCCACTCTGGGTGTAGAGCCCGCTTGAGTTTATCTCTCTCGCTCTCTCTTTGCCCCTCCCCACCCTCCTCTCTCCCTCTCTTTAAAAACAAAGAGAATCTTCATCCTTTTATTTGCTTTTTTTTTTTATTGTATCGTGGTAATCTTTTCATGTGACATGGAACTACATGATTTTAACAACTGCATCATCTTCACACAGCTGACTAATACTTTAGTTCCTATCCTTGCACATCTGGGTTGTTTATAGTACTTTACAATTGTAAGTGATTTTGCAGCAAACATCCCTGCATCCCTGCATTAAATGTCCCCATCTCTGATTATTTCCTTAGGGAAATTTCTAGAAGTGGGAGTTTGGGTCAAAGCATATGCACTTTATTTTATTTTATTTTATTTTTGCATATGCACTTAAAAAAAAAAGCATATGCACTTTTTAAGAGCCACACCTGAGTTGTTTTTTTTTTAATTAATTTTATTGACACGTAGTTCACATTATAAAATTCAACAGTAAAAGTGTATAGTTCAGTGGATGTTAGTATGTTCACAAAGTTGTATAGACACCACTGTCTAATTCCAGAACATTTTTATCACTCCAAAAAGAAAGCCCCAACCCATTAGCAGTCCCTCCTCACTCTCCCCAATGCCTCTAGCTTGGGGCAATCACCACTCTACCTTCTGTCTCTATGGATTTGCCTCTTCTAGACACTTCATATGAATGGAATCATACAATAAGTCTTTTATGAGTCTTTTATGTCTCTCTTTCACCTAGCAAAATATTTTCAGGGCCCATCCATGTTGTAGCATTTATCAGTACTAAATTCCTTTTTACCTTTTTATTGCTGAATAATATTCCATTTTTTGAATATGACATATTTATTCATTTATTAGTTGATGGGCATTGTTTCTACTTTTCGGCTATTAGGAATAATGCTACTATGAACGTTCATGTACAACTTTTACCTTGGCATATGTTTTTGATTCTCTTGACTATATATTGAGTAGTGGAGATGCTGGGTAATATGATAACTCTATTATTTATTAACTTTTTGAAGAACTGATAACTCTTTCCAACTTGGCCAAACCATTCCCTCCAACAATATATGAAAGTTCCAATTTCTCTATATCCTCACCAACATCTGTCTTCTTTGATTATAGTCATCCTAGTAGATGTGAAGTGGTATCTCATTGTGGTTTTGAGATACATTTTGGTAAAGATGTTGACATCTTTCAAGTGCTTATTGCCCATTTGTATAATATGTTCTTTGGGGAAATGTCTATTCAGATCCTTCATCCATTTTTAAATTGGGTTGTTTGTCTTTTGATTGTTGATTTGTTAAAGTTATTTATTTTTTTTAAGATTTTTTATTTATTTATTCATGAGAGACAGAGAGAGAGAGGCAGAGAAGCAGGCTCCATGCAGGGAGCCCGATGTGGGACTCCATCCCAGGTCTCCAGGATCATGCCCTGAGCCAAAGGCAGATGCTCAACTGCTGAGCCACCCAGGCATCCCCTGTGAGAGTTCTTTATATATTTGAGATACAAGTCCCTTATCACATATGTGACTTGCAAATAAACTCTTCCACTTTCTAGATTATCTTTGCACTTTCTTTTTTTTTTTTTTTTAAAGACTTTATTTATTTATTCACAAGAGACACACACAGAGAGAGAGGCAGAGACATAGGCAGAGGGAGAAGCAGGCTCCATGCAAGGATCCCGATGGTGGGACTCAATCCGGGGACTCCAGGATCACACCCTGGGCCAAAGGCAGGCACTAAACCACTGAGCCACCCAGGGATCCCATCTTTGCACTTTCTTTCTGATGTCCTTTGAAGCACAAACTTTTAAAAAATATTTTATTTATTTATTTAGAGAGAGAAAGGGAGAGAGTGCAAGCAGGGGGAGGGGCAGAGGGTGAGGGAAAGAGAATCTTAAGCAGACTCCACACTGAGTGTGGAGCCCAATGAAGGGCTCAATCTTGAGACCTGAAGATCATGACTTCAGCCAAAATCAAGAGTTGGAGACTTAACCAACTAAGTAATCAGGGGCCCCAAAAGTTTTTAGTTTCAGTGAAATCCTGTTTATCTATTTTTTCTTTGGTTGCTTTAGCTTTTGATATCATATCCAAGAGACCTGATCTAGGGTCATGAAGATTTACTTCTGTCATTCTAAGAGTTTTATAGTTTTAGCTCTTACATGTAAGCCTGTGATCTATTTTGAGTTAATTTTTATATATGATACAAGGTAAGGATCCAACTTCATTTTTTTTGCCTGTGGATATCCAATTAATTGTCTCAGTACCATTTGTTGAGGAGACTGTTCATTCCCCATTAAGTGTTCTTGGTATCCATATAGAAGATCAACTGATTGTAAATATAAAGATTTATTTCTAGACTCTCAATTCCATTCCATTGATTTATATTTCTGTCCTTATGCTAGTACCACACAGTCTTGATTACTGTAGGCTTTGTATTAAGTTCTGAAACTGGGACATGCGAGCCCTCCAACTTTGTTCTTTTTCAGGATTGTTTAGGCTATTTTGGGACCCTTGCATTTCAAGCCTGATTTTTAATCATTTTTTGTGCGTGTGCTAACAAAATAAGAAGAATGCGAAAAGCAGAACCACTAATTATCAATGATTTTGCATAGTGTGTGGAATCAGCATATGAATCTGAAAGCTAAAAGAAGATTGGATTTCCTTTCTTTATTTCAGCCTTAATCAAACCTTTTTACTGTGGGGGGAAACAGTGGAAAAAACAAAAGTAAAGGAATACATGTTCCCTTGTGTTATGATAGTTTTCAGTTCTCCAGCTCTATCAGAACAATGAGAAGGAAATTCCTGTGAACCAGGGTCTGCAGAGCCTCCTGCCTACTTTGAATGATACGTAATTCTTCATGATATCATTTTCTCCATCTTCAAAAGAAATCCGCTCTAATATAGTCTCTTCCCCACAGCAATAACAGCCAAATGAAGAAGCGACCAACATCTGCCGTGGGCTACAAGAGGCCTATCAGCCAGTATGCTCGGGTTGCTATGGCAATGGGGTCCCACCCCAGGTACAGGGTAAGAAGCTGGGAAGTAGAAGGAGGGGAAGGAGCGAGAGCCCAAGGGAGGTGATGCTCATAATCTCTGCTTGCTCTACCTATCTCATTACCTTTGCTATGCCCAATATTTACGGAGCGCCTAAGAGATAAGAATCATCAGAGCCCCTGCTCATGTCTATCTGATGTTCCCACCACAGGCTGAAAACATAATGTTTCTGGAGTTGGATGTGTCCCCTCCAGCTGTCTTTGAGATGGAATTCTCTCAGGACCAAGAACAAGACCCCCGTGCACTACACATGGAGAGGCTCATGCGGTTGGACAGCTTTCTGGAAAGACCTTCTACATCTAAAGTTCGAAAGTCCAGGTCCTGGTCAGTGCCACTGTGGTCAGAGTGGGCAAGGGACTTAGGAGGCAGGGAGACTCTATGGGCCAGTTGAGGCACAGAGACTCTATGGGGTGGTTGAGGCATAGAGACCCTATGGGCTGGTTGAGGTTTTGGTTATACCTGTGAGGCCTTAGGGAGGGTAATAACTGGGATCATCAGGGAGGGGTTCCTATAGCCACAGGATGAGGGAAAGGCAAGTCCTTGCTTTTCTGTTTCCTGCTGTCTACCAACCTCCCCACTCACCCACCTCATCCCTACCCTCTGCAGGTGTCAGAGTCCTCAGCGGCCTCCACCCTCTACCGCACATGCCTCACTGGCCTCCGCTGCTCTGCGCCCTACAACAGTGCTAGACCATGAGTAACCACCTTCAGTCAGGCTGCCTACCCAAGAGCCTCCTGGGATGGGGAGCCAACCCTGGATCATCTCACCTGACGCTCAGTGTGTGTGCGTGTGTGTGCATGTGCGTGTGCGTATGTGTGAGGGGGTGAGAATCTGGCAGACCATGCATCTGCCTGCCTTTCTTAGCCTCCTTTATTTAATTAATGTTATTTATTTGTGGAGCTCAGCCGTGGGGGGAGATGCCCTCGCCTGAGCCTGCCGTGGTCACTGCATAGCCTCCTTCCTTTCCTTCTGACTTAGACACCCCCATGTCAGGCCTCCAGCTCCTCCCCGTCAGCTGCTCCCAGAAGGGAAGGTAGCCAGTGCCTGAGAACAGAGTACTTTTTCTACCTGTCTCACTCTAATCCATCTCCTATGCTGACGGTGAGCAGTGCCAAAGCACTTTCTGGGACTAGATAAAATGCTAGCTGTCCACAAAGGACAGGAGATGTCCTGACAGTGTTGGGCCTATGCTCCCAGCAAAAAGAGCCCCGCACTCTGCTTTCTGGACCTCAGACAACCTCTTTTGGCCTCTTGGGCTCCTTTTCAAGGACTTACATGACCTCACCGACACAGCCCATGCTCTTCGGCTTTGGCAAGAACTCATGGCTTACCCAAACTCTGCTCCTGGCCACCTTCCCAACCTTTGGATGGGAACTGTGAACCGACCAGTTGCTGCCTGCTTAGGACCTGCAGAAAACGAAACGGCAATGGAGACAACACGGACAGTCATCTAAGGAAGTCCCTTCTCTGAGTCCCTTCGTTTCTGTCCCCTTGGAGAAGTAACTTGGGTTAACAAGCGATCAAGCCAACTCCCCATTTCGGAGACACTGCTCCTTTCTGCTTTGGTCATTTTCCTTGGCAGCTGCTTGGATCCCACCCAGGTCATGGTGGGAGGAATCAATGTCATTCTCCCCGTGGCTACACAAAGGTATCGGAATCTGCTGTTTCCCCTTCGTTTAGCACAGGAGTCAGAGACCTAGGCACAATCTGCCAGCTTTGCCTATTACTCCTGTTCCACATCGCATTTGTTGAGCACTATTTTGTTGAAAATTATCCTTTCTCCAGCATTGTGCAAACTCTGGTCCCAAGGGAAGTACTCTGCACCTCCCTCTGTGACATCCCAAGATGTCTCCAGGTATCTCAAGTAATAAGTCAATTTCTACCAAAAGAAAAAGAAAGAGAGAGAGAGAGATTTTTATTGATTTACCTTTTTAAGTGTGTATTTTGGTAGAGGAGTGAAGAAGTAATCATGAAAGAAACAAGTGGTTTAGGATTTCAAAATGTCCTAAGAGTGGGAGTCTCTTGTTCCAGAATATAAGGATTCTAGTCATTGCGAGAAAAGCATGAAACTGACTGAGCTGCTTGAATTGGATGAGTGGGAGGTGGGAGTGGGGGTAGGGGCTGATTACCTGGTTCTTCTCTTTCCATCTGGAAGTGAACGCTTCCTGCATGGTTCAAGTTGCGCTCTGAGGACCGAGCTATGGTTTGGTTTAATTCAGTGTTGCTGTCATTTCTGCCATAGTTACTGGATTGGATGGTTGGACAACTCAATTGCCATTTGCTCCTGTCCTTCAAGGAAGTAGCATTTTTCATCAGAGCCCAAGAGATTATTTGAGACTTAGGATTCAGATCAGAGGTTTGGCTGTGTCCGGGACAGGAATCATGTGTAGAAATCCCCCAGGTGGCCGGGACACAGGGCGACTCCCTGCCTACATTGAGCAGCCTTTCCCACTGACCTTTCTTGTTTGTGGATGAACAGCACGCGTCACCCCCATTCATCACTTGGACACATCAACTCTGCATCATCTGGTTGCTTGACCCTCACAGTCTTAGAGCACAAAATACCCAATTTCACCACCCCCAGTCTGAGGGCTGGGCCCGAGGTGTGTCGGAGGAGGAGCTCCTGCCTGCGGTTTTGTGTACGTGTGTATGTGTGTGTGTGTTTGTGTGTGTGTTTACTTCCACAGAGGACACTCTACACTCGGTGTAACATATGCTGGGAACAGGGCCACTGGGGTGGTTGGATCTCTCAGTCTCTCTTCTTTCCCTTTTGATGTATCAAACATTTGATTGACAAAGTAAGGGCCTTGATGAGGACCAAATTTCCATGTCTGTTGCTATGGTCTTTATTTAGGACAACAGTTAATGCAGTGGCCCATTCTTGTCACTCTATACATATGACTATACAGGACATATGTAATATATAAATATATATAAAAAACATTACCCTCTGTCTCCTTGGCTTCAGATGAGGCCTCTCTGTTGAGCTGAAATGCACCTGCAGCTTGGTGCTGCCGGCAGCCTGCAGCCCAGCCCTGTTCAAATTAACAGTCGATAATAAAGGAATGAGTATCGTCACAGAATTGATTGCCTGCCTTCTCTTCCCTTTGTTCTTCCTTATACTCACTTTTGCATTTTCTCCCTTCTTTCTTCCTTGTTTTTCCAAGAGGGGTTTGAGAGTATTTGGAGCTCAGCTACAGTTACCAGCATCTGGGGGAAGAACGGGTTGCTTAAAAGGGACTCCTCTGTCCAGCAGGGTTGAGGCAGGTCCCAGGCTCTAGCCTGAAGTCTGTGCCAGAGCCATGGCAACAGCTGTTCATGTTCTGGGTGAAGAGTCCCCACTTGGTTAATTCTGAGCTATTAGCAGATGTCAGAACAGCCTAGATGTCCAGATTAGCTGTCAATATCATTTGACAGCTCTGCTCCCCCATTGATCAGCCAGGAGAGATGAAAGCGGGTAGTAATGTGTCCAAAGCACATAGATGTGCCTGGCATATGGTGAGCGCTGAATTAAAATAGTTTAAAGACTAACGTGCCATCAGGCTCTCTTCCCAGAGCTTCTTTCCCTCCCCTCCTGATCCTGGCTATTGGTTCCCCATAGCATGGAGGTCTTAGGGGAAATGAAAAGTAGTTGCTGCTGACAAACAAACACAAAGCCCTTGACTCCCAGGGCTGCACTGTGGTTGGCCTGGTGCACACAACTCAGCAGTGAGCCGGTTGGTTTGGCACTGGCGGTTCTCCTGGTGGGGCTCTGTGCCTTTGTGCCCTGCGCCAGCCCAGAGTGCCAGGGCTGGCATGGCTCTGCTGTTTGAGATTTGCCAGGTGTCGCGTTAGGTACTTTACACACGCACACTCCCCTAATCCTCCCATGTGGAAGTTATTGTCACTGGTTTACAGACAAGATTTAGGAAAATTAGCTAACGTGGCTAAAGACGTGTTGGTTAGCAATGTGGCTGGATTTCCACACTCAAAAGCCCGTATTTTTTTTCCCTTCTGTTCCACACCTCAAGCCCATCTGTACCTCAGGAAAACTGATGAGCACCCTGTATGGTTTTATAAGTAGTGAGAGCCAGGGACAGGAGGACAGTGGTTGGAAATAAAACCAGGGATCTCTGGGTGGCGCAGTGGTTTAGCGCCTGCCTTTGGCCCAGGGCGCAATCCTGGAGACCCAGGATCGAATCTCATGTCGGGCTCCCGGTGCATGGAGCCTGCTTCTCCCTCTGCCTGTGTCTCTGCCTCTCTTTCTCTCTCTCTGTGACTAACATAAATAAATAAAAAATTAAAAAAAAAAAAAAAAGGAAATAAAACCAAATCTTCTAAACCTGAACGTAGAGGTCCTATTTTTAAAACCACTCATTTCTCCTTTTAGCAGCAGGATCACCTGTATGGCTGACATAGGTGGTTTTCTAGAGCTTCACAAAACAGCCAGACGGTAGGAACTCTCTCCCTTTGCCCAGGTCTCTTGTTGATAAATAAGCTGCCATGTTCCACTTCTTCCTCCAAGGCTGGGCACCTGATCTCCAGAGGGTGGGCTGTGTGTTCATTAGAACTCTTGGCCACTACTAGAGATTCATTTAAGCTGGCCTGAATGAAATAAGGACCCAGAAAATCATGCCATGGGGATGCCTGGGTGGCTCAGTGGTTGAGCATCTGCCTTTGGTTCAGGTCATGATCCTGAGGTCCTGGGATCGAGTCCCACATTGGGCTTCCCACAAGAAGCCTGCTTCTCTCTGTCTCTGCCTCTCTGTGCCTCTCATGAATAAATAATAAAATAAAATAATAAAATGAAATAAAAAGAAAGAAGAAAAGCATGCCTTGGGCCCCAAGGGCAAGTATAGAACTGGTCCTCAGGAATCATCTAGCATTGGGGATTCAAACACTGCAAAGACCCTCTCTCTTTCACCAAATTTCTTTCTGTGTGGGGTCCGTGCTCTTGCCTCAGCTGCTGCAGTTCTTGATGCAGAAATTACGTCTGCCAGCAGCTCTCTGTTTACACGATGCAGTCATCCGGAGAGACTTAGAATCTCAGTCCTAGTGCCAAATTCATGGGAATGTGATTCCAATTCAGTGGTTTGGGTCAGGTGGGTGGAAACATGATATATGAACAAGACCTCCAAAAGTTCTACTGCTGTAACCATGTGTATGGAGGA
Source organism: Canis lupus baileyi (assembly GCF_048164855.1). Classification (NCBI taxonomy): domain Eukaryota; kingdom Metazoa; phylum Chordata; class Mammalia; order Carnivora; family Canidae; genus Canis; species Canis lupus. The sequence continues at coordinate 45,106,999 of NC_132849.1, forward strand.
GGGGTGGAAATAAAGAGTTTTTTCCAGAAAGATGGTGGGGGTAGCAGTGGGGAATGGAGTATGCTCTGCACAGCCGATAAAACAGACGTCCATGACCAGGACACCCATCATCCAGGATGGCTTCAGAAAGTTTTCATACAGCGTGATCTAAGGCTCACCGGCACCAAAATTAACACCCTCAGACATTCTACTTCATTAGGTTGAGGATAGATCCACGGGACACACACTATAGGTTGCCTTTCCGTTATTCATTCTTCCTTTCTTCCTTATTTACAGAAATGGTTCAAGGAGATCAGTGTACCCAACTAAAAACACTCATCTTCCTAGACTCCCCTGTAGCAACAGGTGGCCATGTGATGTGGTTTTGGCCAAGCAAACGTAAATGGAAGTCGGTTAGGAATTTCTAGAAATGGCACGCCTGGGTGGCTCAGTGGTTGTGGTTGGCCTTTGGCTCAGAGCGTGATCTTGGGGTCTTGGGATTGAATCCCACATTGGGCTCCCCTTGAGGAGCCTGCTTCTCCCTTTGCTTCTCCCTTTGCCTGTGTCTCTCCCTCTCTCTCTCTGGGTCTCTCATGAATAAATAAGTAAAAATTAAAAAAAAAAAAAAGGAATTTCTAGAAATGTTTTTGCTTTCCTGATAGAGACATCACCCGCTTTTCCTCTTCCTCTTTCTTCTTCCTTTCTAAAACTCAGATGTCCCTCCTGGGAGTGCATTCTCTCATTGAACAACTATTTACTGAGCACCTGTTACCCGTGTGTTCGGTCCAGGCATTCTTCTGCTGGGAATACAGCCTTCAACAGAATAAACTGGAATAAACAGAAGCCCCTGCCCTCCCAGTGCTTCCACTCCAGGTTGGGGAGGAGACACTGAAGGAGAAAAATAAAGCAGAGAAGGGAGAGATGGGGAGTTCCCAGATGGTTGGGGCAGGGTGGGAGGAGTTGCCCTTTTTAAAGCCTTAACTAAGAAGGTGACATCTGAGCAGATTTCTGGAGGTAGGAAGTGGCCTCCAGGAGGGGAAAAGGAAAAACAAATGCAAACTTCGTGGGTGGGAGCTGTCAGGCTTGTTCAAAGAGCAGCAACCGTATTGCAACCCTGAGGCAACAAGCACAACACGTAAAGGTTGATGGGGTGGAAGACTGGAGAGCAAGTTCCTGCTGAAGTCTGCGCAGCTGCTGCACCAGCCTGGGTCTCCCACTTCCCAGTTAGAATGATGCGGACAGGGGCGCTTGGCGGACTCAGTGGGTGAAAAGTGCAACTCGGGATCTCGGGTTGTAAAGCTGGGTCTCACATTGGGTACAGAGATTACTTAAAAATAAAATATTTTTTAAAAAAGGAATAATAGGGGATCCCTGGGTGGCGCAGCGATTTAGCGCCTGCCTTTGGCCCAGGGCGCGATCCTGGAGACACGGGATCGAGTCCCACATCGGGCTCCCGGTGCTTGGAGCCTGCTTCTCCCTCTGCCTGTGCCTCTGCCTCTCTGCCTCTTTCTCTCTCTCTCTCTCTCTCTCTCTCTCTCTGTGACTATCATAAATAAATAAATAAAATTAAAAAAAAAAAAGAAAACCTTTAAAAAAAAAAAAAGGAATAATAATGGTAGCAGACAAACCCCTCCAGGTTTAAGCCAGTATTAGGGGGATTTGCCAGAAATTTGCATTTGAAATGAGCACCTCCAGGTGATTGCAGTGCATACTCACTAAAGTGTGAGAATCTCTGGGTCAACTATTTGCAATTCCAAGTCCCGGTGGGCCTGGCTTTCAGCACCTGCCCGCGCAGGGGGCCTTGGGCCTGCGCTCAAGGACGGCAGAGGAGGAGGGCACAAAGCTTCTTGGAGCCCCTGGACTTAGTCATGCATCATTTTTTCTTCCACAACTGGGTGGAGAGGGTGGAGCTACCTCCACCTCAAATAATCACTAACCGAAGTGATTATTTGCTCACATCCAAAGCTCCCGCTTGGCAGTAAAAAAAGCAGACCCATAAAAGGACAGTAATTTCCCCAAAGTCACACAAACTATTAGCATGTGAATTGGACCTGGGAGGCATACGGATTTACTAGTCTGACACTGTTTATATTTTCTGTTGTGTGTTGATCGTTTTAAAATAATGTGAAACTCGGAACAGTTGCAACAATTGCACTAAGAATACCCATATATGAAAAAAAAAAAAGAGTACCCATATAGTCTTGTTTTGTTTTTTTAAGATTTTTTTAAGTTGGCAAGCGTGGGAGCCCAATGCAGAGCTTGAATTTATGACTGTGAGATCAAGACCTGAGTAGAAATCAAGAGTCTGCCACTCAACCGACTGAGCCACCCAGGTGCCCCTCTAAGATTTTATTTTATTTTTTATTATTATTATTTTTATTTATTTATGATAGTCATACAGAGAGAGAGAGAGGCAGAGACATAGGCAGAGGGAGAAGAATCTATGCACTGGAAGCCTGACGTGGGATTTGATCCCGGGTCTCCAGGATCGCGCCTTGGGCCAAAGGCAGGCGCCAAACCGCTGCGCCACCCAGGGATCCCCCAGATTTTATTTTATTTAAAGATGTTATTTATTTATTTATTTGGGAGAGAGAGAAAGCAGGAGCAGAGGGGAGGGTATAGGGAGAGGGAGGAGCAGGCTCCTCCTCACTGAGCAGGGAGACCTATGTGGGACTCCATCCCTAGGATTGTGACCTGAGCCAAGGGCTCACGCTTAACCGACTGAGCCACCCGGGTGCCCCAAGATTTTATTTTTAAATAATCTGTACACCCAATGTAGAGCTCGTATTCACAACCCTGAGATCAGGAGTCACATGCTCCATCGACTGAGACAGCCAGGCACCCCAAGAACACCCATATATATACTCTTCACCCAGTGACTCCATTCAAGTTTTGCCAACTGTCCCAAGAATTATTTTATAACAAAAGGATTAATCCAGGACCATGTGTTGCACTTAGTTGTTATGTCTTTTTGGTCTACTATCTAGAAAAATTCCTTAGTCCATTCTTTTTTTTTTTAAGTTTCTAAAATGTATTTACATAATCTCTACACCCAATGTGGGGCTCAAACTCATAATCCTGAGATCAAGAGGCATGTGCTCCACTGGCTGAGCCGACCAGATGCCCCCACTTAGTCCATTCTTGACCTTTGCACCCTACCTGAGTCCACACCAATTCCTCCCATTTTGACCCAACATCTCAGAGTTCCTTTTGGTATTCCTGTTTTTCATATTTATAACTCCTTTCCCTGACGTTTGAGACACCTGGCTCCCCCCCCCCCTTTTTTTTAACCTGGCTTCCCTTAACCTCAGTGTATTTACTTATTTGCCCACCTCCCTTGTACATGGCCAATTTCTTGACCCCCGCAAGGCTGCCACCGTGCTAGGTTGCCCTCCTCCCACGGGTGCCGACATTTGCCAGGCCCCTACTCTGCACAGCCATGCCTGATGGGTTTTTAGCTGAATCCCTAAGGAAAGGAGGGAATGAAGAGGGAAGAGGCAAGACATACGTGATATGCAAAGCAGGAACCCTCCCCTATTTTCCATTCCTTTCCACGTGCAGCAGTAAATTGAGAAAAGTACAGGAAGACAAGAAAAGAAAGAATGTGCACTACCCCTACTCTAGGGGGTTACAAATAGTCAGGTGTGAATGTTAAGAGCAAAAAGCCAGCATGCTCACCAGCTCATCACCCACGCGGCTGCTTCATGTGCGGTCACCAGGCTTCCACCTGGCGCTCATCCTCATTGGAGAGATCCCTATATCAGGGAGCCTCCCCTGTATGCTCCTAGGCAAGTCCATCAACATCCTGGACCTCAGGATCCTCACAGAAAAGGTCAAAGTGATGACCTTTCCCCACTCCACCCCCTCACCAGCAGTTACTGACCCCAAAAGACACTACAGTGTTTTATAAAGACAAAAGAACAGGGATCCCTGGGTGGCTCAGCGGTTTGGCGCCTGCCTTTGGCCCAGGGCACGATCCTGGAGACCCGGGATTGAGTCCCACATCGGGCTCCCGGTGCATGAAGCCTGCTTCTCCCTCTGCCTATGCCTCTGCCTCTCTCTCTCTCTCTCTCTCTCTCTCTCTGTGACTATCATAAATAAATAAAAATTTAAAAAAAAAAGACAAAAAATAAAAAATAAAGACAAAAGAACTCTATAAATACAAAGGATTATTATTATGGTTGTATCGGGATATAAGATCAGCTTCCTTTTTTAAAAAAAGATTTTATTAAAAAAAAAGATTTTATTTATTTATTCATAGAGACACACACAGAGAGAGAGGCAGAGATACAGGCAGAGGGAGAAGCAGGCTCCACGCAGAGAGCCTGACATGGGACTCGATCCAGGGTCTCCAGGATCACGCCCTGGGCTGCAGGCGGCGCTAAACCGCTGCTCAACCGGGGCTGCCCTAAGATCAGCTTCCTAATGGCAATCCACAATAACTGGGGCTTAACATAGAAACTTTTGGGGGCACCTGGGTGCTTGCTTCTCCCTCTGCCTATGTCTCTGCCTCTCTGTGTGTCTCTCATGAATGAATAAATATAAAAACTTTAAAAAATAAATTTAATTTAATTTAAAAAAATAGAAACTGGGCAGCCCAGGTAGCTCAGAGTTTAGCACTGCCTTCTACCCAGGGCATGATCCTGGAAACCCAGGATCGAGTCCTATGTCAGGCTCCCTGCATGGAGCCTGCTTCTTCCTCTGCTTGTGTCTCTGCCTCTCTCTCTCTCTCTCTCTCTTTCTGTGTCTCTCATGAATTAATAAATAAAATCTTAAAAAAAAAAAAAAAAGTCTGTTTCTGGGCAGCCCCAGTGGCCCAGTGGTTTAGCACCGTCTTCAGCCCAGGGTGTGATCCTGGAGACCCGGGATCGAGTCCCACATCGGGCTCCCGGTGCATGGAGCCTGCTTCTCCCTCCTCCTGTGTCTCTGCCTCTCTCTCTCTCTCTCTCTCTCTCTCTGACTGTCATAAGTAAATTAATTAATTAAAAATAAAATTAAAAAAAAAGAAACTTCTATTACTCTCTCACAGAGTATTATGGGTATAAGTGGACCAAGGCTAGTTTGGGGGTTGATGGGGCTGTTCTGTGGGGTTAGAGACCTATACTCCTTGCATATTGTTGGCTCAACATCTTTAGAGTGTTGTCCTTGTCCACAGGAACAAGATGTTCACCGTCACATCTGCATTCCAGTCCCTGGAAAGGGAGAAAAGAAGTAGAAGGCATGACCTGTTCCTTTTTGGGAATCCATAATTTACATAATTCTATTGGCTACAGCTTTGTCACACCTACCTTCAAGGTGGAAATGTGTGTCTTTATTCTGAGTGACTAAATTTTTTTTAAAGATTTTATTTATTCATTCATGAGAGACCCAGAGAGAGAGACAGAGACACAGGCAGAGGGAGAAGTGGGCTCCATGAAGGGAACCCGATGTGGAACTTGATCCCAGAACCTGGGATCATGCCCTGAGCCAAAGGCAGATGCTCAACAATTGAGCCACCCAGGCATCCCTGAGTAACTAATTTTTTTTTAAAAGATTTTATTTATTTATGAGAGAGAGAGACAGAGAGAGAGAGAGAGAGTATGAGCAGGGGACAGAGACAGAGTGAGAAGGAGAAGCAGATTCCCCGCTGAGCAGGGAGCCCGACCCCAGGCTCAATCCCAGGATCCTCGGATCATGACCTGAGCCAAAGGCAGTTGTTTAACCGACTGGACAGGTGTCCCTCTGAGTGACTAATTATCAGGGATTTTATTATGGTACTATTATATGTATTGGCCCTGTTTCTGTTCACAGCATGCCTTGTATTCTTTTTTTATTTTTTATTTTTATTTTTAAATAATCTCTACACCCAACATGGGGCTCAAACTCATAATCCTGGGATCAAGAGTTGCATCCTCCACCGACTGAGCCAGCCAGGAGCCCCTGCCCTGTACTCTGCGCTTTTCATAATGGCCTCTGTAAGGTCCAGATGTGTCTCTGCCAGAACAGCAGGGACTAGGTTTGCAGGATTTGGACTTTATACAATTTTGGGGAAAGGAGGAGAGCCTTTATTAAGACAAAGAACCAGGGCAGCCTGGCTCAGCGGTTTAGCGCCGCCTTCAGCCCAGGGTGTGATCCTGGAGACCTGGGATCGGGTCCCACATCGGGCTCCCTGCATGGAGCCTGCTTCTCCCTCTGCCTGTGTCTCTGCCTCTGTGTGTGTGTGTGTGTGTGTGTGTGTGTGTGTCTCATGAATGAATAAATAAAATCTAAAAGGAAAAAAACAAATATTATGAAACAAAATTAGATATCAAGGTGAATATTTGTTTAGAATGAGAAAATAAACCACAGCATATTACACAGTTGAAAAGCTGACACATTGTTTTTGTGTTTTGTTTTGTTCGTCGTACAATGACGATAATACACCCTTGTATGTATGACGAACCTCTCTAAAACTTTTTGCCCTGTATTTTTCTACTGTGCATTTTTGGAGGCCTCTGTCTTTGATAGGAACTTTATAATGTTTTCCAGCCAGAAAATAGAAAAAGAATTCAGTATTTCTCTTATTAAGAGTTTAAAATTTTCTTTCTGCTTCAACACTTTATTGGTAATGCCATGTTTAGAATTCTGGTTAAATTTGGGAAAATCTCTATCAAGTTCTTTTTTGAGCTGTAAGATTTCAGAGCATTTGAGGTTTTGTGAGTGCAATAACTAATCTTAAACACTATTTGAAATAATATTGCTAAAAATGAAATAATAATGCTTATTAACCAGCTTGTTGACAATGTTCTAATTGTGATGGCTTCATATGAGTTTTTTGTATTATTTTCAAATGTGGGGATGCAGAAAACACACAACATATACACAGATGTACTAGTTCTTTTAGTATGGCTCCAAGATTGTGCTCATAAACACAAGAAACCTGGTAAATTCTCTTGTGCACAATTATTATCAAAAAGAGGAAAAATGGTGAATTTTATGCTTATGGTTATATACACTGTGTCATGTACATTCCTGACAGGAGGGAACTTCCAGTTTAATCAGGCATTGCGGAGAACCAGTCTACTTATACTGTTTTGCACATCTGATAGCTGGAAGAAATTTCTGCAGACTTAGCTTTTGGCTCTGCAAATGTCAGACCTTGTCTCTCCTTCACTACCCACCGATGTCTGGTGCCAGGCACTGTGGGACTCTTCATTATCCATTTACAATGTCTGGCCTTGCACCTTCACATTTTGCCACCAGGTGAGTTGACAGAGTGGATGACAGGCATATTCCTGCACTCGGTCAGCTAGCAGTAATGTGTCTATACTGGCAGGACTGTGAGCCACATAAATACATCCCACTAAACCACTCTAAATTTGTCTCCCAACTCAACTTCTCTTAAGTTAGAGCTCAAAAATGCCTGCAGCCATGCCATGAGGGTCTGACGGAAGTGGGAATGGAAAGAGATGGTGGTTTTTAAGTGACTGCAGTTAAAATATCTTTTTCTTTTTTTTTTTTTAAGATTGTATTTATTTATTCATGACAGACACAGACAGAGAGAGAGGCAGAGACACAGGCAGAAGGAGAAGCAGGCTTCACGCAGGGAGCCCAACGTGGGACTCAATCCCAGGTCTCCAGGATCATGTCCTGGGCCAAAGGCAGGCACCAAACCGCTGAGCCACCCAGGTGTCCCTAAAATGTTTTTTTAAATTAAATTAAATTAAATTAAAAATTTTAAAGATTTTATTTATTTATTCATGAGAGACAAAGAGAGAGAGAGAGAGGCAGAGACACAGGCAGAGGGAGAAGCAGGCTCATGCAGGGAGCCGATGCGGGACTTGATCCTAGATCTCCAGGATCAGGCCCTGGGCTGAAGGCAGCGCTGAACCACTGAGCCACCCGGGCTGCCCCTAAAATGTCTTTTTTTATAAAAAGATTTTATTTACTGAGAGAGAGAGCACAAGCAGGGGAGGGGCAGTGGGACAGGGAGAAGCAGACTCCCCACTGAGCAAGGACCGGACTCTGGGTTCCATCCCAGGACTCCAAGATCATAATCCGAGCTGAAGTTCGGACACTTAACCAACTGAGCCATTCAGGCACCCCTAAAATATCTTTTAGAAGTTTTTAAGAAACATATGACCTTATAAATACATTGTTAAGGCTCCTCACTGGGCCCTGCAAGCAGGGGGTGTTCTAGGGTTTAAGCTTCAGCAGCTTCTGAGTAAATTGATCTCAGTCCCTGCTGCCCTAGGGCAGAGTGTTTAAGGGCAAAGTGATACAAGTTAGAAAGCAACCTTGCATTCCCCTTTATTACCTTAGCCCTTGCTTTGCTGCCCTCCTCTCCATAGCACTTCACCCCCAACCTCCATTCCAAACCCTGCTCTCCTTCTGATAAAAAAAATTTAAATAGGCAAGTATTCTCATAGAAAAATTTCTATTTTTTTTAAAGATTTTTTTTTTTAAGATTTTATTTATTTGGGATACCTGGGTGGCTCAGTAGTTTAGTGCCTGCCTTTGGCCCAAGGCATGATCCTGGGGTCCCAGGATCAAGTCCCACATCAGGCTCCCTGCATGGAGCCTGCTCCTCCCTCTGCTTATGTCTCTGCCCCTCTCTCTCTTTCTCTCTCTCTCTCTCTCTCTGTGTGTGTGTGTCTCATGAATAAATGAGACACACAGAGAGAGAGAGAGAGAGAGAGAGAGGCAGAGACAAGCAGAGGGAGAGAGAGAAGCAGGCTCCATGCAGGGAGCCCGATGTGTGACCCGATCCCGGGTCCCCAGGATCACTCCCTGGGCCAAAGGCAGGCGCTAAACTGCTGAGCCACCCAGGGATCCCCTAAAGTTTTTTTTTTTTTTTAAGGTTTTTATTTATTTATTCATGAGAGACATAGAAAGAGGAAGAAAGGCAGAGACACATGCAGAGGGAGAAGCAGGCTCCATGTGGGGAGCCCAACGTGGGGCTCGATCCAGGGTCCCCAGGATCACGCCCTGGGCTGAAGGCAGGCACTAAACCACTGAGCTACCCAGGGATCCCCATCCCATGGAAAAATTTCTTAATGTGAAACTTTTTTTTTAAGTTTCTTTCTTTTTTTAGTAACCTTCATACCCTACGTGGGGCTCAAACTTATGACCTCAAGACCAAGAGTCACCTGCTCTTCCAACTAAGCCAGCCAGGTGTACAATGACTTTTTAAATTATAAGGTCAGTACATGCTGGATGCCTGGGTGGCTCAGTAGTTGAGGATCTGCCTTTGGCTCAGGTCATGATCCCCGGGTTCCGGGGTCCTGGGGTCCAGTCCCATATTAGGCACCCCGTGGAGTGTATATATATATATATATATATATATATATATATATATATATACACACACACACACACATACATATACACAAGAAATTAAACAATTGATGAATAATTTTAATATTTTGATCTATGAATATGGAGGACTATTGAGAATAGGTAGCTAAGAGCTGCCCAACCCACTGCTTGCAGGACTGTGCCTAGTTCACAGGCAGCATTCAGGGAAGGCGGACCTTATCCAGAGTGTTTAGGCTGAGCAGGTGGCTGGCGGTGGGGAGGGGTGCGCATGCCCAAGCGCTCATCCTTGTGTGCACACACAGGTATAGGCACCTGGGCTAGGCATCTGGCACTGGGTGGAGTGTGTGTTCTATTTGGCTAGCACTCTTCTTTCCATGATGCCCTTTGAACACATGCTTCCTCATCCAGCCATCTGTTTGGTCTCTCTCCAAAGGAGAGGATGAACATTTCTAGAGCCACATCCTCATACAAACGTTCATTTTTGACTCCCAGTCTGTGTGACCTCCCTTTCCTGAGCTAGTGCCAACCCTGGAATGTAGATGATTAAATAATGTCTTTATTTAAAAATAGACATAAAGTCTGATGACACAATTAGGCGGCTCCCAAGGAAAGGAATCTAAGTGCATAGAGCTTCTTCCCTTCCTCCCACCCTCCTTCCCTTCTTTCCTTCCTTCCTTCTTCCCACCCCACCCTTCTTTTTCCTCCCCCCCCCCCTTCCTGGGAGTCAGTGGCCCACAGGGGATAAAATCATGATTTAAAAACAAAACAAGGGGGATCCCTGGGTGGCACAGCGGTTTGGCTCCTGCCATTGGCCCAGGGCGCGATCCTGGAGACTCGGGATTGAATCCCACGTCGGGCTCCCAGTGCATGGAGCCTGCTTCTCCCTCTGCCTGTGTCTCTGCCTCTCTCTCTCTCTCTCTCTCTCTGTGTGACTATCACAAATAAATAAAAAAAAAAAAAAAAAAAAAAAAAAAAAGGGATGCCTGGGTGGCTCAGCAGTTGAGCATCTGCCTTTGGCTCAGGTCAGGGCATAATCCCACTGTCCCAGGATCGAGTCTCACATTGGGCTCCTTGCATGGAGCCTGCTTCTCCCTCTGCCTATGTCTCTGCCTCTCTCTGTGTCTCTCATGAATAAATAAATAAAATCTTTAAATAAATTTTAAAAAGAAAGCAGATTTTTTCCCTTTATTTTGAGAAAGAATGCTAATACATTTTACTTTTGCACATTTTTAATGAGCAACTAAGAACATAGAACTAATAGTTACATATTTTTTTAAAAACCTACTAAAGGGGACGCCTGGGTGGCTCAGCAGTTGAGTGTCTGCCTTCGGCTCAGGGCATGATCCCAGGGTCGGATCCCATATCGGGCTCCCCGCATGGAGCCTGCTTCTCCCTCTGCCTCTGTCTCTGCTTCTCTCTGTGTCTCTCATGAATAAATAAATAAAATCTTTGAAAAAATAAAACCTACTAAAGTTCTGCAATTTGGCTGCATTTGCATTTGCCTGGTTAAGAGACATTATTAGAAAGAGAAACATGGGTTTGCAGGAAAGAGAAAATAAGAAAGGTGTGTGAGAGCTATTCAGGAGCCTCAAGCAGAAGGCCCAGAATCTGGAAAAGACACCTGGCCGGCAAGGACTGGGCGGGAGAGGCGAGGGAGCTCAGCAGGAAGTGCTTTGTGCTCACGCTCCACTCGAGCCCTCCAGGGTCTTGTAAGCTAAAGGAAGTTAAAGCTGACCTTTGAGTCCTTTTGACTAGTGCAAGAATTTCCGTATCACCTCTGCAATGAAAAATCGGCTTTCTCTTTTCATTATTATCCTTTAACTTTTGAAACTTAATGCTAAAACAACAGCTTAATGCTAAAACGATGGGATTAAATAATAATAAAAAAATAAAACGATGGGATTGTTTAAATAGGGAATTCTAAAAGTTTTGCTAGCATTTGAAGAAGTGACTTGTGTTTCAGTTGCTTTCCCCCACACCTAAGCTTCCTCTGTGGAGCAGTTTGACAGCTCTCTTTAATCTCCAAAAGCTGCTTGACTCATCTTTGTTCTTGCAGAGATCAGGGCTGTTGTCTGCCACAGTACTGACAATTTACAGTTGTTCATGGCCCTTTCCCCTTGTCAAATTAAACCCATACTTTGATTGCATTTTGTTCTAGCAGAATGAGATGCAGTGGAAGTGGTAATAAAAACAGCTCAGTGAAAATGACTTAGAGGAATAAATTGATTTTGCCCTCAGTGCAGCAGGGAAGATTCGCTCATCACTCCCAGCCTCTCCCAGCAACCAGAGTCCCCAGAGCCCAACCAACGCCTCACACCTCCCAGGGGAATCGCAGAGCTCCCAGGCCGCCCCCACTCAATTTGCTTTACAAAGGGAAAGTGATTCTCAGCGAGCTGTTGGAAACTTGCATTCTATCAGGCAAAAAGGCGGGGAGGGTAGCAAGGAAATATTTAAAAAGAGAGCTAGAGAGTGAAGGGGGCATAGGATAGCTGAAAAGATTCAACTAATTCACATACCCACACCCACACCCACCTCTACAAAAATTCCTGTTACCAAGTAGGCAGTAGAATCCAGCTTGGGGAAGACGAGTTGCAGAATTCTTCATCAGTGAGGGATGATCATCCTGTCATTTCAGAAAGGAAGAGAGCTTCATTCTTCCTCTCGTTCATTCGGTGACAATCTGCTGATCCCTACAAGGAACAAAGAGTGACGGGCTGCTCCATCAGCAAGTCCTCACCACTCTAGAGCTCACAATCTCTCACCATTTCCCTGGCAACTGCCCTCCCCCAACCTTAGGCCTCCTAACCTGTCTGTCTGCTCTGCCATTGCTGTCACCTCCCCTCCGGCCCCCGCCCCACAGTACATTATCCACACAGTAGCTAAAGAGGTATTTCATAGCAAACAAGTTATATTTAAAATGCAAAGGGAGGTCATACCAGTCCTCTGCTTAAAAGTCCCCAATGGCTTTATGTTGCACTTCAAAAACTCCTGTCTGCTTTTATAACAATCTTGTATCTCTCTACCTCCTTCGAAATACTCTGAAGCAACATTGGCACTTTTAAAGTCTTATTTTTTTTTAATTTTTAAGGATTTTATTTATTTATTTATGAGAGACACAGAGAGAGAGAGAGAGGGAAAGGGAGAGGCAGAGACACAGGCAGAGGGAGAAGCAGGCTCCATGCAGGGAGCCCGACGCGGGTCTCCAGGATCAGGCCCTGAGCTAAAGGCAGTGCTAAACCACTGAGCCACCCGGGTTGCCCTAACGTCCTCTTTTTTTCCTCAAATATACTATGCTCGTTCCCTGCTCAGCCCTTTGCACTTGCTTTTTTTTTCCCCTTGGAATTGCCCACACTCCTGATTTTTAGATGGTCAGTTCCTTTTCATCATTTGGCTCTCAATCAAATATCACCTCAGAAAGGTGAGCCCAGGCCACCCCATCTATAGTGGCCACCGATCCTGAAAATGTTCTACTCTATTCCCCTTTTTTATTTTTGAAAAGCATTCCACTTACTGTTATCTGAAGGTATTTTAGCATATGATCATTGACATCAGTTCTCAAAGTGTGGCTCTGGGATGAGCGGTTTTAGGATCAACTGGGAATTTATTAGAATTTCATGTTCTCAGGCCCTACTCGAAACCTTTTGCAGGTCAAGCCCAGAAATCTGTATTTTAAGAAATCACCCAGGTGATTCTGATGAAAAGTAAAGTTTGAGAACCACTGGCTTACAACGATTGCTGCTCCCCTTCCTTGTGCCCTGCCTAGATTGTAGACTCCAAGAAAATGGAAGTCCATCTCTCTTGTTCTGCACTGTGCTACAAGCACTAAACACAAAGCACACTCAATAAAATAAATTGTTGAATGGTGACAGATGGAATGAATGATGGATCTGGTGCCTTGAGTTCTGTCTCAGGGGGCCACATGGGAGAGACTTAGCAGAGAGCCCAATAGAGCAGCACCCCAGGGATCTACTGGCCCCCTTTCCACTAGAGCTTTTCTCTGCATAGCATATTGATTTTACAGGCTAGAAAAACCAGAAAAGGGGTTCTGAGATCAAAGAAACACTTGAAAACTGATTCAAAAATGTTATTAATTATAGTTTGGAAACTGCAAGTGTGTTCCAAGGTCCTTCTCAGATAACCAGAAGGTCTGTAGATTTGTAGATGGCATTCAGTAAGAAGGGAAGGATAAGATCTTTTTTTTCTCAATTCTGTAGAGCTCTTCCTGCATTCATCCCAGAGCAGGCTGCTGATTGACAAAGTGGCTTTCTCTCCCCTCAGTCTTTCTGCTTTATATCAATCTTGAAATCTTAAAAAAAAAAAAAAAGAAGGGGAGGGGGACTCTAAACCAATTAATCCTGTCTCCAGTGCTTTCTAAAAGCTTTCAGCTTGCAAACACCAGGCAAACCCCAGTCCAGATCAGGGAGGAAAAACACTATCTTTGCAGAAGACATTGAACTTTAGAAAAGGTTAGATCAACACCAAGAACAATAGAAGGGCCTTGGAAACCTCTCCTTAGAAATAATATGCTGGCTTGAAGCAAGTACTACAGGTCAGGCACCATGCTAGATACCAGAGTTACAGAGACCCAGAGAATAAAGTTCATGTCTTCAAGGATCTCCCAATCCAGAGGAGAGACAGTGTGTACACAGAGCAGAGTGTCAGTGCCGTAGGAGTGACCAAATGCTTAGTTTTGCCAGGGAAGGATTCCTGGAGGAGGTGATATTTGAACAGATTTGGAAGGCTCTATCTGGCTCAGGAGGTGAGAAAGGAAGCACAGTCTAAGCAGAGGAGACAACAAATGTAAAAGCAGAGATGAAAAGGGTCAGGCAGGGTTCAAACAGTGAACAAAAACGAATTTGTTAAAATACATATATATATATAAATATATAAATTAATATATATTGTATTTATATGTATTTATATATAAAAATTTGAATAGTGACTGGCTAGTTAATGAAATCATAGAATTATTAATTTTTTAAGTATTTTAATTATTGGGATCCCTGGGTGGTGCAGCGGTTTGGCACCTGCCTTTGGCCCAGGGCGTGATCCTGGAGACCCGGGATCGAATCCCACATCGGGCTCCCGGTGCATGGAGCCTGCTTCTCCCTCTGCCTATGTCTCTGCCTCTCTCTCTCTGTCTCTCTCTCTCTGTGACTATCATAAATAAATAAAAATTTTAAAAAAGTATTTTAATTATTTTGATTATGTTGTAAGAGTCTTTATATTTTGGAGACACAATATTGAAACATTGTCCCTGGATGAAATGATGTGATATTTGGAATTCACTTCAAAATACTATGGGAATGGGTGGGAGAAGGTAGAAATAAGATGAAATAAGGTTAATTTTTTTTTTTAAAGATTTATCTTAGAGAGAGAGAATGGGCAGGGAGAGGAGCAGAGGGGAAGGGAGAAAGACTCTCCAGCCAACTCTGTGCTGAGTGTGGAGCCTGACAGGGGACTTGATCTCAATGACCCTGACCTGAGTCAAAAGCAGGAGTTGAAGGATTAATGGATTGAGGCACCCAGGCATCTGAAATAAGGTTGAACTTGGTATCAGGGTCATGAGTTTAAGCCTCAGGTTGGGCATACAGCTTACTTTAAAAAAATAAAATAAAATAAATACTAAAAAAATTAAGAACATGAAACAAGGTTGACTTTGGATATGTATAGAAAGGGGGTAATGGAGGGGTGCCTGGGTGGCTCACTCTGTTGATCTCTCAACTCTTAGTTTGGCTCGGGTCATGGTCTTGGGGTTTGGGGATCAAGCATGAGTGGGCTCTGTGCTCAATAGGGAGTCTGCTTGTCCCTCTCCCTTTGCTCCTCCTGCCACTCCCTCACCATGCTCGCTCTCTTTCTCTCTCTCAAATAAATAAATAAAATCTTTAAAAAGAAAGAAAGAAAGAAGAAAGAAAGAAAGAAAAAGAGAGAAAGAAAGAAAGAAAGAAAGAAAAGAAGAAAGAAAGAAAGAAAGAAAAGAAGAAAGAAAAAGAAAGAAAGAAAGAAAGAAAGAAAGAAGGAAGGAAGGAAGGAAGGAAGGAAGGAAGGAAGGAAGGAAGGAAGGAAGGAAGGAAAAAGCTGGTAGAGGG
This sequence comes from Canis lupus baileyi, assembly GCF_048164855.1. Lineage (NCBI taxonomy): Eukaryota > Metazoa > Chordata > Mammalia > Carnivora > Canidae > Canis > Canis lupus. Next base: position 45,122,343 of record NC_132849.1, read on the forward strand.
GCACCTGGACTTAAGTCAGTTAAGTGTCTGATTTAGTACAGGTCATGATCTTGGGGTCCTGGGATTGAGCCCCAAGTTGGGTTCTGTGCTCAACATGGAGTCTGTTTCTCCCTCTTCCTCTCCCCCTGCTTGTGCTCTCTCTTTCTCTCTCTCTCTCTCACACATACATAAAAATAAATAAAATCTTTAAAAAAAAAGAAAGAAAAAGAAAGTGGTTGATAAATAGTGGGAGGTCATTATACTATTGAGCAGGGAGCCTGTATTCAGAGAGGCAAAAAGATCAGTCTCCTCAGGGGCTACCTTCTCTTTTATAAGGACTGGCTCAAGCAAGAAGCAAGCTTGAGGACTGATCCCTAGAGGATCTTCTGCATATACCTGGAGCTAGGATACAGACCCTAAGTGAGGAAAGGATCCTCAAGGAACTTCTGGGGAGCATAGCAGAGGGGGAAGCTCCAGGGCCTGGGATATACTATTTAGGCAAAATTTATAAAGATTTTGAGAGGAGGTGGATATAAAATATAACTACCACTTCTCTCTGAAAGAAGTCTCACTGAAAAATTAGAATACCCAAGCAGGGCTGAACTACTTTATAGGTAGACCAGGTGACCCTCTCTTAGCCAGTTGGAGAATCTTCAGCATAGACTCTAAAAACAACTTCCTTGAACACTACAGAAATTAGAAATATCACTATTAGAGGCTGACTCAGTCCATTGAGCATCTGCCTTCAGCTTAGGTCATGATCCTGGGTCCTGGGATGGAGCCCTGTATCAGGCTTCCTGCTCAGCAGAAGGTCTGCTTCTCCTTCTGCCCCTCCCTGCCACTCATGTTCTCTCTCTTTCTCTCCAATAAATAAATAAAATCTTTAAAAAATATATCACTATTGGAGAGTATTTCTTTTATACTAAAATTCATAGGAGGGGACATATATTGTATACTTATTAGGCTATTATTAATAATTTTATGCTGTCTTAAATTCATGTAGTATTATGAAATTTACAAGACTTTTTTTTTAAGATTTTATTTATTTATTCATGAAAGGCACACAGAAAGAAGCAGAGACATAGGCAGAGGGAGAAGCAGGCTCCATGCAGGAGCTCAATGTGGGACTTGATCCCGGGACTCTGGGATCACACCCTGAGCCAAAGGCAGATGCCCAACTACTGAGCAACCCAGGCATCCCTACAAGACATTTAAAAAAAAATCTAATTTATTTACTTGAGAGAGAGAGAGAGAGCACAGGGGAAGGAGTGGAGGCAGAGGAAGAGAGAGTTTCAAGCAGACTCCATGCTGAGCACAGAGCCTCACATGAGGCTTGATCCCACTACCCTGATATCATGATCTGAGCTGAAATCAAGAGGTGGCTGCTAAACCAACTGAGCCACACAAGGTGCCTCACAAGACATTTTTAAAGTTTATTATTTTGAGTAAGCTCTACACCCAAAGTGGGGCTTAAACTCATGACAGAGAGATCAAGAGTCATATACTCAGGGCAGCCCTGAGTCCCAGGATCGAGTCCCAGGTCAGGCTCCCTGCATGGAGCCTGCTTTTCCCTCTGCCTGTGTCTCTGCCTCTCTCTGTATCTCTCATGAATAAATAAATAAAATATTAAAAAAAAAAAAGAGTCACATACTCTTCTCACTGAGCCAGCCAGGTACCCCAAGACATTTTGATTTCTTATAAGGGGTCCCTGCATTAACAAGTAGTATCCTTTTCACATCCCTCCAGATCTTATAACTACTGGGGCTTGAATTCAAGCTTCATTTTTTAAAAGATTTTATTTATTTATGTGTGTGAGAGAGATAGCATGAGCAGAGGGAGGGAGAAACAGACTCCCCACTCAGCAGGGAGCTCCATGTGGGGCTCAATTCCAGAATCCCAAGATCATGACCTGAGTTAAAGGCAGATTTTTTTTTTTTTTAAGATTTTATTTATTTATTCATGATAGTCACAGAGAGAGAGAGAGGCAGAGACACAGGCAGAGGGAGAAGCAGGCTCCATGCAGGGAGCCCGACGTGGGATTCGATCCCGAGTCTCCAGGATCGCGCCCTGGGCCAAAGGCAGGCGCCAAACCACTGCGCCACCCAGGGATCCCAGATTTTTTTTTTTTTAAGATTTTATTTATGAGCAGCCCGGGTGGCTCAGCAGTTTAGTGCTGCCTTCGGCCTGGGGCCTGATCCTGGAGACCCGGGATATTTAAAATATAAATATATAAATATATATATATAAAATGTATTTATTTTATTTTATATTTTATATTTTATATTTTTATATATATATAAAATATATATATTTTATTTATTTATTTGAGAGAGTGAGTGAGTGAGAAAGAGAGAGAGAGAGAAAGAGAGAAAGAGCATGAGCTGGGAAAGGGGCAGAAGCAGAGGGAGAAGCAGACTCCCCACTGAGCAGGGAGCCTGATGTGGAGCTTGGGGCTTGATCCCAGGACCTTGGGATCATGACCTGAGCTGAAGGCTAATGCTCAACTGACTGAGGTACCCAGGCACTTCCAATTTTTTTTTTTTTTTAACTTTTGTTTATTTAAGTAACCTCTACACCCAATGCGGGGCTCAAACTCTCAACTCTGAGGTCAAGAGTTGCACACTTAAAAAAAAAAAAAGAGTTGTACACTTCCCTGACTGAGCCAGCCAGGCACCCCCAATTCAAACTTTTTTATCTTTCAAAATAAAGCTCATCTCTACATGTTTCAATCAATGATTCCTGTGTAACAAACTACCAGAAAACCCCATCAGTCATATGCCTGCACTCAGCCAGTGGTGGGGCTGGCGTGGCCTGCTGGGGTACCTTGCTTTGCCTCGCCTCGCCCTGTGGTCAGCTTGGACTTCCTCACCCTATCTTGTCTTGGGGTTAGCTGGACTTCTTACATAGCAGCAAGATGCCAGGAATGACAGAGGAAGGTATAAGGCCTCTTAAGGCCACATTCAAAAAGAGAGAAAACAGCCTTTTTTATTTTCATTTTTATTTATTTTTAAAAGATTTTATTTATTTATCTTTGAGAGACACACAGAAAGAGAGGCAGAGACACAGGCAGAGGGAGATGCAGGCCTCTCGCAGGGAGCCCAATGCTGGACTCCATCCCGTGACTCCAGGATCATGCCCTGGGCCAAAGGCAGAGGCTAAACTGCTGAGCCACCCAGGGATCCCAGACTCTTTAAAAAAAAAAAAAATTTAATATGAAAGATTGGCATTTTATTTATTTATTTATTTATTTATTTATTTATTTATTTATTAAGATTTTATTTATTTATTCATGATAGACATAGAGAGAGAGAGAGGCAGACACAGGAGGAGGGAGAAGCAGGCTCCATGCAGAGAGCCTGACGCGGGACTCCATCCAGGGACTCCAGGATCGCGCCCTGGGCCAAAGGCAGGCGCTAAACCGCTGAGCCACCCAGGGATCCCCCTATTTATTTATTTTTTAAAGATTTTTAAAAATTTATTCACGAGAGACGCACAGAAAGGCAGAGACACAGGCAGAGGGAGAAGCAGGCTCCAGTGAGCCTGACGTGGGACTTGATCCGGGGCCTCCAGGATCACCCCCTGGGCTGAAGGCGGCGCTAAACCGCTGAGCCACCTGGGCTGCCCCTGGACAGGTATTTTGTAGATTCTTCCTCCGTTGGGCTTTCTGATGTTTTCCTCAGGATTAGATTATGGATTTGGGAGGCTGGGGTTACAAATTTTGGGGAAGAAGACCACAGAGGTAAAGTACTAGTTTCATCACATCATATCAAGGGCACATCCCATTATCATGGCCTATCACAATTGATTTGACCTTGATTACTTACTTGGCTGAGGTAGTGTTTGTCAGGTTTCTCCACTGTAAAATTATTCTTTTTTGCCCTCTTCCCATACCATGCTCTTGGAAAAGAGGTCACTATGAGCATCCCACATTCAAGTGGTGGAGAGTTATTCTCCCTGCCCCCTCCCAGGATGGAGAATCATTTACATAAATTATTTGGAATTCTGATAGGAAATTTGTCTCCTCCCCCATTTATTTATTTTTCATTCATTTATTTGTATCATTATAGACTCAATGAAATTTATACTTTGGGTTATTTTATTTGTTGCTCAAATTATGGGGAGCCATTTAAAAAAAAACTTATTTATTTATTCATGAAAGATACAGAAAGAGGCAGAGATACAGGCAGAGGGAGAAGCAGGCTCCCGACGAGGAGCCGGATTCGGGACTTGATCCTGGGACCCCAGGACCATGACCTGAGCCAAAGGCTGACATTCCACCATCAAGCCACCCAGGCACCTTATGGGGAGCCATTTTTAATCATCTGTCATTACACTAAAGAAATAGAACAGTGTTTTTTTTTAACTTTTAAAATATATATAATGTACAGAAGATTGTACAAACCTCGAGCCTACTGCCTAATGAATTTTCAGAGACACTCACGTAATCAGCACCTAGAAAAAGAAACAAATCATTCTAACTGCCCAGAAACCTACCTCATCCTGCCTGCCAGTCATTACCCTCCAAAAGTAATCAGTATCCTGACTTCCAATAGCACAGATTCATCCTCCTTGTTGTTTTTACATAAATGGAATAATACATTATGTACTTTTCTGTGTCTGGCTTCTTTCACTCAACATTATGTTTGTGAGATTCATCCATGTTGTTATGCTTTGTTGTAGAGGATGCATTTTCTTAAATTTTATTTATTTATTTATTTATTTATTTATTTATTTATTTATTCATTCATTCATTCATTCATTCATTTAGAGGATGCATTCTTGCTATGCAAATCTGCCACCTTGACTTCCCCGCCCCAAGATTCTGAAATGAACCATGTTTCACAAATTTATTTCATTGCCATCTGAGGTTCGGGTCCTCAAAAACAGACTCTGAGACAAGAACATAAGTGTAAGTAATCTATGGGGAGTTGGATCTCAGGAAGCACTGGTCAGGGAGTGAGGAAGGAAACAGAAGAGAGGAAGCCAGGCAGAGGAGTTAATGAGCAATCAAAGCTCTGTTCTGGGGGAGATCCAGGCAACTGTGCCAAATATGTCTGAGTGGTCCCCCAGAAAAGTAAAGAAGCCAAGATGTGTATATACCAACTCCTTTCAGTTATTGGTTTAGAGTTGCTTCTGAGTACATTAACAACACTCTGGCCATTGCAGTCTGCTCCAAGTGTAGGCTAAATATGCACCTATAGCCAGAGAAATCTGGCAAATGGAGGATTGCAGGTACAGGCAGGAAAAAGCCATCAGAGTGAGGAGAGGTGTAGGAAATATGAAGGGCACAAATACATCTTGCCCTACTCTGCTCTATATATCCCACATTAAGTCCATTCTGTCACTGACTCTTCAAAGCTAGCAGCAATACATAAAATAAGATTTAATTGAGATGAATTTGTAGAACAGCCTCAGTCCACGTTACTGCATGGATCCTGTAGCTGTCCTGATCCACTCCTCTACCTCCCTCCTCTACCACTCATTCTGGGTCTTCCTCACCCTCAGTCAGATCTTTGCTGGTCTTGGTTTTTTGTCTCCATCCTTGAGGAATCTGTTTGAATCTTTGGTTACGGAGTCCCTACCTGAGAACCAAGTGCTCTAACCCAGTAGATCCCCCAGTAGGGAACCACACTGGTGTTTTGCGTTATCAGTGTCAACTCAAAGCTCTTGAAAGGCCAGGATATTCCCTTTATCCCATTGTTCAGTTAGTCTAGTAAATGGCCATGGTCCCCTTGTGGAAAGATTAATGGCATCACTACTGTATAGACCTGTTGTGGTGTTTGTAGGGTCCTTCCTCAAAGGGACTAGGAATCCCCTTCAATTGATGCACTCTAGATCTGGAAACTGGGTGAAGAATTATGATATTCTATCATAGTGGCTGGCCTCAGCTTTCTACTCACTCCTATTACTTTTATACTGCTGTATAACAAACTACCACAAACTTAGCAGCTTAGAACACACTCTATTTTATTCATAGTTTCCATGGGTTAGAAGTCTAGGCATGGCTTAGGTGGGTCCTCCACCTGAGGTCTCACAAGGCTGTAATCAAAGTATCACATGGACTATGTTCCTTTCTGGATAGAGCCATCTGAGCACTCTTCCAAGGTGAAGTAGTTGTTGATAGAATTCAGTTTCTTGCAGTTGCAGGACAAAGCAAGTGCTCTTGACACGTTGCCCTCTCTCTTCTAGGCAGTTCACCTTTTAGCAGCTTCCTTCTTCAAGGCCAGCAGGAAGATTTCTCAGTGCAGTTGGCTAATATGGTGTCTTTTATAACATAACCTAATTAAGGAAGTGACTATCCAGGCATCCCCAGTGGCCCAGTGGTTTAGTGCTGCCTTCAGCCTGGGGTGTGATCCTGGAGACCCAGGATCAAGTCCCACATCGGGCTTCCTGCATGGAGCCTGCTTCTCCCTCTGCCTGTGTCTCTGCCTCTCTCTCTCTCTGTGTCTGTCATGAATAATAAATAAAATCTTTAAAAAAAAAAAAAAAAAGGAAGTGACTATCCCATCACCTTTACCATACTCTATTGGCTAGAAACAAGGTATAGATAGGTTCTTGAGAAGAGGCAATTGTACAAGAGTGTGACTCATAGGAGGAGGGGGCTCACCCCAGGCAGAATGCATCTCTTTCACATTCATTCTTGATCTTTTTGTTGCTGTTGTTATAGAAGTTAAGCAATATCCCTATTTTTCTGCCCATCTTTCTTTTTTTTTTTTTTTAAGATTTATTTTTATTTATTTATGATAGACAGAGAGAGAGAGAGAGGGGCAGAGAGAGAAGCAGGATCCATGCCGGGAGCCTGACGTGGGACTCAATCCCAGGACTCCAGGATCACGCCCTGGGCCAAAGGCAAGCGCTAAACCGCTGAGCCACCCAGAGATCCCCTGCCCATCTTTCTTGTTCCTAGGTGCACCCTAGTCTATTAGCCATTGCCCCTTGAATCTGGGATGATCTTGTGACTTGCTTTGACCAATAAAATTGGCAGAAGTGATACTGTGCCTGTGACAGAGCCTAGACCTTAAGGTGTCTTGCAGCTTCTGCTTCTGTCCTCTTGAATGCTGAGATCTCTATATAAGGAAGCTGGTATAGCCCAGTAAAGAAGAAAGGCCATGTGGAGGAAGTGTTCCAAGCCAACTGCCAAAGCCAACTGTGAGACATGTAAGTGATGCCAGCTTGGACCTTTCAGCCCAGCTAAGTACAGTTGAATGCAGCTATGTGAGTGAACCCAGCAAAACCAGAAGAGGAACCACTCAGTCTACACACAGAATCCTGAGAAATTACAAATCATTGTCTTAAGCTACTGGTTTTGGGGTAGTTTGTTACACAGTCATAGGTAACTAAAATATATTTCTATTTGAACTCCAGTCAATCACTGTTTGATGGTTGCCCTGGGGCCTTAAAACCCTGGCTTTTCTGGTCTGCCTTGCTCATGAGTCAAGCGTGCTCCAGTGATTAGGGAAAACTCTCAGGCAGGGAGTCCCAGATGTTTGCAGGAAGGAGCTGTCAGCATATACAGGAACACTGAGTATTGGGCGGATATGGTGGAGACCAGTCACATTTCCTACAACCTCAGAAGGTCTTTTTCTCCAACTTGTATGTGGAGTGGGGGTGGGAGGTGGAGATGAGGAGGTTTCTTTGAGGAACCGCAGACATCCAAGTGAATGATACCTCTGGGAGACACCACCACTTAGGAGAAGAGTTTGCAGAACAGAAAGGTGGGACTGTCCCAAACTGAGATTGGGGGCTTCCCTTGTTCTTCTCAACTTCCCTAAGAGCCAGAGTTCTCACAGTCTGCTCTTAGACGGCATGCCTAGAATCCCACATTTTGCCAGCTCTCAGATTTGTCTCCATTGCTTTCTGCTTCCTAGTGGGCAAACCTACTTACTCTGCCTGGCTGGGCTCCTCACTAGCCTCCTATCGAGCTACCATCCTTCTCTACCATCCTTCTCACCTCTCAGTACCTTCCCTGTTTCCCAGCCTCTGGCCTTGAGGTCCCCACTAACTCCATGTCCTGTCCTGTTCAAATATAATTCATCCAGATCAGCTTTTCCAATATCAGGACATCTAAACCTTAAGGAGTTTTATTTTATTTTAAGATTTATTTATTTATTCATGATAGACAGAGAGAGAGAGAGAGAGAGAGAGAGAGGCAGAGACACAGACAGAGGGAGAAGCAGGCTCCATGCCAGGAGCCTGACGTGGGACTCGATCCCGGGACTCCAGGATCGCGCCCTGAGCCAAAGGCAGGTGCCAAACCGCTGAGCCACCCAGGGATCCCCTAAACCTTAGGGAGTTTTAAAAAGGAACTTGTCAAAAAAGATCTCATCAGTGAGATGAAATTACAGAAAAATCTCAGATGTGATTTTCTCCATTTCTGTCATTGCAGGGGAGATTATATTTAAGGTTGTAATAAATGTGATATCCTAGGCTGCAGAGTTGTTCCCAGGTATCAAATGTTGTGAATTAACATTTCAAAACATCTTGGAAAGTTACCAGAAGAAATCTTTCTTTTGTCTGAACATGCAAAAAAATAAAGAGAAGCAAATTTTGTGCCTATACTAACATGAGCTATGTTCCTGTATTTGAAATATAAGGAAGTGGTTCTACAAGAGACTGACGAAAGAAATTTACTTCCAGTTTAGTAAGACCACAAGAGCAGAAATCACAGCATTTTGCATTGGGTTTGCAAAAAAAAAAAAAAAAAAAATCAGGTGGGGGTGGGAGGTGGGATCTGGGAGATCCAGATGTGAAAAAAAGAACTCACTTTAGAAGAAAAATTTAGTCTGAAACCAAGGATCAGAATACATAGTGTATTATTTACCAATCCTCTGAATTGCAAATGGCGGCAAAAATAAATGAGTTGGTTTAGTTTCCTTCATCTTAGTATTTTCTTCCTCATAATAGCTAGTGAACTTTTTTGAGCATCTATCATGTGTCAAAAACTTCCATTCACTTGATCTAATCCTCAGAGCAACATCCACTATGCCAACTCGTTCTAGTTGAAATTCATGACCACACTTCTCAAAAGGAGTCTCAATGCTGCCAAGCAACCCTACTACACTTCTCCAGTATGTTCTCTCCCCCATTCTCCCAAACCAGTTATTTCACACATTCCGTCTCTTCTCAAAGCTCTCACATCCTCCTCCACTTCCTCAGTCCTACCTACCTCTCCCCTCTCTCCCCAGACTTCTCTCCACCTCACTCCATTCTAGATCTTTATATTCCATGGATACACCAAACTCTTTCTTCTGCCTCAGGGCTTTTGAAATTCTCTTTCCCTCTAATTGGAATGCTCCACACCCTAATCTTCACAAGGCTAGTTCCTTCTTGTCTTCTGTCTTTCCTCAAATGTCAAATTCTCAGAGAGCCCTTCCTTGTAAATTCAAAGATGCTCCAACTCAGTCACTGTCTTGCACATCAACCTGGTTGATTGTCTTCCAAGTATTTATCAACATCCAATACTGCCTATCTATTTATTTCTCCCAGGTCTTCACTTAAATGAAGCTTCCCTATGTGGTTTTCTGCTATATTTTCAACATCCAAATGTGAGTCTGTCACAAATAGTGACTCAAAAATGAATATTTATTGAGTAAATTATCTGAATGTTTGGCAGCTGAGGAAGCTCAAGATCAAAGATTCTAAATAAATTGCTTATATTCACTTAACTAAATGACAAAGTTGGGACTTGAACCTAAATCTTCTTAGGTCCAGGCTTTATCCCTCATCTACATAAAAATCTCTTGCTCGGATGAACATTTAAAAATGTATTTGGACTGAGGAATATTTGTGAATGTGGACAGCATTTAAGATAACTTCAGAATGAATAGTCAAATTCCTCAGGCAGAAAACCAAGGAGATGCTGAGGACATCTGGCTGGACAAAGCCCATGGTAACTAAGGAGCAGTGCAGCCTGGCTATTCCCAGCTTGTTCCTGGCTGGCTTCCAATTCCTCTGCCTTCCTTCCTGCTTCCTGCATCTTTGAGCCTTTGACCACCTGCAGTACAGCACTGTTTAAGTTGGGCTCTCATTTTCCCTTCATACCCATGAAGTGAGCTAGTTCGTGCCTGTCAGTGGCATTAAGATTCGTGTTTTAGAGAACCTAGAATAAGACAGTTTCTGTGGGGACCGGTCAACTCTAAATCTATGTTTATATATCAGCCTAAATCCTTGGGAAATTGCATTTTTAGTTCTTGCAGAAAATGGGAATCTTGTGTTGACACTTCATTGATCCTCAAAATGATGAATAAAAGGTGAAGGAGAGAAAATGAGGACTCTTTTGGGGCACCTAGCTAGTTCAGTCCATAGAGCATGCAACTCTTGATCTCGGGGTCGTTAGTTGGAGCTCCACATTGGGCATAGAGCTCCGTTAAAAAAAAGAAAAGAAAATGAGGACTCTTTTGGTTGTTATTTTAACTAGCATTTAGGGAAATCTTCACAAGTAGGTTATAGTCTCAAGGAATGCTAGATGTAAGGGGTCATTCATTGGATTTTCTTCAGAAACTAAGATCCAGACAGGTAATGATACTTATAGAGTGTTTATTATATACCTGGCATTATTTTCAGTTTTCTTTTTAAAAATTATTATTATTTTATTTTTATTTTTATAAATATTTTATTTATTCACTCATGAGAGACACAGAGAGAGAGGCAGAGACACAGGCAGAGGGAGAAGCAGGCTCCACGCAGGAGCCCGATGTGGGACTCGATCCTGGGACTCCAAGACCACGCCCTGGGCCAAAGGAGGCGCCAAACCGCGGAGCCACCCAGGGATCCCCTAAATTTTTATTATTTTTAAAAGATTTTATTTATTTATTCATGAGAGACACACACAGAGAGGCAGAAACACAGGCAGAGGGAGAAGCAGGCTCCATGCAGGGAGCCCAATGTGGGACTTGATCCTGGGACTCCAGGATCATGCCCTGAGCTGAAGGCGGACGTTCAACCACTGAGCCACCCACACGTCCCTATTTTCAGTTTTCTATGTGTATTTATTTTATCTTTAACACTTTATGAAATAGATACTATCAGTATTACACCCATTTTCCACATGAGGAAACTGAGGCCAAAAAGATTTTGAAAATTTGCCTAAAGTCACAAGCTGTTAGGCGGCAGAGCCAGGATTTCATTCACGCGATCTGACTCTGGAGCAGGGATTCACCTTTTTTTTTTTTTTTTTAATTTTATTTGTTTATTCATGAGAGACACACAGAGAGAGGCAGAGACACAGGCAGAGGGAGAAGCAGGCTCCATGCAGGGAGCCCCACGTGGGACTTGATCCCGGGACCCCAGGATCAGGCCCTGGGCCAATGGTGGCGCTAAACCGCTGAGCCACCCAGGGATCCTCTGGAGCAGAGATTGTTAACTACCCCCTATTTTTGTGTTCATTTGTTTTTACTATGGATTCCTTTGGCGGTTTGTGGAAACCTATAGACTCCTTCTCAGAATCTCTTTAAATGTGTAAATAAAATACATGAGATGACAAAGAACAACATTTATATTGAAATATAATGATTAGAGGGACTCCCAGATGGCTCAGTTGGGCGTCTGCCTTCAGCCCAGGGCGTGATCCCCAGATTCTGGGACCGAGTCCCTCGAGTCCCTCGTTGGGCTCCCTGCATGGAGCCTGCTTCTCCCTCTGCCTGTGTCTCTGCCTCTCTGTGTGTGTCTCTCATGAATAAACAAAATCTTTTTAAAAAAATGAAATATAATGATCAGCTTATTAGAAAAACAAGTATATGTTATAGTGATATATGTGCTGCATTATTAATGCATCAAATAATAAGAGGCAGTGACAGTTCTAATAATACTGAAGTTGTGATAAATGCAAAAATATTTCTAGATATCTCAACTGTAATATAACATGAAAATATCTGTGATTTCTGTTGGTGACAAGGTCATACGTTTAAGGTTAGTGAAAATAAAGTTGTACTTTTGTCTAAGCTAATGGATCCCTCCCTTGGACTGCAAGTTAGGACATAATGCCCTTAGAAGTGTTGCAAAAATCCTCCTGACTGGTCTCTTTGCTTCTAATCTCATTCATTCTCCCGGCCCTGACCACTCTCTTCACTCTCTGTCATTCCTCCTTAGAGACTTGCTGAACACCCTCCCTTACCCTAAGATCCATAGAGTTCATCACCTATTCCTCTATGTCACTTTAGGATCTTGTATATACATTTATGATTGCATGTATAACAATGTATGGTATTTGTTAATAGGTCTTTCTTATTTTAATATGAGCTATTTGGGAGTAGGGACTGTGTCTTGTTTATTCATTCACTTATCTGCTTATTCATTCAATAAAAATGTATTGAGCACTTCCTGTTACAAGGTACTATTCTGGGCACTGCAAATATAATAAACATGATAGACTCAGGCCCTGTCCTCACTATTTCACAATCTTACACTCATTTCTGGCCCTCAGTATTTGGCTCATGATTGAAATATAATAAATTAACCTGTTTAATTGAACTGAATAGAGTATTTCAAGATCATATTACTAGTTGACAGAAACTTTCTCTAAAAAATGTTTTAAAAATGTTTTAAAATATTTTATTTATTTATTTTAGATGGAGGGGCACACAGAAGGGTAGAGGGGGAGGAAGAGGGACAAGCAGACTCTGTGCTAGGCATGGAGCCTGACTTGGGGCTCAATCTCAGTATCCTGAGACCATGACCTAAGCTGAAATCAAGAGTTGGAAGCTCAACCGACTTGAGCCACCCAGGCGCCCCTAAAAAAACATTTCTTGAGAAGTTCCTCAAACTTTTTTTTTTTTTTTTTTTTTTTTTTTAGATTTTATTCATTTACGAAAGACAGAGAGGCAGAGACACAGGCAGAGGGAGAAGCAGGCTGATTCGGGGTTCAATCCTGGAGCTCCAGGATCATGCCCTGAGCTGAAGGCAGATGCTCAACCACTGAGCCACCCAGGTGTCCCAATCTTTGTATTCTCATATAAATTGCCAGGTATATAGCAGACATTCAAAACAAAGATTCCTTTCCTTTAGGCTCTTTGTGGCCCTGACACCAAGTAAGCTAAATCTTGCTGCATAGTAGAGAAATGAGAACAGCTGGTCATTCATAAGTTTTGCAGGAGGGAAGAAGAGTTGAGAAGGACTATGTTTGCCCTCTTTTCTGGTCAGGTATAATATATAAGATACCTAGCTGACATTTATGGATAGTTTCCAATGTACCAGGCACTGTTCTAGGCGCTTTACACATATCACCACCTCATTCAGTTCTCAAAATAATCCTCATAGAGAGAACTGAGGCTTAAAGAGGTTAAACGGGTTGTCCAACTTCTGATAGGTAAAAGGTACTCAGGTGGGGCAGTTCCAGCCCAGGCAGTCCTAGCCTAGCACCTCTTCCTCTTTGCAGCCACTGCTATTGACTATGTAGGGTCAGAGGTAAGGACTTTGAATGGGATCCACCTACAGCCTGCCTCCTGGTCATGACCTAACTCAAGGCAAGCACCTTTGAGATGGCAAATTGGTTAAGGCTGAAGTCTGTAGTGAGAGCAGAGCTGGTGAGAGCAGAGCTAACAGCAGCTCTGTTCCCTGGCACAATCATACTACATTGTTTATCTAATATTGCATTTTTATAACAATTGCTCAAACTATTCCCCTCTGGAACTAGTATCAGTTCTACTATCTGTGAAGCTACAGGAAGAAGTCTCTTAAAAAGGAAATTCTCTTTGAACTGCCATTAGACAGAATTGGATAAATTCTACCAAACTGGGGTATTTATTTAAGTTAATTACATTGCATTCTGATTTTTTTTTTAATTTTTTATTTATTTATGATAGTCACAGAGAGAGAGAGAGAGAGAGAGAGAGGCAGAGACACAGACAGAGGGAGAAGCAGGCTCCATGCACCGGGAGCCCGACGTGGGACTCGATCCCGGGTCTCCAGGATCGCGCCCTGGGTCAAAGGCAGGCGCCAAACCACTGCGCTACCCAGGGATCCCTGCATTCTGATATAATGATATAAATAACACATGTGCATTATTTACCTAATTTACCAAACTGAAATGTAAAATAGAAATACAAGTACCTGAGTATCTTTGGACAGAAGTAATTTAAAAACATATGGATAGAAGTAACTTAAAAAATGAGTTTTTCCTTCTCCAGTCAAAAGATACAGAGTGGCTGAATGGATAAAAAAGCAAAACCCAATTATTCACTGTCTAGAGGAGGCTCACTTCAGCTTTAAGGGCTTAAATAGACTGAAAGTGAAGGGATGGAAAAAGATATTGTATGCAAATGGAAACCAAAAGAAAGCAGAGGTAAGCTATACTTATATCACCCAAAGCAGACTTTAATTAAGCCAAAGCCTGTAACAAGAGACAAAGAAAGTCATTATGTAATGATAAAGGGAACAATTCATTGAGAGGCTGTAACATTTGTAAATATTTACACACTCAACATGGAAACACCTAAATATATAAAACAAATATTAACAAATTTGAATGGAGAAATATGCAGCAATACAATAGTAGGGAACTTCAATATCCCACTTGCAACAATGGATAGATCATCCAGACAGAAAATCAATTAAGGAACATTGGACTTAAAAGACACACTAGACCAGATGAACTTAACAGACATTTAAAGAACATTTCATCCAACAACAGTAGAATACACATTCTTCTCAAAAGCACATGGAACATTCTCCAGGATAGATCATATGTTGGTTAAAAAAATGACTTTTCATCAATTTAATAGCTTGAAATCTTATCAAACATCTTCTCTGAACACAGTGGTATGAAACTAGATAGCAATTACAAGGAGAAAACTGGAAGATTTGCAAGTAGGCAGAAACTAAACAATATGCCCCTCAACAATCAATGGGTCAAAGAAATCAAAAGAGAAAGAAAAAGAACTAAAATGGAAATGTAATATATCAAAATTTAGGGAATGCAGCAAAAGCAGTTTTAATAGGGAAGTCTATAGCAATTAACTCCTACATTAAAAAAGGGGTGGGGGCAGCCCTGGGTGGCTTAGCGGTTTAGCACCTGCTTTCAGCCCAGGGCATGATCCTGGAGTCCTGGGATGGAGTCCCATGTTGGGATCCCTGCATGGAGCCTGCTTCTCCCTCTGCCTGTGTCTGCCTCTCTCTCTCTCTCTGTGTCTCTCATGAGTAAATAAATAAAAATCTTAAAAAAAAAAGAAAGGGGTGGGACACCTGGGTGGCTCAGCAGTTGAGCCTCTGCCTTTGGCTCAGGGCATGATCCCTGGATCCGGGATCAAGTTCCATATCAGGCTCCCTGGATGGAGCCTGCTTCTCCCTCTGCCTATGTCTCTGCTTCTCTCTGTGTGTGTCTCTCATGAATAAATAAATAAAATCTTAAAGAAAAAAAAAAAAAGGAGTGCCTGGGTGGCTCAGTTGGTTAAGCATCTGCCTTCAGCTCAGGACAGGATCCCAGAGTCCTGGCCTAGGGCTCCTGCTTCTCCCTCTTCCTCTCCCCTTCCACTCCCCCACTTCCTGCTCTCATTCTCTCTTCCTCATATAAATAAATACAATCTTAAAAAAACAAAAGCTCTCCAATAGATAACCTAATTTTATACCTCGATGAACTAGAAAAAATAAAGAATGAAGCCCAAGTTAGTAGAAAGAACAAAATAACAAAGATCAGAGCAGAAATAAATGAAACAGATTCTAAAAGACAATAGAAAAGGGATGCCTGTGTGGCCCAGTGGTTGAGCTTCTGCTTTAGGCTCTGGGCGTGATCCCAGGATCCTGGGATTGAGCATGGTATCAAGCTCCCTACTCAGTGGGTAGCCTGTTTCTCTCTCTCCCTCTGCTGCTTCCCTTCCTTGTGCTCTCTCTCTTTCTCTCTCTCTCTCTCTCTCTCTCTCTCTCTCTCTGTGTCGAATAAGTAAATAAAATCTTTAAAAAAGAGAGAGAGGACTCAAAGTTACAAATGAAAGAGGAGACATTACAACTACCAACTACAGAAATTCAAAGGTTCATAAGAGATTACTATGAACAAGTATATGCCAACAAATTGGAAAACCTAGAAGAAATTTTCTAGAAACACACAAACTTCCAAAATTGAATCATGAAGAAATAGAAATCTGAACAGAATGATTACTAGCAAGGAGATTGAATCAGTAATCAAAAAACTCCCAGCAAAGAGAAGTCCTGGACTAGGTGGGTTCACTGATAAATTCTACCAAACATTGGAAGAATTAGCACCAATTCTTTGCAAGCTCTCAAATAGAAAAAGAGGAACCACTTTCAAACTCATTTTATGAGGCCAGTATTACCCTGATACCAAGCCAGACAAGGATATTACAAGAAAAGAAAATTACATGTCAACGTTCCTCATGAACATGGATGCAAAAATCCTTAACAAAAAAATGAGCAAACCATAGAACAATGGAACCAGGAGCTAGTTGTTTGAAAAGCTCAATAAAACTGATAAACTTCTAACTAGAGTCATAAAAAAAGGGAGAAAGAGGACTCAAAAAAATGAGCAAACCAAATCCATAGTACATTAAAAGGGTCATACACCATGATTAATTGAGATTTATTCCAGGAATGTTTTCATATCTTCAAATCAATGTGATATACCACATTAACAAAATGAAAAATAAAAATCATATGATCATCTCAATAGATGCAAAAAAGCATTTGACAAAATTCAACATTTTTTCATAATAAAAACTCTTAACAAACTAGGTGTACAGAGAACACACCTCAACATAATAAAGATCATATTTGTTGGGGTGGCTCAGCGGTTGAGCATCTGCCTTCAGCTCAGGGCATGATCCTGGAGTTCCGGGATCGAGTCCCACATTGGGCTCCCTGCATGGAGCCTAATTCTCCCTCTGCCTGTGTCTCTGCCTCTCTCTGTGTATCGCTCATGAATGAATGAATGAATAAATAAATAAATAAATAAATAAATAAATAAATAAAATAAATCTGTTAAAAAAAAAAGATCATATTTGTCAAGCCCACAGCTAACATTATACTCCATAGTGAAAAGCTGAAACATTTTCTTCTAAGATCAGGAATAAGGGCAGTCCTAGTGGCTCAGCGGTTTAGGACTGCCTTTATCCCAGGGCCTGATTCTGGAGATCCGGGATCAAGTCCCACGTCTGGCTCCCTGCATGGAGCCTGCTTCTCCCTCTGCCTGTGTCTCTGCCTCTCTCTCTTTCTCTCTCTGTGTGTCTCTCATGAATAAATAAATAAAACCTTAAAAAAAAAATCAGGAATAAGACAAAGAGGCCCACTTTTTTTTTAATTTACTTTTTTAAAAAACGTAATCTTTACACCCAATATGGGGCTCAGACTCATGACTCTGGATCAAGAATTTCATGTTCTGGGATCCCTGGGTGGCTCAGCGGTTTAATGCCTGCCTTCAGCCCAGGGCGTGATCCTGCAGTCCAGGAATCGAGTCCTGAATCGGGCTACCTGCATGGAGCCTGCTTTTCCCTCTGCCCGTGTCTCTGCCTCTCTCTCTGTGTCTCTCATAAATAAATAAATAAAATCTTAAAAAAAAAAAAAAGAATTTCATGTTCTACTGAGCCAGCCAGATGCCCCAAGAATGCCCACTCTTGCCACTTTTATTCAACACAGTACTGGAAGTCTTAGGTAGAGCAATTAGGAAGAAGAAGAAATAATAGGTAACCAAATTGGAAGGGAAGAAGTAAAATTGTCTCTATTTGCAGATGATATTACATGTGGAAAACCCTAAAGATCCCACCAGAAAAACTGATAGAATAAACAATTTAGTAAAGTTATAGCATACAAAACCAATATATAAAAATCAGTTGTGTTTCCACACAATAACAATAATCTATCTGAAAAGGAAATTAAGAAAACAATACCACTTGTAATAGCATCAAAAAGAATAAAATACTTAGGGATAAATCTAACCAAGGAGGTGAAAGATCTGAACACTGAAAACTATGACATTGATGAAAGAGATTCCAGACACAAATAAATAGGGGCAGCTCGGGTGGCTCGGCAGTTTAGTGCTGCCTTCAGCCCAGGGTGTGGTCCTGGAGACACGGGATTGAGTCCCAAGTCAGGCTCCCTGCATGGAGCTTGCTTCTTCCTCTGCCTGTGTCTCTGCCTCTCTGTCTCTGTGTCTCGTGTGAATAAATAAATAAAATCTTAAAAAAAAAAAAGACACAAATAAATGAGAACGTACTCTCTGCTCATGGGTTGGAAAGATTGATATTTGTTAATATTTCCATACTAGGGCAGCCTGGGTGGCTCACTAGGATTCGCACCTGCCTTTGGCCCATGGTGTGAACCTGGAGACCCAGGATCAAGTCCCATGTCGGGCTCCCTGCATGGAGCCTACTTCTCCCTCTGTCTGTGTCTCTGCCTCTCTCTCTCTCTTTCTCTCTCTCTGTGTGTGTGTCTCTCATGAATGAATAAGTAAAATCTTAAAAAAAAAAAAAAGAAACTATCCACTGGAAAGTTAAAAAAAATATTCCATACTACTCCAAGCTATCTAGACTGAATACAATCTCTATCAAAATTGCAATGGCATTTTCCACAAAAATATGAAAAACCATTCTAAATTTTTTAAAAAAGATTTTATTTATTCATGAGAGACAGAGAGAGAGAGAGAGAGAAAGAGAGAGAGAGGCAGAGACACAGGCAGAGGGAGAAGCAGGCTCCATGCAGGGAGCCCTATATGGGACTTGATCCCAGGTCTCCAGGATCACACCCTGGGTGGAAGGCAGAGGCTCAACTGCTGAGCCAGTCAGGCGTCCCCCATTCTAAAATATGTATGAAATCACAAAAGGCCCTAAATAGACAAAATCTTGAGAAAGAAGAACAAAACTGGAAGCATCACACTTCCTTTTTTTTTAAGAATTTATTTATTCATAAGAGACACACAGAGAGGCAGAGATATAGGCAGAGGGAGAAGCAGGCTCCCTGTAGGGAACCTGATGCGAGACTCGATCCCAGCACCCCAGGATCATGCCCTGAACTAAAGACAGACACTCAACCACTGAGCCACCCATGTGTCCTGAAGCATCACACTTCCTGATTTCAAGTTATATTACATAGTTATAGTAATCAAAATAGTATGGTATTGAAATATAAGACATGTAGATCAATGGAACCTTATAGAGAGCCCAGACAAACACCCACACATATATGATCAACTAATTTATGACAAAGGAGCCAAGAATACATGCTGGGGAAAGGATAGCTTCTTCAATAGACGATGCTGGGAAAACTGGATAGGAAATGATCCTGGTATCAGACAGACTTGTCTCTACAATGAGCCGTTACCAGATGAGCAAGTTAAAGATTATGTGAACTAGGGGTTCAATGTCCAGCATTCTGTTCAATATATAATAACATCATTGTCTACTTTGAAGGAACAATCAGAAATACAGGCCATGTGGGTAGAGAGGTTGGGATAGTAGGGATTCATAGCTGTAATTGTGAAAACCTGAGGGATTGGCCTTAAGAATTGCCAGTCTTGAGTTCTTGCTTATGTGAGCAAGGGGGAAGCCAGAATGACTCCTCCCTCATCCCATCCCGTGGAAAGCCAAAAATACTAATTTCTCGACCAATGATGATTTCCTACAGATGTACAAAAACTAGTGTCATTTTTAAAAAATGATTTTATTTATTTATTCGTGAGAGACACAGAGAGAAAGAGAGGCAGAGACACAGGCAGAAGGAGAAGCAGGCTCCATGCAGGGAGCCTGACGTGGGACTCCATCCCGGTGCCCCAGGATCATGCCCTGGACTGAAGGCGGTGCTAAACCGCTGAGCCACCGGGACTGCCCCTGTCATCTTTCTTAACAACAATAAGATTTCCAGTAACAACTTCATGAGAAAGTTGATTCTTTACAAAATTGCTCTAGCAATATTTCTGCCAATGCTTGCCTCAGAAAATATCATCTCTACCCTGGATGGGCCTGGCATGTGGCCTCTGGCCATCACAATAGAAGCTATGTTCCAACACAGGTGCTCTCAGCAGATACTATCCATTTGGACCCTGGTCTGATCAATAAGGAGATGCATCTATTGCATCTATATATCTATTTATGAATCTATTATCTGTATCTATTATTTCTCTTTATCTATTTGTATATATCTACTTAAACATATGTAAGGAGGCAAAGTATTTCTATCTATCTATCTATCCATTATATATATATATTTTTTAAAGATTTATTTATTATGAGAGAGAGAGAGTGAGTCCAAGTGGAAGGAGGGATGAAAAGAGAGGAGAGAGAGAATTTCAAACAGACCCCTTACTGAGCTCAGGGTCCAATATGGGGCTCTATCCCATGACCCTGAGATCATGACTTGAGCTGAAACCAAGAGTCAGATGCTTTTTTTAAAAAAAATATTTTATTTATTCATGAGACACACAAAGAGACAGAAAGAGAGGCAGAGACACAGGCAGAAGGAGAAGCAGGCTCCATGCAGGGAGCCCGATGTAGGACTCAATTCTGGGTCTCCAGGATCATACCCTGGGCTGAAGGCAGTGCTAAACCGCTGAGCTACCCAGGCTGCCCAAGACTCAGATGCTTAACTGACTGACCTACCCAGGCGCCCAAGCTTTTATTTTTAAATAATCTCTACACTTAATGTTCAAACTTAAAACCGTGAGAACAAAAGTCAAATCCTCTACCAACTGAACCAGTCAGGTGCCCCAACACTGGTTAACTTTTTGAAATAATTTTTTAAAAACGATTTTATTTATTTATTTATTTGTGAGACAGAAAGCACAAGCAGGAGGAGGGGCAAAGGGAGAAGCAGGCTCCCCACTGAGCAGAGAGCTCCATCCCAGGACACCTGGATCACGACTGGAGCCAAAGGCAGATGCCCAACCAATAAAACCATCCAGGTGTCCCTAAAATAATTTTTCAATCGTGATAAAATATACACAAGATTTATCATTTTAATCATTTTTTTCATTATACTCATTAAAAAAAAGATTTTATTTTTTTGAGAGAGAGAATGAGAGAACAAATAGGGGGAAAGGGAGACTCAGGCTCTCCACTGAGGAGGGAGCCCAATATGAGGCTTGATCCCATGACCCTGAGATCATGACCTGAGCCAAAGTCAGACACTTAACCAACTGAGCCACCCAGGCACACCATTTTAATCGTTTTTTAAAAAAGATTTTATTTATTTACTCATGAGAGACACAGAGAGAAAGAGGCAGAGACACAGGCAGAGGGAGAAGCAGGCTCCATGCAGGGAGCCTGATGTGGGACTCGATCCTGAGTTTCCAGGATCATACCATGGGCCAAAGGCAGCACTAAACCGCTGGGCCACTGGGGCCACCCATTTTTAATCATTTTTAAGAAAGGAATGATAGGGATGCCTGGGTGGCTCAGCGGTTAAAGTGTCTCCCTTTGGTCCACGGCATGATCCAGGACTCCCAGAATCGAGTCCCGCGTCAGGCTCCCTGCATGGAGCCTGCTTCTCCCTCAGCCTGTGTCTCTGCCTCTCTCTCTCTCTGTGTCTCTCATAAATAAATAAATAAAAATTAAAAAAAAAAAAGGAGTTACAATTCAGTGGCATTAAGTACATTAATATTGTTATATAACTATCTCCAGTATCCATCTCCAGAACTTTTTCATCATCCCAAACTGAAACTCTGTAACCCATTAAACAATAATTCCCCATTCTGCCCTACCCCTAGTCCCTGGTAATTTTTTTAAAAATATTTTATTTATTTATTCATGACACAGGGAGGGAGGCAGAGACACAGGCAGAAGGAGAAGCAGGCTCCATGCAGGAAGCCCCATGTGGGACTCAGTCCTGGGACTCCGGGATCATGCCTGGAGTCAGAGGCAGGCACTTAACCACTGAGCCACCCAGGGGTGCTGCCCCTGGTAATTTTTAAAAAAGATTTACTAAAAAAAAAAAAAAAAAAAAAGATTTACTTATTTATTTTGGGAGGATAGGGGCAGAGGGAAAGAGAAGCTTGAGCAAACTCTGAGCTGAGTACAGAGCTCCACATGGGGCTTGATCTCATAATCCCAGGATCATGACCTAAGGCAAAACCAAGAGTTGATTGCCAACTGTGCCACCTAGGTGCTACCCAGGTGCCCCCAACACCTGTTTATTTTTATAGAAGTATGTTTAATCAGGATTCTTTTAGCAATAATTGCGCCTTGGATAAACCTCATTGGCTACGATATTGCCCACTGCGCAAAGCTTTTAATCAGGATTCTTTTTTTTTTTTTTTATTTTTTTTTCAATTTTTATTTATTTATGATAGTCACAGAGAGAGAGAGAGAGAGAGAGGCGGAGACATAGGCAGAGGGAGAAGCAGGCTCCATGCACCGGGAGCCCGATGTGGGATTCGATCCCGGGTCTCCAGGATCGCGCCCTGGGCCAAAGGCAGGCGCCAAACCGCTGCACCACCCAGGGATCCCTTAATCAGGATTCTTAAATGAACTTTTATTTATTTATTTATTTTTAATTTTTTGAACTTTTATTTGTTAATCATAATTTGGGTTTCACTGATACTCTTGAAGTAGATATTGTTTTTATATGTTTGTTGTCTAATTGAATTTCCTCTTTTGTGAATTGTCTGCTTATATTTTGTCCATTTTCCTTTAGGGTTATACTGTGATGTTTTAGTAGGGGTATTAGTGTACTTTCTCCCATGGGATAAAACCAATTTAATTCAATAAATTTCACATTGCTTCCCATGTGGCAGCATAGCAACATTAAGAAGAAAAGAAGGAGTAAAATCCTTCTTTGTCATTCTCAAACTGTTAGCTCTCACTAATCATAATTAATTTTTAAAAAGATTTATTTACTTGGGAGAGAGAGAGAGAGAGAGCGACTGAGAGAAAGAGAGCGCAAGTGGTGGGAGGGGCAGAGGTAAAGGGAGAAGCAGGCTCTCTTCTGAGCAGGGAGCCTGATGTGGGGCTTGAACCCAGCACCCTGGGATTATGAGCTGAGCCAAAGGCAGACATGTAACTGAATGAGCCACTCAGGCACTTAATTTTTTTAATTAAAAAGACACAAAGTTGGGGCACACTGTTGCAGAGTGGGGTTCCTAGGAAGTAGGCTATGAAATGGAGGTTAGCATGCAGGAAGTTTATTGGAGAGTGTCCTCATGATCAACACCTTTTGGAAACCAAAGGAAGCATGACTGGACAGAGGGAGAAGTTGGGCTCTGATACAGTTTCAACAAAAGCTTCAGCCAACTCCCTATGGAGTTCCAAAGCTGGGTCAGCACTTCAGAATTGTCCTGAGTTGGGAGGAAGTGGCCAGTCCTTTATACTCCAATATAGACTAGTCATTGAAGGTTAAGATTCCCTGAGAAGTGATCAGGGACAAAATGACTCTTTTCTTTTAGTTTTCTCAGAAAACGTCCCAAAACTGGAAGAATAAGTTCTTCCGTCCTGAAAGGTGATATGGGAAGTGAATCAGTGTCTTCTACAGTCCACTTTTTGCATCCCTTGGAATCACTTATTTGTGTAAGTGCTGGGTGCAGGTCTTCCAGGTTCTGGTGGGCCTCTCTTCCTGAAGGAAACTTATAAGGAGAGGAGACTGTGATGATATGCAGCTTCCACCACTGAAGCTGATCTCGAGGCCCCAAATATACTCATTGTCTTGTGGTTGAGGTGGTTTACCTGATGTTATGACCCAGGTCCTTATGCCTGAGGGGTCTTAGGCCCTGGTACCAATGCCCTTTATAGACCATGGCTGATGTACTTTTCCATTTACAAAATTGGGTAAGAAAACACCAAGGTGGGACGCCGGGGTGGCTCAGTGGTTGAATGTTTGCCTTTGGCTCAGGTCATGATTCTAGGGTCCTGGGATCCAGTTCCACATCAGGCTCCGTGCGGGAAGCCTGCTTCTCCCTCTGCCTGTGTCTCTTCTCTGCCTCTCTCTCTGTGTGTGTGTGTCTCTTATGAATAAATAAGTAAAATATTAAAAAAAAAAGGCATCAAGGGATACCCGGGTGGATCACTTGGGTGCCAAACATGGTCCTTCCATCCCCTAATATGTAACAGAATCCCAAGCTCCTAATGATAAGGGTTAATTACTCCTGCCAAGATGGTGACTACTCTTGGGCACCTGCCTGGCTCAGTAAGTCGAGCATGTCACTATTGATCTCAAGGTTGTAAGTTCGAGCCCCACATTGGGTGTGGAGATTACTTAAAAATAAATTTTTTTTCAATAAAATCTTGAAAAAAAAGAAAAGATGACTTCTTTTCATGTTCGCTGGTCTCTTGACACAAGGCATCTGAAATGCCCAAACAGCAATCGTAGCTTGAAGTTCAGTGGGACTCCTGCTGTGCCTCTGGGTGCATTCCCCTTAGAAACCAGGATTTATTTATTTATTTATTATTTATTTATTTATTTATTTAGATTTTATTTATTTATAAGACACACACAGAGAGGGGAAGACACAGGCAGAGGGAGAAGCAGGCTCCATGCAGGGAGCCTGACATGGGACTCGATCCCTGGTCTCTAGGATCACATCTTGGGCTGAAGGCAGTGCTAAACCACTGAGCTACCGGGGCTGCCCCAGAAACCAGGATTTCTAAGCTCACAGAACCAGTTGAGCTGCTGGGATGCACAGAGCATGGTCATTTCTACCACTACCCCTTCATTTCCAGACCCATCTATTCTACCTACTGGGGATAAAGCACCATACATTGGTAACTGATTTAGAATGTATGAATAATAAAAAAAAATGTATGAATATGATCTTCAGGGTGGTGTCTCATCTCCTTATCCTTACAAAGTATGGTCTCTGAGCTGGTGTTTCAGTGTGTCTTTGATGAGCCATCACAGGGGATCCCTGGGTGGCGCAGCGGTTTGGCACCTGCCTTTGGCCCAGGGCGTGATCGAGTCCCACGTTGGGCTCCCGGTGCATGGAGCCTGCTTCTCCCTCTGCCTGTGTCTCTGCCTCTCTCTCTTTGTGTGACTATCATAAAAAAAAAAAAAAAAAAAAGGATGAGCCATCACATTGCTTAAAATCTAGGGACAGAGTGTGACTTCTTGAAATGACTATAGACCTAGGTGCTTTTCTTTTCTTCTCCTTCTCTCCTCCTCCTCCTCCTTCTCTTCTTTTTTTTTAAAGTAGGCTCCATGCCCAGCATGGAACCCAACACAAGGCTTGAATTCATGACCCTGAGATCAAGACCTGAGATTGTGTTCAGTGCTTAACCAACTGAAACATCTAGGCCCCCCAAATATTTTATTTTTAAGTAATCTCTACATCCAAGGTGGGGCTCAAACTAATGACCACAAAAGTCGCATGTTCTGCTGCTCTACTGAGTCAGCCAGGCATCCCTAGACCTGGGCTTTAGAGGGAGATGGTACATATGTTGCTTGAGTGCTATGGATAGTACTATGAGTTACTGAAAGGATTTGTGAAAATATACCCATGTCAATTGCTCTTATGCAGCTGTTTGATCAATGACTGAAGGAGAAATATAATGAAGTATCCAGATGGCCTCTCAAACTCCCTATTAATACTTTTTTTGTGTAATAGCCCTTTTGAAAAATTGAGGAAAAGCTATAAATCCTCTTTAATTTTTAAAAAAATTAAAGTAGGCTCCACGACAATGCGGGGCTGGAACTCGTTATACCCAGACATCAAGAATCACATACTCCACCGACTGAGCCAGCCAGGAGCGTCCTGAATCCTTTTCTCAAAAATGCATAATTATACACAAAATACTGTTCATAATTTTAGGGGTCCATGAAATTCTGAAACCAAACCCTGGACTCCAAGTTAAATATTGCTCTCTCCTGTTTTTACTCCCAAGAGGCAGCTTAACTCTCAGTCCTATTTTAGAATACAGTATGGGGCTAAGTTTACTAAACTAGATCTCAAGTAACTTCTTGAAGCAGATTATTTTGGAGAACAGGAGGGGTTACTATATTTTTTTACTTTTTAAAAAAATATTTTATTTATTTATTCATGAGAGACAGAGAGAGAGGCAGAGGAGGGAGAAGCAGGCTCCATGCACCGGGAGCCCGACGTGGGATTCGATCCCGGGTCTCCAGGATCACGCCCTGGACCAAAGGCAGGTGCCAAACCGCTAAGCCACTCAGGGATCCACATTTTTTTTTTTACTTTTCAAAGTATAAAAACACGACAGAAGATGCCACATTCTGGATCAAGAAGCTGTGATGGGCACTACCAACAATAATTTTTTTTTTTAAAGATTTTATTTTTTATTTTAGAGAGAGAGATAGCAAGAGAGACGAGGAACAGGGAGGAGATGAAGTAGGCTCCCCACTGAGCAGGGAACCTGACCTGGGGCTGGATCCCTGGATCTTGGGATCACGTCCTGAGCTGTCCCTTAACCTGAGCTACCCGGGCGCCCCTGATTTCTGACCACAGACGTAGCTGAATCTTCAGCAAATATTTACTGGATGCCTCACCAAGATAAGACAGACACCATTTGGGTCCTTTATGAGCCTCTCCACTTGAAAAAGCTTAGTGCCCTTTATTTATTTTTTTAATAATAAATTTATTTTTTATTGGTGTTCAATTTGCCAACATACAGAATAACACCCAGTGCTCATCCCGTCAAGTGCCCCCCTCAGTGCCCGCCACCCAGTCACCCCCCCTCCTCCCCCCTAGTGGCCTTTAATGAAAAAAAAAAAAAAGGTTGGGGGGGAATCATCTAAGTTTGAGAGGCATCGTGGGGGCTCAAAACAGGGCTCTGGGCTGGCGATCTGATTCCCGGTTTCCCCACGTCGTGGACTGTGTCCTTGGCGAGTCACTTGTCTCTCATCTATGGAAATCGGTTAACCTGCATATAAGAACTGCTGCAAATCGTCAAAGATGACCTTTGTAAAACTGAGCACGGAGAAACGAAAAAACACAAGTACGACGCGTACTGATAAAGCGACAGCCAGGAGGGCCGCACCTTGAGCTCTTGCACGGCTCAATCCCCACCGCGGCGCCCAGCACGAGGTCAGGCGCCGCTCAATAAGCCTTCCGGGAGGGACCCACTTCCGCTTCCGCAGGCCGATTTTCGCTGGAGGCGTGAGCGCAGGACGCCCGACGCACGGCAGCGTCGGACCTCCCCCGCCCCCCGCCGCGCATGCTCCGAAGGCTAGGCGGAGAGCGGAAGGGCGGGGGAGTGACGAGACGCCGCGGACCGCCGGCTCGTTCGTCCCGCAGCCCCGCGCGGGAGGCGGGGGCGCGCGCACGTTCGCGCGGCTGGCTGCGTACAGTAGTGACGGCCGCGCGGGAGCGGTCACGTGACCATAGCGGCTGCCTGTACAGTAAGGACCCAATATGGCAGCGGCGGTAGCAGTGGCAACGGCAGCAGGAGGACCGGCCGCCCCATAGACCCCCGCCCCCCCCCTCCCGCGCACCACCCCCGCCGCTTCCTCTGCTTGGGTGCTCCTCCGGCCTGACTTCCCCTTTCTCCCACCTTTCCCGGCACCGCGGGAAAAGCATCGCAGGGCAGAGCAGGCAGGGAGGGCGGCCGGAGCCCGGACACGGGAGCCTCCCAGTCAGTTCAAGACCCGACATGAGGGAAAAGGGCCGTAGGAAGAAGGGCAGGACCTGGGCGGAGGCCGCCAAGACGGTAAGGGGGAGGGAGCGAAGGGGAAGCCCGGGAGAATTTCGTTCCCTCGCCGCCTGCCGGTCGCAGGGGAAGGGAGGTCATTGGCCCAGCGACCCGGCTGAAGGGGGCACAAAACCGCGCGGAGAGGGCGGCGGTTAGTGTCGGGGTGGTGATCCCGGTGGGCATGGAGGCGCCCAGCGGAAGACGGTCGCCGCGGGGCTGTGGCTTCTCCCCGCGTCTGCGACGAGTCCCCTTGGTGTTTTGAAGCTGGCCGTTCGGGGTCATGTCGCTCTCACCTCCACTCTGTGGTAGCTCCCGCCCCGGCATGGGGAAGTCTGTTGTGCTTGCACAGTAACCGGTTCTTCTCCCTTGTGCGGCTGAAGAGCCCCCCATTGGATGCAGATAGGAGAAGGCTTGTGCGTGCACTCAGCCCCGGAAAGAAGAGAGGAGCGCTGGATCTTGGTAGAATTTACCCGCTATAGCAGACATGCCGCCTGACCCCGGGTCCCCTGCTCGTCTGGGCTCCCGGATCCAACGCGAGGTCACGAGGCTCTTGTTTTTGTTTTGCTGTTGAAGCTGAAAGTGCAGGAGGTGTTTAGAAACGAAGTAACAGGTGGGACTTGTAGAATTTTTTTTTTTTTTTTCTGTTTCCGTAGAGATCTACTCTGAACAAGGCAGCAATGCATGGTGGGACGTGTAGTTTACCCGGCCTTGACTTTTTTTTTTTTTTTTTTTTTTCCGTAGCTAGTGATGGGTTCACGAAGTTGTAATTAGCGGGTAAAACCTTCCTCCTCCCCGGCCCCCGCCTTAATTTTTTTATAACGAAGTTTAGAGGTGGGTTTTACGTGGTCCTTGAGACTTCCAATGTGTTGCATGAAAAAAATGAAGAGCGTGTACGTATGTAGAAATGAAACATTAGGAGATGCAGGAGAAAAGTAATAGGACATAAAACCGCATTTTCGTGTTGGAAAGTGAGAAAGTGTGGAGACGTTATCTTTAATGGTGAATCATGTCAGTAATACTTGTATAATGTGGAGAACCTTTCTAAATGAACCTTTATTATAAGATGTACGGCTTATTTTTTTTTAATGAGTTTTTTTCTGATTATGAAAGTAATAAATGTTAACTGTGGGAAAATTTGGAGAATTATAGGAGCGTATAAAGAAGAAAATAAGAAATCACGCATCTCACCTCTCAGTTTTATCTGTTAAAATGTTTTGTTATATTACCACTTAGTCTTTTTTATTTCCCCACATTTGGATCCTGTGTTTATTCAATCTTGTGCATTTTTGTAAACCTTGTGCATTTGTTTTGTAAATTTGTTGTGATAGGGGATTGATGAGTCTTAAGCTTGTATTTCTGTTTTAGTTGGAAATGTGAAAAAGTTAGTGAATAAATAAAAGCACATTTTATTTATTGAGTGTTTTCACTTAACAACAATCTAATCTCTCTTCATAATTGTGACTGTGCTGATAGTTTCCTTCTAAAAGACTAAACTCTAGAAATAATTTTTTTGGTTTTGAGGAAATTGCTCCTTCACAGAAGGCTGTTACACTTTCTTCTACTTGATGAATACCTCAAGACTTTTGCTTTTTATTAAAAAAATGACAAATTTTATAGTTAGGCAGACCACAATCCCAATTATGTTAATTACGTCTCTACAATCTTGAGTACTTTTGAATTGTGATCTCTTTGAATAAAATTCTCTAATTATTAGGCGATTGTGACAAGTAGGTAAAATTTGCATCTGGTGTTTAGATTTTCCTATAATAGATTAACATATTTGTTCATTTATAATAAACATTTCCTGCCTAGCTAGCTATGTGAAAAATAGTATCTAGAAGAGGGAGAGGCTAGTTTAATAAGAAGAGGACTGAGTTCTTGAAAGGATCAGTATATTAGTGGGTTGGTATTTTTATTTGGTTCTTGCAAATGTAAGGCCTCAATCTAAGTAAAAATGAATTTTAGGATTGTGACACTAAAACTTTTTTTTTTCTAGTAGCCAAAATGTAGAAAACATCCTGCTCTTTTTGGTTTGTTTTATCATCTATATAAAGTGAAGATTTAAACTAAACCTCTGTATTCAAAAGATTTCTATTTGTAGGAAGAACTATTTAGAAGTAAATGTAGAGGGACTAGATACAAGTAAATCTTTAATATTTCAGAATAATGAGATCAGAAAATCAGAAAATTAATATTAATTAAATTAATATTAATATTCTGAAATATTAATATTTCAGAATAATGAGATCAGAAAATTAACTTTGACCTAAATTAAGAAGTGTTGCATATAATTATAACATCAAGAAGACTAGAAGTATGTCTTAAACTTTTTTCATAGGCATTAAGGTCAAATATTCTAAGGACAGAGTTTCAGCAAGGAAAGAATAAAATTATTTACGAAAACAAGCAATATCTGCTGCTTATTTCATTGTGTTCTTGGCACCTGCATTGTAGAGCTGTCCTGTTTTAGGGAGCACTATTAAAATCGGATTGTAAAAAAATAAAAAAATAAAAATAAATAAATAAAATCGGATTGTATTTCTGACCAATAGCATAGCAACAGGTAAATAAACAAGATTATATATGTATATGTACCTGTTTGATGTGGAGGGTATGTGTGTGGATGTGTGAGAGTTACATGAATTGATATAAGATTATTATGGACAATCTGAAATATGAAGATAATATTCATAATTATTATATGATAGTAAAATTATGCTAAAAGGCTGATTAAATATAGAGTATATAGACTGATTCCAATAACTAAGAACACCAGAGAAAGGGAGAATGGAGTTGAGATTCCACAGAACTTGAATGCTCATTACACTGGACCATCTCCCTACTGATCTTATATATTTGCCCTGTATTAATACACTAGTTATAAAAAGCATTTTTCAAGTATTTGTTAACAGTGTCACATGTTTTAAATTTTAGGGGTGGCAGTGATGGTGATGCAATGATTTGGAATTAGATCTGTAGTATAGTGTTTGGTGCAATTTGAATAGAAAAATTTGTAGTAAGCCAGAGAACTTAAAAACCATTACACTGATTTTAGAACTGTTTGGAAAGTTATGCTCATTCTTTAAACAAAACAAAGCAAAAAACCCCATCAGAACCCTTATATCATCTAAATATTTAATGACATCCTTGAGAAATTTAGATGTTCTTGCAAAGCAGATATTTTGAAATAGTACAAACTTGTTGACCCTGTTTTCTCCTTTGACTTTACCTTGTTAACACCACAGCTAGGGAGGCATTAAAAGGGAAAAGTGTCCTAAAAGGGTAAGTTTCTTGTGATTGTAGGTGGAAGGGACAGAAGCAGACCTTAGAGATTGTATGCTAGAGGTACTTTTGAATATCTTGGGAATAAAGTGAGGGTGAGAAGTATGGGTGTTAGAGGTGAGGAGCACAGCAGTCCTGTAAATCTTTAGCATATGGTTTGTAGACTGAAGAAAAAGTTTTTTGGTGGTGGCGGGAGTGCAGGGGGATACTATATCTATATAGATTTCTCTAAATGATTAATACTGTTTTGAATGTACATAGATTTTTATTTTTGTCATTTACCTAAAGTCATTTACCTTTGGGGAATAAGATGGAAAGAAGATAGAAAATTTCTGTTAAAGTAGTAATCAGAGGCTAATTACTTTTGTGTAGGAAGTATAGATAATGGAAGTAATTAAAAGTATAATGGGGGCATCTGGGTGGCTCAGTTTGTTAAAGCATCTGACTCTTGATTTCGGCTCAGGATATGATCTCAGGGTCTATCAAGCCACGAGATTAAGAGTCTTTTTTTTTTTTCTCTGTCCCCATCCTCCACGTGCATGCACAGGTTTGTGCTCTCTCTCTCAAAAAAGTATAATGATAAAAATATATAATGAATGGAAAGATGATTAGGAAAACATCTAAATAAAATATGCTTTAGGGAAAATAGAAGTCTTAGAAATTTTCAGGACCCTTATCTTTACCGTAATTTTTTTTTTTTTTTTTTTTTTTTTAGTACAAATACGCATACAGACTTAAAAGCCATGCTTGGTTATGTCCTCTTGGGTATATATTGACCAGTCCAGAGTACTCTACAGTCTGTATTTGTACTTGTATTAGAATCTCCAGGAAAGAGTGTGTGTCTTGGAAAAACATATTAAATCTATTGTTTTTATCATATAGACTATGGAAGGTAAAACTGGGCAAAATCTTGGTTTGTGGAATACATAGAATATAGAATGAGAAAGCATTGTAAGGGGCATGGGTTAAAAATTGAGAAACTGCTCTGATCCGTAATTTTCAAAACACTAACTGCAAAAAGAAAAAAACCACTAACTGCAAATTTATATTCAGCTTTATTGAGGTATAATTGACATAAATTATAAGATATTTGATACATTTATGAATTTGCTATCTGCAATTCTATTTATGTGAGGGGATTTGATGTTACACTCTACTTGTCTGATTTTCCTTCTTGCCATAATATTAAAGTTCCCATGTTTTTCTTCTTGGATTTGTGTTATTTTCAGTTCGTCCTTCCTTCTGTCCTGTTTTCATGTGCCTGCTTTATTTTTTTATTTTTTATTTTTTTTAAAGATTTTATTTATTTATTCATAGAGACACAGCTAGAGAGAGAGAGGCAGAGACACAGGCAGAGGGAGAAGCAGGCACCATGCAGGGAGCCTGATGTGGGACTCGATCCCGGGTCTCCAGGATCACACCCCGGGCTGCAGGCGGCACCAAACCTCTGCGCCACCGGGGCTGCCCCATGTGCCTGCTTTAAAAGCCCATGAACCTCTAACTAGGTGAATGAAAAATCAAGTCTTTTTTGAACATATAAATTAGAAATGTCTATGAAAGATAGTGCTGCTATTCCATCTCCTAGAATTTTGACAGGAGCTGAAAAAAATAGTATCACATTTGCGGAATTCCTCGCTATTTCCTCCTCTACAGATTTTTTTAAAGCTATTTTTTAAAAGATATTTTATTTATTTATTCATGAGCGACGGAGAGAAGGAATGGCAGAGACACAGGCTGAGGGAGAAGCAGGCTCCATGTAGGGAGCATGATGTGGGACTGGATCCTGGGACTCCAGGATCACACCCTGGGCTGAAGGTGGCGCTAAACCGCTGAGCCACCCTGGCTGTCCTCCTCTACAGATTTTATCTTCTCTTAAAAGTCTGCAATTTTGCTGTTGGTGAAAGGGCGTTGTGTTTTCACTACAAAAGCTTTCTGGAGGAGACCACTGTGTGGAAGATAAAACTACAGGGAACTGAGAGAGACCGTCCTCATAGTTTACAGTAGTGTGTAATGTAGTTTTTTATTATTTTTCTTTTTTAAAGAATTTAATCTCTACATCCAACATGGGGCTTGAACTCAGAACCCTAAGATCAAGAAACATGCTTCACTGACAGCCAGCCAGACACCTCTTTAGTATTTTTAGTACAGTTTGATTTATCATGTTTTTATTTTTTATTTACTTATTTTTATTTTATTTATTTATTTTTTAATATATTTATTTATTTAGTTATGATAGTCACACAGAGAGAGAGAGGCAGAGACACAGGCAGAGGGAGAAGCAGGCTCCATGCACCAGGAGCCCAATGTGGGATTCGATCCCGGGTCTCCAGGATCGCGCCCTGGGCCAGAGGCAGGTGCCAAACCACTGCGCCACCCAGGGATCCCTATTTACTTATTTTTTAAAAAGATTTATTTATTTATTTATTCATGATAGACGTAGAGAGAAAGACAGAGGCAGAGACACAGGAGGAGGGAGAAGCAGGCTCCATGCTGGGAGCCCGACGTGGGACTCGATCCCGGGACTCCAGGATCAGGCCCTGGGCCAAAGGCAGGCGCTAAACCGCTGAGCCAC
Organism: Canis lupus baileyi; assembly: GCF_048164855.1. Taxonomy (NCBI): domain Eukaryota; kingdom Metazoa; phylum Chordata; class Mammalia; order Carnivora; family Canidae; genus Canis; species Canis lupus. The sequence goes on from NC_132849.1 coordinate 45,155,679, forward strand.
CCAGGGATCCCCCGATTTATCATGTTTTTAATGTTTTATTGTTTATTATTTTTATTTTATTAAAAAGATTTTATTTATTTATTCATGAGAGAGAGAGAGAGTGAGAGAGAGAGGCAGAGACACAGGCAGAGGGAGAAGCAGGCTCCACTCAGGGAGCCTGATGTGGGACTTGATCCTGGGTCTTCAGGATCAGGCCCTGGGCTGAAGGCGGCCCTAAACTGCTGCACCACCGGGGTTGCCCTTTAATGTTGTTTTAAAAGGTTATTGAATATATTAGATTTTAGAACTCTTTAAATAAGACTTAAAAACAAAGTATTACTTTTTTTGTTTTTTTAAGATTTTATTTATTCTTGAGAGAGACACAGAGAGAGGTAGAGCCATAGTGAGAGGGAGAGGCAGGCTCCCCTGGGGGAGCCTCATGCGGGACTCATTCCAACACCCCGGGATCATGACCTGAGCCAAAGGCAGATGCTCAACTACTGAGCCACCCAGGTGCCCCCAAAAGAAAGTATTACTTGTTTTGAGTTTCTATTGAAGTTACATAGGCTCTTTCTTAAAAAAAAGATGGATCAGAAATGTGTAAAAGTTAATCTTTGATGAGTCATTGTAATGAAAATGGGATTAAATCAAAGTCTTCATACTGAAATATTGATAATAGAGTTACCATACTAAAATTAACTATGGTTGATAGTTTAAATATAGCTTTCTGGATTTTTAACTCTGTATGTGGAGATATACTTAAGTATACCTATTTATATTTTATACACAGTTCTGCAACTTGCTTTAATTATGCATATCATGGATGCCTTTTAATGTCATGACTTATGTATTTGCCTCATTCTTTTTAATGTTTTAATATTCTACTCTCTTTAGATGTACTATCATTTAAAAAACTCATTCCTTGATTTTTTGATGTATAGACCATTTATAGTTTTTTTTCCTTTAACAAATACTTCAGTATATACATGTGGGCAAATCTGTATGTTTGCATGTACATTGTGTGCATGTGCACGTGCATTTATATGCTTGGAATAGTTAAAATAAAGAGTTTGTAAACTTGAGTTTGTGCCAATTTATATTCTTCTCCAAAATTTTGAAGGTTACTGTTTTTTCCCTACTTTTCTCTTTTCCAAGGAATATACCAATCTTTACTCTTTGCCACTTTAATATATTAATAAAGCATTTCTTTTGTTCAGTTGAACTTATACAAATGTTCTATATCTGTACTGTGCAACACAGTAGCCACTAGTCATGTGGCTGTTGAGCAGTTGAAATGTGGCTAAGGAACTGAAATTTGAATATTTTTAAAATAAAGACTTATCTGAGAAAGAGCTCACAAGAGAGAGAGCACAAGCAGGAGTGGGAGGCAGTGACACCAAGAGGGAGAAGCAGACTCTCCCCTGAGCAGGAGCCCGACACAGGGCTCAATCTCAGGACCCTGGGATCATAACTGGAGCTGAAGGCAGTGGCTTACGTGACTGATCCACCCAGGTAGCCCTGAATTGTCAGTTTGATTTAATTTTTTTTAAAGGTTTTGTTTATTTATTCATGGGGGGGGGGGGAGAGGCAGAGACACAGGCAGACAGAGAAGCAAGCTCCATGCAGGGAGCCCGACGTGGGACTCGATCCCGGGTCTCTAGGATCACGCCCTGGGCTGAAGGCGGCGCTAAACGGCTGAGCCACGCTGAGCCACCCGGGCTGCCCTGATTTAATTTTAATTTAAGTTTAAGTAGCCTCATTTGTTTAATGGCTACCATTATTGGTTAGTGCAGGGATGAAGTAACTTTGTTTACTTATAATATTTTTCAGTAAACTTGATTGTTCAGATCTTTGCCTTTTGTTTTTCTTACTGGTCTTTTTTATACTAACTTCTAAGATTGCTTTTAGTTCAGGAAATAATGTTTTGTCATATGTGTTGCAGATCTCGTTTGCATTTTTGTTTTTTGTGTTGACTGATGTATGCTTTTTTTTGCTATTCAGACATTTTAAATTGTAAACAGATTTATCAGTCTTTACCTTTTTTGCTTTTCTGTTTTTTTTTGTTTTTTGTTTTTTTTAGATTTTATTTATTTATTCATGAGAGACACAGAGAGACATAGGCAGAGGGAGAAGCAGGCTCCATGCAGGGAGCCCGACGTGGGATTCGATCCCGGGTCTCCAGGATCGCGCCCTGGGCCAAAGGCAGGCGCTAAACCACTGTGCCACCCAGGGATCCCGCATATCTTCCTTAAATAAAATACATGTTTTGTTGTGAACAAATAAAGGGAATTCAGTTTATATTTCACTAAGACTGCTGGTGGAAGGGCAGAGACTTTCTTTTTTAAAGTAGGCTCCATGCCCAAAGTGGGGCTTGAATGCCCCTGGGAATAAGAATCGCATGTTCTACCAACTAAGCCAGCCAGATGCCCCTGAAAGCAGACTCTAAAATTTTCTATCTGCAGAGTTTAACTCACTTTTTTGTACAAGTGCTAAATTTTTTTTCACCTTTTAAAATTTTTTTATTGGAGATAAAAGAGGACTCTGTTCTCACTTTTTAGGAGAGCAAAAAATTTTTTTTAGAATTTATTTATTCACGAGAGACACAGAGAGAGGCAAGAGGCAGAGACATAGGCAGAGGGAGAAGCAGGCTCCTCCTAGGGAGCCCAATGGGGGACTTGATCCTGGATCCCAGAATCATGCCTTGAGCAGAAGGCAGCCCCTCAACCGCTGAGCCACCCAGGCGTTTCTAGGGGAGGAAAATTTAAATAAAGTTAGTCAACTATAATCAGTATTGCTAGGAAAACTGGTCGAGTATCCCTCTAGTTTTTTTTTTTTTTTCTTTCTTTTTTTTTTTTTTGGTTATTCATGAGAAACACAGAGGAGAGAGAGAGGCAGAGACACAGGCAGAGGGAGAAGTAGGCTCCACGCAGGGAGCCTGACATGGGACTCGATCCCGGGTCTCCAGGATCACGCCCTAGGCCGAAGGCAGTGCTAAACCGCTGAGCCACCTGGGCTGCCCGGTATCTCTCTAGTTTTGAGAAAGAAAATTATTACAAGACACACCAGGATATTCAAAGACTGTTTTGAGTAATGATTGGACATTGGGAATTTTCTTCACTTTCATAAAATTTATTTTAGAGCATGCATGCACATGGTTTGGGGTGACGGAGGTGGAGCGAGAATCTCAAGCAGACTACCTGCTGAGCATGGAACCCCATTTGAGGCTTGATCCTATGACTCTGAGATCATGACATGAGCCAAAATCAAGAGTAGGGCTCTTAACCGATTGAGCTCCTAGGTGCCCCTTTACATTGGGATATTTCTATGTTAATTTTTACTTCTGACCTTGCTTAACAAAACTAAAATTGGTTAATGGTAAATGCACTTGTACTTAGTACTAGGCCTCAGGGAACACTGTAAAACTTACAAATTATATGTCTTTTGAGTAATTTGATCTATCTCTTGGTAAAAATTGTGAAGAATTTTTGAAAATTATTTGGCTACTGACATTTAGCAGTTGATACTTTTTTTTTTCAGTTGATACTTTAGAATCTTTTAGTTCACAGCTTGGGATAGCTCAAATCATCTTTATTTTTATTTATTTTATTTTTATTTTATTTTATATTTTATTTTATTTTATTTTATTTTATTTTATTTTTTTAAAAAATATTTATTTATTCATGAGAGGCAGAGACACAGGCAAAGGGAGAAGCAGGCTCCATATGGGGAGCCTGATGCAGGACTTGATCCCTGGACCCCAGGATCACGACCTGAGCCCAAGGCAGATGCTCAACCACGGAGCCACCCAGGCGTACCCATCTTTCATCTTTAACCCACTGATGTCTGAATTACTTAGTAGCTGGTTTAGTTATATTCGGTTTCAAATAAAGTGCTTAATGATGTTAGTGATTTATTTTCAAGTAGTAACATAGAAATTTTATGTGTTGCTCTTAATTTGTAGAGATTAGTTTCCTGTATGGTTTGAGTTCAATTTTTTTTTTCAATTTTTTTTTAAAGATTTATTTATTTATTTTAGAGAGAGAGAGGGAGAGGGAGGAGGGAGAAAATTTCAAGCAGGCTCCCCGTGGAGTGCAGAGCCTGATGTGGGGCTTGATCCTAGGACCCTGAGATGATGGCCTGAGCTGAAATCAGGACTTGGATGCTTAACCTGAGCCACTCAGGTGCCCGGAGACAAATTTTTTATGTTTAAATGGATTTTACCCATGAAATATAAATGTATTAGGAAAGATTTTCTCTTCTGTATTGTGTGTGTGAAGTAAAAGAGAGGGATTACAAGTTAAAGGTAATAGAAAAACAGTTTTCATATATATCATCACTCAATAAAGACATAATAGATAAAGTAGTACTGTTTTTTAAGTAAGATTTATTTATTTTATTTGGGGAGGTAATGACAGCAGGATAGAGGGAGAGGGAGAGAGAGTCTTGTGCCAGATTCTGCACGAGTCTGGAGCCCAATGTAGGGTTCCATCTCACAATCTTGAGATCATGACATGAGCTGAAATCAAGAGTCAGACTGAGCCCAGGAGCCCTTGGACAGGTTATTTAAACCAGTGCTCAAATGCGAATGTAAGAATCATTTAGGGATTTACACCAAGGTTTCTCAATTTTCCTGATGTTAAAATAGAGATAATAATAAAACTTAACCGTTTGGGGTGTTGAAAAGTTCCTTGTACAATATCTAGTGTAAGTACTGTTTGTTGATATTACTGAAAGATAAATACATATTTTATTTATTTATTCATTTATTTATTTATTTATTTATTTATTTATTTATTTAATTTATTTATTTTTAAGGATTTTATTTTATTCAGAGAGGCACAGAGAGAGAGAGGCAGAGGGAGAAGTAGGCTCCATGCAGGGAGCCTGATGTGGGACTCGATCCTGGGTCTCCAGGATCATGCTCTGGGCTGAAGGCAGCGCCAAACCGTTGGGCCACCGAGGCTGCCCTATTTTACGTTTTTTTAAATGGGAAAACTAAACATTGTGAAGATGTTATTAGCAAATAAGCACAGGTTTAAGACCATTCTAATGAAAAGCCCTTTAACCTCAGGGACCCTATTTGCCAGTTGTTTCCCAAATGAATGTGGAATCACACAGAGACGTGGGAACTCACGAAAAATCCATGTCTTCTAGGAGATTTGCACAGAATCCCACTCTTGACTTAGACGTTGTGAACTGCCTGTGGAGAGGGCCATGTGGCAAGGAGTGGCAGGCAGCCTCTAGGAGTTGAGTGACTCCTGGCCAAGAGCCAGCAAGGAAACAGAAAGAGAATTGAGACCTGCCAACAAGTAAGCTTGTTAGTAGGCTTGGAAAAGAACCCAAAGCCTCAGATGAGTTCACAGTTCCAGTTGACACTTTGATTTCAGCCTTGTGAGACCCTAAGTGGAAGACTCAGTTAATCCTTGCTCACAGTCCTGACAACATAGAAACTGAGATAGGGTTGCCTGGCCGGCTCAGTCAGAAGAGCTTGGGACTCTTGGTCTCAGGGTCCTGGGTTTGAGCTCCACATTGGGTGTAGAGATTACTCAAAACAAAACAAAACAAACAAACAAACAAAACCCCACACACAAAAAACCCAAGCCCCCACAAAAACCTAAAAAAAAAAAAAAAAAAACCCCATACATTTATGTTGTTTTAACTTAGGTTTCATAATTATTTCATAAATAATCACAAAATAAATTTGTAGAGGCCATTTAAAAGCAAACTAGTAGTAATACTAAAATTTGGTGGAAAGGGGAGCATCCAGGATTGGTCTCAGAATATTTAGCCTGGGTATTAAGGGATGATGGATAAAACATAGGTGAATATGAGTGAGGAAATTTTAAACAGGAGGAAGAGCTTGAAAAGCGGGAAGATTAAAAAAATGCAGAGAATGTTTGCTGGCACAGCTTATTTACTGTTTAGTATTGTAAAGTATGGTGAAAAATAATAAGGCCAGGAAAGGTAGGTTGGGGGCAAAATGTGGAGAGTTGTAGAAGTTGGACTGACAGCTGTTTTTATTCTAGGAGCTATAGAGAATTTTTATGAGGAGATAACATCACATCTGTATTTGAGCACTTCAGGTCATTTGTGGAATTTACTGTAAAGGTGTTATGAGGTTTAGAGTACGGCTTTCTTCAATTAAAAGGGTAGGAAGGGGGCACCTGGGTTGTTTAGCGGTTGAGCATCTATCTACCTTTGGTTCTACTTTTGGCTTGGATCATGATCCCTGGGTCCCAGGATCCAGTCATGCATCGGGCTCCCCAAGGGGAGCCTGCTTCTCCCTCTGCCTATGTCTCTGCTTCTCTCTCTGTGTGTCTCATGAATAAATAAATGAAATCTTAAAAAAAAAAAAAAAAGGGTGGGAGGGGCTATACATTTTTTTTCGTGTTTAGGTTTTTTTCATTTTACATCAGTTCTGCCTACACCTATTCCATTTACAGTTCTCCAACAGAAGCCTTTACTGAAGTTCCACTAGTCTTCTGAAGTTTTCACACATACAAGAGGTTGTGGAATGCTTTTGAATCTTTTTTTTTTTTTTAAATTTTTATTTATTTATGATAGTCACAGAGAGAGAAAGAGAGAGAGGCAGAGGGAGAAGCAGGCTCCATGCACCGGAAGCCCGATGTGGGATTCGATCCCGGGTCTCCAGGATCGCGCCCTGGGCCAAAGGCAGGCGCCAAACCCAGGGATCCCTGTGGAATGCTTTTGAACACAACAAATAGGTACTATTCTTGAGATAAAAGCAGAACTCTTGGGCAGCCCGGGTGGCTCAGCGGTTTAGTGCCGCCTTCAGCCCAGGGCCTGATCTTGGGGACCCGGGATCGAGTCCCACGTTGGGCTCCCTGCATGGAGCCTGCTTCTCCCTCTGCCTGTGTTGCTGCCTCTCTCTCTCTCTCTCTGTGTCTCTCATGAACAAATAAAATCTTAAAAAAAAAAAGCAGAACTCTTTCCCAGTTATTCTAGCTCATGTTGATTTTTCTTATTTCTGAATTCCTGAATGTTCTTTCCATACCATGGTCCTCTGTGTGCCTGGTCATCAGGTTGATGCAGATGATAGAATCAATCAGGGCTGTGTGTTGCACAACTCCAAGAGGGAGCCATTCATACTGTATTTATGTGAATACTGCTCCCTGGAGTTGAATACCTCAGTAGCTCTGGGTTGTGTGATGCTCTTTGTGAAAACACCATTAAATATTTTGGATAAATAAATATGGATTATTTCTCTCTTTTTTTTTTTAAATTTAGTACTGGATTTGCTTCATATGTATTTCCCAGGTTTGTTTTCTAGCAGAAAAGAGGTAGCAAAGGCAGATGCTCTACCACTGAGCCACCCAGGCATCCCTTTAGATATTTTTTAATCTATATTTAATCAAACATTTTTGTTAGTCTTTTTCTTATTTTTTTTTTTTTAAGATTTTATTTATTTATTCATGAGAGAGAGAGGCAGAGACATAGGCAGAGAGAGAAGCAGGCTCCATGCAGGGAGCCAGACGCAGGACTTGATCCCAGGACTCGAGGACTATGCCCTGGGCCAAAAGCAGATGCTCAACTGCTGAGCCATCCAGGGATCCTTAGTCTTTTTCTTATTAATGACCTACATGAGGTTTGACATTTTATAAATTTATTGTTTGTGAACCTTGGTTCAGTTAGGATTACTGTATTATTTTTCACTCTATTGAGATGTACTTATTATTGAAGAATAACTAACATACAATATTGTATTAGTTTCAGTTGTACAACACAGTGACTCCTTATATACATTATAAAATGTATATAATTTGTCGTCATACAAAGTTTTTATAATATCATTGGCTGTATCCCTTATGCTGTACATTATATCCCTGTGTCTTATTTACTTTACATCTGGAAGATTGTACCTCTTAATCCCCTTCACCTATTTGGTTCATCCCCTCCCCCCCTTCCTGCTGGCAACCATCAGTTTGTCATCTGTATCTCTGGGTTTGTTTTTGTTTGTTTTGTTTGTTGGGAAATCATACAATATTTGTCTTTGACTTATTTCACTTAGCATAATACCGTCTAGGTCCATCCATGTTGAAATTTAAAATAAATATATTTTAGTTTTAGTAATATGTAATAGGTTTCCTTCATTTTACAAAAGTTTTATGAATTATTTAAATTATAGAAATAAGGGCACCTGGGTGGCTCAGTGATTGAGCCTCTGCCTTTGGCTCAGGTCCTGGGATCGAGTTCCGCATCAGGCTCTTCACAGGGAACCTGCTTCTCTCTCTCCCTATGTCTCTGCCCCTCTCTCTGTGTCTATCATGAATAAGTAAATAAAATTAAAAAAGATTTAAGTTAGGGACGCCTGGGTGGCTCAGCAGTTGAGCATCTGCCTTCAGCTCTGGGCGAGATCCCGGGGTCCTGGGATCGAGTTCCACATTGGGCTGCCTGCATGGAGCCTGCTTCTCCCTCTGCCTGTGTCTTTGCCTCTCTCTCACTGTGTGTCTCATGAATAAATAGATAAAATCTTAAAAAAATTTAAATTATAGAAATAATACTAACTTGGGAAAAATTACTCTGACACAATATAAACATTTTGGGATATTTCCTTCTAGTCTTTGATAGATTTTTTTCTGTGTAGGTGTAATTAGTCTCTCAGTTTCTAATCTGCTTTTCCATGTTAAATACTTTGATGTGTCATTTTCTGGTTTTGCTAACAGTAACCCCTTTTTATGGCTGAAGGCTATTCTATTATGTGGTTATGTCATAAATGCTCAACAGTATTAAGAAAATGAGAAAATTTTAAATCACTTTCATGCTGTAGTGACTTTGTTTTTAAAAGATTTTATTTATTCACAAGAGAAAGAGAGAGAGAAAGAGAGATAGGCAGAGACACGGGCAGAGGGAGAAGCAGGCTCCATGCAGGGAGCCCAATGTGGGACTCGATCCCAGTACTACAGGATCACACCCTGGGCTGAAGGAGGTGGTAAACTGTTGAGCCACCTGAGCTGCCCTATTTTCTACCTACATACGCGTGGTACCTCACTCTAGTATTTTGGTTAAGAAGTTTATATTAAGGGATCCCTGGATGGCGCAGCGGTTTGGCGCCTGCCTTTGGCCCAGGGCGTGATCCTGGAGACCCGGGATCGAATCCCACGTTGGGCTCCCGGTGCATGGGGCCTGCTTCTCCCTCTGCCTGTGTCTCTGCCTCTCTCTCTCTCTGTGACTATCATAAATAAATAAATAAATACCTAAAAAAAAATTATAAGAAGTTTATATTAAAAATTACCATGCAGCAAAAAACTGACCTTTTGTTACATAGTTGTGTGAATTTAACACATGTAACCGCCACCATTATAGTCAGGTACAAGCCAGGAAATATTGTTCTATCTTGCTGTAGTTACCCCCCACTTGCCCTTAACCCTTGGCAACTGCTGATATGTTACTCATCACTAGTTTTGTCTTTGAGAATGCCATGTAAATGGCATTATATAGTGTATAACCTTTTGAGACTTTTTTTTTTTTTAACATTTTATTTATTTATTCATCAGAGATAGAGAGAGGCAGGTGCAGAGACAACAGGCAGAGGGAGAAGCAGGCTCCATGCAGGGAGCCTGTTGTGGGACTTGATCCTGGCTCTCTGGCTCTCCAGGATCACGCCCTGGGCTGAGGGTGGTACTAAATTACGCTGAGCCACCCGGGATGCACTTGAGGCTAGTTTCTTAAATTCACTTTAATGCCTTTGAGATTCATCTGTGTTGTTTTATGTGTTAGTAGTTCATTCTGTTTATGGCTGAGTTCATTGTGCTAATGAGTAATGATTTATCCATTTCGCTGTTGAGGAATGTGTTGGTTGTTTCTGCTTTTGGCAAATAAGAATAGAATTGCAATAAACATTTGTGGCAGATTCTCCTTTGAATGTTACATTTTCATTTCTCTAGGATAAATACCCAGAAGTAGGGTTGTTGCATAATTGGTAAATATGTATCTACCTTTATAAGAAACTGGGAAACTTTTTCAGAGTGGCTGCTTTGTTTTGCATTTCCACCAGCAGTCTATTTGAAATGCAGTTGATCTTCATCCTTGCTTGTACTTGGTACTGTCAGCATTTTCATTTTAGTCATTCATTTTTTTTTAAAAATTTTATTTATGTGAGAGCATGAACAAGTGGAATGGGAGGGGGAGAGGGAGAAGCAGAGCCCACACACTCCCACCCCAACTGAGCAGGGAGCAACATGCAACGATAGATCCCTGGACCCTGAGATCATGACCTGAGCCAAAGGTAGACACTAAACCCACTGATTCACCCAGGCCCCCCCCCCCTTTTTTTTTTTTTTTTTAGCAATTCTAATATGTGAATAGTAGTAGATTATTGTGATTTTAATTTCTCTATGGCATATGTTGTGGAACATCTTTTTTTTTTTTTTTAACTGAACCATCTTTATTGGGGAAAGCTAGGATTACAAGGGCCGATGTAAGAGTTGGCATTGGGGCCCTTTTTCTTGCCAAAGATGGGCATAACATTGACAAAGCACCGGTTGTACTGCTTCCACTACTTGGCTCAGCCTGTCTTCTTTTTTTCTCGTTTGGCCACCTTGGGAGTCTGCCCTCTTACTTTCCCAGCATGGGCCAGGGAACCATGGACCTTACCTCCAAGCGTGTGGCCAGTTACTTCCAGGGTGGTCAGAGCCTTTATTCCACACTGACCTGGGGTAGCCTAGTCCTCTAGAGGCATGCCTACTAGGAGCACTACTTAATCTTGTAGAGCAATGCCCTCTAGCGAGGCTACATGAACCTTGATCTGGGCGACTGTCTCCTGCCTGGTCGCCTCAAGGATGTGTAGCTCCTGGGTGTGGACAAAGAGCTGCATGTTGGAGACAGAACTGCCGCTATTGCAGGTGTTACAGCAGAGATGGAATCTGGAAAGAGGAAGCAGCAAGGGTGCTATGTCCTCATTGCCTACTGTGCACCATGTCACACTTTTTTTTTTTTTCAAGATTATATTTGTTTATTCATGAGAGACTCAAAGAGGCAGAGACATAGGCAGAAGGAGAAGCAGGCTTCCTGTAGGGAGTCCGATGAGGGACTTAATCCCAGGATCCCAGGATCACTATTCCAGCCAAAGGCAGACGTCTGTTAACCACTGAGCCACCGGGGGGTCCCTTGTGCCATATCACTTTTAAGCATCTTTCTATGTGCTTTTTTTCCAACTGTATATCATCCTTGGTGAAGTGTTCTGCCCACTGTTTAACTGGGTTGTTGTTCTACTGATGGGATTTGAGAATTCTTTATGTGTTTTAGGTATGAGTTTTTTGCTGGATAGGATTTGCAGATACTTTTTTTCTGATTATGGGTAGAGCATTCCATCTTTCATTGTTAAGAGTATTAGCTATAGGTTTTTTGTAAGCACTTACTGTCAGGTTGAGGAAGTTCCCTTTTATTTCTAGCTTACTTAAGAGTTTTTGTTATGAATGGATGTTGAATTTTGTCCGATGCTTTTTCTGACTCAATTGCTGGGATCATTTGCGTTTAAGTTTTAGCCTGTTAATACGGTAGATGACATTGATTTTCAAATTTCAAATTGGCTTTGCATTCCTGGGGTAAAAAATAATCTCACCTGGTTATTGTGTATTTTTTTATATATAGCTGGATTTGCTAACATTTCGCGGAGGATATTTATAGTTGTTCATGAGACATATTAGTCTGTAGTTTTCTTGAGTCATCTGTGTCTCGGTTTTGGTATTAGGATAATGCTGGCCTCATAAAAATCAGTTGGAAAGTCTTCTCACTTTTCTGTTTCTTTTTGAAGAAGATCACATTTTATCATTGTCATTCCTAGATTCAGTCTTTATGAATTCAGCTACTTGATAAAATTTATTCCTTAATTAAAAAAAAATTTTTTTAAGAGAGAGTATGAGTGAGCCTGGTGGGGTAGGAGACCGGGGGTGGGGGGGATGGAGAGAGAGAGAGAGAGAATATCTTAAGTAGGCTCCATACCCAGCATGGAGCCCATCAGAAGGATTGATCTTATGACTCAAAGTTCATGACCTGAGCTGAAATCTTGATTTCAGAAGCTTAACGGACTGAGCTACCCAAGTACCCCCAAAAATATATTCCTAACACCAAAATCAACGCTTATGACATTTTTGTTGTCATTCACGGACATGTGCAATGTGGCAAAAAATTTGACTCACCTGAGTGGATATTCCCAGTTGAGGTCCCTCCTGGGGTTGAACAAGGTGGGATGCTCTGCCTTCTTGTTTATCTCTCGTAGTGAAAATGTGTCCTTTTTGTGACCTATTTAGTGCCTTGGCATTTTCATTTTCGTTGGTGCTTTCACTGTTTAAAATGACCCCAAAGTGTAGTGCTGAAATGCTGTGTAGTATTCTTAAGTTCAAGAAAGCTGTATATATATAAAAAAAAACAACAACAAAAATCAGCTGTGATGTTCCTTATGGAGAAAATTGCTTGTGTCAGATAAGATTTATTTAGGCATGAATTTTACTCTTGGCCAGGAGTTCAGTGTTAATGAATTATTAATATGTGTTATATAAGATATCTTTATTGTTACTTTTAAAGATTTTATTTATTTATTCACAAGAGACACAGAGAGAGGCAGAGACACAGGCAGAGGGAGAAGCAGGCCCCACGCAGGGAGCCCGACATGGAACTTGATCCCCGGACTCCAGGATCACGCCCTGGGCCAAAGGCAGGCTCTAAACCACTAAGCCACCCAGGGATCCCTATATAAGATATCTTTAAACAGAAGTACATAAAATCAAAGTTATATTGATTAGTTGACATAAATATGAGCAGAGTCTTGTAGGAACCTAACTTTGTATTTCCTCTAGGAGCATTGGTTCAAATATTTGCTAATATAGTGTTTGCAGTGACCTTTATAGAACATAACTGTTGTGAATTGTGAGAATCAATAGTTTCTTCTATAAATGTTTGATAGAATCCACCAGTGAAACATTCTGGGTCTGTTTTTAAGATTTTATTTACTTATTTAGAGCAAGAGAGAAAGCACAGAAGGAGAGGGAGAAGCAGACTACCCACTGAGCAGAGAACCCAGTCTGGGACTCGATCTCAGGGCCCTAAGATTAAGACTGCTTATATCAACAATAGCAACACTGTTGAAGATGTTGGCTACCTGGAGCCTGTGGGTTTCAGCCACAGTTCCCTCCCTGCTGCATGTGGAGCAGGAAGGAGATTGCTGGAGACAACACTCTTGTCCTACAGAGTATACCTAGAGAGTGACAGCATAAGAGAGGACCTTTTGCAGAGGGAGCAAAACAGTTCTTTTTGGTATATATCGAGGAGTGGAATTGCTAGGTCATCTGTTAGCTCTGTGTTTAACTTTCTGAGGAATTGCCAAACTATTTGCCATGTGCCTGTTTACATTGTTACCAGCAATATTTGATTATTCTAATTTCTCCACATCCTTGCCAACACTCGTGGATTTCTTTTTTAAAATTTTTTTTATCATAGTCATTCTGGTGGATGTGAACTTGTATCTCATTGTGGTTTTGATTTGTATTTTCCTGGTGAATGATGCTATTCATATGCTTTTTTAAAAAGGTGCTTTTCATAGCATCCTTTCATGTGTCTACTGACCATTGTCTAGTCTGTCTTTGAAGAAATGTCTATTCATATCCTTGGCCAATTTTTTAATTGGGGTATTTGTTATTTGTTGGTTCATACAAGTTTTTTATCAGATGTTAATTGAAATATTTTCTTCATTTTGTGGGTTGTTTTTTCACTTTCTTTGTTTTTGTGTTTTTTATTTGTTTAGTTTTTTAAAGACTTTTTTCAGTAACCTCTCTACACCTGACATGGGACTTGAACTCACAGTCCTGTGATTAAGTCTCATGCTCCACTGACTAAGCCAGCCAGGCACCCTGTTCTTTTACTTTCTTGATATGACATACACAAATTTAATTTTTGAGTAGAGGTTTTTTATTTTTTAATCATTAGATAATTTCTGTGTTTCTGTTTTCATGTTCACTTCCTCTTCTGTTATTGATTCATTGAATGAAGTGTTTTTTTGTTTTGGTTATTTTTCAGTTCTAAAATTTACATTTGCTTCTACTTTGTATCTTCCTCTTCCTTCAAGAGTGTTTACCTTTACGTGGAGCATTTTTATAATAGCCGCTTTTAAGTCTTTGTGAAACATTTCCCATATCAGATTTATCTTGTTGCTTCTATCTTTTGATTTTCTTTCCTAAGCAAATTGAGGTTTTCTTGGGTTGCTATACCTAGTAAATTTAGATTGTAATTGACACTTTGTATCTTGTTTGAATTTTGAGAATGTTGATAGTTTTGTTTTAGCAAACAGTTGACTGAATTGTGTTTAGCCTTCAAGTTTTTTTTTTCAAGTTTTTTTTAAATAATAAATTTATTTTTTATTGGTGTTCAATTTGCCAACATACAGAATAACACCCAGTGCCCCCCTCAGTGCCCGCCACCCAGTCACCCCCACCCCCTGCCCTAGCCTTCAAGTTTTGACCAGCCGTCTGTGGGTTGTTGTTTCAATGTCAGTTAAGTCTTCAAATACTTTTGACTGCTATTTGGATTTGTCCTTTGTGTGAACTGTCATAGTATCTGGGATTTGGGTGGTGGTCTTCCCTGTGGGTTGTGAAACTATGGCCTGTGGGCCAGATTCAGTTCACTGCCTATTTTTATAAATGAGATTTTATTGAAACACAGCAATGCCAACTTGTTTGTAATTTTTGTGGCTGCTTTCATACTTCAGTGGTCACATTTGAGCAGTTGTGACAGAAGCTGTTTGGCCTACAAAACCTAAAATATTTACTATTTGGCCCTTTGTAGAAAAGTTTTACTGACTCCAATCTATCCCATAGTTTAGTTCTCAAAGTCTATCTATGCTTTTTTTTGTATCCAGCCCGTATATGCACAGCTTAGGTGTTACTGAAGGATTTCATTCATAAGTTTAAGGGGCTTACTTTCCTGAGTTCTTTTGTCTGATTCCATGGAACTCCCATTTTTCATCTTTGGCCAGAAATTTCTTTATTCCTCTCTGTATATTTCCACAACTCTGTTCCCCTTGGGCCAAGCAGCAGGAGACAAGAGACTTAAAAAGAGCAATGGGGTTTTGTCTCAGTCTCTTGGGACCATAACTCCTCTGATATGGAGGGGATGGTTTCCCTCCTTTGAGAGTTTTAGGCACCTACTTATTCTGTTGCTGTTGTTGCCACAGAATAGCTTGGGTTCTGAGGTATGAGAGAACAAGGAAAATTAAAAGAAAGAAAATGGAGTAATTCTTGTTTTGTTGCTGCACATTAGGAGACTTCTATCCTAATGGCATTATCCACACTGATGCCCATATCCAGGTTTTTGGCTGTGTTGAGTTCAGATTGAGAGATACTGATGGGGAAAATTTACTAAACTCACTGCCAGTTGATATTTTGAATTCTGGTCTTCCCCAGTCTGTCTGCTACTATTTACTTTGTTGTATTTGATTTGTTAATATTTTGTTAAGGATTTTCCTCACTGTGTTAGTGAGAGATACTGATCTGTAGGGTTTTTTTCCCCTATAGTATCTTTATCTAGTTCTGGAATTAGGATATTGCTGGCCTAAGAATGAGTTAGGAAGTATTCCTTCTGCTTCTACCCTCTGGAAAACATTGTAGAGAATTGGTATAATTTCTGCCTTCAATGTTTGGAGGAGTGCCTGGGTGGCACAGTTGGTTAAGCGCTGACTCTCAGTTTCAGCTTAAGTCTTGGTCTCAGGGTCATGAGATGAAGCCCCAAGTCCAGCTTTGCTCTAGGCATGGAGTCTGCTTGAGATTCTCTCTCTCCCTGTTCCTCTGCCCCTCCTGTCCTCTGTCTTTCTTAAATAAATATATAAATCTTAAAAAAAAAAAGTATGCCATGGGATGCCTGGGTGGTCTCAGGTGCCCTATAGGTCCTATTCATAATAGATATAATTATCTATTTAAGATCTTTTGCAGGGCATCTGGGTGGCTCAGTGGTTGAGTGTCTACTTTTGGCTCAGGTCATCATCCTGGGATCTGGAATCGAGTCCCACACTGGGCTCCTTGCAGGAAGCCTGCTTCTCCCTCAGGCTATGTCTCTGCCTCTCTTTCTCTGAGTGTCATAAATAAGTAAGTAAATAAATAAATCTATCTTAAAAATTTTTTTTAAAAATTTTATTTATTCATGATGGACATAAAGAGAGAGAGAGAGAGAGAGGGGGGGGGGGCAGAGACACAGGCAGAGGGAGAAACAGGCTCCATGCAGGGAGCTTGACGTGAGACTCGATTCCAGGACTCCAGGATCGTGCCCTGGGCCAAAGGCAGGTGCCAAACCGCTGAGCCACCCAGGGATCCCCTATCTATCTTTAAAAAAAGAGTATTGTAGAATTTGCCAGAGAACCAATGTGGGCCTGGTGCTTTCTGTTTTGGAAGGTTATTAGCTATTTATTCCATTTCTTTTTAAAAAAATATTAATTTATTTGAGGGCAGCCTGGGTGGCTCAGCAGTTTAATGCTGCCGCCTTCAGCCCAGGGCCTGATCTTGGAGACCTGGGATCAAGTCCCACATCGGGCTCCCTGCATGGAGCCTGCTTCTTCCTCTCCTTGTGTTTTTGCCTCTCTCTCTGTGCATGTGTGTGTCTCTCATGAATAAATAAATAAAATCTTTAAAAAATAATAATAAAATTAATTTATTTGAGAGTGAGAGTGCAAGAGAACATGAGTGGGGGGGAGCATAGAGGGAGAGGGAGAAGGAGAAGTAGATTCCCTACTGACCAAAGAGCCTGATGTAAGGCTCGATTCCAGGACCCTGGGATCATGACTTGAGCTGAAGGCAGATGCTTGACCAACTGAGGCACCCAGGCACCCTAAAATTCAGGTTTTTGCCTGCATTAAAATTTTTTTTAAATTTAAATTCCAGTTAACCGGGACACCTCGGTGGCTCAGCGGTTAAGCACCTGCCTTCAGCTCAGGGTGTGATCCTGGAATCCCAGGATCGAGTCCCACATTGGGCTCCCTGAATGGAGCTTGCTTCTCTCTCTATGTATGTCTCTGCCTCTCACTCTCTGTGTCTCATGAATAAAATCTTAAAAAAAAATTCCAGTTAACATACAGTTTAAACCCATATTGTTTTTTTTTTTTTCCTTTAGATTTATTTATTTGAGAGAGAGAGAGAGAGAGAGAGAGAAAGCACCTGCACACGAGCCAGGGGAGGGGCAGAAGGAGAGGGAGAGAATCCAAGCAGACTCCATGCTGAGTGTAGAGCGTGTCTCAGGGCCCAGTCCCATGACCCACGAGGTGACGATCTGAGCAGAAACCAAGAGTTAAGACACTAAACTGACTGAGCCACCCAGGCGCCTCATAAACCTGTATTTTATTGTTACCACTTCCACCCTTTACCTCTTTTAACAGTAGTTTTGTTTTTTAAATTTCCCTTTGGAAGTAGACAAAATGGAGATGAAGATATGACTGCTGTGAAGTGAAGGAAGGCACCAAACTGACATACTCTGGAGTGGGGTGGAAAGAACATTTTCTTCTGAAATCTTTTCTTGTTTTCTCCACAGGTTAAGAGATTTAGGTAGAGACCAAGGATTATAGTATCATTATAAATATTGTCAATTTTAAAAAGTCAGGTCTTTAGATTTGTAAGGTAATGAATGGAAGGAGCAGTTCTTTGGTAAGTATCTTAGGTTGGCTTAGGTGAGGATCAATTTGCAAACACTAAATCTCACTGTCATATCTTTGGAGATTCAATATATGGAATATTTAATTTAGTTAAATATTTATTGAAGATTTACCATATGTCAGGCACATTCTGAGATCTGTAGATGTAGTAGTGAACAAATCAGAAAAAAAAATCCCTCTAGGCATGAAACTTTACAATATGTGGGTGGGGTAGAAGACAGGCAACATAGTAAATACATAAATTATATGCATATTACCGTAGCAACAGGTGCTATGAGGAAGAGGAAAGCAGGATGGCTGGGGAATGCTGGGCTGGGATTGGAGTGGTTTGCAATTTTAATTGGATATTCTAGGAAGGCCTCGCTGAGAAGTTGACCTTTGACCAAACATTTGAAAGTGGTGAAGGATCAAGCTTTGCTGATATTCAGGGAAAGAGAGTTCTTTATACGAGGGAGCAGTCAGGACAAAGACTGAGGCAGGAATGTGCCTGTCTTGGTCTAGTAATGGTGAAGAGGCAGGTGTGGCTAGAGTACAATGATTGAGGAGAACAGATATAGGAGATAAAGTCAGGGAGGTAATATGTATAATTACTAGGACCAAACTGTGGTGTCTGGGATTCTTGGTAGGTTTTATTGCCTTCTTGTCTCAATTTACTCTCCAGATTGTGCTACCTAGATATTAGATAAGATCTCCTGGAATGGGGATGCCTGGGTGGCTCAGGAGTTGAGTGTCTGCCTTCGTAGGCTCAGGGCATGATCCCACGGTCCCAGGATCTAGTCCTGCTTGAGGCTCCCTGCAAAGAGCCTGCTTCTCCCTGTGCTCTGAGAGTCTCTGCCTCTCTCCTCTGTGTCTCTCATGAATAAATAAAATCTTAAAATAAGATTTATTAAAAAAATAAAATCTTTAGGAAAAAAGGTTTTCCAGTAGAGTTTCTATATACCAATAATAACAAAAATAATGGCAAATATAAAGTATGTAGAAATAAGTTGAATAAGAAATGTACAGAATCTAGGTGAGGAAAACTATAAAATCCTTGAAAAGGATGAGGGAAAGACTTGAAAAATTGAACAGGGCCAATTTGTGTTTGGACCAGAAGAATCAGTATGATCAAAATTTCAATTCTTGTCAAGTAAGTTTATAAATTTAAAACAGTTCTACTTTGCAAAACAATTCAAAAGTTCAACTGGGTTAGACTAAGAATATTATTTGTGTATTTTTGTATGTATGTATGTATTTATTTAAAAAAGATTTTATTCATGAGAGACACACAGAGAGAGAGAGAGTCAGAGACGTAGGCAGAGGGAGAAGTAGGCTTCCTGCAAGGAGCCCGAATTGGGACTCGATCTGGGATCCCGGGATCACACCCTAAGCGGAAGGCAGAAGCTCAACAGCTGAGTCACCCAGGCATCTCTATTATCTTTTTGCGTGTGTGTGTGTGTGTGTGTGTGTCCACATTGCTCTTTTTAATAGTGGCATTCCCTCTTTTATTTGGTTAATTATCAATCTATTTTTACTAATTACTTGGAATTTAGACCATTCCAGTTTTATGATGTTACAAAAATATTTTAAGTAAATGTTGTACATATTTATTTGTGTTCTTGTAAATTCTTACATAGAATTGATGTAAGCTATAGAATTAATTTTTATATTGGAATTGATGGGTCAGAGATATATCCATCCAAGGCTGGAGAGTGCTAAATTGTGCTTCGAAAGGGTCGTACCATTTTATAGCAGTGGGTGACAGTGTCCGCTCCCCACACGCTGACAGATAATGGCCTTTTCAGTCTTTTTACTTTGGCCAACTCTGTAGGTGAAAAAAATCTGGTTTTGATTTCGATTTCTGAATTTATGGTTGTATGGCTGTGGTTAAACATCTTTGTAATGCTTACTGACTACTTGTATTTGTCTCTGTGAACTACCTTTTTATATCCTTTGCTAGTTCTTTTTTTTTTTTTAAATTATTGGTGTTTTTCTCATTTATTTATAAAAACCTTTTCTGTGTGTGTTTATATATTCTAATTTTCCCTAGTTTTTCTTTATACTTTGTTTATGGATTTGTGTGTGTACATGTGCATATGTATGATACCAAGTTTTTCGCTTTTATGTAGTTACAGTTGGTAATATTTTTCTTCTTCTGGTTTTGTGTCATTCTGTGGAAAGCATATGTAACAAAAGTAGAATCCATAAAGGACAAGATTTGATTGCAAAAAATGAAAAAAAAACTTTTGTGGGACAAATTAATATTTGCACTTGATAGAAAATGTGTGGGGGGGGGCTTAAAAGGAAAAAAATCACCCACTGACCTACTACCCAGTGGCAACCACCATTGGCATTTCAGCCTTAATTTTTTTGCCCCCTTCTAACTTAATCTTGTTTTGGTTTGTGGAGAATTATTAGTATGTAGCATGGTCACTGACCTGGAGGTAACACCGGACTTACTAATTGTGGAGGAATGATGGCTCTTATTTCTTGCCTGAACTCTTCCAGTTCACTTAGGCTTCCTGTCAGCTGGGAAGGAACTAGAGCGAGGAGTTTTGGTATTAGGAGATCATCATTGTGAGGTTCAGAAATCTGTTCATGTAAAAGTTACTGTGAAGTCTTACCCTTCCTTGTGTTGTGAAGCTTTGCTTCATTATTAGTAAAGTTCTTTATATAGTGCATGCACTTTTTCTTTCTTTTAAACTTTGGAAGGGCAGAAAGAGTTTATTTTTAAGTTTTTTTTTTTTGTTTTTTTTTTTAAGATTTTATTTATTTATTCATGAAAGACACACAGAGAGAGGCAGAGAAACAGGCAGAGGGAGAAGCAGGCTCCATGCAGGAAGCCTGATGTGAGACTTGATCCCCGGACTCCAGGATCATACCCTGGGGCTGAAGGCAGAAGCTCAACAGCTGAGTCACCCAGGCGTCCCTTTTAAAAAAAATTTTTTTAAAGATTTTATTTATTTATTCATGAGAGACACAGAAAGAGAGAGGCAGAGACCTAGGCAGAGGGAGAAGCAGGCTCTATGCAGGAAGCCCAACGTGGGACTGGATCCTGGGACTCCAGGATCACACCCTGAGCCAAAGGCAGACGCGCTTAACCGCTGAGCTACCCAGGCAACGGAGCCGAAAGAGGGTATCTTAATCTACTTTTTCATGGAGATTTAAATAGAAATTGTACATCTGGGGGACTACTGTGTGGATGGTGGTACTAATCACAGTGAGAAAACTGAGTTTTCTACTAAAAGAAAGGGAAAATTTAGTAAATCTACGTTGGAATTACCTGGTTATCTGTCCTCTTCGGGAGATTTTTTTTCTAGTTCTCTTTTGATTAAAACCTTGACTATTTTGTCTCTGTGAATAAGTGCATTTCACTGTGGAGAAAAGAGTAAGAAACTAAAATAAGTAAGAATGAGGGACGTCAGGCTGGCTCAGTCAGTAAAGCATGTGACTCTTGAGCTTGAGGTCCTGAGTTCAAGCCCAGTGTTGGGTGTGAAGCCTACTTAAAAAAATAAATAAAATTATTTAAATGATAAGATAAATAGGAATGATAAAAAAAAAATATATGTAGTTAGTTGCTGAAATTGCCCACTTCAAGTACCTAAGGTTGAGAAGGAAATGTGTCTCTGAGTCTGTGAGCAGACTTTTTGGATGTAGTGAGGCTTTAAGTTGATTGTTTTGAGTAAAGATTTAGAAGTCCAGATTCTGTTTGACATCTGTGAAATTCTTTAGTCCTAAAACAATTGCCTTGTCTTGGTAGCTTTAAAGCATTGCTTTTACTGGCTTCTGGGAATTTCATCATATAGTTAGTTAATTTACAAAGCTTAAATAAAAAATAACGTTAGGATTTTTTTTTCCTACACTAGGTTAAAAGCTTTTTGTGACTAGTAGGCTCTAATTATTGCCAATGTATTCACCATAATTAGCTTTACTGTTACAAGCCCATGCATATATGGATTCAGAATATAGATTTGTTATCTACTTCAGGAGTTCTTAATTTTGATCTATGAATGGGCGGCTCTATGTCAGGACTATTTTGAAAATGGTAGACATCTCTTCCAAAGTGATAGAAAAAAGAAAAGGGTATTGTCAACAGAAAATCTAAGGGAAGAGCTTTAGGTATGGTTGGATTCATTCTTTAAATAAAGGCATTATTAAGATTTTGTTTTCTCTCTCACTCTTTTGCTTTTTTTGTTTGACTTTGGGATATTTGAAAGCTGTTAGCTTCAGTCTCTCATCATTTAAGTTGAAGTCCGGTAGTTCCTGGGGCAGAAAATGTCTTTTTCCTGTCATTCTGCTCCTGTAGCCTTAGTTTCAGTCTTCTGCCCATTTCTGAGCGAATACTGTGGTTGGAAAGTGCTAATTTGTTTCCTGCTTTATTGCTAGTGTTGGTTCCCACCATATGGACTGAGAATGGAGGAGGGAGGTGGGTCTCCAAAAGTAAATCAGGGCCTTTTAACCAGAGGAATGTTGAATGGAACATAAGTGGTTAAAATCACAAATTTACCTTAACTTTCATGGAGTCTGTGGACCCATAGAAACTAACCATAAAAATTCATTTTTTTCCTTCTGAGAAGGGTTTTTAATAGCTATCAGACTCTGAAAGGGGTATGCACCTGTAAAAAAGGTTGTTTTTGATACGACTCTAAAGCGAAAAGGGCATTTTAACTGAGGATAAGTTCATTACCGAAGATGTACTTGAGAATGATTTTTGAGAAACAGCGGAATTGGGTTAACTTAACCCTGTGAAGATAGTTTGTTGAGGATAGTAGAGTATAAATTTGAATATTTTAGGTGACTTGTTATGTGATAGGACAACAGTTGACCCTTGAACAACATGGGTTAGGGGTGCTGATCCCCACGCAGTTGAAAATCTGAGTCTAACTTTGGACTTCCCCCCAGACTTAACTACTTACAGCATACTACTGTCAGAAGCCTTACTGGTAACATAGACAGTTGATTAATGCATATATTCTGTTACATGTATTACATACTGTGTTCTTACAATAAAGTAAGCTAGAGAAATGAAAATGTTAGGGAAATCATAAGAGAAAATACATCTATAGTACTCTACTGTATTTATTTATTTATTTAAAAGATTTTTAAAATTCATTTGTGAGAGACAAACACAGAGAAGGCAGAGACACAGGCAGAGGGAGAAGCAGGCTCCATGCAGGGAGCCCGACGTGGGACGTGATCCTGGGTATCCAGGATTACACCCTCAGCTGAAGGCAGCGCTAAACTGCTGGGCCACCCGGGCTGCCTGAGAAGCAGGCTCCTTGCTGGAAGCCCGATGTGGGACTTGATCCCAGGACTCCAGGATTATGCCCTGAGCCAGAAGGCAGACATTTAACCACTGAGCCACCCAGGTGTCCCTATTTATTTATTTATTTATTTATTTATTTATTTATTTATTTATTTATTTATTTATTTAAAGGTTTATTTTATTTTATTTGTTTTATTTTATATTCATTTATTCATAAGAGACACAGAAAGAGGCAGAGACACAGGCAGAGGGAGAAACAGGCTCCCTGCAGGGGACTTGGGACTTGATCCCAGTTGTGGGATCTTGTGGGACTTGATCCAAGAATCCTGGGATCACGCCATGACCTGAAGGCAGACACTCAACCACTGAGCCACTCACGTGTCCCCCCCAAAATTTTTTTTAAGAGTTTATTTATTTATTCATGAGAGACACACACACACAAACACAGAGGCAGAGACACAGGCAGAGGGAGAAGCAGGCTTCCTGCAGGAAACCCAATGTGCGACTCAATCCCGGGACTCCGGGATTACGCCCTGAGCCAAAGGCAGATGCTCAACCACTGAGCATCCAAAGGACTTTATTTTTTATAATTTATGGTTTTATTGTATTACAATCAGAAGTTTGAACATTTCAAACATGTTTTTGTACTTATTGAGACTTCCTAATAAACAGGAGATTTTTCTAATTATTTTCACTAGTGGTTGTGAGAAAAAGTTTTTGAAGAGTTTGAAGTTTGGTATATCTTTGAAATTAACCTTACTCATTTTATTATTCATATACTCTTATCTCTGTTTGTAATCATTTTTTTTATATAATTTTTTAAATTTTTATTTATTTATGATAGTCACAGAGAGAGAGAGAGAGGCAGAGACACAGGCAGAGGGAGAAGCAGGCTCCATGCACCGGGAGCCCGATGTGGGATTCGATCCCGGGTCTCCAGGATCGCGCCCTGGGCCAAAGGCAGGCGCCAAACCGCTGCGCCACCCAGGGATCCCTCTGTTTGTAATCATAATGAGAATTGTAGTAGTAGTAGTAGAAGGAAGATTGGGAGAGAGATGCACTTTATTTTATTTATTTTTAAAGATTTTATTTATTTTATTCATGAGAGACAGAGAGAGAGAGAGAAGGTGAGAGAGAGAGAGAGAGAGGCAGAGACACAGGAAAAGGGAGAAGCAGGCTCCACGCAGGGAGCCCAACGTGGGGCTCGATCCCGGGACTCCAGGATCACACCCTGGGTCAAAGGTAGGCGCTAAACTGCTGAGCCACCCAGGGATCCCCTTTAATTAGTTTTTTTAAAAAGTTTTATTTATTTTAGAGAGAGTGCGTGCATGCACACACACAAGCCGGGGGAAGAGTAGAGGAAGAGGGAGAGAAACCCTCAAGCCGACTTCCCTCTGAGATACAGCCAAATCCCAGGACCCCTAGATGATGACCTGAAACGAAGAGCTAGTCACCCACCTGACTGAGCCACCCAGGTGCCCGCCCCCCACCCCAGCTTCATTTTTGTGTGTATGGTTTAGCTTACTTAATTTTGTTGGAAATTT
This sequence comes from Canis lupus baileyi, assembly GCF_048164855.1. Taxonomy (NCBI): domain Eukaryota; kingdom Metazoa; phylum Chordata; class Mammalia; order Carnivora; family Canidae; genus Canis; species Canis lupus. The sequence goes on from NC_132849.1 coordinate 45,180,091, forward strand.
TTATCAGGGATTGTCTAACAACCCTAAAATTTGGAACCTACTTTTTAACTGAGACGTAGAATCCTTTTGCTGAAATTCTTTTCTGATAGTAACACATTTGTAGAGTGGTACTAACAGCATTGTTTTCCTATTCTTGTTCCTCCTTTGTTAGCTGGCTCATTTCTTTGAGGGATTGTAACATACAGATGGCTCAGAGTTGGCCTTTTTGATGACAAGTTTTGGATTCTCAGTAGCAATATTAGCTAAGGTTTATCAATTTTCATGAAAGGAAGGCTCTGTGCTATTGAGCTCATAAATTGCCTTCATCCCTGTCACCATGATGTCTTCATATGTGGGTCTGTTGGATATGCACATAGTGGTTTAAGACATTCTGGAGCATTTATTTGTTCAACCTGGCAGTTTGTTTAGGATTTCTGATAGGGTTTCTAACTTCCCTGTACTGGGGCTGCCCTGTTGCTGTTTGGTCTTCCTTGGCTTTGGAGAAAGCCTTGAGGCACAAAAGTGGAGAGACTCCTGGAACCTTGAGATAGGCCTATTGTCAGCCTGAGGTGAAACACTGTTAGTGTAAGTGGGAATTGTCCATAGCAGATGTGGCTGAGTTCACTTGTGTGGACTCAGGATGAGATACAGGGCACCAGCTGTTTCTGCTATATACTGTGCAAAAGATGGGAAACGGTCCCCAAACTCATCATTAGGAGATAGTTAAGTAAATTGTAGTATATCTATACAATGGAATATTATGCAGCTATGAAAAAGATCAGATGCTTTCTATATATAAACACAGGGACCTTCAAGATACTATAGTTGAATAAGATCATTTATTGAATATTGTATGTGACTTGTTGCCTTTTTTATGCAAAAGGAGAGTGTTTGCTTGTGATTACTTTAATGTTAGGAGGATACATAAGAAACTAGTGTCTGAGGAGGAGATGGGGGAAAATAAGAGGTGGATGGTGAGGGGGAGAAGGCAATAAAACTTTCCATGGTTTACTTTTTGTTTTCTTTAAATGTATCATCTGTTCTTTTTTGTTGTTGTTGTTGTTGTTCTTTTTTTGTTCTTTTTTTTTAAAGTAAAACTACCCCTATGAAATATTTATTATTGAGTTTGAATTTTATTTTCCATGGGATTAAATAAACTAGAATTTTTCATGGCTTTGAACTAAACTAATCAAATAGGACTTTGCTCTTATTTTGCCCTCAAATATTTCCATGCCTGGCAATTTGTCACTCCGTTCTCAGTTACATGTTGGGTCATCACAGGCTTGTGACTATTCAGTGCAATGATCTCTCTTCCCATTTGCTGTCACCCGGGCTGCCCCTGCATACATTTTATAGGAAGAATTAAACGTTCTTTATGTTTGTTTCTATAATTCTTTGTATCTTTTTAGTATTTGTTGTGTCATAGTTATAGTTGTCTGTCTCCCCTTTGCGCTACTTTTATTCTACCCTAGTTGACTATAGGATTTGTTTCTTACTTATCCTGCAGCCACAGGTTTTGGCATTTACACAGTTATTAATTGTATATTACAGTAACAACTAATTTTAGGAGTAGTATGGATGTGTAACTGATTGAGAGAGGAGGTATAGCATAATGCTTAGGAGCAAAGAATCTTGTCCTCCATCACTTACTAGCTAATGTTACCCTGGGCAAGTTACTTATTCTTTGTGCCACAGTTTTCACATCTGAAAAAAAAAGCCATAATAATGAATACCTCATGGGTTTATTATAAAGATTAAATAAGGGTAGCCCCGGTGGCTCATTGGTTTAGCACCCCCTTCAGCCTGGGGCATGATCCTGGAGACCCAGGATCGAGTCCCACGTCAGGCTCCCTGCATGGAGCCTGCTTCTCCCTCTGCCTGTGTCTCTGCCTCTCTCTCTGTGTCTCTCATGAATAAATAAATAAAATCTTAAAAAAAAATGATTAAATGAGGGCAGCCTGGGTGGCTCAGCGGTTTGGCACCACCTTCATCCCCGGGCGTGATCCTGGAGACTCGGGATCGAGTCCCATGTTGGGCTTCCTGCATGGAGCCTACTCCTCTCTCTGCCTCTCTGTGTCTCATGAATAAATACAATCTTAAAAAAAAAATTAAATGAGCTAATGTATGTAAAGCACTTCAGACTCTACCTGGCACTTAAATGGTAGATAAATATTAAATCTTAAGAATTTTGGGGAGTTAGGTTTTGAGAACTTTTTTTACTTGAACTAAGGAGTGTGCATGACATACAGACTTCTTGGATAATCAGGTAGAAAGAATCTAAATGGAATGAACTAGATAGGAATAACTTGATAGAGCTATTCAGAATTGAGGGGCCTTTAGGTAAAACTATACTTGTGAGTTTATGAAGCCAGCCTATGTAATAATCATCTCTGGCTATCTGTAGCTGTTTCTTTGTATATAAGTATCCTCAGCCACTTCTTACATTTAAGTAAGAAGATTCTGCTCTGAATCTACAAACTTATTTGCATTTGCATTCACCTATTATCATCCTTCTTTCTTGTTTTAAAAGAAAAAACACAGGGGATCCCTGGGTGGCTCAGCGGTTTGGTGCCTGCCTTTGGCCTAGGGCGCAATCCTGGAGTCCCGGGATCGAGTTTCGAGTCAGCCCGGCATGGAGCCTGCTTCTCCCTCTGCCTGTGTCTACCTCTCTCTGTCTATCATGAATAAATAAATAAATAAATATTAAAAAAAAGAAAAAACACAAATATTTTTATCATTGTCTAAAGCTAGTCTTGCCACCTGCATCCGTAATATTCCAGTTAGCCATCACATTTTAGACCTACCAAATGATAGGCACTAGAGATACTATATGAACAAGACAGAAGGTCCCAGCTCTTATGGAGCTTATGTACCAGTGGGCAAGACCAATCATTTAAAATGGAATTATAATAAATACAGTGTGATAAGCACTACTGGGCGTGTATAGAATGGCACTGTAGGAGCATATTAGTTTTTGAAATCATGAGAGTATGAAAATGTACAAGGAGATTAGAAATTAAGAGAATCCTGAGGAAGATCAGCATTAAAAGATTGCAGAGAATGAAAAGTCTCTGGTGGAGAGGTAGGGAAAGGAGAGTCTGGTGTCACAGATCTGAACAGAGGAGTGCATCTCAGGACAGAGGTAGTGATCAACAGATACTGCTAAGCAGCCAGGTAAGGTCCTTTCCCCCCTTTCCTTTTCAGATATTTGGCTCTATTAGTTATTCCTTCAAAATTCCATGTATTATTATTAGCTATTTAGCTTTTAAACTCACATAGACAGTTTGTATAGTTAGTTTGGTAGGTGGGGGATACTGTATCCTCTGAATTCATCTTGTTCCCAAGTGTGAAATTGGTAATAATCTATTTGCCTCTCATGTTGGGAATGAGGAGAATTGGGTAGCTAGAGATACTTCTGTGTCCTTTTATTCTGGTTCCATAAAACGTGGTCAAGTCCGTTTGACCGAACGATTTTTCCTTGACTCCTACATTTCCTTCACTGTTCTAGGAAGAGTTGTTTTAACTCCCTGTTGACACCTCAGGGCCTCTCATTGAGTGCTTAGACTCCCTCAAGTTTGATTTCTTTCCTCTTATGAAGCTAATTAAAGAGCTCCTTATTGCTAAATACAGTGGATTATGAAGTTGTTATCTCAACTCTTAGCAGTTTTTTTTTTTAAGATTTTTATTTATTCATAGACAGAGAGAGAGAGAGGCAGAGACACAGACAGAGGGAGAAGCAGGCTCCATGCAGGGAGCCCAATGTGGGACTCGATCCCCGGTCTCCAGGATCACACCCTGGCTGCAGGCGGCGCCAAACCGCTGCGCCACCGGGGCTGCCCAACTCTCAGCAGTTTTTGACATTGTTGACCACTTCATCCTTCTTAGAATGCTTGGTAAAGCATTTCGTTCTTCTGATTTTCTTCCTGTTCCTCTGGGCCACTCCTTAGTTATTTGCTAGTTTTTCTTCTCTCTTTAACATTGGTACAGGGCAGCACTGGTGGTGCGGCGGTTTAGCGCCGCCTGCAGCCTGGGGTGTGATCCTGGAGACCCGGGATTGAGTCCCACGTCGGGCTTCCTGTAGGGGGCCTGCTTCTCCCTCTGCCTATTCCTCTGCCTCTCTCTGTGTCTCTATGAATAAACAAAATCTTTAAAAAAAAAATAACATTGGTATAGTAGTTCTGTAGCATAGGCTTTCATCATTCTGCATATTTTCTGTGTGACCTTATTCATTACTGTGACATTAGTTACACTAATTGATGCTTTTGGACAGTAAGAAAACCATATAACACTGATAAAAATCTGTAAAGATTGTCATTTTTATCTGTTGATTTCATTTTTTAAAAGATTTATTTATTTGAGAGAGCGCATGGGTGAAAGAGAGAATACTATGCACGAACAGAGTGATAGGGAGAAGCAGGCTTCTCATTGAGCAGGGATCCCATTCTGGAGCTCAATCCCAGGACCCTGGATCATGACCTGAGCCAAAGGCAGATGTTTAACTGATTGAGGTACCCAGGCACCTCATCTGTGCATTTAAAATTCAAAATAAATCATCTAGATTATGTAAAATTCAGGCTCTGCATTTCTGTGCATATCTGGAAGGAACTCATAAGTGCAGCAGTAATTGAAATACTGCTGTTATTTACGCTAGAGTTAAACTCAAGTCTTAGGGGATATCTAGATTATTCCTGGTACTCAAGGTATAATTTTAGTATCTTGTTAGGTGGATGTAAGAATCTGCAAGTAAAAAAAATAGATGTATTAAGCACACTTTAAGGAACTATTTTATCATACTTTAATTCAGTGATGTTAATTTTAATTTTTAAAAAAGATTTTATTTATTTATTCATGAGATACACAGAGAGAGAAGAGAGGCAGAGACACAAGCAGAGGGAGAAGCAGGCCTCATGCAGGGAGCCTCACATGGGACTCCATCCCTGGTCTCCAGGGTCAGGCCCTGGGCTGAAGGTGGTGCTAAACCGCTGAACCACCCAGGCTGCCCAATTTTAATTCTGAGCAGGTTCGCCTTCCTGGCTCACTTGATAGAACATGCGACTCCTGATCTTGGGGTTGTGAGTCAAGCCCCATGTTGGGCATAGGGCTTACATTAAAACAATTCATTTGAGCAGCTACTCTGATTATCATAAAGTAGTTCTAAAAATTGTGTTTTGGAAGTAGTTCCATGAATAATTCCAAAGGAATGATACTTTTGTTTTTTGAAAACACTGCCCTCCTGTGGTTAAAGAAAGCCAAATACTTTGTAAAAGTACTGTGGTCTTTTTGTTTACATTAAACTTGTGGTAAAATAATATATCAGTAATAGTAATACAATATAGTAATAGTATTGTAATAGTAATTTACTGGAATACAGTATTTTTGCTTGGAAGGAAATGTGGTCATTTTGTCCTTTTCTCCATTGTTAGAGGTAAATGAAAAGGTGGATACATATTAAACTATTGAAGGGAGAGAAGCTATACTTAAATGTATAAGAGCTAAAATAAATCAAAAGAAAAGACCAGTCAGTTGTAATATGTGATGTTAATAAAAACCTTCATGGAAAACCCACAGTAATGAAAAGATGGAGGATAAACTAGAAAAAATATTTGCAATAAATGTGATAGTAAAAGTCTTATTATTTATTTTAGAGTTTTATTTTATTTTTTTTAAAAAAGATTTTATTTATTCATGAGAGACACAGGAAGAAGGCAGAGACACAGGCAGAGGGAGAAGCAGGCTCCCCACAGGAAGCCCGATGTGGGACTCGATCCCGGAACCCTGGGATCATGCCCTGAGCCGAAGGCAGTCGCTCGACCGCTGAGCCACCCAAGCATCCCAATTTTAACGTTTTAATATATTGAATGTGAAGATAAACTCATACAAATGGCATATATACTGAGTGAACGATGGTTATGAATAACCAGTTTGCAAGTGAGGAAATACAGAAATTAAATCACAAAAATATATTAAAATTCATAATAATATTCCACGAAATGTTATTCATAATATTTCTAATGATGTTTCAAATGAACAACCCAACCTCACTGTTCATTTTTGGAGCATTCTAGGCAAGCCAGCTAATTATTTTGAAAATTATTAAAAGAATTAAGCACTTAACCTTTTTCTGTATGAACTGTACATTCTTTAGGTAATCAAATAATAGATGGAGGAAAACTTCTCTTTTTAGAAAGATTCTAGCTGATGAATGAAGAAAGAATAATAGACTTATCACCATTTATGAACACCTAAATAAAATAAGTAAAGGTAGTGATCATCAGTGGCTATAAAAATAATTATGTTGGAATGCTGGTGGGAAACTTTATAATAGCTTATTGTTAAAAATATAAAATAGGTTTGTAGTTTATAATATGAAACTTTCCAATTGTCATTTCAAAAAAAGAGACCACAGATATTTTTTGTGTTCTGATGTGGTATGACAGGAAGTATATAACACTGCCTATGAAGTCTTTTTGCTAAAATAAAATCTGAATCTGAGCAGGCCTTAGGTGTTAATTCTAATTTTCAGGAGATATGAGGGACAGAGACTATACAATTAGCAAAATATAGAATGTGGAAAACAATAGTACAGTCTACCTGGTTTCTTCTATAAATAAATTGGAAGGAAAAAGGGAGGAAATCCAAAAATTAAAAGAGAGTTTAAGACATGTGTTAACCAAATGTGATGTGTATGGGTCTTTGAATACTGATTTGAACAAACCAACTGTTTAAAAAGTTTCTTTTGGGGGCACCTGGGTGGTGCATTTGGTTAAGCGACTGACTTTTGGTTTCAGCTCCAATTCTGATCTCTGGGTCATCAGACTGAGCACTGCATCAGGCATGGTGCTTAGTGTGGGATTCTCTCTTCCTCTGCTTCTGCCCATCCCACTCATGTGTGCGTGCTTGCTCTCTCTGAAACAGATATTTAAAAAAAAAATAAAATAATTTTTTCATGAAAATTGTGGATATTGTCTAAGTAATTTAATATTAAGGAATTATAGTTAATTTTTTGAGGTTTAAATGGTACTTTTGCTTTTAGAGAATGAGTCCTTATTTTTTTGGAGCTATAACTAAAGTATGGATGAAATATTTGAGATTTGCTTCAAAGTAATCCAGTTTGTGGGATGCCTGGGTGGCTCAGCGCTTGGGCACCTGCCTTTGGCTCAGGTCATGATCCTGGGATCTGAGATCGAGTCCTGCATCGGGCTGGGCTCCCTGCAAGGAGCCTGCTTCTCCCTCTGCTCTGCCTATGTCTCTGCCTCTCTCTCTCAGTCTGTGTCTTTCATGAATAAATAAATAAATCTTACAAAAAATAATCTAGTTTGTGGAGAAGAGGCTGGTGGTATAGATGAAACAAGATATAAGCCATGTTTGTAATTGTTGATTGTAGTGTTCTGTTTACTTTTGTATGTTTTAGAATTTCTGTAATAAAACACTTAAAAGTAGAGTACTTCAGTCTTTTTTTTTTTTTTTAGATTTTATTTATTTATTCATGAGAGACAGAGAGAAGCAGAGACATAGGCAGATGGAGAAGCAGGTTCCTTGTAGGGAGCCCGATGTGGAACTCAATCCTAGGATCCCAGGATCATGATCTGAACAAAAAGGCAGATGCTCAACCACTGAGCCACTCAGGTGCCCTAGTACTTCAGTCTTTAATTGAAAAACATTTCTGTTTCTTCCCCAGACTAAATGTTTTTTTTTTTTAAAAGGGCTTTTTAACTTTTTTTTAAACTTTTTTTTTTTTTTTTTAAGATTTTTATTAATTCATGAGAGATACGGAGAGAGAGAGAGAAGCAGAGACACAGGCAGAAGCAGAAGCAGGCTCCATGAAGGGAGCCTGATGTGGGACTCGATCCCGGGACTCCTTGGGCCAAAGGCAGGTGCTAAACTGCTGAGCCACCTAGGGATCCCTCAAACTAAATGATTTATATAGCTCTAAATATTGAGAAAATTTAGCATAAATTTTCTAAATTAAAATTAATTTTAGGTGCCTAGTACTTATTTTTATTAAGATTTTATTTATTAGAGAGAAAGAGTGTGCTCAAGCACATGGAGGAGCAGGAGCAAGGGAGAGGGACAAACAGACTCTGTGCTGAGCACAGAGCCCTACATGAGCTTGATCCCAGGACCCTGCTCTCAAGCAGACTCCTTGCTAAGCTCAGAGCCAGACTTGGGGCTTGATCTTACTGACCCTGAGATCATGACCGGAGCCGAAATCAAGAGTTGGGTGCTGGTATGCCTGGGTGGCTCAGCTGTTGAGCATTTGCCTTTGGTTCAGAGCATGATCCCCAAGTCCCAGGATCGAGTCCCACATAGGGCTTCCTGCATGGGGCCTGCTTCTCCCTCTGCCTATGTCTGCTTCTCTCTCTCTGTGTTTCTCATGAATAAATAAAATCTTAGAAAAAAAAAAAAAAAGAATTGATGCTTAACTGACAGAGCACCCAAGCACCACTAGTAAAAACACACTCCTTTGTATTTTTAAGCTTTTCAAAAATATTTATTTATTTATTTATTTATTTATTTATTTATAATTTTTTTTAAATTTTTATTTATTTATTTATGATAGTCACAGAGAGAGAGAGAGAGGCAGAGACATAGGCAGAGGGAGAAGCAGGCTCCATGCACCGGGAGCCCGATGTGGGATTCGATCCCGGGTCTCCAGGATCACGCCCTGGGCCAAAGGCAGGCGCCAAACCACTGCGCCACCCAGGGATCCCTCAAAAATATTTAAATTAAATTTGCAAGCATATAGTATAACACCCATTGCTCATCTCATCTTGTGCCCTCCTTGATACCTATTACCCAGTTATCCTATCCCTCCACCTATCTCCACTTCTGCAACCCTTTGTTTCCCAGAGTTAGGAGTCTCTCATGGTTTGTCTTCCTCTCTAATTTTTCCTCACTCAATTTCCCTCCTTTCCCTTATGGTCCCTTTCACTATTTCTTAAAATTCCATGTATTTTTATGTTTTAAAATTATTTAATTTTAATTTTTAATTTTTATTTATTTTATTTTTTTAAAAAGATTTATTTATTTATTTATTCATGAGAAACAGAGAGAGAGAGAGAGAGAGAGAGAGAGGCAGAGACACAGGCAGAGGGAGAAGCAGGCTCCATGCAAGGAGCCCGATGTGGGACTCGATGCCAGGTCTCCAGGGTCACACCCTGGGCTGCAGGCGGCGCTAAACCGCTGCGCCACCGGGGCTACCCAATTTTTAGTTTTTAAAGTAGGCTCCACACCCAATGTTGGGCTCAAACTCATGACCCCAAGGATCAAGACCCGCATGCTATATAATACCAACTGAGCCAGTCAGCTGCCCCACCAGAGAATTTTTTATTAATTTCCATTTTCTAGCTCCTTGGGCAGACAAAGAAGTCTCATTATGATTAATCAAAATATTTTTGCATATGAATGCAAGTGCCTTAATCAGTGATTTTTCACTTGTTTTTTTCCGTACAGAATAGTCTTCATATCTAGTCTTTATATTTGGAAATCTGTAATGTAAACAAGATTTGAAGTTTAGAGAAATGACATGATATGATTGTGAAGTCTTGGCATTTCATGTAAAATTATCTCATATTGTAAATTTTGTTTCTTGTGTACTATTTTTTTATTACCAGCAGGAATTATTAGTATAGGGCATTGTTAATTATCTGTGATGAAAATGGTGAAAAAGTCAAAGGGCGGGTAGCTTGAGAAAAGCATGCTATCTTTTGTATTTTTCATCCCCCTAACGAACACTGATGATTAAATGGGAGTATATCAGAAATGTGAACTGGCAAACAATGTTGTCATGTAGTTGATTAATAATAACAAAAGCCACTTTTATCAGCCACTTACAGTAAGTTAAGAATACTGCAGAATGTTTAATTTCATGTTCTTACCTTTGAGAATGTTACAACCCTCACTCTACCAATGAAGGATTGGGATTTAAGGCCTTTAGTCACCTAGGATATATTCTTAGGGCTATTAGAAGCAGGCTGACCTCTATACCTGTGCTTTGAAACTCTTGAATATTTTCCATAAATTAAAATTTTTTTCCAAACAAAACCCCTTGCTTATATGAATAGCTCTTACAGACACCAAAATAGAGTCTCAATCAATTTAAATTTACTATTGTATATCTGTATGGGGAGGAGTATTTATTATAAGCACTTGATACCATTTAAGAAAATCAAGCAGATCTTTTATTTGTGCTCTTATTTATTATTTAAAAAATTTTTTAAAGATTGATTTATTCATGAGAAACAGAGAGAGAGAGAGAGAGAGAGGCAGAGACCCAGGCAGAGGAAGAAGCGGGCTCCATGCAGGGAGCCTGATGTGGGACTCTATCCCAGGATTCTGGGATCATGCCCTGAGCCAAAGACAGATGCTCAACCACCCAGGCGTCCGTTTTTTTGTTTTTTTTTTTTTTTGTTTTGTTTTTAATATAAAGATTTTATTTATTTGTTTATTAGAGATAGAGATTGCACAAGCAGGAGTAGCGGCAGGGGTAAAGAGAGAGAGAGAGAGAGAGAGAGAGATTGAAAAGCAGGCTCCCCATTGAGCAGGGAACCCTACTTGGAGCTTGATTCCAGGACTCTGGGATCATTACCCAAGCCCAAGGCAGCAGATGCTTAACCAACTGAGCCACCCAGACACCCCTTGTGCCCATATTTAAATTTATGTTACACATTTTTGTATTCAGGATTTCCTAATGATAGTAACAAAGTGAAACTTAATTGCCAGGTGGATGATTGTATTAATTTCCCTAGAAGTCCCTTCTAGTTCTTGACTGGGAGAGCATAACATCTATTGCACAAAGTGGTCTTCTGTCAACTCCAGTGCTTTTCAGTACGATTTATAAAAACCTCTACATCTTCCCACTTTTCCCAGGCATCTCAAGCCTGATTAATATTAGAGTTTGAGAAATACTCAAAATACTCAAATCTTCCCAAGCCCCACCAGGATCTTGTTTTTCATTTTTATTTACTTGCTCATTACTAAAGACAGAGCCAGAGACCTACCTCTTTATTTTTATTTATTTATTTTTGATACCTACCTCTTTAAGATACCGACTTAATTTGTAGACATATGTGAAGGCTGACATTTTCATTAAGCTAATCTTGACATGTTTCAAAATAGACCTGTGAGAAAAAGGTCTCTATCTGATCATTATAGTTGAAGGTCCTACCCATTCCTATCTTAATCAAAACAGTAAGTGACATTTCTACAATCCTGTTATTATTATTATTTTTGCCTCAGCAAGTAAAAATCTACCTGTCCAGTAGAGGCACAGTTTTTTTTTATCATTCCAGTACATGTTTTAGTTAATAAAATAAATAGATTTTTTTGGTCATTGAACTATTTGCTTTGTATTAATTGTTGTTATTATCCTTTTTAGCTTGGGAAATTAAGAGTTTTGCCATTCAAGTTCAGGCTATGCTTTGTAACTTTTTTTTTTCTATTTATTTGTTTATTCATTTATTCATTCATTGATTCATTCATTCATGAGAGACAGAGAGAGGCAGAGACATAGGCAGAGGGAGAAGCAGGCTCTCTGTGGGGAGCCTGATGCAGAACTCGATCCCAGGATCCTGGGATCACAACCTGAACCAAAGGCAGATGTTCAACTACTGAGCCACCCAGGCACTGCCCCCCTTTTGGGTAACTTTTCTAAGTCTTACTTTTGTTCCTGGTAATAATAGACATACCTAAACCTGTGCTGCTCTTTTCTTGGATTGTTGTGAGGATCAAATGAAATGGCTATACAATGTTTTTTTTTTTTTTTAAGATTTTATTTATTCATAGACAGAGAGAGAGAGGCAAAGACACAGGCAGAGGGAGAGGGAGAAGCAGGCTCCATGCAGGGAGCCCGAAGTGGGACTCGATCCCAGGTCTCCAGGATCATACTCCAGGCTGCAGGCGGTGCCAAACCGCTGCGCCACCAGGGCTGCCCGGCTATACAATGTTTGTAAACCACAAGGCAGTTAGAAGTATGTACAAATTAAGGGAGAAATACAAAAATTTTGTATATATTATCTGGGCTGCACTATAGGAAAATAGTTTTTATAGGAAGATATGTTTTTTGTCGGCTCAGGTTTTATTTTTTTAGTAGGTATATCAGTCTTTTGTGTCCTTACCTGACCATCTTTTGTGTGTATATTTCAATATAAAGGCTCTTTTTTTGTGCTACATAAGTTGGTACAACCATTACAGAAAACAGTATGGAGGTTTCTCAAAAAATTAAAAATAGAACTATCGGCAATCCCGCTTTTGGGTATATATCCAAAGGAAATGAAATCACTATCTTAGAGTGATATCTACACCCCTGTATTCATTGCAGCATTATTCGGAATAGCTGAGACATGGAAACAACTTTAGTATCTAACAACAGATGATCAGATAAAGAAAATTACTATATGTACACAATGGAATATTATTCAGCCATAGAAAAAGAATGCAGTCTGCCCTCTTTGACAATAGGAATGAACCTTGTAAGCTGTATACTAAGTGAAACAAGTCAGACAGAAACAAATAGTGCGGATTTCCCTTAAACCCCGCCCCCCCATCATTCTCCATTGAATTTTTTTTTTTAAGATTTTATTTATTCATGAAAGACACACACACACACACAGAGCATGCGCAGCAGAGACACAGGCAGAGGGAGGACACACACACACACAGAGCATGCGCAGCAGAGACACAGGCAGAGGGAGAAGCAGGCTCCAGGCAGGGAGCCCGCTGATGTGGGACTCCATCCCGGGTCCATCCTGGGTCTCCAGAATCAGGCCCTGGGCTGAAGGCGGCGCTAAACCGCTGAGCCACCAGGGCTGTCCCTCTCCATTGGTTTTAAAGAAACATACAGTAAGATAACATCAAAATGTCTAATACAATCCAAAATCCCTTGACAAATGAAGAATTGGGAAAATCTTAAGAACTCATAAGGGAAAAGACACCTACAGACAATAAACCCAAGATGACCAAGATGTTGGAACTATCAAAGACATTATTTCTTTTTTTTTTAAAGATTTTTATTTATATATTTGTGAGAGACACACAGAGAGAGGCAGAGACTTAGGCAGAGGGAGAAGCAGGCTCAGATCACAACCTGAGCCGAAGGCAGACACTCAACCACTGAGCCACCCAGGTGCCCCTATCAGAGACTTTAAAGTGACTATTATAACTATGCTTAAAGAAGTCAAGTTTAAGTGGAGAGTGATGCGGCATGGGCTGTGGGGAGTGAGACGTTTTTAAAGCACTCATTTGACTTTGTTAGGTTCAGAACACAAGTTTCCAACCCATCTTCTCTGCACTAAAATTCCAATGTCTAGTTTTCAAAGCCTTTGCAGAGCTGTTCTGATCTGTAGGTGTACCATCTGGTGACTAATTTGGGAACCTCATGGTATGATTAGGGTCAGATATACACATATGCATAGCTCTGGACTGACCCCAGGAGTGTTTATAGAACTTAATAGTATCACTTTCTTGAGCTCCTTTTGCTTTGCAAGTTCCTTGATTCTTTCTGGGTCCTAGAGACCCTTATTTTATTTTATTTTATTTTATTTTATTTTATTTTATTTTATTTTATTTTATTTTATTTTTTATTTTATTTTATTTTTTAATTAATTAATTAATTAATTTATTTATTTTGAGACCCTTCTTTGTCCCATGGCCTGACAGACAGGTAGGGCTTTATTTTCCTGTTCTGCTGTATACATCTACCTTTGATGGATGGCAGAGAAAGAATATAAGCCATGTGGATTCCATTCACACTTAAAGGACCAGGAGGATTCTGCTTTGTTGGAATTTTAGGTCCCTGTTCAGCCATTGCTGATAGTATCACTGCCAAGGCTGCTGCCTTTGGCTTGATTGGGAACACAGATCAAGAGAAAGGGGGAAACGCCCAGAAAACCTTGCCTCCCTGGGGGCTATATTACTAATCTTCAGACCAAAAAAGAGAAGAATTCTCTTAGAGCTATTTCTGTCTACATTTAGTGAACAGTTCTTTTATACTGCCTTTGAGTCTAGGCTGAGTGGTCCCAGAGGAAACAAAACCAGGAAACTCACTTTGGGATTAGTAGAAGAACTTGTAGTTGTGGTTTCCTACTTCAGGCCAATTGCTATCATTTTCAGAGTTGTTAGATAGTTGCTCCATGCATTCTCTCCAGGTTTTTAGTTGTGTTCACCCTGAGAGAAGGATAAACTATGCTTACTCCTTTTTTTTACCAGAACCAAAATACAGATACCTTTTTAATATTGTTGCAACTATATTACTCATTTTTTCTGGCTAAGAATTTATTGAGAATTCATGCCATATGAGGCTTTGCTGGAAATATAAAAATGGTTAATCTTTAAGTACCTATAGTAGATCTACAGTTAGGCGTGTGATATGGAGGTAGAGGCAGAAAGTAAACAATTTCTTATTACACATTAGTAATAAATAACTTAGTTATTAATCTTACCCTTTTTGATCCATTTCTGCTTCAGGACTTGATATACTGTTTGTGGCTAAAAGAAGAACCTGTTTATATTCCATTAATTTTTTTTTAATTGTCCCAAAATATAAGGAATGGAAAATCTCTGGATATGTATGTGCTGGATGAAATTAATACATAGTTTTAATAAGAATAAGAAATATATATATAATAAGAACTTAAGACAAGAAGAAATAATTTATTATTATATACTTGTTTCTCAGGTCTTAGAAAAATACCCCAATACACCCATGAGTCATAAAGAAATTCTTCAAGTTATCCAGAGAGAAGGACTAAAAGAAATCAGGTGAGTTATTTAAATATTATTAGTAATAATTATAATACTTGATTAGAGTGTTTCATAGTATACAGCAGTGTATCTTAGTTCTGAAGATTAATGATTTAGTAATAACTGCTTTGCTAATTTCTGATTTGTTTAGTTGTCAGATCTTTTGAGTTTTCAGTAATAGCACAGTTACAAAATCCACAAGTAAGTTTAAAAGAAAATTCTTAGCTGTGTCCAACCCATGCACTTTAATTCTTAGGAAGGCATGGAGCCATCTTCAAGCCTTCATCTATGAGTTCAGGCTTTTGATAAAATAAGCTTGGTCATTAGCAGGTAAAAAGTACTCTGTAGTACAAAGAGAGGACTAGAGGTAGATAGTCTAGGAAGAAGTACCTTGTTCAAAAGGAATAAATTGGGAAAGATGTTAATAAAGCAGTGTATATTTCGTGTAATTATCTTATGTACAAGTAAAACAGCTTGGGGTCAATTAATACAGGACCAAAGGTAAAACACACTAATTTTTTAAGAGCCTTATATTAACAATAGTGTATAATAGTCACTTCATAATCAATTCCCCCTGCTATCAAGAAATGTTAAAATAATAGTCAATGTAGTTGGTATTCTTAAGGTAGAAATCTGGGAGTCTACATGAGAGATATTTTCATTAAAATGGAAAAGGTTGCAGTGCTTTAAAACTGCTACCAGTTGTTCTCAGTAGGGGTGGTATTGTGTAAACACCCATAGGGAAAGTGTTTAGAATTTATGGGATTATTTTTGGTGTTTTGTTTTTTTTTGAAGGGGGGTTATTTTTGGTTTTCCAAGTGTCTAGAAAGGAAGGGAGCACTGTGGCATTTAATGCTCAGCAAACAGGGATGCTAAATGTCTCACATTGTGTTGGACAGTCCTCCACACTGAATTGTTCAGCTGAGATGCCAGAGTAGTAGTGAGCTATGCTGAAACATTTGTAAATGGACACTAGTGTATTTTTTGATACAAAGCTATTGCATGTCTAGATTTTAATTCTTATTTTCTTTAATATAAAATTCAGTTTTTGGCCATTTGCTAACATAGCTAAAAATTTTTGTTTTGACCTATGGCCAAATGTTAGTAGGCTGGGAATAAATTAGGTTTGTTTTATTACTATGAAACAATGAAGTATAAATTAGTTTTATTTCACTTTATGTAACATGTCTCTGAGAAATTGTTTGGATATTTGTAAATTAAAACATTGAAATGCATTTGAGGAATTA
Organism: Canis lupus baileyi; assembly: GCF_048164855.1. Lineage (NCBI taxonomy): Eukaryota > Metazoa > Chordata > Mammalia > Carnivora > Canidae > Canis > Canis lupus. The sequence goes on from NC_132849.1 coordinate 45,196,056, forward strand.
GCTTTTAAACATTGTAAATTAAAAGATTAATCACTTATTTTATCAATGATACAATTCTAAATTTTTTTTTTTTAAGATTTTATTTATTTACCCATGAGAGACAGAGAGAGAGAGGCAGAGACACAGGCAGAGGGAGAAGCAGGCTCCATGCAGGGAGCCCGATGTGGGAATCGATTCCAGGTCTCCAGATCACGCCCGTGGCTGAAGGCGGTGCTAAAGCACGGAGCCACCTGGGCTGCCCACAATTCTAAATTTTTATTTGAATTAGATAAGCTTTATTAGATTAAAATTAAAGCATACAATTAAAGCCTTTTTTTTTTTTTTAAGATTTAATTTATTTGTTCTTGAGAGAGAGAGAGAGAGGCAGAGACATAGGTAGAGGGAGAAGCAGGCTCCACGCAGGGAGCCCGATGTGGGACTTGATCCTGGGTCTCCAGGATCATGCCCTGGGTGGAAGGCGGCGCTAAACTGCTGAGCCACCTGGGCTGCCCAAGCCTATGTATTTTTTATTTTTTTTCACTTTTTTAAAAATTTAAATTCAATTAATGTAGAGTGTATTATTAGTTTCAGAGGTAGAGTTCAGTGATTCATTAGTCTTATATTAACACCCAGTGCTCATTACATCACATCCCCTCTTTAATGTCCCTCACCCAGTTACCCTGATGCCCCTCATTCCCCACATAAAGCCTATTTAATAACACCAATTTGTACAAAGCTACAGGGGAAAAGATAGTTATTTTTGTGGTCTGAGGAACAAGTTCTACTAAGGTATTTTATTATTCTTTTATAACGCTATTGGGTTATTGAATAGGAATGAGTAAGAGATTTCATTTTTTCCTTAATATTAGACTTTTGATACACTGGGGAAATAGACCAGGATGTCTGGTATACAGAAACCAGATTCCCATCAGTCCCTTAGATCTAAATGCCATTTGGAGAGTCGTGTAGCTCCAATGTACTAAGGCTCTGTGACTTTATACTTGTCATTATCATTTCTTGGAAGCAGGCAAGAATAGTAAATAAGTAAAGAATAGTAAAGAAGGTGAAAAAAAGAACTTTAGAAAAAGTAGCAAGATGGTAGTCATCAAAAATAGCTTCTGGCTTTGTTTAGTGATAACAATTTATAAGTAGCTGTTCTTGGTTAAATTACATTGTTGTGATGCAGTTATGTGACCACAAAGCAGTTCTTTCTAAGTCAGCAGTGACTTCCATTTTGTTAATTCCATGGGACTTGTAGTTCCTGATTCTTATTTCTTAGCATTATTTAACATAGCCAAATACTGCTTCCTTCTTGAAACTGTTTTGTTACCTGAAGTGACCACAAACATTCCTCCTTCTTCCTTCTCAGTTTTTTTGCTTATTACCTTCTCACTTATGTATAATTTTATCCATTCCCATAGCTTTAAATATTATATGTTGTCAATTCTCAAATATGCAGAGAAGCTGTTTCCTGCCTCAGTCTTTGTATATGCTGCCTTCATAGCAGGGAATGTGCTTTTTTCTCTCAGTTGCATCTTATTTTTTAGGTGTCAGTTTGAGTACATCTTTTTAAGAGAACTTTGGCTGACTTTACAAGCTAGAACAAATTTCTTTTTTTAGTTTATTAAAGTGTTCTGTTTATTTCTGCATACCACCTAAAGGCTTGGAATTACATATTTTTGTGATCTTAAAAAAATCATACAGCTTATTTGTAGCTTATAGTAAGGTAGCTCCATGAGGGCAGTGATATTTGCTCTTTTTCTCCTTTCTCTTTTATGCTTGGCATATACCAGACACTGAAAGCCTTCTAGTTAATGCATATATGAAGTATCAGTGGTTGGAAGATCACATTCAGATGCAGTTACAACTTACTCTCTTGCTGTGATGATGTAGTAAATGATTAAAGTTTTTAGACAGGTTACAGAATGAAGTAGATAATACCTTTTTTAGAAGATTTTATTTATTTATTTGATAGAACACAAGCGGGGGGAAGGGTAGAGAGAGAGGGAGAAGCAGGCTCCCTGCTGAGCTGGGAACCCGATATGGGGCTCCATCCCAGGACCCCGGATCACGAACCAAGCCAAAGGCAGACACTTAACCAAGTGAGCCACCCAGTTGCCCTGAAATAGATAATATCATTATTGAAGATGTGCTACTTCTTACAGTTAATTTTCCTTCTTCAGTTCTCAGTACATGGCTTTCATTTCCCTGTGTTCCCCATTCTGAAGAGGCTCACTTAATTTTTTTTTAACATTTAATTTAATTTATTTATTTGAGAGAGAGAGAAAGAATGAGCTGAGTGAGGGTCAGAGGGAGAGGGAGAAGCAGACTCCCTGCTGAGTAGGGAGCCCGTCTTGGGGCTGATCCCAGGACCCCGAAATCATGATCTGAGCCAAAGGCAGATGCTTAACTGACTGAGCCACCCAGGTGCCCTGCTATTGCATAACATTAAAGTGGAAATAGCCCAAATGTCCATCAAATGGTGGAATATTATTCAGCCTTATGAAGGATTGAAATTCTGTGTGGATGAACCTGAAAAACGTGCTAAGTGAAATAAGATAGACACAAAGGTCAAATAGTGATGTGGCAACAGGAAAAAAAGGGCAAATGTATGATTCCTTTTATGTGAGTTACTTAGGACAGGCAAACTCACAGAGACAGAGAGTAAAATAGAGTTTACTAGGGGCTGAGAATAGGGAAGAATAGAGAGTTATTGTTTAAATTAGTACAGAGTTTGTTTTTGGGATAATGAAGAAATTCTGGAAATGGACAGTAATGACTGCACAGCATTGTGAGTGTATTCAATACCACTGCAATCTACACTTAAAAATGGTTCAAATGGTAACTTGTATGTTATGTATATTTTGCCACAACTAACAAACAAAAAAAGTATGAAAAATGAGGTGATTGGCTTCTGGCTGAGAAAAGAGTGAGGTACTTGTCCCTTTAAGAACTTAAAAGAGTTTTTTAGGGGATCCCTGGGTGGCTCAGCGGTTTCATGCCTGCCTTTGGCCCAGGGCGCGATCCTGGAGTCCTGGGATTGAGTCCCGCGTCGGGCTCCCCGCGTGGAGCCTGCTTCTCCCTCTGCCTCTCTCTCTCTCTCTCTCTCTCTCTCTGTGTCTATCATAAATAAATAAAAATAAATTTTTTAAAGAGTTTTTTAGCGATGTTTTCTGCAGTCTTTGACCTTTGCAGTTTTATAAGTCTCAGGATCTGGTCAGCAGATGGAAGCTATATGGTAATTTAAACAGGGAAGTTATTAAGTTAACTGGTTAAGTTGTTAATTGGTTAACCAGAAACTATTTAAAGAGAGCAACTAGTAACTTAGGGCTGAGGGCAGTATGCTGTAGGAAAGAGTAGCTTTCAAGAATCTCCCTCTATGTCCCTAGGTTGTGATTCAGATCTTAATGGAGTAGGTGGGGCTTTGGTCCAGTGGATGACAAAGATCACTGGTGCTGTAGCCTGGGCTGGCAAATAGGAAACTGCCTACTGGGCATTAGAACTTGCTGGAAAGCCTCCTGTTGGGCACCTGTCCTGCAGTCACTCGGGAGCCAGCTGAGGCACCAGCAGAATTTTCTGGGAAGCCACCCACAGTCATTCAGCTGAACCTTGCTGAAGGTTAGGTGCCATTAAGTGTCCCTCATGTTGCTGGGTGCTGCCTGCCATAAGAACAGGCAGGCAAGGGCACAGTAAAACCAGAAAGAAAGTCCCCTTTCATTCTGCAGTGTTCCTCCAGTTCTCTGCTGACAAAACTTAACATCGAGCCAGCTGGCAAAGGAGGAGTGTTTATAGGGTCCAGCTCCACTAGGAGAAAGACAAAGAAGGTTGGATTTGGAGCTAAAAGTCAATAAATTGATAACTAGCACAGCAGCTGTCAGTAGTTTTTCAGTAGAATAACTGAGATCATTGTATGGCCCCCTACAATGATTTTTTTCCATCTTCACTCCAGCTAAATAGATACACTGCTGTTCTCTGTACAGGAGCTAAGATTTCTCACCTTAGGACATAGATAAAAATCTTTTATCTTTACTTTTTTATGAAAAAATCTTGATAGTCTTTCAAAATCTCCTATGTTTTTTCTTACTTAGCCTGCTTATCTGGTATTATGGGGGTTGAGTTTTGAATACTGAGCCACCTTTGCACACCTGTAATCCTGCTTGGTTGTGGTGTATATAATTTATTTTATACACTACTGCATTTGGTTTGTTTTAACATTATTGAAGATTTTTGTTTTCGGGTCCACAAGAGATGTTAGTCTGCAGTTTTCTGACTTCTATACGGTTACTGTCTGGCTTGGGTCTCAAAAGTAACATAGGTCTCATAAAAGTATTTGAGAAGTGTTCTCGAGACCTTCTCTTTTCTGGAGGATATTGTGTGAAATTTGTGTTCTTTATTTGGTGGAATTCTCAATCGAAACAGCTTGGACTTAGAAGTTTCTTTTTCAGGAGCTTTTAAATAAAAATTTGATTCCTTTAATGGCTATAGGACTATGCAGATTATCTGTTTTACATAGTTGAGTTTGGGTAGTTGATAGTTTTTGAGGAATTTATCCATTTCTTCTGATTTGCCAAATTGATTGGGAGCTAAGTTATTTGTACTAGTCCCTCACTGTCCTTTGAAAGGCTGTATAATCTATGGTGACACTTCTGTTTCATTCCTGATATTGGTGATTTGTGTTTTTCATCAATGATCTTTTCGGTCTCGCTAGAGATTTATTAATTTCATTATTCTTTAAGAAAGAAACCAGATTTTTATTTCTCTTTTTCTGTTGTTCTTGTCGGGTTTTTATCATTTTATGGCTCAAGATATGGTCTGTCTTGGTATATGTAAATGTTCCATGCATGTTTGTAAAGCATGTGTGTTTTCTGCTGGTTTGGGGTAGAGTGTTCTATAAATGTCAGTTATGTCAAATTGGTTAATAAGGTTGTTTAGATCTTCTGATTTTCTGTTTGTTTTATTTTGAAAAAAGGCTGTTGAATTCCTTTTCTTCCTTTTTTTTTTTTTTAAGGTTTTATTTATTCATTTGAGAGAGAGAGAGAGTGACCAAGAAAGAAAGAGAACACAATTTGGGGAGGGGAGGAGACAAGGGCAGCAGGAGAGGGAGAAGCAGACTCCCCCACTGAGCAGGGAGCTGGAGGCAGGGCCTGATCAGGGGACCCCGAGATCATGACCTGAACTGAAGGCAGACACTTAACCTGACTGAGCCACCCCAGGTGCCCCAAGGCTGTTGAATTCTACAATTATAATTGTTTGTCTTTCTCTTTTTAGTTATTTTGGTTTTTGCTTCATGTATTTTGAATATTTGTTGTTAGGTATAATTACATTAAAGGCATTAAAGTTGGGCAGCCTGGGTGGCTCAGTGGTTTAATGCCGCCTTCAGCCTAGGGCCTGATCCTGGAGAACCAGGATCGAGTCTCACGTCGGGTTCCCTGCATGGAGCCCTCTGCCTGTGTCTCTGCTTCTTTCTTGTCTCTCATGAATAAATAAATAAAATATTAAAACAAAAATAAAGGCATTAAGTTTTCTTAGTGAATAGACCTTGTTAGTGTCTGTAGTCACTCTCTTTTTCCTTGGTAATATTCTTTGCTTTGAAATCTATTTTGATACCTTGTAGTATTTTTAAAAAAACAATTTTTTAAAAAGATTTTATTTATTTATTCATGAAAGACACAGAGAAAGAGGCAGAGACTTGGGCAGAGGGAGAAGCAAGCTCCCCACAAGGAGCCTGGGACTCGATCATAGGACCCCGGGACTCGATCATAGGACCTCGAGATCATGAGCTGAGCTAAAGGCAGATGCTTAACCACTGAGCCTCCCAGGCATCCCTAAAAATTCTTTCTGGGGCGCCTGGGTGGCACAGTTGGTTGAGCATCTGACTCTTGGTTTTACCTCAGCTTGTGATCTCAGGGGTTGTGAGATACAGCCCCAAACCAGGCTCTGCTCTCAGCGCAGAGTCTGTTTGAGATTCTCTCCTTCTCACTGTGCCCCTCCCACTCATGCATACACGCACATGCATGCTTTCTCTCTCTTACTTTTTTTTTTTTTTTTAGATTTTATTTATTTATTCATGGACAGAGAGACACAATGAGAGAGAGGGCGGCAGAGACAGGCAGAAGCAGGCTCCATGCAGGGAGCCTGATGTGGGACTCGATCCTGGGACTCCAGGATCACGCCCTGGGCAGAAGGCAGGCACTAAACTGCTGAGCCACTCAGGGATCCCCTCTCTCTTAAATAAATAAATAAATCTTTAAAAAAAGAATCCTATCAAAAAATAAAAAAATAAAAAAAAGAATCCTATCTGGGCACCCAAGTGGCTCAGTGGTTGAGTGTCTGTCTTCAGCTCAGGTTGTGATCCTGGGGTCCTGAGATCGAGTCCTGCATCGGGCTCCCCATGGAGAGCCCACTTCTCCTTCTGCCTATGTCTCCGCCTTTCTTTTTGTGTTTTTCATGAATTAAAAATTGAAAAAAAATATATTTTTAAAAAGAATCCTATCTGATAATCATTGACATGATTAGATTTACTCTGCCATTTTACTATTATTTTATTTTTCCTTCTTAGTTTTTAGTTTACTGTCCCCTCTCTGCTGCCTTCTTTTGAATAATTTGAGGGTTTTGGAGTATATTTTATTTCATTTATATTTTAGTTCATTTCTCTTTACCGCCTGGAGTATAGTAATATTGAATGCTTTAAAGGTTTTGTCTGATGAGTTTAACATCTGGATAATCTTAAGGATGGCAACTGTTGATTGTCTTTTCCCATAAGAATTTCTCACATTTTCCTGGGTCATTGTTTATTGAGAAATTTAAAGTTGTATTATTCTGAACATTTTAAATATTATGTTGTTTTAGGCTCTGTTTTTCTTTTACAAACCTCTGGAGAATGGTGATTCCTTTCTTCCTGCCTGCCTGCCTTCCTTGCTTCCTTGCTTCCTTCCTTGCTTCCAAGCAACCCAGCTGTCCTCAGATTATATGTTCTCTCTTACCTTCTGTAGGTGTTGGTTCAATAATCAGTTGTTTTCAAAGCCCCTGCTCTACTGTTTTGGGTTTGTTTCATGCATGTGCCACTCAAGGTTATTAGCCTGAGATGTGAGCTGTGGTTCAGTTCTCAAAGCCTTTACTGTGTTGGTTGGGAATGTCCTAAGTATGCAGAGCTCCAGGATGAGCCCATGCCTTGTGTGGGAATTAGGGTATTCCCTTCTCCTGTTCTGTTCTCTCTGGAATACCACCCCTCTTACCCCCCAGCCTTCAATGTCCTTTTTTTCATATCTTGGCTAGAAAGATAGGAGTTTTTCTCAGAATTGTATCTGTTCCTTACAGTGGTATATTTCCTCAATCAGGGTCTGTTTTTTAGTCAAAATGGTGAGAAAACCCTCCAGAAAACTTCCTATGTGAGAATTTAGCCAACTGCAATGTTAAAGGGAACAGTCCACATGATTGACTTCACTTATTAGTCCCAACTGCCTAGTTCAAGGAACCCCAGGACTATTCTCAAGGCTTGATACTTTGCTGGAAGAACTTGCATAATTCACTGAAAACTGTTATACTCATGATTATGGGAAGGATACAGGGAAAGGATACAGATGATGATTAGCCAAGGGAAGAGACAGATAGGGCAGTTAAGGTAAAGTGCCAAACACAGACCTTCTGTCTTCCTCTCTCCATGATGTAGGCTAGTGTTAAATATCAATATTAGTGTGTGTAGCATTTATCAGTATTTCATTTCTTTATTGCTAAATAGTATTCCGTTGTATGCATATGCCACATTTTGTTTATCCATTCATCAATTGATGGACATTGGAATTATTTTCACTTTTTGGCTATTATGAATAATGCCACTGTGAACATCTGTGTACACACTTTGGGAAGTTGGTTTTTGTATTTTTGTCCACAGGTTTTAGTTGGAACCAGCCAGAGGGAGAGAGGCTCTTGGGTCTGTTCTGTCTTCACCAAGTCTCTTTTAGTCAATTTTACTTTTATTTTTTTATTTTTTAAAGATTTTATTTATTTGAGAAAGAAAGAGCGTGTGCAAGCACACACGAGCAGGGTGGGGGGCAGAAGGAGAAACATACTCCCTGTTGAGTAGGGAGCCCAGTCCCAGGACCCCAGGATTGTGACCTGTGCCAAAGGCAGGGGCTTAACTGACTGAACCACCCAGGTGCCCACACTTGGTCAAGTTTAGATTATGAAATTGAATTGAGCCTGAGATTCATAGAATTCATGGAAGCGTGAATTAACCCACAAATTTTAGTTCAAAATCATTTGTGTTTTTCTTCGACTTAGGCAAAATTCTAGATTTTGGTGTAGCTTTTTTTGTAGTCATTTAAAATTTAAAATTTAAAAAATTTAAAATTTAAAAAATTACTATAAGGGGATTTATCACAGGTAATCTGGTGTAGGCTATTTAACATATGTTTTATGACTAGTATTTGGAACCTCTGTGTTGACTAGTTCCATAATTGGAGTTTGTTTTTTGAACCAAATAAGTAAGTAGATGTGAGTAGAACACAGCAAACCAGTATGAATCCATTGGTGAGGGTAAATGTAGAAGCATTGCTCTGTCCAAATGTGTAGTCAGTCCTCAAAGGGAAATCATACACCTACCTCAGACCTTTGGATCTGATAATTACAAGATGATGTGTAGTCTGAATTAATGATTTAGAGAACTGTATATATGTGAATGTAGTTTATGAAGAACTACTGCAGCAGTCAGGAGTTGAAAGAGTTAAGGAGACTAATGAAGGATTGTTTTACTAGAGTAGACAAGATATGGTGGTTTGGATTACGTGAATAGTGCTGGAGAGAATATAATGATTTGAGATACGTATTTCAAGACTTGCTGTTGGATTGATGGGGGAGGTAAAAGGAAGGAGGAAATAAATGATTTCTGGATTTCTGGATTGCATAGCTGCCATTTACTATAGAAAAGAACTGAGGAATTAAACTGGGCAAGTGAGGAACTGATAAAGGATTCACTAAGCGTATACTTGTGGGTTCAAAAAAACGTTTTGAAAAAAAAATGTTTTGAACCTCAGGAGGGGTGAGAAAGTATTCAGATGCAGGACATGGTTATGTTGTAAATCTCAAGATAGCAGTTAAAAGGTAACATGATCTGGAGCTGTAGAGTAGGTATGCATTGCCAGAGATAAATACCTAATACCTGCCTTGGACATTAGTGAGTAAAGAGTTCTCCTGGTGTGTTATAGAATCCAAGAATCCACTCTTTTCCTGTCATGATAATATACTTACGTCACAAGTCTAGGTTAATAAGGTAGGTACTGAAGACAGTTATTTAAATATAAATTTTTACTGTTAGAAAATTAAAACAAAAGTGTATATCCTCCAGCTAAATTGTAAATGGTCCTCCTACCCCACACTGTTTTGAAGTCAATCTTAGGCATTTTATTACTTCAGCATTGTAGTATATATCTAAGAGCTAAGAACTCAAGAGACTAGGTACAAATTAGACATTGTGGCTTGATAGGAAGAAAACAACTAAACACAAGTTAAGTATGCATACTATGGGTAAAACATACATAGAACAGTCTGTAAGTCAAATGCTTATGTATGCTGTGACATCATTCTTGCTGATCCTTACTGTTGTCACCCATTACTACTACTTTCCCTCGTCTTTTTTTTTTTTTTTTTTTTTTTTTTTTTTATGATAGGCACACAGTGAGAGAGAGAGAGAGGCAGAGACACAGGCAGAGGGAGAAGCAGGCTCCATGCACCGGGAGCCTGACGTGGGATTCGATCCTGGGTCTCCAGGATCGCGCCCTGGGCCAAAGGCAGGCGCCAAACCGCTGGGCCACCCAGGGATCCCTCCCTCGTCTTTTGTACAGGTTTTTCCCCTTCGTCAGTTGTGGCAGCCATTGATATTTACAATGTACTTTTATGGCATTAGTGTAGGACTTCAAGCTTTCATTCTAAAGTAGCCATTGCTTTTAGTGCCTGCCCCCTACCCCCCAAGTTATCTTTCTTTTTAAAAATTTTTTAAAAATAATTTCAATTAACATAGCATATTATTGGTTTCAGAGGTAGAGTTCAGTGATTCATCAGTCTTATATGACACCCAGTGCTCATTACATTATGTGCCCTCCTTAATGTCCATCACCCATTTACCCCATCCCCTTATCTCCCTCCCCTCCAGCAGCCCTCAGTTTGTTTCCTGTGATTAGGAATCTCTTATGGTTTGTCTCCTTCTCTGATTTTGTCTTCATTTTTTTCCTCTCTTCCCCTAAGATTCTCTGTTTTGTTTATTAAATTCTACATATAAGTGAGATCATATGATAATTGTCTTTCTCTGATTGACTTATTTTGCTTAGCATAATACCCTGTAGTTCCAGCCATGTTACTGCAAATGGCAAGATTTCTTTTTTTTTTGATGGCTGAGTAGTAGTCCATTGTGTGTGTGTGTGTTTGTGTGTGTGTGTGTATACACACATCTTTATCCACTTATCTGTTGATGAATATATGGGGTCTTTCCATAGTTTGGCTCTTGTGGACATTGCTGCTATAAACATTGGGGTGCAGGTACCCCTTTGGTTCACTACATTTTTATCTTTTCCCCCAAGTTTTCTTAACCTGCCTTGTTCATCCTTGGCTGTATTACCTCGACTCTTCTTATTTCTGCTAGTAGAGAAAGAGAGTTTTTAGGAAAGGAGAAAAATAACAACATAATTATTTTCTGAGACCCTATTCTCTTACTAGTTTTTCTTTCCACTCATAAGTAGAAGATGAGGGGTGCCTGGATGGCTTAGTAAGGTTAAGTGTCTGCCTTCTGCTTGGGTCATGATCCTTAGGGTCCTGGCATTGAGCCCCACATTGGGCTCCCTGATTAGCAGGGGAGTCTGTCTGCTTCTCCCTGTCTCTCTGTCTCCATCTGTGCTCTTTCTGTCTCTGTCAAATAAATAAAAAACCTTAGAAAAAATTAGTAGACCAAAGAAATTAGGAAGATTTTTGGTTTTATGAATTTGTCATTCACAGATTGAGTATTTTCTGAATTATATCACTCATGAGTGGCCCCAAGGGCTCTTGATATATAATAATAATTTTGGTGAGGCATGAATTTGAATCTTGTACACCGTAAAATTGATGTGAGAGAATAAGTTATGCACTAATAAGAGAGGAGCCAACTACCTAGCCTTTAAATTCCTATCATTGGGCAGCCCCGGTGGTGCAGCGGTTTGGTGCCACCTGCAGCCTGGGGTGTGATCCTGGAGACCCAGGATCGAGTACCACGTCCGGCTCCCTGCATGGAGCCTGCTTCTCCCTCTGCCTGTGTCTCTGCCTCTCTCGTGTATTGGCAGATGTGAGGCCAAGCAGACGATGTGATTGAGGGTTTCTTGCAAGTAAAGTTTATCTATTTATTTACATCATCATGGCCCCAATTAAAAGGATAATCTCTTGGCATTCCTCACCCTTTCCTCCCTCCTCAGCCCCTTTTGTAAACCAGTCACATTATTTCAGTCACAAAATGTTATAGCTAGAAAAGATAATTGGGATATTATCATTATTTCTCATTTTATTTTTTTAATTTCTTAAATTAAAAAAAATTTTTTATATCTCATTTTATTATTGAAGAATTAGGGCCCATGGAAATTGAACAAGGTCATACAACTGGTTCTGTGAAACTAGAAACCCAGGCTAATTGCTTCTAGTTTTTATTCGTATGTCATACTGCCTGTATATCCCTAGTTTTTCCTACTCTTCTGATTAGTCTATTTGCTCTCTTTTTCAAATTAAACTTACATAATATGCTGACATATAATAACTTTAGGATAGTTGCTGTCTGTTAATTGCTTTCTGGAAGAATTTGAAACAAAAACTTCAGCCATTATAATAACTAGGCTTCTGAAAGGGCCAATACATTTTTTTTTTTTTTTAAGTAGGCTCTACACTGGGTGGAGCCTCCAGTGGGGCTTGAACTCATGATCCTGAGATCAAGACTAAGCTGAGATCAAGAGCCAGACATTTAACTGACTGAACCACCCAATGGCCAGTACATTTTTAAAGAACTTATAGTATGGAATATTTTAATATATTAATATTTTAATAGATATTTATATTGTTGTTTTGTAGAGCTCCAGTTTCTTCCCTAACAAGGAATAGTTTTTCTGTTTTTTTTGTTTGTTTGTTTGTTTGTTTTTTTAATGTTTCAGTCCTGTGTCCCAAGTAAGCTCCTTTAAAGTTGGAATTGTAAGCTTTGTGCAGTGGCAGTATCGTAGCCAATGAGGTTTATCCGAGGTGCGATTATTGCTAATTAAAGTTGGAATTGTAAAGAATCCTGGGAACCATCTAGCAAACACCATGTTCAGTAAACATTTGCCAGGTTGAAATTTTACCTTTTTGAAGGAGTCCCAGTTGAATTTGATTAGTATGAATACATTTACTTATGAACAAAATAATCTCTCTCACATGGATTAAAAATATGTTTTAGCTCATCTCATACCAGAAACTAATCCTAGCACCTATTTTTTTCCCCGTCTGTTCTTATTTAAATGTGTAGCAAGGGAAATAAAAGTCAACATTTTCTACTACTTTTCAGCAGAAATCATTATCTCTGCATAGTAGGTCATTGGACTGTTTGCCAAGCTGAATTGCTTTACAGTGATTTATTAGAAAGAACTCAGTTTAAGAGTGAAGAACATTGTTGATTATATTGATAACCATATTTATCTAAAAATTAGCTGACTTTGAGTTCAGCCTGTGTTTTCTTTATCTACCCATTGCAGTCTACTCTCAAGCACACAAACCTTGTAGGGATGTCAAAAAGGATTAATAATGAGAAAACAAAAACCCTCAACTGCTTGCATATTGACAGAAAAGAATATCCATATCCATTGTTATTTAGCTTCGTGGTAGTGTGAGTTCATTATGGATCAAAGGGAGGCTAGTAAGCCTTAGGGCCCATAGCTGGTGGCTTTATGATGGCTCCTTGAAATTGAAATGCATGGGAGGAATATTAAAGAATATTCACTATATCCACATTTAACTCCAAACTGCTTTAATAGTTTTAGTATGCCACATAATTAAGGTATCGCAACTGCTGTCTGAAATGTTTGACTATTTAGCTGAGTTTAACTGTGCATTTTTAGACAAAGATATTTTGGGCTTAACTTAAATTCTAAAGAAGAAATGAATGTTTTATAAAGCAAAGCAGGAGGAGGGCACTAATTGAATTGTGGATATTGCTGGGAGGGAAAGGGAGAGGTTATTTTTTGACTTTATTGTTAAAATTAAAAGTTTTTTTTTCTTTCTTTCATTTTCTTGGGGTGCATTCCAAATCCAGAAGGTAAGAAGTATTATTTTATTCTAAGGAAGTATATACAATGATAAGTGTCTTCTATAAGTTTAATTGAATTCACCTTTGGATGCATGATTTTTATTTTATAAAATTAAATAGTCCAGAAACTAAATAAGCATGAGATTCTTATGTAAATATTTATTATATGTGCTCTTTTTGTCTTTGCTGTTTGTAATAATCATTATTTGGTCATAGTTTTAGAAACCAATCAACATTTAATTTTGTTAAAATTATCGTTTGACTTACTACCATTGGGCTGCCTAGTGTTCTGCAGAAAATATTTCAAGTTGAAAAAATGTGTGAGTTAACATTTGCTTTATGACTGTATGATTGAAAATATATGTTTATGCTTTGATTTAGAGAGAATAATGGTAAATTCTCTATGGGAATGACACCAGGCTAGAATAGGTTAAAATGAATAGTTTGGATCTTTTACTGAATTGGCTTTTTTCTGTGTTGACATAGCTATTCATTCATTCGTTCATTCATTCATTCATTCATTCATTCATTTACTTACTTGTTACAAGTATTCTATTTTTAGTTTGTTTCCTTCACCAATATTTCTTTTACCCTAAATAGTATGTCCTCATATGCAACCCTCTGTACCTCTTTAGTTTAGAGACATTTGCTTATTGTTCATGAACTTGGCCCAGCCAGTTAAGACAAGTTAGCATCCTGATGAGATGAAACAATGGCAGTTGATGATACTGTTTTATATGCAGTAGTTATAGAGTGACCTTTCTTAAGAGGATTGCGTTTCTCTTAAAGTCTGTATTTTTTTTTTACTATGTATTTCTCATAAGATTGAAAAGCAAAATGTTTTAGTTAATAGTAGAAATGGCTATTGGCTAAGATAGGAGTCAGATAGTTTATGCATATGATTTATTTAATCTTAAACCCTCTGAAGTATTTTTTTTTTTTTAAAGATTTTATTTATTTATTCATGATAGTCACAGAGAGAGAGAGAGAGAGAGGCAGAGACACAGGCAGAGGGAGAAGCAGGCTCCATGCACCGGGAGCCCGACGTGGGATCCGATCCCGGGTCCCCAGGATTGCGCCCTGGGCCAAAGGCAGGCGCCAAACCGCTGCGCCACCCAGGGATCCCCCCTCTGAAGTATTTATTTCATAGATAAAGACATCGAATCAATGAGAAGTTATATAACTAGTTAGTGATAAAACTTGAATCCACATCTGTCTGACTCTAAAATATAAGTCTCACTTTTGCCTCACTTTTGAGTGGGTTGAGGAGATTGAGTAAGGCTCTTAAATCTTTTGTATTTCTCGGGTGAAAAGTTACAGTGTTCTCCGAAGTCCTTCTCTATTGAGAGTTTGTGATTTCCAGTCTAAATAAAATTGAACCTTGTTGTTCCATTTATTTACTTTAAAGTAGGATCTATCAATCAGTTAATCAAATAAAACAGAACCACTGGACCATATTTTTCCTGTTTGGTTTTTTTCCCCTTTGGTGGAAATGGTTTTGCTCACGTCTCAATGGTACTGGACAAAGCATGCTTTTGAAAAAACAATAGTGGGGAAACCGCAATAATGGGAAGATAAAGACGAGAGGATAGATAGGCTACACAAATTTTTCAGAGTCTGTGTTTATTTCTGTGACCTCCCTCTCCAGGTCCCAGATTACTCTTCTACTTGTTTTGTGCCCTTTTACTACTCTACTGATCCACACCTCTCATTTTGGGGTTCCAACTAGGCTTCTCCAAAAATGCTTGTTTAAAAATTTCCCTGCATACCCATTCGTTCTCCAGTGATTCTTTCACATTTGTTTCATATGTTTGGGGAGGAAAATAGTTTGAAGAAGCGAATTCATTAAACTATGGATACATCAGATTGCTACCTTTTCTTTTTTTAAAATCTCAGTTTTTTTCTTTTTTTAAGATTTTTATTTATTTATTCATGAGAGACACACGGAGAGAGAAAGAGGCAGAGACACAGGCAGAGGGAGAAGCAGGCTCCATGCAGGGAGTCTGACGTGGTACTCAATCCCGGGTCTCCGGGATCAGGCACTGGGCTGAAGGCAGTGCTAAACCACCCAGGCTGCCCAGATTGCTACCTTTCTTTTTTTAAGATTTATTTATTTATTCATGAGAGACACAGAGAGAGGGGTGGTGGGCAGAGACATAGACAGAGGGAGAAGCAGGCTCCCCTCAGGAAGCCTAGTGTGAGACTGGATCCTGGATCCTGGATCCTGGGATCACGCCATGAACTGAAGGCAGATGCTCAACTGCTGAGCCACCCAGGCATCCCAGATTGCTTTTTTTTTTTTTTTTTTTAAGATTTTATTTATTTATTCATGAGAGAGACAGAGAGAGAAAGAGAGGCAGAGACACAGGCAGAGGGAAAAGCAGGCTCCATGCAAGGAGCCTGATGTGGGGATCTATCCCGGGTCTCCAGGATCACACCCTGGGGCGAAGGCAGGTGCCAAACCGCTGAGCCACCAGGGATCCCCCCAGTAATTACCTTTTTAAAAGTAGATAGTTGTTACTGAAATTAATTTCTTGTTGGAAGAATTGCTGGTAACATGACCGAGAGAGAGCAAGCTAAAGACTTTAATGAAAGAGTTTCTTTCTTTAAAAAAAAAAACAACAACTATTTATTTATTTATTTATTTATTTATTTATTTATTTAAATGAAGGGGTTTCTAAGAATACAACAATTTCCAGTGAATTAAAAACCTACCAAGACTATTTATTCATTTAGTGATTTCTAAACTCCCTATTTTTCAACATAAGGGTGCTGTTGAGTTCATTTTTGTTCTGGGTGCTCTGTCAGGTAAGCATGCCATAAAAATCAGTTCTTAGTTTTAAAGTTAGTTTGTATGTGGATAATGAATACGGTGCCTGTGTGTCTGTATAGATATATGTATAAATGTATCACGTAAGTTAAAGATTATTACATGTTTATTATTTTTGTACATTTAAAATTGACCTGAAATAGGGCATCCGACCATCTGTTTGGGGAACTGGATGACTCTACATTTCTTTTAACCTTGGAAGTCTGAGTCTGTTATTTAATCCTATTGAAATTCAAAGGATTGAGCTCTAAAGGATAAATATAGAATGTGTAATAGTTTAGTCAGAGATAGGGAAGCTGATTAATTGAGGCCTAGTTTTGACAAGCCTGTTCTGTAGGAAGGAGTACAGAAAAATGAACAAGAGATTGGGATTAAAGATTAGGCTGGGTAATGTATTACAAGGGGAAATATCAGTAAGAATAAATAAAGGAGACTGGTGAAATCTCTTAAAGCTTTTTATCATCAGCTTGAAATGGGCATAATATATGTGCTGCCGAAGCAAGCACTAAAGTGGGAATAATATTGGAGGACATTGGTGAATTTTAAGGATGAACTGTAAAGTTTATTAAATTTCTTTAGATTGGTTGCAAGAGGGGATGCCAGTGAGGAGAGAATTACAAATATGAAAAGGAGTAGACTTTAGGATTTTATGAAGAGGCCTAAAATACTCAAAGAGCTGTCCTATGGAGTAATGAAGAAATAATGTTAAATTTTTCTCCTACTCACAAAGATAAATATTGCAGGGTCATTTCGGAAAATTCAAAGTACAGAAAATCACAGATTTTTCCACCATGATAGCCACTGATTTCCAGCATAAAATAAAAACTAAACATGGAGTTTTAGGAAGAGATATACTTGGCTTAGCTTAAGGAAGAATTTATGAATAACTGGAAATGCTTGAGGACATAGTTAGCCTCTACCACCTTATATGCTTGTGTCAGACTGGACGATTACCTATTGATGATGTTTTAGGAGGAGTCATAAGCATCTGTAGTAAATGGACGAGATGACCAGTGAAGCTTGTGGTCAACCTGTGGATTTGTCTGATTCTTACTTGTAGATGTTGCATAACTGAGAGTATGGTAAAGAACAAGTAAGAGTTATAGGATTATATTTGACCTAGCAAGCCTGAGTTTGGCTATACACAAAGGAATTGAGAGTAGGAACTTGAATAGATCTATTGACCCCGATATTCCTAGCAGCAGTAGTCATGATAGGCAAAAGACAGAAACAACCCAGATGTCTACTAATGGATGAATGGATGAACAAAATGTGGCATATAAATTCAGTGGAGTATTTTTTTTAAAGATTTATTTATTCATGAGAGACACACAGAGAGAGGCAGAGACATAGGCAGAGAGAGAAGCATGCTCCCCATGGGAGCACAATGCGGGACTTGATCCCAGGACTCCGGGATCATGACCTGAGCCAAAAGCAGATGCTCAACCACTGAGCCACCCAGGTGCCCCCATTCAATGGACTATTATTCAGACTTAACAAGGAAGGAAATCTAATATGCTACAACATGGATGAACTTAAAAGACACTGTAGTAAGTGAAGTAAACCAGACACAAGAAGGGAAATATTGTAATTCCATTTACAGGAGTCCTATATATAGAGCCAGAAAGTAGAAGAATGGTTGCCAAGGGTTGGATGTAGGGGAAAAAAGAGAGGTATTTAATGGGCATAGAGTTTGAGTTTTGCAAGCTATCTTTTTTTTTTTAAATATAGAATTTCTTTTTTTTTTTTTTTTTTTTTTTTAAGATTTCTATTCACTTATTAGAGACACACACACACACACAGAGAGAGAGAGAGGCAGAGACACAGGCAGAGGGATAAGCAGGCTCCATGCAGGGAGCCCGTCCTGGGAATTGATCCCGAGGCTCCAGGATCACGCCCAGGGCTGAAGGTGGCACTAAACCGCTAAGCCACTGGGGCTGCCCTCTTTTTTTTTTTTTTTTTTTTAATATATTTTATTTATTATATACACAGAGAGAGAGAGAGAGAGAGAGAGAGAGAGAGAAAGAGAGAGAGGCAGAGACACAGGTAGAGGGAGAAGCAGGCTTCATGCAGGGAGCCTGACATGGGACTCAATCCCAGGTCCCCAGGATCACACCCTGGGCTGAAGGCGGTGCTAAACCGCTGAGCCACCTGGGCTGCCCACGTTTTGCAAGATTTCTAGCACTCGGTTGTATAAATAATGTGAAGGTAAGGTACTTAAGTGTAAGTGAAGTGTACACTTAGAAATGGTTGAGATGGTAAATTTTATATTTATAGTTTTTTTTTAAAGATTTTATTTATTTATTCATAGACACACAGAGAGAGAGGCAGAGACACAGGCAGAGGGAGAAGCAGGCTCCATGCAGGGAGCCCGATGTGGGACTCGATCCTGGGTCTCCAGGATCACAACCCAGGCTGCAGGCAGCGCCAAACCGCTGCGCCACCAGGGCTGCCCTATTTATAGTTTATATATATAGTTATTTATGCTTATGTTCAGTTCTTGAATTGATAGCAAAATTGCAAATATGATTAAAATTTTATTTTATTGCACATTTAAAATTTGTACCAACTTGCCTCATCTCTCTGATGGGAAGGAAATATCAGTTAATCATAAATGATTGTATAGTGTGTGTGCACGCACTATGAAATAGAGACACATCATCTGGCTCTGCTCAGTGCCAGTCCCATTATTTTTATTATTTATTTTTTTAGAGAGAGTACACGTACATGCGGGCACAGCAGTGAGGGGAGGGGAATAAGAAGAAGGAGAAAGAGAGACTGGGCATGGAGCCCAACTAAGGGCTCAATCTCAGGGACCCAGAGATCATGAACTTAGCCCAAATCAAGAGTCAGATGCTTAACTGACTGAGCCATCCAGGTGTCCCCCTCCCTTCATTTTTACATTAAAATGTATACTTAAGAAACCTCTGCTTCCCTTTTTATATCACCAACACTTACTACCTTGAGTTTACATGATAGCTTCTTTGTAAATGTTCAGTGAATGAGAAACCAGATTAATTTTTTTCCACATTGTCTTTTTTAAAATGTAGCTTTATTGATCCTCTTAGGTGTCTCAGTTGATGGAACAACTGACTCTTGATTTCTACTCAGGTCATGATATTAAGACCTATGTCAGGCTCCGTGCTCAGTATGGAGTTAGCTTCAGATTCCTTTTCTCCCTCTCCCTTTGCCCCTACCCCCTCTCACACTTTCTCTCTCTCTAAAATAAATGAAATTTTAAAGAACAGAAGCAAGTTTATTGAGATATGGTATACATTCTATAAACTTCACCCATTTTAAGTGTACAATTCAGTGAATTTTAGTAAATTTACTAGGTTGTGCAACTATCACCATAATGCAGTTTTAGAACATTTCCATCTCCCCATAAGATCACTCATGCATGTCTACAGTTAATAGAAGTTCCCATTGCCAAACCGTAGTCTACCTTCTGTCTGTATATTGACCATTTCTGGATATTTCAAATAAATGGAATCATGTGGTTTTGGAGGTTGATTAATCTATATTGTAGCATTTATCAGTACTTACACTTTTTCATTAGTCCATATTCTTTTTGTAGTTTTCTCATACAGTGCATGCTTTTAGCTTCTTATGTATTTGTTTGACATATTAATTTCAGACTTTAAGGAAAATTACAAAAGTAGTGCAAATAATTTTTATATAACTTTTGCTTAAATCCCCCAAATGTTAAAGTTTTATACTTTATCATTGTAATTTGTATTTCTTAAATGTCAGAATAAATTGTAGACATGATGCCCCATTCACCTTTAAACACTTCAGAGTATATTTTCAAAGTCAGGATACTAACATTGATATAATGTTACTACTCTCTAATCAACAGTCTTTATTCGGATTTGATAATTCTTCCACCAACGTCCTAATTCAGGCTCACACATTGCATTTGCATTTAATTTTCATGTGTCTTTATAGCCTCCTTTAATGTGAAGTTGTTCTTTAGTCTTTGTCTTTCATGACCTTGGCATTTTTAAGAGTTCAGGCCAGCTCTTTTGTAGTTTGTCCCTCAAATTGAGTATGTCTGATGTTTTCTCACTATTAGATTCAGGTTGTGCTAGAGTAGGCTGGAGCAGAGGGTGTAGGAAAATGATCACGGGATCAGGTCATATGAATAATTCTGGACTTGATTCTAAGAACATTATGATAGTATGGGTGAATTTTAAAAATATATATTTTATTTATTTATACTGAGAGACACAGAGAGAGGCAGAGGGAGAAGCACGCTCCTCGTGGGGAGCCTGATATGGAACTCAGTCACAGGACCCCAGGAGCATGACCTGAGCCAAAAGCAGACGCTCAACCACTGAGCCACCCAGGTGTTCCACATGGGTGAATGTTAAGCCCAGCAAAGTGGCATGATCATATTTGTTTTTAAAAGTTACCCCTGGCTTGGGGGTGGAGAATTGAGGGTGAAGGTGAATTTACTCTCACTTGAGATAGGAAACACTAAAACTTTTTGAGACTAGGCCAGAGGGGCAAGTTGTTGGGGTAATGATCACAGTTACTGAATATCTCCTCTGACACACTTTGATATATTATCTGTAATCTATGCAGATTACAAAGTAGATGGTATTACATCCATTTTACAGAGGAGAAAATGAAGTTTAAAGGTATTTAAAGTGATTCGCTATGGCCACTATCAGATCTGAATTCAGATGGGTGTGAATATCTAAGTCTGGCTCTTTTTGCTACATGGGGCTGTCTCCTTTCATTAGTTTGTTTGTTTATTTTTATGAGAGGCAAACTAAGAAACAGACTTTTAAATTTAATTTTTATTTTTAAAAAATTTTAAAAGATTTTATTCCTTTATGACAGACACAGAGAGAGAGAGAGAGAGAGGGGCAGAGACACAGGCAGAGGGAGAAGCAGGCTCCATGCAGGGAGCCCGACATGGGACTCGATCCCGGGTCTCCAGGATCATGCCCTGGGCTGAAGGTGGCGCTAAACTGCTGAGCCACCAGGGCTGCCCGAGAAACAGACTTTTTAAAAAAGATTTTTTATTCATTTGAGAGAGAGAAAGAGACAGAGCACAAGCAGGGGGAGCAGTAGAGGCAGAGGAAGAGGGAGAGGTAGGTAGCTTCCTGTTGAGCTGGGAGCACAATGTGGGGCTTTATCCCAGCACTTGTAGATCATGACCTCAGCTGAAGGCAGATGCCTAACCATCTGAGCCACCCAGGGACCCCCATTAGTTACTATATTTAATGCTTCATCTGAGCAGTGTGATTACAAACCTCAGGTCTTTAGCCCTACTTGCCACTGGTGAGTAACCACTTTTCTGCAAAGAGGATTAAATAAGGCCATTGGCAGTATAACTGAAGTTACTTCTGTTCTTGGGACTTGTGTATGCAACATCTTACTGTATTTCCTTACATGAGATAGATTTAGCCTAAAATTACAGCACTGCACTTGTTCTTTTCCTGACCCTCCTCCCCAACTCTGCTGTCTTGAGCATGGATAATAAAAATTAGAAGCTTCATTGTCTCATGATAATTATGAAATTAAAAAAAAAGATTTATTTATTTATTTATGATAGACATAGAGAGAGAGAGGCAAAGACACAGGAGGAGGGAAAAGCAGGCTCCATGCTGGGAGCCTGACGTGGGACTTGATCCCGGGACTCCAGGATTGCGCCCTGGGCCAAAGGCAGGCGCCAAACTGCTGAGCCACCCAGGGATCCCCTAATTATGAATCTTTTGAAGTGTTTTTGCTTCAGCTGCTTTGGGTGTCAGGACTTCCCTCATACTGTACTGCACTTGACTTTGCCCTCCTCAATACCAGGGTATTGTTGTCCATTTAGATGGTACCTGTTTCTTTGAGTTATTCAGTTATTTTTATTTTATTATATAATTCTGGAGTTTTTGTCCTTGAAGATCTATTCCTGCCATCATGGGAAGTGTAGCCTATTGTACTTCTCTGCCATTGCTTCATTTTTTGTAAAAATAAACTGCCAGGATGCTGGCTTTTTATATTTTCCCAAAACCAAAACTAAAATTTTGTTTTAAACAGTACAGTGTTCTGGGAGTGCCTGTGTGGCTCAGTTGGTTGAAAATCTTACTCTTTTTTTTTTTTTAAGTTATTTTTTAAAATAAATTTTATTTATTCATGAGAGACACACAGAGAGAGAGAGAGAGAGAGAGACAGAGACACAGGCAGAGGGAGAAACAGGCTCCACACAGGGAGCCCGACATGGGACTCGATCCCAGGTCTCCAGGGTCACGCCCTGGGCTGAAGGCGGTGCTAAACTGCTGAGCCACCAGAGCAGCCCTGAACGTCTTACTCTTGATTTCAGCTCAGGGTTGTGAGTTCAAGCCCTACGTCGGGCTCATGGCTTAGTGGGGAGTTTGCTTGAGATTCTCTCTCCCTCTCTCCCTCTCTCTCTCTTTCTGCCCCTTCCCCTACTTCCTTGCATTTGTGAGCTCTCTCAAACAAACAAATAAATAAATCTTTTAAAGAAACAGTATATTGTTCTATCTTGTGTGTTATTCAAAACTTCCTTATTTCCTTCAAAGGAAAATTATATCCAGATATTCAAGGAAAATATTATGATGGTGTTTATGTGACTTTTACCACATATTTTTACCAGATGTGTATGTCATTTACTTTCATTACTTGGGTTTTACTTTAAGGGGTTTTTGGTTTGGATTGGGTTGTTTTTCGTTGGGTTTTGTTTTGTTTTGTTTTGTTTTTTTGGGGTGGGGGTTCTGGGTACTAGATCCTAGATCACATTATTTGTTTCTTTCTCTGAGTTAAAGTACTTTATTATCTTTTAAAAAATTTTTTTAAAGTTGTTCTCTTTTTAAAGTAATCTCTACATTCAAGATGGGGCTCAAACCACAATCTTAAAATCAAGAGTCAGAAGCTCCATAGATTGAGCCAGGCAGGCACCCCTAAAGTACTTTAAATATATAGATCTGCAGTCTGTATTCTATAATTCCAAAATCTAAAATGCTTGAAAGAATTTTTTTCATATATTTGATATCAAAACTTGTTTGATAATAGCACTTCTGCTAAACTGACATAAAAGTACATACATTATTAGTATATCTGATTTAGTGTAAATATTTATGTTTTAATGTGTTAGGTTATGGGATTCTGTCCCTAATCCTTCTGATGGTGCTTCATAATAGATGGCATATCATGTTACTTTTCTAAAATTCAAAAGATTTTTATGCCTAAAACACTTGACCTTAAGTATTTTGGGTCAGGGATTGTAGGCCTATTTATAGCACTGATTACAGTGTCCTGTGGCTTTGTTCCCTTATCTATCTTTCTTTTTCTGAGCTAAGTAAGAATTCCTCCTTGGGCCTACACACAGACCCTAGTTTATTGGCCTAAACAGAGTGGGCACATAATACTGGAATTGAATACTATTAGATGGGGGCAAACTTGTACCAGATGGATTATTGAACTACAGATAACATGTTTTTTTACTTGGTCTTATTTTCTTTTTTTTTTTTTTTTTTTTTTAATTTTTTTTATTTTTATTTATTTATGATAGTCACAGAGAGAGAGAGAGGCGCAGAGACACAGGCAGAGGGAGAAGCAGGCTCCATGCACCGGGAGCCCGATGTGGGATTCGATCCCGGGTCTCCAGGATCGCGCCCTGGGCCAAAGGCAGGCACCAAACCGCTGCGCCACCCAGGGATCCCCGGTCTTATTTTCTTTTTAAGCATTCTTTTTTCTGCTTCTGTTTTCTTTCTTCTTACTGGAATCTTGGTTTCATCATTTACTAATCATATGGTTTTGTTATTTAACACCCTTATATGTTAAGTTTTTTCATTTATAAGAATGGCCTAACAATTTTGCCTGCCTCAAAGGATTGATGTGAGGGCTAAACAGAATGCTTCCTAGAATTTAGCACTTCTTTTGTTGTTAATGTAGTTGTTATTGATCATGTCCTCTTGGTTACTTTACTAACATACCGTTCCCTTATTAATGGACTTTGAAGTCATTTTCTGTGCTTTAACTTATAACACTGCTGGGTATGATCCTTCATATATGGCTGCAAGTCCTTGTAACCTTATTTTTTTAGGATAGATAGAATTCAATTGTTGGATCACTGGGCCCTAATATTTTTTCATTTCAATGGATACTTTTCATGATACTTCACTAAAGCAAAATTGAGATGGAGTGGGGAAGGCAGCAGTTTTTAGTTCTGTCAGCAATCTGTTAGAGTGCTCACTTGCTTTTATAACCATACCAGCAATGGATTTTTATCAATTCACTTGTGTTTTTTTTTATTTAATTAATTTCTTTATCTTTATTTATTTGAGAGGGAGTGCGAGAGAGAGTGTACTCATGAGCAGAGTCAGGAAGGTACAGAGAGATAGAGAGAGAAGCCTGATGAGGGACTCAGTCCTAGGATCCCAAGGTCATGATATGAGCTGAAGTCAGATGCTTAACTGACTGAGCCACCCAGGCACCCCTGTTTTTTATTTTAATGTAATTATAGACTCACAGGACATTGGAAAAAGTCCATGCATATGTCACCCAGCTTCCTCTGGTGGTAACATCATTATAAATATAGTATAATATCAAAACCAGGCGTTTGATGTTAGCATAGTACTGTTAACTTGGATTCATTTGCTTTCTTCCAATCTGATCAATGGTATCTTGATTTAATTATTTTCCCCCAAACTTAATAAGTTTGGGCTTCTTTTCATGTGTTCTAGTGACCATTTATGTTGCATGTTTTACAATTATTCATATCCTTTATTTTTTTAAAATTTTATTTATTTATTTATTTATTTATTTATTAAGATTTTATTTATTTATTTATTCATGAAAGACAGAGAGAGAGAGAGAGGCGGAGACACAGGCTGAGGGAGAAGCAGGCCCCATGCAGGGAGCCTGATGTGGGACTTGATCCTGGGACTCCAGGATCACACCCTGGGCCAAAGGCAGGCATTAAACCGCTGAGCCACCCAGGGATTCCCTCCTTTATCTATTTTTTGTTAGTATTTTCCTAAAAGCAGCTCTCTTAAGGCTATTCATTGTTTTGTCTGCCATATGTTTTGCAGTTTCTTATTTCAGCCTTATATACTTACTTTTTTTTTTTTTTTTAAAGATTTTATTTGTTTATTCATGAGAGAGACACAGAGAGAGAGGCAGAGACACAGGCAGAGGGAGAAGCCGGCTCCATGCAGGGAGCCCGGATGTGGGACTCGATCCTGGGATTCCAGGACCACGCCCTGGGTCCAAGGCAGGCACTAAACTGCTGAGCCATCCAGGGATCCGCATCTTCATATACTTTCCATAGAAAGTTGGTTGATTTTGTTTTTATCCTATGTAGAGCTTTTTTATTTTTATGTAGTCAATGTGTTTCTCTTTTGTGGTTCTTAGGCTTTCTTTCTTATTTAGAAAGGTTTATCCATCTAGCAGGTTATATACTATTTTCCTTTTTAATTTTAAGATTTTATTTATTTGAGAGAGCATGAGCGGGGGGAGGGGCAAAGGGAGAGGTAGAAGCGGACTCTGTGCTGGATCCCAGATCCCTGAGATCATAACCTGAGCCGAAGGCAGACAACCCACTGAGCCACCCAGGTACCCCCTATTTTCCTTTTAATATTTTCTACTTTTTACTGTTTGGTCTTTAATCCATTTGGAATGTGTTTTGGATATACTGTGAGAATTCTTTTTTTTTTTTTTTTTTTTTACTGTAAGAATTCTTTTCCTCAGATGTGTAACAGGCTATTCCAGCACTACTTAACATAAACTGTTTTATTCATGACTCTTTTGGTTGCTTATGACTTTAAAACCTCAGCAATTCCAAAGGTAGGAGTGGCTTGAGGCAAGGCTTGATATAGTGGCAAAGTAATATTGCTAAAATTATTGCTGTTTTCCTTTTTTATTTTTCAGTTTAGTGCCTTTTGGGGTGCTGTATTTTTCCCTGTAATTCTTACCCAACACTTCCTTTGTCCTGTGTGGTGTTTACCCCAATCCCAGATGCTTTCCTGATGGTCACATGATTGAAAGTTTTAGGCATTACTTCCTCTTACTGCTCAGGGGAAGAGAAAGAAGGTCTTTCTGAAGCTTTTCAGCAGAGCAAGTTTCTTAAGTGCCCAAGTAAATAGCTCCTTAGATTGTTGCCCCAAATTAGGTCATATGTCTGTTCCTGAATCTTTCCCTGTGGGGTGGGGAATGGGGTGTACACAGAAATGCTGATTGGCTTTTTATACCAGGAAATGTGGCTTAACAGTTTGGATTTAAACCTGTGATGCGCATGGGATTAATTCTGTCTCAACCACCTGTATGAGGATGAGAAGGGGGATAATGTTTCATGGGAAATTTTAGGTATTGTCTCCAGAAGAGGGTTCAAGTAGATGCCAGGTAGTAAAACCACAGGTGACCAGGTCATGACTCTGTCTCCTTCCTACTACATAGATCATAGAGAAAGGTACAGAATTGTACAAAGGTACAGAAATTGCACCTTTTACATTTATTATGATCTGTTTCTGAATTTTATTCTAGTAGCAGTCCAGGGTGTTCATTTGTCTATCCTGTCCTAGAGGCATACTGCTTCAATAATATAGTAGCTTTGAGTACATTTTAATATCTTCTTAACAAGGCTTCTATCTTTTTTCCCCCAGAAATTTCTTATATATTTATTTGATATGAACTTTGGGATTCTGACTAGATTGCATTATGCATATTTTTAAGATGGAAATTCCAAATTATATAAAAATATCTATAAGAATCAAACTGAAGACTCAATACTTTCTTTAGCAAAAATTAAAAAAAAATTTTCTTGCTTGCCCTCCATCGTCTTTACAGTTTTTGACCCTCAACACTTTCACAAATATCAGAAGGCAATGAACCATGGTCCTGCTCACCCCACAGAGAACTCCTATTATTGAGTATTCCCAGGATAACTGGCAGCCTCTTCTAGTAGCCTTACTCGGGTTATTGAGTGTTACCAGCAGAGAACTGAGAGGGAGAACTGCTGGAAATGTTCAGATAAGCTGCCTTATCCCTCAGATCTGAGGAAAAAAATTTTTAGTACTATAGTTATAATGAAGGAAGTTACTACTTCAGTTACTACTGAAGGAAGCTGGGTGACATATGCATGGGACTATTTTTCAATTTCCTGTGAGTCTATAATTACTTTAAAATAAAAATTTTTTTACATCTTCCGTTAAATTGCTATTTGTTATGTTAGATAAGTACAAAAAGATAGGAAAATAAGATGTGATAACAGAAAAGAAAATAATATATTTATAGTTTTTACAGATAATTTATTATATTCCTAAAACTCTAGAAATATGGTACATGTATATTGGAATTAGTAAACATTTAACCAAGGTGCTACATAGAAGATAAATATTCTAAAACTTACTTTATACGTCTTTAAGTGATACTGTGTTAGGTCTAAGTACAAGAGACCATTGTGTGTGTGTGTATGTGTATGACATCACTATTGTTGTACACTTGAAACTAATGTTATATGTCAGTTATATCAATAAAAATATAAAAAATTAATACAAGAGACCATAGAAATGTGTTCATTTCATACCTCAGATTTAGTGTGTTGCAGTAGTCCGCAAAGAGATTTATATATATATAAAATATATATATATTTTAAGGAGACTAATATTGTTTATTTGGATCTGTATGTATATTCTTTCCTTCCCCTATTTTACTTCTGGACCTGTAAAACTTGTGTTAAATGAAGGAGAATGTTTTGTTTTGTTTTGTTTTAATTTTAGCTTTATTGAGGTATAATTGACAAAATTGTAAGTGAAATACAATATTCACAATATATTTGTAAGACTTCTGTAAGATACATGTTTTCTTACATGTTAGATATTAGATCAGGATTAAGAAAATGAAAGAATTATTTTTCCTTCATATATATGGGGATGAATTTTATATCTATTTTCTCTATGGCAGCCTCTCTGTAGATTGTTAGACTTTTTATAGTTTATACAATGTGTTTATGTCAAATGATGTTAATCAGTTAATTTTATCTTATGTCAGCGTTACAGAGACAGAAACTAATCATTGTGTTCCTCTTGTTTTTGTTTTTGTTTTTTTGCAGTGGGACTTCTCCTCTTGCATGCCTGAATGCAATGCTGCACACAAACTCCCGAGGTGAAGAGGGCATCTTCTATAAAGTTCCAGGTAGAATGGGAGTATATACTTTGAAGGTAAATATTTTTGTTAAGGCATCATTTATAAAGTAAAATAAGTGACTATATAAAAAAAAAAAAAAAGAAGTGACTATATCTAAATGATATTTGTATCATAGACACAGAATTCTGTTCTTGAAGAGCTCATTTTTAGGAAAAGGTAATATGTAATATGTTCAACTCTGTATCCTGTACATTTTTATACTAATCTGTGGCCATCTGTGGGTAGACTAGAGAAGTAACTATTTTTTATTCTTTATGATAATACTGTCTTGAAAGGATGAACTGAAAATGACTTCCAGTGACTTTTTGAAGGACCTCACAACATTTGAATAATAAGTGTTAACTTGGAGCATACAGACCTGATGCTTTATAAATTGCTATTTAATTCTCCATTATAGTTCAGAGCTGTGGTTCTTCTTTTTTTTTGTAATAGAGAAAGCCCACGTTCAGAAGATTCGATTTTCTTGTTTAGTGTTTATCAGATAGTGTAAGAACTGGAATATGGACCCAGATCTGACTGGATTCCTGAGCTCATGTTCTTTTTACCATACCAGCCTTGCTGATTTCTAATTCTGGCACCGAGAAGACACTTGACTTTCAGTGTCCCTTCACTTACAAACCAGAAAACCAACTCAAATGAGCTTGATGGAAACAGAGTTTATTAGTTCATATAACTGTAGATTCTAAGGAAACGGAGTCTGGACCCAGGAGCTCAAATGATATCATCAGGGATTGATCTCGGCTTTCTTTTGTCTTCATTCTCAGGCAGGCTGTCTCCTATCATACATGACTTCACCGTTAACCCCCACTCTGCAGGATGTAAATCTGGAGAGAAAAGCAAGAACTAAAGTGGGAGCCCTTCAGTTAATTCTGATGTGGCTTAATTGGTTTGGCATGGCCCATGTGCCTATAACTGAATAATCGCTGTTGCCAAATGCATTGAGTCTTCTGATTGGCTATACATAGGTTCACGATCACTCTTGATGTGAGGTTGAGGATAAGTCCTCTGCCAGATGAATTCAGGAAAGGGATTGTTTGCCAAAGGAAATTATCAACAGAAGGAGAATTAATGCTTGGCATGCACTGACTATTGTCGATGTGTATGTGGGACTCTTTCCCTTCTTTTTAGCTTTCAGCTGTAGTCAACTCTATGCTCAGTGGTTGTAGTAGCCCACTAACATTACAAAGTTCTAATTTACCTATAATACCTCCTTATTCACTTTGTTAAACTTCTTATGATTACAGGGCTCTATTCTCACAGGGAGCTTTTTGCATTGCTTTAAGGTTCTAGCTGTTCTAGACCTTCTGTATTGTTAATAACACTAATTAAATGCCTACTCAATGCTGGACACTGTAAAGACTATAAAGAAGAATAAACTGTGGTCCCTGAGCTCTCGATGCTCGCATAGTTATTGAAGTGATTACATACTGACAAAATGTACTGTGATATAAAGTACTATAAGGCATTGTCATAGGGTAGAGAAATAAAGCTTAATTTTGAATAAGGGGATCTAGAAAGCTTTTGTTTGTTTTTTTTTTTAACTTAAAATGTTTGAGTTGAACTTTGGCAGATAACTAATGGGGGGAAGGGCCTTCAGGATAAGGAACTAGCTTAAGCAAAGGCATAGAAGGATCCAGAATGGATTTGAAACTAGAATAGATTGAAGTGGTTACCTTCATCTGTGTGTGGGTTAGTGTGGTAAGGAGTTGGGGGTGGAGTAAGCATTCGGTGAAGATCAATTTTGGAGGCCTTTTGAAAATCTGACTTAGCAGTTTTCGAGAGGGGAGGGGGAAGGAGAGTGCTGAGGAGATGGCAGAGGTTTTTCAGGAGAATAGTGTGATCAAATCTGTGTTAGGAAGATAATCCAAACTGGATAGATTTAAGGGTAAATCAGGGATTGTTTGTAAGAGATAATTGGCTTGAACTATGAGAGTGGTAATAGAGGCAGGGGCAAGGGACATTAGAGAAATAAAATATATACTATAGAATGGGCAAAAGGAGGGGTGAAATGATTCTGAGATTCGGGGCATTCATAGTTGACCAGATGATCCTGCAAGGGGTCACAGGTTTAAGCTCAACAAGAGTTATATTTGTACTTAAAATACTTGTTGAACCTACAGGTCAGGAGGTCTGGCTGGCAACTAACTCTGTAAAAGTTGTTCCACATTTTGAAGGAAAGAATAGAAAAATATGGGCTGTGTATTTTTTAAGAAAGTATACAACATCAGAAATGGCTTAGAGAGAAATGGCACTAAGATACAGACATAAGTGGGAAGTAACAGTTCCTTACTAGATCAGAGGTTTTATCTTGGCTATAATGTGTCAGTTGTAGGAAGGAGAGTCACATATCAGAATTATTTTTTATCTGATTATAAAGTGTGGGAAAATAAAAAATCTATTGAGGGGAAAAAAGAACTATCCATAGTTCTATAACTTCGAAGTTCACTAATGTGTTTGTTTACATGTGTATATTTTTATATACTACATACATACATAGTAGCTAATATATTTTGAGTTCTTATATGTCAGGCACTATTCTTAAGTATTTTCCATTTAACTCATTTAATTTCGAATGATCTCTTAAGATAGGTACTATTATCTCCATGTTATAGGCAGGGAAACTGAGGCATAAGAGGTTAAGACTTTGACCAAGATTGTATAATTAGGAAAAGATAGAGCCAGAATTCAACTCCAGAAAGTCTTAATTTCCTAGTTCTTCATCTTGCACCTATCCTACTGTATCTCTCACATACTGTGCTGACACAGGTGTCTTTTCTGATTAACATTCTCACTATTCAGTTTAGAAACCAAAGATTCCTGTGAGTTTAATAAAAAATTATTCCTTTTAGGGTACCTGGCTGGCTGTCAGTAGAGCATGCTCGGGGTTGTAAGTGTGAGCCCCACATTAAGAGTTTATTTTAAAATAGAAAAACATTTGTTTTAATTATTCCTTTTGTATTTGACTCTTGTTACTTATTAACCAATATTTAGGAATCAGATTCTCAAATAGTGAACTATCTCTCCCTATCCAGATTCAACTCAATTCACAATACTTAATGATACATACACACAAATACATATCTGTGAATGATGACTAATAGGTATCTTTTACAAAATTGTTACTGTATAGTTTTTTTATTCTGAAAACCTTCTCCTTTACTTGGACTTACATATACCCAGTTTTTTTTTTTTTTCCTAATTTAAGCCTCTGTATTATGCTTGCATATGATTTTCATGTATAATTTTTATCTTTGGATGTAGATGGAAACATTAGCTAATTTGACCCAAAGAAGAGAGATGACAGGAATTCCAAATAGATTACTGGTTCTGCTACTGAATCCTATAATATTAAAAATTTATCAGCACAGTTAAGTTGCAATAACGCATATTAGAAATTTAATTCCTATTTGCTGAAATGGTAATGATTAATCCTAATTGGATGCCTACATTTTCAGAAAGATGTGCCGGATGGGGTGAAAGAGCTATCAGAAGGTTCAGAAGAAAGCAGTGATGGTCAGTCAGATTCCCAGAGTTCTGAGAACAGCAGCAGCAGCAGTGATGGTGGCAGCAACAAGGAGGGAAAAAAGAGCAGGTGGAAAAGGAAAGGTAAATCCACCTGATCGCTCAATAAAGTATTGAATGCTATACGACAAAAGCCCTTGTTAGTAGCTCCACTTTTTTCAGACCCCAGGACAGTTCATCTCTTTCCCTTCCCTCTAGATTGGTAATGTCCTAGAATTTCTTGCAATGATGGAAATGTTCTGTGTTTGTGTTGTCCAACCTAACACGGCCAGTAGCTAGTCTACAGAGCACTTGAAATATGGCAGTTTGAATAAGGAACTGAATTTTTTATTCTTTTTAAATTTTAATTTAAATAGCCACATGTGTCTAGTGGCTACCAGTTGGATAACACAGCTCTCTAGGTTTTACCTGGGTTTATATTCAGCTCTTGGTCATCCCTAGCCTTTTTGAAGGATGCTGTCATCTTACTTGCCTCTTTAATCCTCTCTTCTAAACTTGAACACTTACTGCTCTAATAGCTCTCTACTTAACCAAGAAAAGAATGCTTTTCATTTCTACTAGTAAAGACTAAATTTAATCTGCTGTTCTTTGCTCTCCCCTGCTTGGTGTCTGCTTTATAGCTTACCCAAAAAACTTTTTTTTAGAGAATAATGTCTTTGTTGCTGCAGCTTCTTTGGGATGGATTTTCCACTTAAGGATACATTTTATTAAAAAAACAAAAAACAAAACAAAACAAAAAGGATACATTTTATTACCTATTCTTGCTAATTATTCATAGCTTCTTGTCAGAGTCTTCTTGAAGAGGGCAAATTGTTTTTACCTCAGTTTTTATAAATTTAGCTATACATGGCAGAGCAGATTTAAGTCAACTCCTGATGATTCCTTTACAAGGATTAATGTAATGGTATTCTAGAACAAAATGACATCCAAGAATTTCCCTAGCCTGGATATCCTCTTAGGTTTGTGTTACGGACATGAGCTGTCCTTAGATCTAGAATACTTGATTCATTAATTTAAGTGCCTTTGGAATTATTGATGTGGAACTGTATCAGAAAAATAGTCTGATTCATTACCATTCCTGCATTCGTGTGTGTGCTACTCCTGGAGGGAACTAAGATAATTGGTGACATCATTTGTGTTCTCTGGTAAAGCTACCACACATGCAGTTTGGGCAAATTTTATAAGAGGATTTTAGTTTTAAGATCACAATTACTTGGAGAGTAACCCAGACCTCAGGTGTTAGGAACAAATAGAATAAAGTCAAGATAAAGTTAGTACCTGTGACCAGTATTCTTGAGAGATATACATATATTAAAATCAATAGTGATGATTGAAAGGAGGTGTGGTCCAGGCCCTACATTCCTCAGAGTCCACTAAGGATGTTTTTTGGAAGAATGGAGCCAAAAGTGTTAAGACCTCTATCTTTCCTGCTTGTCTGTGGTTTAAACTTTCTTTCTTTTTAAAGATTTATTTTTATTTATTTAATTTTTTATTTTTTATTTTTTATTTTTATTTTTTATATTTATTTATTTATTTATTTATTTATTTATTTATTTATTTATTTATTTATTTATAATAGGCACACAGTGAGAGAGAGAGAGAGAGAGAGAGAGAGGCAGAGACACAGGCAGAGGGAGAAGCAGGCTCCATGCACCGAGAGCCCGATGTGGGATTCGATCCCGGGTCTCCAGGATCGCGCCCTGGGCCAAAGGCAGGCGCCAAACCACTGCGTCACCCAGGGACCCCTATTTATTATTTATTTTAGAGAGAGAGAGCCCACAAACAGGAGAGGCAGAGGGATCCCAAGCCAGCTTTACACTGGGCATGGAGCTAGTCACAGGGCTTGATCTCACAGCCCTGAGATCATGACCTGAGCTGAAACCAAGAGTCAGATGCTTAACCAACTGCACCACCCAAGTGCCCCACCTAGTTTAAACTTTTAATTCTGGAAGTTGTTGATCTAAGATTAGGAACCAAGCCAAATCATCAAGCAAGAGAAACAGCAAGATTCATAATTTCCAACAAGATGTGGCTAGAAACAGGGAAATCAGTAACTAAGTAGGCCAGACTAGCAAATTTGGGAACAGAATCATGGTCTTGGGGTCATTCCTTTTCACTTTTCAGTAGCCATATATGCTGTAGTAGCTGTTTGTTATGTGTTTGTTAAAGTTACATGTTTGTTAAAGGCAATCTCTGAGAAATTAAGGTGAATGTACTGTGATACAGGAAGATCTAAGAACTAACAGTAGAATCGCATTGTCAGTAGGTTAATAGATTTTTTTTAAAAAGATTTTATTTATTTATTCATAGGAGACAGAGATAGAGAGAGAGGCAGAGACACAGGCAGAGGGAGAAGCAGGCTCCATGCAGGGAGCCTAATGTGGTACTCGATCCTGGGTCTCCGGGATCATGCCCTGGGCTGAAGGCGGTGCTAAACCGCTGAGCCACCTGGGCTGCCCATAATAGAAGATATTTAACAGCAAAGTAAGAGCAAATTCGGAATTGTGGTCCAGATAAACTATTCTGTCATGCCTTTGTACTCATTCCTCTTCTAGAAATTATCACATTATTGAATATTTACCCTCCATTTACATTAAGATGAGATGTTCTATAAAGATCTTTTCTGATGATACGTAGTTTATTAAACTGAGGACAGGCTATATATGCTGTTTGGAAGGGAAAGGGAAAGGTGCAAATGATGTCATACGGGATTCATGTTTACCCTTTGCTGAGCTACCCTCAATGAAGAATGATTTAGTTTCTAATAGAATGTGCTTCTCTCGTTCATGGGTCATACATAGGTATTTGGCATAGATACATAAATTTTTAGGTATATGTTACATAATCTGTGAATGTTTTCGTAGCCCAGTGTAAATTGACGTGGAAAATTTGTAGGTAGCAGTGATAGGGCAACAGGGCAGTTCTAAATCAGTTATAGTTATTAATAAAGGTAAAGCAAAGTAATTGTGCTTATTCCTTTTTCTTATTTAGGGCTTTTACTCTCAATCTGACATCACTTATTTCAAAAGCTTTGTAAGACAGGAAGAACATTGAGATAGTATCAAAACCCACTTCCTTTTATGTACAAAAATAAAGAGCTCTGACAGCAAAACTGATACTTCTAGTTGAAAATCGATAGAAACTCTCTTGATAATAGGTATACCTTTCAGCCAAATAGAAACAGAGAACAGAACTTTGAAATTCAGTCCAATATCAAAACTAGTTTATTGATTTCCAAGTTCTTCCATAAAGTGGAAGAACTTAGAAGTTCACAGTTTTGGTTCCTAATTGTCAGACAGGAAACAATGTTCAGAGAAGAGCTTTATGGAATTCCAAGTCAAGGTAAGGTGAAATAAATCCAGAAAAAAAGATTAAAATCAACTTTTTCTGTTGCTTTTTTTGTAGGACCATAGCTAAGCAAAGTCTCTGCCTTTTCCCCAAGATAAAATATAAATATTGCTGCATGAAGCAATGATAGAAGGAGGATTATTTTTTTATCTTCTGATAGAGAAGTTTTGTTAAATTTTGGCCTGCTTTTTAAGTATCTTAAGAAAAATATTAATTATGTAAAATATACCTTTTTACTTACAAGGAATTACTAGTTCTTTCCTGGGGCATGATCGAATGTTAATTTATTTGCTTGTTCAAAACTACTTTAAATCAGGAATTTGATAACTACTATGTTTGGAGTTCTTTCAAATACCAAAGACCTGCCTGCCCTCTAATATCATTTCTAGATACAAGTTTACTGAATGGGGATGACTATATATAGAAATGTCTCATTTAAAAAGTATCCTGGGGAGAACAGCTCCTTTGACAAAGTTAACTTTTGTGGAGAGAGATCTTTCAGAGAGATGCTGTCTTTGTTCTGTGGTGTGGTTGGTTGGTGGCTGGGTCAGAGGTTTTAGCTCTGTCATGTGTTAAAGATGTCTCCACTATTAGTACTTGGATAGGTAGGTTATCCAGAAGCAAGAAAAGGTGTCCAGGTATGGCCTCTCCATCTTTGATTAGGAGATTGTTTGAATATTCATCAGTAGTGGCAACCTGCACTTGGTGTTGGAAGAAGGTACTTAAAAACTAAAACAGTCGGTTAACTCTTGGAAATGAAATTCCTCAAAAGACAGACTATGGTGAAAATAAAAACTCTCCTTTAAGAGGATTACTATTTGTGAAGATTAGAACAATTTTTGATACTTCAATTGTTAATCAGTCTTTCAGCTATTAATTCTTCAACTATAGAAAAAAACTAAGCTTCAATTTTGATGTTACTGCTTCATTATTTCTGGTAGTATCTCTAATACTTTAGAGGGACTCATTGAATATCTTCAGGAAACATAAAATATTCAGTCAAGAATTACTAAAGTCTTCAAAGACATCTAAGATGGATAATCTATCCTTTTGACCTTGTTCAGTGTAATAGTCATCCATTGAAATGGAAAATTCTCAGTGCTGTAATATATCTGAAAAGTAGTTCCTTCTGAATGTATACTCAGTGGGTAATACTAATTGTTCAGCAACCTGAAACTACTTCAGTAAACTATATAAAACTGGCTTTAAGTGCCTCAAGTTCTAGGGGCCCTGGGTGGCTCAGTTGATTAAGCCTCTGACTCTTGATCTCAGTTCAGGTCTTGATCTTAGGGTCATAAGTTCAAGCCTCAAGTTCTAAAATTTGTTTTAGATATTTTTCAGAAAATAATTGTAAGCTTAAAAACTCATTTCTTTACTAGGCTGCTGGGTTTTTGTTTTGCTTTTTAAATCAAATAGTAAGTAACTTGATCTTTTGATTAGAATTTGTTAATATTTAATAAAAAAGAATTTGTTAATATTTTATTAGGTCTATGTATTTATATGAAAACAAGCATTTTTGTTTCTAATCAGATACTATATACGTTCCTAAATAAAGAGAGCTTTTAAGCATTGAGCAGTCCATATTTGAAGACCAGTAGATCAGGATATAATCCTGAGAAGCAGTATTATTTAGGCGGTTAGTTTATTTACAGAACCAAAGAAATATTTCTAGACTGCTTGCCACACTTTCTTTTTCCAGTGCTATATACTATTTGCTAGGTATTTGGGGCAACCAATTTAAATAAGGTGCAGGCCCCATCCATATCTAGAAGTATAGAAAAAGAAGCAGATAGTTAGCAAATGACTTTAATAACAAGTGTTTATATGTGTCATGTTATAGCAGCATTAGAGAATTGTTAACTTTACCTGCTATAGAATTTTTTTTTTAAAGATTTTATTTATTTTTTTCATGAGAGACAGAGAGAGACAGAGA
This sequence comes from Canis lupus baileyi, assembly GCF_048164855.1. Classification (NCBI taxonomy): domain Eukaryota; kingdom Metazoa; phylum Chordata; class Mammalia; order Carnivora; family Canidae; genus Canis; species Canis lupus. The sequence continues at coordinate 45,233,115 of NC_132849.1, forward strand.
CAGAGACAGAGATACAGGCAGAGACACCACTGAGCCACCCAAGTGTCCTGAGCTATAGAATATATTGGGAGTATAATCTCCAAGGAAGACAGGATGTATCATGGAAAGAAAACATTTATAAAGACAGGAAGGTAGAAGCGTGTTTCAGAAGGTCATATGAAGATAAGTGGATGGAAAAGCTTTGTAGAGAGAAAAAAAGAGAAAGAAGTAGAGATCAGACTGTTAATTTTTAGTGTTAGTCTCCATTATTTATAGGGTGTTGGTGTGCATAAAGTAATCTCTTAGGAGAATTAAGAAATGTAGTATGGAGATGCCTGGGTGGCTCAGTGGTTGAGCGTCTGTCTCTGGCTCAGGGTGTGGTCCTGGAGTCCCAGAATTGAGTCCTGCATCAGGCTCCCTTCAAGGAGCCTGCTCCTCCCTCTGCCTGTGTCTCTACCTCTCTGTCTCTCATTAATAAATAAATAAAATCTTTAAAAGAAAAAAAAAAGAAAGAAATGTAGTATGTATGGATCAGAGAATAGCAACCCGGCAGACTCTTTCAAATTTTCATAGCCATGTACCAAGAGAAACAAAATCTTTGTTTATAGAATTTTTGCTGTTGGTTTCATCCTCTTGTCCACTTAAGATCTGAGTTAATAGGGACACCTGGGTGGCTCAGCAATTGAGTGTCTGCCTTTGGCTCAGGCATGATCAGGTTTCTGGGATCGAGTCCCACATCAGGCTCCCTGCATGGAGCCTGATTCTCCTCCCTCTTGCCTGTGTCTCTGCCTCTCTTTCTGTGTCTCTCATGAATGAATAAATAAAATCTTAAAAAAAAAAAAATCTAAGTTAATACATTAGCTTTTTTAAAAAATAAAATTAAAAATTTTTATTTTATTTTTGTCTTTCAAGTTTTTTATTATTATTTTTTAAAGATTTTATTTATTTATTCATGAGAGACACAGAGAAAGAGAGAGAGAGGCAGAGACACAGGCAGAGGGAGAAGCAGGCTCCCATGCAGGGAGCCCGACGTGGGACTCGATCCTGGAACCCCAGGAGCAGCCCCTGGCCAAAGGCGGCGCTAAACCACTGAGCCACCTGGGCTGCCCTCTTTCAAGTTTTTATTTAAATTCCAGTTCAGGGATGCCTGGGTGGCTCAGCGGTTGGGCATTTGCCTTCGGCTCAGGGGGTGATCCTGGAGTCCCAGGATTGAGTCCCGCATAGGGCTCCTTGCATGGAGCCTGCTTCTCCCTCTGTGTCTCTGCCTCTCTCTGTATCTCTCATGAATAAATAAATAAAAATCTTTTAAAAATAAAAAATAAAATAAATAAATTCCAGTTCACTGGGCATATGGGTAGCTCAGATGATTAAGCATCTGCCTTTGGCTCAGTTTATGTCCCAGAGTCCTGGGATGGAGCCCAGCATCAGGTTCCTTACTCAGGGGGGAACCTGCTTCTGCTTCTCCCTCTCTTTCTGCCTACTACTCCCCCTGCTTGTGTGTACTTTTACTCTCTATGTCAAATGAATAAATAGAATCTTAAAAAAATAAATTCCAGTTCATTATATATGCTCGTTTTTGGTTCTTTAAAAATATTTTTTAAAATTTATTTACCAGAGAGAGAGAGAGTGGGAGTGCACATTAGGGGGAGTGGCAGAGGAAGAGGGAGAAGCCGCCAGGCTCCCCGCTGAGAAGGTTGCCCCACCCGGGGCTCAATCCCAGGAACCTGGGATCATGACCCAAGCCAAAGGCAGACTCTTAAATGACTGAGCCACCCAGGCACCTCTAAATATGTTAATTTTGATTTGTTTTTTTTACTTACTGTTATTTATTGTGATATTTCTCCTAATTGGATGGGGGCCCCCAAATGTGGAGTGACAATCCAGGTGGAAGCTGGTGGTGCTGGTAGTCAGAAGAATTCACCTGAGGCAGAACAAAGGAGATAGAAGTTTATTGAATACACTGCAAGGGAGCAGCAGGCAGGACAGCAAAGAAGAGACTATCTGCATGAGGTGGTGGGTGAGGGCTGTTTTTAAAAGAGTGGGGGTGCGGTTAAGAGATATAAGGATGTATGGAATCTTCCCTCTTTTGGGTAACTATGCCTGGTTGTAAGTAGCCCATTGGTCAGTTAGGGCATATAGATATTTTGAAGTGGGTCCTCTGATGGGCCAGTCTATTCAGCCAGTCCCCCACCCCCAGGCCTTTTGCCTTGTTCTACAGTCCATTGCTCAAGTCTGTTGCCCAAAAGCAACCTCTGTGTTTATGGTAGTTCAATTTATTTCTAATCACTAGTATATAGGTTAAAAGAATTCATTTCCATTTCACTGTTAAAAATCATTTGTTTTGGGTAATAGATTTCCTTAATACAGGATTAGATTAATTGGTGACATTAATTGGTTTTATTTGAAGTAAAAAGTAAAACCAATAGTACAGAAGTGCGAGAGATTATTTTTCTCAAAGTGCCGATTCGTAAGATAGGATTATAAACAATGTCTTAGTCCTTGTGGGATTTTGTGGGTCAACACTGTGTGGGTGCCAGCACTAATCAGTGGTCTATGAAACCCAGGAAACATTCAATGGAGGGAAGGCAAAAAAATCATAACAAAGGTTTGATTTCCCACTGCTTTGTGTTGATTTGCGAACAAAGAAGTATAATGTATATTGCACATGAATTTGTAAACCGAAATTTCTTGCAGCACACATACTACCTACCAAGAAATAAACATACTTTGTTTTTAAAAAAAGATTGTAGGGCACCTGGGTGGCTCAGTGGTTAAGGGTGCCTTTGGCTCAGGTCATGACCCCGGATCTTGGGATCAAGACAACATCAGGCGCCCCAGAGGGAGTCTACTTCCCTCTCTGCTTAGGTCTCTGCCTCTCTCCCTGTGTCATCAATCAATCAATCAATTAATCTTTTATTTTATTTTATTATTTTTTAAATCAATCTTTTAAAAAAAGGATTATAAATGGGCTTGATGAAGTTAAAATACAGCCTTAATATTCATTTTTCAATGTCCTATTCTTCATATCTTTATCTTTTTAAAAATGTAGCCCTGGTAAATCTTAGTTCCTTACTTTGTAATTCTGTGGACACTATTCCCATGCCCTTCCCACACACCCCCTACCCTACATCTTCCCCTCCTCAGCTAGCTGGTTTATTCTTAAACTTTTCATCACAAAGGACTGTTCTCTCCCCTTCTCTATCCATTGTGGACTGACACATAAAATACAATAAAATGGCCCAGCAGTGTCAGTTTTCTATGAAAATATCTAAATGCTCTCACTTTTGTATTTATCTAATAGCAGGCCAGGCTTTGGACTATATTTGAATAGCAGTGGTTTAGATGATTTGTCAATCTTATAAACTTTGGGAATGCTGTGTTTCTTTAATAAGAAAGGAGGAAAAATCTTTCATTCTGTTTTAAAGAAGGAAAAACATAAAATGATCATGTCTCCCCCTTTTTTGAATTGAGATTAGAAAATAACCACCTTCTTGAGTAAACAGTGAACCATAATGATCTTTATTAGCTAGCACTGCAGAGACATTATGCCAGCTTCTCGGTCACTGCCCATCCTTCCTCAGAAGTAGATGGTTGTCCCTTCTTCTGTCAACATAGATCAGTTTTGTCTGTTTAAAATTTTGATTAAGTTATATATTCAGGAAAAATGTATACATATTGTAAGTATACAGCTTGTGGAATTTTCACAAATGGAACCGCATCATGAACCAGCATTCAGATCAAAGAACAAAACACTGGGGTGCCTGGGTGGCTCAGCAGTTGAGTGTCTGCCTTTGGCTCAGGGAGTGATCCCAGATTCCCGGGACCGAGTTCCACATTGGGCTTCTTGTATGGAGCCTACTCCTCCTCCCTCTGCCTCTCTTTCTGTGTCTCTCATGAATAAGGAAAAAAATAAAAATAAAAAAGCTTAAAAATATATATTAAAAAAAAACAACGAAGAACAAAATATTGTCAATATCCCAGGAGCCCTCTCTGTGCTCCCTTCTGGTAATAACCATTGCCTCAAAGTAACCACTATAATAATTTCTGATAGTATAGATAAGACATGTCTGGAACAGAACCAGAAACTTTTTAAACTTAAATCATGTTTTTTTTTTCCTTGAATAATTTTATAAGTCTTCATCCATATTTTTGCGTGTATTCATCAGATTCTTGAAATTGTATAGTATTCTGTAACTATTCCCTAGTACCTTTACTTATCCATTTTTGCATTGATGAACATTAGGCTATTTCTAGTTTGTTTTTTTTTTTTTTGCCTATTGTGAATTTTTTTTTTATGTCTGGGCTTTTTTGTTTTTGTTTTTGTACTCATTTTTTTCTGGGTATGTACTTGGGAGCAAAATTAACTGTAGTGTATACTACCAGACAGTTTTCCAGACTGGTTGTGCCAATTTATACTCCCACCAATAATGTATGAGAGTTCCAGCTATTTCTCATGCTCACTAATTGTCAGTCTTTAAAATTTTAGACTTTGGTTAGTATATAATAGTGTCTCATGTGATTTTAAGAACCACTGGTTAAACCTTGTAGTAATAAGAGCAAAAGACCAGAAAGAAACAACATACTCATCAGTCTGGTTGAAGAGATTATAGTACATCTGCTCAGTGGAGTTCTGTGCATCTATTAAAAGGAATGTGGAAGATCTCTGTATTCTGTTCTAGAATGTTCCCCAGAACATATTAAGTTAAAAAATCAATATTCTGGACAATTTATGGTGGTTGATTTTTTACTTAAATGAGTAAAATGAATGCCTGGATGGCTCAGTGGTTGAGTGTCTGCCTTTGGCTTGTGTCTTTGTTCCGGAGTCCTGGGATTGAGTCCCGTATCATGCTCCCTACAGGGAGCCTGCTTCTCTCTTTACCTATGTCTCTGCCTCTCTGTGTCTCTCATGAATAAATAAATAAAATCTTAAAAAAAAAAAAAAAAGAAATGAGTACAAGTATTAAAAGGCCTATACTAAAAAAAAATAAAAAATAAAAAAAAATAAAATGTCTATACTATGTTTCACCAAAACAAAAATATAGGTAAAAAAACAATGGAAGGATGCAAATTAATATAAATGATTTCTTAAATGGGAAGAGAAGTAATAAAGGGGTCTCAACAATGGAGGGAGCTAGATTCATATGGAAGTAAGTTGTTTTATCACTTTACATAATTAAAACAAGTTTTTAAAATATACTTTCTAGAAATAACAAAACAAAGCAAACTCGAGTGTATGTCAAATTTGTGGCATAATGACATAAGTAAGTTTCTAGGGATATATCTTAGTTATAGGAGATCAGACACCAAGAAATCCTTAAACTACATTTAGTAGTCTCATTTTCAGGAATTATATAGGTATACTTTCTTTGAAATTAGATCTATAGTAGAAAGCAAATTAATAATTACAGTAATGTTATTAGGAAGCAGGATTATCAGGGGAGAAGAGAAGTGATAGAATTATAGAATCAGAAAAGTTAAGTGACAGTCCTGTCATCTTAAATTCGAATTTGGCATCTATGCATGAACTTATTTTTCTCTTTATAAAAAAAGGGACCTTTCTTGTTCTAATTATTGAAAAGTCCTAGAACCAGTGATAACCCCATAACAGTGAGCACCCCGTATCGTGCAGCACGTTTTTTTTTAAGTTTATTTAATTTTTTTTAATTTTTTTTTAAAGATTTTATTTATTTACTCATGAGAGACACACACACACACACACACACACACACACACAGAGGCAGAGACACAGGCAGAGGGAGAAGCAGGCTCCATGCCGGGGGCCCGATGTGGGACTCAATCCTGGGTCTCCCGGATCAGGCCCTGGGCTGCAGGTGGCGCTAAACCGCTGAGCCACCGGGGCTGCCCCGAGCACATGGTTTTTATTTTTTTATTTTTTTATTTTTATTTTTTTATGGTTTTTAATAACATTTCCGATTAAATGGGTCTCCAGGGTCCTTGGAGAAGTGGCTGATCCAACTAGGGCAAAAAAATATGCAAGGTTGCATGAGACTCTGTGGCAGGTAGAGAGGAAGCAGCTAGATACTGCTGAGGCCATGTCCCAGAGATGGTTTACAACTTGAAAGCTCTCCCACCAACCCAAGAGGGGGACCCAGTTTGAGTGCCAAATTTGTGATGATTGTTTTTGACTTAAACATTTCAAATACATAAACATCTGTAGGTTCATAGTGACAGTTTAAAATCAGTTTTACATACTATTAGTTTTTTGAAACTGCTATAACAAATTACAGCAAACGAGGTGCCTTAAAACAACAAAAATTTATTTTCTCATGTTCTGGAGGCCAGAAGTCAAATCAGGGTGTTAGCAGGGATACACTTCTACAGAGGCTCTAGGGGAGAACTCTGGTTCTTGTATTCTTTAGCTTCTGGTTGCTGACTGAGTTGCCTTGTGGCCATATCACGCAATCTCTGCCTGTCTTCACCTCACCTTCTTTTCTTTCTGTCCTCTGTGTCACTGGATTTAGGACACTGAGATAATCCAAGAAGATCTCATCTCAAGAGCCTTAATTACATCTGGACTCTTTCCAAATAATGTAACATGCACAGATTCTGGGGATTAGGACATAACTTTTTGGTGGCCACCATTCAGCCCACAACAAGTACCCACTCATTCTGAAAATATACTGAGTTTGGATCTTGGCTGTGCCCCTTACTGTCTGAGTCCTCTGCAAACTAATTATATTTCCTGATACGTAAAATTTAGATAATATTACAATATACAGAAAAATGTATATATTTGAAATTTATGTATAAATATATGTCCTTGGATTGAGCCCTGCTTGTACTTCTCTCTCTTTCTCTGTCTCAGATAAGTAAATCCTTAAAAAAATAAATATATGTCCTTTATAAAACATTTTTGTATTTCCTTGTGTGTATAGAAAAAATGTCAGTAAGGTGCCAACCCAAACATATTATCTAGTTATTTCTGAAGGTAGAATTGGAGGAGTTTGGATGGGAATAGAAAGAGGACTTGTACCCACTTGAAATGCTGTAAAAATGATCCTAGCATGCTGTTAGATGCATACAAGATAGTTACTTTTGTTTGCCCTTATTAATAAAAATGTGTCTGAAGAGATTGTAGCCACTAAAAGTAATTATGAGAGAGAAGTTTCTCACCATGTGTTTAAGCCTTTAATATTTAAAAGTTAGGACAAAGTTTAAGTTTCATAGAAGTTGAGACCTGTATTTAGTCAATTCTGGGAGATAGTCCCTACTGGTGGGTCCTGAAATTTTCATGATTTATTTCAGCTGGCTTTGAGATATGTTTATGTTTCATTTGATAGAAAAGGTTTTTGCCTTAAGGGGGAACAGTCCAAATAGTTTGCCCTGGCAATTACAGATAGCTTTATTGTCTCTTTTTCAGGCTGCAAAATGGAATTCTTATATAGTCTAATGGAATTATTTTGTTTGTTTTCTGTTTATTGTCAGGCAGTGCTTGAGGGTTAGGAAATGTATGTTTTCAGATTTCTGCAAACCATTAAAAAGAAAATGAACAGTCAAATGTTTGTTAATAGTCTATTTATTTTATGTCCCTTTAAAAACATTGGTCAAAAAAAAAAGACAGGAAATAACAGTTGTTGACAAGAATTGGAACCCTCACACATTCCTGTACTATTGTAAAAATGGTATAGCCAGTTTGGAAGACATTTTGACGGTTCCTCAAAAAGTTAAATATAGAGTTGATATAAGACCCAGAACTTCCACTTTAAGATCTGAACCCAGGAGAATTGAAAATATATGTCTCAATACAAAATCATGCTAATGAATGACCTTCATATCATTGTTCAGAATGACCAAAAGGGGAAACAACCCAAATGTCCATCAGTTAATGAATAAACAAAATGCAGTGTATGCATGAAATGGCCTGTTATTCGATGATAAGAAGTATTGATACATGCTTCAGTATGGATCGAGCTTCAAAACATGATCAGTGAAAAAAGCCAGTCACGAAAGAGCACATATTGTATGATTCCATTTATGTGAAAGGTCTAGAATAGGCAGATGCAGAAAGTAGATTAGTAATTGCATAGCACTAGGGCCATAGTTAGGGGAAAGAGAGGTGATAGCCAGCCAGTACAGGACTTTTAGACGGGTGGTGAAAATTGATTCTGGTGGTGGTTTTACAACTTTTAACCGAAGCTATTAAAATTTTTACACTTCAGGTAAATTGTATATTATATAAATCATATCTCTGTAAAGCTGTCATTTTAAAAAAATTGGTCAATGTAAGTAGACTGAGGATGTGGTTTCTTTCTGTTGCTCAGTTATCTCCGGAATTATCCAACTTTTATGTTTGTATGATAAATCACAACAAACTTTTTTTTTTTTAATTTCATGCTTACCACATGTCAGTTCTTTCCCATATATAAACCTTATCATAAGGATTGGAGTTGAAAGCCGGGTATGCCAAGTATGATCAGTCATCATCTTACTCTTGTCTGCTGTTGTCCTCTTTAAATGTTATCTACTGTGTATTCCTTTCTTAGGACATACAAGAATCTGTTGAAAAACTGTTTTCCCAAACTTGTGTATTCCCATGAACTATGATGCTTCTGCATTTTTATGTCAAGTAGCTACCTACCAGCATACTTTATGTGGTATCTTCAAGCTCTTTAGCCATACCATGAAATGCCATTTTGCTATCCAGGCCTTTTTGTCCAGTTACTATGGAAAAGAGAAGGTGTTAGTAAGCATGTACTCTTCCAGAGTCATCCCTAGCAGTAGTGATTATTATTTTTTATTATTTCTATTATTAAGGGGTCTGAATCAGCATATTTTGGTTATCTTTTATCATGAGTAATTCACTACTGAACTTTACAGAACATAAAAATCTAGTTGCTGTTTTATTATAATAGGTATATAAAAAAATAGGGTATATAGGCTTCTGAAGAGAAAACCCTCATTTACATCTTAGCTTTGGCTAAGCTCTGATGAGATATAAAACAACTTGTGATGAAGTAGAGAGGGGTTACACCCTATGCAAGTGTATGTTGCTTCTATTGGAGAAATCCTAATGCACCCTCTCACATTGGCAGGCCTGAAACTATTGATTTTAAGAGCTGAAGGAATATAAGAATTAAAGCTACAGTAGAGTTTTTGAAGTAGAATGGCCTTATTACTTTCATTTTAAAGATAAGGAAAACTGGGACCCATTCAGTCAGTCCTGGGCTCTTTCACAATATCATGTTGTCATTAGATCTACCTTAAGAACATACATACTGTCCAACAAGCTCTAGAATCTCCTCTGAGTTTTATCTAATTTGATGACTCATGGTTTATATTCTGCTTCCTGCTTCAATCAATCTATTGAAAAATCACAGAATGAAAAGTAATGAATACTAACACACATCCCTTCCCCATCCTATCATCCTTCACTAGAGCTTTCTGAGGAAATAAACTGAAAAGGGAGGCTGTTTGCAGTAGAACTCCAAAAAGAAGATCCTTCCCAAAAGTGTTTGGTCACAGTTCTTAATACAGGTAGCAGCATATGATTGGGGAAGGAATGGTGCTTGATACCAACTCTGATAACCACATTTTTTATTATCATTTTCCCCCTACTAGTATCGTCTAGACTGTCACAGCCATCCTCTCCCCAGTCAGGCTGCCCGTCACCCACCATTCCAGCAGGTAAAGTCATTTCTCCATCACAGAAGCACAGCAAGAAGGCACTAAAGCAGGTAATTATGCTCATCTCTGTTTATCAAAAGTCTAATCTATGTTAAAAATTCGTGATTCTGGAAGGCATTGGAAATTTCTTGAAAGGACATAAGGTCCTAATTTTGAGGAAAAATTTCTTGCAGTTTTCCAATTCGGATTTAATAATTTATGGACTTCTGTGTTATAGGTTTGTGGTAGCTAGTCTTTTTTATCATGGTTTAAAAGCTCTTCATTTGTTCCTAATTTGCTAAGAGGTTTTTAAATTGTGAATAGGTGTTGAACTTTTCAGGTTTGTTTTCTTCAGCATTTATTGAGAGGGTCAGGTTGCTTTTCTCTTTAAATCTACGAACACACAGACTTCCGAGGCTAGGTACTCTAGGGTAACGCATGCTTAGCTGTCAGCAATAAATTCTACATGTTTGTTACATGTTTTTAAATATGATAGATTTTTCTTTTGCTTGGATTTTGCTGTTTTCTTGTACAATTCTTGTACAATTTTGGAATCAGGATTCTAGCATTAAAAAGTTGGGGGCAGCCCGGGTGGCTCAGCGGTTTAGCGCCGCCTTTAGCCGGGGCGTGATCCTGGAGACCTGAGATCGAGTCCCACATCCCACGTCGGGCTCCCTGCATGGAACCTGCTTCTCCCTCTGCCTGGTCTCTCTCTCTCTGTGTGTGTCTCTCTCATGAATAAATAAATAAAATCTTAAAAAAAAAAAGTTGGATAGCTCTCTGCATTTTTCTAGATTTTTGGAAAACAATCATAGAATTGTTTTCATAGCATTTCAGTTTCATCTGTTACTGGTCTCATTTGATTCCTGCTTTTTCAGCTAATTTTGGAAAAATGTTTTTTCTTAATTTTGGATATGTATTTCTCTTAGAAAATGGTCCATTTCACTTGACTGTTAAAAATATTTGCATAAAGTTGTAGTAGCATTCTTTTATGTTTCTTTTTTGTTCCTCATTGTTGTTCATTTATAATGTATCTCTTTCCCTAGGGCTACTTGCCATTGGTCTATGTTATTGGGCTTTTCAAAGAACATTTTTTTTTGAAATGCAAATGGTCAGTAAATATAAACTCACTACTAATTAACTGAACATTAACAGATTTCTTTTATCCTCAGATTCGTATAAACTAAAGAACTTTATCAGATGTTGGCAAGTGTGTAGAAAAATGGCTTCTGGTAGTTGCTGGTGAAATATAAACTATCATATAGCTACTTTGGAAAGAAATTTTGTGATATCTATTAAAATTTCATTAAAATTTTAAATGCCCATACCTCATGACTAAGCATTTGAACATTTTGGAACTTAGGTTAGAAAAATACAGATATACATACCAATTACAAACACACAGAAAAATATTTGTATTGATGCTTGTAATAGCAAAAACTTGCAAGTAACCAAATATATATCAGGGAATTCCTTCATAAATGATGGTGTATCTATATGCTGGACAATGATACAAGATTAAAAGTTTGTAATGTGGTTGTTTTATATATATAGACATGGAAGCATCACCACACTATAATGTTGATTCACTAAATTTAAGTTGTATTACAACATTTAGAGCGTGATACCACTGATAAACAATGTATTTTTAATAGAGACATACATCAGTGTAAGAAAAGCTCAGTAAGGAAAATTAAATTGACTGTAGTTATCTCTGAAGACGAGGGGGCAAGACTGAGTGGTCAAGAGGGTTTAGCTTTATGTTTGAATTAAATGGTAAAGATGTAATCGTGTATTATCTATATAATTGAAATTTTAAAAATTATGTAGATCTTAAAGTATTAAAGGAAGTATTTAAAACAAAAGTGATTTTATTAAAAGCTTCGGAATTTGATAGCATTGATTGCTGTCTGTCTGGATAATCTCATAGCAGTTGTTTTTTTATAAATTCTTTAGAAGATTTTAAGAAGTATGTGATGCTTCTTTCCACAGGAAAAAAGGCATGTATTTTTCTAAACCTTATTAGAAAATGCATGACATGTTTACTACTCCTGTATTATACTCCTGTAATCCCAAGAGTCAAATGTATTTTCTTTAAAGAATACCAGTATGGAAAAATACGTTTATTAGGTTGTTGGTATGTAAAGTAATACCTTGCCTCCATTGTATACTTTTTATAGTATTAGGTGAGAAAAATTACTTCAAAATAAGGTATCCTTTATCACAATATGAGGGTTTTGTTATTGTTGTTCTTTTCATTTTAAAATAGAATAGGAACAGAGTTTGTAAGCTACTTAGGGAGGAGAAAACTGAGTACAGTTCTTAGGCTATAAGCTACTCTGTTTCCATCATGTATCTGAATTTACATGTTCACAGCAGGAATAGATGAGATCAAATGGTTCTATTAAATTTTGCATTAACCTGGAATGATGTGGATATTGTGAGAGACTAGGAAAGACCCACTGGCTGCCACCCAGGAAGCCTATGAATATTTTCTGTTCTGATTGCAGAGAATGAGAGAGAAGCTATAATCAGTAAACAACACTGACATTTTTTATACATTGTACTCCTGCCTTGGCTTTTATAAATGTTGAAGGTGAATGTAAGCCAGCCAGATCCCTGACTCACTCAGTTAGTTTTTCCCTTTGGCAGCTTAGGTCAAGATCAGTCGTTGCCTATGTAACATAGCCTGAGATGAGTGTGAAGAGGTAATGGGAACCAAGTAGCCAGTTAACCCACACTTTTTTGCATGATGGTCTAAAGGTTAAAACTTAAACTGGCAATTTAGCAAGGTCATAGGTTTCCAAAGTTTTCCTGAAATGTAGCTTTACTTTCTTAATTTCTGTGTCTTTTTTTTTTTAAACCTTGAGTTAAAAAGTTGCCTTCATATACTTTCATGACTAAACTCTAGGAAGTTAACTCTCTTCTATTTTTTTTTTAATTAGTTAACTGTCTTCTAATTCATTCCAAATAGTTTAGAGTATTCTACAAACTAGAAACATTATAGAAATAAAAATATGCTGAAATAGCCAGAAGAAATCATACTATGTTTTCCAACCTTCCTTCCCTTCTATTTACTGCTTTGCTATAAATTATGAGGATTTGGTCTTTGGCTCTTACAGGAGATCAGAATCAAGTAATTACTTAACATCTATTGTTCACATGTATCACCTCTGAAATATATGTAAGCTAAATATTTATATTTATACATAGAGCTAATGCAAATGAGTCTCTTTTTTGGTTGAAGGCTTAGAATTTTATTTCCAGAAATGATTGAAAACCTCTAATTTTCTGCTGCTACAATTACGAGAAGTCTGTGCATTACTGGTGATTTTTAAGTTCTAAAAATGTTCGTGACTAATTCTCACATTTATATACAGGAGTAATACTACCAAAAAATACTCAAACTCTTAAGTATCATTTTGGCCTTGCATTTAATTGGTTTCATTTAGGGTTTTGTTTACTTTGATAGCTTTCAAAGAAATTGGGTGATCAGCATGTTCCTCACCACTTAAAAAGCAGTCCTTCACTGTGTTTTTACTAAAAAATTATTTTGTTGCTTATAGAGTTTCTTTTTATAGGCTCTAAAACAGCAACAGCAGAAGAAGCAGCAGCAACAACAATGCAGGCCAAGCATGTCCATCTCCTCCAACCAGCCTCTTTCTCTCAAGACTGTCAAAGCAGCCAGTGACTCTGTACCTGCCAAACCTGGTAAGCAGACTTGGGTGTATTTCCATTGGAAGTTTCTTTTTCTAGTATTTTTTTATACCATTTTTCCAGTTTGTATACCATATACTTATTTTTAAGTTGCTCGGATTATTTACATAGCCTGTTACTGCAAGATCATTGATATAAATCCATTCAGCATAAATGGGAAAATTTATGCAGAATCATCATGCAGTTATGAAAAAATAAATTGGCGATATTTGCATGTTAGAATGAAATCAATGCCTGACTTCCAGGATTTCTAATCTAGTAATATTTGGAAGCCTCTAATCAGTGACCTTACAGAGCTGATGTTGCCAAGACACTGAGACTAACCTTCACCAGTCTCTCCTTTAAAGATAGGAAATTTTCCTAAGAATATTGGCTACCTTTGAATTTCCATTGGATATAAACACAGTCCTTTGGATTCTGGTTGTTGTTATTGTTATTTGTTTTATTTTTCATCAAAACCAGATTAGATACAGAGTTTGTATTTTATTACACAGTTCATTTTGATGCTAGCTGATTACATGGGCCTACCAAATTTAAGTGGTGTTCTGCAGACCTTTGCATTTTGTTAGGAAGGAGATTTACCACCAGAAGCAAATAATGTGCTGGGGGGAAGGAAGGGATTTTATTTTACTTTTTAATTCTGATTTTGCAGACTCAAAACACATTTGCAGGGTCACATTTCCTCATATGTAACTCCTTTCAGTTTGTGTTTGATTGATTGATTTCTGTCTATAACCCTAATGTCACCAGTCTTTGATATATTTTTTCTCTTAGCAATATGGGAAGGAAAGCCATCTGATGGGCAGTCAAGTAGCCCTCAGAACTCAAACTCTAGCTATTCTTGTTCAGTTCAAGTGGAAAACCCCTTGTTAGGCTTGGGGAAGAAGGCATTCCAGAGATCTGACAGGCTCCACACACGTAAGTTAATTTACAAAAACTTCGGTTCCGCATCTTAATTTGTCAACTGTGTGTTTGAATTTCAGCAGCTGTTGTGTGGTTTAGTTCTTTTTCTGACAATAGGCTGCTTTGTCTAGCATTATTTATGTCTTATTTCTTTGCACAGAGAAGTAGAAGGACTCATAATTAAACATAGTAAATTGACCCTTTTTGCCTGTTCCTTCTGAAATCCCACTAAGATGGGAATATGGAAATCCAAAAGATTAGATCCATAAGGGTGAAGAAAATAAAGAGACAACAGATGGGCAAGCAGTCAAGAGATTTTCAAAGATGAAGACTAGATGGAATTTTTCACCGAGCCTAGCAACAGATACCAATAATAAGCCAGCTAAGGCTGCAGACACCAGAAAGATTCAGGAATAGGAGACAGCATGTATCACAGTGGGGAAGGGTGATGCCTAGGATTGAAAAGAAGAGCCTTTTTTGAAAGTTAATAAGAAGCAGTCTGATGCTTTACCATAGCAGGAGGTAGGTTTATTTTGAGGTGATAAAACCATATAGACTACAAACTCAGAGATAACAGTGGTGGCTGAGGACAGATAATGAGGCAATGTACTGAAATCAGGGAAACAAGAAAAATATAAAGACTAACAGTGATCCTTCTGCTTGACTTCCAGAATGTTAGTAGTAAGGCATGTTCCTGTCACCACTACTTCCTTCCCTCCAGCCCACTGATGTTCCAGCAGGAGATGGGTGGGTTGGTGCCTAAAAACAGTGAACAACCTCAGAAGAAAATCTGCAGGCAAATTTATAGATTTCATACTAAATAGAAATCATCTGGGTCATACTTTTGTGAAGTTCACCAGTCTATAAGACCCACCTATGCACCCTAAATTGCCAGTCAGCCTTTTTTAATGCCTTTGTTTTCATTGTGATTATTCACAATCATCTTTGAAGAAGACCTCCACTATGAGACACAGAATCTGAAATACAGATTCAGAAAAAACAGGCAATTCAGGAATATTTAAAACAAATAACATCAAAAACTGTAATATCCACAGAAGGATATAAAAGATGATATTGCATCCATAAAAGAGACTATTTTAAAAATTGAAAAATAAAGAGAGTATTAACAGATAAGGTAGCTGAAATTTAAAAAAATAGAAATATTAAAAGGTGGGGTGCCTGGGTGGGTAGCATAGTTGGTTTAGTGTCTAGCGCTTCGTTTCAGCCCAGGTTGTGATCTTGGGTTGTAGGATCAGGTCCACGTTGAGCTCCACGTTCACCGCAGAGTCTGCTTGAGTTTCTTCTTCTCCCCCCCATCCCCCACACCCCATGCTTTCTTGCTCTCTTTCACTCACTCAAACGAATAAGTAAATCTTAAAAAAAAAATACTGAAAGGTGAAGAAATATCTCTGAACATAAGTCAAAAGAGAGATTCAAAAGTAGAGAGAAGGTAAGAAAACTGGAATACCAATCTAGGATATCTGATGTCTAAAATAGTAGAACCATTAGAAAGGACAGAAATTAAAAGGGGGGAGGGGAGGATAAGATAATAAGAAAAATCATACAAGAAAATTCCAGGGAATGGAAAGCCCCAGATTCCAAAGATGAAACTACATAATTGATGTCAAGAAACATGAATAAAAAGAAACCTGTTCCAAGGCACGTTTCTTTGAAATTTCAAAGCATCCAGGATAATGAAAATATTACAAAAAAGCAACCAAGGAGAAAGAAAATACTTCACATACAAAGATGTAAAAATTGAGATGGTAAACGTAGCAGCAGCAGAATAGAAGCTGAAGGGGTAGTACAGGGATGCTGACAAAATTCAAAGGAAAAGTTATTCTATGACCATTTATATTCCAGACCCTTCTAAACTATTAAGTATGAGAACAGAATTAATATTTTCAGACTTAATTTTTTGTTTTTTGATTTTATAAAATTATTTATTAAAAAAACAAATGATAGTTGGGAGGCTTGGTGGCTCAGTTAGTTAGGCATCTGCCTTCGGCTCGGGTCATGATCCCAGAATCCTGGGATTAAGCCCCATGTGGAGCTCCCTACTCAGCTGGGAATCTGCCTTTCCCTCTCCATCTGCCTCTTTGACAACTCATGCTCTCTCTCTCTCTCTGAAATGGGTGAATAAAATCTTTTTAAAAATAAATAAATAGGGACACCTGGGTGGCCCAGTAGTTGAGCATCTGCCTTTAGCTCAGGTTGTGATCCTGGCGTCCTGGGATCGAGTCCCACATCAGGTGCACCTCGAAGAGTCTGCTTCTCCCTCTGCCATGTCTCTGCCTCTCTGTGTCTCTCATGAATAAATTTAGATAGATAGATAGATAGATAGATAGATAGATAGATAGATAAGATAGCTAGCTAGCTAGCTAGCTACCTGAATGGCTCAGTCATTTCAGCATCCAACTCTTGATTTAAGCTCAGCTCATGATTTCAGGGTCATGAGATGGAACCTCATGTCAGGCTCCACACTCAGCAGGGAGTCTTCTTGAGATTCTCTAACCCCTCCCCCTCACATGTGCATGTGCCCCCCCCAAAATACATAAATTTTTAAAAATAATAATAAAATTAAAAAACAAGTCAGAATTCTTGAAATCTGGGGGGACCTGGCTGGTTCATTCAGTGAAGAGTGCAACTCTTAATCTCGGGGTTGTGAATTCAGGCCCATGTTGGGTGTAGAGATTACTTAAAAATAATAAACCTTTAAAGAAAAAGGAATTCTTGAAATCCAACAGTTGCCTTTCTGGGTTTGATTTAAATTTTAATTATATTGCACTTGGAAGATTATGCTATGTTATAGAGATGTAGAGGCATTTCCAGTCCTGCAGGAGCTGTAGCTTAGGTGTCTCCTGGCACCTGCAAAAAGCAGAACCTATCGAATTTGTTCTCCCCAAGAAGACATTTAAGTGAGATGTTAAGGCAGGAGGAGAAATAATTCAAAGATTATCAGGCACAATATATGCAATGAAATGTTAAGAACCTATTTTACAACTTGCTGGGGATGCCAGCTTCTTTGCCTATTGTCCTTATTCCAGCAACCGGACAGCCTCTTTGTAAAGTCTGGTTTGATTCTGGGTGGACTGTAAAATGGTGCATTTTTCTTAGGGGCGATTCTGCAATAAACTGAGCATATCCTTTGATTATTAATTCCACTGCCAAATATTAAAAATATTCATAAATTACATAAATACTTGTAAATGGTACACTAATATGCCAAATCACAGTTTTCTAGAGATGTGATGAACTGAACAAAGTTTCTTCCTTATGGAGATTATATTCTACTTAAATGCATTTAAACAGTTTTACTGTTTTCATTCAATTGCAGTAGAGATGTCAATGTAAAAAATTGAGAAATTATGGACTGAGAATTTCCAACTTCCATACTATAAACTAGAAAAAATTAATCATAAGAAAGAAGGCATGATGCATTTAAGTTTCACTTAATGGCCAAGAAGTAAATGCAGGTTCATCTTGTCATGCAAATAAGCATTAACGGAAATAAGATGGGAATTTTTACAGCACATGCCACAATGAGCATTTTTTTGAAAAATTTGTGAGAGAGGGAGAGAGCACGCACAAGTAGGGGGAGAGGCAGAGGGAGAGAATCTCCAGCAGACTCCTCACTGAGTACAAAGCCCAACTCCAGGCTTAATCCCACAACCCAAGAGATTGTGACCTAAGCCAAAATCATGAGTTGGACACTTAACTGAGCCATCTAGGCATCCCCCAAAGAGTATTTTTTAAATGTATGGAAGAAGCTGTACATTTTATGTAAAACAAATGATAAAGCTAAATTTCGATAATTCACATGAAATCTTTTTAGTTTACATTGATATAATTTGTTTTAGACAACTTCAGTAAAAATTAATAGTATATTACATCCCAGATTTAATCAGAAAAAAAAACATAGCTCACATTTCAAGTATAATATGATAAAATACAGCAACCTAAACTGAGGGGAAAAAAGGTCAACTTTATTTTTTTTTTAAGATTTTATTTATTCATAAGAGACACAGAGAGAGAGGCAGAGACACAGGCAGAGGGAGAATCAGGCTCCATGCAGGGAGCCCGATGTGGAACTCGATCCCAGGACTCCAGGATCACGCCCTGAGCCAAAGGCAGATGCTCAACTGCTGAGCTACCCAGGCATCCCAACTTTACCAAAACTGGAGGACTTTTTTAAACTTTAAATTCTAGAAATGAGCCAGTTAGTGTAAGGAACACAAAAATATCGCAGACACTATTTGATCAAGAATACATCAATATAATTTACAACTACTTCTCAGTCTCACTTAAGGAGTTAAGTTAAATTTTAGTGGGGCACCTGGCTGGCTTAGTCGGTGGAGCATGCAACTCTTGATCTCCAGGTCACGAGTTCAAGCCCCACATTGGGCATAGGGCTTACTTTAAAAAATTTGTTTTAAGAATTTTAACTAGAGTTTGACTCATGTGAAGGTACAAAATGAATGCACAATTAGCAAAAGCTATTAAAGGAATGCTGACACTCATTTCATCAGTCATATGGGGAAGCAGAACTAGGATGCTGCTCTCTCAGTCCCTAGAGCCATAGCAACATTGTTTATGCAAACCAAAAAATGGTAACCACCTATGTGATCATCAGTGGGTTTCTAATTAAATGAGTCATGGTATATATGTTGGAATATGGTGAAGCCTATCAAAAAGAGATGGCTTTGTAGGTTGTAGTTTGGAAAGTAGTTCAAGATATTCAGTGAAACAAAAGACATAATATAATTGATATGTATTTTGTGATTTCATTTATTCAAATTAAAAATATCATCTCTGATAGGACGGGGTTTGAATGTAGAAACCTGTACTTTTCATTTTATATATTTTGATACTTTTTCAGTTTTGGAGATATTTACTTTCACCTCTCAAATGCTGTGTTTAATATCATTCAATTTGAAAATTTTAAAAATATTTTATTGTGATTTTTCCTTTGTCTCAGGAGTTATTTTGAAGTTTTAAAAATTTTCTTAAAATATATAGGGATTTTTGAGAAAATTGGACAGACACATACAGAAGAATGAAACTGGACCACTCTCTTACACTATACACAAAAATTAAAAAATGGATGAAAGACATGAATGTGAGAGAAGCCATTAAAATCTTAGAGGAGAACCTTTGACCTCAGCCACAGCAACTTCTTGCTAGACATGTCTCCAAAGGCAAGAGAAACAAAAGCAAAAATGAACTATTGGGACTTCATCAAGATAAAAAGCTTTTGCACAGCAAAGGAAACGGTTAACAAAACCAAAAGATAACCGACAGAATGGGAGAAGATATTTGCAAATGTCTTATCAGATAAAGGGAAAAAACTTCTCAAACTCAACATCTGAAAAAACAAAAAATCCAGTCAAGAAATAGGTAGAAGACACGAACATTTCTACAAAGGTGACATACAAATGGCTAACAGACACATGAAAAAAGGTTCAACATCATTCAGCATCAGGGAAATCCAAATCAAAACCACAATGAGATACCACCTCACCCCGGTCAGAATGGCTAAAATTAACAAGTCAGGAAACAACAGATGTTGCCTAGGATGCAGAGAAAGGGGACCCCTCTTAGACTGTTGGTGAGAATGAAAGCTTGTGCAGCCACTGTGGAAAACAGTATGGAGGTTCCTCAAAAAGTTGAAAATAGAGCTATCCTATGATGCAGTAATTACAGTACTGGGTATTTACCCTAGGGATATAAATGTAGTGATTGAAAGGGGCGCTTGCACCTCAATGTTTATAGCAGCAATGTCCACAATAGCCAGACTGTAGAGGAGCCAAGATGTCCATTGACAAATGAATGGATAAAGAAGTGGTATATGTATACAATGGAATATTACTCAGCCATCAAAAGGAGTGAAATCTTGCCATTTGCAATGATGTTGATGGAACTAGAGGGTATAATGCTAAATGAAATAAGACAGAGAAAGACAAATACCATATGATTTCACTCATGTGGAATTTGAGAAACAAAACAGATGAACATAAGGGAAGGAAAGGAAAAGTAAAATAAGATGAAAACAAGATGAAACAGGGAGGGAGGAAAACCATAGAGACTCTTAACTTTAGGAAACAAACTGAAGGCTGCTGGAAGGGAGGAGGTGGGGAGATGGGGTAATTGGGGGATAGACATTCAGGAGGGCACTTGATATAATAAGCACTGGGTGTTGTATGCACTGAATTCTATCTCTGAAACTAATAATTTGGTATATGTTAATTATATTGAATACAAATAAAAAAAATTTTAAAATATATAGGGAGTTGGGGGCACTTGGCTGGACTTTATGATAGCTCTACCTCTATATAGTGATAAACAACAGCCTCTAAAGGCACAATGCCTGGGTTCAAATTCCTGCACTGTAACCTAATAGTACAATTTTGGGCAAATTATTTACCATGCCTCGGCTTCATTTTCATCTGTGAAATATATAATTATACTTTCTTACTTTATAGAATTATGAAATAAACAAGTTAACACATGGTCAGTGTTTAGTGCCTGGCATTAATGAAGCATTACAGAAGCATTTGTTGCTGCTATTATTGATTATTATTGTTATAATTACTACTAATATTATTTGAAATTTACTGAGACCTGATTGTGTTCATTCCTAATTATTGTATCCTCATCTTTACAATCACGTTCTTTATTTCTTTAATATTTTATGCAGCACCGTTCTGTATTTTATCTGTGACAGTTTCAGTGATAGTAGTACTTTTAGGTCTAAACCTTTTATTTTTTGTTTCTATTGACTCTGTGCACATCTGTTGGTTTGTCAGGGGTAGTCTGTGAGATTTTAATTTATAGGAATTCTGTGGGCCTAACTTAAGGGAAATCCTTTCCTCTTAAGAGAGCTTACTTTTGCTTCACCTTCAACTAGGAACAGAGGTTATCCACATTCAGGATTGTATAGTTTTGTGCATGTATTTCTAAAGATAAAATTTCTGGATCTTAGATTCTGACACACAGAGACACTGGGTGTCTCAGTGGATGAGCTTAGGGCGTGATCATGGAGTCCTGGGATTGAGTCCTACATTGGGCTCCCCTCCCCACAAGGAGCCTGCCTCTCCCACTGCCGGTGTCTCTCATGAATAAACAAAATCTTAAAAAAAAAAAAAAAGATTTCAACACACATGAAATTTTGGTATATATTATTAATTTTTTTTCCTAATACGATTATATAAATTTGGGACCCATCAGCGGTATTTGAGAGTAGTCTGTGCTTTTTCTCTGTGTAGTCTCATTACTATATTGCAGTATTTGCCATTTTGATAGGCAAAAAAGAGTTCATTGGTTTAACTGGCATTTAAAAAATATTAATACTGTAGCATATGTTTATGATTAGTTAACTATGAATTACCTGTAATTTCCTGTGCTCACTTTTCTAATGGTGGTATTTCTTTTTCATATTTATTTATTGATGCACTTAAAAAAATTTTTTTTAATATCTATCTATTGCTCTATGCTCAACATGAGGCTTGAACTCACAACCCTGAGATCAAGAGTCTCATGTTCTACCGACCTACTCAGCCAGATGCCCCATATAGATGCACTTTTAATATGAAGAATAGTAATAAAGTTTTGTCATGACTGGCAAATGTTTCTGTCAAGTTAGTCTTTTGTTTATAATATTTTTTGCCATTTACATTTGAAACCTTTGGATACTCAAATCTGTCAGTCATTTGAAAGTCCCTAATCTTTTGATTGTGACTAAGTTTCTTGAAATCATGAAGCTATTCAGTTATAACTTTTTTGGGGTAATCAAAATTAAAATTTAAAATTGATAAAAAAATTTTCATGGGAAGGGAAAAAGGATCTCAGTATGATATATAGATCTGAATTTTTCTGGATTTTTTTTTTATCATTGTATGTGTCATCCTTGATTTTGTTAGTCTTAGAAGAAATTTCTAAAAACCTTAAGTGTTCCCTTCTTCACTGTGTGATATTTAAGTAGTCATAACTATGATTTTTTTGCAGCCCAGGGTAAGCTATATGTTAGATAGAAACAAAAATGTAAAGGAGGCCCAAATGATTCTTTTCCCCTGTCTTTGTAGGGCAGATGAAAAGGACTAAATGTGCTGAAATTGATGTTGAGACACCAGACTCCATTCTGGTTAATACAAATCTCCGAGCACTGATCAACAAACACACCTTTTCAGTCCTTCCCGGAGATTGCCAGCAGCGACTGCTTTTACTACTGCCAGAGGTGGATCGACAGGTGTGTTATTTTTAAGCATAAGCAGTTTAAAAAAAAACCTTCTGAGGCTTTGTTCACTCATCTCCTTTAGAACTCCTTGAGACTTTTTGAATAGCTTTTTTTATGTAGACTTGGAAAGAAGTGGTATCAAAGGTAATCAAACAAGTAAGAATATTTTTATGTAAGTGTTCCTAATACTTTTGCCCTGTAAGCCTTCAAAAGGAAAAAACTTATCAGAATGTCAAGGTTAGGGGGTCAGATTTTTGTAGCTATCATAGTAGGAGGTAAGGTATTCATTGAATACAGTCCAGAAAGAAGAGTTGTCTTGCTTAGGACATTTAACAGGGACTTTTGAGTGTTTTGTTTTGTTTTGATTTGTTTGAAGGGAATAAGAATGTAGTTATTTTCATGTTTTGGTAGATTTTTAACAAAAACATTTCTTGCTTTCATAATAAAGAATTTTAAAAACCCAATATAGTTTATACTCTTAAAAAAAAGATAGCTAGAAGAAATACCAAAGGCTTGGGAAAAGTTCAGATCGGGACCAGAGAGATTTAGGTTGGTCAAGAATAAGGTCAAGAGGGACACCTGGGTGGCTCAGCATCTGCTTTCAGCTCGGGGTGTGATCCCAGAGTCCTGGGATCGAGTTCTGCATTGGGCTCCCTGCATGGAGCCTGCTTTTCCCCCTGGCTCTGTCTCTGCCTCTCTGTGTGTGTCTCTCTTGAATAAACAAACAAACAAGCAAACCTAACAAAAAAAAAGGATAAGGCCAAGATCTGAGACTTAGGCTTTTATCAAGGAAAGAGTGACCAGTAAGTCACTCTCCCTTCTGATCACCTGTTTCCTTCTCTACAAAAGGAAGATAGGACAATTATGATTTTTCTAAGGTTTATTCAACTCGAGGGGTTTTTTTATTCTGAGAATATAAAAAAACTCTATTATTTCCAAATACATAGTGTGTTCTAAGTAATCTGGTAGGCCCTCCTCTTTTTTCCTAATCATTATAAAAACAAGAAGAGAGTGAGTTTTCCCTGTTTACAGTAAGAAGACTAGATTTATATCCTGGTTTGTAATAAGAGATTAAAGAAGAATAAGTTGAGTTTACACACATCATCCTCAGAAATTATGACAAAACAAAATATTTCTAAGTTTGAAAACTATCTATTAAACTGTATTGATACCAGTTTCATTGCATAGTCATGTGAATCAGCAAGTAGGAAAGCAGGTCAGATTCCATTTCCAGAGAGACCAAGTAAGTCATATATACTACCAGCAGTAGGGCAAAGAAGTAAGTAAAGCTGATCCTTCCCAGGACTGCTTTTCCCTCCTTAAAAATTCTTGAGGAAATGACAGCTTCGGGGATGCCAAGTTAGGAGGCTGACCTTTCTGCAGAGTTTTTAAAGAATTTCTCATTACGAATTACTCTCATTTTTTTTTTTTTTAAAGACTCAGGTTATGATGTTGGGAATAAGATAGGACCTAACTAAGGCTTATCTCTAGAACTCTAATGCAGGTTCCTTAGAACTGTCTTTTGATTAATGGCCCTTATCTTCTCTCAGAAGCAGGATTGCTACATAAAATTTTAGAATTAAAAGGGACTTTACAAGCTATCTGTTCAAATTCCCATGGAGTGCAGTCCTGTGGGGAATTCTTAGTAGGACATTACTTAGCCTGTCTTTCTTTTTTTTTTTTTTTTTAAGATTTTATTTATTTATTCATTCATGATAGACAGAGAGAGGCAGAGACACAGGCAGAGGGAGAAGCAGGCTCCACGCAGGGAGCCCGACGCGGGACTCGATCCCGGGACCCCAGGATCGCGCCCCGGGCCAAAGGCAGGCACTAAACCGCGGAGCCACCCAGGGATCCCCTTAGTCTGTCTTTCTGAGTATGGTGAGAACACACAGTAATCTGAGAAATAATGTCCTCATGTATAGAAGTATGAAACTCAAATGAACTTCACTGTCATGTATAATTTGGAGCGTTTATAGAATTCTGGTTATTAATAGGATGAAACTGAAAACCACATTTCAGTGTACGGAATGCCCAGCTATGAAATAAAATTTAAGGGATCCCTGGGTGGTGCAGCGGTTTCGCGCCTGCCTTTGGCCCAGGGCGTGATCCTGGAGACCCGGGATCGAGTCCCACGTCGGGCTCCCAGTGCATGGAGCCTGCTTCTCCCTCTGCCTGTGTCTCTGCCCCTCTCTCTCTCTCTTTCTGTGTGACTATCATAAATAAATAAATTAAAAAAAAAAAGAAATAAAATTAAAAAAAACATCATTTAGACCAGAGAAAAAAAACATGGGAGGGGAATGGATTAAAGCACCTGTCTAGGGATCCCTGGGTGGCTCAGCGGTTTAGCACCTGCCTTCGGCCCAGGGCATGATCCTGGAGACCTGGGATCGAGTCCCATGTCGGGGTCTCTGCATGGAGCCTGCTTCTCCCTCTGCCTCTCTCTGTCTCTCTCTGTCTCTTTTATGTGTGTCTCTCATGAATAAGTAAATAAAATCTTTAAAAAAAAAAAGCATCTGTCCAGATATATTTGAAGGTCTGTCCTATGAAAGAGGTAAACTTTTGTGTTTCTCCAGAAAACAGATAGGGAGTTAAAATAACTTAAAACAAAACAGCCATAGCTATTTAAATGGATTGCCTTGTGATGGAGTAAGTTGCTCATCACTGGACTACTATTAAAGCAGAGGTTGGATGACCTGTTCCTATAGGGAAAACTGTTACTTCCCCCTCTGCCAACTTTCTAGAGTACAAATCAGCAGTTAGTAAATTATAGGCCTTGTGCCAGTTTCAGCCCACTGCTTGTTTTTGTAAATAAAGTTCTATTGACATATAGCCACTCTCATTAGTTTGTGTATTGTCTATAGCTACATTCATGCAGCAATGGCAGTTATTATATAGTTGCAACAGAGGCCCTGTGGCCTTGCTAAGCCTAAAATACTTGCAGTCTCTCCTCTGACAAAAAGAGTTCACCAATTTCTGCTCTAGAGCTAGGAGAAGATTATGTGGGCCCAGATAGGTGTAGGAAGTGAAATGGGTTGAGAAGAGTTCCTCAATCCCTGGGATGACCCAAAATTTAACTTAAATTTTCTTCAAAAAATTGTTTTTGACTTTTAATTCATCTAGAAATTTTTTTTAATTGGTGTTCAATTTACCAACATACAGAATAACCCCCAGTGCCCGTCACCCAATCACTCCCACCCCCCGCCCTCCTCCCCTTCTACCACCCCTAGTTCGTTTCCCAGAGTTAGCAGTCTTTACGTTCTGTCTCCCTTTCTGATATTTCCCACACATTTCTTCTCCCTTCCCTTATATTCCCTTTCACTATTATTTATATTCCCCATATGACTGAGAACATATAATGTTTGTCTTTCTCTGACTGACTTCACTCAGCTAGAAATTTTTTTTGTATCGCTCTGAAATCGAAGTTCAACTTTATTTTCTACTGAATAATAGCCAGTTGTTCCATCATTACACATTTAATATAACCATCTTCTCACAGTTTGAAACACCATCTTGATTATGTATTCTATCCGATTACATGCAGTGTGTGTTTATGCACACACTCCTTCCACTCATTTCTTCGTTCCTTCTAATGCTAGTAAAGTAGTTTTGACTGTAGTGGCTATGTGTAGTGGGTATGTTTAATAATTGAAAAGGCAATTTTTCTTATTCTTTTCCTTCGGAGCTTTATAATCATTTTGTTAAAAAGATATAAAATCATTTTGTTAATGAAAAATTGCATAGAGATTCTGATTGGAATGTAAATTTTAAATATGGGGGAAATGGCAATTTTATTAAGTTTCTCGGTCCAAATTATTTTCAAATCTTGTGTTTTATGTCCTTAAATAAGATTTATGCATCTGAACCAAGGTAGGGAATCCAAAATCTCTAATAGAAAGAATCTTAAAACCCTTTGGCAAGACATTACAAATCAAGTCAGTAGGCAGATAAATTGGGGGAAATATTTTTAGTATATATGACAGTTTAACTATGAATAATATGTAAAAGATCCAAACAAATTGATAAAAATAAGCAACTTCATAGAAAAATGAGCAAATGATAAGAATTTCACAAGATGGTAACTCTAAATATTTAATTAACATGCAAAAACATAAATTGTTCACCTTTGTGCATATTTATTAAATATATAGATTTACCATCTTGTGATATTAACTCTGCCAGAATGCTTATTGCAGCTTGGTTGATTATGGGAAAACTTTGGAAACAAGGTGTATGTTTATGATTAAAAAACTGGTAAATGAATTGAGGTGCATGCATACAATGAAATAATATGCAGCTATTATAAAGGAGCTAACATTATGCCAGTTGACTTGGAGAGACTTCCACAATGTTTTTTTTTTTTTTTTTTTTGATTTTTTATTTATTTATGATAGTCACACAGAGAGAGAGAGAGAGAGGCAGAGACATAGGCAGAGGGAGAAGCAGGCTCCATGCACCGGGAGCCCGACGTGGGATTCAATCCCGGGTCTCCAGGATCGCGCCCTGGGCCAAAGGCAGGCGCTGAACCGCTGCGCCACCCAGGGATCCCTCCACAATGTATTATGTGAGAAAAATAAGATTCAGAGCCATGTAGGGAGCTTGATCACAGTTTTATAAAACAAGTAATAACCGTGTCAGGAAAAAAACCTACATGTAGATCTATTTGTTTATAGATGATTCTTTGAGTATAATTAATGGGGAATGGAATTCAAAGTAGACAGGAGAGAAATTTATTAGGAAAAATGATATAAAATAGAAGTGTCCATAATCCACATGGTATGATATAGTCATGTTTCTATAAAATGTAGATGTATATACCTTCTTCTCTGAAATGAAAGAAAGTCAAATTCCACATGACACATTTGGCTTTCTTTGTAAGCTTCTCTTGGCTTATTCTTTGACCCAGGTTGGTCCAGATGGTCTGATGAAGTTAAATGGCTCAGCCCTTAACAATGAGTTCTTCACTTCAGCAGCCCAAGGCTGGAAGGAAAGACTCTCAGAAGGTAAGTGCTCAACTTCATGTGCCTCCTAGAATTATATATGTACTTGGAGCCACTATGAGGGCATATTGGCACCTTTGTGCCTCAGGGCGTTTGAGCAATTTTGGTAATCTTAAGGACAGGGTATTTCGGTAAGGTAGAACCAGCTATCTTGTGTGAAACACTACACTGACTTTTGTCTGGAACCTTTGTAACCAGGTTTTGCTCCAGATGGAGTCTAGCAATGTTTGTTTAAGAATTCAAAGTCACCTTTGAATTTGAGGAAACTAAAAAACTACATATTTTTAGGCCTTGTTCCTAAAGATTTTGATTCAGTGATTCTAGGTTAATGCCCAGGAATTAAAATTTTCCTAAGCAGAATATAGAATTAGACTTATATTGTTCGATTATGTTTGTTTTCCAGTATACATGGAATACATAACATTTGAAAGGTCATAGCTTAAACAGGTGTGAGAAGCTTTAAATACATTTATTTGTAAGGAGAACACTGGGAATAGTATTTATTGCTGACATTTTTGTCAGATCTCTAGCTTTTAGAGTTAATTGACCAGCTAATTAATATTTATATTGTTCACTGCAATTTTTGACATTTACTTTCCTATTGTTTTGGAATTTTTTTTTTTTTTTTTGGTGGGGGGGGCTACAAATTCTGTATAGAGGAGCTCTCTGACTGGTTACTGTGGTTCTATCTCTTAAAGATTTCCTTGAGCAGAGACCACTTTTTTCTGAAAGAACTGCAGTTACGTATGCACTTTAAAACATAAGTATTACCATCACATTTATTTTAAGAATAATTTGATAAAGGATATATGCCCTGCCCAACCCTCTATTTTTTTGTTTTTTCTTTTTGAGAAGAGAGCAAGCTGTGATGGGAGGAAAGGGGCGAGAGAGAATCTTAAGCAGGCTCTATGCCCAGTGCAGAGCTAAAAGCAGGGTTGATCTCTCGACCATGAGATCATGACCTGAGCCAAAATCAGGACTTAACCAGCTGAGCCACCCAGGCACTCATTCCGCAACCCCTGTTCTTTTTTTTTTTTTTTTTTTTTAAAGATTTTATTTATTTATTTATAGAGACACAGAGAGAGAATGAGAGGCAGAGACACAGGCAGAGAGAGAAGCAGGCTCCATGCAGGGAGCCTGACGTGGGGCTCGATCCAGGGTCTCCAGGATCATGCCCCGGGCTGCAGGCGGCGCCAAACCGCTGCGCCACCAGGGCTGCCCCGCAACCCCTGTTCTTTAAAGTAGATTTATCAATAGTGATTCCTTGATTATTATCAATGTTACCTTTTTTGTTTTTGTATATGAGCAGTCACTGCTATACCTAGTCATGTGATTATATTTTATGAGCAGCAAAAACTTTGAACACTATACACATGTGAACAGAATTCAATACTTTTTATTCCTCATTCTTTAATGCACAGTAGACTCACTAACCTGGAGACCCAGGATCGAGTCCTGCGTCGGGTTCCCAGCATGGGGCCTGCTTCTCCCTCTGCCTGTGTCTCTGCCCCCGCCCCCCTCTCTGTGTCTCTCATGAATAAATAAATAAAATCTTAAAAAAAAAAAAAGTAGTTCTCGGTTGGGTTCTGACAGGCAGATTCCTCTCTTCCTACTCCTATGCCCAGGACTGTGTCTTCAAACACTTTACATTCCATATTTTTACCCTGAAAACACCTAAACTTCAAGTCTACCATTTCTTTCTCTTATTCCTTGATGTCCTAGGTAGTAGAGATAAAAGAGCACAGCCTTTCTGAGGCACAGTTTGAAGATGGCCTACCCAGCATATTGCAGTCCTCTGCTGTTGGAGTGGGAGGGATTGAGATAGTTAGGAGTATATGCAAATAAGTGTCATATTCAGAGCAATGGGGTCATTGGCATGTTGAGTGTCTTATTGCCAAGGCACTAGAATGGTTCAATTTCTGGAACAATTGGAAAACTAACAACTCCCAAATAACTCCCTTTTACTGAAACTTCAATTGCCTCTGAACAGGGTCACAGCTGTTCATTATGCAGTAAAAGATAAAAGGCACAAAATACAAGTTGCCTGAGAGAAACAGAAGTTTAACAAAATGCCCAGTGGCATTATTTACTGAAAACACATGACTTTTTTCCAGTGGAAAAGAAATTACAAGTTCAAGGTTAGTGATAAAAGAAATCTTAGGGAATATGGTGTTTGGAGCAGGAGGGACATGTTCCAGGAGAGTCCAGAGAAAAGGCACAGGTGGCCTCCATTGAGTACTGAAAACTGCATGCAGTGGTGTGTAAGCATTGGATGTCACCTGATGGCTTTCAAGTGCTCCTTGCCAGTGAGGAATTGTGGGAAATTTCTGTTCCTCTCACATGATAGTATTCTGACTCCTGCATGAGTCTTTTATGATTTACAAATAGTTAAAAGTTACAAACAGCCTATTTCTATTGAATATCTTTTTTTATTTTTTTTTTCTTTTTGATACATTACAGGTGAGTTTACACCTGAGATGCAGGTCAGAATTCGACAAGAGATTGAGAAGGAGAAAAAAGTAGAGCCATGGAAAGAACAATTCTTTGAAAGCTACTATGGTCAGAGGTAATACCAAGACAGTTTCTATAAACCAAATGTGAATTCCTACATATATGTCATACCATGTTTCATCTTAACTACTTTCCAGAAATTCTAGCCCTCAGTTTCCTTCTATGTTTTCACCAATTCTATTTAACCAAGAATTTTTTTTTTTTTTTTAATGAATCATGGGTGCACAGAATTGAATTACTTGACTCTTAATACATTACCATTGTGGGTGGGATGGTTTCATTAAAATTTTTTTATTATCTTGTATTGGAGTCCCTTTCTTTGAATATACTGAATCGTTCTTCCAGTAATTTTGTAAGAATACTGAAGTTCTGTACATTTTTTTTTCTAATAGTTAATTATCCCACAAGATAGTAATTTATCCAGAATCAACAAGGAATAGTAGGAATCCCATTAAATGGACCATTCCACCCAGGGCATCATTAAACAGCCTCTTTTTAGAAGGCACTCTGACAGGTCTTCATAGTTGAATAAATATACAACCCCTATTCTTAAGGGGATGTACTTTAAATCATTTTTCTTCTAACAAAAAATCCAAATAAAATATTAATGGAGTCATTTAAATAGATGACCATAGAGCTGTATTGTTTGAAGTAGAATTGAACATCCAGAGGTTTATTGGTTCTCTCTCTTCTTGCCTTCTGCATACCGAATGGCAATCCTTAAGGACACTCTGTAACCACAGTTTAACAACTAATAGCTCTTTTTCTTATCTTGAAGTAGTTCATTGATCCCCTTTATGGTCATGTAGGAAGTGATTCCTATTGAGATTAAGAGTCTTACATATTCACGGACCTGGATGGCTTGATCGGTAGAGTGTGTAACTCTTGATCTTGGAATTGTGTATGTGAGCCCCACGTTGGGGGTAGAGATTCCTTAAAAATAAAATCTTAAAAAAAAAAAAAAGAGTCTTACATATTGATATTTTTACAGTCTTGGTATGAGCTTTGAGCCCTTCTATAGAAATGATGGTGTATACATTTAGACTATTATTACAGGTAACAGTTACTCCATAAATATTGTTTATTCCCTCCATAAGCATATACGTTAATTTCCGGGTCTTTCTTTTGTCAGCTGTTACTTTTTGGGCAGTTTTTACAGGAGGACTGTTTTTTTTTTTTTTTTATTGTCTAGTTTTGTTGTTAGCCACTCCATCTCAGAGGTGCAGTATGGATCATTTGAAGTCACCAAAGAGGGTCTTTGCTTTTGCCTGTTTAGTACTCTAAAACATTAGAAGGAATCTCTAGTGACCTCTGCTGAGTAGCCTAGCTCTACATAAGCCACACTGTGGAAGTCCCAGTTGACCTTCACTCCCAGGGTAATTCAGAGGCATTGGTCTCAGAGTTACAGAGCTATACTAAGTGAAGTTTAAACTTTAGGCTTTCCAGAAACTCCACAGTTTTAATTTTCAACCTCTGGAGAATGTTGATAGCCACCTCCTACTGTCTCCTCAGGGGCCCATAGATTTCTTGGGCCAGCCTTTCTACAGGTGCTACAGAGTGTAGTTGATCAGGGTGAGTGAGTCTTGGCCTTCTTTCACCTACCCGGTGGGTAGTCTGTGATGCTTGCCTCTAGACAAGACAGCCCCTCTTATAAGCATAAATAATAGTGATAATTAACATTATTGAGCTTTAATATGTACTAGGTACTGTTCTGAATACTTTATATGCATTAACTTAATCACACCAACAGTATAAAGTAATATAATTAAAGACTGGTGACTTACTTAATGTCACATGGATATGTTGGAGCCAGGGTTTGCATCTAGGCACTCAAGCTGCAGAACTTCACTAATAATAATAATAGTGATGATATATGAGGAATACTTACTATATGTCAGGGTTTCTTCTAGGCATTGCTATATACTATTATATCCTAATGCTTTCAATAACACGGGCCATTTCTCAACCAGAATGTTTTTTTCTTCTACCTTTTAGTTCTGGCCTGAGCCTTGAGGATTCAAAGAAATTGACAGCCTTGCCCAGTGATCTCAAAGTAAAGAAAACCCCAGCTGAGCAACCAAAACCCATGCTTCCTTCAGAGGCCTCACCTGTCAGTGTAGTCCCAGTAATTCCCCAGTCAGGGTCTAAAGAAGAAGTGGTGCAAATACCATCCCCAGTAAGAAAAGAAGAACATGAAATCCAAGATACGGTGCAGCCAAACCCCAAATCCACAGAGCCCCTACTTTCCTCAGCAAGCAATACACATGAGCTTAGCAGCATTCTTCCCATCAAGTGCCCAAAGGATGATGATCTCTTGGAGCAGAAGCCAGTTGCCTCTGCTGAACAGGAGTCTGAGAAAGAGAATCATCTCGCTACTACAACTCCTAATTATAACAAAGATGAAGGCCAAGAGGCTTTAGTTATGTCCCCAAACAAACCCAAGAGTCCTGGGGTGGAAAAACCAGTAATGAAGCCCACAGCAGAAGCAAGTCCACAGGAGACCACTGCAAAAGAACCTCCATCAACTCTGATTGATCACAGCCCAGAAAGCCTCAAGAGGAAATCTTGTATCATCCAAGAAGAGGCCCCTGTGAGCTGGGAGAAAAGGCCACGTGTCACTGAGAATCGCCAGCACCAGCAGCCATTTCAAGTCTCTCCACAGCCCTTTCTCAGTAGAGGGGACAGGATCCAGGTGCGAAAAGTACCACCTCTCAAGGTAAGAGAGTGGGAAGAATTGAAAAAGAGAGATAGTCTGAACACAAAGGTTCTGGTCTTATTAAATTTCAAGACATTTGTGGCATTAATGCAGAAGCAGTTGTATATATTTGATAAGCATATAACTGTGTTCTTACATAAAAAATTATTAATAAACAGGCATTTAGAACTGCATTCCTACAGATATTTATTAGTGTTTGAGTAAGTAAGGTACCTGGGTATCTAATGTAGACCACCTCCACCCACCCTCCCAGTTGGCTACTGTCATATCTTAAGATAGTTATGGAAATTATTCTGTCTCATGTGACAAAATAAGAAATAATGATAATAAACAGAAGGAAGCCATTGGTGTAATCAAGAGATTTTTGTGGCAAGAACCATGATATTTGTAAGTCTACTCTGGCCCTTTTCTGCCGTAACTGATTTGATGTTCTGTGGCTCTAGAACTACCTTTAGTTCCATCTTTTTAAAGGAAACATTTGACTGCCGTGAGTCACTGCTGATGACTTTAGGGACATTGGTAAGGTGCAATAGCCTTGCTAAGCTCTCCTGCTTAGGATATGTTATTAACTTCCATGTTACCATTATATTGCTGCTTATCAAATCTTTCACATTCATAAAGTGGTGTCCCTATCTTAGTTTATAAAGGCTACATCTAACCAGTAGGGAGCCCTTTAAAACCCAAACGCATTTTTACCTCTGACCTAAAAGTTTATTAATACTTGTGCTTAGTATCAGTTTGTGGGGCATTTATTCACTTAATAAATAGTATCAATAAAGTTTTATTTTTGGTATTTATTAATACTGTTGTATCTACTACGAGCCCAGGCACTGGGTATTAATTCATTCATATATTTGGGTATAAATAGAAAAAGGTGCCACATAGAAATACTTTTCCCCCCTTTTTTATTTAACTTAAATGAACCAAAGTTAGTTCTATTGGGAAACCATCCCTTAGAAACATTCAGTTGCTAGTACTTGACCCATTTCATTTACTACGTGATTTCTCTCATTTTGCTGCTTATTCCTAATCATATGACATTCTTTATTACTTTTTAAGATTTATGTGCTTAGGAATCACCCTTTTAAAAAAATTCTTGACCCTTTTCTACCATTAACATACCTTACGTGCTTTGCCAGAGATGTGATTTTTTATGAAAATCATTTTTGCTATTCTTTTTTTCCCACTTTTATTATTCTTACAAAAATATTGGAAACCTTTCCGTAATGAATGTCAGAATTTCTATCCAGACCTGAGAGCTGAGTTACAGTTTAGGTTTTACTTTATATAAATAATACTAGGTGAGATTCGTTGTTTCTATTATCTTATTTGTATAGAGGCTGAATTACAACCCCTTTGGTCTCCTTTCTATAATCCAGAGAGACTCCATACTGAAAACTTAAGTCTACCATGACTGTGTTATTGTTACTTAATTTTTTTTCCTTTCTTTTGCTTTCTTCTTTTTCTTCCCCCTGAACTCCCTCCCCGCCCCCACCACAGAATACTTTCTACCAGAAATTGCTGTAATAACTCTTAGCTTAGGTGGCCGTATCTCAAATCTCACTTTCTGAGACAAAACTTAATGTAATTTGTAACAGAGCAGAACCTTTTAACCAAAACTTAGGAAGAAAAATAAAATTTTAATTGTGTTATGTATATATACATATATATATATATGTTATATATATAACAAATGTTATATTTGTGTGTGTATAAAAGTTACGTATATGTATGCACATACATGTTATAACATGGATATCTGTAACATAATGTGTACAGAGAGAGAGAGAAAACTCAAACAGGCATTATGTGTTCTCTATTCAGTATATATTTAAAAAGAAAATCTACCTGGCTCTACCAGGCGTGGGCCTCTTGGTGTTTAATTGTTACCAGTGCCCATGCCCAGACAACATTGAAGCTTTAGTGCTTACAAAGTGTAACATCTCATTTATTTCACATCAACAGATAATAGATCTATTTGCATAAATAACTGAAACTTATTATTTTTACATATTAAAACTTTTTCTTTGAACCACTTTTAATAAAATTAACATTCCAGTAATGATTTTCAGCCATTACAATAGATATTATTTATTGTGTTAGGTATATGGTTTTTCTCAAGACTGTTCTGTTACAAGGTTGTTTGTCCCTATATACAATTCCCTTAAACAATTGTGCTTTTACTTTCTTGGATTTAATTTTCTGGTTTTATCTACTTTCTTTCTCCCCTTCCTACTAGTGCCTTCTAGATGATATTACCAAGAGACAACAATTGCTTCTTTCCCTCAGTTGATAGCCTCTGAAATACTGTGCAGTTAGATGTAAAAGAGATGCAGTGTTAAGAGAGAGATTAGGTACATCTCATGATGTGGGATGTGCGGACTTCATAATGGCTATTACACAGTCCCACAGCTCTGACTTCTGAATGACAGAGAATCCATTTCTCAGGACCACTGACCTTTTGAGAAATGGTTATTGCAAATAAACAGTTTTAGTGACTTTATTATTCTTAATTTAGGGAGTTCCAGAAAGATGACCTGCATTTTCTTAGAGTTCCATGCCTTAATTTTTCTTTTTTCTTTTTTTTTTAAATTAAAGGCCCTAGAAAGTCTATTGTAACAGTTATTTGCTCATTTAAGCTCTGGCAACTACTAGAAGGGTCTAGATTTTGATGCATTCTAATTTAACTCTGATAGCTTCCAAAGTATTGTTTCAAACAGGAGTGAGATTCCTTTCAGATACAATATTTTATGATACAAAAGTCAGTGGTTTCAAACCTGGTGATATATCAGGATCTCCCAGCAAGTGTTTCAGAAAAGCATTTTTTTTCCCTAGGGTTCTAATTTGTAAATTTGGGATAGGACTCAGAACATATATATTTTTAAACAGCTCCTCGAGTAAGTATAAAGGCAGCCAGGGATGAGAATAACTGTGGTATACGTTATGTACATACTCACTCACATGGATGGACAGAGTAGGGTATATCCATGGATCACTGTGTGCCTTCCAGTGCTATCTAGAAGCCTGTGTCATTGAGATGATTCAGCCTGTATGCTGAAATGTGCATGCGTGTATGTGTGTAGAGCAGAAGAGAGCAAGAGTTTTCCTTGGACCTTGAATGGAGAGCTATGAAGAAAAAGATAGTGGTATGCTTCGTCTCTCTCACACACACATTCGAAAGTGCAAATACCATAGCAAGGTGTGTATCTTAGGTAATAAGCAGTTGTGAGTAGTAATGCCCTTAGGAGGGAGTTGTTTTGAGAAAAGAAGCATGGGGTGGAAAAGATGTCAGGGGAGGAGAGGTTTTGGTACCAGTAGAGAACGTGGAAGGACCCTATAGATGAAGTCAAGTTGCTGTCTCCTCGGTTTGATCACTCGGCTGTGGACTTCCCATCTTTGTCCCTGGTGTGCAGTGTTTACTGCAGAAATTCAGGTGTTCGTGAAGTTCCAGTATTCCTGTAAATGAAAACTAAACTCTGGGGTTTTTTTTTCTCCCTCCTTCTTTCAGATCCCGGTCTCCAGGATCTCCCCCATGCCTTTTCCTACATCGCAGGTCTCTCCCAGGGCTCGTTTTCCAGTCTCCATCACTAGTCCTAACAGAACAGGAGCCAGAACTCTTGCAGACATCAAAGCAAAAGCCCAGCTGGTCAAAGCACAGAGGGCAGCAGCAGCCGCCGCCGCCGCTGCCGCCGCCGCAGCCACCTCCGTTGGAGGGACCATTCCAGGACCTGGCCCAGGGGGTGGACAAGGTCCAGGAGAGGGTGGTGACAGGAAAACTGCTAGAGGGGGATGTCCAGACTCAGACAGAGGTGACGCACCTGGAAAGGGCCCCACACTGGAATTGGCAGGAACTGGAAGCAGGGGAGGTACGAGAGAGCTTTTACCCTGTGGTCCAGAGACTCAGCCCCAGTCTGAGGCCAAGACCCCAGACCAGGCACAGCCTCCTAGTGTCTCTGGAGCACAACTACAGCAAACCTCCTCAGTGCCTCCAACCTCTGCCGTCGGTGGAGCACGCACAGGTGTCCCATCAGCAGCCCACACTAATGCACCCCCACCAGCTGTAGGGAAACTGAATAATGAACAACTGAATCCCACCAGGGCAACAGTCACAGTGGCCTCTCTGACCCACCCACAAGGCCCCAGTAACTGCAGACAGGAGAAAGCGCCTTCTACTCCAGCAGATTCTGCCCTAATCTCCGGTGCCTCACCTGTTTGTTTTGCAGCTGATGGCACGGTTGAGTCTCGAGCAGGTTCTAGTAAGAATATACCAGATCTTTCAGCCTCAGCGGAGACAGCTACTAGTACTTCGACGGATATGACTCCCTCTCCTTTAACATCTTTATTAACAACAGCCACTTTAGAAAAGCTTCCTGTACCCCAGGTTAGTGTAACTGTAGTACCTACGGGATTAGCTACATCCTCGAGCACTTTGCCAGTAGCTTCTAGCCTTAAAACTCCAGGAACTCCTTCAAATATGAATGGACCCATTTCAAGGTCAAGCTCCAGTATCCCTGCAAATAATCCTTTGGTCACTCAGCTGCTTCAGGGCAAAGATGTTCCCATGGAGCAAATTCTGCCTAAACCTCTCACCAAAGTTGAAATGAAAACTGTTCCACTGACTACAAAAGAGGAGCCGGGGGTAGGAGCGCTCCCAGGCACCCAGGTGGCAGAAAACAGCAGCAGAGAGGAAGGTAGTGAGAGGCAGCCCCACCCGGCTCTGCAGCAGCTGGGTAAAGCCTTGCACAGTAAGCAGCTCCCCCAGGTTCCCAGGCCCCTTCAGCTCTTTTCAGGTAAGGAACTGAGGGACTCAGGCATTGACACACACCAGTACCAGGAGGGGCTCGGCAAGGCCACCCAGGATCAGATCCTTCAGACTCTCATACAGAGGGTTCGGAGGCAGAACGTTCTCTCATTTGTGCAGCCCTCCCAGTTCAACTTCACTCACTCAGGTTTCCAGTTAGAAGATATCTCCACAAGCCAGAGGTTCATGCTGGGTTTTGCTGGCAGAAGGACATCGAAACCTGCAATGGCAGGTCACTACTTACTGAACATTTCCACCTATGGCCGGGGTTCAGAGAGCTTTAGGAGGACCCATTCCGTAAACCTTGAAGACCGTTTGTGTCTAAATAGCCCAACGGAGGCCTTGAAAATGGGATATACTGACTGTAAAAATGCAACAGGTGATAGTAGTAGCGGCAAAGAAGAAGATACTGATGAGGAAAGTACTGGTGATGAGCAAGAATCTGTCATGGTGAAGGAGGAACCCCAGGCTACTCAGGGCTCTGGCAAGTGTGAAGCAAATTCGGGACCCCACAGTAGAGAAACTCTGTCCACCAATGATTGTTTAGCAAAAAAGAATGTGAAGGCGGAGACACCAGCGCATGAGCAAACCACTTTAAGCAAGGAGAATTACCTGTTCAGTAGAGGCCAAATATTGGATGAGAAGACCCTAGCCAGAGATTTCCTTCAGGTGGCACAGAAACAGATGGCTCATGCAGTGAGAGGGAAGACGATGCGAACCAGCCCTGAGCTTTTCCATTCTACCAGTCTCCCTCTGACTGCAGACAGTCCCACCCATCAGCCGCTCCTGCTTCCACCCCTGCAGACCCCCAAGCTGT
Source organism: Canis lupus baileyi (assembly GCF_048164855.1). Taxonomy (NCBI): domain Eukaryota; kingdom Metazoa; phylum Chordata; class Mammalia; order Carnivora; family Canidae; genus Canis; species Canis lupus. The sequence goes on from NC_132849.1 coordinate 45,271,416, forward strand.
ATGGAAGCCCCACCCAGATCGGGCCGAGCTACAGAGGCATGATCAATGTCTCCACCTCGTCTGACATGGACCACAATTCTGCTGTCCCAGGGATGCCTGATGGCAGCCAGGTGTCTAGCAACGTAGGTGACGTCATGTCCTTTTCGGTGACTGTCACTACTATCCCCGCTAGCCAGGCTATGAATCCCAGCAGCCACGGCCAGACCATTCCCGTTCAGGCCTTTCCTGAAGAGAACAGCATAGAGGACACACCTTCGAAATGTTACTGCCGCTTGAAAGCCATGATCATGTGCAAGGGGTGTGGAGCATTCTGCCACGATGATTGCATTGGCCCCTCCAAACTCTGCGTTTCCTGCCTTGTCGTTCGGTAATGCAGCTAGAGAGAGAACACATCGTAAAGGAGGCAGGGAGGGAAGGGTTGATGAGATAAGGTTTTTTGCGTCCTTTTTGGGAATCACAGAAATAAATAAGTAGGTTTCAGTTGTCTTAAGAGACAAATGTTACTTAATCAGGAATACAGAGTACAGATCTTACATTTTAGAGGAAGAGCACCTTGTATAGTAAGTCTAGGTCAAGCAAGACTTTGTGAATTTGTGACAAGTTTGCACTTAAAAAATCATGTAAATATGTCACATTTTGTTTTAACATTGTTTTCCCAAGTGTTTAGGTAATAATGTATTACTTTGAATTCAGATTTATGTTTCACTTCACCATGACTCTGAGAAAAGTTTAATGCCATGCATGGTTAAAAGGAAGCTGTCTCTCTTTTTCTCTCCTTTCTTAAGAGACTAGGAAAAGGAAGGAGGGAAGGAACGGTCCGGAGAAATGACCGTTCAAGCTGATTATGTCATGGCAGTCTGACCGCAGGCTTTACGTAGATTATTCAGCTTTTGCGGGATTTAGATTCAGGGTTTACTCAGTCCCTTTACCTTAGACAGAACCTTCTTAAGTTCAAATTGTTGATAAGGTATTCATTTCACAGGTGGTAAATTCAGACTCTGAAAGCTCATGACCTGGTTCTTGGCTTCCACAAACCAGTACCACCCCCAAGCTCTCTGCTTGCGGTTTGTGGACACCTGCCCTCCAGACCCCCTGCCCTGCCCTGAGATGGTGAGTGTGGCCCAAGAGGGGTGTGCTGCCCTGGGCCCCTGCTGTTAGCATAGCCTCTGTGGGGCCACAGTTCCAGCAGTAACACCGGGCACCTCGGCAGTCATGGGAGCTTACAAACAGGTGTGAAATACTAGTATGGCAGTAACAAAAAAATGTTAGTAACGGATGATTTGAACTATGTGTTTTGTTGGGCAAGGGAATAAAAAGTGCAGAAACTAATAAACTGAACATGAAGAACTTTGGAAAATGATTTTAACACTAGAAACAAGGTAGCCTCTCTTTTCTTCTTCTTGCCCAACTGTGTTCCCTAATGTTCTGTAGTCCGCTGTTGTGCAGGAGGAAAAGATCCTTTTTGCCACACTTGCCTGTTCTGTTAAGCCTATTTTGACCTCCCCAGGCATCTGAGGAGTATAGAGTAATCTTATTAAATATTACTTTGAACACGATGTGTGCGTGCACACATGCACACACACAGTAAAAGTTAGACGCTTCTCCTGTTTTAGAAAATATGTCCTCTGTTTTGGATGATTGCTGTCTATGCACTAGAAATTTCTAATGTAAAGGGACTTAAGTAAATGGCTAAGGGAACATCTAGAAAGGAAGATTAATTATTTCCAAAGTTTTGTTGCTTATTTTTGCTGACTCTCTTTTGTTTCCTTTGTTGTTGTTTTTTAAATCTTGTCTCTAGTGACTGAAGAGTTTTTGAGTACATATACTTAGGTCATGGTTAAAGGACATTAAAATAAATCTACAATTTACCAGAATTTGGTATTAAAGAATTGGGTATTGTCAATGTGCATCATTTGCATATTGATCTTAAGTTTCCTAATTTCAAGTGTGTAAAGTAAAAATATTACCGCAACCTAGTACACCTGTAGTTGTACTTAGTATTCAGGATGTGATATTTACCATATGCAGAACAGTGTAAACTTATTAAGTCACATTCCAGATTAGGAGAAAGTAGACAGTAATTACTCTTTGCTCTTCCCTATTCTGTTACCCATTTTTCCCCACCCTCCTCCACATTATACACACTTTTAATACTTTTGAATCCCATAAGAAACTTACTGCTTCACTGTTTTTCAGTTTTGGCTTCTGTTATTTTTTGTGGCTTAAGGCAAATATAGGATTAATATCTGTGTTCTAGTTTCAGCCAAGACAATAGGATGTTCTAACTTTCCTTTTCCTTCCTGCACACACATAGCTAAAACATAACGAAGGCCGCATGGATCCAGGGATAAGGAATATTCTCAAGCCAGGATCCAGGAGGAAACAAACATGGTTCAGTTCCCCAAACTTCGAGTACTCTGGGTAGTCCAAGGGCAGGGGCTGGAAGGACCTATTGCTGGTTAAAACTCTCCATGCTCAGCTTCACTCTCTGCATCAGGGCCAGGACCCAGGGCTGGTCTGCATGCTGAAGTGCCTGAGTAGTTTGGAACTGACCCTGTGCTAAAACTAAAACATTAGTTACCAATTTGGCTTGATCAAAGTGAATTTTCTTCTTTGCACCTTTCCTGTCCTAGAAGAGTCTCTCCTCCATGGTTCCCCTAATCTGAGGTTGAACAGGTAAACCAGGAAAGGTAGAATGGTTATCAGGGATTTTTAAGTCCACTTGGAGAGCAGACCGTATTGTGCCTCTTCATCTTGACCAGGCTCTTACAGATAGGTCCCTAAGCATTATTATTCCCCAGATTCTCTTAACAAGCAATACTCAGCTAATAAAATATTGGCATTTATGAATGTCCCTAAAACAGAATTGGTCAACTAGGTACACTGCCTCAATCTTGACAAAACGAGAGAATAGGTTCTCTCAGGTTGGTAGTAAATTGAATACAGTCCGTTAGTTTGCTTCAAAACAGTGTTTTCAGATAGAAAGTCATTCATTTTAAGAGCTGAACAGAAAAACAACAGCAACAATCCAAACACATTCCAGTCTGGCCTTTTGAAAATGAAGCAGTAGGAACAAGGAAAATCTTTATATTATTGAGAGCATGGTACTCCAGAACCATGAAAGCAGTTTTTATCTTAGGTTTTCAGAGTTGCTTTACCTTTCAGTTCAATCTAAAAGGTTGCTAATAAATGCTAAGCTTTTTTTTTTTTTTTTTTAATGATATTTAGTTGCACTATTTCCAGTGACTAGTCAGGCATTGTGCCTGATATTTATGCCTCCAAGGGATGTCTCTCGAGCCTTCAGGTACCTTCCATTGTAGGTCACCTTGGGGAGATAGCATTAACAATAAATATGTCATCTCAGTCTTACTTAATGAATGTTCTGAGTTGTCTAGTAGAGAAGGCTCCCTGAATCTTAAGAAAAAATTTTGATTAAAATTCTCCATCCTATTAAGCAGAAGATAAAGCCAAATGACCTGGAGTTGATCGCCCTACTCTTCCTTAACCCCTGTGCTCAAGATACTGAAACTATCTGTGGTAACCCATGTAACATTTCTAAGTAAGATCTGGCAAATGGGACATTTTTGTTAGGAGTAGGGGAAGCATACTTGCGTGGGCTGGGAAGGCACCCAGATGTAGGTGTTTTAGGAATTATCTCAGATTTAGATAAATAGCCAAAGGAAGACCTCATTGCCTTCCTGGTGAAGGTGTAAATTCATACATATTGCTGACTTGACAGTTACCATCCTAATTGCTTATTATTGCCTTTCTCCACCTTAGAGCCCTTACAGAGCTCTTGGGTGAAATGATTTGTTATAACGATGGAGTCTTCTCTGGTCATTACACCACTATTTATTTCTAGAACTCACTATCAGTGAGTAGTGCCAGGGTTTTTCTCTTTGACCTAGAGGTTTCACTTCACAGCAAAGAGGGAAAAGTCCCTGTTGCATTACCACAACTTGCTAAGTAAAAAACTTGGCCGACGGTAGTTTTCAGCTCAATTTATAGAATAGTCCAAAGAGACTCTGAGAAACATGATGATAGGCAGGGATCTTTCCTCCCATGTTTCAATACCTACATACCTATTGAAAGGGAACAGTAGGTAAAACATTTCCTAAAGTTGAAGTGAGAGCTTCATAGATTCTTGGTTACTTTATTTTTTTTAATGCTTTACATTTGATACAACTATTAAAGATCAATTTTAAAAATAGCTTTCCAGTAATATATTTTAAGTAATATATATTTTAATATCTATGTAAAAAGTGACAGTGGAAGACTTTGAATTTCTCATATATGGTATGTTTAACGTAGGACCTCACTGTTAAGGCACAAATTGTTACAAAGGAAGTTACTCTAAAGACACTCAGATTATTTCCAGAAAATGCAATAAGGGGAATAGTTTTGAAGTTTATTTTTTATTTTAAAAGAATATCAACTTATTTACCACAAGCTATTTTTTTTCCTTCTGGCTTATAAGGTTTGTACAGACTGGTTTGGTAAATGCTAAACTTTTGTGTCTTTTTGCCTTTTTAAAGGAATTGTTAACATTGGAATTGAGGGTATGTACAGAGAAGTTGGTGTCAACACCATTTAAAAAGTCATATTTTTTCACAAATATAGAAAAATCATTTTACATAAGAATTTTAAGTATTTGCAATAAATATATGTATATAGATTGTATGTATTCATATATTCTTATTTTTCATTTTATTATTAAGTAAAAGATAATTAAAGTGAAAATAAAAACCTTGGACTTTTTGGTGAATCTTGAGGTCTGACATCCATCTGAGAGCGGTGTGGGTAAGGGCCCTCAGCTGTTGCCTTATATTATTACCATTGGAAGATTACAACAGATTGTATAGAAGGGTAAAATGAGAAATTTGGTGATAAATCAGGGTAGCATATTTCTTTCAGAACTCTAGTAAAAATATTAAACTTGCCTAATCTGTCTGTCTCTGCTTTCACCCTTGAACTGTTCTGTCTCTTAACCATGGGATGTTACTGGGAACGTTGAAAAACAGACAAACACAAAAACATGGTGCATTCCTTTTTTTTTTTTTTAATGTGCCCACTGTTTGCTTCTAAAACAAAGAATGGTAAGAAAATATCTCAGGGGTAAAAATAGGTTTTTCTTTCTCAACTGTGGTTAATAATTCATTAGCAAACATTCACTGCCACAACCTTCTAAGCGATAGGAGTATGTGAAGAAATAATCCCATGAAGATAATCAAAAACTTGTTTTCTCTTTACCAGTTCTTCTCTGAGAAGTAAGTTTCCTAACTGGTTCTGTATCCTTCCTGATTGATCTGGTGAGGGAGTTTCAAAACCAGTTTTAGGTCCTTCCTAATTGATCTGGAGAGCTAGAAGAGCTAGGAGAGCTTGGATTTTGATCTCCCCTGTGTCAGGAAGGGCATTTATGCAAATGAGGACTCAGCCAGATATTAGGAGAGCTTAACTGCCAGTCTATATCCCATACCTACAGATAGCCTGGAATCCTGCTGTTCAAGAGAATTTTGTGGTTGCAAATACTTGGTTTTAGGATATGATTGAAGGAGCAAAATGATACCTAGATAGTCTTTGGAAATAGATATCTAGTCTATTCTTTAAAAATGAATAATTTATAGATTTATTGATGAAATAAAAAATAAGGTCAGAACTCCACGAATGTATCTTAGTGACCCATGAAACTGACTCTTCTAGTTTCCTAGTTCTCCCCTTAATTCCTCAGCTGTGATTATTTCACTGATAAAAGTAGCATATTTTGGAAATTAATAAGGATTTATAGAATGCTTTTTTTAAAAGATTGCCTTGTTATCTTTCAAAAATTGAAATTTCAAATATTGGGGTTGCCCAAAGACATTGAAGATCATTTACCACTCCAAGAGAACAGCATTCTAAATCTTTGCTTAAAATATGCTTTTTCTAAAGGAAATTTTCATATGTCTCAGGGAACATCTGCATTCTTATAATTACCATATATAATAGAAGTGAAAGTGAAATATTTAAATGTATGTGAACCAGTCCATTATGGCCATTTACAGACAGACACACACACACACACCGTTTCTAATACATATTTATAATTATTTAAATGGGCCTCCTACCTCACCGGAAGTAAAATTTCTTCATGTTCAGGTTAATGACATAGGAGCCTAAATGTGTAGTTGATGTGCAGTTGAATGAGAAAGAGCAATATACTAGAACACGACTTCAACTTGAATCTCCAATTGTCCATTCTTTATTTACATCACAGTCTAGAAACCTGTGTTCAATGCTTTTGACACTACTTGACCAAACGGTCTTAAGAAATAAGATTTTGCATAATGTGTCTAGCTGGTTTTGTGTACAAATCATGTTATTCATTGATTCACATATTTCTCGGAGCACCTACTATGTGCTAGGCACTGTGATGAGGTTCAGGTTTTATAAGGGTAAACAAAAGCAACCAGGTAGATTGCAAAAGGTCTTCCTAACATATCAGTAGCCATACAGCACATGTCTAGTTCAGGGCTCAAGGAGTAATAGATACCACATATTTCCCAAGACACGATGGAAATTTAAATATAAATGAGTTATGGAAGGGACGTGTTTGAGGCACTGTTTGAAACCATGGCAAAACATGAAGAGCGAAAGGAAAGGCATTGCCCCTAGGTAAAATAACATGGAAGTGAAGAAGATGTAGAATTCTTAATAGAAACTTAAATTTCTTAGTAACATCTTAGTTGAAGAGAGAATCCCGTTCAATTAATTCTGGTCAGTGCACCCAGAAAGATGCTATAATCTTAACTAACCCTTTCCAATAACTCTTAGGTAAATAATGTAGCCTGCCTTTCCCTAATGTTCAAACCGAAAGGAAGCTAAAGGGAATTAAAACTAAACCTTGATTTTCATTTTGTAGTCTGGTGAGAAGGAAGAGATGTTGCATCCCTGTTTTTTCTCCATAATGGATAAAACTGGTGTTCTAAAGTTTTTATTCTAGTACAGTAGAATTGGCTCCCCCATCCCCCATTATGAAGTCACAGAATTTTTAACTACAAGAAACTTCAGCAGTACCTTAGTCCTTTTTAATGGCCTAAATTCCCAATTTTTACTTTAAGATTTTCTGGTTAAAAAAAAATTTTTTTAAGATAAATCATTGTATTTTGTGAGTGCTTATTCTTGAATTTTCCTTATCATTTATCATTAACTTGGATTGTTGGATTTGCAACTCAAATTCTGCATGCCAAAATATCCATATTCACCTTTAAAAGAGGTATTTGGTGTATTCCACCATGAAATGTCCCAACTTTGCCCAGGAAGTAGGAGGGTGGGTATCCTGTATTTTCCTAATACTTGGTGACCTTAGAAAACCGAGTTTCTTTTACAGAGATGTATAAACTGAGGAATCTCTATACCTCCGTGGAGCTTTCACTCTTAATCAGTAAAGACTATCTCTATAAGAAAGACTTCCCTAAGAAAGACAGGAAGGAGGGATTGAGCCTGGAAGGGAGAGCCAGAGATGATCAGGCCATAGAAATGGGCTGTGACAAGATAGTGTGTTCTCCTGAAGAATAACTTCCAACTCTATTCCTGGTTCTTCAAACTCAAAAGGAGGCTAAAGGGAAATAAAAAAAGCCCACTGATTTCCATCTTGACTGCAAAACCCACAGAATGCCTGGGGGAGAAAAAAGGTAAACCCAAGATTGGATTTAAAATGGGTTTAAGTAAACTGAATTATTCTTAACTTACCCTTTTATGGAGTTTTTTTTTTTTTTTAAGGTTTTGAGTTCACATAATGTTAAATTGCCATGATTAGAATGTGAAATTTGATTTGAGACATTTTATGGGCAAGGTGATGGTTTTCTATTGAGTTATCCGGTGGCAGCTTTTGCTGCTGCTCAGGATTTAGTGTTGTGCACCTGTGTCTGTTAAATAATGCCGATGTTGCTCATAAACACTATTTTGCCAACTTGAGTCAACAATTTTATTAACTTTAATCGTGGGTTCTCTTTCTAAATATTTAAAATTTAAATTAGCCCAATAAGAAAGCAGTGCATTAAATGTTATCAAAATACTTGAAGATAACTTAGAACTATTATTTTACACACAGCCTGTTCCCTTTCTATGGAAAGGGTGGTACAAAAACTTTTACTTTATTACTTTCTTTCCAAAAACCAATATCTGATGTTTCCAGATACCTAGAGCTTGGAAATGATGGAGTTGGACTTTGGCCCGAGGTTAGCAATTCTCATTTTAGGTTTTTGGGCAATAGCAATTTGAAGACCTGGGTGGTAACCCCAGCTGAACGTATATGTAATCACTTAACACAAACTTTAAAGTAATGAAACTTTTCCAGAGTCTCAGATTTGGTTTCTCCTCTGTTGTTGCATAAGGAGATGGATTCTGGGCTGGGAAGGACCTAACCGTTTGTTCCTTGATAATAGACTACTGATTGAAGGGCAGGCTCTTACTGAATTCGTGAAATTCATAGAATCCATAAAAGATCTCGAGTACATGACTAATGAAACTCTGGAAATAAACCTTTCTCAGCCATAAGTGCTATGACCTATTTTTTTTTAAAACCCGTCTTAATCCTGTGACTCATTGCATCACACCTTAAAACTTTTTCACCAGCACCAAGAGAAATCAGAATGGAAGAAATGACCTTATGTTGGTCTTGTTCACTTAATCTTTGTGCACATAGGCCTTAGCACTTTGACAGATAAAATTCTGCCTTTTAGCTCCCCTCTCACTATCGTCTTTATTCCTCTCACTTTTAGACCGTTCCTTTTATTGGTTGTATAAAACTACCTTCCTCAGAATTGAATGTACAATGTTTCTGCACATGGGCAAATTGTATTTTATCTTAATGACTCATTTAAGTTGAATAAAGGCGTACAGTTTTACTCTAGCGACTGTGCCTTCTCTTTTCCAAAGAAATCAGACGTCATGTTGAATGACCCACCTGTTGCTCCTTTTCTTGCACCCGATTGCACAATTATCCCTGGGTCCTTGGCTAAATTTGGGTACTACAAAAAGTGCCAGTCTCTAGGCAACACTTGGGGATTAAAGAATGGATCACGAGCCATAAAGGATGTGTTGTACATTTCAAAAATAAAAAAGAAACCTATACCCAAAAGCCACAGAAATTAAAGCAGTGTGGTAATGGCATGAAGATAGACATACAGACCAATGAGGTAAAACAGAGAGCCCAGAAGTAAACCTTCACATGTATTGATCAAGTGATTTTTTGGACAAGAGTGCCAAGGCCAGTCAATGAGAAAAGGGGGGCAGTCTTTTCGATAAATGTTGCAAAACTTGCATATCCACATGCAAGAGAATGAAATCAGACCCTTACCCTATGCCGTATACAAAAATTAATATTGATCTAAGACCTAAACATTGAAAGCTAAAAATATAAAACACTTAGAAGAAAATGAGGAAAATTTCATAATTTGACTTGGCAGTGATTTCTGGGATTTGTCAAAAGCACAGGCAACAAAAGAAAAGATAAATTGGATTTCATTAAAAACAAAATGTTAAAATTCTGAAACTAAAGTCTTGTACATCAGAGGACATTATTCAGAGTGAAAACACAGCCCTCAGTATGGGAGAAAATATTTGCAAATCCTATGTCAACAAGAAATCAATATTCAGAATATGTAAGGAACTCCTACAGCTCAACAGCAAAAGAACAACCAATTAAAAAATGAGTAAAGGACTGGAGTAGGCATTTCTGTAGAGAAGATACACACAGATGGCCAAATAAGCACATGAAAAGATGCTCAAGATCACTAACTACCAGGAAAATGCAAACAAAATCACAATGAGACAACTCCATACCCATAAGGATAGCTATTAAAACAAGGGGCACCTGGCTAGCTCAGTAGAGCATGAGACTCTTGATCTCAGGGTCATGAGTTCAAGCCCCATGTTGGGAGTAGAGTTCATACACACACACACAAACTAAGTGTTGGCAAGGATGTAGAGAATTTAGTGTGCATTGCTAGTAGAAATGTGAAATGACTTTATTGCTGTGGAAAACAGTTTGACCATTCCTCAAAACAGAAGTACTGTATGATCCAGCAATTTCACTTCTGGCTATATACCCCAAAGAAATGAAAACAGGGACTTGAACAGATATTTGCATATCAGTGTTCATAGCAATGTTATTTATAATAGCTGAAAAGTAAAACAACCTAATATTCATCAATGAATGGGTAAACAAAATGTGATATACTTGGAATATTCAGCCTTAAAAAAGAATGTCATTCTGACACATGCCACAACATGGATGAACCTTGTAGGCACTGTGCTAAGTGAAATAAGCCAGACACAAAAAGGAATAAATATACGATTCCACTTATATAATGAACATACAGAAGTCAAATTCATGGAGAAATTAGAATGATGGTTGACAGTGATTTGGAGTAGAGAAGATTGGGAGTTGTGTTTATTAAACTTAATAAATTATTTAAAGATGTTATATTGGGCAGCCCTGGTGGCTCAGCAGTTTAGTGCCCCCATCAGCCCGGGGTGTGATCCTGGAGACCCGGGATCGAGTCCCACATCGGGCTCCCTGCACAGAGCCTTGCTTCTTCCTCTGCCTGTGTCTCTGCCTCTCTCTCTCTCTGTCATGGATAAATAAATAAAATCTTAAAAAAAAAAAAAAAAGTCTGTTTCTGGGCAGGCCCAGTGGTTTAGCACCGCTTTCAGCCCAGGGTGTGAGACCCTGGAGACCCTGGATCGATTCCCATGTCGGGCTCCCTGCATGGAGCCTGCTTCTCCCTCTGCCTGTGTCTCTGCCCCACCCCCCCTCTGTGCCTCTCATGAATAAATAAATAAAATATTTAAAAAAATAAAGATGTGATATCTGGGACGCCTGGGTGGCTCAGCGGTTGAACATCTGCCTTTAGCTCAGGGTGTGATTCCAGTCCTGGGATCGAGTCCTACGTTGGGTTCCTTGCATGGTGCCTACTTCTCCCTCTGACTGTGTCTCTGCCTCTCTCTCTCTGTCTCTCATGAATAAATAAATAAAATCTTAAAGATGTGATATCCAATTGTTCTCACATTAAAAGACATACTGAATGACTTTCATACCTCTGTTGGAAATCAATTGTCCATATATGTGTGAATCTATTTTCAGATTTCTGTTCCACTGATATGCTTGTATATCTTTGCACTAGTACCACATTGTCTTAATTACTGTAGCTTTATAAATGTTTTAAAATCGGGTAATGTTAGTTCTCCAACTTTGTTTTTTACCTTCAAATTCTATTAGGCTATTTGCCCTTTGATTTCCATGAATTACAGAACCAGTTGTCAATTTCTGTAAAAACAAGTTTAACTGGGATTGTGTTTAAGGTATACAACAATTTGAAAGAAATTGAGATCTTAGTATTTTGTCATTAATCCATATTTCCATTTATTTACATAATATTTAATTTCTCTTAGCAATGTCTTATTGGTACCAGTGAATAGAGCTTTCACATCTTTTGTCTGATTTAATCCTACATTTCAATTTTTTTTACTTTTAAAGTTTTTTAGGGGTGCCTGAGTCACTCAGTTAGTTAAGCATCTTGCTTAAGCATCTGGGATTGAGCCCCGCATCGGGCTCCCTGCTCAACAGGGAGCCTGCTTCTCCCTCTCCCACCCCCTCTGTGCTTTCTCTGTCAAATAAAAAAGTAAAATCTCTAAAAATTAAAAGTAAAAAATTTTAAATGATCCTATGAAAAATTTTTTAAATTTCAGTTTTAAAGGTCAACACTCAAATTTCTGAGCATTAATTGGTGGATATAAACATTCACTTTACATTCTTATACAGGCTTTGATAAAATCAATTGCTAGGGCAGCCTGGGTGGCTCAGCAGTTTAGCGCCGCCTTCAGCCCAGGGCGTGATCCTGGACACCCAGGACTGAGTCCCACGTCGGGCTCCCTGCAAGGAGCCTGCTTCTCCCTCTGCCTGTGTCTGCCTGCCTGTCTCTCATGAATAAATAAATAAAATCTTAAAAAAAAAATAAAAATCAATTGCTAACCTCGCTTACTAGATTTAGTGGCTTCTTTGTACATATATTCTGTTGGATTTTCTATATAGAGAACACTGTTAGCTGCAAAGACAATGTTTTATTCTAGATAACTTCTTTTTCTCATCTGCACTGGTTAGAACCTGTAGTACAATGTTGAATACAAGTGGTGAGAGTAGCCATCCTTGTTCCTGATCTTACAAGGAAAGCATTTACTATTTCATATCAAGTATGATGTTAGCTAAAGGTTTCTCCTAGTTGCCCTTCATTAGGCTGAGGAAGTTCCCTTCTATCACCTGCTAGGAGTGTATTTGTTTTTGTTTTTTAAATCAGGAATGGATGTCAAATTTTGTCAAATGCTTTTTCTACATCTATTGACTTGATATGGGGTTCTTTTTCAGTTTGTTAACATGATGAATTTCATTGATTGATTTCAGAATATTAATCCAGCTTTGGATTCATTGGTTTTCTCTATTGTTTTTGTTATTGTTTTCTAATTTCATTGATTTCCATTCCCTCTCTGTGTCTTTTACTGTTTTTTAAAGATTTTATTTATTTATTCATGAGAGACAGAAGAGGCAGAGACGTAGGCAGAGGGAGAAGCGGGCTCCCTGTGGGTAGCCTGATGTGGGACTCCATCCCAGGACCCCGGGATCACACCCTGAGCCAAAGGCAGATGCTCAACCACTGAGACACCCAGGCGCGCCTCCCCCCACCACTTTCTTTTAAAGTAAGCTCTATGCCCAATGTGGGGCTTCACATGTCCCCAAGATAAAGAGTTGCATGCTCTACTGACTGAGCCATCCAGGCACCCCCATTGATTTCCACTCTTACTGTGTTTCATTTATTTTGCTTATTTTATGTTTAATATGTTATTCTTTGTCTAATGTCTTAATATGGAGGCTGTTGTCAATAATTTGAGAACTTTATTAATAATTTTCTTTTTTTCTTTTTATTTTTTATTATTAATAATTTTCTAATGTAAATGTTCAATGCTATGAATTTCCCCCTAAGTGCTGCTATAGTAACATCCCCACAATTCTGATATGTTGTTTCATTTCTCTTCGGTTCAAACTACTTTCTAATTTTGATTTTGATTTCTTCTTCAACTCATGTGTAATTGAGAGATGTGTTATCTGGTTTCCAAATATTTGAATACTTCAGATATCTTCTCTTATAGATTTCTATTTTAAAAAAAAAGATTTCTATTTTAATTCCATTATACTCAAAGAACATACTTTGTGTGACCTGAATCATTCTAACTGTATTGAGACTAATTATTTTTTAAAGATTTATTTCAGAGAGAAAGACACACACACACACACACACACACACACACACACAAAGCGGTGGGGGGCAGATAGGTAGAGGCAGAAGGAGAAGGGAAGCAGACTCCCCTATGAGCATAGAGCTCCATATGGGGCTCAGTTTCCTGATTTGGAGATCATGACCTGAGCCAAAATGAAAATCAAAAGTTGGATCCTTAACTGACTGAGCCATCCAGGTGCCCCCCCTTTTTAAGGATTTTATTTATGTATTTATTTATTTAGGGAGAGAGAGACCACACCAGCAGGGGCAGGGGGAGGGGCAGAGGGAGAAGCTGGCTCCCCACTGAGCAGGGAGCCCAATGCGGGGCTCCATCCCAGGACCCTGAGATCATGTCCTGAGCCAAAGGCAGACACTTAACCAACTGAGCCACCCAGGCACCCCTCATATATTTTTTAATAGACTTTCAAGAGCAATTTTAGGTTCACAGCAAAACTGAAGGGAAAGGAAAGAGAGTTAACGTATACCCTCTGCCCCCCGCATTCCTCTCATTATTAATAACATCCTATACCAGAGTGGTATATTTTTTTAAATCAGTGAATCTACATTGACACATTATTATCACCCAAAGTCCAGAGTTTACATTAGTGTTGTAACTTCTATGAGTTTTGACAAATGTGTAAGGACATGTATCTATCATTACAGTATCATACAGAATGACTTCAGTGCTGTAAAAATCCACTGTGTTCCATTTATCCCTCTCTCCCATCAACCACTGATCTTTTTATTGTCTCTATTGTTTTGCCTTTTCCAGAATGCCCTGTAGTTGGAAACATATACTATGTAAACTTTTCAGATTGGCTTCTTTCAGTTATATGCATTTAAGTTTCTTCATGTATTTTCATGGCTTCATAGCTCCTTTCTTTATAGTTCTAAATAATATTCCATTGTCTGGATATATCACAATTTATTTTGTTCACTCACCTACTGAAGACCATCTTGCTTTGCCCCCAAGTTTTGTGAATAAAACTGCTATAAAAAAAAACTGCTATAAACATCAGCAGGTTTTTGTGTGGACATAAGTTTTCTTGCTTGTTTGGTAAACAGCAAGAAGGATGACTCCTGGATTGTATGGTAATAGTATGTTTAGTTTTGTAAAAACTGTCAAAGTGTCTTCCACAGTGGCTGTGCTCTTTTGCAGTTCCATCAGCAATGAATGAGAATACCTGTTGTTTTGCATCCTTGCCAGCATTCAGTGTTTTTAGTGTTTTTGGATTTTAACCACTCTAATTATGTAGTAGTATCTTGTTTTTAAAAATTAATTAATCTATTTTTAAAGGTTTTATTTATTCATGAGAGACACAGAGAGAGACACAGAGACATAGGCAGAAGGAGAAGCAGGCTCTCTGCAGGGAGCTTGATGTGGAACTCGATCCCAGAACCTCAGAATCATGACCTGAGCTGAAGCTAGACTCTCAACCACTGAGCCATCCAGGTGCCCCAGTACCTCTGCCCTTAAGGCCACCAGGTCGGAAACCATCTCACAGGTGGCTCAGTGTAAGTCAGGCAGTGTCTTTTGAAGTTTTTAATTTTAATGAAGTCTAGCTAACCAATTATTTCTTTCCTGGATTGTGTCTTTGGTGTTGTATCTAAAAAGCCATTGTCAGACCCAAAGTTACCTAGATTTTCTCCTATGTCATTGTCAGTTATATATATATATGTGTGTGTGTTTTACATTTAAGCCTATGATTCATTGTAAGTCTTGATACCTGAGTACCTGACATTTTTAGTACGTGTGACAAAATGGGAAGTTTACACATAAAACACTCCAACACACTGAAGTACAGTAGTTATTTTGAGAAAATGCATTAGTGTAGTTATTTGGGTGATGAGCTGATCTCACTAGTTGTTTCATGTTTAAGAAATGGGTGAAGGGGCGCCTGAGTGGCTCATTCAGTAGAGTGTCTGATGCTTGATTTCAGCTCAGGTCATGATCTCAGGGTTGTGAAGCCCTAAGTTGGGTTCTGTGCTCAGCAGGAAGTCTGCTTGAGATTCTCTCCTTCTCCCTCTGCCCCTCGCCCTGCTCTTTCTCTCTCTCTCTCTCTCTAAAATAAATAAATAAAATGTGTTTTTAAAAAAAGAAATCAATGAGGATCATCAAAGGACAAAAAAGAAAGGAAGAAAAACCATTTAGGAGTATGACTGACAAACTATGGTTATTCAGATTTGGGAATTTTTTTGAAAATGAACAAAGTCAGCCTGTCACTTAAGAAAAATAATTGATAGTGGGGCACCTGGGTGGTACAGTTAGTTAAGAATCTGACTCTTGGTTTCAGCTTAGTTTGTGAGATCAATTTCTGAGTCTGGCTCTGCACAGACTGCTTAAGACTCTCCTTCTGCCCCTCCCCCTAAAATAAATAAATAATTAAATCTTCAAAAGTACTTAAAATTTAAAAAAAAAATTTTAAAAGAAAAATAACTGGTAGTATTGGGGTGCCTGGCTGGCTCAGTCAGTGAAGCATGCAACTTTTGACCTTGGGGTCCTGACTTAAAGCCATATACTGGGTGTACAGCTTACTTAAATAATTAATAGTATTGGGATGCCTGACAGGCTCAGTTGGTAGAGCATGCAACTCTGGTTCTTGGGATTGTGAGCTCGAGCCCCACGTTGGGTGTGGAGATAAGATTTTTTAAAAAATAATTGATAGTATTTGTTGGCAATGATAAAATTTGAGCTTTCGAGCGAAAGAATTTTGGAAAACGTTTATCTGCCACCATGAGCTTGATAGCTTCCCAACACTTAAAGACTTCTGAAAAATAAAAAATACTAAGTTAGATAGATGTAAATAGATACTATATTACTATATAATGGTATATATCAACATTTAGAATATCTACATAACTCAGAGAACCAATATGTTCCAAATGATAAAATGATGTTACAAAAACATGAATGGTAAAGATCCATTCAAAGTGCAAAATAGAAAAAAAAAAAGTGCAAAATAGGGACATCTCAGTGGCTCAGTGGTTTAGAGTCCGCCTTTGGCGCAGGGCGTGATCCCAGGGTTCTGGGATGTAATCCTGCATGGGCTCCCCTCAGGGAGCCTGCTTCTCCCTCTGCCTGTGCCTCTGCCTCTCATGAATAAATAAATAACATATTAAAAAGAAGAAGTGCAAAGTAGGTCAGGGGCACCTAGATGACTCGATCAGTTAAGTACTTAACTCTCAATTTTATCTGAGGTCATGATCCCCCAGTCTTGAGATCAAGGCCGCCGTCAGGCTCCATGCTCAGCAGGGAGTCTGCTTAAGACTGTCTCCCCCTGGGGATCCCTGGGTGGCGCAGCGGTTTAGCGCCTGCCTTTGGCCCAGGGTGCGATCCTGGAGACCCGGGATCGAATCCCACGTCGGGCTCCCGGTGCATGGAGCCTGCTTCTCCCTCTGCCTATGTCTCTGCCTCTCTCTCTCTCTCTGTGTGACTATCATAAATAAATAAAAATTAAAAAAAAAAAAGACTGTCTCTCCCTCTCTCTTTCTGCCCCTCCCTCCACTCGCATGCATGTGCTGTCTCTCAAATAAACAAAATCTTAAATAAAGACAAGGTGCAAAATAGATAAAAAAATTTTATTGTAATGGAGAATAAAAAGTTTACTGATAATGTGACTTTATTTAAGTAATCTCTACACTCAACATGGGCTCAAACTCATGACCCCAAGATTAAGAGTCACATGCTCTACCAACTGAGCCAGCCAGGCACCCCAGTAATGTGGTTTTAGATTCCACATTGCAACTAATCTTTACAAAACTACCACTTGCTGAATTTTTGTGTCATATCGAAGAAGGATATCCAGGTTATCCAAATTCTATTCAGAAACTTCTCTTTTCCAACTAATCTTGCATAAGGCTGGATTTCTTCACATACTTCAACCACAGTAATTTTTCATAACAAATTTAATGCAGGATCAAATTTAAAGCAGAAAGAATCTGCTTTCTATTAAGTTTGATGTATAAAGTGATATATATACACACAATGCCATTGTGTGTATATTTAAAATTTTTTGGAAAAATAGTAATTTTTTAATAAAAATATTTATATTAAGGGGAGCCTGGGTGGCTCAATTTGTTAAGCGTCTGACTCTTGATTTCTGCTCAAGTCATTTAAAAATCTTAAATTTTCTTTCTTTTTTTTTTAATTTTATTTACTTATGATAGTCATATATATAGAGAGAGGCAGAGACATAGGCAGAGGGAGAAGCAGGCTCCATGCACCAGGAGCCCGATGTGGGATTCGATCCCGGGTCTCGAGGATCACGCCCTGGGCCAAAGGCAGGCGCCAAACCGCTGCGCCACCCAGGGATCCCTTAAAAATCTTTAAAAAAATAAATAAATAAAAATAATCTTTAAAAAATAATAATAATTTGTAAGAATATCAAGGGATCTCAAAACGAAAAAATTTAAAAACCACACCCTACAGAAACAGGCTCACTTGTTCTTGTTCTGCCTTCCAGAGATCAAAAAGTTTGAGAACCCTGTTCCATAACACTCTCCGTTACAGGTGACTCATGAACAACACAGGTTAGAACTATGAGAGTACATTTATATGCTGATTTTTTATAGTACTATAATCTTAAATAAAGATTTTCTGTTCCTTGTGATTTTCATACCATTTTTTCCTTTAGCTTACTTTATTATAAGAATACAGTATCATACTAAATAACATATATAGTATGCAAAATATGTGTTAATTGACTATGATATTGGTAAGGCTTTTTGTCAACAGTGGGCTATGAACTTTTAGGGGAGTAAAAAAATTGTATGTGGGTTTTGGATGGGCAGGGGCAGTCAGCACTCCTAACCCCTTCAAATCCCCCTCAAAGGTCAACTATGTATGGTTGATACATTAGGAGGCTGACACCAGGCCCACCTACCTTAGACACCTCCCTCAGCTATTGCTACATTACCAATCTAGAGAAGTTTGTCCTAGAGACATGATCAGTATCCTCACAGTGGGAAATTAGACACCAGCCTTGATATTCTTTTTATTTATAAATTTATTTTTTATTGGTGTTCAATTTGCCAACATACAGAATAACACCCAGTGCTCATCCCGTCAAGTGCCCCCCTCAGTGCCCATCACCCATTCACCCTGACCTTGATATTCTTAACATTATCCATACTTACCTAGTATTTAGCTATTGCAGTTTTGACACTCAGGTGATGCAAGAGATTTGCATTTATTTATTTTTTAAGATTTTATTTATTTATTTATTCATAGAGACAGAGAGAGAGGCAGAGACACAGGCAGAGGGAGAAGCAGGCTCCACACAGAGCCCAACGCAGGACTCGATTCTGGATCTCCAGGATCACTCCCTGGACCGAAGTTGGTACCAAACTGCTGAGCCACCCGGGCTGCCCGAGATTTGCATTTAAATCCTGCCTTTCGGGAACCTCGGGTGGCTCAGCGGTTTAAGCGCCTGCCTTCATCCCAAGGCATGATCCTGGAGTCCTGGGATCGAGTCCCGCATCGGGTTCCCCGCATGGAGCCTGCTTCTCCCTCTGCCTGTGTCTCTGCGTCTCTCTCTCTCTCTGTCTATCATGAATAAATAAATAAATAAAATATTTAAAAATAATAATAATAAATAAATCCTGCCTTTCGGGGTGCCTGGATGGTGCGGTTGGTGGGGCCTCTGGCTCAGGTCATGATCTCATGGTTGTGGGATCGAGCCCCAGTTGGGGCTCCGTGCTCAGTGCAGTCCGCTTGAGATTCTCTCTCCCTCTCCCTCTGCCCCTGCTGCTCATACTCGCTCGCTCGCTCTCTGTCTCTCTGAAAAATATTTTTTAAAAATAATACAAAATAAACCCTGCCTTTCTCTTTCTCATTCCCAGCTCATTCCCACTCTAGTGGAAGGGCTTTCTCCTCCACGTGTGGCAAGAATCTATGCTTCCTACTGTCTATGGCTTGTTCTGTGGTCAGTCCTCTAAAAGACATTGTAGAAACACAGCTTTAGAATTGCTGAGAAATATCTCTTTATTTCTCAAAAAAAAAAAAAAACCCTGACTTTTAAGACTATTGTCTCACTGTGAACTTTTAAAAAGTCTAATTCAAAGCACAAAGCTGAGCCACAACTTCTTTGTTTTAGCCAGCGTTCCTCTTTCTCTTCCCTCAGGCAGTAAACTTCAGTCTGAGGGAAAGGATGGTGGGGTGGGTGGGGGGCGGGAGAGGATGAGCTACCAGGAAGGGAAAGTACATTATTACCCAATAATTATGGATTGCAGGTGTTAATTAGGTTGAAGAAAAAGTAAAAAGTTCAAAACACCAAGATCCAGGGTATTGAGTGGCAAGGCCATGTGTAGATTGGAACAAGAGGTGTGAGGTAGAGAAAAAACCCATAGATTTCAAGTGTTTTTCTCAGTCCTGCGTATGCAAATATACATTGAATCAAATAGAACTCTTCATTTGCAATTTTTAAATTATTTTCTTTTACTTTCCAGAATTGGGGAAATGGAACAAAGGGGAAGAATGTTTTTTGAAGCACAGCCAGAAAGAGGGAAGAGTTTATTAAACCCTCTAATTTCAAATTATATTTAATTTGATGTCAAA
Organism: Canis lupus baileyi; assembly: GCF_048164855.1. Taxonomy (NCBI): domain Eukaryota; kingdom Metazoa; phylum Chordata; class Mammalia; order Carnivora; family Canidae; genus Canis; species Canis lupus. The sequence continues at coordinate 45,291,282 of NC_132849.1, forward strand.
TTATATTAAAAGTATTAAATTAAAAAATGAACAGCTGGAAGGATAAACAAAGGCATATCAATGCTATGTACTGCCTAAAGTGTACTTGGAAATGAAAAAGAATGCTCACCTCTCCTCAGTGTATTTGCAAGATGTGTATTTAGACGATTAAATACACAGCTCTTCTGTTTGCTGAGACAATATTTCTCTAGTTTAATACTTTAATTGCAAATAGTAATATTAGCAATCAAATATTTATTGAGCACTAACCATGATCTTGAGGATTGGGACACCATGGTTCTAGAGAGGAGGAAGGGAGAGATGATCACACACTTACTTCACAAGTCGGCCAGAGCCTCACACGTCGACGTTTGGTGGCCACTGGCCCTTGGTGAAGGGGATATCCCGGCACTTCTGTTATTTATGGCAACATGCCTACATTTGTATCACACGTCTACAATTTATAAAGTGCTTTACAAAATGTGTTACATTTCATTCTTATCCTCTCCTGCTTGGTAGAGATTATCATGCTTGTTTAACATGTAAAAATCTGAGGCTTCGAGGGGAAGAAGTGTCCTCAATCACACAGTTAGTCAGTAGCAGAGTTGGGAGTGGCACCCCATTTCCTGAATCCTGGACCCAAGCACACCACTGGCTCCCTTCTGAGAAGGGGAGAGCATGCCCTGTTGTGGCTATGGCTGGCCTGCTTGCTTTTATTCCTTTTTCTGGCACTACCATCTATTGGGGAGGAATCCCAGGCTCCTCCAGGGGAAAGAAGCTCTGCAATTAGACTAAATATAGTCTGCGAGGGGCTGCATCTCATTTGGACTAATTATCTTGTCACCCATCAGAAGAACAAAGAGTAAAGAATTTTCAGGCCTCATCATTTCCATTCCTCTCACTAGCCTGGACTTCCATGGGATCGGCCTGGAGACAAATGTTAACAGAGTAGACATGCCCGTGGACTGAGGAATGTCTGGGCTGCCGAGGAAGTGTTTCTCTCTCCGGCACAATGACTGCATTTAGAACTGGAAGGAAGCTAACCTAGGGAAGAGATCCATCAGTCCTGGAGATGTCTGGGCCAGAGACAGAGAACAAGGATCATCCCTCAGTGGACAGCACAGCCTGACGGGCAGTCGCATGGTATATTGATAACCCATTTAGCAAAGCCCTCCCTGTTCTTCCTTCTAGCAAATACTTACTGAGCACATGTGCCAGGCATGTGGGGGGTTAATGAAATATCATGCTGTAAGGAAAGCAGAAGAAACCCTCCCTGGATCCCTAAGCATTGGATTCAAAACCAAAGTTAGGGGCAGCCCGGTGGCTCAGCGGTTTAGCGCCGCCTTCAGTCAAGGGCCTGATCCTGGAGACCTGGGTTCAAGTCCCACGTCGGGCTCCCTGCATGGAGCCTGCTTCTCCCTCTGCCTGTGTCTCTGCCTCTCTCTCTCTGTGTCTCTCATAAATAAATAAAATCTTAAAAACAACAACAACAAAACAAAACCAAAGTTAGAAAAATTTAAGAGGAATTTAAGAGGACAAAGATACTTTGGTCAGGATATGTGCTTGTACCAGTAAGTTTTGGGGTTGAGTTTCATTACTGAACGCTAGTATGTCAGGGGCAAGTTTAAGCAATGAAATATTGTCTCAGGAAGCTTTTACTAAGTTCTTGTTTATAGTAAGGAAGTGCCATAAAACACTCGCCATCAGCCAGTAACAAAATCTTTAAAGTGAGGCATGATGCTTAATAGACCACAAAATTCTGTTAGCCCACAAGTATTACAAGAATTATGAAATAATTCTCATCAATTTGTTACTGGCTGTCATGGATGACTTGATGTTAGAGAGGCACAACATTTGCAAGTGGGCTCAGGTAAACTGTTTTATCAAAGAATCTGTAACAGCACATCTGCGACAAGTGCCAAATAAAGTACTGCACTGGAAGGAACGGATGGCAGGTTTCAGATCACATGTTGGCACATTTTAAAATCAAATCTCACTTCTTAGAAAAGGTACATAGCTTATTCAGCCTATGGGACATCAAATACAGAGTTCAAAGGGTTCACACCATGGTTTGAATCATCCTCTAACCCAGATGAGTGCAGACATGACTCACACATCCTGTGCTTGGTACTCGCTTGTGGCTATTCAGTCTTTGTCAATAACAGTACCAATAATCCACTATGATAAGGTGAATGGAAACAGAAAATAGTTTTGCATTTCACGTGCACAATCCTTCGGATCCATATGCTGCTTCAACACAGGATTCTGCCATGGAGCCCAGCTATGGGACGGGACCTCCCACCTCTACCCAGAAGGTGGGAGGGAAAGGAGCTAGCACCCAACACAATGCTTCCGGAAAGCACAACAGAAGAAGGCAAAAGAGTAAGCTAAGGTGAGGATCCAGGGCTCTTGATGCTAAGAAGGTTAAGACTGGCCATTTCCATTCTTTCTGGGCTTGTTAGCCAACCGCCCCCACCCCCCACCCCCCCAACCCCCCCCAGACCTTTGGTCCCCCTCCCCTTTCTCTCTCATTGTCCCTCGCTCTTGCTCTCTCTCCTTCCTTCCTCCCTCCCTCTCCTTCTGGCTTCATGTTATTTTGCCTCACTATTCAGCATCCTCTACTTTGTCCAAAATTTGTGTTGCCTTGCTGCACAGATGTAAGAAAACCATCAGATTAAAAGCCAGTCACTCTGGAAGTCTGGGCTGCCCTGAAGACCAAATAGGATTAATTACACCCAGACAAGCTTTAAAAAGAAAGAAAGCCAAATGAACTGAAAACTCGGGTTCAGTGGCCTTGAGATAATTTGAATCATTTGCATATCTTGGTAAGGTTTTCAAAGAGTAAAAAAGAAAAAGCCCTTTCCAGGAACCTTTTTTTTTTTATTTTTTAAAATTTTTTATTAAGGTAGGCTCCACACTCAGCTTGGAGCCCAATGCGGAGCTTGAACTCACGACTCTGAGATTGAGACCTGAACAGAGATCAAGAGTCAGATGCTTAACTGACCGAGCCACCCAGGTAACCCAGGAACTTTTTGTTTGAAAACTAATTTTTTTTAATTTTTTATTTATTTATGATAGTCACACACACACACAGAGAGAGAGAGAGAGAGAGAGAGAGAGGCAGAGACACAGGCAGAGGGAGAAGCAGGATCCATGTACCGGGAGCCTGACGTGGGATTCGATCCCGGGTCTCCAGGATCGCGCCCTGGGCCAAAGGCAGGCGCTAAACCGCTGCGCCACCCAGGGATCCCCTGAAAACTAATTTTTATAAGAGAATCAGTTAAATATAACACTCAGATTAAAAATAAATAAATAAATAAATAAATAAATAAATAAATAAACAAACACTCAGAGAATGCAGTGATAGTGCTGAGTACTATGAAAACAGACTTCCAGGTCCATCTTCTCTGTCCCCGAGAGGAATATGTTTCTGGTTTGAGAAACTATAAGAGCCTTCCCCTAACATGGGCAAGTGCCATAGAGCCTAGAACAAAAGGGCTGGTTTTTCTAAGCCTCATAAGGGTAAAATGTGTCTCTATCCCTTTGTGGCCCAAAGCAACTGATTGTGGAATAAGCAGATCCCCTCTAGACCACGGTTCCTTAGCCTTGGCATAATGAAAGGCTGTCCTGTGCATTGTAGGATGTGTAGCAACATCCCTGACCTCCCCTATTACATGCCAGCACCATGCCCTCCACCTCCAGGTTATAACAACATCAGAAAATGTCTTCAGACTTTGCCAAATGTCTCCTGGGCAGCAAAACCAACCCCCTGTTGAGAACCACTTCTTTAGAGAAAAAGATGGAATATTTCATTCCAAAATATACATATAAGATATTAACTTTTTAAAAGTGGGAAAATAGGATGTTTTAGAAGAAATATGATGATAATACCTTCATAACTTGCAAGGCATGGCTCCAAGCTGTTATTTCTGCTCAATTATAAGCTTTCAATGGTGGGAACAACGTGCATCTTTCTTGTTTATTGCCATCATCTTAGGATCCAGTATTGTGCTGGGGATGTAGGAGGTGTTTAATAACAGTCGTGGGATGGATGCACAATTGATTGAGCAAATGCTACATGCCAAGAACTATGCCATGTTCATACATTAGCCCTAATCGTCACAACAACACTAATAGGATCGACGTTAAAACAAAACTCTTCAATAAAGCAAATTCAGATATTGCACAGTTCTTTGCCTCCCGGTTCCTGTCCTTCCCCCAGGCTCTGCTTTCAAAGGGATGAGCCGGAGTTCTTACCGACCAGAGTGGGAAGGGCTGTAGCTCCCTCTGGGGAGGTGGGAGGTGGGCAGAGAGTGAGTCCCTGTGTCCTCTGTGTTCTTCCAGCCAAACTTCCCTGGGTCCAGAAGACACTAAGGGTGCCAGGTGACAAGATTCCTGGAATTGTTGCTCCTGTCCTGGGAACTTTAGCCAGTGGCGGAACGGGACCCATCCTTGTCTCCATCAATATTTAAACCAGAGTAAACAGTGCTCAGGTGGCACCAAACCACAGCTGAGGCTGGAGAGGAGGACTTAGCTGACATCGCCAGAACCCTGGGAAGCCAAGTCATTTCATTAACTTCTCGAAATTGTGCACTTGCGTTTTATGAGACTGACCTACCCATCACCTGATGGGGGGTTTTTACTGTATCATCTTTATGCTATGAGTGGGGAAACCGAGGCCCTAAGAGATTGCGTGACTTGTTCAAATCACTTGCCTGCTTTGCGGCAACCCAAGATTCGAACCATGCCGTCAGGGCCTGACTCCTGCCCCCGCCAGGCGCCTCGGAGCGGGGCACACGTGCTCTTCCTGCGTCCCACGCGTCAACAATTCCCTGCGTGGCTCCGGGTGGTGGGTCGCGGTCTCTATCGTGTGGGCTGGGGAGGCGCAGGCGAACCAGAGCTGGCTTGGGGCCAACAGCCTCTACGCTATGCCAAGCTGACATACCAGGACGAACAGCGGGCAGGACCAGACTGGCCTGGTAAGAGCCGGCCGAGGCAGAAAATGCAGCATCTGGGGAGGAGAGGCAGCACCCACAGGAGGAGCTCGCTCGCCAGCTCGCCCCCGTGCCGTGGGCAGGACCGCGGAGCCGAGGGCGGCCCCCTAAAACGCGGTGAACGGAGCCTGGGATCGGAGAAGCCAGGAGTCTTGGCCGCTGCCACGTTGGGGAGCACGGGTGGAAACTGCACGCATCTGCAATGGTTTGCAGGAGGAAAGCTAGCTGGGTGCAGGAGAAGGCTGGTGTTCTGTACACGTGTCCTTTTTTATTTTTTAGAGCCCTCCTATTCTTTAAAACGTGGTATGCTTTAGGCGGTTATGTGGTCACCAGTCTGGCGGTTGATGTGCATCCGAGAGTGATACAGACGGGGGTGGGGGGGAGGGGGTCCCCCTGGTTACAGAAGTCAAGCGCACAATCGTTTCCAGCGAACGGCTGAAGCCAGCACGCTGCAATTTAGGAAGGAGCCACAGCCCCTGCGACTCTATCTTCCTTACCTGGGAATCCCAGGCCGGGCGGCAGCCAGGTCCGCTTTGGAAGATGGAAACGGGAAAGAGAACAGGCCCCAGCCACAGTCCAAGTGAGCAGGTGGTCCCAGATGTGACCCAGGGCGGAGGTGCTTCTGGGACGAGAGAGCAGGCCTGCTTGGTGGGGTTTTGTTTGTTTTTGATTGATAGTTGAAAACATATTATTGGGACGCCTGGGTGGCTTAGTGGTTGAGCATTTGCCTTTGGCTCAAGGTGTGATCCCGGAGTCCCGAGACCGAGTCCCGCATTGCGCTCCCTGCATGGAGCCTGCTTCTTCTCCCTCTGCCTATGTCTCTGCCTCTCTCTCATTGTGTCTCTCGTGAATAAATAAATAAAATTCTCAGGCCCATGTGGACCATAAGAGAAACTCCAGCTAGATGTTGCATAGAACCATCTATAAAACTTGGAGGGACCTTTGAAAATGTCTTGGAAGGGTACCATGTTGTTGAGGTGTCCATGCTATATTCCAGCAAGTCTAAGAAGCCTGGTATTCCCTCCAGGGTGGCGATGCAGTGACGCAGAGGTGGGAGCTCCCCGCCTCTGCCGGTCCCCGGTCCCTGGGGGCAGACGGGGTGTCACTCACACCCCAGTGAGCTCCCTTGCCTCCACGGGAAGACTGCATGGGAGCACTTGTACTCACTCCATCCCTTGCCTCCATAGTGTGAACCCATGTCGTATATTACTAGTAAGATGGTTTTCTATTATTTCATTAATCAAGTTCTGCCGACACAGGGGAACTCACACGCTAGGTCTCTCATTCTCATTTATTTTTTGATGCATGGACAGTTAGTAGTATGTATTTTTTAAATGTATTCAGACATGTACTGATATTTACTTTTTTTTTTTTTTTAATTTACTGGGTTCTAAGCTTTGTTGCAGATCCTAGGGACATAAAACCCGTAAGATTCCTACTGCTGGGCAGGCAAGGTGGGAAAGGAACATGTGGATGCACAGACAATATAATTCCAGATGGTGATAATCATCTCTCTGAAGTTAACACAATGCATTACAGTGTCCTGAATCACTACATTTGTTGTTCTATATAATATTCCGATGCTGACTATACATATTTTCCCTTCTCCTCGGTGTCCTGGAGAAAGTGTGAACCCTAAAAGCAGGTCTGCTGCTTTTCGGCAGAGCCATTTAGCTCGGAAGCTGTTACGTTTCCAGTGGGCTGGTTTTGGCCATACTGTTTTTTCCGCGCGATGTTAAATTACATCTGCGATCAGTCAGTCAGTTGTGTCATTGATTTGCTGTAATGGGTAAGGAGGTGAGAAGAATCAGGGAAGAGCTTTTAGGGTAGGCAGGATTTTGTAATGGCGAAAGTTTCACCTTTGGCAGGTTGTAACAGGCTGAATAATGGGCCCCTGAGATGTCCACACCCTGTTTCATGGAATGGTGTTGCTTTATACGACAGACAAAAGGGCAACCGTTTGCAGCTGTGATGAAATTCAGGATCTTGAGCTGGGGAAATGCTCCTGGATTGTCTGGGTGGGCCCAATGTAATCCCAAGAGTCCTTATAAAAGGGAGGCAGGGGACCCAGGTGGGTAGAGGTGATGGGATGATGGAAGCAGAGGGGAAAAAGTGATGTGATTGTGGGCCAAGGAATGAGAGCTAAGAGCTGGAGAGGCAATGAATTCTCTCCCAGAGCCTCCAGAAGAAAACAGCCTTGCAGACCTTGATCTTAGTCCTGTAAAATTCATTTTGGACATTTAACCCCTTGAGCTATTTTAAAAAAATCATTTTGTGTTGTTTTAAGCCACTAAGTTTTTATAATTTGTTACAGCAGCAACAGGAAATCAGTGCATGTGTGATTTTCACCTAGAGCCCACAACAGGAAAATGTATGAATCCTTCTCCTTCTGGTCCCATCTCTTCCATCTGGCTGCAGAGCAGGACTCAGTTTGGGAAGCCAGAAGGAATGATAGAGTTGTCTGGGGAAGGAAGGTCACGTAAGTACAGGCATCTGATCTCCTTTTTATCTACCTGCTAACGTTACATCTGCTGTCTCCTGCCTCTCTCTGTGCTCCCAGCTGAGAAGGGCTACATTGATCCGGGAAGACAGGAATGATCGGGAAAGACCAATCTGAACTCATTCTGATACTGATTCCCTACAGCCAATTGAGGAATCTGTAAGGAATAAATAAGCAAAGGAATACGCAAGGAGTTCAATTAGTCACCATGCATTTGTCAAGTGCCTCCAATTTTCTAAGAACCACATTGATACTAGAGAGCCAGAGATAAAGAAGCATAGTCAGTCCCTGACCTTGAGGAAAGACAGACGTGTACACAGTGAATTATAAAACCACACATGAAATTCTGTAATAGAGGAAGCAATTGTGCCATAGGAACACAAGGCACAGGGAGGAGTTCTGACAAGAGGCTGGAGGTAGCTCCATTCAGGAAGTATCATCTGATCTGGGCTTTGAAGGATGGACAGGAATTTCACAGAGAAGAAGAAATCTGTGTTCCAGCCAGAGGAGAAGAGATGTGAAAACGCAAGATTTAGCAGCCAGCAGTCCTGTGTCATCCATCACTCTTCTTTACCTTATGGGCCCTCGTGTGGCTACATTAACGAGGTGGCACTAAGTTTCATGGAGAAAGAGTGTGGGTAGGAGTCATGCACAAAGGACCACGGAGACCAGAAACTGGCAGTGTGGGGGGACAGTATCCTTCCTGGCCTCACAGTAGCAGCCACCCAGCCTTCTCATAGTTCTTAGGCTGTCTCTATTCATATGCAACCAACGGCAGTGGGACATTCCTCCCTTTATGGTTTATATGGAAACCACTATATAACTGTTCAGAAATTCAGTTTAAAAATGGTAAGCATGGGGCACCTGGGGGGCTCAGTGGTTGAGAGCTTGCCTTTGGCTCAGGTCGTGATCCCGGGGTTCTGGGATCAAGTCCCACATCGGGCTTCCCACAAGGAGCCTGCTTCTCCCTCTACCTGTGACTCTCTCTCTCTCTCTGTGTCTCTCATGAATAAATAAATAAAATCTTTAAAACAATACCAAAACCCGATAAGCACAAGACATTTTATAGGAAAAAAAAAAAAAAAAAGGAATTAGGTCAATATTCATCTTGCATGTACCATTTCAGCTTTTCTGATTTTTGTCAGGAAACTTACCAAAGTTAAAAACTCACAAAGTTAGGTTCCTAGCTTCCCACAAACACCAAGAGACAGGGGCTCTGTCTTCAGGTGTTGGCTGGAACAAACAGAACACTCCTTTGGCAGCCTTGAGTTTTCTCAGGCTGGTACTTGAAGTGGGGCCTACGGTCATCCCAAGGATGTGGCCTTGAGCTGTTGGCACCTATGTTAGTGTTTGTTCAAGTCTTTCTAGGCCAAGGTTGAGGCCTGGTGGAGAAAAGGCTCAGAGGAGGCTGGCTGGAGTTTAGTTAAGGAGAGAATGGTTGTCACCATTCAGATGCCTGGCATTGTCCCTGGTGACTTTCTAGACCTATCCCCATCTCTGAGACACCTGGGTCTATTTGTTGCTCTGGGGACCCCCAAAGATACCTCTCAATAAATGTTCCTAGCCTCCCAATAAATTTTCCTTTATTTAAGCTAATTGGATGGATTCTGGGCTTATAAGGAAGTAATCCCTAACCAAGACAGATCCCATTATCTATGTCAACACAGTCCACATACTTGTCATTTTAAAAGGTTAAATGGCCATTCCTTCTTGTTAATGTATCTTAGCTTGTTTTACAATGACTAAAGTCATTTCCAGTCTTTTTTTTTAAGATTTTATTTATTCATGAGACACAGAGAGGGAGAGACAGAGACACAGGCAGAGGGAGAAGCAGGCTCCCTGCGGGGAACCCCATGTAGGACTCAATCCCAGGACCCCAGGATCACAACTTGAGCCAAAGGCAGACAATCAACCGCTGAGCTACCCAAGTGTCCCTCCAGCTTTTTTGTTTTGTTTTCTTTTGTTTTTTTTTAATACTGCTGCATTAAAGAGCTATGGTGAACATATGTAAGAGTTACTTTTTCCTCCTTCCATCAGGTCAACAAGTGTACTGACTTGAGAGCTCCTGTCACGTTGCTGCCAGATTCCTCTCCAGCTGGAGTGCCATCAGCCCCGTTCCAGGGCATCTGTTCTCCCGCAGCCCCATCTCAACAGGGTTTCATTTTTATGTATTTTGGTTTGTGTAATGGTACCTTGGAATTATTTCACTGATATTTTTAAATTGCTAATGAGGTTCTGTGAGGATTCAATTAGATGATATGCAGAGAGGTCAGAGCACAGAGCCCGGCATATAGGGCATTAATATTACTATTGATAGTTACTGAGTAAAAAAATTAAATATTGACCTTATATTTGTGTTTTTTCTTTTTTTTTTTTAAAGACTTATTTATTTATTTTAGAGAGAGAACACGAGTGGAGGGAAGGGCAGGGGAGGGAAAATCTCAAAGCAGACTTCCTGCTAAACTCAGAGCCCCAAATGGGGCTCGATCCCATCACCTGGAGATCAGGACCTGAGCCAAAACAAAGAGTTGGATGTCCAACCGATTGAGCCACCCAGGCACCCGTTTGTGTTTTTTCTTATGTGTCTGTTTTGTTTCTCTCTCTCTCTCTCTTTTAAAAGATTTTATTTCTGTGACACAGAGAGAGAGAGAGAGAGAGAGCATGCACACAAGCAAGGGGATCGGTGGGGAGAGATGCAGGCTCCCACTGAGCAGGGAGCCCAACGTGGCGCTCAATCCTAGGACCCTGGGACCATGACCTGAGCCAAAGGCAGATGCTCAACCGACTGGGCCACCCAGGTGCCCTGGTTGCTTCTCTTTGTCTACATGGTAGCGCCTTCTCAATCTGCATGCTGCCTCCTGGCTCGGGCCGATTAGTAATTTCATTCCGTCCTGTGTCCTTACTACTGTCCATGTGCCAGCAGAACACACTCCTATCTCTAGCCTGGACTTCTCTCCTGTTCTCCAAACACACCTAACTGCCTACTCAACGTCTCCTCTTGGATGTGGCATCTCACACTTCATAACCTCCAGAGCTGAGCTCCTGCTCCCCACTGCACCTGCTCCTCCCACGGCCTTTTTCCATCTCAGTGAACAGCAACCATCCTTGCAGGTGCTCAAGTTAAAGACTCTTGAGTCTTCCTTCACTCATTCTTTCCCTCTCTCGCTTCACATCCCCGGCCTCCAAATCCATTGGCCACCATCTTCAAAATATATCCAGAATCCAGCCACTTGTCACCACCCTGGCCAAGACACCACCATCTCTCACCTGCAAAAACCAGTCTCCCTGGTTGTACACTTGTGCATCCTCAGCTTTTCAGCCCTTTGGCCCTCCTCCTGCTCATGTCCCAGCTCTGGTTGTGGTCCTGCCTTTGTGGTGAAGCTGCAGCAGCAGAAGACTCTTATTTAGAGCAACAAACCATCTGCAGAAAGCAGAGTTCCCTTCACCTGCCCATCCCTAAACCAGCCCGCGGCAAGAGGGACAGATCACTAGACTGACCTGGACAAATCGGGATCACCCCTGAGCAGCGTTTGGGACCAGCGTTATCTTTTCTGACAAGTAGACTCCTGAGCAGCAGTGAGGCTCCGATTGTTGAGGAATAAATGGGGAACAGAAGTTGGGTGAACACCCGAACAGAGTCTGTCACCACGTGGGAGGTCAGAGAGTCAATAAGAGAGGCCACTTACTTTTCTGGGCTGCCTAGTGTGGGTGGCCCCAGGCCCACAGGCCTTGACCATATATATCCAAGCAGGGACAGGGATGTGACAGGGAACTTGGGTCTGTTTCTGCCAATGGGAGATTTCCACCTTTGGGGGGCCCTTTATTTTGGGTTAATGGAAGAAGGCACATAACAGTGTTTGTATCCTCGGGCTGTGTAACAACCACACACTGGGGCTTGAAACAACACGAGTTTACCCTCTCTCAGCTCTGGAGCCTAGAAGGCAGAAATCAAGGTGTTGCCAGGGCCATGCTCTCCTGAGGCGCTAGGGAAAGTCAGCTCCGTGCCTATTTCTTAGCTCCTTGGCATTTCATGGCTTATGACTGCATCACTCCTGCCTTGACCTCTCTTGTCACATGGCCTCCTCCCTGTATGTCCCTGTGTCTCTTCATGTGAGGACGGAGCCATATTGAGTTAAGGACCCACCCTACCCTAGTATGACCTTGTCTTAACTGATTACTTTACAGCTACCCTATTTCTAAGTAAGGCCACCTTTTAAGGTCTGGGGGTTAGAATTTCAACAAATCTTTTTGGGGGACACGAGTGAACCCCTAACACTTATATTTACAGTATTAATTAGAACCTAATTTTTCTTCATTTCTTCCTTTCTGATCTGATTGTCCTTTCTTTCATTTTCTTGCCTGACTGATTAGAACCTCTAGGCATTTGTAACTATAAGTTTCCCTCTAAGTCCTGCATAGCTGCATCCCATACATTTTGGTATGTTGTGCCGAATTTTCTTCAGAAACTATTGTGTGTTGAGGCTTGACTTGAATTTGCTATGTCAGTATTAATAGCTGAAATTTTGAAGATCTGTTCCTCACCTCCCTTCCTTTCTCCCTCCCTCCCTCCCTCCTTTCCTTTAACTCACCTTTAAAAAGTAAAGGTCATTTACTGGAGAGTTTAATAAACTAGTAGCTACAGATCAAGAATTAAACAGTGTTTAAAAAGAGAGCATAAGGACATTGTGTATTAATGTCCTCTGTTTTGTTTTAGTTGTTCATGCCTGGGTTATGTCTTTACCATTGGTACTAATGGGACCAAAGCTTGATCCCACTGCACACATCCTGTCAGAACCCAAATTACAGACGCCATGCTTAGGAGGAAGCAGCCACCACAGACTGTATAATCTTAAGACAATATGTGAAATTTGCATTTTTCATTTCAGTGCACTACTGTTTTATGTTTTATCTGTAAGCCGGCAACTTTTTGTCTAGTTAATCACTTTCATTTTACAGAACCATTTTTAAGACCCGTGGGTGGAATTAACTCAATGATGTAGTGTTTATATTCTTCAGCTTCCTAGGGATTGGAAGAGCCAAAGGCTGAACAGGGAAGCATCACAATGTTTCCCCATGAAAAAGATGCCTTTCTTCACCTCCCTTCAGCTTGCTCCCCCAACACCCGCACCACTGTGGCACCAATGCTTTTCCAGTTTACAAGCATCGGCTCCCTCTCTCCAGCAAAGTCCTCCAAATCCCTAATTATGGATCAGGAACTGGCACCCTCCCCTGCCTTCTCTCCTGAGGGAAAGGTGATTCTGCGTCTCACTGAGTTCACTGCAGGAAAACCTGACATTGAGGTGAGAATTTCTCCGACTGCATCTCCTTGCATAGCAACACCCCTTGGCACAAACTCACCAGGGATGTCCAGCCCCCCGCACTTCCACCAGGAGTATTTATAGACTGTTTTCACAGCTCCCCTCCCCTCACGGGCTGTGCAGGGAAGTTGGCCTTTTGGAGCTTGCTCCTCCTTCTAGCCTGTCCAGGCGGAGGCTAGAAATCTGCCACTTGGGGGCAGAGGATGGCACTGGGCATGAGTCTACTCACAATAGCCTGCAGCCAGAATCAGTCCAAATAAAAAGTCAGACGGCTCTTGCCGCCACCTCGCCCAGACCTCATGGTCTTGCCATTGGCAGAGCATCCCCCGGCCTGCTGCTTGAGCAGCTGCTAAGGGGCTGGTCCTCTCACCTGCCTCTGCAGGAGACCATTAGCAGGCTGCTGGTAGCTGAGGCTCCGGGTGCTGATACAGGCTGCGCTCAGAGCTGCCCGCCAGCCCATCGATTGTGGGTTCACCGGGATGCTTTCTGACCTTTCAAGGTTGGTGAAGACTCAGCAGTTGCATACAGTTCTGTTATTAAATGTTTTGATCCTGAGTGTGGTTTATCGTCTTGTAATTCAGAGGACAAAAGGGACAGTAAGTAGCAAGGTAGTTTTTAGTGACTGTTACACTATGACACAGTCTTAAAAGTTTTAAAGAAACAAAGGTAGTCACAACTCTCACGTGTTTTATTTTTGGCATATTTTGTTTTTTGTATTTGGGTAGCTATAATGATATTTTCTGCACGTAATAATACATATTTTTTTAGTGAAGTATAGTTGACACCCAAGGTTATATTAATTTCAGGTATACAACAGAGTGATTTGACATCTCTACACGTTCCGCAGGCTCATCACATGGGTAACTGCTGTCTGTCACCATGCAACGTCATTACAATGCCATTGGTTGTATTCCCTGTGCTGTCTTTCATCTCCATGACTTATTCATTCCACGACTAGAAGCCTGCACTTCCCTTTCACCCATTTTGCCCATCCCCCCACCCCACCCCCACCCCTCTGGCAACCACCAATTTGTTCTATTTATGAGTCTGTTTCTGCTTTTTTTTCCTGCTTCCCTCCCCCCATTTGCTTGTTTAGTTGTTTCACTTTTTTTTTTTATTTTTTTTTTATTTTTTTATTTTTTTATTTGTTTCACTTTTTAGAGTGCACATAGAAGTGAAATCATGTGGTATTTGTCTTTCTCTGACTTCTTTCACTTAACATAATACCCTTTAGGTCCATCTACATTGGCAAGATATCATTCTTTTTTATGGCTGAGTAATATTCCATTATATATATATATATCTCACATCTTCTTTCTGTTCATCAATCAATGGACACTTAAATTGCTACCATATATTGGCTAATGTAAGTAATGCTGCAAATAGGGTACATTTATCTTTTCAAATTAGTGTTTTTGTTTTCTATGGGTAAATACCCAGTAGTGGAATAATTGGATCATATGGTATTTCTTTTTTTCTTTTTAAGATTTTATTTATTTATCCACAAGAGACACACACACAGAGAGAGGCAAAGACATAGGCTGAAGGAGAAGCAGGCTCCCCGAGGAAAGCTTGATGTGGGACTTGATCCCAGGACCCCAGGACATGCCCTGAGTCGAAGGCAGATGCTCAACAGCTGAGCCACTCAGGAGCCCCTGTATTTCTATTTTTAACTTTTTGTGGAACCTCCATACTGTTTTCCACAGTGGCTGTACCACTTTATAATCCTACCAACATTGCATGAGGGTTTCTTTTAAAAATCAGATTTTTATTTTTTGGTGTTGAGCTGTGTAAATTCTTTATATATTTTGGGTATTGACCCTTTATTGGACATATCATTGCAAATATCTTCTCCCATTCAGTAGGTTGCCTTTTTGTTTGTTGATGGTTTCATTTGCTGTGCAAAGGCATTTTATTTGGGTGTAGTCCCAATAGTTTATTTTTGCTTTTGTTTCCCTTGCCTGAGGAGATATCTAGAAAAATGTTGCTAAGGCTGATGTCAGAGAGAGTAGTGCCTAAGTTTTCTTAATGATACATATTATTTAATAAGTATTGCCCTAAGTTTCTATCCAATCTTTATGGTAGTTTTTAAGGAAGATTTTATTTATTTGTCTGTTTGAGAGAGAGAGCAAGAGCATGCATGCATGGGGTAGGGGGTGTTTGGGAAGTAGGGGCAAAGGGAGACGGAGAGAAAGAGGGAAAGAATCCCAAGTGGACTCTGGGCTGAGCAAGGCGCCCTACATAGGACTTGATCTAAGGACTCTGAGATCATGACCTGAGCTGAAATCAAGAGTCAGAGGCTTACCTGGCTGAACCACCCAGGCGCCCCTCTTTATGGTAGTTTTATTTATTTTATTTTTTAAAACAATTTTATTTATTTACTCACGAGAGACACACACAGAGAAGCAGAGACAGGCAGAGGGAGAAGCAGGCTCCCTGCAGGGAACCTGATTCAGCACTCGATCTCAGGATCCCAGGATCACGACCTGAGCTGAAGGCAGATGCTCAACCGCTGAGCCACCCAGGAGCCCCTCTTTATGGTAGTTTTAAAGGCTACCTAATCCTTTGATTTGATGTGCCTCACAGATGGCATTTCACTTCCTTACTTGTTGCATATTTAGGTTTTGGCAGAAGTTATTTAGTTGAAGAAGGTGTCAGATAATGCAGTACTCACCAGGAGGTTAGTAAGGGGGGCCACAGTGAAGGTTCTGGTGTCCACTGCCATGAGAAGGCAATGGGTACCTTGGTGTGGGATTGTAATAGGACAGAAACAAACCCCTCACCTTTTTGTCAGAGACGAGCCCTGGTTCTATGTACATCAACTTATGCTTCATCTTAAAAAAACAAACAAACAAACAAACAAAAAACCCCAAAAAGCCCAAACCAAAAAACACATAAGAAAAAAACGTCGAGGCATGTGTCATTTTTAGCACTGCAGGAATCACATGGTGTCCTATCAGGATCCGAAAGCCAGAGCCCGCTGGTCAGCACACAATAGAACTTCCTTAGGTCCCAGGACTGACATGGCTGCAGCTGGGGTCTGTGAAGTGGGTAGGTACAGACCTCCCGCTGCCCCATCTTTATCCCCTAGCTGTGGTCCCTTGGCCCTGCCCAAGCCCGGGGATCATCCTACCACTGGCCAAGGGAAAGCTAATTAGCCTCAGGAAAAGAAACAGGCATCACCTTGGGGAGGAGATCCGAGAGTAGAGCTTCTAAGCACACACATCCCACCCCCTCCCCACAAGCCACAAAGAACCAGAGGTCTGGGATGGGGCCTAGGAACTAGCATTCCAACAAGTACGCCGATTATCCCCATACAGTAATCGACCAGATGGAAACACACAACCTCTGGCCACAGCTTAGGACTTGGAGTCAAGGCTACTCCCTTCTGGCTGCAATGTACTCCTGATGCTGTAGCTGGGTCCCCCCCCCCCCGGGGCACCTGGCCACTTCTCAGGGCTCGGGGCTTGTGCTGGGCTCCTGCCTCCCCTCCAGCTCCGGAAGAACCACTGTCCGTCAGAGAACAGACGTTGCCCTGATGGATGGCTGCCGAGGGTCCTTCCGGCTCCCATCGCTCAGCGTTGCTGAAAGACCACAGGGTGTGTCACCCTCCGGCGTCCAGGTCCTCCAGGGCCACCTCCAAGACCTCGCCTTCCCGGTGCTCCCCGGGCGCTGGCCTGGGTGCTGACCCCGGTCCTCGCGTCTCCGGGCTTCCCGGGTCAGGGCGGCCCGAGCCGGTGGCCTCGCGCCCTCCTCAACCATCGGCTCCTCAGCATTTTCAGGCCGGTGACCAGGAGGCCAAAGAGGTGGTTAGTGCTGGAGTCCGTGGGTCAGACCAAATAAATGTGATCTATGTAATGACGCCCTCGAACATTCTGCTACACAGGGTTTCGCCGCGGACAGCAGCAAGCAGTAAAGGCCAGTCGCAGGTTGCGCTGTTGCCGACTCACACTGTATTTGTAACCTAGGCCCGACCTCTGACTCCCAGACCAACAAGGTCTCTACCGGTGGTTTGTCCTACAGGCCTGCAATGGGACCCTTTCACCACTAGAAGGCAAACGTGCAGGGTTTCTGCCTCTCTCTGCTAGCTGGAAGCTCTGCGGGAAGGTGCCAGAGAGCCGGGGTTCCTGGGCTCCCAGAGTCCAAAAGTGGGTGGGGGCAGTGAAGGAAGCCACTGAGGTGGGAAGAGAAGGAAGCCTCTAGTAGCGGATTGTAAGCCGTGCTCTTAGTCCCTGAGGCGCACACATCTCTCTTAATCCTTCTGGCCGCCCCATTGACAGATGAGGAAACAGAGTCAGGGGCCATAAGGCCCGCCCAAGACAACAGAGCTGACTAGTGGGGGACAGATTGAAACCAGACCCCATCGTGATAAAGCCTGTGCTCTGAGGACAAGTAATGGCCTAGAAGGGAGGTTAGGGTGCCTCGTCACCACCGCACTTCATTGTGGGAATGACCAGCTCTGTTCTTGTCACCTGTGCTCCAACCACAGCCGTCTGCGAGCTCAGGCCTCACACAAATGTGTGTGTGTGCATCTGCCTCCAGAAATAGTGCTTCAGAAGCCTGGCATGGCTGCTTTCTGTCCTGAAATGGAAATGATCAAGTGTCCTTGCAGGGTCTTTAGGCTTTAAATCCTAAAGACTGACCAGACATCCTAGTCTAGGGCTCTAGAAATGGCTGTGTGAGCAGCTGCCATTCCAGTGGCCCTGCCCAGGCAAGGCTGGTCTCCTCGTTCCGAGCTTCCACACGTCTAGTACCATCCATTTTGGTCAATTTGTGTTGGTCTATTTTCATTTGGTTATGTATATTGCTTTGAAGAATACACCGTGGACCATTCCACTTATGGGTTCATGCCCAAAAGAATTGAAAACAAGGCCTGAACAGATATTTGTCCACCAAAGTTCACAGCAGCATTATTCACGGTAGCCCAGTGGGGGAATTGGCCCACACATCCACCCAGTGAAGAATGGCTGACACGTGTATCCATACAACGCAATAGTATCCAGCCTTTAAAGAGGACAGAAATCCTGGCACATGCTTGAAGACGTCATGCTAAATGAAATGAGTCAGTCACCAAAAGACAAAAATTTTTTTTAAGATTTTATTTACTTATTCATGAGAGACACACACAGAGAGAGAAGCAGAGACACAGGCAGAGGGAGAAAGAAGCAGGCTCCATGCAAGGAGCCTGACGTGGGACTCGATCGCAGGTCTCCAGGATCAAGCCCTGGCCTGAGGGTGGCGCTAAACCGCTGAGCCACCCGGGCCACCCTCAAAAGACAAGTATTGTATAGTTTCCCCAGTAGGAGATAACTAGTGTAGTCAAATTTATAGACACTGAAAGTAGAACAGTGGGTACCAGGGGCTGGTACCATGGAAAACTGGTGTTTAATGGGTAATTTCATCTGGGAATGATGGAAAACTTCTGGAAATGGATGGTGGTGATGATTGCACAACAGTGTAAATTATTTAATGCCACAGAACTGCGCTCTTTAAAACAGCCAAGAGGGCAAATTTAATGTTATACCATAATTTAAAAAATTGTGTTGAACATCTCCCTGACAATCTCGGTCCAAGTTGTCAGTGACCTGTCCCTAACAGAAGCCTGGTGTCCCACTGGTTGCAGCCAAAGGAGTGCTTCCCTGGACACTGGTGCAAGCCCCGCTGTCTGGCTTGGCAGAAAGGGGACCCCGGGAAAGGCTAGCTCCCTCCACCATGTCTTGGAAAGTTCCTGAGCTCCCCTCACGTCCCAGCCTCCCATCAGACCGCGTCAGCCCCCGGCCTGGGTGATCAGCGTCACAGGCTGCTTCTGCCGAGCCCGCAGCCTTGCAGGAGGAAAGCCGAGGAAAGCGTTCGGGCTCTAAGGCACCAGGGACCCCGTGCTGCTCAAATCCCATGTTTTCCAGCTCAAGTGGTGCCAGTAGCTCGATTTTCAGTATGACTCTTCCAGATTCTTTTGTTAAGCTTTCACTTTTTCAACCTCCCCATCATGCCTGCAGCAAAAGCTCTCTGTGTCTCCTTCACTAACTTCATTGTGTTCTCCTCCATCTCGCCTCCTCCCTTTCTGTTTTGCCTGGAGCTGATGCCCCAGGAGAACTTCCTCTTCCATGGCCTCCTCCTTGCTTCCCTGGCTCAACTCAGCTCAGGGACGTTAGATCTCTCAGTCTGAATAAGGTTTGCCTGGAGGAAGTTGCTTCATTTACCGAAGGTGTCTTTAGACAGCATTACTTTGGAGGATGGAGGGGCTCTCTCTCGTGCTGTGACTGACTCCCCCGCTGCCCACCCCCTCTTCTCCAGGGCAGAGATGCTCCGTTGTCCTTTTCTCACCATCTGCTTACCTCCAAGCATGTTCGAAGGTGTACACCCCTTGACCCTGCACCCCATTCGGGTTGCCAGCCACCCCTCGTCTCCTTACCGCCAGACTTAATGGGAAAGTTAGCAAAGCCTGTCCCCACTTTGTGACTGTGCTCTCAGCTGCTTCCAGCCTGGCTTCGGCCCATCCGCCCGCGTATTTGGGACCTCACCTGCGCTTTGGGGTCGGTCACCACTTTCCATCTCTGCCTGGGGACCCTGCTCTCCTCTGCATCCTCTGTTCCACCGCTTTCTCCTTCACTTGCCTCTTCTCCGATGCCTACAGATGGTGCCATAGGTTTCTGCTTCAGCCGCCTTATCAGACCCTCTACCTCCCCGGCTTTTTTTTTTTTTTTTAAGATTTTATTTCTTTATGAGAGAGAGAGAGAGAGAGAGAGAGAGAGAGAGAGGCAGAAGGAGAAGCAGGCTCCACGCAGGGAGCCCGACATGGGACTCAATCCCGGGTCTCCAGGGTCAGGCCCTGGGCCGAAGGCGGTGCCAAGCGACTGAGCCCCCGGGCTGCCCTGGCTGCAGCTTTTGAATGGCTGGCTCTCGAGGGTGGCCCGCCTGCCCCATCAAGCCTCCTGTTGGACTCACTGCATCCTGAGCTAAACCCTTCACTTTCACCCCCAGGCCAGCCCATTCCCCCCGGTTTCCTGTCCCCATTGTCAGCGTCCCCAGCGCTCTGGGTCCTGGGTTATCGATGCCTCCTTCATCCCACTGGCCGCCAGTCGTCACCAAGCCCTATCAGTTCTGTCCTGCAGCCCTCTCACGTCTCTTCCTTTCTGTTGGGCTCCTGGCACCCCGGCCCCATCCAGCTCTTTGCCCTTCCCTGGCACGGCTGCTCCTTCCTGTCTTCCCCGCTCTGTCCACAGGGCCTGGCGCTAAAGCACCGCGGGTGGGCCGCTGGAGGCATGACCCCTCCTGGCTGCAATCCCCCTCCCACCAAACCTCTGGGTGCCGCACTCAGGGGCTCTGGCCCAGCCTCACCGGCCCGCCAACCGCTGCCTAAGTGCACCAGAATCTTCCCGACCTCTGCCTTTTCCACTGGCTGCTCAGCCAGAAACACCTCCCCAGGGGTCATCCTTTAAGGCCTGGGGCAAGTGATCCTTCTGGCTGGACATCATCTCTCCCTCCTCCTGGCTTTGGTACCAGTGGTGGTTTCCCCACCATTCAATATCCTGCCTCGTAGCCACAAGCTCCCTGTCTCTCTGTCTCTGTGTCTCTCTCCCTTCTCGCCCTCCCCCCACAGCCCATGCTGGGATGCAAGCTCCTTGCAGCAACAACCCCGTCCTAGTCATCTTTGTATCCTCTCTGCGTCTTATGCAAAGTAGATGCTCAAAAATGTGGGTTACTTTGAAGGAAGAAGCTGATCTTAACTTCAGATGGGGGGATGAGGTGATGTCACTTCCGTCACTGCCTCTCTCTGGTTTCCAGCAACAAAGCACCTTGGTCAGATCACCTCTCAGGAGGTGCGGTTCCCTTGTTTTCTGGTCTCCTGCTGGAACCAGCCTGGCAAAAAGTGGGGCAACTCAGGGTCTCTCACAATTGCCTTGTTATACTTTCATCCTGAGTCTCCCTCTTGGCTGGAGCGACAGATAGCCTGACTAACCCTTTCCCAGCTTAGGGACTCCTGGTCGGCCCCTCGGGGTTACTGGTGGGTCTCCTGGGTGCTGCGTCAGGATTCCTGTGGCTTGGAGGACCCCCGCCACCCCCAGAGCATCTAGGGTGGGCTTTCCTGTTCTCTCACTCCCATAGGAGCATCCGATTTGTCGTCAGAGTGTAGAATAGAGGTAATGGGGTTTTAAAAAACTTTACTATAAGGCAACCTATAAGAAATAAGAAAAACCTTCACCATGATCTCAGCCCTTTTATACAACTATTTTCATATTTGCACGTTTCTTTCTAGCTGTGTCCATATGCAGTGTCTATTTTTATAGTTACTGTAATATGATATATATATAGACTTTTCCACTAATTATGAAATCACGAACACTTTCCTGTGATTTTACACCTTTCATAATAGTTCTTGTACTTGGCTATAGAATATTGCCCACACAATAATTTATTTATCCTTTTTATTAGATCTTTAGATTGTTTCTGAGTTTTTTTATATTGAGTTGATGCATATAGCTTTTATAATATATTTCCTTGGGATAAATTCCTAAGGAGGGGAAGACAAAGTCAAAGGACAAACATTTTTAGGACTCTCAATTCTTATTTTCTTATTGCATTCTAAAAGCATTGTCCTGACTTACTGATAATAGTATTTCAGTGCTACCACAGTCCATTCTATTGTTAATGCCTACTCAGATTCAACAAATATTTGATTGCTTTTTTTTTTAAGGTTTACTTATTAGAGACAGAGATTGTGCACCTGTGAGCAGGGGGATAGAGAGGTTCCCAAGCAGACTCCCCACTGAGTGTGGAGCCTGACAGGGCTCGACCCCAGGACCCTGAGATCACGACCTGAGCTGAAATCAAGAGTCCGATGCTCAACTGCTTGAGCTACCCAGGCGGCCCCTGACTGCTTATTATGTGGGAGGCACTTACATATTTATTTATGCATTAAAATATCTTCCTAGAACCTTAGGCTTTCAGAGTTGGAAGACACATGCTCATTTTATGAATGAAGCAGGAAACCCAGAGAAATTATATACAACATTTACCGCTGCATGGTTTGAAAACGATAACACTTGGATGATAAACCTTGATTCTCTGGTCCTCGAGCCCTCTGCACTCTCTACCATGCCCAGCAGGTGCAGTCTGGGTGTTTGTTTCTTTCCTGCTCATGCACAGCAGAGAAGTGACAGTGCAAGTTTGTCCTCTGGCCACTGCCACCCAGAGGATCCCTTGCACGGCACATGTTTGGCCAGTAGAAGCCAGAAAGCTCCAGAACTTTAAGATTCAACAGATAAGCCAAGACCTCTGATGGCTAATGAAAGACTTACTGGCGTTGCTTTCTAAAAGGGGGCTCCTTTATTCCTTCTGGGCGTAGTTCTGGCAGATTGTGGCATATTAAGCATGAAGCAACCTGTAATTCCCTGTTCTTCCCCTTCCCCCACGCCTTTGTTTATACTCCCACCTTGCAGTGCCAGGAAGAGCCTTTCTCTGGCCTTCTATTTGCTCATCCTCTCTGATCTTTAAGTACTAGCTCCTCCAAGAAGGCTTTTTATTATTTATTTATTTATTTATTTATTTATTTATTTATTTAAAAAAGATTTTATTTTTTTATTCATGAGAGACAGGCAGAGACATAGACAGGGAGAAGCAGGCTCCTTGCAAGGCACTTGATGTAGGTCTTGATCCCAGGACCACTGAGCCACCCAGGGGCCCCCTAGAAGGCTTTTAAAAATCTTCCTGTGTGTCAGTTATCTATTGCCTAACAGAACCACCCTGAAACATTTTACTCAAACTAATAGTTACTTATAATTTCTCATGATTCTGTGGATTGACTGAGTGGTTCCAATGCTGGTTTCACCTGAAAATACTCATTCAACCAGGGTAGGAGGAGCTGATGGTCAAGATCTCTGGCAGTTGTTGGCTCACACCCGGGGCACCTCAATTCCCCTCACGGGGCCTCTCCTCTGGCAGTGGGCCAGATGGGCTTCCTTACGTGGCAGTCCCAGGGGATGTTTTAACGTGCAAGGGCCTATCAAGCCTCTGGTGTGGCACTGTCCCATTAGCCAAAGCAAACCACAAGGCCACACTCAGAGTCTATGGGAGAAGGAGGCACACACGCAGGTGTCCTGGGAGGCCTGATTCAGAGGACAGCTCCTCTAACAAATGGCTCACCTCCCTCCCACGTGCAAATCCCCTCACTCCTCCGGGTGCCCTCACACCTCACCTGATCACGGCCCCAGGCTTACAGCGCTGGGCCTCCTGGTCACCTTGGGCCCTGGTGCGTGCAAGCCTCCTCAGGTGCAGTTCCTTTGTGGCTCCTCTCGGTCCAAGGACTGTGAGCTTAAGAGGCAAACCATCTCCTCTGCTCCCTGCGCCCATCACATGGGCTGAGAGGGGCGGGATGACTTTGGTAGAACTCCCGTCCAAAGTGGGAGCAGCGGGAGACACGCAGCAACCGGGCACTTCTAAAATGAGCGGGATCTGTGCGGTCAAGGCTCCCTACTCTGAAGGGAGGGCGCCCCTGCCCTGGGCCCTGCCAGCTCAGCAGCGGGATTCACTGCCTTGTTCTCTCTGCCCCGCAGCTTTGCCCTCGGGGCTTCGGGTCCACCTTCTGAGATACTCTTTCTGGTCAGTGTGAACTGTGTCTGCGGCTGAGGAGCTCTCTGAGCCTGCTTTCTGCAACTTAGAATGTGTGGAGCCCTGGGGACTGTTTCACTTTGAAATCTCCTTGTCCAACGACCCTCCTTGACTCCCCCCTCCGCCCCCCACCCCCGGCCAAAAAAACAGTGTCAGAGAAGAGTCTACTTGGTTGGACAAAAGCCATTCCAGCAATTAATTTAGAGATGGTTCTCCCTCCATTTAGGCCAGCATGTTGGGGAGCTCTGGGGCAATGACCTTGTGATTCTTGGAAGCTGCTTTTCCAGAAGGGCTACTAGGTACCACCTTCTATCATTCTGAGGTCTTAACCCAGAGTCACAGCCTCAGACTTAATTTGATCTTCACTCTGAAGCCATGTCTTACTTGGAGACTTTTGTGGGTTAGAGACCAGAAATATAAAATGCTTAAATTGGTTTTGTTTTGGTTTATTTTATTCTATTATTATTATATTTTAAGAGTGTGACAAAGAGCAAGCAAGGGACGGGTCAAGGGAGAAGGAAGAGAATCTCAAGCAGACTCTGCTGAGCTCGGAGCCCTTGATGCAAGGCTCTATCTCAGGACCCTGAGATCATGACCTGGACTGAAATCAAGAGTCAGATGCTTAATGGACTGAGCCACCCAGGCACCTGAAACACTTTATTTTGGAAGCCAGCTCACCCCTACCTCACCCCTACCTCTCGTCTTCTTTTTAAATTCCTATGGGACACTGAACAATTCCTCCCTCCTGTCCCTTACAGTAAAAGCTGCTAAAAAAGACAATTTATAGTTTCAACATTCTGCCTGGAAATTCCCTGAGCCAGATTCATAAGCTTAATAGGTAAGTTTTCTACCTTCTAAATTCCTGCTAGGGGCAATTTTGCGGGACTGCTGTCACTGCTCACTGTTTCATTGCCAGAAGCTGCCTTTTCCCGTCCAGTAGGTTCCCCCCTGAAATCTCCAGGCTACACTCCTAGCCTCCCTTTGCAACACAATTGAAAGCCGCTACTACATGTTTTGCAGTTTTGTTATGGCGCTACCTCCTTCCAGGTACAAATTCCTGTATACTATCTATTGGTGTGTAACAAATCACTCCAAACTTTGAGTCTTAAAACAATATTTTTTCTCTCATTTACACATGGGTCAGCTAGGAAGCTCTTCTATTGGTGTCACTAGGGCACACTCATGTGGCTGCACTTAAACTGCGAAGTCAACTGGGCTAGAATATCCAAAATGGCGGCCCTCCATGTCTGGCAGTAGGTGAAGATGGTCTCTGTTTCCTCCACTTGGCCTCTTCACATGCTAGACAGGCTTCCTTACAAGGTGGTCACAGGCAATGTTCCAAGAGAGCAAGTCCTACTGTGCAAGTATTTCTCAAGCTTCTGCTGTGTATGTGTGCCATTTGTCCCATTGGACAGTGCAAGTTACAAGGCCAAGTCAGAGTTGACGTGGGAGGGGAACACACAAGGACACATATATCATAAGGCATGACGCACTGGGGACTATGGCTGTTATAGTCAGGCACACCATGCCTCTAGACCGAATGGGTCTTCTTCTTTGGGATCCCCTGGCCCTTTGTTTGTTTGTTTGTTTTTTAAGATTTTATTTATTTATTCATGAGAGACACAGAGAGAGGCAGAGACAGAGGCAGAAGGAGAAGCAGGCTCCATGCAGGAGCCTGATGCAGGACTCGATTCCAGAACCCCAGGATCACGTCCTGAGCCAAAGGCAGATGCTCAACAAATGAGCCACCCAGGTGTCCCTCCCCTGGCTCTTTAAACCTCTATTAAAATTCACTTAACTTAGTCTGTCTTTAAAATTGTCATTTCTGTATAACTCACTTGCTATCTGTAAGCTTTTCTTTTTTTTACAGGGAAAATAACTTTTCAGGACTTCTGGCTTCTTGCTGCCATGGCTTTGGGGATCTTGAGCACACCGGAGCACACAGTCTTGCTCGAGGGCTGGCACTTGCCCACTGTGACCATGTCGCCAATATGGATGTCCCTGAAGCAGGGGGGCAGGTGTGTGAATATGTTCTTGTGGTGTTTCTTGAAGTAGTTGTATGTTAGGATGCAGTGGAGGTAGTTGCCACAGAGGAAAATGGTCCTCTGTCTTCGTCACCTGCCACACCAGACAGAATTTGCCTTCAGATGGAGATATTACCAGTAAAGGGGCATCTCTGGTCAGTACAGGTGTCCTCAGTGGCCTCCGTGGGCATCTTAAAGCCCAGACCGATGTTTCTGTGGTATCACAGGAGCCTCTCTTTGCCAGTTTCTCTAAGCAGGACCATCTTCTTATTTTGAACGATGGTGAGCTACTTTTGGTAGGCATGCGCAGTCTGAATATCTGCCATTTCTTGGCCTCTTGAGGAAAGGTCTGTAAGCTTCTTTAAGAAGAAATGTCCAGGTCTGTTTTCTATTCCACCTTCTATTTCATAGCTTAGCACAGAGTCAGTGTTCATGAAATATTAGCTGTTAGTGAGAAAGTCCTAGAAGCGCAGCCCAGGGCATGGTAGTTCGTGTGGGGTTGGCATGTCATTCCTCCTTGATGTTTCTCACCCAACACCAGAGTACTGCACAGATTCTCCATCTCCTCAGATTTCTAAAGGGCCATGAAAGGATGTTGACTGGTGGGAATGTGGTTTAAGCTATGTGAGCCTACATGTAGAATATGGTCTCCTCCGTCGTCAGCACACTCAGCACTTGTATCCCAGCCAGCTGCAGACCCTCTGAGGCCCAACCCAAGCCCAAGGCCTACCTCTCATCTCTGTGGCCACAGCCTTCATTGCGTGTTCTGATCATGAGTCTTGGGTTTTGAGGAACTTGAAATCTAGTTGAGGAAGCAGAATGGGCACATATGAAACAACCCAAACTACTTACTAATCAATAGGTCAACAAAAGGCAAAAACCAGTACACTAACCCTGGGCCTGGTGGTATAAGGGATACAACACAAATATAGTGAGTCAGAATGCAATGAGGCGAATTCTAAGAAAGCCATCTCCTTGGAGAAGGTGAAGCGTGAGTTGGATCTAGAAACAGAGTATGGACGGATATTGGTGCAGACAATAGAGGATGATCGAGGGGTCTTAGTGGAGTGTGATGTCATGGAGTCAAATGAATGAGGTAGGAAACTGACACCTGATGTGCGGCAGAGAGTAAGCAGATCTGGAATTGGGAACCAAAAAATGTTGGGGAAAAATCAGTGGAGTGACGGATATGCCTTTAAAAGCCTCAGCAGGGCACTTGGTGGCTCAGCGGTTGAGCGCCTGCCTTCGGCTCAGTGCATGATCCTGGAGACCTGGGATCGAGTCCCGCGTCAGGCTCCCTGCATGGAGCCTGCTTCTCCCTCTGCCTGTGTCTCTGCCTCTCTCTCTCTCTCTGTGTCTCTCATGAATAAATAAATAAAATCTTAAAAAAAAAAAAAGCCTCAGCAAATCAAGCTGTACCCAGGGGGTTATCTGGGTACCTGAGATTGCCTCTGTGGGTGAAGTCTGTTTCTGGAGTTCTCCTCACCCTACAGTGAAGTTGTTTTGCATTTCGGGGCAATCAAAAGAGCTAGTACTGCATACATAAGGGAGGAATAGAGGAGGTGGGAAGCTACCCTGCCCCAAGGGGAGCTCAGAGCTCTGGGTAGCAGCACTGGGAAGCTGCCATCTTGGAGATTTGGCTTTCCCTGTGTTCCACGCGGTTTGCTGTACCTGTCACGACACCTCCAGTTCCAATGGTGACTTTTTTTTGCCTTTCTGCAATTTGGCCTCCTTGCTCCTGCATCTTTGCAAAAGATGGAAACATTGCAATGAGAGAAAAAGGAGGAACTTTCCCAGGCACACAGTGGTTCTAACCCATACTGGAAGGAAGCACCCTTAATATGACATAAAATGAAGCCACTGAGGCCCCTGAGTAGGCCTAGAGAAACATTCAACAGTGGGGATCCAGGCCCTAGAAGAATTCACTGTGGGGAACAAGAAGAGGTGGAAGGCTGCCCCAGGCTGAGCTCTGAAATGCTGGGATGAGGAACATAAATGTGCTGAGGCATGGAGCAGAAGAAGCTAACCGCAAGACGAGGAAACTAGTGAGTGTGGAGAAGCAAAAAAAAAAAAAAAAAAAGAACAGGTCAGCACTGGTGACAAGAAAGCACTTTCTTGTTCTGGGGCTTGCAGGGCTCATGTGTCCTTTCTAGTTCTAGAGAGAGGCACAGAAGTCCTAGAAGAGGACTGGGCAGGCATAGCTCTTTTCTCTTTCTTCCCTCACATGGTAACAGGGAAACGTGAAAAACTTATATTCCAATGTCCAAGGCTGTGTGGCGACATTCTGGAATGGAAAGCAGCTCAGCGCCCCTGCCCCTGTCAGCCATTCTGGAACAGCCCAGGATGCATGCAGGCACATGTGGGTACTAGGGAGCTGGCAGGGTTACCTTCCTCCTTCCACCAAGCTCATCCACAAATGCCCTTTGCCCTCTTTCTACAATCAGAACCTCTTCAAATAATTAACTTTAACAAGTGAAGAAGCTCAGTGGTTCTCCACTTTGGCTACACGTTGTATCACTTGCAGCCACTTTAAAAAATTCAGTTCATCTAGGGTTGGCCTGAGATGTAGGGATTTTTTTTTTTTTAAAGCATACCAGATTGGTATGATTGGTATGAAGCCAGATTGAGAACAGCTGGATTTACTAATCTTGAGCCACTTTAGAAAGTTTAGTTAACATAGAATTTGTTGATCTTTCAAGGTGTCTGAAAACACCACATAAATAATTAGCCTTTGGTAAACCAGCAAGACCTAGGAGATACCTTCTCTTAGATGTTGTGACTTCTGGGTTGCCTTCCTGGGGGAATTTTTAAATCAATTTTATTTATTTATGAGAGAGAGAGGGAGGGGGGTGGGGAGGAGTGGAGAGAGAGGGACAAGCAGACTCCATGCTGAGTGTGGAGCCCAACGCAGGGCTTGACCTCAGGACCCTGAGACCATGACCTGAACCAAAACCAAGGGTAGGATGCTTAAATGACTGAGCCACCCAGGCAACCCTCCTGGGGGGAGTTCTTAAGGATCCTTTGTGTGCCATTTAGGCTCTGGCCTCCTGAGCTTTCCACATTATGGCAGAATGAGAGCTCTTCCTGTGACCATCAGCACACAGCACAGCAAATACCCTGGTGGCTCAGTGTGGCTGAGTGGTTCGGTCCAGTACCATCTTCAGCATGACACCCGAGGACAGTTTTGTTGAAGAGCACAATTGCTATCCATAATGTAAATCTCAGAGAGTTTCATCGTAAGGTTTTCCATGTACTTTGTCTCAGACCTCACAAGACGTTATGGGGGGTGAGACAGGGTACCCTTGTCTCAGCACTGCCTCTCCTCCTGGCCATGCCCCATCCTCATCTAGCCTTCCAATCGTCTTCTGGGCCATCTTCACTTCACATTTGGACAAGACTGAGAACCGGTGATTCAGCCTCTGTGGGGGGAAGGATTTCCACATTGCTACCCACCGTGCAAAATAGCAGTTCCTATTTATCTCTTCCAAATTTGCCTCCTTCAGCCACCAGCAGCCACCCCTGACTGCTGGTATATAAGATTTGGTGGCCGCATGCATGCCAGCTCTGTACACCTTTGGCATATGACACTTAAGCCCTCGTCTTCCTCTGAAGGCCAGTGTTTGGTTTTTGTTTGTCATCATGTAAAGAACACTCTTCCTGCTTGTCATTTTAATTACTCACTATTGAACTCTTTCCAGTCCTGTTACATCCTCTGTACGTGCCAGGGAACAGAATGACACACATGATGGTGTCAGTTTACTCTAATTTGGTATAAGAATGGGATTGTGATATTTTGTTTCCAGTTTTCTTATCTGCACATTATTAGGGATTTTTGGTGGGGAGGTGAAGGGCAGGGCAGTGGATTCATAACTTCAAGAAATGTTTTTCAGGTTCATTACCTTATTTTCCGTGAGCTGTTATTATCGTTGCCTGCACTGACGCTCAGCTGGCAGGTGTCTGCCCTCCCACGCAGCGTGCTAACATCCTTCTTTTCACTGCTGTCAGCTCACTACCTGGCCAAACTTGGTGTCACCAACGACCTTGGCGATTCCACTGCATGCCTCTTCCCTGGATCATTTATCACCATGAAAATTAAGACTTGGATGTTCAGACTGCAGAATGCAAATGGGATGGGTTCTAGTATAGACTTTCGAAAAAGATTTTTTTTCTTGTTTTCCAAAAAGTGCATATTAACGTAAGACCATTGGAAAATGTAAATGAATACAAAGAAAATTAAAAGCAGTCCTCATCCTACCCTCCCTACCCCCCAGAGGCAATCTCTGCTAATATTTTGGTTTCTATTCTTCCAGTTTTTTCTTCAGGAAGCACAACACACACACACACACACACACACACACCTCTGTAAAACTCTTTCTCCCTATCTTTTTTTAACACAAACACCAAGAAACAAAACATCATGAATAATTGGCAATAATTGTCATTTACCAAAGCTCTCCCAGCTTTCCTCCCACGGGGTAACTATTTTCTCCAAGTCTGGGTTTATGATTCCCTTGCTTTATAAACGTGATTTTATAAATTGTGTTTACTTGATTTTAAGCTTTATAAAAAATGGTATCATGCTCTAATCATGTCCCTTGCTGTTTTCACTCAAACAACACATTGGCTCATTTTGTCCACGCTGTGTCGTGTAGATGAAGTTCCTTCGTTGAGACTCCTATGCAGTATTTCTGTCGTAGAGATACACATGATTTAGGTGATCGCTCTTCTCTTGCTGGCCACTTGGGTTGTTCTCAGTATTTTGTTATTAAAAGCAGTGCTTGTGCATGCCTTTTGGTACATGTGTCAAGAGTGTCTTTGGGGTGAAATCTTTGGCTATAAAGTATGTTTCCAACTGATCAGCTGCCTGTCCAACATTTGGCATCGTCAGACTTTAACACGTTTGCCTTTCTCGTAGGTTTATAACATTGTAGTTTTAATTTGCATTTTCCTGAATACTAATGAACTTGAGGATCTTTTCGTGCATTTACTTGCCATATGTGTTTACCTTCCTATAAAATGTCTGCTTATATTTTTGAATCCTTTCCTCTTGGACTTATTTATCTCTCACAAATATTTTTAAGCAAAATTTGAATTATACTACACATACCATTTTACACTTTTCCATGACATGAAATAATCTTTTACACTGTTATTTTCATGGCAGTGGCATCTTCTATTTCATGGATATCTTGTAATTTAATTGAAGACTTTTACCGGGTATTTTTTAATTTTAGTTTTTAGAAATAACTCTGGTAAGATATACTAATGCATAAATTTAAATATACATTACTAAATGTTTTTGTATAAGAAGCTGCAAGAATTTGGATTTCTGGGTCAAAGAATATCAACATTAAAAAAACCTGATATTTCTATATCACTTTCCAGAACGGTTCTATAATTTATATTTCTTCAAAAAACCCTTGGGGTGCCTGGGTGACTCAGTCGGTTAAGAGTCTGCCTTTGGCTCAGGTCATGATCTCAGGGTCCTGGGATTGAGCCCCGCATCAGGCTCCCTGCTCAGTGGGGAGTCTGCTTTTCCCTCTCCCTCTGCCTGCCACTCCCCCCGCTTTTGCTCTCTCTCTCTGTCAAATAAATAAGTAAAATCTGAAAAAAAAAAAAAAACAACCCCAAAGCCTCTTTACCATTGGATATTAAATATCAAATAGTTTGCTAATTTAATCTGTAAATATTAGCAATAAAGATAACATTTAAAAATGTTTATTTGCCACTGTGTTTTGTCTTTTTCTGGTATTCTTTTTTTCTCAGCTTATAGTTTGCATTCAAATGAAGGTATATCTAAGCACCATATACAAAATTACCTGGCTTACTTCTTTCTCCCTCTTCACATGGTTATATTATTCATTTGACACACAAATGAGTTCATTTATTTCTGTTTGCATCTAGTTACAGATTTTTCATCGTTTCTTATGCTTTTTGATTTAATTTTATTATTTTTTAAAGTTTTATTTAAGTAATTTCTACATTCAGCATGGGACTCAAGCTCATGACCCTGAGATCAAGAGTCACATGCTCCCCTGACTGAGCCAGCCAGGTACCCCTGAATTTTGTGTTTGAATGTATGCAACATTAACATGTTTCCAGAAGCCAAAACTACCTCAAAATTGTCCCTTCCTCTCTTATCCTTTCTACCTGTTCCTCACCTAATTCCTAACAGGCAAACAATTTCATTGTTTTCCGGCTTATTGTTCTTGTGATGATCTTTTAATAAAGGAAGCAAGTCCAGTTTATTTTCTTGTCTTTATTATACAAAAGGTGACATACTATACATTTGTTTTTGTACTTTGTTTTTAAAACTTAATAATATATCTTGGAAATTACAATGAATCAGTTATAAAGATTCCTCATTCATTTTTCTTGCTTCCTAGGTGTCAGTTGTAAGTTTATTCAACCAGTCTTCCTGTTTGGGCATTTAGGTAGCATCCAATATCCTGCAAATACAAATAATGATACAATGAAGAAGTATACATATGTAGTGTATGTATTATTTCTGGAGATTTCTTTAGGGCAAGTTCCTAGAAGCTGGAGTGCTGCGTTGAAAGGTAAATGCACAGGGGCACCTGGGTGGTGCAGTTGGTCAAGCATCCAAATCTTGGTTTGGCTCAGGTCGGGATCTCAAGAGACTGAGCCTCGTGTCTGGTCCCACATTTGGCTCCGCACTCAGCACAGAGTCTACTTAAGACTCTCTCTCCCTCTCCCTCTACCCTTCCTCCCCCCTCACTGTTCTCTCTTTCATAAATAAATAAATCTTAGGTAAGTGCACAAACCACTCATTAGATATTGGCAAATGCCCCTCCAGAGGGGTTTTACTATTTCCCATTCCTTCTAGTAATATTTGTTTCCCCATACCCTCACCAACAGAGTGAGGCTGTGCATGGCTGGACAGTCCTCCCAACACCATAATAAAAAGTCCTTCTTGGGGGTATCTGGCTGGCTCAGTCAGTGAAGCCTCTGCCTTTGGTTCAGGTCATGATCCCGGGGTCTTGGGATCGAGCCCCGTGTCGAGTTCCCTGCTCAGCGAGGGTCTGCTTCTCCCTCTCCCTCTGCTTCCCCCACCTCATGCTCTCTGTCGCAAATAAATAAATACAATATTTTTTTAAAAAGTCCTTTGTCTCAGCCATTTGACTGCTTCTCATATACTAGAACTCACATGTAGTTGGACTGATTTCAGTACCTACTATTTGATCACACTGGTCTGTCTATTCATGTGCCAGAACCACTTTGTTCCCAGCCAAGAGCTCCATGGTAAGTTTTGATACTGATTAGAGCCAATCTTTTCTCATATCTCTTTTCAGTGTTCTACTAGCTGTTCCTCGGTGTTTATTTTTCCACAAGAACTTTGGTTTCAATTTGTCTAGCTTCAGAAAACAAGAAAAAAAATTTGTTTCTATTTTGGGGGGAATTCTTTTAAATTTATAAATTAGCATAAGGAAAATTGTCACCTTAATGATGTTGAACTATTTTAACCAAAACCAAGGGATGTCTCCTTCAAGTATACTTTTGTGTCTTTCAGGATTGTTCTTTAGTTTTCTTTTTTCAAAGAACCAGATTTATTGAGACATAATTCAGATGTCTTTCATCTATTTAAAGTGTACCATTCACTGATTTTGGTATGATCACAGACTCGTGAATCCATCACCACAGTCATTTTAGAACATTTTCATCAACTCAAAAAGTAATCCTATGCCTGAAAAGTTCTTTCCCAATCCCTCCAACCCCTCCAGCCAACTTGCCAACCACCAACCTACTTTCTCTCTCTTGTCGATTTGTCTATTCTGTATATTCCATATACATAGAATTATATAGTATTTGGTCTTCTGTGACTGGCTTCTTTCACTTGGCACATCTTCTAGATTCTTCCATGTTCTAACATATGCTCCATTCTACTTTATTTTTGGAGGGGAGAGAGAAAGAGTGCACATGTGCATGTGCAGGGAGGGGTGGGTGGGAGAGGTAGAGGGGGAGAAAGAGAAAGAGAGTCCTAAGTAGGCTCCACACCCAGCACAGACCCCAAGATGGGGCTCGATCTCACAAGCCTGAGATCACGGGCAGCCCAGGTGGCTCGGCGGTTTAGCGCCGACTTCAGCCCAGGCCCTGATCCTGGAGACCCGGGATCGAGTCCCATGTCGGACTCCCTGCATGGAGCCTGCTTCTCCCTCTGCCTGTGTCTCTGCCTCTCTCTCTCTCTCTCCTCTCTGTCTTTCTCATGAATAAATAAAAATAAAATCTTAAAAAAAAACAAAAAACAAGCCTGAGATCACAACTGAAGCTGAAATCAAGAGCTGGATGCTTTACTGACTGAGCCACCCAGGCATCCATGCTCTGTTCTTTTTTATTGCTAAATACTATTCCATTGTATGGATGGATGTACCACATTTTGTTTACCCATTCATCAGGTGATGGAGTTTGGGGTTGTTTTCACTTTTTGGCTGTTGTGAACAAGACTGTGAACATTTTTGTATAGGTTGCTGGGTAGGCATATATTTTCAAGTCTCCTACAGTATATCCCTAGAAGTAGGATTGCTAGGGCATATGATAACATTACGTTTAACCTTCTGAGGGCTGCCACGCTGTTTTTGGAAACAGTTACACCTTTTTACATTCCCACCAGCTATGTATCAAGGTTCCAGTTTCTTCACATCCTCACCCGCACTTGCTATTGTCTGTGATTTTGATGTGAGCAATCCTAGGAGGGGTGAAGTGATATCTTCTATTTTTTACTTACATTCCACTAAGGGCTAATTATACTGAACATCTTTACATGTGCTTACCAGTCAGATAGCTATCTCTTCTTGGAAGAAATGTCTGTTCAAATCCTTTTCCTATTTTTCAACGGAGTTATTTGTGTTATAATAGTGTTGCTAGTATATATTTCTGATATAAGTCCCTTAGCATATATATTATTTGGAAATAGTTATTCCCATCCTGTAGGCTGTCTTTGTACTTTTTAATGGTGTCCTTTGATGCACAAAAGTATTTAATTTTGATAAAGTCAAATTTATCTACCTTTTCTTTTGTCATTTGTGCTTGTGGTGTGTATCTAAGGAGGTTTTGCCAAGGTAACAAGGACTTACACCTATGTTTTCTTCTGAGAGTTTTGCCTAATCATACCGAATGTGACTATTTTTGAAGATAGGGTCTTGAAAGAGATAATTAAATTAAAATGATGTCCTTAGGGGGCATCTGGCTGGCTCAGTTAGAGAAGCATGTGACTCTTAATCTCAGGTTTGTGAGTTTGAGTCCCACATTGGGTGTAGAGATTACTGATAAGTAAGTAAATAAATAATTTAAGAAATATGGTCATTAGGGTGGGCTCTACTTTACTATGACTGGTGGTATCCTTAGTTCAGACACTCACACTGCAGAGTGGCTGCCTATTTTTTTTAAAGATTATTATTTATTTATTTTAGAGAGATCGAAAAGAGAGAGAGAGAGAGAGAGAGAGAAGGGGCTGAGCAGAGAGCCTGATGCAGGGCTTGATCAGGGCCTGAGCCAAAACCAAGAGTCAGACACTTAACCTACTGAGCCACCCAGGCACCCCTGGCTGCCTATTTTTTAAAATCCATTTTATTTGCGATATAGTCACAGTCACTTCTTTGTGTATATATATATAATATATATATATATTATATATATATTATATATATATATATAGAGAGAGAGGCTTTTGTGCTTCAATAGCAGAGTTGAATATTAGACCTGCAAACCCCAAACATTTGCTATCTGATGCTTTAGAAAAAATGTGCTGAACCCTGCTTTAGGAAATACTTCGGATGGGCTTATGTGCATATTATTCTTTGAGTTCTTGGATTTTAAAAAGAGGATTTTTTTTCCTATAGAGTTTAATGCCTGAAAAGCAGCATGGATGGGTGGGTACAAAATCCTTAGCTTGCATCTTCTTTGCTCAAGTTTTTCAAAAATGCTGCATCACTATTGCCTTGCTTTGCTCTTGAGAAGTCTGATGCCAGATATTTTCTTTCCCAGATTCCATAACAAACTATTTAGTTTGAAAAGTAATGGCTTAAAGTGAGAACTATTTTGGATATAATTTCACAATCTTTAGGGTCAGGAATTTGGGTGGGGTTTGGCTGGATTATTCTTCTGTTCTACATAGCTTTGACTGGGGTCACTGTGTGGTACCCCAGCTGATGGCTGATCTGATATAGAGCATTCATGATGACTTCACTCACATCAGCTAGAGTCAGCTAGTCTCTCTCCCTCTCTATGCTATCTCAGAGTCTCTCCACAGGGAGTTAGATTTTTAAAAAAGATTTATTTATTTTAGAGAGAGAGAGAGACAGCAGGAGTGGGAGGGGGAGAGGAAGAAGGAGAGAGAATCTCTTCATGCTGGAGTCCAAGAAGACTCCCCCTCTGAGCACAGAGCTGGAACAAGGCTCCATCCCAGGACCCTGAGATCATAACCTGAGCCGAAACCAAGAGTCAGATGCTTAACCAACTGTGCCACCCAGGTGCCCAGGGGAGTTAGATATTTCATATTGTGCCTCAGGGCTTCAAGAGCAAGTGTGCTCAAAGACCCAGTGGATTCTTCAAGACTTCTTATGAAGTCTTAGAAGTCCTGTATACTGGGGATCCCTGGGTGGCTCAGCAGTTTAGCGCCTGCCTTTGGCCCAGAGCGAGATCCTGGAGTCCCAGGATTGAGTCCCACGTTCGGCTCCCTGCATGGAGCCTGCTTCTTTCTCCTTCTGCCTCTCTCTCTCTCTCTCTCTGTCTCTCATGAATAAATAAATAAAATCTTAAAAAAAAAAAAAAGTCCTGTATACATCACACATTCTGCTGGTCAAGCAATTCTCTTGGGCCAGCCTGGATCAAAAGAAGGGACACAGAATCTGCAGACATCTTTAATGTACTGCAGCCTTAGTACATTAAGTAATTTGAACTTTTTGCATGGTGGCTTTGAAAACTATTATTTTTGTCTAATAGTTTTAAGAGGCTAGCTCTTAGAATCGATCACTCTGATGGTTTCCCCCAAGTACAAGGGGGCTCTCTCATTATGTAGGTTTACATTTTCTTATTTCAAGAAAATTTCATTATTTGTCCCATTATTTGGCATTCCAAACAGAGAGAGAAATAAGCACAAAGGTCTGCAGGCAAGGGAAAGGAGGAACATTCCAGGAGTTTGGATGGGATTTGTGTAGGAAGTGACAGAGAGGAAGTGGGGAGATAGACAAAGGATAGATGAATGGATGGTTTTGCGTGCCATGCTGAGCAGTAACATATGCAGGCAGCATATTCTGGGAAGTGTTTTCTGACATGCAGTATAGAATATGGAATGAAAGGAACGAGACCACAGGAGAGGGACAGGATCAAAGCTATTACGTTAGTCTAGGTGAGAGGCTTAGCCATGAGGGACAGATTCTAGAGTTCTTAATGAGGAGAATCAACACGATTGTTGAGTGTGGTGGGGACGGGAAGGGAGGAATCCAGGATGACTCTCAGGTTTCTGAACTGGGCAACTGAGTGGACAGTAATGCAGAACAGTTTTAGACACATAGGGCTTGGGGTGGCTGGAGGACATCTAGGGGAAGAGGTCCAGAAGGTGTTTGTCTGTGGAACTCAGATGAGTGGTCTGAGCCAGTAATGCATTTGAGAGTTGCTGGTATATGTGATGGATGAAGACAGGGAGGGGGTGGAATGGCTTCAGGAGATTGTGTAGGGTGAACCGAACACTGAGAACAGAACTTGGGAGACTCAGGAGTGGTCAGCAGGGTGAGGAGGTGAGTCATGTCATGAAGGCCAAGGGAGTTTCCAAAAGAGTGGAGTGCTTTGTGTTGCCAGGTGCCACCAAGAGCCCAGTGATATGAGGACTCAGATACAGCCTGTGACATTTGGGATTCAGCAAGCCCTTAACGATGGATTGGTGCAGGGATGTGGTGGGGACAGAAGTTACATTGCGTGGGTTGACGAGGGAGAAGCTGCTGAGTTGGCAGAGATGAGTGCAAACTACTTTCAAGACATTTGTGAAGGGAAATAGAGAAAGGGAGCAAGCAGTAACTAGAACACAATGCAGAGGGACCGAGGGGTTTCTTGTTCTGAGGACAGGAAAAGCCTGACTATGGCAGATGGTGATGGAAAAGGTAAGAGGGTTTGATAATTTTGAGAGCTTGAGGTGGGGCGGGGGGCACGATCGAAATATGTCTGAAAGGAGTTTTCTGAGGATGTGGGAGGTAATGAGGTATGTATGATGCTCATAGAAGTGAACTTAATTCCCAGAATGGCTTATTATAGTCCAGCTCTGGTACTGAAATTACCTTGGTTTCAATCAATACGGCAAATATAGCAAACAATATCGACATATTTATTTTACATCATTTACACATCTTTTCTCCAAAGGGTAGGATCAATGTTTTACCCTTTCAAAGCCTCCCACATAGTTGGTGCTCAGTAAGTGGTAAATGAATAAACAAGATGTCTCTTGCCTGTATTCTGAGTATCTCAGCATATTCAGAACACAGTCAAGACCCTGCACACAAGCGAAAAAGCTTGAAAAAGCTTGCATGCTTAGAAGCATCCAAGAGTCCTAAAATCCATGTGTCAAAGTTGATGTCCTTTCCTTGAGGAACCTGTTTACCCTCACTTATTTCCTTCACCCTGGGAGTTTAAAAATAGGAAAATGAGAGGAGGAGGAAGAGGATGTTCTAAAGGCAGTCAGGCAGGCAGACAGCAGCAGGAGGTGGCACGATCTGCCTTACCATAAGGTGCCAAAAAGCAGTGAAAACCCAGGCGCACAGCATCCTGGCTTGGGGGCTCTTTGCTTAGGGACTTAACATCCCGCACTCACAGTGCAATTATCCTTAAAGGACACTGCTGATTTGAGCCGTAAGCAACTGTGAGAAGAACGATCCTCTGAACTATCGAGAAAAAGCTTAGCTGTTCTTATTTCGAATCATCTCCTACATTTCACACACTTTGGAAAGCATTCTGTCAAAAATGAATAATATTAAAACAAAAAAGCTGATGTCGAGATGGTAAATCTGGGTCCGGCTCCGTTCCCTCGCCCAAGCTGTTTACCCAGCCTTGGACGCCCTTTTTTTTTTTTTTTTTTTTCTCCTCGGACGTGTTTCTTTCTCTTCCTTCCAGTTGGGACACAATTGCCACCTATTCCAGGAACCCCCTCCACTTGGTCCAAGCGGAAGTAATCTCTTCCTCCTCTGCCCTGCCATAGCATCTCCTTGTGGGCTTGGCTTTGCCTGGGTCACCAGCCCCGCCTGTTTACACGGCTGCTTTCGTACGAAATTATGCGCACCTCGAACCAGGGGCCGTGACCGCGACGGCGTACCTGCGCAGCACCTGGCAGCGAGCTAAGCGCGGAGCCGGCGCTCACGAAACGCTCGCTGGGTTGAACTTCATTTGGGAAGATCCCTCAGGGCAAGACCTCTCGCCGGAGGCGCGGATGAATGATTCATGGGGTGGTTCTTTGCATTCTTCACCTTCGAGTCACGGCGCGCACAGTGTCCAGCTGCCCCGGCACATACCTGTGGAATCGAAACGCACCTCCGCCGCCAGCGCGCGGGACCAGCCGGAAGGGGGCGGGTTTCACCCCTCCGCGTCCGCCAGTCGCGGGCCCGCTGGGGGGAGGGGAGGGACGGGGGAGCCGGGTCCCGCTCGGCCGCAGGGGGCGGGGCTCGGAGGGAGCTCGGCCCGCTCGCCCGCCCCCTCCTCTGCGAGGCGGAAGCCCCGCCCCCGGCCGCGCGCTCGCACAGGCGGCGCGCGCCCGCCCCCCGCCCCCCGCCCCGCGCCCCGCGCCCCGCGCCCCGCGTCTCCGCGCCCCCGCGCCCTCGCGCCCCCGCGTCTCCGCGCCCCCGCGTCTCCGCGCCCCCGCGCCCCCGCGCCCCCGCGTCTCCGCGCCCCCGCGCCCCGCGCCCCCGCGCCCCAGCGCCCTCGCGCCCTCGCGCCGGGGGCGGGCTTGCTGCGCGTGCCGGGCGGGGAGACGGCGCGAGCCGGGCGCCTGAGAACGTCCGCCGCG
The DNA here is from genome assembly GCF_048164855.1 of Canis lupus baileyi. Classification (NCBI taxonomy): domain Eukaryota; kingdom Metazoa; phylum Chordata; class Mammalia; order Carnivora; family Canidae; genus Canis; species Canis lupus. The sequence goes on from NC_132849.1 coordinate 45,330,707, forward strand.
GGGGCGGCTCCGGGGCCTGAGCGGGCTCCGCCGCCACCTCGGCCGCCGGGCCCGGGCCGCAGGAGGCGCAGGAGGCTGCGGCCGCCCGAGACCTTCGCGGCGTCCCCAGCTCCGGCCGGGAAGTGAGTGCGGCGGCGGCTCGCGGCGGCCGCGGGCTGCGGGAGGGCGGCGGGGTGGGCTGGAGCCTCGCGCCCGCGAGGAGCGGGAAGGAGCCTCCGGGCGGCGGGGGACGGACGGGGCTCGGGGAGCCGGGGCCGCTGCACCGCGAGCGCAGAGTCCGGGGCCGGCGCGGCTGGGCTCGGAGCCCCGGGCCGGGGAGGGGTCCCCGGGGTCCCGAGCGCACCGTGGCCGCGGGGCGCGGGGCCGGGCTGCGGGCGCCGGGCTGATGCTGCTGCTGGAGGAGGAGGCTGAGTTAGGTGCTGTGAGGGGCGAAGGAGGCAGGTCCTGGCAGAGGGCAGGTGAGGCAGTTAGGCCCTGGCAGAGGGAAGGGACTGTATCTCAGCTCGCCCCCAAGCACTGCTTGCGGAGGCGCCTAACCGTGCTGAACCCGTGCACCGAGGTCACCCTCGAAAAGAAGGTGTCCTGAGAGCAGGCGGGGTGGAGGTAACAGATGCTTGCCGTTGAATTCCTGTGCCAGGCCTTGGGATTAGGAAGACCTTCCAGCGCTCCTGGCCAACGTTTATCGATTAGCTACCTGGGGTAGAGAACCGCGGTCAGCAGCTGGGGCCACGAAATAGTGTAAAACACAGCCGTGATCTGCCGTGTAGGTAGGTGCTGACGATTTGGGAGCGAAGGTGTGTGCATGTGAAATACAAAGTAGCATTGAATTTCGTCTCACACTTTATTCACTTTAGGTCTTTTTTTGGGTCTTTTCCCAGTGTTGGGAAATTGGAGCTATAAATTGCTTGGTTTGGAGATAAAGCAGAAGAGTCAGAGGAGCTTGTGGGGGAAATTTGAGAGACTTCGAAGGCAGTTCTGCCTAACATTTAAAGGGGGGAGAAGGGAAGAAGAAATCTGGAAAGAGAAAAGAAGTTACCTTCCCTCCCTCCTAAAAAAAAAAAAAAAAAAAAAAAAAAAAATTTATTGGAGTTCAGTTCTCCTAAAATTAAGCTCCATGACTATAGCTGCTAAATCCTCAATGACAAGAACAGTGCCTGGCCCACAGCAGTCAGGTAAAAAATATTTATTGCGTGAACCAATGAACCAAGCAAGGCTTTGCTGTGTTTTACACGGAGCAGTATTAAATACTTAGATGTTAAGAATGGCTGATGGGATTCCCGAGATTCTTATTCTTATTCTTATTCTTATTCTTATTCTTATTCTTATTCTTATTTTCTTTTCTTTCTTTTTCTCCTCCTTTTTTCTTTTCCCCTTTCTCTCTTCCTCTTCTTTTTTTTTAATATTTTGGTCACATAAGGTAACCCAGGTTTCTAGGTCTGGGTATTTATTTTTTATTTTTATTTATTTTAATTTTAATGTTTATTTCTTTTTATTTTTTTATTGAAGTTCAGTTTGCCAACATATAGCATAACACCCAGTGCTCATCCCATCAAGTGCCCCCCTCAGTGCCCATCACCTAGTCACCCCATCCCCTCCCACCTCCCCTTCCACTACCCCTTGTTCTTTTCCCAGAGTTAGGTGTCTCTCATGTTCTGTCACCCTCTCTGATATTTCCCACTTGTTTTCTCACCTTTCCCCTTTAATTCCTTTCGCTATTTTTTATATTCCCCAAATGAATGAGACCATATAATGTTTGTCCTTCTCCAACTGACTTACTTCACTCAGCATAATATCCTCCAGCTCCATCCACGTTGAAGCAAATGGTGGGTATTTGTCGGTTTTGATGGCTGAGTAATATTCCAGTTATATATTAGGTCTGGGGATTTAAAGCAGTGGCTGAGGAGTGGTGATTTCTTGTGGCCACCCTGCCACTTTCACATCTTTATTCCACGTTGGCCAGCAGGAGCTTAGTCCTTGGGTCATTCCTTCTAGCCATCCAATTCTGGCCCTCCTCTTTTCTGTCACTTGAGGAAGAAGAGCACTTTTGTCTAGGGAACATTTTTTACACTTTTATCCTGGTTTTTGGATCTAAGAGAATGTGTCCCTGCTCTTCTGTGAGGACTGCAGTTCTACTTATTCTCTGCTGCAGTTGGATTTCTGGGCTCTCCAGCTCCCAGCTGCTGTTTCAGTGCCCGGGGTTGCAGTGCCTGTTGGGTTACTTTGTCTGCCAAACTAAAACTTGACCTTTTATGAGTTCTGTGAGGATTTTTATCATGCATAAGTGGAATTACCTTTGGAGAGGGTTATATAGTTAAAGTTGTGCCGGCGGGGTTTTTGAGCGTCCACTATGCATGGGAGACAAATTTTCTACTTAGAAAATTAGACTTAGAACCAACAGAATGCCAAGTTGCCTTTTATTTTATGGCTTTAATAAAAATCTTCTAGGGCCTTTGCTTGCACGTATAAAAAATAAGGGTAATACCAATCCAAACTTGGTCTTGTGCTGAAAGCCTTGAAGAACTAAGTTCATTTCTTTTTAGTTTTAGGACTGTGCACTTCAGAATGCAACCAGCAGGAGTCCATCAGTTCTTGTTTCAGGGTACCCTAGCCTGTAATTTTGAGTGCCTTAGTCCAGGTCCTCTCACTGATGTGGTATTTTATCAGTATATTTATGTTTCCTTTAAAATCAGTTTTATGGATGTGTAGTTGACATATAATAAAATGCACAAATATCTGTGTACAGTTGGGTGTGTTCTGAAAAATGTATATACTTTGTAACCACTACCCCAATCAGGATATAGATATTTACATCATCCCAGAAAATGCCCTCATGCTGGTTTATAGTCCACCCTCTCTCATTTTATTTACTTCTAGTTACACAAACATCAGGGCTGTGGTGTCTGGTTATGCAGGATGTGTATCACCTGCCTTTCGAGGGTGCCATTCATAGCGGAATCCCTGTAAATGTACCTCCTGGGCTTGTCTCATGCACAGTCTGTGGGGCTCGGTACTGCAGCTCTGTGAAGGGCTCATGAACACACACTTTCTTATAAAATACTCAAAATACAAACAGAATAAACCTTTCTTGGCCCACTCTCTTTTCTACTGAAATTGCAGTTACCAGTTTGTTACTATCCTTCCAAATCTTTTTTTTTTTTTTTTTTTTTAAGATTTTATTTATTCATGAGAGAGAGGGAGAGGCAGAGACACACAGGCAGAGGGAGAAGCAGGCTCCACGCAGGGAGCCTGACGTGGGACTTGATCCTGGGTCTCCAGGATCACACCCCGGGCTGAAGGCAGCACTAAACCGCTAAGCCACCGGGGCTGCCCTATCCTTCCAAATCTTTGCATTGTCTTCTATATATAGGTAATACAGAAAAAAAGCTAATTTCTCTCCACTCTTAAATTACTGACATGATACTGTACATTGTTACTGTTGCTGTTGTTTCCTAACAAAATCCCTGAGATCTTTCTGTGTTGGAACATTGGTATCTACCTGATTTTTCTTGACTAGACTACTACATGAACTCTTATGTGTGTTGTACTGTTGTTTATTTAATCGTCTCCTCATTAAAGGCCATTTAAGCTCTTTGCTGTTTCGGACACTGCTGCAGTGAATGAAAGAAGTAGAATTGCAAAGAGGATGCACATTTTAAATTTTAATTCAGGGGGATTTAACCATGGAACTTGTGGATCTGGTTCATTTTTTTTAAACTACTAGGTAATGTACAATTGTAGACTTAAATCACCTTTTTCATTCTTCATTCACTGAGGGACAGACAGTTGTGTTACTTTGGATACTAAATCTTTTTGGATCTATGTGTTGCAAATGCATCCTGCTAGTCTGAGGCTTGCCTTTCCCCTTGGTTGGCAGTGTCTTTGTTTGTATGCAAGTTTAAAATTTTAATGTTATATTTATGAAAAAATTTCCCTTAAATTAGAAAGAAAAGGTTGTGTATGTCTTTTTTTTTTTTTTTAAGATTTATTTATTTGAGAGAGAGAGAGAGTGAGCACGAGCAGGGGGAAGGGCAAAGGGAGAGGGACAAGCAGGCTCCCTGCTGAGTGGGGAGCCCAATGTTGGGCTCAGTCCCAGAACCCTGAGATCATGACCTGAGCTGAAGTCAGACTGACTGAGCCACCCAGGCACCCCTGTATGTGTCTGGTTTAAGTAAATTTTTTCTACCCCAGGGTGCGAATTATATATTTCTGTATTTTCATCTAAAATTTAAAAAGGGGCCTGACTGGCTTGTCAGAAGAGCATGTAGGGTTGTGATCTGGGGTTGTGAATTCGAGCCTCACATTAGGTGTAGAGATGACTTAAATAAGTAAAACTTAAAAAAACTAAATTAAAAAGTTTTGCTTTCCATGTAGAATTTCTCTGTGGTAGAAGGAAGAGAGCCTTTTTTTCCCTCCAATTTGGATATCTAGTTTTTCTGCTTTTTAAAAATTGTAAAATATACATGGCATACAACTTACCAAGTATACATTTGTGGCATGAGGTACATTCACATGGTTGTGTAACCATTACCATTGTCCATCTCTAGAACTTTTTCATTTTCCCCACCTGAAACTCCGTACCCACCAAACACCTCCCTTCAGCCCCTGGCAACCACCATTCTACTATCCGTATGACTTTGACTACTCCAGAGACCTCAAGTAAGTGGAATAACATAATATTTGTCCTTTTGCCTGGCTTATTTCATGTAGCATAGTGTCTTAGGAGTTCATTTATATTGTAGCATGTATCAGGATTTCCTTCCTTTTTAAGGTGAAATACTCTTCCATTGTATGTACATACACATTTGTTTATTCATTCATCCATCAGTGGACATTTGGATTGTTTCTACCTTTTGGCTGTTGTAAATAATGCTGTTATGAACATGGGTGTTCAAATATTTGTTCAGGTCCCTATTTCAAGCTTTTTTGTGTATATACCCAGAAGTGGAACTGTCTGTGATATTTTAAAAAAATTATATACATAACTGAATATGACCAAAATGGGTAGATGGTAGAGTATATGTCCCTTCTTCTCTGTATATGATTTCTCCTGTTATTAATATTTTGTTTTAGTGTGGTACATGTCTTATAACTGATGAATCAATGTTAATAAGTTATTATTAATTTAAGCTCATTGTATATATTAGGCTTCTCATTGTGTCCTTTGTGTTTTGTGGTTTTGACAAATGCAAAATGTCATGCATCATTAATGTCAGTACATGAATTTCGTGTAATGTCATTGCACTATCATCAGAATAATTTTATTGCTCTAAAAATCCCGAGTTCCATCTATTCATTCCTTCTTACCTCCTCCTGAGCTCCTGATAACTACTGATTATTTTACTGTGTCTATAGTTTTGCCTTTTTTGAGAATATTATGCAGTTAGAAATCATACAGTAAGTATTGTGGTCTTTCAGACTGTTCTCTTTCACATAGCAGTGTGCATGTAAGTTTCTGCTATGTCTTTTCTTATCTCCATAGCTTCTTTCTTTTCTTTCTCTCTCTTTCTCTTTCATTGAAATTCTAGTCAACATACAGCTCAGTGTTGGTTTCAGGAGTATAGTTTAGTGGTTCATCACTTACATACAACACCTAATGTTCCTCATGACAGGTGCCGTTTTTAATACCCATCACCCCTCTTTCCCATCCCCGACCCACCTTTCTCCATTAACCCTCAGTTTGTTCTCTGTGATCAAGAGTATCTCATGATTAAAAAAAAAAAAAAAAAAGTATCTCATGATTTGTTTTCTTTTCTCTCTTTTTTCCCCTTTCAGTATGTTCATCAATTTTGTTTCTTAAATTCCACATGAATGAAATCATATGGTACTTGTCTTTCTCTGACTTATTTTGCTTATTATGTTACACTGTAGCTACATCTGTGTCTTTGCAAACAGCAAGATTTCATTCTTTTTGATGGCTGAGTAGTATTCTATTGTATATATGTACCATATCTTCTTTATCCATTCATCAGTTTTTGGGCATTTGGGCTCTTTCCACAGTTTGGCTATTGTTGATAATGTTGCTATAAACATTGAGGAAACTTATTTCTTTTTATAGTTAAATAACATTCCATTGTATGAAAGTACCAGTTTGTTTATCCATTCACCTATTGAAGGACATCTTGTTTACTTCCAGTTTGGGGCAATTATGAGTAAAATGCCTAAATATTTATGTTCAGGTTTTTGTTTGGACACAGGTTTTCATCTCTTTTCAGTAAATACATAGGAGCATTTTTGCCGGATCTCATGGTAAGAGTATGTTTAGCTTTAAAAGAAACTGCCTAAGTGCCTTCTGAATGTGGCTGTACAATTTTGCATTCCCAATAATTAAAAAAAATTTATATCCTAGCACCCTAAATGTACTTAAAAAATAAGCCTTTGTCAGACTGTTCTCTAAAATTAAACTTCATCTGGAATGAATTCATATTCTAATTGTTGCTTTTGTTGGCTATCTTTCTTAGCATTATATTTCTTTATGTCTTTTGAAGTTTTGATTTATAGACTCATTCGAGTGTGAGTGCTTTTTATTCTGTTTTCCTTATTTCTGTGCTCACCCTTCTCTGTGTGGTGATATTTCAGGTGCTCCCATTGACTTTTTGAACCATAGTCAAGAAATCAGGTATAATAATGATGGGTTGGGGGTCCTACCCTTTGAGATAATTGGGGCTATTTTAGATCCATTCACAGAATATGGGAATGTCTTGGTTCAGTTCCTGGTCACGAGGATGTTTTTATCTTCCCACTTTTCTAGGCCTAGAGCATTATATAAACTGTAGCTCTAGGCAGAGACTGGCAGCAGTATTTTGTAGCTTCCTTTCAGCTCCAGGCCTCATCCTTGGCTTTAAGCAGTGAGTCTGGCTCAGATGTTTCTCCACCTCCTTTACTTTGAGTCACTGTTGCCCTTGAAGAAGGTATGTACCTGCTTCTGGGCTCGGGGTCCAGCAAGCCTGTAGCTTCAGTCCTGCTTATAGTTTTGTGTATCTGTTTAGTTTCTGATCCAAATGGAATTTTACCTTGTTTTTGAGCCTGCTTAAATCATTAACAATTTTTTATTTTTAAATTATCTCTATACCCAACGTGGGGCTGAAACTAAAAACCCTGAGGTCAAGAGTTACATGCACTACTGACCGAGCCAGCCAGGTGCCCCATGTCATTTAAAAATCTATTTAAAAATAGTTTATCTATTGATGTGTATTTGGAATAGAGGGGATGCACTAAAGTGTTTACTTACCAGGCTACTTTGATTAGAAGACCTAATTGACCAGGTGTCTTTCTAATCTTCATACCACTTACTTTGTTTGCATAATTGCAATGCCTAGACTCTCCAATACAAAAGTTGAATAGCAGTGATGATAATGGGCATTTTTATCTTTTTTTCTAAATGAGAATGCTTCAAGTGTTTCACTATTAAATATGATACTTACTGAAGGTTTCTGATAGATTTTTTTTGTCACTTTACAGAAGTTTTCATCTGTTCTTGGTTTGTATTTTCTTTTTTCTTTTTTTAAAAAGATTTATTTATCTATTCATGAGAGACACAGACTGAGAGAGAGAGGGGCAGAGACATAGGCAGAGGGAGAAGCAGGCTCCCCGCAGGGAGCCCGATGTGGGACTCGATATCGATCTCGGATCCTGGGATCACAACCTAAGCCGAAGGCAGACGCTCAACCGCTGAGCCACCCAGGCGTCCCTGTATTTTCTTTTTAAAGTTTTATTTATTAAGTAATCTCTACATCTCATGTGGGGCTTGAACTCACAATCCTGAGATCAAGAGTTATATGCTCCTCTGACTGAGTCAGCCAGGCATCCTGGTTTGTGTTTTTATTGAATGTTAAATTTTATCAGGGTTTTTTTTTTTTGCATTTGTTGAAATTATCATGGTCTTCTCTTTAATATGTTAAGAGTAGGACAGACAACTTTTGGAGTTGTAGATAATTGAGAGAAACATATATTGGTTATGATTTACTTAATGCATTTTTTAAAAAAGATTTTATTTATTCATTCATGAGAGACACAGAGAGAGAGAGAGAGGCAGAGACACAGGCAAAGGAGAAGCAGGCTCCATGCAGGGAGCCCGATACGGGACTCGATCCCCGGTGTCCAGGATCACGCCCCGGACTGAAGGCGGCGCTAAACCGCTGCGCCCCCCGGGCTGCCCTGATAATGCACTTTTTAACAAAAAATGAATCTTTAGAAAAACTCATTTTGATCTTGAATTTTTATGTATTAACAACATTATAAATAAGCTAATACAGGACTAAAATGCTATAATAACCAGGTCTGGGGACACCTGAGTGGTTCAGTGTGGTTGAGTGTCTGCCTTTGGCTCAGGTTGTGATCCCATGGTCCTGGGATCGAGTCTGCATCAGGGGAGCTTGCTTCTCCCTCTGCCTATGTTTCTGCCTCCCTCTCTCTCTGTCTTTCATGAATAAATAAATAAAATCTTAAAAAAAATCAGGTCTGGGCTAAATATTCTTGTAATTAAGCCTCACTATAATGAAATAGTGCTCAGTTAAAAATTTTTTTGGTAACTTCTGGGACTCTACAAAGACTTTTTCAGCGCCTAACCATTTGAACTTCTTCCTGGCTTCTTTTTGTAGACTTTTTACTCCCTCTTTTTAACTTCTCTCTCTGCCTGTTGTCTCTTCTTGCCAGAGAGAGACTTTCTTCCACAAGTAATAATATTATTTATTATGAGGCTATAGTATATCAAGTGCTTTTTCATAGATAAGGACTATTTTTTAATCTTTATTATTTTGGAAGCTAGGTATGGTATCTCCAGTATATGGATGGAGCTCAGAAAGGTTAAAACTTCTTTAGGACCACACAGCTAATCAGGGACCCGTATAATATTTGAACCCGGGGCAAACTTCAAAGCCCTTGTCCTTTCTACATGCTGTCTTTAAACAAGACTGTTGTTCTAGTTCAACTTGAGTTTTGTGTTTTGGTTTACTCACGTGATTCCTGAGTGGTCCCGACAGAACCACTCTGTGTCTCCAATATGATTTCCCTTTTTTTTTTTTTTTTAAGATTTTATTTATTTATTCATGAGAGACATGCAGAGAGAGGCAGAGACATAGGCAGAGGGAGAAGCAGGCTCCATGCAGGGAGCCTGATGTGGGACTCAATCCCAGGACTCTGGGATCATGACCTGGGCCAAAGGCAGACGCTCCACCACGGAGCCACCCAGGTGCCCCTCCAATATGATTTCTTTAAGAGACTTTTTCCTTAGGTACTTTATTGCTTTTTCCCCAGTCTGATGTTTTACATCTTCTTGAGAGATTTCTTAAAATTATGCAGTCTTTCTTGAATATGGAATGAATAGTGTCATGGTTATGCAAGTGGGCTCTGGAGTAAAGTATTTTGGTTGGACCTTGAGTTTATTTTCTTTTAATTTTGTGAACGTTGTGAAACATTGACTTTCTGAAAGATAAGGAGAATAAAACTAGTGAGTACCTATATACATACCTCTCAAGAAGGTAGGCTCCTTTTAGGGTTGAACCCTCATGTAACTCTTTGCCAATTGTATTCTCTTCCCCTTTCAAGGGGACTACTTTTCTGAACTTGATACTTTTCATTCCTGTACATACTTTCATTACATATGTAAATAGCCCTAAGATGTATATTCTTTTGCATTTAAAAAACTTTATATTAAAAATATTAATTATTTCTTTTTGTAACTTATCTTTTTTTTCCCTCTCAGTATTGTGAGACTCATCTATATGGATACATGTAGCTGTAGTGCTTTCATCTTGGCAGAATAGGACTGTATTTTTTGACTGTGTCACAATATACTTTTATATTTTCCTGTAGATTGGCAATTCATTTGTTCTGGATTTTTTTTTTTTTTTTTGCTATTACAAATAACACTGCTATGAATATTCTTGTCAGATTTCCTTGAGCACACATACATGTCTTTTAGAGTACTTGGGGGTAAAAAACGCTGGCTTGTGTGCCATGCACATCTTCAACTTTAGTGGGTATTACTGAATTTCTCTCTGAAGTGGCTTTACCAGTTGACATTTGCATCAGTGGTGTGTGGCTTCTATTGCTTCCCTGCTTTGTCAACCTTTAGTGTTATTAGAGTTTATAATTTTTGCAAATCTGATGGATGAACAATATAATCTTATTTTTTTATTATTTTGGTTTTTAATATATATTTTACTGATTATTAGTGAGACTGAACATTGCTTGATGTTTTTATTGGCTCTTTAGATTTCCTATTCTGTGATTTGCTTGTTTTCATCATTTACCTTTTTTTCTGTTGTATTAGCTTTTTCATACTGGTTTTTAATTCTTACTACCTTTTATACTGACATAGAAAGGTAGTATAACAGACCAAGAGTTATGGCTTCTGGGTTTCTATTTCCATTTCTTTATTGTAAAGTATTACTGTAACTGGGGACAAGACATTTATTTGGATGCTCAAAATTTGAGGTCTGGGTTAGGTAATTTCTAAGCCCTCCCATTCTGATTCTCCATTGCTTTGCTTTGGCTTTTGTAGCTCATAAGAATTACTACAAATGTGTTAACTGAAATTAAGGATCTGAGAACTTAGAAAAGGAATTTTTAACATCATGGATTTTGATGCGAAGGCTGCACACTGCTATTTATTTATTTATTTATTTAGATTTTTTTTACACTTTTTTTTTTTTTTTAAAGATTTGTTTATTTGAGGTGGCAGGAGGGGCAGAGGGAGAGAGAATCTTAAGCAGACCCTCTCTGCCCCCAGCAGGGAGCTCTAGGCCGGGCTGGATCTCAGGGGAAACCAAGTCAGCAGGGCTTAACCGACTGGGCCACCCAGGTACCTGAAAAGAGGTTTTCAAAAATACAACTTCATGTAGCAGTTCTGATGAATATCTTTTACTTCACGTAAATGTCTACTTTTAGTAGCAATCTCAAAAAGAAAATCCTATTTTTAGGAGTATGTTTAATTGAAAAAGTTCATTTTTTCCCACTTTCGTCTAGGCAATTGTTTTGACCAAAGGTAAGCCTCCACCAAGTACCTCATACTTAAGCACAGTTTGTAGCTTTTTTTGAAACTTTCATCCAAAATACACTTTATATCTTCTGTGGCCTAGGAAATACCTGTATCTTTCTATTAGGGTAATGGAAAGGAAACACTATGCCAGAGGCTGGACTATACAGAGTTTGGAGCCCCATATACCCCACTTGCAGACCACCACACTCATGTCTGCTGTTCACTAAGCCTGCTCCAAAAGCTCTAAAGTGAGCACTCTTCAGAGGTTCCAGAATTGGGTCAGGAGGTGGGTGGCCACCCTGTGAATCCGTGGCTCCGGATCAGACCCACTTCTTGGTGATGTTGAGATGGTCGAGCTGGTCTGCCACGAACCTGTGCAGGGGGAACTTGGACATCCTGGTCACCTTGATGGCCTTGAAGGCCGCCGCCCTGTACCCCGTCGCGTGGCCGTACTCCTGCTCCGCCGACAGGTAGGATGCGTTCCGCCAGTACTGGTCCTCTGCTTCTATCTCCAGCCGGTGGATCATGTTCTGCTTCGCTTGGAAGGACACAGGCCCGCGGCCGCTGGTGCTTCCTGATCCACTGCCGACTGCATCCCCCAACAGACCCCACGGCCTCCTTGTATAGATTTTATTTTTAAGGAACCTCCATACTTAGTATAGGGCTTGAACTTACAACCCCAAGATCAAGAGTTGCACGATTTACTAGCTGAGCCAGATAGGTACCTCTGCACACTGCTATTTAATTGGTTTTATTTTCTTTTCATTAATTCCAGAGTAATTTGAAAAAGTCATTCTTAATATCTTTCTTAAAAAAAGTCTCTAGGGACAAGCCTAACACTATGAATAACTAACAAAGATATGTTTTCTGAAATATAGCTATGAAAACTAGAGCTTTACATGTCCTTTCAAGAGTGTACCTTTTATTGTTCATATGCTTTTAGTATTTCCCTATTAGGTAAGTAGTATCTTTTCTTAGAACTAAAATTCCTTCTTATTAACTAAGCAACCCATAGCAGGTTTTAGGAAAAACTAGGAGGTTTGTCTTTAGCACAGTAGAGGCACATGTTTCTTCTTTCAGTGGCTTACTTTCTGTTACATTCTTTCTCTGATTCTTTGGGCACATTACATTTCTACCTCTTTATCTCTTTTCACTTTTGTTAAAACCTTTTCTCTATTCCAAATTTAAAGTGTAACAAGTGATTAATAACAAAGTATTTACTTCCAAGTTTATATCTTTATACTATTATTTTTTTAAAAGTCTCTTTTAGGGATCCCTGGGTGGCGCAGCGGTTTGGCGCCTGCCTTTGGCCCAGGGCGCGATCCTGGAGACCCGGGATCGAATCCCACATCGGGCTCCCGGTGCATGGAGCCTGCTTCTCCCTCTGCCTGTGTCTCTGCCTCTCTCTCTCTCTGTGACTATCATAAATAAATTTAAAAAAAAAAAAAAAAAAAAAAGTCTATTTTATGTTTTTCAGTAACCTCTACACCCAATGTGGGGCTCAAACTCTTGACCCAAAAGTCAGGAGTTGCGTGTTCTTCCAACTGAGTCAGCCAGGTGCCCCAATATTTTTATACCTTTAAATCAGAAGAATTGTAAATTAAGAAGGAGGAGTCTTGCCCACAGAATTCTAGTCTATGCATCATCCAAGAGGGTAGTTACATAATAACATCAATAATGATAATAATAATAGTAGCTGACATTTATTAGGCTCTTATTTTGTGCCAGGCATTGTGCTAAATGCTTTACATAATTTATTAATAGTTACCACAGCCCTATGAGGTTATTATGTTAGCCATTCAGAGCTCTTTGTGGTAGTGAAGTACAGTTTTGAATGTTTTGTATTGGAACCTAGAGGACTTTTTCAGATTTGTAAAAAAGAAAATCTTAGGGTTTCACAAACATTACTTTCCCTGGCTTCTCTTCTTTTCTTTTCTTTTCTTTTCTTTTCTTTTCTTTTCTTTTCTTTTCTTTTCTTTTCTTTTCTTTTCTTTTCTTTCTTTTCTTTTCTTTTTCTTTTTCTTTTTCTTTTCTTTCTTTCTTTCTTTCTTTCTTTCTTTCTTTCTTTCTTTCTTTCTTTCTTTCTTTCTTTCTTTCTTTCTTTCTTTCATATAAAGGAGAAGAGAAAAGAAGTGTTACAGGCAGAATAGTAGGGAATTTTCCTGAAATAGGCAAGGAAGTTCTCTTTCAGGGAAGTGTGACTAGTTACAACGAAGTACTAACTAGTGACAATCTCTGTTATCTCTGACTTCTTAAATAAATGGGCATCCAGAAAAAAGCTGATAGGAGTTTTGCTGGGAGACAGTGAATTTGCCCAAGAAGTTTTAATTCATGCATCCTTTGAAGTAACTGAGAGCTGGAAGGGTTAAGACAGTAACAAAAAGATTCAGGGGAGATGAAAGATATTTAACACTTGGGTGTAGTACAGAGACGTTCTGCAAACATTTCTAGAGCCTGCTCTCTTTCCGATAATCTTTTCCTTTAGTCTTCTCTGCTGACAGACTTAGTCCAACTCTGGAGCCTATTGCTTCCCATATGGGACTAACAAGGGGTCTAGATGTTTTGTTGCATCTAGATGTTTTGTTTTTGAAGCCTAATCTCCAGGCTTCATTTAATTGTAACATAAAAAAAACCTCTGTTCATGAACTTGCATTTTTCTTATTCCTGGAGTCCTCATGTTTGCCCTGGAGAGGGCGATGTGGCCCAGCAGAAAGAGAGTAGGTTTTTCTAGTCAAATGGGTTGGTTGCCTAACCCCACAGATTACTAACTTTGTAACCTTAGGCCACATTAACTAACCATGTAGGCTCTAAATTTCCTCATATGATTGCTACCACCCATATTACTCATTTGTTCTTCAAATCTAGCACAGGCCCATTTTCTCATTCTAGGGTGTTGTGTGTCTCTGTGTTTTAAAGAACAGTGGTTCCTAGAGTGGGAGGTGTGCAAAATGATTCTCCAGATAGGGTATAACAAAATATGGACAATTAACTTCTACTAGTTGACTAATAGGTTGACACTTTACTCTGTCTGTGTATCTGGTGATATACATCGGGTATGGTCAGCTAAGTAACCTGAGAGGGAGATGCTGGGGACACTACAGCCTGGAGGGGTTTGTCGTGAGAGCCTCCTTATTTGTTGGCTTATGTTCTGCTTGGACATATTACAGTTCATCTCTGCCTGGATTAGTGGTCTTTTGGATTATATTATCTGATTTCAATTAAATAAACCTTGCTAAAGAGACAAAGGGCTTAAGGGATTCCTGCAAAGAAATTACAGGCTGAAGTTTCTGATTTGGCTGAAGATTGAAGTAATGATATGCAAGAACACATGAACAACAAGAAAAAAACAGAGCTGATACTTTTATTTATATTATAAGCTTGTCAGTCTCATGAAAAGTATAAAATAATAATGATCTAAGTGGATTGAAGAGGAGTCAGTAAAAAAATTGTTAAATACTATTTGATATATGAGTTTATATGCACTGAGTATATTGTATCTTAAGATATTTACTAATGATAGTATGAGCCTACTTTTATCAGTTGAGATATTAAAACTAAGCGTTTAGTGTATGAAGACAAACTTACCGAAATTTTTCAGTGATGATTATAGGCATAAGCTAACTAATCTAGTACATTAAAAATTATTAAGTTAGACATTTTTAGAAGATTCTTTAGAGATTTCTTACTTTAGGAGTAAAAGACAAAAAGCCATAAACCTTTGCTTTTCCTGTTTGATTAAAATGGCTGAAATACCATATGGACAAATCAATAACTTTAGTTTGGTGACAAACTAAAATGCATCTTTTGTTGGGATACTCATAGAAGACATTGCTGAAGATTGAAGTAATAAATACTGTATCAAATTTGGAGCTTATGAGAGTTGGTGTACGTTTGGATAAAACTACAGAGCTTATGGTATTTTGTATACTGTTTCAATAATAAAATATATGGAGTCCTATATCCCCAACACCCCCAACCACTAAAGAAAAGATTTACTAGAGAATATACTCTAAATAAATGATTTAATGTTTTATTATGAAATAGGACCTATAGGGCACCTGAGTAGCTCAGTGGTTGAGTGCCTCCCTTCAGCTCAGGGCATGATCCTGGAGTCCCAGGATTGAGTCCCACATTGGGCTCCCCAGAGGGAGCCTGCTTCTCCCTCTGCCTATGTCTCTGCCCCTCTCTCTGTGTCTCTCATGAAGAAATAAATAAAATATTAAAAAAATAGGACCTATAAAAAATAATACAGGGTGCCCAGAACCCAATCCAATAAATAAAACAGCTAAGTAGAGTTAGTGTCCCTTTGCAGTCACATCATTCTGCTTCCATCTCCAGAGGTGTTCACTCCTCCGAATTTGGTGATGCATGCTTCATGTGCACTTGGAAA
Organism: Canis lupus baileyi; assembly: GCF_048164855.1. NCBI lineage: Eukaryota > Metazoa > Chordata > Mammalia > Carnivora > Canidae > Canis > Canis lupus. The sequence goes on from NC_132849.1 coordinate 45,346,075, forward strand.
GAATTTGTATTTTGCCATTATCGGATGGCATGTTCAATAAATATCAATTAGATCTAGTTGGCTGGTGGTGTGGTTCAGTCCTTCCATGTTCATCTTGAATTTCTACTTGTATTGATCATAGAGAAGTATTAAAGTCTCCAAATGGAAATGTGGATTTGTTAATTTCTCCTTTGAGTTCTATCAATTTTTGCTTAGTGTATTCTGAGGCACTATGGTTAGATATGACATTTAGGATTGTTATGTCTTCTCAGGGAATTCTGTATGTTATAGGCCCAGCAATATAATGTTATGTATACTGTTTTATGTAATTGCTTTTTAAAAAAATTTTTATTTTAAAAATTTTTTAAAGATTTATTTACTTGAGAGAGAGCTTGCACATGAAATTGCAGGGGCAGGAGAGGCTGAGGGGGAGAGGGGAATGGAGAGGGACAAGCAGATTCCAAGCTGAGGGCAGAGCCAGATTATTCACTCATTATTTATATTAATGTCAATATTAATATCAAGTTGAATACTATTTAATTTTGTTGCTGAAATTGTTTCAACTTTGACCATTGGGAGCTTTCAGTTGGCTTCTTTTTTTTTTTTTTTTCCTAGTTGGCTTCTGTGTCCCTTTGATTCACTCCTGTCAGATGTTTCTTTCCTTCCCAGAACTTACTTTCAAGGTGCTCCGGGGCTCTTATCATGTATTTCCTGCCTCAGCCATTTCTCCAAGGAGCCCGGGTTTCTTTTATTGGAGAATGATATTATGCACCAAAATTTGGGCACTAAGTGTGCTCATTGCTATTGGGATATTGTTGTTTCTAGGCCCTCTCAATTGTCAGAGCAAGGACGTCTATATGTGTACACTAACCCATGTATATACACATATCTACAGATGCTTCCATGTGTAACTGTCTGTATCTGTATTAAAATAACATGAACTTGTATGGATGTTTCCAATTGTAATCCTTTACCACATGGATCTTTCTAGCTTCTCATCTTGCTTATCTGTAACCTCATCACTCCACCATCTGCTATCCATTAACTTAAGTGTTCGGTTGCAGTACACATGCATACTAATATCAGAATTGTCAACTTATAACCTGTGGGAAACTAGAGTACAGTTATATTTTGCTTTGCCTTTAGTCTTACAGACTCCATTTATTTTCAGAGTTGCTTAGGTGACTACTTTTCCCCTCAGCTTCTTCAGGAGGTTGTGTCATACATTTTGTAATACAGTTTGACTGTTTTGTCACATTCTCCATTTCATCGTGAGATCCTTTGACATTATAAGGATTTTTAAAAAATTTACATATTTTGAGGTTCACTCTAAAATTTCAGTTTTGATAAATGTGTAGTGTCATGGATCCACCATTCCAGTATCATATGTAAGTTTCACCACCCTAAAAGTTCCCCTATTCATTCCTTTTGGTTTCTCCCCAAACCTCTGGTAACTACTGATCATTTTTACCATTTGTATAGTGTAGTTTTTCTAGAAGGACATAAAATTGGATTTATATGGTGTGTAGCCATTTCCAACTTGCTTTTTCACTTAACAATATATATTTAAGCTTCCTCTGTGTCTTTTCATGGCTTGATAGATCATTTATTATTGCTAAACCAGTTGTGAAAGTACCACTGTTTATCTCTTCATACATTACAGGGCTTCTTATGGTTCCTTTCATTATTTGACACTTGTGAATCAAGCTGAGTGTAATCATTTGGGTGCAGGCTTTATGTGAGTATAAGTTTTCAACTCATTGGGTAAATACCTAGTGATGCAGTTGCTGGGTCACATGGCAATAAGATTATGATGAGCTTTGCAGAGGCTGCCAGCTTGTCTTCCAACATGACTGTGCATTTATCACTTGTAATGGATGAGACTGTTTGGGCATTATCGCTTGCAAGAATTGCTCTACATTCTTGTCAGCATTTAGTATTGTCATTAAAAAAAATTTAGCCATTGTAACAGGCATATAGTAATATCTCGTGTTTTAATTTGTAATTTCCTAATGACAATGATATTGAACACCTTTTTATGTACTTACTTATTATCATTTGTATGTCTTCTTTGGGGAAGTATCTAGATCTTTTGATCATTTTTTTTAATTGGGCTCTTTTCAAAAAAGATTTATTAATTTATTTTTAGAGAAAGAGAGAGTGTGAGGGGGAAGGGGTAGAGGGAGAGGAAGAGAGTCTTAAGCAGATTCTGTGCTGACTGTGGAGCCTGACATCAGGACCTGAGCTGAAACCAAGAGTCTGATGCTTAACTGACTGTGCCACCCAGGCCCCCCTCTTTTAAAAGATTTGATTTATTTTGTTGGAGGTGGGGAGGGAGAAGAAGAGAGAGAGGAGGATTCTTACTGTTGAATTTTTTTTTTAAGATTTTTATTTTATTTATTTATTTATGAGAGACAGAGAGAGAGAGAGGCAGAGACACAGGCAGAGGGAGAAGCAGACTCCATACAGGGAGCCTGACGCGGGACTCAATTCCGGGACTCCAGGATCATGACCTGAGCTGAAGGCAGCGCTAAACCGCTGAGCCACCAGGGCTGCCCTACTGCTGAGTTTTAAAAGTTTTTTTATACTTTGAATATAAGTCCTTTATCAGATGTGTTTTGAAAACATTTCAAATTAGGGCTTGTCTTTTTTATTATCTTAGGAGTTTCTTTTGCATAACAATTAATTTTGATAAGATTCAACTTATCACTTTTGTCTGTCATAGATTTTGCCTTTGAGGTGTTGTATCTTAAAACTCATTCTGTTTGATGAGGCATTAAACAGCCTCTTCTAGGGACTTACTGTTTCAACTGTTTTTTGATTGAAGAAACTTTACTTACATTCTCATAGCTAGAACTCTGGGTGGTGTTTTTGTTTTTGTTTTTGTTTTTGTTTTTTTTACATTTTGTAGACTAAGGCTGTGCTCTGGTTTTTTTTAATTATTAATTTTGCTTCAAAAGTGTTTATTGTTGCATTGTTCAAAATAGTAGATAATTGGAAATAATTGCCAACAATCAAGGCTTGAATAAGGAATTGTGATAAATTTCTGTTCTACCATTCAAAATTATGTTTTTGAAGAGTGCTCAATGGCATGGAAAGATGTTCATATATATTGTTAAATTCCTTCCCTTAGTTTTATCGAAGTGTAATTGACAAATAAAATTGTATATCTTTAAAGTGTACAGTGTGATTTGATACATATATACCTTGTGAGATGATTACCACAGTTGAGTTAATTAACACAACTATCACTTCACAGTTATCTTTTTTTGTGGTAGTTTAAGATCTATTCTCTTATCAAATTTCAAGTATACAATACAGTACAGTATTACCAACTATACTTATCACCGGGTACATTTGATCCCCAGACCTCATTCATCCAATAACTGAAAGTTTGTACCCTTTGATCACTATCTTCCCATTTCTCCCACCTCCCAGCCCCTGGAAATCACCATTCTACTCTGCTTCTGCTTCTATGGTGAGTTTGACTTTTTTTTTATTGCTAGATTCCACATATGAATGAGTTCATGGTATTTGTTTTTCTTTCTCTTAGTTCACTTTGTACCTTAATCTTTTTAGTTGGATAGAGTGAAGCTCCTGAGTAGGATCCCTGAAGATGGAACGTGTTGGCATAAATACACCTAGTGGATTTTTCTGTATATCCACAGGATGAACTACAGGAAGATGTGGGTGCAGAGTCTGAGATCACAGTGTCATAGAATTGTATTTGTGCATTCATGTGGACAAAGATTTTGGCAGTCGAAATGGGAAAAAAGGGTGGATGCTTGTGATCATGAGGAAGGAAATGGCAGGGTTTGAAGCCAGTTAGAATATGAAGGGAATGATACAGAGGTGTTGGTTACCTCTTGATCAGGAGGCTAAGAAAAGGCAAAGTGCCAGGAATGCAAGTGGAAGGAAGTAAAGAAATGTACTTGCATTCATGTTGTAAGTGTTGATTTTCAAGGTTTTATCAGAAGGACAAGGATATACAATCAGGTGTGGCAGTAGAATTAGATATTTGTTGAGTGTGGAAATGTTAAAATCATAATTACAGGGCTTAAGCTATTAGTATCCATAGAGCACTGGATGGACTCACCTATCAGTAAGGCCTAGGGGAATCATTTATAGTGATCTTAGTTTGTATGTACCCTATATTTTATGTAATCTGAATTGTAGGGTTGGTTGAAGTGAAAAGACTTAATGTTTTAGTTTGAGTTCTCCCCAGAAGCTGACTCAAACAGGATTGAGTGCAAGTATTTTGTTTTGGAGATTATCCCAGGAAATACTAGTAGGGGACCGTGAAGATAGGGAAAGGAAGTTTAGCAAATAAAGGATTTGTTTCAAGCAAGTTACCACTGTGAGAAACTGAGCTTATTCCTCCTGGGGAACTCTAGGAGCCGATGTAAAACATGTCCTCAGAGCAAGGTAGGTGGAGTATCTATCGGTCATTGGATAGGAATGTTTCCAAAGGATGGTAATTCTATAGTATTTCAGGCTTGACAGCAAGGAACTTTCTCTCAGAAGTCAAAGAAAGCCATCAGTATTTTGTTTTTAAGATTTTATTATTTTTTAATTTGGCTCCATGCCCACCGTGGGGTCTGAAGCCATGACCCTGATGAGATCAAGACCAGAGTTGAGATCAAGAGTAAGATACTCAACCAACGGAGCCACCCAGGTACCCCTTACAGATTTTATTTTCAAGTAATCTCTCTACCCAATGTGGGGTTCAAACCTGCAATCCTGAGATCAAGAGTCATATGCTCTACTGACTGACCCAGCCAGGTGCCCCCTGTTTTCTTTTGTTTTTAAAGCAGATACTGTCAGTCCAGTAGAGACAGAATTGGCAAAGATTAGGAGACATGGGCAGGGAGCCCGCTTTTGCCTCTTTTCTTTATACTATGCCATGTCGTTCTAGCATCTCCATTTTCTATAGGTCATCAATCCTCCTCACACCGAGGCTCAAATGAGTCCATCTAGCTGTACATTAGGACTGGCTCTAGGTGTCCTCTGGAACATTGCGTCCTAGGTCATGGGGGGAGTGCCCCTATACCAACAATTCTCACCAACCTTATTCTTGGTGGCCAAGTTCATTCCCAGGTCCCACCAGTGCATTTCATCAGTCCAATAGCTGTTTTGGTAAATCACTCCTTTCTATCCAAAGTAAGGACCGTATGTCTCTATTTCCATGAGGCCAAGACTTGACCCTCGTTATTAGCTTGGAATCAGTGAAGGAGGTAGGGACAGGTCCTGAGAAGGGGTCAGCATCTTTTGAGGAATGTATCTCAGATGAGGCCTTTTGTGGTCTAGGCAGAGGAGAGCGCCATCTTGTAGTAAGAGCCAGGGAGCCACTTCTTTTGGCTCAGAGGGTTCAGGAGAATCTTGACTGGACTGTGAATTCAGTCTTGTCTTGTCTTGTCTTTTCTTTTCTTTTCTTTTCTTTTCTTTTCTTTTCTTTTCTTTTCTTTTCTTTTCTTTCTTTCTTTCTTTCTTTCTTTCTTTCTTTCTTTCTTTCTTTCTTTCTTTCTTTCTTTCCTTCTTCCTTCCTTCCTTTTCCTTTTTCCTTTTTCCCCTCCCTTCCTTCCTTCCTTCCTTCCTTCCTTCCTTCCTTCCTTCCTTCCTTCCTTCCTTCCTTCCAGATTTTATATATTTATTCATGAGAGACATAGAGAGAGGCAGAGACACAGGCAGAGGGAGAAGCAGGATCCATGCAGGGAGCCCGACGCAGGACTCGATCTCAGGACTCCAGGATCACGCCCTGGGCTAAAGGCAGGTGCTAAACCGCTGAGCCATCCAGGCATCCCTGAATTCAGTCTAATAACTTACCAACTTTCATAATCAGAATTTGGGACTGATTTTTAGCACAATCTGCCTTCTAGTTGTAGGGACTGAGAGCTCCTTAAAATGCTGCTGTGAGGTCTTCTGGCTGTCATTATCATGCTTTGAATTGGTACTTAGATGATTTAGGTCTTGACATTTTCTTTCTTCTGTGCATCAATGCTACTTAACAAAAACTCAACCAATTTAATTATCTTTAAAATTCTTGATGCCCCTATATCTCTCAAATGCTAAAGCTATCACATAACCTGGTCATCTTTACCTGTATCGCATCCCACCTCCACCACATTGAGAGTCTTAGTAATATTGAGGCAACAGCATACCAGGGGTTCTCACCAAGCCACTTAATTACCAGCACTGGGAACCTTGTCTGTCATCTGGTTGGTAAGTGAACTACTTACAGAATGTTATATCAGGATCAAATCTGTCTTATTTTGGGTATTCTAGAAGCAAATGCTGATGTAAAGATAAGTGCAAGTTTGTTTTTGTTTTGTTTTTTTTTTCATGAATAAATAAATAAAACCTTAAAAAAAAAATCAAATGGCCTTTTCCAGTATTGTACTGTCTTGATGACTGTGGCTTTAGAGTAATTCTTCAAATTGAGTACCATAATCCTGCAACTTTATTCTTCCTTTTCAAAAGTGTCTTGTCGGTCAGCCCGGGTGGCTCAGTGTTTTAGCGCTGCCTTCAGTCCAGGGCCTGATCCTGGAGACCTGGGATCGGGTCCCACGTTGGGCTCCCTGCATGGAGCCTGCTTCTCCCTCTGCCTGTGTCTCTGCTTGCCCCCCCCGCCCCGGTGTGTCTCATGAATAAATAAATAAAATATTTAAAAAAGCAAACAAACAAAAGTGTCTTGTCTATTCCTTTTGCCTATTCATATAAAATTTAGAATTGTCTATATTTATAAAAATTTCTGCTGGAATTTTGAGTAGACTGACTGGGTAGATGGTATGTCTGTTTGTTTGAGTCTTTTAAAAATTTCATCACTGTTGGGTAGTTCCAGTATATAGATCCTATACATACTTTGTTAGTGTATACCTAAGGATCTCATTTTTGTTAGATATATTGTAAATGCTGTTTCCTAAGTATTCAGTTTCTAATTGTGTGGTGTTAGTAAACAGAACTGTGGTTGACTTTTGTGTTTTGACCTTGTGTCCTGTAACAGTGTTAGACTCACATTTTAGTTTTAGGACCTTTTTTTTGGCTCCTAGAATTTGCAATTTCTACAAAAATAATCATGCTGTCTGCAAGTAGGGACAATTTTATATCTTCCTTTCCAATCTGTTTTCCTTTTATTTTTTGTTTTATTTCAGTGGCTGAGACATGCTGTATGATGTTTAATAGAAGTCATAAGAATGGGCATCCTTGTCTTGGTCCCAATCTCAGGGGGAAAGCATATAGTTTTCTACCATTAAGTGTGACCTTAGCTGTAAATTTTCTGTAGATGCCCTGTATCAGGTGGAGAAAAGGGTTTTTTTCTAGCTTGTAGAGACTTTATCATCAGGAAGGGACATTGTATTTTGTCAGGTGCTCTTTTTGCATCTGATATAAGTGTGTTTTTTTCCATTAGATTGTTAATATGTTGGATTATATTGATTAATTTTCAAATGTTGAACTGGCCTTGCATCCCTGGGTTAAACTCCCACTGCTTCCGAGGTTTTTATATATTGCTTGATTCAATTTATAATATTTTGTTGAGGATTTTTCTGTCTGTGGTCATGAGAGACATTTGTTTTTGTACTGTCCTTGTCTGTTTTGGGTATTAGGATATTAGTGACTTTTCAAAATGAATAGGGAGATGTTCTTTTGTATTTTCTTGTAGCAATTATGTGAGATTGGTGTTATTTCTTCTAATACCTTTTCCATTGCTGTTCTTCATTTGTAATATTTTGTAATTATTTTTCCTTTCTGAAGAACTTTCTTTAGCAATTATTTTAGAGCATGTCTACTGGCTACAAATTCTCTTAGTTTTCTTCAATTTCTAAAGGATAATATCCTTTTAATATAAAATTAAAAGCATTGCTCTACCATCTTCTGACTTCCATAGTTTCTCATGAGAAATCTGCAGTAATTCATATCATGGTTCCTCTCAAACAGGAGTTGGTGGGTTATGTTCTGTCAGTTGACTGCTTGTTTGTTTTCAAAAGAAAATTTCAACAAAGCCATACCTACTTGTCTATATATAGTTTGTGGCTGTTTTCATGCTGCAGTGGCAATGGTGAGTAGTTGTGACAGAGACCACATGGCTGGTAAACCTAAAATATTTACTATTTGGCTCTTTAAGAAAAAACTGGCTGATCCCTATCCTATGAGTAAAATGTTCTTTTACTCTGATTTCTTTCAAGAATTTTTCTTTATTTTTCAGCAATTTGATCATGATATAACTATTATCATGAGTTTCTCTGCTTTGCTCAGTTTCTTGAATTTGTAGGTATATCTTTCACTGAACTTGGTAAGTTCTCACCTATTATGTCTTCATGAATTGTGTAGCACCACATCACCACATTTCTTTTCTCCCTTTGGGATTCTGAGCACATGATGAATGTTGGATCTTTTGTTTTTGTCCACCAAGTCCCTGAGGTTTTATTCCTTAAAAAAAAAAAGAAAAAAAAAAAAAAAGAAATCTCTCTCTCTCTCTCTCTCTCTCTCTCTCTCTCTTTTCTGTTCAGATCGGATAATTTCTGTTTGATATATCTTAAAGTTTACTGATTCTTTCCTCTGTCATCTCCATTCTACCATTGAGTCCATCCAGTGAGTCCCCTACCTCCTCTAATGAGTGTATAATTTCAGTTCTAATATTTCCATTTGGTTCATTTCATATCTTTTGTTTCTCTGCTGACACTTAAGATTTCAACTCTTGTTTCAGGAGTGTTTGTGATTGCTAATATGAGCATTTTTATAATCACTGCTTTAAAGTCTCTGTCAGGGGTGCCTTGGTGGCTCAGTGGTTGAGCGTCTGGCCTCTGCGTGGGTTGTAATCCTGGGGTCCTGGGATTGAGTTTCACGTTGGGCTGCCTGTGGGGAGCCTGCTTCTCCCTCTGCCTGTGTCTGTGCCTCTCTGTGTGTCTCTCATGAATAAATAAATAAAATCTTAAAAAAAAAATCTCTGTCAGGTTATTCCACCATCTGTTTCATCAGGTTACTGGCATCTGTCGATTGTCCTTTCCCTTGTGAGTTAAAGATTTTCTTGTTTGCCAAATAATTTTGTATTGTTTCCTAGACATACTGAACATTTTAAGACTTTGGGTCTTCTTTACATTTTAGATAATGTTGATATTTTTGTTTTAACATTATAGTTTGGTGGATAACCTGATGATCCAGAATATTAATTTTTCAAGATTAATTTGAAAAGAAAGATAAAATTTAGAAAATTTTCATAAAGAACTTAGAGAGCTCCAGGAATTCTTAGACCCTACTTTGAAAAAAGTGATGTAGAGAAATAGCAGTAATGTAGACAAAAAGTAGAAGAAAGGATATAATAAATGAGATATGTTATAAAGGATATTATGATAATATCTTTTAATTTGTGGTTAGCATTTTGCAATTTGTATTACTTAGTGAGAGACCAAGATTGGGGAGGAGGCAGTAAACTTAAATATCTTAATTTCTTTGTAATTATAGGCTCCTGATACCAACTCTTGTTTTTTTTAATCTAGGACCTAGATTTCATTAAATTTTTGGTGTTTCTAGTTGGTTTTTCTTTTGGCTTTCTTCCTGTTTAAAATTTTTTCCTCTTGGTAAATTGTTAAGTAACCATTATGTATGTTGAAGCCTACTTAGTAATATATCAATGACTTAGGAAAAAGTCAGCCTTAATTATCAAAATAGTCATTGTAGAATGTTAAGGAATGTATTTACATTTAAATTTTCTTTAGGATATACTTATAACTAAAAAACAAAAAAAAAAGGATATACTTATAACTAAACTTTTGCCAGGTACCTTGTTTTAATGGATGTGTAATTTGTGTATTCCTCATTTAATTTGTGATTCTAATATTATTGAGACTGTGCTATATAAATCACTCCGTGATTTATAGTAATTTAATCTACTTAGGGAAATTATTTATCTTATGTTCTTTGTCTAGAATTTTTTTCTTCATAGAATAAGGCAAAATTCAACTGAGATTATCACAGATTTTGCATCAGTAGGGTCTGTGTAATGGGGCATTTGTTTTCTAGCTTTTTAGGTGTGGAGATTTGGCAGTATGCATCTAAAAGCAACAATTATGTAAGAAGTTTAATGAAAGGGTGGAATTTTACTCTACCACTTCAGAGTTGTGCCCTCAAGCAAGTTAGTGTTTTCTAGCTTGTTTCCTAATCTACGAAATGGGGGTAGTAATGATACCAGTATCTAGGGTTGTTGGAAGAATTAAATGAACTAATACATGGAAAGAGTTTTAACAGAGTGACTGGCATAGTTTGTGACTGTCAACCCAAACTATTACCATATTGATAAAAAATTTACCTTCAGGAGTTCTTTGAATTTGGGGATGAATACCTTTTTGTTCACTATTGTTTAATAAGAAAACAGAAAATTTTATTTATATCTTTCTTTTAAGATTTTATTTATTCATGAGACACACAGAGGAGAGTGAGAGAGAGAGACAAGCAGAGGGAGAAGTAGGCTCCATGCAGGGAGCCCCACGTGGGACTCCTTCCCCCGTCTCCAGGATCACACCCTGGGCCGAAGGTGGCGCTAAACCGTTGAGCCACCCAGGCTGCCCATATCTTTTATATATAAGCTAATAACTATTATGTTCTTTAATTTAACCTTTCTTTTTTTTTTTTAACCTTTCATTATAATTATTTTCTAAATTATATTTAGTAACATGTTTATCTATGTAAAACTGTAGGGATATAGGAAACTGTGTCCCAACTAAGCCAGGACTCTGCAGAGAAAATAAAGTTAGAAATAAGACATAGCCTCATATTTTCAGCACAGGAAGCAAGTGTATGAGCTCATTTAATTATTGACTTTGTAGTATTTTAAAACCTATCAAATAAATAAAAGTACGGTGGTTTGTCTTTTTCTATATCGGGCTTCCAGTTTATTTTTCTGATACTCTCTTAAATGTGCATATATAGTGTGGTTTCTTGTATTTCTTCATAACAGAATGATAAGCACTTGGTTGAATTGTTAAATTACAGTGGTTTAATATATCTTTCTTTGTTTCTAGAATGATTGAGGAAAGTGGGAACAAGCGGAAGACCATGGCAGAGAAGAGGCAGCTGTTCATAGAAATGCGTGAGTCTTGAGTGCTTCTGGATTCCTTGGTTCCTTGTTTGTATGTGTGGGGACGCCTTTTTTTCTTTTTCCTGATCAAGTCACAGCTTTAAGCATTAGCATGTTCCTTTTTTTTTTTTTAAAGATTTATTTATATCAGAGAGAGACAGAGTACAAGCAGAGTGAGGGGCAGAAGAAGAGGGAGTGGGAGAGAATCTTACGCTGACTCTATGCTGAGCATGGATCCTGACCTGGGGCTCTATTTCATGACTCTGAGATCATGACTTGAGCTAAAATCAGGAGTTGGGTGCTTAACTGATTGAGCCACCCAGGCACCCCAAGCATTAGCATGTTCCAAGCTCTAGGAAAGGAGGAACGGGAGTTGAATCATAGAGTTGAAGGACCTCAAGCCAGAGCATATATTGTAATTGAGTTGACTTGAATTGCTTTCTTCAGCAAGATCATAAATACTAAAGCAGAAATATTACCTAAAACATCTGGGAGTTTAAGATTTATTTTAAGGAAATCTCTACAAGTAACATGGACTCAAATTTATAATCCTGAAATCAAGAGTTGCATGCTCTGCCAACTGAGCCAGCCAGGTGTCCTAAGGTACACCAGTCAGTTTAGATCTCTTACTGTAACTCCATTGTTACCATGAGGTTGCAGGTGGTGATAAATAATTAATACATTATATAAGATACCTTATACTAGATACAGATTCTAAGATATAGAGAACTGAGTGTTAGGGCAACATTTAAAGCTATAGGAATAATTAAAAAAGCACAAATATATATGGCTTGGTATATTACTTTGTGATACAATTTGAAATCTTCTGTTAAAAAATTATATTCTTCTATAAAACTTGAACAAAGAGAAAGATAGCTGAGAGGAATGGAATAGTTCCCAGTATTTGAATGACTTTGTTGGTCTGCGATTACTTATCTATGTGGCCTGGACTGTGTGGCCTTGACCAGTGCACTCACATTTGGTGGATCACAAATTCCTTTGCCATGAATTAGAGTTACTGGTCTGTACCAGTGATCGTGATATCCTTTAAAAGCATTGTACTCTTTTTAAAAAGTGGGATCTTACGAAGACCCTCAACATGTGTCATAAAATTGGTACTGCTTGGTTAGAGAGGGGAGACAGGAGCCCTGCCTGAGATAGCCCCTGAGAAAATGGTAGAAATCTAGAGTTCTGCATATCACAGAGTAAAAATCGACAGATAAAGCCTCAAAAAATCAGTAGATAAAAATCAAGGTATTTAAAATCTTTGGAGTCTTAGTAATAGCAGGCAGATTTTGACTCAACTCAGATCTATATTGTCCTGTCAAGCATAAACTAGGTAAATATTTGTTGAAGATGTCAGAGAAGAAATTTTTGGCATTGGGTGGGCAGTCAGTTGGGCAATCTTTGAGTTCTGTAGTTCTGGGTCTCCAGTTGCTAGTCATCCAGGTCAGACACCTTGCAGTCACTTCCCTCCACCTCACCTTCTGCCTCCAAAGTCGCAAAATGCAGCTGAGTTTAATCTCATACGGGAGTCTTGAGTGGTCTGTTCCTCATACTGTAGTGGCACTGAATCCAGGCTCTGCCATCAGACTGCCTGTGTTTAGGCCCTGGCTGTATAACCTTAGGTGACTTTACTTCATCTCTGTGCTATAGTTTCCTTGCCCATAAAACAAGAATAGTATCTACTTCATAGAATTATTGTGAAGATTAAATGAGATACTGTCACTTAGGCACATAGCACAGTGCTTGACACAGAATAGTAGGTATTTTATGTGGTTAGTTGTGTTTAATATTTTTATCATCATTACTTTTCTGAACTAAAGCAATCTGTTTCAGATCTTTTCTTTCAGGGTCAACCATTTCAAATCTGTGATCTCTGATGCTGCCAGCTGAACTGTATAAATCTGTGTTACTTCCTTCTTAGATCCTCTCAGTTGCTCCTCATCACTCTCCCAAGAAAGCCCAAGCTCCTGGGCATGCCAGGCAAGGCTCTTCTGGCCTCTTTTGTCCTCAGTTCACAGGTTCCCGGTTCCCATCACACACTGTATGTGCCATCTCCCAAATGGATCATGCATTTGGTGTCTTTGTGACCTTATTCATGCCATTGGGCCCACCTTCATCTCTCTTGTTGTTCCTGCTTATGTTCAAAGGGGTCATCTTTTCCATTTAATTTTTAACACATTTATTGAGGGTCTATTATGTTCCAGGCACTGTTCTAGGTGCTGGGGATAAGGGGAGAACTGAACATAGTCTCTGACTTCTCTCATATTGCTCACATTTTGAGAAGGAGAAATGGACAAAATGAGGAAAGCAAAATAAATAATAATTCCGATACTAACAAGTGCCTGGGATGCCTTCAGTAAATAAACACGAGCATGCAAGAGAGCACAACTAAGATAGATATTTGGAGTAGATATTGTGTATTCTGTGAAGAATTGGGTTTGCTGCTTGGTAAATGTTATCATTTTGACACAAACCTCAAATTGCCTTTCTCTGTAACAAACTCAAGTATATGGAGTTTTGGAGATGTTTTGGAGATGTTTGGTAAATATAGCTTTGTTTGTTTGGAGATGTTTGGTAAATATAGCTTCTTGTCTCCCCTCTTTTTTCATGGGAAGAATTGCATTGGTGACAGTGGTATCTGCTGCTAAAAGCCCTACTCTCTCTTTTCCAATATCCTGCCTAATCTCCATTAGTGCCTTCTATAGATGTAAAAATCATCTTTTGCCAGCCTTATCATATGATTCTACTGTCTAGGTTTTGGGTTGATTTTATGTTAATTTTGAATCCACTGATCTTTCTCCTCTCTTTCATTAGTCTCAATGGGTATTTAATAGATTCTTACTTATGTAGGTATATCCATCTTTTTTTTTTTTTTTTTAAAGACGTCACTTTTTTATTTTTTATTTATTTATTTATTTTTTAAGACGTCACTTTTTTAGAGCAGTTTTAAGTTCACAGTAAAACTGAGAGGCAGGTAAGGTAAGTTCCCATAGGATATGTGCTTAGTTTCCTCCTTTACTCCCCACCGGAAGGTAGACTCACTACAAATGATAGGCCTGTGTTGACAAATTGTTAACACCCAAAATTCGTAGTTTACATGAGGGTTCATTCTTAATGTTGTACATTCTTTGGGACTGTATGTACATATTTTTAAAGATTTTATTTATTTATTTGAGAGAGAGAGAGAGCCAGAGAGAGAGAGCGCGCACAAGTGGGGGTCAGGGGAGGAACAGAGGGAGAGGGAAAAGCAGACTTATGATTCGAGAATCATGAATGAGTATCGAATTTTATCAGATGTTTTCTGCTTCTCTTGAGATGAATATATTTCTCCTTTACTCTGTAAATATAGTACTGGGCTAGCAATCTTTCCTTAAATGGTCAGAAAGTAAATATTTTAGGATTTGCAGACCATATGATGAGTTCTCTGTCAGAGTGACTCAACTTTGCCGTATAGCTTGAAAGCAGTCCTAATAATTTAATAATTTAGTTAGGTTGTATTTTCCAATGTTGGATGACCCTTATTATTACTCCTTTCTATAATACTTTTAAGCCTTTCTGTTTTTAGACCATACCTTTAAATTCCCTACTATTCTTTCTTTGCTTAATATTTTCTCTGGTTAGACTCTAAGTGCCATGAGAATAAGGATCACATCTATTTATCTTGGTGACCTCAGTAGCTCGATAGATATTTATTGAAAGAAGAGTGGAGTAAATTACATGGAAATAATTTGTTAGTTTACGATTCTGACATGATATAAAATTACTAAGAAAAATGAAAGGTGGTAAGTGAGAATAGTAGTTCTTAACTCTGGTGCTAAAGTATAGTTCCATCTATAAAATGCTTGATGCCAGGCCTCCCTGCTCAGAGATTCTGATTTTATTTTTCCTTTTCCAAAGTTTTGTTAGTTTCATTGGTCTTTTCTTTTTTTTTTTTTTTTAATTTTTATTTATTTATGATAGTCACAGAGAGAGAGAGAGAGAGAGGCAGAGACATAGGCAGAGGGAGAAGCAGGCTCCATGCACTGGGAGCCTGATGTGGGATTCGATCCTGGGTCTCCAGGATCGCGCCCTGGGCCAAAGGCAGGCGCCAAACCGCTGCGCCACCCAGGGATCCCTCATTGGTCTTTTCAAGGAACTTTGGCTTTGTTGGTCCTCTCCATATATCTTTGTTTCTGCCTCATTATTTTGTGCCATTGTGTTTATTACTTTCTTCTTTCCACTTCAGGCAATTCTCTTGTTTTTTCCCCTGACTTCTTATGTTGGGTTACTTGGGCCATTTATTTTCAGACTTTTTTCCTCTCTTATGTAAGCACTTAAGAACTTCTTTCCTGTGATTTTCTATTTTTGCCTTCCATGTGTTCCAATATATGCCATTTTCATGATTACTTCTCTGTGTTTTCTAACTTCTCTTAGGAATTATTTAGAAGTACTCTTTTAAATTTGCAAATCAGTGACTTAATTAAAAAAATATTTAGTTTAATTGGGATATGGGTCAAGGAATGAAGGATGTTCTAGAATCTTTGGTGATATTTTTTTATATGTTTCTGTAAATATTCCATGTGTGCTTGAAAATATGCGTATGATTTTGTTATTTAGGTTTAGCTTGTTACATGTTTTATTCAGACTTTTTTTGTCCTTTCTGATTTGACCACTTAATTAGTGAAAGTTGTTAAAAAACCTCTGCTATGATCATGGATTTTAATTTTTTATCCCTTAGTTTTGTCTGTGATTTGCAGCTTTTGTCCATAGATGCACATGCATTAAAGTATTACATCTACCTAGGAAATTGACTGTTTTGTCATTATATAGGTACCCTCTTTTTCTACTAATGCTTTTTGCTGTGAGGTCTATTTTGTTGTTATTAATATAGCTGTATCAGTTTTCTTTGGTTAGCACGCCTTAAAACAGTATCTTTTCTTTCTTTTAAAAACTTGTGTCTTTATGTTTTTTTAAATGATTCATTTATTTATTTTAGAGGAGAGGATGTAGGGGCAGAGGGAGAGGAAGAGAAGGAATCCTCAACAGATTCCATACTGAGCCTGGATCCTGACATGAGGCTTGATCCCTGGACCCTAAGATCATGACCTGAGCCAAAATCAAGAGTTGAATGCTCAACTGACTGAGCCACCCAGGTGCTCCCATGTCCTTATGTTTTATGTGTATCTCCTGTAAACAGCATAAGGTAGATTATTTAACAACAACCATTGTGACCGACAATCTTTGTTTTTTCACTGAAGAATTTATCCTGTTTAATTTTTTAATGAATTTTTTTAATGAATATTGATAGATTTCATTTTTTCTTCCATCTTGTTTTGTGTATCAGCTGTGTCCTTTCTCTGTTTTTTTTTTTTCCTTCATTTCTTGCCTTCCTTAGATGAATTGAGCTTCCTTCCTTCCATCCCACTTTTCCCTCTTCTTGGTTGTGAGTATTCTTTTTCCATCCTTTCATCCCACTTTTCCCTCTTCTTGGTTGTGTATATTCTTTTTCTATTTTTTTTGTGGCTACCCTAGAAATTCTAACATCAATTAAAATGAAATCCAGAGCTTATCAATATTCATAACTTTATTCGGAGTAATACAGGAATATTAGAAAGTTTTAGAGTATCCCTTTATGAGATATATGCTATTTTTAGAATTATTTTTTTAACACCACAAATTAGACTTTATTCTTTAGTATGATCAGTTTTCTTTTGTCTAACCTCTTTGATTATCACTTTTTTGCTTGCTTTGAAAATTTTAATCTAAATCTGGTGGAGCCAGTCATGTGTCCCTAACATTTCCCTTTGTGGGATTTTTTTTTTTTTTTCTAGCTTACCCACTGAGAGAGTCACCATTCTGTGGTCTGTACCTTCCTCTCTGTTGGGACCTCTGGCTTCATCTCTGATCCCCAGGGTTTCTAATCATACTGCCAAGAAAAAAAATAAGTCATTTGTGTTTATATCTGTTACTTATTCAGACTCCTATACTCTTGAAAAGTTTTGCTTATTAAAAGTGACTGTAAGTGTTCCAGGGTGCCTGAGTGGTTTAGTCAGTTGAGTCTGCTTTCAGCTCGGGTCATGATCCCACAGTTTTGGGATAGAGTCCCACATAGGGCTCCCTGCTCAGTGGGGAGCCTGCTGCTCCCTCTCCTCCCCGCTTGTCCTATCTCGGTCACTATCTTTGTTTCTCTCTGTCTCTCTCAAATAAAATCTTAAAAAAAAAAAAAAGATTGTAGGAGTTTCAGACAACTCAGAAATGTTACTATCCTTAAGTTTACTAGGTTTGTCTTCTCTTTCTCCTTCTCTCCTCCTCATGTATTAGTTAGATCCTTTTTAACAAAATACACTTACTTCTTTTATTTATTTATTTATTTTTAAATACACTTATTTCTTTACATCTTCTCTGGGTGTGCTGAGCATCTCCACCAAATCCTCTAGCCCCTAGAATGCAGTTTGGGATCCTGTGCTCTATCTGAAGAAGGTTGCATGCATCAATGTGTTTATACAGGGAAAGGAGTTGGTTTCCCCACTACTTTTATCATCTCCTTGTATCAGCTTTTCCAAAATTATATAGTTTATGTAATATTTTTACTTTATTTGCTATATTTTTGGGGGAAAGCAGATTAGTCTTTTATACCAACAAAGAACTTTCTAATTTTCAGTTACTTATTTGTTCAGTAAATATTTCAGGTGCTATTTTTATGATGTCCTAGTTTTGGGCATATAATAATGAACAACAACACAGTAATAAAATAATCTCTGCCTTCATGAAACACTTATTTTCCTGAAAATGGAAATAAGAAATGATAGGGTGGGAGGAGCCATGATTGGGAAAGCACTGGGTGGAGGGTGGTCCAGGAAGGGATCTGGAAGGAAGCAATGTCTAGGCTCAGTCAGTTCAGTGATGTGATGAAGAAAGGGCTGGAGCAGTAAGTAGCACTTACAAAGGCTCAGATGAGAGGGCTTGGCATGTTTGGGTAATTATATGTAACCCATACTGATTGGAGTTGGGTGTGAGGTAAAATTTGAGAGTTGCATGAGCCAGACCTTTTAGCTGAGTTGGATAGTTATGTGTTTCCCAAACCTAGCTTGATTATAGGACTCTCTAGAATGAAGTCTCCAAGTTCCTCTCCAAGACTCTGATACAAGCCTATGATACAAGCAGATATAATATAACCCTTCCATTTGATTCTTTGCTTTCCTTGGGATTCTGTTATACTATAGAGGTTGATATCCTAGTCTCATGAATGAGGAGAAGTATAATATAGAAAGAAGGGTTAATCCTTTCTTAGCCTTTCCCTGTACTTCTTGGGTACTCAGTGGTTTTAGATAGTCTCCTCTCTGTCCAGGAGGTTCCCTGGGCTCTCTACCTTTGGCTAGAGTTCTGCCTGTGTGTTTGGTTAGGACTCTTTGTGCCATATCTTGATGAGCTTGAAATATACTGTCTGACATTAGTGTATTTCTTATAACGAAATATTCTCAAAATGAGTGAAAATGAAGAGTAATCTTTTCTAGTTCACAATACCCAAAGGGATAATATAATCATTTTAGTTTCTTCACTGGGGCTTTCTGTTCTTTTTTTTATGTGCCAAATTACCATATTTTCTGATCAGGAAATCAACATGACACTTACATAAGGGAAATTTTTAAAAAGTAAGGGCTATTTTTAGAGCAGTATGAGGATTTTCCTTATAGAAACCAGGAAAGATGACTGCTTCAGAAGAAGGTAAATGTATGAGAAGTTTGGGAACCTGAGTGGTTGAATATTGGTACATTAAGATTTTAATAAAGTTCTACAGCTATTGATTATATCATCTTGTAGAAATTATTTTGGATTTTTAAAAAGATTTTATTTATTTATTCATGAGAGACACAGAGAGGCAGGACATAGGCAGAGGGAGAAGCAGGCTCCCTGCCAGGAGTCCAACACAGGACTTGATCCCAGGACCCCGGGATCATGCCCTGAGCCAGAGGCAGATGCTCAACCATGAGCCACCTAGTGCCCCTTGTTTTGGGATTTGGACTACTATTAGACTTTTAAAATGATATTATGGCCAGGGTTCCCTAAAATTTCTGAATCCTGTGCCATCCCATTCTTATTTCTGCCTTTTCCCACTGGGTTATATTATTATTTTTTTTAATTTAAAAAAATATTTTATTAATTTATTCATGAGAGACAGAGAGAGAGAGGCAGAGACATAGGGAGAGGAGAAGCAGGCTCCCCATGGGGAGCCCGATGTGGGACTCAAACCCAGGACCCTGGGATCATGACCTGAGCCGAAGGCAGACGCTCAAACACTGAGCCACCCAGGCATCCCTCCCACTGGGTTTAGAGGGATGTATTTTCATAGGGAAAAAAATGACAAAGGAAAACAGAGTGATACTTGGATCTTGACTAGCACCTAAAACCTTAAAGTGGAGATGTCTGGCAAACTGGGCTGGAGCTTGCAGAGTTTCCCGTTTTCTTCAACTGGTTCACTTTGGACATTTGTGATATTTGCCCTGTTTCATTATGCAGTACCTAGATCTGGCTTTACCGGAGGAAGCATCTGAAGAGAGTGAGTTACATACCACGGGCACTGAGTTTTTCCTATACCTTCTCCATGAGCAGACAAGGCCTGATAACTGTCCTGTAGTCTGATCCATCAGATTAATACTCTTTCTGTTTAGTTGATGGGGATAGGACTTTCCTTTCCCAGCTGCTCACATTAGTTTTCCTCGTATTTCCCACAGAAGTAGTAGAAAAGGGAAGATTCGCTGAAGTTATGAATGTTCTCCCTTAGAATTTTTGTTAGGCTGGCAGACAGGATAATGTAGGCAAAACTGCTAGCATGGTCCTGAGCACAGAGTGGGCACTACTAACCTTTCCTTATCCCTTTTGTTTTCTCAGAAGAAGACCTAGTTGACATGTTAGATATAGCCTGTGTACATGCTGTGGAAAAGAGTCACTTCCCAGCATTTAGAAATTCCGTGGTAAATCCAGCTGAACATCTTGTTTGTACTTTTTTCAGGTGCTCAGAATTTTGATGTCATACGGCTATCAACTTATAGAACAGCTTGCAAATTACGATTTGTACAAAAACGATGCAACCGTAAGTCATTTCAGCTAATTTCTGTGATAGCTGCATAGTGCTCTCAAAACTAAAAGGTTTTAGTATCTTTTAGTCATATTGTAATGTTAATTAAATTTTTTTTGTCCTAAGTGTTTATTAAAATGTAAAAATTAGTCACGGAAAGAACTCATTTTACTCTGTGTGTCCTTCAAAATGTTTGCCCAAATACAATAATGTAACTGGTTTTGAGGGTGGCACAGTATTAATGTTCTTTAAATGAGAGAATTGATTTCTCCTTCTCACCTTTCTATGTTTAAAAAATATACAAAAAAAATATACAAAATGAGTATGATAATCAGCTTCTGGAAGAAAAGAAAAACATTAGTATTTTAATGGAAGCGTAGTAAGTTAATTTTCTTGATTAAAGTGAATACAACACAAATCAGCCTTTTTTTTTATAAGTAATCATTATGAGAATTGCTACTTATAAGTAAATGAAATATATGTGTATGTATGTATATGCATACACATGCACACAGGCATATAAAATCTTCCTCTCTTAATTTCCATGAAGATTAACTTATGACAGAATTATTGTATTTTTCTTGTGTGTGTGTGTGTGTGTGCGCATGTGTATGTGTATTAATGAAAAACTATTTTGTGTAATGGAAAGAACATTGGCTTTTGAATTGGAAAAATCTTAGTTTTAGTCCTGGTTTTGACATTTACTATAAGCATGTGATGTTGGGTAAGTCACTTTAACATCTAAATACTTCAACCCTACTTTAAGTGTTACTCAAAAATCCTTGCATGAAATTCTCTTTAGAGAGTTTACCATGTCATGCTGGACTGAAGTCTCCGGTTTCCTAAAGCATTGTTTTTCAAATTATGGGTTGTAACCCATTAATGGTTCATGAAATCATTTTGATGAGCTGTAGCCAGAATTTAAAACATGTAATAGAGAAAAAAAGAGAAGGAAAAAAAAATCAGAACACAAATTATGTGATAAGGTTAAAAGTATTTTGTGAAACTTTTTTTTTTATATATCTAGAAGAGTGTGTGTGTGTTGATTTAAATATATTTCTGGGGATCCCTGGGTGGCGCAACCGTTTAGCGCCTGCCTTTGGCCCAGGGCGTGATCCTGGAGACCCGGGATCGAATCCCACGTCGGGCTCCCGGTGCATGGAGCCTGCTTCTCCCTCTGCCTGTGTCTCTGCCTCTCTCTCTCTCTCTCTCTGTATGACTATCACAAATAAAAAAAATTAAAAAATATATATATATATTTCTGTGGGTTGTGGTAAAACCACTGTCAATTTTAATAATTGACAACTACAATTTTAATAATTCTTCCTGTTTCTTGGGAACCAGCAGTCTGTGTGTGGAGTGTTGAGAGTCTGAACCCAGGCTATTGGCATTAGTAATGTATAGTAAAAGATGCATTGTTCTAGAAGTTTTATTTTGTCACATTTGATTCTTTTTAATCAGCGTTGAATTTTTTTGTTTGTGGGTGTACAGTTTAGGAGTAAAATTTTAGTTTTGTCCACGTGTATGTTCTGTTGTCCCTATACTGTTTATTGAAAAGGCCATCCTTTTTTCTTCACTGGCCAAAAATCTTTCCTCATACTCATTAGGAGAAATATGTAAAAATTTTCATAGCAGTTTCCATGTATGAGAACTGCTTTTGGACTCTGTGTTCCGTTGGTCTGTTTGTCCTATCAATAACCACTATTATAGCTTTATAAAAAGTCTTTTTTAAAAAGATTTACTCATTTATTTGAGAGAGAGTGAGAGTTTGGGGTGGGGGTCAGGGCAGAGGAGAGGGAGAGAGACAATCTTAAGCTCCATGTTAAGCAGGCAGCCCAACTCAGGGCTCGATTCTGACCCAGAGATAATGGCCTGAGCTGATACAATATCAAGAGTTGGACACTTAACTAATTGAGCCACCCAGGTACCTCCTTTTGTAGTAAATCTTAACATCAAATAGAGCAAGTCTGTCTACTTTGTTGTTTTTCTTTTTAAGATTGGGACATTTTTGGCCTTTTACATTTATTTTCATATAAACTTTATTTTATTTTATTTTTTTCATATAAATTTTAGAATCTGATTATCAATTTCTACTAAGAACAAACAAAATGAAGCAAAGAACTCTGCTAGGATTTTTCCATCTTTATTTCTTTTTTTAAGGTATAATTTATATATAGTAAAATTTATCCTTTTAACATACAGCCCTGTGGCATTTTGTTGGGACTGCACTGAATCTATAGGTTAAGTTGGGGAGAATTGATATTTATAGATTTATTTTTTTCATAGAGACATTACAGTTCTTCCATTGGATTTGTTCCTAAATCTTTGATAATTTATGCTATTATAAATAATATTTTAAAATTTCATTTTCTGTTGCTAATAGAAATATAGTAATTTTTATGTTTTATATATAGCAATAATTCTAGACTCAAATATCAGTTTTAGTAATTTATCTAGTGAATCTGATTTTCTATGTGTAGAATTTTGTCATTTCTGAATAATGACAGCTATATTTCTTCATTTCTGAAATTCACATGGATAATTACTGCTTATTTATATTGGTTAGGACCCAAAGTACAATAGAAATGATAATAGTGAGCATTTCTTTTTTAAGATTTATTTATTTATTTTAGAGAGAAAGAGAACGCAGGTGTGTGAGCAAGGGGAGGGGCAGAGGGAGGCAGAGAAAAACTCAAGTAGACTCCCTGCTGAGCATGGAGCCCATCAGGACCCTGAGATCATGACCTGAGCTAAAATCAACAGTTGAATGCTAACCAACTGAGCCGTACAGATGCCCCATTTCTTTTTTTTTTTTAATTGAAGTATAGTTGATACACAATGTTACATTTGTTTCACATATACAACATAGTGATTCTACAACTCTGTGTGTTAGCTATGCCTACTGCAAATGTAGCTACCATCTGTCACCATACAATGCTATTACAGTACCATTGACTGTATTCCCTATGCTTTTCTTTTTATTCTCATGACTTATTCATTCCATAACTAGAAGCTTGTATCTCTCATTCCCCTTCACCCATTCTGTCCATCCCCTTACCCCCTCCCTCTGGCAATGACCAGTTCTTTGTATTTAGGGGCCTGTTTCTGGTTTTTTGTTTATGTGTTCTTTTGTTTTCTATATTCCACATATAAGTGAAATCATATGTTATTTGTCTTTCTCTGTGTGACTTATTTCACTTAGTGTGATACCCTCTATGTCCATCCATGTTGTTGCAAATGGTAAAATCTCATTCTTTTTATATGGCTGAATAATCTTCCATTCTATATGTATACCACATCCTCTTTGTTTATTCATCCATCAGTGGATGCTTGGGTTGTTACTGTATAATGACTAATGTAAATAATGATGCAGTAAACAAAGAGGTGCATGTATCTTTTCAAATTAGTGTCATTTTCTTTGGGCAAATACCCAGTAATGGAATTACTGATTCATGTGGTATTTTTATTTTTAATTTTTTAAGGAACCTCCTTCTTGTTTTCCATAGTTACAGTACCAATTTATATTCGATAGTGGGCATTTCTTATCTCATTCACAATATCAGAGGAAAGGCTTTCAACATTTACTATTAAGTAATATGTTTGCTGTAGTTTTCTGTAAATATCTTTTTTTTTAATTTTTATTTATTTATGATAGTCACAGAGAGAGAGAGAGAGGTAGAGACATAGGCAGAGGGAGAAGCAGGCTCCATGCACTGGGAGCCCGATGTGGAATTCGATCCCGGGTCTCCAGGATCGCGCCCTGGGCCAAAGGCAGGCGCCAAACCCCTGCGCCACCCAGGGATCCCAGTTTTCTGTAAATATCTTTAATCAGATTAAGGACATTGCCTAGTACTGTGTTTTTTCATTTCTGAATGTGGTCTTTTTGATAATTGGTAACTTAATTTCATTTTGATCAAAGAGCATGTTTGAAATGACTTGAATCCTTTGAAATTTGCCAAGATCAGCTTTATGACTCAGGATAAGGTCAATTTTCATACATGATGTTTGTGGTCTTGAAAATAGAGTATATTCTCTAAACACTAGGGGCAGGATTTCATGTTGTGCCCATTATACCTACTTTGCCAGTTGTAAAGTTTGATTGTCTACATCTGTATTTATGCTTGTATGTTTGCTCTACCACATACTGAGAGAAATGTATTAATACTTAATACTTCCCACTAAGCTTGTGAATTTGTCTCTGATGTTCTGTTAAATTTCACAATATATATATTTTGAAATATATATATTGTAGGGGAGGCAAAACTTTACCTCTACCCTCTTAAGGTCTCTGGTTAGGCCTGACAGTTAAATTGACATAGGTAGATTAGCAGAAGAGCACACAGATTTTTACATGTACCTGGGAGCCCCCATAGCAAAGTAAAGACCCGAAGGAGGGACGAGGCCTAAGTGCTGATATATTAGGGAAGAAGGAGTAGGGATTGTGGAAAATAACTAAAATATATGGGGAGTCTCAAGGAAGATAGAGGTTATTTTAACGAAACCCGTACAGATTTCTCTTGGCCTCATTTCACTGTCTTCAGGGATAAGAATGTTTCTTTCCTTTTGGAATAGGGAGGGCATCTTTCACTTGGGAGTTTATTTCCTGCTTTCAGAAAGAAAAAGGAGTTTAGCATGACCTTCTTGGCACCTGCTGTTCTTCAGGTGTCTTTAGCTCAAAATAATCCTTATGCTAAAGTGGCATATTTTGTATTTGGGGATCTTATTTTGCCACCCTTCAGTATTCTGTTAGATGTAAATAAATGAAAAGTTCTTAGACCTTTCTGATGAATTAAAACTTTTAAATTGTTGACTGTTTATTTTCTTTGTGTTTTAGTCCATCTTGTTGATATCTGGAACATGATTGAAGCCTTCCGAGACAATGGCCTTAATACACTGGACCATAGCACTGAGATCAGTGTGTCCCGCCTCGAAACAGTCATCTCCTCTCTCTACTACCAGCTGAATAAGCGCCTTCCTTCTACTCACCAAATCAGTGTGGAGCAGTCTATCAGCCTCCTCCTCAACTTTATGATTGCTGCATATGACAGGCTAGTACCTTGCATGCTTACTTCATTTTAAGAATGTTTGTCCCTTAGTCATCCTTCTTCCAGATTGCCTTGCTGAGGGCTGTCAACTTAGAATCACAGTTAAAAGGGAAGTTATTTTATGTAAATTCCTTCTAAATACTCGTTAGATGCCAGTGTGACTTACTGTCCTTGGGCATGTCACATATTAAATTTTATAAAATTATGGAAAATCACAACACTGAGACATATTGTTTGGTAAAATTATAAGTACTATAGTATAGCTGTTCTCTATTCAGAGAAGTATAGCTAAGTTATGAATTTGACTATGAGGTATTCTATTTGACCTTAAAGCTAACCTTTCTTTACTCTGTAATAATAAATGCCCCTTGACTCTCTACTCTTACTTTCTTCTCATTATGTCTAGGGTACTATTTTAATTTTTTTCAGTATAGAACATTGTTTATACACTTCATAACACTAGAAGAAAACTAAGTGTACTACAAATTAAAACAGAAATGATTTGATGTTTTTGTATTCATGGAGAGTGAAGTTAGTATTATAAAAAATGAAAAGAAATAATAAATGATGGAACCACGGAAGTTAATGTTTATATTCCAGGAACCAAGAGTTTAGGTTTTTTATTTCTGCTATAATGTTGGTCATCCAATTTGGATGGGTTAATTCTTTCTGCTTTTTTTTTTCCTTTCTGTAAACCTACTTTCAGTTTATATATTTGTAAAATGTTACTCATTACACTTTATAATATTGAAGACTGAATTAATGATAAAAGTCTGCAATTGTCAAAGTCAAATCACAGTGTAGGTACTCAATTCACATTTTATAAGATGTTATCCAATTTTTTTTTATGTTATCCAATTTTATAAGATGTTATCTAATTAGATATTCTATCCATTTAATAAAACATTATTTTGGGAAATTTGAATTTTTAAAATAAGAGTATATATTAGACCTAAATCCCAGAATTTGAATGCCCTTTTTTTAGTAATTTATTTTTTATTTTTTAAAGATTTATTTATTTATTTATTTATTTATTTATTTATTTATTTATTTGAAACACAGAGAGAGGCAGGGACACAGGCAGAGGGAGAAGCAGGCTCCTCACAGGGAGCCTGATGTGGGACTAAATCCCTGAACTGGGATCATGCCCTGAGCCAAAGGCAGACACTCAACTGCTGAGCCACCCAGGCATCCCTTTTTTTTTTTTTTTTTTTAGTAATTTAGATTAGTGAATCCGTAAGGTTGATTTTATACTGTTCAAAGAATGACTCTTTTGATTTGAAGACCCTTAGTAAAAATGGTTATTTTGTGGTGAATAAGCAGCACCTTATCATGACACTAATTCACTGAGTAAATCAATTAAGGTTGTGCAACACAGATTAATTCAAGAAACAATATTTTTACAAAATCAGAAATAAAAGTCATGTTACTGTTTAAAAATGATAAAGCAGAGATTATAAACTTTGATTCCATAATCATCTCAAATAAGTTAAATACTATGGGTAAGGAACGAAGGAGAGGGAAGAGTAAAGAGATAGCAAGAGACAATGGGAAGACCAACCAGAGGAGAAGATGCAGAGGTGTTCTGGTACATAGTTACAGACAGCTGGACACATCCAGATAGAGACAAAGGAAAAGAATAAGCAAACATAAATCATATGAAGACAGATCAGTAGATGAGTACACTGCAGAGAACTAGGAAAAACAAAAAAAGATGAGTGAGTTTAGAAGAGGAAGGGCAGTAGTAGGTCAGTGGTAAATTTGGTAATTCTCATATCATAATATCCTGTTGAAAACTTTGGCCATGGGCATCAGAATCAATGCTCACATCATTGTTAACCTAGAAATCTTATATTTATGAAATATGTATATATATATATATATATTTGTGATAATATCTTGATTTCCTCTTCAGTAATTTGAAATTGGCTTTCATGTCCTGGAAAAATGAAAGGATCTGGTTATGGGGTTTTATTTGTGAAAATCATAGCATTTTGTTGTGAAATATTTCAAATATTAGTCTTTTTATTGATTGGCTTCTTTATTACTTAGACTGGAGAGTCCTTTTGATATACAGAATATCTAGTTACTGACTTTACTTAATCTTTTCAGGTTTCATATTTCATGATTCCTGAGTTAAAATTTGAATGCAACACTTCTTTAATTATCCTTAAGTCACCTCACCTCCAAATTCACAGTCAAATTTTTGGCCAGGTTGTTTTCTGGTCATTATAATGGATTATAAGACTGTAAAACTATTTAAGGAACAAATAGGATCTAGACTTCTCTTTAAGTGTGTATTTAATTAGGAATTAATCTTTTTAATGCCAAGGGTTTAAAATATTTTATATTTGACAACTAAAACCACAGAGAACAGTAATGTAAGCATCTTTGTGTAGGACATTAGTAGAAGCTGTGAGGAATAGTCAAAACATTTGGATAGGCTTATTTTTTTCCTTACCGGGTCCTCAGTATGACAGTATCGGTAGTCATGTGGTCTGGTCTGAAGGTACAACAGAGGATGCTGTGACCAACTGTTTCTTCTTTTTTTTAAGAGCAGGGATATTGAAACTTCCAGCATGAGGGACAGGAAATCTCCCTCACTCTTTATCAGTTGAGCCAATTTCATTGTTTAGGGCTTGTGATTTACAAACTGCCTTTCCATCTTTGACATCTGTAGTATTAGGTTGGTGTTTCTAGTTGCAAGCAGTAGAAAACCTACTCACATGGGCTTTTGCAGTAACAGGAATATAGGCTCACATCACTGAGGAGCCCAGAGGCAGGCCAGCCCTCAATCTGGCTTGCATCAGAGCTCTGGCTTCAATTCTTCTCTTCGTAGTGGTTGTGGTTTTGTGTTCCTCTTATCTCAGCTTCATCCTTTTGCTACTTCAAAAAATGCCTGCTGTCAGCTATTCCATGCTTCCTCTTTCAAGTCTAGGTAGCTGGAGAGAGCCGGTTTCTTTCTGAGCCTCCCTCCAGACACGTGTATTTGGGCCATGCTTGTGCAGACGTTATACTTTTTAGCTCAAACAGATCAGGATTTGTGTCTCTGGAGCAGAGGGTGATTAAATTCTCACCCTCACTACATGTTGCCTCACAGTGGAGGGTGATTGGACTCTATATGAGGGAGATGACCATGTGTCCACCATGAAATTCTTTGTAGTGCGGCTAAACTTGGGGCTCCCTTTCCTGTTACGTGGCCTTCCCTGCATTCAGCTCCTTAAATCTGAAACCTGTAAGAATGACTTACACCCTTCCTTCTCTCTCAGCTTCACATCCATGTCAGTTACCAAGATCTGTCATTTCTATCTCTTGAATCTCTCAAATCTGTGTATGTCACTACAGCCCCACAGCTACTACCCAGCCTGCCACCATCATCTGCTCCCTGAACTGCTACCATGGCTTCTAACAGGTCTTTCTGTATGTGTTTTCTTGCCTCATCCATTCTTATAAATAATAAACATCATGAGCCCCAGTATCTAACCTGGGAACTTGAACATTAGCAGTAACTTAACACTTATCTCTCTTGTCCCATCCCATTGACCTACGCATAACTAAGGTGAACCTGATTCTGATTTTATGTTATCTTGTTCTTCTTAAAGAACAGTTTTTTCCCACATGTAGAGGCATAAACACAGTATTAATTTTAAACATTTTTACCAATTGTAAAAAAAAAAGTCATGCTATCTGTACTATTACCTGATTTACTTTCTTCATGTAGTAATATCTTTTAAAGATTCATTCATGTTTCATGTAGCTATAGTTCAGTAATTTTCACTGTCGTGTAAAGTTCTGTTGTGTTACTATACATTTTATTTTCTCCGGGTTCTTGTTCTAAGAAACAACACTGCCTGAAATGTTCTTATATGTATGTCCTGGTGCATGCATATAAGTGTGTTAAACTGCTCTTTTAGTCCTATCCTGAGGAATGGAATTGCTGATTTGGTGGGGGATGTACATGAAATTCAGTTTTAGAGGATAGTATCATATTATTTTAACAAATTGTACCAATGCATAAGAGATCCTTTTGATCCACGTTCTTTCTGTATGCCTTAGAGTTGTCAGACTTTCC
Source organism: Canis lupus baileyi (assembly GCF_048164855.1). Lineage (NCBI taxonomy): Eukaryota > Metazoa > Chordata > Mammalia > Carnivora > Canidae > Canis > Canis lupus. The sequence continues at coordinate 45,375,300 of NC_132849.1, forward strand.
AGTTTTTGTTAAATGACATCTCATTGTTGTCCTGATTTGCATTTTCTTGATTATCAAGCATGTCTTTGTGTGTTTCTTGGCCAAATATATTACTTCTATGAAATGCCTCTTTGTCTTTTGCCCATGATTCTAGTATATTTTTTCTTCTTTTGTGCTGATATAGGGGCTCTTCATAGATTCCAGGTAACGGTCCTTTCTTGCTTACACATGTTGTACATATCTTCTATTTATTTGTAGCTTGACTTTTTACATTTTTTAAAAAATATTTTATTTATTTATTTGAGAAAGAGAGACAGCATGAGCAGGGTGAGGGGGAGAGGGAGAAGCAGATTCCTCACTGAGTAGGGAGCCTGATTCAGGGCTTGATCTTGGGACTCTGGGATTATGACCTGAGCCAAAGGCTTCCACTTAACCAACTGAGCTACCCAGGCACCCCTGACTTTTTACTTTCTTAGGATATTTTTTTCTTAAAATGTTTTCTTTTGGGGGGGTTATTTTATTTTATTTTATTTTTTTTATTTTTTATTGGTGTTCAGTTTACTAACATACAGAATAACCCCCAGTGCCCGTCACCCATTCACTCCCACCCCCCGCCCTCCTCCCCTTCCAACACCCCTAGTTCGTTTCCCAGAGTTAGCAGTCTTTACGTTCTGTTTCCCTTTCTGATATTTCCCACACATTTCTTCCCCCTTCCCTTATATTCCCTTTCACTATTATTTATATTCCCCAAATGAATGAGAACATATAATGTTTGTCCTTCTCCGACTGGCTTACCTGGCAGGGGAGATACCATGATCACGGGGGGGTTATTTTAATTTAATTTTATTTTTTTTTGAGGGGAGGTGGGTTAGGGCAGAGGGAGAGAGAGAGAATCTTAATAGGCTCCATGCCCAGCACAGAGCCTGATGTGGGGCTTAATCTCATGACCCTGAGATCATGACCTGAGCTGAAGTCAAGAGTCAGACATTTAACTGCACTACCAAAGTACCCCTCTTAAAATGTTTTCTAATGAAAAATTTCAAATATATACAAACATAGAAAGAATATGGTAATAAAACTCAAGGTATCTATCACTCAGCTTCAGTAATTACAGTACATCACTGATTTTATTTCATCTGTGTCCCCAGGCTATTCTCCTCTACCCTCCCCTTTTCCTTGGCTTCTTTTGAAGTAAACCTCAAGTGTCATTATTTCATGTGTAAATATTCCAGTGCACACATTCTGTTGTGTTATAATACCATTTTCTTGCCCAGGTTTTTGCTCTAATAAGTACTACTGCTTGGAATGTAATGAAATTACACCTTAAATGAAATAAACCTATAAAAAATCATATGTCTAATGAAACTAGGTTTGGCTAAAATTCAAAATATATCAGTGTTGAACTTATCAACGGAAGGCTCGGGGTTATTGTTTATCATCTAAGTAACAGTATAATAGTATAAAACACTGTTGCTACTTTGAACAATCTAAAGATTTCTTTAGTGTAAAGAGTTTTATGTATATAATTTATGATGAGTAAATATAGAAAAAGTTGCTGTGTAGTTTGGCAATATGGCTAAGAACTTTTTTTTTTTAAGATTTTATTTATTTATTCATGAGAGATGCAGAGAGACAGGCAGAGACATAGGTAGAGGGAGAAGCAGACTGCCTACAGGGAGCCTGAATCAGGACTTGATCCCTATATTTACTCCCTACAGGGAGCCTGAATTGAGACTTGATCCCAGGACCCTGGTATCATGACCTGAACCAAAGGCAGATGTTCAGCCGCTGAGCCACCCAGGTGCCCTGGCTAAGAACGATTTTTAAATCTTGCTTTAACAACTTAATTTGGATATATTTAAAAGTTTCCATCGGTTTCTCTTAAATACTGAATGCTAAAAACAAAACAATATAAAAAAACAAACCAAAAACAATTTTATTTTAAATAAAGCAATTGTATTCCTTAAATTCTGAATATGCCCAGCTAGCATATTATGGAATGGACATTGCTAAAGAAATATTAGTTTACAGTCTTCTTCATTAATGATTTTTAAATAAAAGTATATACTGGGAGGCATAAAAACTTCATGTATTTATATACAGTATTTACTATTATCTCTGTGTGTTCTCAGATGGATTCAGTATGGCAGGAAAAAATGTAGCCAAATACAAGTAGGAGAGAAGTAGGGCTGAGTGGGAAGAGTTTGATGCTCACAGTAGCAGCACGTTTAGCTCTTAAAAGGATGTGAGCATAGCTCTTCTAGGAAATTTCCAGGGGTTGGTAGAAAATGAGATAGGGGTTTTGGATGTTTTAAAAAGGTGAAATCTAAGGGGAATGTAAAATGGAGAGAAACTGAAAATGGCTGTCCTGGTAGAAGAGGAGGAGGGCAGCCCACCTGCTTATGCTACATCCCCTACACTGCCATGTGGGTGTCATGTGGGTGTCGAGATGTGATGTCACAAAAGCCAGTTCACTGAGCCACAGTCTCAGTACTTGGTGGCAGGATTATTTATAGAGCAGAAATGAGTGAACTTGAAGTTTACTTATTACTCTTCCCATCACTTACTCTTTATTTTGTAGCTTTTCTTTCAAGAGAAGTCATGAGTTCATGCTAATTTTCAAGAAATCATCAAGCATGATGATTGCAGACCTGCAAGGGTTTCACCATTAGTAACTCTTTCAGAAAAAAAATTTTTTTGCATATTATTTTGGTCTTATCTTACTGTTTCCTTTATATATATAATTTTTTTTAAATAAAAGGCAAGAAAGGGCATACTTTTTCTGAGTGTTACTTTTCTCTTGCTTTTTTTCATTCTGAAAGTGAGGAGAGAGGTAGTTATAGAGACTTTGCTAGTCTATTCAGTACTTCCAAATTAATCTGATTAAGATCCTGATTTCATCATGTAACTTCTCACTGGAGAACCTTTCAGAATTCCCTGTGGTTTTTGAACGAGATGCCTACTCCTCAGTTCTAATAGTATCAGTCCTTAATTCCCTGCTCATGTCAAGGTCTAAGTAAGCTACTTGAGGCACTTTTCAATTTTTCCAACATGACATACTCATTCCTCCCTCTAACCATACGCACACAGACACACTCCAACCGCCACCCCATCAAGTTTTTACCTACTGTGTAGCTTTATAATCACCCCATTTTCATTCCTTTTAATAAAAATTGTATCATTTTGACCTTAAATTATATAATGATCTGAGCTGCTTCATAAGTGTACAAATAAGATTGAAAGCCCTTCAGAGCAGAGACTCTACCTTATATTTCTTTGATTCCTCAGTAAAAACAATGCTAAATTCTTAATAAATATTTGTAAGGTTGAAATGAAAATTAGCAGGCATTCTGATTGTGATAAAATTGAATAATATTCTGATTTTGCTTGATTAAACTATTTGACATTTGCCAAGTGGATTCTTGATTTGCAGTTGATTATTGCATAATCCATTCACTGTGAAGTTCTGTAAATTAAGATTAATTTGGAAAATATGAGTTTCTGAAAATCAAAGAACTGTTATTACTTTTAGATACATGTGATAATTGGACTAGTAATAGTGCTTCTAAAGTAGAAGTCTATTTTTATGTGAGAAGTACTATTTTATGGTTGGTAGCATCCACAATTGCTTGCTAAAGATGTAGAAACAGCTTGTTTTCTTAAGTAAAAAATATTTCCTGTAGTCTTGTTTTCAAAAATATTAATTTTAATAGCAAGTTCTTATTAGATAGTTCACAGCTATAAACACCATCCAGATTAGGTTAGTTTAAATATTTTTTAAAAAATAGAATTTGAGACTTTGCTAAACTGAAATGAACAAACTCCTGTCCGGGGGCACAGGTGAGGATTGCAGAGGTTGCTGAAGGTAGCTGCATGTTAAAACATAACAATGTTTATTCAGGGTGACTCACTGTCTGCTTAGCTTGGCACAGAGCTAATCATGGTGTTTTCTCAGTATTGGATAATAAGAATTCTTTTTTAGAAGTCGTGTGCATGGTTTATTGTCAGACTGTAAAATGATAGGTCTATAGAAGTGAATCATGCAGGGAAGTCTGAGAAAGAGAAGCATGATGTTTCTTTTTGAGGGAGGGTGCTCCCTGGAGAGACCGTTTGGGTGGGGTTAAAATAACATGTTTCCTCTCTCTCATCATCTTCAACAAATACTACCTGTTTGTACTTTCATTTTAGTATCTTTATGTAGGGGTTAATATACACTGTTTTTTTTTTTTAATTTTTTTAATTTTTATTTATTTATGATAGTCACACAGAGAGAGAGAGAGAGAGAGAGAGGCAGAGACAGGCAGAGAGAGAAGCAGGCTCCATGCACCGGGAGCCCGACGTGGGATTCGATCCCGAGTCTCCAGGATCGCGCCCTGGGCCAAAGGCAGGCGCCAAACCGCTGCGCCACCCAGGGATCCCTTAATATACACTGTTGTGTTTAACTTCTTAAATATTGACCTGCTAATCAACTTTGCGGGTATCATAGGCCAGATTTTAAGTTGAGTCATATTTTTTTTTTTTTTTGTATGATAAAACCCGGTTAAATATCTTCTCTGAATCCTGTTTGAAGGATACTGATTCTGGGATGAACTTGGATTTTCTATTGAAAGGACTGAAAACATGGATGTTGGTGAGGCTATGTATGCCATGGCCAGGGACAGCTAACTCTTCAGTTTTAAATGTAACTTGACTAGTGTATACAGATTAAATTCAGATGTCTGGTGGGAAGGATCGAGAATGAGTTTTTCCAAAAAGAAAGAATCAATTAGATAAAGGCCATAATCACAGGTTATTAGGGCACTAAGTGCCTGCAGTTCTTCTCTGCTGCCTCTGTAGAGGAAGACTGCAGGAACGCTAATGCAACACTAGAAAACACAGTAATAGTGACACTTTCCCTTTACTTTGTTTGGGGGTGGCTATAGGAAATTTTGGTTAGGCTTAAAGTAGACTGAGGAGCCTCAGTGCCAAGAAAAGCATTTAGAGCAGAGGAAAAAATGCTGATGTTTGGTTTACAAAGCAAACAGTTGAGAGGAAGGAGCTGAGATTCTATTTGAAGAGAAAAATAGAATTAACATGATTTCAGGAAGAATTCTGAGAATACCCCTTCACTAATTTATTGGGTGGTTATTTATGCTGAATTAGATTTTATATAAGTATCTTTAATAAGTATTTAAAATATCTTTAAATATACCATTTGTTATTTATATCAGTATTTCCTTTTGAAAGATGAGTAAACTTTTCGAGGGTTGAAACTCTGAACCTAAAGTTGTAAATGATGGTAAGCATTTTTAAGTAGGGAAGGTTAGTTCATAATTCCGACCTGAACCTACAGCCTCATTTTGAGGATGCATAGTTATATACTTATAAACAGATTCTTTTTTTTTTTTAATTTTTTATTTATTCATGATAGGCACACAGTGAGAGAGAGAGAGGCAGAGACACAGGCAGAGGGAGAAGCAGGCTCCATGCACCGGGAGCCTGACGTGGGATTCGATCCCGGATCTCCAGGATTGCGCCCTGGGCCAAAGGCAGGCGCCAAACCGCTGCGCCACCCAGGGATCCCTTATAAACAGATTCTTGAACATAAGGGCTCAGTAAACATCATTCCCAAATTTCTTTGTCTATAGGTCCTAATGATTCTTAATTTCAGATACTTCTCCTTTCCCCTTACTTAAAACACCCTCAACCTTGCCTATATATTCTCTTTATCCTATTGAGTTACACATTAACATATACATGCATATCCCCTCACTGTCAAATAAAATATGCATTGCAAGCACACATACATTTGCATACCCCAAAAGAGCATGCAGACAGAAGATCCATGGTGCAGTAGGTGGGAGATTATGTGTGGAGATTGCTCTGTAGCTCTTGTGAATGGGAAAATGGTTAGAAAGTAGATCTAAGAGATGACAAGTTGAGGGACCACATATTACTGATAGTAATTAGTTAAGGGGTGATGCACTCTTCTGTTAATAGTCTGTGAACTGCTTGATCTGAGACCAGCCATTGAGGTTATTAAAAATCCTAATGAGTGTAAAAGGTTACAAGTGCTAATCTAAGTCAATTGAGAAGGATAGTGTTGTCTTGTATTTGAATATAAGATGTTCTGAATCTAGAACTAATATTTGCATTAGAGCTGATTTAAAGAATGTTTAAATAAGGGATGGAGAGTGTTCCTAAAGCATTTAGAAGATTAGGAAAAAAGTGTTGTTTCAATGCTATTAGAGTAATTTTTACAAGTAAATTATCATAGTACCCACTAAGCCCTGCCATGTGGCATTTATCAATGGGTACTGTGGGTTAAGTCTTCAGTAACAGAATTGAGTTTGACCTGGCTCTCTTGCCAGTAGGTTGGGCTTTGCCACACTCTCCTGTTTGCATAAGTGGCATCAGTTTCTTCTTTGCAGCAAGAAGAGTTATCACTTTTTCTCTTTGAAGGAAGAACATGAGATTTGGAGCCAGAAAGTTATACAATCACAATATGATTAATTCTCTTTAATCTTTTATTATGTCCTTTGATTTATCATTACTTACAAAGTAAAAGCTAAAGTCTTAGTATTGCTTTCAAAGTTCTGTGTTGGTAGTTCTCAGCTCTGGATGCATATTAAAATAACACGAGAATTTTTTAAAAAATACCAAGCACAGTGTGGTGTTTAGGTATCTGAATTTTGGTGTCCACGTTCATGAGGGATACCGAGTTATCTTTTGTCGTAATGGGTTATTGTTTTTGGTATCAAAATTATGCAGGTCTCATAAAAGAATTGGGAAGCGTTTCTCCTTTTTTTATTCCCTCAAAGAGTTAATATAGAAATGCAATTATTTCTTCTTTAAATGTTTAGAATCCGGGGCAGCCCTGGTGGCACAGCGGTTTAGTGCCGCCTGCAGCTCAGGATGTGATCCTGGAGACCCGGGATTGAGTCCCACATCGGGCTTCTTGCATGGAGCCTGCTTCTCCCTCTGCCTGTGTCTCTGCCTCTCTCTCTCTCTCTGTGTTTCTCATGAATAAATAAATTAATTAATTAAAAAAAATAAATGTTTAGAATTCACCAAGATATCTCTCTGCATGAATTTTCTTTTTTGGAGGCTTAAAAATTAGATTTAGTTTCTGTGTTTGAACACAGAAACTAAACTATGGGCCTCTTGAAGTTACCTGTTTCTTGTTGCATGAGCTCTAATGATTGGTGTTTTTCAAGGAGTGATTTGTGTCTGTCCAGTTCATTTAAGTTGTTGAATTTATGGACTTTATAATATTTCCTATTTCTGTCATATTTGTAGAATGCATGGTTGATAACTTTTCTTTCATTCTTGATATTGGTAATTTCTGTCTTCTCTCTCTTTTTCTTAGCTTGGCTAGAGATTTATCAATATTATTGATCTATTCAAAGAACCAGCTTTTGGTTTTATTAATTTTTCTCGATTTTTTCTGTTTTTAATTTCATTGATTTCTGTTCTTAAGCATATATTTTTTTTTCCTTTTGCTTGTTTTGGGTTTGGTTTGCTGTTCTTTTTCTAGTGTCTTAATATTATTGACTCGAGAACTGTCTTTTCTAGCATAAGCATATTTAATACTTATAAAGTGAAAAGTGCCCAGACTGCCATGCTTTCCTTTGATTGCCTTCTTTCTACTCTGGACACAACCAATGTTATTTTTTTCAACATCCTTTCACAGAATGCTATATAGCATTACAGCAATTATTTTGTTCCATGCTTTGACCCCCCCCCTTTTTTAAATTTAGTAATCTATCTTGGATATAATTTTTTATCTTTCACATATTATTTTTTATTCTTTTTATGAAGCATAAAGAGCCAGTCTTCTACTAATGGACATTTAAGGATAGGCCTGGGTCTTGGTATTTTTAGTATTTTTTTCTTTTTATGCATTTTTAAAAAAGATTTATTTATTTATGATAGACATAGAGAAAGAGAGAGAGCGGCAGAGACAGGAGGAGCTAGAAGCAGGCTCCATGCCGGGAGCCCATCGTGGACTCGATCCCCGGACTCCAGGATCACGCCCCGGGCCAACAGCAGGCGCTAAACCGCTGAGCCACCCACGGATCCCCCTTTTTATGCATTTTATTATGAAAATTTTTATTCATGCAGTTTATATGTCTTAAATGTCTTTTAACCTGTGGGTTTCCCTTCACTTTTTTTTTTTTTTAAAGATTTTATTGATTTATTTGAGAGAGAGAGCACAAGCGGTGGGGAGAGGCAGAGAGAGAAGGAGAAGCAGACTCCCCACTGAGCAGGGAACCTGATGTGGGACTCGATCCCAGGACCCTGGGATCATGACCTGAACTGAAGGCAGATGCTTAACTGACTGAGCCACCCAGGCACCTCAGAAAGATTTTATGCATGCTGTTTATATATCTTAAATATCTTTTAACCTGTGTGTTTCCCTTCATTTTTCACCTTAAACCCTTAGCCTTGTCCAGTCATGGTAACCCTCACTTTCCCAGGATTCATTTTCTAAACAATTTTTATTGAGAATTAGAAAATGCTGACAGAAATATACCTAAAATGAAGTACAGTGTCATGAATCACAGTGAAGCAGATGCCCCATGTGGATACTCTGGCAGCCGAGGGACAGAGTAGAGTGAGCACCCAGGAGCCCCTTGTGTGGTGTGTCTGTGTCACCCCTTCCCCTTCTCCCAAAGGTAATCAGTATCCTGATTTTTATGGAAACCTCTTCTTTTTTTTTTAATATTTCATTTATTTATTCATAAACACAGAGAGAGAGGCAGAGACACAGGCAGAGGGAGAGAGAGAAGCAGGCTCCATGCAGGGAGCCCGACGTGGGACTCGATCCCGAGTCTCCAGGATCACACCCCAGGCTGCAGGCGGCGCCAAACCGCTGCGCCACCGGGGCTGCCCATGGAAACCTCTTCTAAGATTAATTTTTACTTTCCCCTGGACAGTCTCACATCATGAAATCAGTGTCTGCAAAAAACATTTGAGCACGTTCACCTTAAAAAATGTTAGTAGCTGTGCATCCAGGCTTCATCTGCTTTTCGTGAGCACTTTCTCTTTGTTCTTGCTCTGCTGATCGTCAGGCATGCCGCCTCACACTCTGGACTGCAGGAATGTTCTCTCTTGTTGCTTCATCTTTCTGGGCCACTTCACTTCAGGATGGAAGCTGTATCCATCAGGGTTCTTAGCTGTAAGCAATAGAAAGCACCTCTGGCTAATCTGTTAAAAGAATATGCATGACCCACAGACTCTGAGAAGATTGGGAAGGTGGGCTTGATGAGCACACTGCCATGAAAAAGAATTTCAAAATTGTGTCACAAAACTGGTCTCATGAAGACACCTCCTCCACCTCTGTGGGGCACAGATATTGCTGCTTGTGTTCCCTCTACCACTGCCTCTGGGCTGTGGACATGATGTAGGAATCTCTGTCTCTGCTGCCTCAGGAAGCTGAAGATAACTCCTCCTGGTGTGGCTATCCTTGCAGTGGACTCTTTGGAGTCCCTGTTTTTAAAAACTAATAGTTTTCTATTTGGTCTAGAGTGGGTGCATCTTGTTGGCAGAGCTTGTGGCATTGTGCCCATGTCTTAGTGTTGAAGAAAAATGGGAAAACAAATAGGTGAGGTTTTCTTTTTTCCCTTCTTCGTGCTTTGGCAATGGGATATGTATTTGTGTCATAAAAGAGGGCATGCTTGGGACACCTGGGTAGGTAGCTCAGTAGTTGAGTATCTGCCTTTGGCTCAAGGCGTGATCTTGGGTCTGGGGATGGAGTCCCGCTTCAGGCTCCCCATAGGTAATCTGCTTTTCCCTCTGTCTATGTTTCTGCCTCTATCTGTGTGTCTCTCATGAATAAATAAATAAAATCTTAAAAAGAGAGAGAGAGAGAGCATGCTTAAAAGTGTAGTTGGCATTTAGATGGTTGGTGACAAAAAGACATGTCACTGTAAAAGTTCTCTATCAGTCTTAGAAATCCATTCCTTTTAATAGTTGATGTTCTTTATAGCTATTTAATGTTGTTTATACAGTGCAGTAAGTATTTGACATAGACATACTCCTTATATGGCCAGGTGCTATTAAGATGTGGAGCAGTGTCTATATTTCTGAAGAACTATATATTTAAAAAAACCCATCTTGGAGCACCTGGCTGGGTCAATTGGTAGAGCATGTGACTCTTGATCTCTGGGTTGTGAGTTTGAGCCCCATATTGGGTGTAGAGATTACTTAAAAATAAAATCCTTAAAAGATAAAAATAAAAAAACCCATCCTAATTTTAGCTAATTGCATGGATTCCTGTTTTTTTCTTATGAATAAACTTAATGAGGGGTAGTAATTGAAAATCAGACTGTAACAAGTATTAGTATTTCCTGGAGATCTTTTCACTGAGAACCTTTGGGCTTATAGACCATTTGCCTTTTCCAGGTGTGATCTTACTGTTTACAAGTTTTGGAAAATGGGAGACACTGTTAGGATCCCATCAGTAAAGATAAATAGGATGACACTTGCTTTTCAAAACCAAGATGACATAGTTCTCATTATTTTAGATAAAAGATATTTTACTCTTACTATGAAACTTTATATGCACAAGCTTTATTATCTATCTATCTATCATCTATCTATTTTTAAAGATTTTATTTATTTATTCATGAGAGACACAGAGAGAGGCAGAGACATAGGCAGAAGAAGAAGCAGGCTCTCTGCGGGGGAGGGTGGGGGGTGGGGGGCAATGAGGGACTCCGTCCCAGGACTCCAGGATCACACCATGAGCCGAAGGCAGATGCTCAACCACCGAGCTACCCAACTGTCCCTGGGTAGGGACAAGCACAAGCTTTATAAAATGAACACAAAAGCCCATTGTTTGTTTGCATGTGATGACTTCAAAAACTGGCTAGTGAAGTTTTCATCTGCTGTGAAACCAGGGCATGGCAAGTGGATGGAGCAGTGGGCATGTGTGTCAGAGGGGCTTGCTGACATTGCCTTGGCTCTGCAGGTGGTGTGCAGTGTTATTTTGGATAATTCATGTATGTTCTATATTTCATCTTTCCAGTCGCTATAAAAGAATATTACTACCCTTTCCCCTTCACTTTTCTTACAGTGGTGGTATGGGAAGATCAGAGATAGATACAATCAAACTTCTTAGAACAAATACACAGTAACATAAGCTTGTCACAGTGAAAACAAAAAAGAATGTAATATAAAATTTTTATAGCACTGTGTACCCTGTAGGTTTAGTACATAACAAGAAACTGTCGTTATCACAATGGGAAGACACATTTCTGAATTATTCAAACCAGGTGGTGCCTCAGTTTTGAATACTAAAAACAACTCAGCTGTGAATTTCATGGGCTAAATTGATAGGAAATTTACTGCTGGTTCATCCATTTGACCTCTGTGTACATAGCCAATAGAAATTTCTTTACAGAATGTAAAGGTCCTTTCCAAATAATTCAGGTAGTTTTAATACTATCTACCTAACATACATGCGGCCTTAATTCTACAAAGGAAAAAAAAATCCAAGGTAATATTATAGCATATAAAGGTAGTTTACTAATTGATTGATATTTACTGATACCTTTGATTGGTTTTGTTATTCCATATAGCAATTGTTTCTAATATAATTTATTTTGCAGTGAGGGCCGAGGCAAGTTGACCGTATTTTCAGTTAAAGCTATGTTAGCAACCATGTGTGGTGGAAAAATGCTGGACAAATTGAGATGTAAGTACTTTCATATTATTTAAGAGATTGTATTTTCAAATCAGGACTTTTGAACAGTTTTAATGTTTTCAGAATTTTGGATGATGCTATATTGAACTTTTTTATTTTTACTACACATCACTTCGTAGCAACTGGCTCAGAGTATGTAAGTTATGCCACCTACTGTTGAGATGGAAAAACTGATTGAATTAATTTGTTTAGATTTCTTTTTTTTTTTTTTAATAAAGTAACAAAACTGAAGAGATTCAGAACGGTAATGTTGACCTTAAAAAGCCTTTTAAAAATGTTTTTCATATTATCAAAAATTTTGCTTGTAGATGATTATGTTGAGTGTATTTAGTTAGAAAATAAATTTGATTATTTTTACCAGTTTTGGTCAAAATTAGTCCTTTTTAAAATAATTCTCCATCAGGTGATATTTTTGTGATTAAACTTTTCCTTAGTAGCTTAGAGTTAAGCTCAGTTATTTAGAAATTTAGAGCCTGTTTTTTTGTTTGTTCAGTTATTTTTCCTAAATTTTTTCTTATTGTTGGCCATTTTGGCATTTTACTGTTGCCAAGATTAAAGACATTAAGATTAAATGACATCAGAGGAGGTAAAAAGTTATTTAAATTTTTTTGTTTATGGTTTTCATTTATTCATTCATTAGATACTAACTGCCTAAGGTATATGCCAAGGCATACCTTAAGCATTGTGCTAAGTGCTTTACATATATTTTCTCACTGAATGCTTAAAATTTCTTTGAGCAGCAGGTGGTATTTTCTCCATTTTATAGATGAGTTAACTGAGGGGACGAAGCTAGGATTTCAGCTCAGGCTGTCTAGCTTCATAGCCCTGTTCTAAGCTATTTTGTTGTAGTCTATATACTAATCCTATAATGGGCGGCACATATGTGATGGATACAGTACACTGATCAGAGTGCCATGCTTCAAGTAAGAAACTCTGGCAGGTTTCAGGGAGGTGAGGTTGAAGTTGTGGGTTTTAATGAAGTGTTGAGATACCCTGTGAACTACTTTGTTGAAGAAACTGGGTCATCTGTCCTCTAGCATTTCTCATGGACTAGAGTTTGATGATTGCATCCCCATGATGTTCTTCTGTGTCCTACTGTGTCCTACATTTTTTTGTTTTAATTGAAAGATAGAGAGACTTGGTCAGGTTTAAGCATAATCTTTTGGGCAAAGTGACTTGAGGGGTGCATTTATTTTCTGTGATTTTTCTTACCTGTTACCATGACATTGAAAGTTGGAAACCTGGATGACTCACCGGATAGAGATATAACTATTCTAAAGAAAGGTCTTAGATAATATGTTTGGTCAACTGTTATCTGGTTTATCTTCATTTCAAAATCAGCTGCAATGTAAAACAGTTTTAAGAAATATTCTTCTGAGTGTTTTTCACATGGTATCTCAAAATACTATTTGTTTAGACTGAAATTTCTTAGTATTTTCTTAATTCTACATGGTGTTTTTCTGAGGAAGATAATGTAATATGGATGAAATTATATTTCATTCAAACACAAAGAAAAAGTTGGAATTTTATCTGTTTTTAATGATGGTGACCTAAGTTAAAGACTATGCATTGCCATCTTTATTAGTACTGGAGAAAGTGGCTGAAAAACAGAAAATTGATGATCAAAACCGCATTGTAGGAAACTCTGGAGTCTGTAAGTTTCTATGATTAAATCTGCTACATTTAGATAGAGCAGGGACCTGGCACATAGTAAGTGCCAAAATTTTGCCAAATATCAATTGTTGATTGAGTATTACAATGACTGCAATTCTCTGTTAGTGAAAAAGTGCGAATTTTAGTATTATGTGAAGTGTGGAAGGGAACCAGGTGATGGCAGAGTTGTTTTGCTTTGTTTTGTTTTGTTTAACGTTGCTTTTGAACTTGTTGGAGGAACACAAGTGACCAGTATTCAAGAGGCACAAAGTATGTGTGCCCGGGCCAACATGTCAGTTTGCTCAGAATGCCAGCTCACTGCACATCAGATATGGATTGATGAGATACCAGCCATGCTAGGTCACTAATCACCATGTTTATATCATGCAGATAGATTTAAAATATGGTTTCCTTATCTTCTTCATGTTCAAAATTATAGTTTTCTTTACCATCAATAGCTCTTGTTTCATTATTTTTATGGTACTAATTATTGTGGCTCGAAAATGAGATATTTAACATAAGTAAAATTTTCAGATATTGAAGCCTATCTCCACTTCTTAATTTTAATCATCCAGAATGGAAACCAGTTTACATGTGGGCTGTCCGTCTTGTTTTATAGAGTTCACTGGTTATAATTTACATATTTTTCATAGCTCAGGGATGTCATCCTCTGATGCATTTGGGGCTCATTGTGAGGCTCTGTCTGGGTTGTTTGTCCCTTCTGATGTGTTTAGATGATGACTGCTTTCTCAGTTCTTGAGCTTTTTGTTGGTGGTGGTGCAGTGGTGATGGTGTGCACGTCCCCTTTATCACTGATAAATGTGATGGGATTATCTGAGTATCAGTCTCTACAAATCTCTTTGCTTCTAATTTACATTTAATGTAGAGAAAAAATAAGGAAACTTCTGAGCATTCATCTAAGGTATGAATGTAAGTAATGACTGGAGGTTTTGTAGTGTGATTGGCAATTTGGCTGCTGTAGGAATCCTTTTCTCCCTAGCTTTCCAGGGCCCAGCTGTGTCCTGCTTAGTTGAGATGGCTGAATAGTAGTGTAGACAAAAGTGAGCTAGAACGCTGTATGGTAACATCCAGTGACAGTTGACTGTTCACTTTCTTCTCTCTGCTTGCTCCACTGTTACTCCATCCTCCTGCTGCTAACTGCATTTTCTGCTGTTACCTCTGTTAACATCTCTTTAAATGAGGCTTTCCAATTTATGGAATACAACTTAGTGTTTCTACTTTCCTTCCTTTTATTTGGCTCTTTCTGCATTTTACCTTTTTTAAAAATTTTTTTTATTTTTATCTTTTTTTAAGATTTTATTTATTTATTCATGAGAGACACACACAGAGAGGCAGAGACATGGGCAAAGGGAGAAGCAGGCTCCCTGTGTGGAGCCTGATGCGGAACTCGATCCCAGGACCCCAGGATGACAATGTGATGCTCAACCACTGAGCCACCCAGGTGCCCCTTCTGCCTTTTACCTTTTTTAAAAAAATTAATTAATTTATTTATTCATTATACATATATATATATATAGAGAGAGTATATATATATATATATAGAGGGGGGGGGCGGCAGAGACACAGGAGAGAGAAGCAGACTCCATGCTGGGAGCCCAATGTGGGACTCGATTTCAGGACCCCAGGATCACGCCCTGGGCCAAAGGCAGGTGCCAAACCACTGAGCCACCCAGGGATCCCTGCCTTTTACCTTTTATTTTAGATTTTTTTTTCCTGAAATTTTCTTCCCTACCCCTTTTTGATTTGATATATTTTGTTTGCTTGTTTTAGGGTCAAGATAGCATTTAGAGCTACTTAACCAATATTTGTACTTTTAGCTTGAAACATTTTTTTTTAATTTAAGATTTTATTTATTTATTCATGAGAGACACAGAGAGAGAGGCAGAGACATAGGCAGAGAGAGAATCAGGCTCCTTGCAGGGAGCATGATGTGGGACTCGATCCCTGGACCCCAGGATCCTGACCTGAGCCAAAGGCAGACATTCAACTGCTGATGACATTTCTTTTATTTATTTATTTATTTATTTATTTATTTATTTATTTATTTATTTATTTTATTTTATTTTTTTTTTTGACATTTCATCTCTAGCTTGAAACATTTCTTGATTAGGTTTTTCAGATTTCTCTTATAAAAGTTTCTGTCCCTAGGTAGCACTCATTTGTAGAAAGAGTTCACTGTTGTGGCCATTTAGGGACTATATCCTAGATTCACAGTTAACCTAGGGTCTGATTCCAAATACCAACGATTTATAATTAGAATACAGACTTTAATTATAAGGATGATCAAAACTCAGTAATGTCAAAAACCCTACAAATAACTCAGAGAACAAAATTTATAGACTGTAAAGCCCATTATTTATGATTTGTCATTTAATTTATGTGATTTATTTACTTTAATTCTGCTATTCATTTTCCAAGAAACTTAGTCTCTCCTTCAGAACTCGTCTGTCTTGCATTAAAAGATAGGAGCAGAATCATATAGTTTATTTCTAAATTCTTTAAAAACCTGGTGCTACCATTTTGAAGGACAGTCTAAAAGTATGTATCAGGAAGGCTGTAAGAATATCTGTATCTGTTGACTCAGTCTATTTCTTGAGTTTACCCTGAGGAATTAATCAGAGTGCACCCTAAATTTCATGTATGTTCGGGTTTTTTTAAAGATTAAAAAAAATTATTCATGAGAGATACAGAGAGAGAGGCAGAGACACAGAAAAGGGGAGGAAAAGCAGGCTCCATGCAGAGAGCCCGATGCAGGACTTCCTGGACTCTGGGATCACGCCCTGAGTGAAAGGCAGACGCTCAACCACTGAGCCACCCAGGTGTCCCTTCATGTATATTTGTTATGACATTTTTATAATATGCAAAAACTTGAGACAGCTTTAGTGTCCAAAACCCAGAGCTTATAGTTCGGAATACCCACATGATTGAATATAATGTCCTCAAAGATGTTTCAGATCAAAATGCATCAATGTGATTTGGTTTTAGACAACAACTTGTTATGCACATAGAAAAAGTATACCAAAATGATAACCGGTATTTTTTCTGGGTTATAGCATAAGAATGTTTTTGTAATAATAATGATTTATATTACTTTCATTTTTGCATGTTTCTGACAGACCACACTTTGAGTAGCTGGAGAAAAGATGATCTGAGGTGCTGTTTTTGCCCAGAACTGGCAGCTCTCACTGACATTTCAATTGCTTGCTTCTTTGCTTTTGTGCTAGCAGACTGTAGAGGAAGCTGTCTTTTGCAGTTATAATTAAACAGATTCACCTGTTCAAAGTTTAGCCTCCTCTGCAATGGTCTTTTAACTGCCTGTCACTGCAGAGTTACCCTGGCTTCTTTATGCTAATCATCCCTTCTAGTCATTAGACAGACAAGACTATTTAATATGAATGAGTGATGTCCACATTTGCATTTCTCATATGACCAAAATGTTCTAGAACTGGAAGCAAGTAAGAGATAAGTCCTAAATCAGTATTTTATCATAAGAAGAAAAAGAAAAACAAACAAAACCAAGGGAGGCCTTGAAACTTGTCTGAAGCAGTTCCTGGCTGAGTCAGCTCTCGAGAGACCCAAAACGTGCTAACTCCCATCCTCCAGCCTCCCTCTGGGTTAATGAATGATGTAGGAATATTCATGAGTTTGGGAATAAAATATTCACTTGGATTTGGTTACATATAGGTATTTCTAAACATGCAGATGTATATACATGTTTTTGAGGGTTAGATTACTTAGTTGATAGAAAGATGATAGGTGATGAGAGTCAGTTACCTGGGAAAGCTAACATATAAAAGAAAATGGTATTCTGTTTATAGACTTTATTGTAGACAACCGTATTATCTTGCAAAAAGTGTGTGACTGGTTATGTGGGGAGAAGAAAAGAATGGATAGATGCAATGAGTAAAACCAGGCTCATTATCACCAGAAAAAGAAAAAAAATGGAAACATATGTGATGATGGTAAAATAGTAGCATTATTTTGCCATTGCACAGAGGACAGAATATTTTTTAAAGTGTGTATACATAAGCATTTAGGGACTCAGTTGTGGGTTTTTCACAAGGGAGAAAGCCTACATTTTTATCTGGAAACCACTAATGGGGAATTAGCATACCTTCTTTCAGAGGTATATAAGTAGAAAGAGAATTACTGAGGAAATTAACCAGTGTTCTGGGGAATAATTTAGACCCTTAATGCCTGAAGGGTTGAGGGCTTTAATTAGAGGATTAGTTTAATTTTTATTAAATTTTATTGTCTTTTATTTATTTCTTTGATGAGATCTTTTTATTTGTAGATAGTAAATCACATATTCATTGTTATACTTCATTTAAGATTTTAAAAATTAATAATTTTATACCGTTTTTCTTATGGATAAAAGAAGCCTAATCTCTAAAAAAAAATACTGTTGTAAACTAGTAACTCAGGAAATAATAAATAATTTCACTATGGCTTCAGTTTGGGGATCTAACAGTATTTCTCTTATTAAATCAAACAAAGAAACATGTTTCTGCTTGTTCTCTTGTAATTGTATTATGATCCTATTAAGTTATAGTTTCTTTTTTTAATGAATCTTTAAAAAATATAACTCTGAATATATTATAGGACATGTTAACCAAGTGTAAAAGAAAAGAATACTTTTTTGAGGAGATGTTAGTCATTTTATGATCCAGTCACTCCCTTTCATTACTGAATGAGTCAGGTGTAGATTTGTCAGTGCAGGTATATACATTGGTGTTTTTGGGATTGTGAAACTGTGGATATGTGTATTTATGTACTTGGTAGCATCAGTTTCCCATCTTGAATATTTACACCATTTAGTTAGTGGGTATAGTGTAATAACTTGCCAGTTTATCACTTACGAATACATTGAGTGGCAACAAAAAACTTCACTAACGGTAGCTAAAACACATTGAGATTTATTTTTCTCATGTTAAAATGAGTCCAAAGGCTGGTAAGTCAGTTGGTGTAGTGACTTAAGGATGTCATCAGAGACTCAAGTTCCATCCTCTTCTGCTCTGCCATGTGGCTTTCCTCCTTCTGACCTTGTGATTGCTGGATAGGCCTTGCATTCTCTTTCCAAGCAGAAAGAAGAAAGCAGTGCCTCTCTCAGGAAAACAGAAGCATTCCCAGAAACCCACTTAGGGTTACATTGTGCAAAAGAAATTGGGAAGTTATTTATTTTTATTTATTTTTTTGGGGGGGGAAGTTATTTTTTTAAGTGGAGCACATCGCCATTCTCAACACAGGGCTCAGCTGGGGAGCAAGCAGGGGAAGATAGATACTGAGTGTAGGCACCTCTCCACACACTGACTCTTTGTTTTCATTCAGGTTATTTTCCTCATTATAAGAATAGCACCCAGCTATCTAAAAATGAAGTCACTATGCGCTCCCCTCCTTAAGGGCATCCGTTTTTCACATTATTGGTACCATCTTCAAAGCTCTGTATCTGCAGTCTTGAGCTATAGCCCAATTCTCAGGTTCTCACTGCCTGCAGGAGTGTTTTACCTGGACATTTGCTGCTTGGTTCAAATATACTTATGTGCAAAGCTAAGTCTTTTTATCTTTAGTTAGTTTTTTTTTTTTTTTTTTTCAGTCAGGATTGTCTGCATTTTACCATATTAGGAGCTTAGAATAATCCTAACTTCTTAAATTCCTTTATTCCAGAATCCAGCCAGCCATCAGTTGTAGTTTCCTTCACTGAAATGTCTTGGAGGTGACCCCCTCCCCCCACCCACTGTCATTGCTGAAGTTCAAACACTCACCACCTCATTTGTACATCATCCACAAGGTTTACCAGCTGACTTCTCCAATCCTGTTCTTCCTCTTTTATCATTCTGGGGTCACTAACAGTCAAATTTTATTAAAACTTAGTTTTCTTTTTTTTTTTTAAACTTAGTTTTCTTAAATATTTTCCCCCTATATAGAGTTTTTAAAACAAATTTAAAGTGCTTTCCTCTTTTAGAGATTTCTTTTTTTAAAAATTTTTATTTATTTATGATAGTCACAGAGAGAGAGACAGAGACACAGGCAGAGGGAGAAGCAGGCTCCATGCACCGGGAGCCTGACATGGGACTCGATCCCGGGTCTCCAGGATCGCGCCCTGGGCCAAAGGCA
This sequence comes from Canis lupus baileyi, assembly GCF_048164855.1. NCBI lineage: Eukaryota > Metazoa > Chordata > Mammalia > Carnivora > Canidae > Canis > Canis lupus. Next base: position 45,394,756 of record NC_132849.1, read on the forward strand.
GGCGCCAAACCGCTGCGCCACCCAGGGATCCCCTAGAGATTTCTTTCATACTAGATACTTATTCTGTCTTTATTTCTCAATCTAAATTGTCTTTCTTGTTGAAGAATTCACTCCTCAGTATACTGTCTGCCGCTTATCTGCTAACAATTACAAGTGGTCATGGAGAGTTTCCTCCTCTTCCCTGATTGTGTCCCCAGCCCCCACCTCCAGCATGTTTCCATTCTCATCATTCCAAGTTCTACCTTTTAAGGCCTACCTTCTAAATTATTTTCTTTTAGAACTTTCTTTGACAGTTCCTTCCTATGTGTTTTTGTATCTGTTCTAAACTACATTTTGAAGAAGCTATGTGGTATAATGAGATTTCTTTGGAGCCAGAGAAGTATAACTTTAAATCTTAGCTACACAGCAACTTTTTAGCCTTAAGCAAGTTAACCTTTCTAATCTAGTTCCCTTTTCTTTGAAATTTAAATAATTATGTGTACACACATATACCTTTTTGTGAGTGTAAAATGAAGTAACATTTAGTAATATATGTTAGTACTTAGTATTAGGAATTGTTGCTTGAAAACAAAAACCCAGGATAATAGTATCTTGAAATTGAAGTTTATTTTTCTCTTACATAAAAGAAGTCCAGGGTTAGGAAGTGTCCAGGGCTGATAAGGTAGTTCATCTGGGACCCAGGCTTTCTCTGCTTTTGTTTTCTTTCATCTCCTAGAGCCTAATTTCTATATCAAAATTATAATTACCTAAAAAAAAAAAACCACGAAAAACCCCAAAATTATAATTAGTTCAAGGTGGCTGCTGGAGCTCTAGCTATCATAACTACATTTCAGATAGCAAAAGGAGGAAGAGCATGAGGAGGGAAAGGAGGCCTGCTTTTCAGCTTAGCTTTCTTTAACTAGCCTTCCTGGAAGTCCTTCAAACCCCTGCTAATGATAGTCTCATTGGCTGGCACTTAGTCACATGACCACCACTTGCTAAAAGGAGGCTGTAAATTTTAATCTCTCAGTTGTTGGTACACTGTTGCACAAAATAGAATGAATATTCTATTACTAAGAAACAAGGAGATAATTAACGTTGAGTGGCTACAGGCAGCCTCAGCCATAGTTACTTGTGGTAACCCTGTGGTGCTTGACAAATAGGCTTAACAAGTATCTTTATGTCTCTCTATTATTTCTGTTCTACTTAGTGTCAACTTAGCACTTTATTCTTCTTTGCTTCAAATATATCTTACTTTTTCAGGTACATTGAAAGTTTCTAAGTGGACAAAGACTGTATATCATAATTCTTTGTTGTGTTTCACAACACCTAACAGAATGCTTGGCACTTGGACCATGTAGTAGGAATTTAGTATGTATTTGTTAATTGATTTTATTTTTTACTAGGACCATAGTTTTTTTTGCCTCTCATTGAATCTCCCCACCCATCATGAGTATTTAGTACTTATTCTTCAACTACAAAGTAGCAGCTGTCTAGAGAGGATGTACTTGAGATTTTCATTTCTTTGATAATTTCCTGCTTTCTCTTGCCTAAAAAGTTAGTCTGTGGAGTTGATATTCTAACACTTTATCTTTCTTGGGTTAATGTATTTAAAATGGATTTGTTATATACCTAGTGCTTCAAGATAAATACTTCAAATTAAACCTAAGGAATAATGCATATTTGTTTGTAGTATATATCAATTACGTATATATCTCTAATATACTTATTCATTATGCATATATAGAATAAGACTTCAAAATGCCACTTTTAGCAAGGCCTCAGGAAATGATTTTTCTGTGCATATTTAATTCACTCATTTGTAAGGAAACTCAATAGTTTGAAAAAAAGCTTAGGTCACATTTCTTTGTCACACTGATTTTGAGTTGCTAGTGATTTTTCTTTTTCTCCCCAACCATGGATGAGAAGACAGGAAGAACTAACTGGAGAGAGGAGACTCTTTCCAAGAAGATAAAGAAATAGTATTACTAGAAAGTTCTTTCCCATCTGCTTGAGTCAGACTTTATGGTAAAAATAAGATGTTACGGAATCAAAGTATCTTGGGATAGAAGAGTTTATAGGAATTCTTTTTATTCCATTTTGGTACTCACTGAATGGGGTATTTTTTTTTTTTTAAGATTTTATCTATTTATTTATTTGAGAGAGAGAACAAGTTGGGGGAGGGACAGAGGGAGAAGCAGGCTCCCTGCTGATCAGGGAGCTAGACATGGGGCTTGATCCCAGGACCCTGGGATCATGACCTGAGGTGAAGGCAGAAACTTAACCAACTGAACCACCCAGGCATCCCTGAATGGAATATTTTAAACATGCTTTATGCTTCTTTCACAGGTATACATTACATTATTAGCATATGAATATACAAATATGATACAATTTCACACCCCCTTTAACCAGTATGCTAATATATTCACCCAAACATGCATATGTCTTATATAAACACATATAAATGCTAAGAGAGAAAAGTTATGCTGCTACAAATTCTTCTTAGAACAAAGTTAGCTATAAATAAAAAAGAGTTATATATCATTCATTACACTCAAAGAGTAGGAAGTAGACTTATATGAGTGGTTATTTGGTTTGATGTTTAGATATATATTAAGTGGGTGGGAGATAGGGGCTTGGACAGTAAAGTAACTATACAATGTTAATAAGAATATATATTAACGAAAAATTATAATAGCTTTATGATACTTTTTAATTGATACTTTTTGACTGGTGTACAAATGACAGAGTCATTTATTTATGAAAAGTTGATATTTCTTTCTAGTTTGACTTTATTTGGTTTTGTTCTCATAGATGTTTTCTCCCAGATGTCAGATTCCAATGGCTTAATGATATTTAGCAAGTTTGACCAGTTTCTGAAGGAAGTTCTGAAGCTCCCAACAGCTGTTTTTGAAGGGCCGTCTTTTGGTTACACAGAACACTCAGTCCGCACCTGTTTTCCCCAGCAGGTAAGAACAGTTTTGTAAAATCTAGGACTAGGAGAGCGCTCATTTATCCCTCTACCTTTTACAGATTTCACCAGGTTGCTTGTAGTCTAGGGACATAAAGGGGGCGGGGGGGAGACTGAAGAGGGTGGATAAAAAATTTACCTGAGAATTTTGGTTTGGGGGAGAGGGGAGTCTTTTCTGAAAAGTGATAACATAAAATATTTTAAATTACTAACATTTTAAAGAAAAATGTTTGAGATGAAATGTTTATATTATTGCTGCTGGACATTTATTACTCTCCTGAATGAGATCTTTAAACTGTGAGACATAGGAATTTTGGCATAAAACTCTACAATACTGGACCATTTTTTCCTGAGCACCAAAGATTCCCAGCTGCCAGCTCAGAATCCCTCAAGGGCACACTGCCGTTTTCATATGAAGGAAAGACAGATTGGGTTTCCTCTTTATTTGTATGTCCTTCTGCAATCCTGCCCTTGAGGTTGAATGTGTGAATTCCTGAGATCTTAACTGGGCCTCAAATGACTCAGAGCACAGTGGATGCTGACTGTAGCTTCATTTATTCAGGGAGACATGAGATAAAAGGCACTTCATGCTAAACTTAGAAAGTTAGGGAAAGTGGGAAATTAAGAAAAAGTCTGTCTTTAAACTAATGAGTAAGAGAATAAGTAGGATATTGACATAGTCTGAAAGTATCTCTCCATAAGATATTTATTAATTATAAAAGGAAATATAGTAACCTTAAAAAGTTACTATGTTATAGTAGAGAAACCTCTTAGATCCACATTAACCAAGTGATCAAAGACCCTATCACCAGTAAAGGGGACACACTGATGTCCCTGCCAATCAGGAGGCAACACAGGAGGATGCACTGAGAAGCACCCAGTACCACTGCTTTGGTACATGGGCCAGAAAAGCACAACCTAAGTCTCATTTTCCTTTTTTCCTCTCCATTTTTTTTTAAAGATTTTATTTATTTATTCATGAGAGACACACACAGAGAGAGAGGCAGAGGCACAAGTAGAGGGAGAAGCAGGCTGCATTCAGGGAGCCCGACATGGCACTCGATCCCAGGTCTCCAGGATCATGCCCTGGGCTGAAGGTGGCGCTAAACCACTGAGCCACCTGCGCTGCCCTCCCCTCCATTTTTTGTTTGATTTTATTTTTTACAGTTTTGTTGAGATGTAATTGACATACAACTTTTTTTTTTTAATTATTGGTATTCACTTCAGAAACTTGAATCCACAGATATAAGCAGTATATTACCAGAAAGTTACAAGTAAACACAGATTATACATGCAAATTTCTGTTCACAAAAGTCACATGTGCAGGTATATGAATTAGAAGCGTGCATCTAGGGCACTGAGGTGGCACTTGCTGGGATGAGCACTGGGTGTTATTCTGTATGTTGGCAAATTGAACACCAATAAAAAATAAATTTATTATTAAAAAAAAAACGTGCATCTAGATTATGGCCAAACTGTTTTTAAAATGCAGAAATGTAAAATTACATCTTGAAATATGAAAAGATGATCTACACACTTCAAAAATCAAATGTTGCTTATACCAGATGTATGACAGCTACAGGATTCAAGTGACAAGCAATAAGATCTCAAGAAATGAATACTGCTCAAAGAGAACGGGAATATTTTTACATTTCACTGAAAATACATTGACTACTAGAATACAAAATCTAGCAGGAAGGGGGAAAAATTACAAAAATCTAAAGCCATTTGGCCATTTAGAGTTAAGAATTCATATTTATCTGAATTTAGGGGAAAAAATTACAAAAGTCTAAAGCCGATTACTTAGTATTTCTTATTACCTAAACAACAGCATGACATTAAAAGAAAACTGGGGATCCCTGGGTGGCGCAGCGGTTTAGCGCCTGCCTTTGGCCTGGGGTGCGATCTTGGAGACCCGGGATCGAATCCCACGTCAGGCTCCCGGTGCATGGAGCCTGCTTCTCCCTCTGCCTATGTCTCTGCCTCTCTCTCTCTCTCTCTCTCTCTCTCTCTGTGTGTGACTATCATAAATAAATAAAAATTAAAAAAAAAATAAAATAAAAGAAAACTGCACCTGCTTTTTAATTGCCAATCTCATATTAGTGAAAATCTCCAAATAAAAAGCAACCAAAAAAGCTTCAAACTCCAAATGAAAAGTCTGCAAGGCTCAGATTAAAATGTGGAATGTTTCAGATGAAAGTAATGAAAATACAGTTGGTTTTGTTCTTTATTGAATGGAATCAAAAGTATAAGGTGTACAACGTAATGACTTGGTGTTTGTATATATTGCAAAACAATTATCCACAATAAATTTACTTAACATCTATTTGGCCTGAGTCTCATCTTGAGGAAACATCTGACAAGTCCAAATGAAAGGATTTCTACAAAGTAACTAGCTTGTACACTTTATAAATGTCAATGTCATGAAAGACAAAAAAAAAAAAAAAAAAAAAAGACTGAGCTGTTCTACATTACATGAGTCTAAAGAGAGAAACATTCAATGCAGTTTACAATCTAGGTTTTTCTTTTGTTATGAAGGACATTATTGGGACATTTGAAAAATTCTGGATAAATTTTGTAGACTAGATAATAGTATTTTGTCAATAAATGTTAATTTACTGATTTTGATACTTGTATTAAGTTATGTAAGAAATATCCTTGTTTTAAGAAATATGATCTGAGGTATTTAAGGGCAGAAGGGTATCTCTTCTGCAGTGTTAGCAGTTAAGGAATCTGGGTAAATGGGAATTTTTTTGGTAATCTTACAGTCATTCTATAATAATAGAAATAATTCTAAAATTACTTACAAATAAGTTAAAATATAGAAAGAACAAATCTAAAGGTTTGAGAACTGAAAGTACATTGTAAACTAGATCCTCCCACCTGTAATATTTTGATTCACAAGAGCCAAAAACAAATACACATATATTTCTTTTTACATTTAGAGTTAAGAATTCATATTTATCTGAATTCAGACTTTCAAACATATTTTATTATTTGTTTAGAGATTACTCATTGGCTTTGACACCGAACGTGGTGCCTATAATACTGGTGAATTATTTTCACCAAGTTCTGAGATGTTCTTCCCAAATCTGTATGCACTTGGGCTAATTGTTTTTGTAGAAATTTGTCTCTATACATAATTTATTTTTTCTCCGTGTAAATGACAATACCAGCTTTTAGCATATTAAACATAGCTGTGTGCTTCAATTTATTCTAATAAAGTACAGTTTGCACCTTCCCATCCCATATATTCATTTTTATTTTTATTTTTTAAAGATTTTATTTATTCATTCATGAGAGACACAGAGAGAGGCAGAGACAGGGACAGAGGGAGGAGGCCCCCTGTGGGGAGCATGATGTAGGACTCAATCCCAGGACCCTGGGATCACAACTTGAGCCAAAGGCAAACGCTCAATCACTGAGCCACCCAGGTGCCGCCCTCCCTGCCCCCCAACCCAGTATATTTATTATTTATTCATTCATTCATTCATTCATTCATTCATTCATTATTTTATTTATTCATTCGTGAGAGACACACAGAGCCAGAGACACAGGCAGAGGGAAAAGTAGGCTCCATACAGGGAGCCCCATGTGGGACTTGATCTCCGGATCAGGATCATGTCTTGAGCCAAAGGCAGACGCTTAACCGCTGAGCCACCCATCTGTCCCATATATTCATTTTTAAATAATCTGAGCTGTCCATAGGTATCTTAGTACAGGATACCCTGCAGGTATTAAAATGCCCAGAAGCAATGTAAGTGAGGATGAGTATGAAAAAGAAACTGCAAATATTTTTCATTTAGAACTCATCTCACTTTTGCTGCTTTAGTAGTACCATTTCATCAAATGATTGCCCCCAAAATACTCTGGGGTAATCATGTATGTGATGTACATGTTGCTTTTCACACAAGATACTTGCTGGAGGTCAGGCTAAAACTTGATCAAGTTTTGGAATGCTATTATTAAGTGTCAGAATAGGGAAGGGAATTTATACAAAGAAGTGTCCGTAAAGAACAACATCTGATCAGTGATTAATTATGTGGGGTGCTAAATCCAAAGTAACCCTTGATCTAATTGTAATGTGACTAATATGACACTTTGGTATTGGAGCAGAAGTTTAAAATATTGAAGAATATACAGAAACTTCCAACTGTTAATCCTAAGAATGCTATCTAGAATTCTCCAGATTACTATATGCCTTTATTGTGAAGCCTTTGAACTGACTGTTGCTTCTTATATACTTCAGATTCCTATAAAAACTCAGTCTGTGTTTTGATATGTGCCAAATTTGGAAAAGTCAGAGAAGCTTATCTCAATCTAGAGGAAACTTACATTTTCCTTGGTCTGTAAAGATGACAAAAGAAAAAAGACCCTCACAAGAAAAAGAAACTACTGATAGAATGACCCCAAAAAAAGAGACTGGAAAAAGTTTCATGCAGCAAGAGTTAAATCCGATGATTTTTGGGTTCCTTTTTGAAATGGTCTTTTTCCATATGGATTGTTTTACTATGTGTGTGTTTTTTTAATGCAAATTCACTCTTAGACCCTCAGATGGAGAGAGAACAGTGTCAGCGTAAAGTGGAAATTGCACTGTTGAATCACATGCAGTTTTCCCCAGCTTATTAATATTCTCGGCTGAACAAAGAAGTGATCACAGAATGTACGTCTCTTTTAAGAAAGAAGTGGAAATCTTGCAGAAGTATCTTTCTTTAGTGAAAGAACTGGCTAGTTTGGAGAATTCACGAACTGCTTCACTTTCTACGGTGTTAATGGGGTAAAACTGTAGCTACAGATTCAAGAGATGTGAAGACATCTTCTGTCCCCCTACACCCGTGCTACAAAAATTGATTGATAGGGTTAGCTATCCCTTGGATCCAGTATTTAGTTTTGATAAAACTAATCTGTTTTGGGGCACCTGGGTGGCTCTATCAGTTGAGTGTCTGCTCAGGTCATGATGCTGGGGTCCTGGGATTGAGTCCAGCATCAGGCTCCCCACTGGAAGCCTGCTTCTTCCTCTGCTTGTGTCTCTGCCTCTTTCTGTGTGTCTCTCATGAATAAATAAATAAAATCTTAAAACAAAACAAAACAAAAAACTAATTTGTCTTGAAAGTAGTATGCCCTTATGAAGAAGTAAAAATGTGTCTCTGGATTTAAGACCAAAAGGTATCATCTGGTAGTGACTTTGGTTGGCAGTGCCTATGGAGATTTAATTGTACTGATAGTGGTGTTGATATTGTTTTGTTTGTCCTCTGTTTATAAGGCTGCATAGGTTCTTAGGTTTGTGCCAATCCTGTTTTTCTCATATACTTTGTTATTTTTAAGTCCACAGTTTTGAGGTATGTGCAATTTTTCCAATAATGTATGTGTTGAATTACAGGAGAAATGCTTGAATTTTTTTTAATGACATGAAGAAAGTTACATATTTGTTTATTTTAATACAGCTTTAATTCTTTTTTAAAAAACAATTTTTCAAACTAACCCAATATAAGAGATGTTGGACTTATGTAGTTTTAAAAACACAACAAAGGGGCACCTCAGTGGCTGAGTTGGTTAAGCATCTGCCTTCGGCTCACGTCATGATCCGGGGTCCTAGGACTGAGCCCCACATTGGGCTCCCTGCTCAGTGGAGAGCCTGCTTCTCCCTCTCCCTCTGCTCCTCCCCACCGCTTGTGCTCTCTCTCTTTCTCAAATAAGTAAAATCTTTAAAAAAAAAAACTCAACAAAATTAAAAGCATTTATAAGTTTATTCAGCAGAACACATCTACTGGAATAGCTAAAATTCAGACTACACCAAATGTTGTTGAAGATTTGGAGCAGCAGAACTCTCATACAAACCACTTTGAAAGAGGCTCTGTTGGTTTCCTATAAACCCTTACAAATACCTACCCATGATCTGGCAGTTTGACTCTTGAGTTTTTTTCCCACATGAAATAAAAGCTTATGTCCAAAAAAAGATTTACAAGGATGCCTTTATGAGCGTCAGAAGCATTTGAAATGTTTGTAATAAACCACTGGAGTAAAGTTAATTCAAGAAATAGTATGTCTGGAATTTTCTTCCAATTAATCCAGACTGAAGGAAGAGTAAAGGCATAAATTAAAATTAGTTGTATGTTGAGAATTGTTGAAGCTGGATGACAAGAATATTATATAATTCTATTTTGGTATATTTTAAATTAATAGAAAAATTAATCCTAGCTGTAAATTTGTGATCATGATTATTGTCTGAATAAAGCACAGTATTAACAGCACCTCAAGTCTAACATTTTGGGGAGTAGACCAAATTTATTGATTCTTCAGTGGTTATTTATTTACTTATTTATTGATTGTTAAAATTTTTATTTACTTATTTGAGAGACAGAGCATGTGAGGTGGAGGGAGAAGCAGTGGGAGGGAGTGAGGGGGAGAGAATCTCAAGCAGACTCTGAGGAGAGTGGAGCCTGATTTAGACCTCGAGTCACAACCCTGAGATCATGACCTGAGCTGAAACCAAGAGTTGGATTCCTAATGGACTAAGCCATCCAGGTGCCCCTGATTCTTCAGTGGTCATACACTAACAAACTGACTTTAGAGACTTAAAAAAGTTTTTATAAACAAGCAGTGCATAGCAATATGTTAAATTTCTCTGCATTTTTTCTAAACTTCAGTGTTTGAGTATGAGTTCTGTTTCTCCTTAAAAAGGTGATTGCTATTTGTTGTATTATTTATTTTTTAGGTTTGTATTGACTTTAGTTTGAAGTGTTCAGTCCACCCTGCAGAGGATTTCATTTTTTAATTGTTTTTTAAATGTGTGAATTTTTTTTTTTTTTGAGAGAGAGGTAGAGGGGCAGAGGGAGAGAGTGAATCTTAATGGGCATGGGGCTCTATCTCACTGACCCTGAGATCATGACCTGAGCCAAAATCAAGAGTCAGATGCTTAACTGACTGAGCCACCCAGGCAACCCTCACCCTGCAGAGGATTTTAAATTTGATGTCTATCTGTATGGAAGACTGAATAAGTAGAGCAGGGGAGAGAAGGATGAAAGAGGGAGATGGGGAAGTAGAGGCATTCTTTCACTCAGTGTGGCAGGATTCTCCTTGATTCACAGGGAGGTAGGAAGTGGGTAGCTATGAGATTACATTATCACCAGTGGATTTTTCAGAATAACAACAGGATTTCTCATGCCTGGAGATGTCTCTGATTCTATTTCGACCAGCGTATCTTTTGCTGTATGCCAAAGTGACTTTTCTTCCCACTTTATCTTTGAAGTGAGATGTTTTCTGGACGTTCTGACCTAGTTTTCCTGGACATTGAATAAAGTTTGGTAAGAATTGCCTGGCACATGTATATGTGTATTTCATAGGAATTCTAATTAAGCAGATTTTACAGTGTCCAGCAGCGGTCCTTTATTACTGTGATCTAGTTGGGTTATTACCATGTTTCATTGATTTGAAGACATTCAAATCACACCTTCGCATCTCTGATATAGAGATACTTCATATAGCTAATGGCATGTTACAATTGCAGTTGGCCAGGCAGTAGTTATGATGGGTTGTCTTTCCTTGCACATGTGTGAACTTGGTCATAGCACTTCCTGTTGTTGCTTCAGCTGAATTATGCCTGTGTTTGGTCCTGCATGTGTTGTCATTTCAAATGATATTGGTTTGCACTGACATGCCAATAACCCCTGAACTTCTCTCTCTTCAACAGAGGCCCTCATATTTCATATCCCAGCTAAAATAGCCCTTTTTCTTTGATGCCCTGAATCTTTCAATGTAGGATTAATTGTTCCTCTTCTCATTCCCATGGCATGTTATATCTAGCTCCCTTATATCCTGAAGGGATGCACCTTGATCTTCAACTTTATATCCCTGTGACTAATGATGTTTGGAAAATGAGTGATGCTTACTAGTGATTTGTTAGATTAAATGATTTAAATCAAATATGGCATGAGAGAGTATCTTTGGCTTGCATTCTAACTGAAAGTTTGAATCTCATGGATGTACCTGCAATCTTGTTTTCATTGGCTTTTTATTCCATGATTCTCTCAAATGAAACAATCTTTGCAATGAGGAAAATAGAGTATTTTAGAAATTCTGAAGTCTCCCCATCTTTTAGCTGTATTAAATAAAAACATCTCTAAAAAAATAGCACAGCAACATTATATTGTTGTGTCATTACAAAGTACTTTAATTTCAAAATAAATCTGCGATATGGACAAATCAGTGTCTAATAATAATCAGAAGGCTGACCCATAGCACTGGTCCTATAACCAGTTAATGTATGTTTGCCCTGTTCAGGCAAAATATTTTTAACTCTGCACAAAAGTTTATATAAACATGTTTTTAATCTGGAAGATTTTTTAAAAATGTTTTCAAGTTTGTTAACTATATGTCATACATGGTTTATTGTTTACCAAGTGAGTTAAGGCAATGGATAAGAAATACATGTTGTCCATAAGGAAACAAGAAGTTGTAATGGAAATGATGAGGTTGGAAATTGCACCTGTGATGATCCAATGCTAAACTAATTTACTTGTTTTTTCATGGTATTTTACTGATACTGGGTTTCTCATTTTTAAGAAATGGTCCCTGCCCCCCTGTAAAACAGGGAAAATGTAGTCATGGGTGGAGGGAAGGAGGTGAGAATGGCTCTAGGGTAATAGTATTGAGGCTTAGAATAACAAAGGGCAAGGGAGGTAGGTGACAAAAAGAAAGCTCATTTCCAAGAAAAAAGGTGAGTACACATAGGATAGAAACAGCGTGTTTTATAGAGGAAGGCAGAGATAAATCATGGTGTCTCTGCTCAGTGGATCAGACAGCTGTTAAAATGATTAGAAATGAAGACTTCATAGCAAAACAATTAATATTTAATAAAAAGTTAAGTGAAAAAACATATGTTTTCATCTACCCTATGTACATAATTACATAGATGCATATATACATTTGGAAAGAAATACAGAAAAATGAGAATTGTGGGAATGTACAGTTTTTGCAATTTTATTATAGTTTTTGTTATAAATATTGTGCTATAAAAATAAGGAGAAATGCAAAGGATGTGTTCAACTCAAGAAAAATAAAAATAAAAAAGGAGAAAAAAGAGCCAACCGGTCTTCCACACAGTTATTTACTAAGTCATGGAATTTTTGAGCAAGGAATTCTATCTCAGCTATTCTCAACCTTTTTGGTCTCAGGACCTCTTTACAATAAAAAAATTTTTTTAAAGATTTTATTTATTTATTCATAGAGATGCAGAGAGAGAGAGAGAGAGAGAGGCAGAGACACAGGCAGAGGGAGAAGCAGGCTCCATGCAGAGAGCCCAACATGGGACTCGATCCAGGGTCTCCAGATCACGCCCTTGGCTGCAGGCGGCGCTAAACCGTTGCGCCACCAGGGCTGCCCTCTTTACAACAAAAATTATTGAGGTCCCCAAAGAGCTTTTGTTTATGTGGGTTATACCTATTGATATTTCTATACTAAAGATTAAATTTGAGAAATTAAAGGTATTTATTGTCACTTTAAAATAACAATGATAGGACGCCTAAGGGGCTCAATCAGTTGGGCGTCCAACACTTGATCTCAGCTCAGTTTTCAATCTCAGGGTCATGAGTTCAAGCTCACAGTGGGCTCCACACCCAGTTGGAGCCTACATGAAAAAAAATAAAATAACAATCTTAAATAATAATAATAATAATCTTACATCTTACATCTTAAATAATACATTTTTATAAAAAATTAACTACATATTCCAAAACAAAAATATTTAACCAGAGTGCCATGGTAGTACATTTTTTTGCAAATTGCTTTAATATTTGGCTCAATTGAAGACAGCTGGGTTCTCCTATCTGCTTATCCATGGGTTCTGTTGTGATATGTTGTTTTGGTTAAAGTATGGAAAGAAATCTGGCCTCACATAGGGAGGAATTGGAAAAAGGAGGAATGCTTTAGTAGCTTTTTCAGATGATTGTGGATATGCCACTTTGCCTCTGGCACACCCCACTGTACACCTATAAGAGACATATTTTGAAATGGGCAAGTAATGTCTGAGAATTGTTTTAAAAATAGTTCTGGCCTCATGGACTCCTTGAAAATGTTTTAGAGACCTATAGGGCAGCTTCTGACCACACTCTGAGAAGCACTGCTCTACTGAAACCAGAATGTTTTTGTTTTTAAAGATTTTATTTGTTTAATCATGAGAGACAGAGAGAGGCAGAAACATAGGCAGAGGACGGAAGCAGGCTCCTTGCAAGGGAGCCCAATGCAGGACTATATCCCAGGACCCTGGTATTATGCCCTGAGCCAAAGGTAAACACTCAACCACTGAGAGCCACCCAGGTGCCCCTGAAACCAGAATGTTAAGTGACTTTCTCCAAATGGAAGACAAGAGTACTGGACACAGTTATGGTTTTATTTCTCATGCTCTTGGAGGAATTCAAATTACAGTATGACTTTAGGACAACTTTTGTAAACTGACCCTGAGTATTTTTATCAGGCTCTTCTGAGATGTCAAGTATAATTGTCCTTTTTCAACTTGAGTATTAAAAGAGAAACCTAAAAAAAAATAAAATAAAATAAAATAAAATAAAATAAAAGAGAAACCTCCATGATAGGCAAATCAAAACTTTCTAAGAGAAAGTAGCGTTAGGATTATAGGTAGACTTGTAGAAATGTAATTTTTTAATATTAGGTATAAAAATATAGAAATATTAATTTAAACATACATTTAGTTTTGATTACTACCTCTTACTAGCTAAAAAAAACTTCCCAGCATCTTCTTTCCCAGTAATTTTATGTAGACAATTTTCATTTATTTGTCTTTGTTGCATTTATGCAAATATCCTTATTTAGAGGCATTTTCCATATCTGAACCTCCCTTTAAATGTTCTGTGACTTTCTGGTTTGGTTTTTAATGTTTTGTTCACTCATTCCTCTGAGGTTCCACTGAGGTCTCAGAAACATCAATGACTTGGATGCCTGAGATGGAAAACACTTTGGAAAACTTTATTTAGCCTAATTAAGTGGGTATTTCCCAAACCTCACTACCAGTGCACAGCTTTCTATAAAGAGCCTTTGGATGGTAACTTCCTACTGTTATCAAACAGTAGGAAGCCCTCCATAAGCCCTCTTGCTTGCCCCTGCCCTACCCCTATTCAGTGTTGGCCTCCAATCTCTGTCCTCAGTTGGAGGCTTTCCTTAATTTTTCTTCCTCTTTTTCAAGTTTTTATTACAAAAGTCTCTTTCTTGCCTTGCCATCTACTTTATCTTCCTTTTTCTGTTCCCTAATTACCAATTTTTTTTCTTAAGATTATTGTTAATAAGAATTATCTCCTTATGTACAATGGAATCAAGATTCTCATAGTTACCAAAAAGATACACAAAAACAGAGATCCCTGGGTGGCTCAGTGGTTTAGTGCCACCTTCGATCCAGGGCATGATCCTGGAGACCTGGGATTGAGTCCCACGTCGGGCTCCCGGCATGGAGCCTGCTTCTCCCTCTGTGTCTCTGCCTCTCTCCTTCTCTCTCTCTGTGTCTCTCGTGAGTAAATAAATTAAATCTTAAAAAAAAAAAAAAAGTCTAGCTGGGGAGGTGGTGTTACAGGGGAGTGATGGACGTTGGATGTTTAGAGTCTATTTTCATCCCTATTTTCACTATCTCTGTGACTGGGTCTAATTACTTCACTTTTCTGCACTTTAGTTTTCTTTCTGTAAATGAGAAAGTTGTCAAGTGATGTTTAACAGTGTTTGCTCCTCACTTTTGTATGGACTCAACGATTACTTATCCAGTGCCTGTTGTGTGCCTGGCACTGTTATGAAATGCTGGCAAGGGACGCCTGGGTGGCTCAGTGATTGAGTGTCTGTGTTTGGCTTGGGGTGTGATCCCAGAGTGCCGGTATCGGGATCAAGTCCCACATCAGGCTCCCTGCATGGAGCCTGCTTCTCCCTCTGCCTATGTCTCTGCCTCTCTCTCTGTGAGTCTCTCATGAATAAATAAATAAAATCGTAAAACAAAACAAAACAAAACAAAACAAAAAAACCCAAAACCCCGAAATGCTGGCAATACAGTAAACAACAAATGGAGTAGTTTCTGCTCTCAATGATGTTGTTCTATAACAAGGTGTGGAATGTCTGTCTACCCCACAGGTAAGAGAAATAGTAATTTGAAGGGCAGCTGAGTTCCAGTCCTCGCTTTATGTGATTTAGGTAGGACCTTTACAGGTTATTCATTCATTCATTCATTCATCCCCTAAAGATTTACTTATTTGAGAGAGAGAGAAAGAAAGAGAATCCCAAACAGGCTTCCTGCTGAGTTCGGAGCCTGAAGCAAGGCTCAATCCCACAACTCTGAGATCATGACCTGAGCTGAAACCAAGAGTCAGATGCTCAACCAGCGGAGCCACCAAGGTGTCCCAAGATCTTTATAAATCATTTAAACGCTTTGTTCCTTCTTTTTCTCATCTGTAAGATGAAGATAGTGATATCTAAACTATTTACCTTATATGGTTAAGACTCAACGTGTGTGGAAATGCATTGAATATAGTGGTAATGTACAATGTGTTGCAATGTCTATAGTAATGTAAAATGTAATTGTACTTTGCTATAGAATTTCACATGGAATTCATTACAGCTTGGTTGAGAAACTTCTAGATTAACTTAATTTTGGAATTCAGAGGTACTTGAAGAATATAAAGTATGTTTGTTTTTCTTCTCTTCACAGAAAAAGATAATGCTAAATATGTTTTTAGACACGATGATGGCCGATCCTCCTCCCCAGTGCCTTGTCTGGCTACCTCTCATGCATAGGCTTGCCCACGTTGAGAATGGTAAGCAGAACTTTTGTCATTCAGTCTCGAGCTATAGGCAATATATGAATTTCCGGAGATTTGACCCATATCTTTGTCTTGCTTGGAATTGAAATGGTAGTTATCTCCAGTAACTTCTTAATTTTTTCTTTTTTTGTTATCGGTTTATCTCCTTGTTTAGCTTGTGTGAGTTTGATAAAGGAAAGGCTGTAGTTTTTATGTAACCTCCTCCTTTCTCTCAAGGCTCTTGGTGTTTCCTATTCTACCAAAGAGAACCAGTAACAGCTGAGAGGTGCTAAAAAGCCAAGCTCTCTTTTTCCCCTTTGTAAGCATGAAATACACGTCCACACTGTCTTCTCTCTCTCATCCATGCCTTTTATTTTTATGTTTTTTTTTCTTTATTTATTTATGATAGTCACACAGAGAGAGAGAGAGAGGCAGAGACACAGGCAGAGGGAGAAGCAGGCTCCATGCACCGGGAGCCCGACGTGGGATTCGATCCCGGGTCTCTAGGATCGCACCCTGGGCCAAAGGCAGGCGCCAAACCGCTGCGCCACCCAGGGATCCCGCCTTTTATTTTTAAACCTCTGAGCCTTTTGCCCCACTGTGGCTTTAGTTCACAGCTACCTTAGATTCAGGATTATTTTCTGAAAGGTGTAGACTCTCTTGACTAAACTAAAACAGTTAAAATTAAAAAAAAAAAAAGGATTTTACTTATTAGAGAGGGAGGGAGAGAGTACAAGCCAAGATGGGTGAAGGAGGGGCTAGGAGTGTGAGAAGCAGGCTCCCTGCTGAGCAGGGAGCCCTGACTTGAAGCTCCATCCCCAGACCCTGAGATCCTGACCCGAGGGAAAGGCAGACCAAACACTTGACCCACTGAGCCACCTAGGCACCTCAGCAACTAATTTTTTTAACTGGATTTTTGGATAGAGATTTATATTGTTAAGTTATTATAGTATTATTGGAGTATTATTGGCTCTTTTGGAGGCAATACTTTTAAAGCCTGAAGTGTTTTAGGACTTTTATATTCAGTTTGTTTTATAAAATCATTTTGTATCTGCCATACCATATAGAAAGAATCTCATTTGTCCTGATTTTTGTTATCCATATGAACATTTTATTGTGACTTTGTGTATAGTATTTATTGATTACATTCTTATGGGGTTAGTGATATTTTTCTCAGCTACAGAGAAATAATATGAACTCATTGACATATCTTAAAAATAAAACATTTTATCTATCACAATAACATTTACCTACATATCTTAATTTTTATGTTAGGGAAATAAATTCTAAAATTGTGGTATTTCTATATGGTATTATAGTTTGGGCTCTTTCTATGAAATTCATCACTTGAATTATGTTGAAGTAACTATAGGGTAGATATCTACACAAAAATTGTGCTTTTTATATTGGTTTACTAATCCAACTATATTGTTTATAAGAAGATTACAACATGATGCATTCTTCCAAAAAGAATACTTTTACCAAAACCTGATCTTATTTGTAATTGACCCAGTACACTTAGTGATCCTCTCCACATTCTGGTTCTTTCCATATCCACCTGGTCAGCCCACTACACAGTCTAATACAAGCACTGGCTCATGACTGGTATAGAAGTGAAGAAGAATTACACAGATATATATACATGTTCAACCAAGATTATCAGAATGTACTTAATAATTTAATATTAATGTACATATATTATTTAATATCAATAAAAATTATTGTATAGAATTATAAATGCTGGTATGTTGATGTTGACTCTGTTGATGTGAGCTCTAGATTGATTTGGAAATAGTGTTATTTGGTAAAACTTTACTAGGTTGTATAGTTTTAATTTGGAGCACAGATTCTTCTTAGTACTTCCATTATGCCTTAGAAATATCTTGATGACAGAAAGCTTGAATTTCTTAAAGGAAGTATGTCCTTTGGAGTTCTCATTCCTGATTTTACTTTTTTTTAGTCTTTAATGATCCTGTTACATTGGTTTTCTCTCCTAGTGTTCATTTTTGTTTGTTTTTTGAGTCTTGATTCCCTAGTTAATGTACATTTTTGGAAACAGGACCAAAAATCCTTATAAGATTGGATTTGTACACATAGTACTAGAAAGAGTTATTCAAATGAAGACTTAAATACTATATGCCCCTTTCCTATTGACTTCCATTTCTTGTGTTCAGAATTAAATTGTCAGAGGGGACAATTAATTATGCTACCAACACTTAAAAGTATAAACAACCGCCTATAACATACAGTTGTGCATTGCCCGTTTCCCACTCAATGAACTGGAGGTTCAGATTGTAAGAGAATCCCAGCAATCTCTATGAATCCTGACTGCTACCTGGCAGTTTTTCATAAGGTGAGATGCTCGTTAAGTGGAGAAAAGAATGACAGGTCCTTGAGTTTCTCTTCTTCCAAATCACTGCCCCTTCGTTAGTCTAGAGTACTTTATTTTACTGTTCTACTTAGAACTCTTACCTAAAACTAACATGGTAATATACTTGATTTTTTTTTTTTTACCAGTTACCACTTACACCCAGGTGTATGGTAGCTTTTAATTCAACCAACATTTGAAGGCCTTCAGTTGAAGGTACTGAGTAAAATACATAGTATTTTCAGGTAACAGAGACACATAGTATGTCATCCTGGCTCTCACAGATCTCATGTCAGTGAAGGAGATAAATGTCTCTATAGCTAACAATGATATATCTCTTTAAAAAGCAACAGGTTTGGAAAATAAGTTTTAGACTGAGAGGGCTTCTCTCTCTTCTTTCCTTATATATTTATCTGAGTTTTGAGAAACATGAGTTTCATTTAAAAAAAAAAAAAAAGAAAGAAATTGGTAAAAGAGAAAAAAAGAAAAAGAAATTGGTTATTTTCTAAAAAAAAAAAAAAAAAAAAAAGAAATTGGTTATTTTCTAAGGTGGATTGGAATGTAATATTCTAACCTGAAAAACCATTTTCTCCTCTATTGTCTTTCCCTTTTATTCCCGTAAATGGCAGTTTCCGTTAATTAAAAGACAATTTAGAATTTTCAATTCTAATTTTGTTTTCACCTTTGCTTTTTTACATGATATTTGGTTTTCCACTGTATTGACTTTATTCTTCAATGAAAATGACTTCTTTCCCTCCCCTGTTCTCCCCTCACCCCCACCTCGTCCATCCCCTGCCTTGCTTTCTGCCCTCCGCAAGTCTTCCATCCCGTGGAATGCTCTTACTGCCGCTGTGAGAGTATGATGGGTTTCCGGTACCGATGCCAGCAGTGCCACAACTACCAGCTCTGCCAAAACTGCTTTTGGCGTGGCCATGCCAGCGGCCCTCACAGCAACCAACACCAGATGAAGGAGCACTCCTCTTGGGTAATCACTTTGTGTCTCAGTCTATGTCCTCTACTGTTAATCTGTCTCTGCAGTGACAGCACTGGGCCAGCTTCCTGATAGATGCCTAACGAATAAGGATGCGGTGTAATCAAATCTTCATGATGAAGTTGCAAATACATTGTGCTTCGTCACCTGATTTTATTTATTTCCATCACTTGATTTTTTTTTTTAATTTTTATTTATTTATGATAGTCACACAGAGAGAGAGAGAGGCAGAGACACAGGCAGAGGGAGAAGCAGGCTCCATGCACTGGGAGCCCGACGTGGGATTCGATCCCGGGTCTCCAGGATCGCGCCCTGGGCCAAAGGCAGGCGCCAAACCGCTGCGCCACCTAGGGATCCCCTCCATCACTTGATTTTAAAAGTAGAATTTTTAAAATTCCAGGGGTTACTATTACAATTGAAATGGAAAAGTAAGTGAAAAGTGTCTTCTTATTTTAAAATTGTGCAAGGGGGGCTGCGGGGGGGGGACTGTGCGGCCGGGAGCAGCTTGGAGGCCGCTCTGGCAGAGGAAGAGGCTCCGCGCGGAGGGGGCTGTGCGGCTCTGGGAGCAGCTCCGAGGTGCTCGGGCTGCGGCTCCGCGGTGCTCGGGCTGCGGCTCCGCGGAGGGGGCTGCGGGGCGGGAGCGCGAATCCAACAGCGCAGGCCCCGGAGCCCAGGGCGCCGGGGACACAGCCCGGGATCCGGCCTCCCCCCGGGGACAGGC
Organism: Canis lupus baileyi; assembly: GCF_048164855.1. NCBI lineage: Eukaryota > Metazoa > Chordata > Mammalia > Carnivora > Canidae > Canis > Canis lupus. The sequence goes on from NC_132849.1 coordinate 45,414,574, forward strand.
AGAGGCCGGGAGGGCCCAGGACAGCAAGGACGCTCCTGCCCCGAGCTGAGCAGATCAGTGGACCCGCCCCGGAGCATCCAGGCCCTGCAGGCGGAGAGCTTCAGAGTTCCTGTGGGGGCTGAATCCAGGGCTCCAGAGCTGGCCCCGCCACTGGGGTTGTTCCTCCAGGGGCCTCACGGGGTAAACAACCCCCACTGAGCCCTGCACCAGGCAGGGGGCAGAGCAGCAACCCCAAGTGCTAACACCTGAAATTCAGCACAACAGGCCCCTCCCCCAGAAGACCAGCTAGACGGACAAGTTCCAGGGGAAGTCAAGGGACTTAAAGTATACAGAATCAGAAGATACTCCCCCGTGGGGTTTTTTTTTTCTTTTTTCTTTTTTTTCTTTTTGATTTCTGTTTGCTTCCCCCACCCTTTTTTCCCTTTCATTCTTTTTCTTTCTCTTTCTCTTTTTCTTCTTTTGTTCTTTTTTTCTTCCTTTTTTCTTTTTCTCTTTTCTTTCCTTCTTTCTCTTTTTCTCCTTTTCCCCATACAACTTGTTTTTGGCCATTCTGCACTGAGCAAAATGACTAGAAGGAAAACCTCACCTCAAACGAAAGAATCAGAAACAGTCCTCTCTCCCATACAGTTACAAAATCTGGATTACAATTCAATGTCAGAAAGCCAATTCAGAAGCACTATCATACAGCTACTGGTGGCTCTAGAAAAAAGCATAAAGGACTCAAGAGACTTTATGACTGCAGAATTTAGATCCAATCAGGCAGAAATTAAAAATCAATTGAATGAGATGCAATCCAAACTAGAAGTCCTAACGACGAGGGTTAACGAGGTGGAAGAACGAGTGAGTGACATAGAAGACAAGTTGATGGCAAAGAGGGAAACTGAGGAAAAAAGAGACAATTAAAAGACCATGAGGTTAGATTAAGGGAAATAAACAACAGCCTGAGGAAGAAAAACCTACGTTTAATTGGGGTTCCCGAGGGCGCCGAAAGGGACAGAGGGCCAGAATATGTATTTGAACAAATCATAGCTAAAAACTTTCCTAATCTGGGAAGGGAAACAGGCATTCAGATCCAGGAAATAGAGAGATCCCCCCCTAAAATCAATAAAAACCGTTCAACACCTCGACATCTAATAGTGAAGCTTGCAAATTGCAAAGATAAAGAGAAGATCCTTAAAGCAGCAAGAGACAAGAAATCCCTGCCTTTTATGGGGAGGAGTATTAGGGTAACAGCAGACCTCTCCACAGAGACCTGGCAGGCCAGAAAGGGCTAGCAGGATATATTCAGGGTCCTAAATGAGAAGAATATGCAACCAAGAATACTTTATCCAGCAAGGCTCTCATTCAAAATGGAAGGAGAGATAAAGAGCTTCCAAGACAGGCAGGAGCTGAAAGAATATGTGACCTCCAAACCAGCTCTGCAAGAAATTTTAAGGGGGACTCTTAAAATTCCCCTTTAAGAAGAAATTCAGTGGAACAATCCACAAAAACAAGAACTGAATAGATATCATGATGACTCTAAACTCCTGTCAGTAGTAACTCTGAACGTGAATGGGCTTAATGACCCCATCAAAAGGCGCAGGGTTTCAGACTGGATAAAAAAGCAGGACCCATCTATTTGCTGTCTACAAGAGACTCATTTTAGACAGAAGGACACCTACAGCCTGAAAATAAAAGGTTGGAGAACCATTTACCATTCAAATGGTCCTCAAAAGAAAGCAGGGGTAGCCATCCTTATATCAGATAAGCTAAAATTTACCCCGAAGATTGTAGTGAGAGATGAAGAGGGACACTATCTCATACTTAAAGGATCTATCCAACAAGAGGACTTGACAATCCTGAATATATATGCCCTGAATGTGGGAGCTGCCAAATATTTAAACCAATTAATAACCAAAGTGAAGAAATACTTAGATAATAATACACTTATACTTGGTGACTTCAATCTAGCTCTTTCTACCCTCGATAGGTCTTCTTAAGCACAACATCTCCAAAGAAATGAGAGCTTTAAATGATACACTGGACCAGATGGATTTCACAGATATCTACAGAACTTTACATCCAAACTCAACTGAATACACATTCTTCTCAAGTGTACATGGAACTTTCTCCAGAATAGACCACATACTGGGTCACAAATCGGGTCTGAACTGATACCAAAAGATTGGGATCGTCCCCTGCATATTCTCAGACCATAATGCCTTGAAATTAGAACTAAATCACAACAAGAAGTTTGGAAGGACCTCAAACACGTGGAGGTTAAGGACCATCCTGCTAAAAGATGAAAGGGTCAACCAGGAAATTAAGGAAGAATTAAAAAGATTCATGGAAACTAATGAGAATGAAGATACAACCGTTCAAAATCTTTGGGATGCAGCAAAAGCAGTCCTAAGGGGGAAATACATCGCAATACAAGCATCCATTCAAAAACTGGAAAGAACTCAAATACAAAAGCTAACCTTACACATAAAGGAGCTAGAGAATAAATAGCAGATTGACCCCACGCCCAGCAGAAGAAGAGAGTTAATTAAAATTCGAGCAGAACTCAACGAAATCGAGACCAGAAGAACTGTGGAACAGATCAACAGAACCAGGAGTTGGTTCTTTGAAAGAATTAATAAGATAGATAAACCATTAGCCAGCCTTATTAAAAAGAAGAGAGAGGAGACTCAAATTAATAAAATCATGAATGAGAAAGGAGAGATCACTACCAACACCAAGGAAATACAAATGCTTTAAAAAACATATTATAAACAGCTATACGCCAATAAATTAGGCAATCTAGAAGAAATGGACGCATTCCTGGAAAGCCACAAACTACCAAAACTGGAACAGGAAGAAATAGAAAACCTGAACAGGCCAATAACCAGGGAGGAAATTGAAGCAGTCATCAAAAACCTCCCAAGACACAAGAGTCCAGGGCCAGATGGCTTCCCAGGGGAATTCTATCAAACATTTAAAGAAGAAATCATACCTATTCTACTAAAGCTGTTTGGAAAGATAGAAAGAGATGGAGTACTTCCAAATTCGTTCTATGAGGCCAGCATCACCTTAATTCCAAAACCAGACAAAGACCTCACCAAAAAGGAGAATTACAGACCAATATCCCTGATGAACATGGATGCAAAAATTCTCAACAAGATACTAGCCAATAGGATCCAACAGCACATTAAGAAAATTATTCACCATGACCAAGTAGGATTTATCCCCGGGACACAAGGCTGGTTCAACACTCGTAAAACAATCAATGTGATTCATCATATCAGCAAGAGAAAAACCAAGAACCATATGATCCTCTCATTAGATGCAGAGAAAGCATTTGACAAAATACAGCATCCATTCCTGATCAAAACTCTTCAGAGTGTAGGGATAGAGGGAACTTTCCTCGACATCTTAAAAGCCATCTACGAAAAGCCCACAGCAAATATCATTCTCAATGGGGAAGCACTGGGAGCCTTTCCCCTAAGATCAGGAACAAGACAGGGATGTCCACTCTCACCACTGCTGTTCAACATAGTATTGGAAGTCCTAGCCTCAGCAATCAGACAACAAAAAGACATTAAAGGCATTCAAATTGGCAAAGAAGAAGTCAAACTCTCCCTCTTCGCCAATGACATGATACTCTACATAGAAAACCCAAAAGACTCCACCCCAAGATTGCTAGAACTCATACAGCAATTTGGTAGCGTGGCAGGATACAAAATCAATGCCCAGAAATCAATGGCATTTCTATACACTAACAATGAGACTGAAGAAAGAGAAATTAAGGAGTCAATCCCATTTACAATTACACCCAAAAGCATAAGATACCTAGGAATAAACTTTACCAAAGAGGTAAAGGATCTATGCCCTAAAAACTATAGAACACTTCTGAAAGAAATTGAGGAAGACACAAAGAGATGGAAAAATATTCCATGCTCATGGATTGGCAGAATTAATATTGTGAAAATGTCAGTGTTACCCAGGGCAATTTACACGTTTAATGCAATCCCTATCAAAATACCATGGACTTTCTTCAGAGAGTTAGAACAAATTATTTTAAGATTTGTGTGGAATCAGAAAAGACCCCGAATAGCCAGGGGAATTTTAAAAAAGAAAACCATATCTGGGGGCATCACAATGCCAGATTTCAGGTTGTACTACAAAGCTGTGGTCATCAAGACAGTGTGGTACTGGCACAAAAACAGACACATAGATCAATGGAACAGAATAGAGATCCCAGAAGTGGACCCTGAACTTTATGGCCAACTAATATTCGATAAAGGAGGAAAGACTATCCACTGGAAGAAAGACAGTCTCTTCAATAAATGGTGCTGGGAAGATTGGACATCCACATGCAGAAGAATGAAACTAGACCACTCTCTTTCACCATACACAAAGATAAACTCAAAATGGATGAAAGATCTAAATGTGAGACCAGATTCCATCAAAATCCTAGAGGAGAACACAGGCAACACCCTTTTTGAACTTGGCCACAGTAACTTCTTGCAAGATACATCCAGGAAGGCAAAAGAAACAAAAGCAAAAATGAACTATTGGGACTTCATCAAGATAAGAAGCTTTTGCACAGCAAAGGATACAGTCAACAAAACTAAAAGACAACCTACAGAATGCGAGAAGATATTTGCAAATGACGTATCAGATAAAGGGCTAGTTTCCAAGATCTATAAAGAACTTCTTAAACTCAACACCAAAGAAACAAACAATCCAATCATGAAATGGGCAAAAGACATGAAGAGAAATCTCACAGAGGAAGACATAGACATGGCCAACATGCACATGAGAAAATGCTCCGCATCACTTGCCATCAGGGAAATACAAATCAAAACCACAATGAAAAAAAAAAAACAAAAAACAAAACCACAATGAGATACCACCTCACACCAGTGAGAATGGGGCAAATTAACAAAGCAGGAAACAACAAATGTTGGAGAGGATGTGGAGAAAAGGGAACCCTCTTGCACTGTTGGTGGGAATGTGAACTGGTGCAGCCACTCTGGAAAACTGTGTGGAGGTTCCACAAACAGTTAAAAATAGACCTGCCCTACGACCCAGCAATTGCACTGCTGGGGATTTACCCCAATGATTCAAATGCAATGAAACGCCGGAACACCTGCACCCCGATGTTTATAGCAGCAATGTCCACAATAGCCAAACTGGAAGGAGCCTTGGTGTCCATCGAAAGATGAATGGATAAAGAAGATGTGGTCTATGTATACAATGGAATATTACTCAGCCATTAGGAACGACAAATACCCACCATTTGCTTCAACGTGGATGGAACTGGAGGGTATTATGCTGAGTGAAGTAAGTCAATCGGAGAAGGACAAACAGTGTATGTTCTCATTCATTTGGGGAATATAAATAATAGTGAAAGGGAATATAAGGGAAGGGAGAAGAAATGTGTGGGAAATATCAGAAAGGGAGACAGAACATAAAGACTCCTAACTCTGGGAAACGATCTAGGGGTGGTGGAAGGGGAGGAGGGCGGGGGGTGGGGGTGAGTGGGTGATGGGCACTGAGGGGGGCACTTGACGGGATGAGCACTGGGTGTTATTCTGTATGTTGGTAAATTGAACACCAATAAAAATTATTTTATTATAAAAAAATAAAATAAAAAATAAAAAGTATTTTAAATGAAAAAAAAATTGTGCAAGGGGTATCCCCCTAAAGCTTATTCTCTGAGCTTTAAGTAAGATTTAAAGTTCTTTTTTTCAAGCATATTTTCTTCACTTCATATTCCTTCACTGTAGGGCTTATATAAATATTGCAAAGAAAGGTGCATGAAGTAAAGGAGTTAAATTTTTGTCTGTCTGAAGTTGAAGAAAATACAGTTGAAAAACTGTATTTTTACAGTTGCCACATTGGTGTCCTTACTTTCAAAAGTCATCCTTTAAATAACAATATTTGGGTGGAAGTCGATGTGTGTGATTGTCCTGTGCTGGTTGTAAATCCTGTAACCAGCTTAGCATCAATCATTTTTCTTTCCTTTTCTCAATTTATTTTCAGTTTTTTAAATGCTGTACTTTTATTTCCAAAAAGTTGATTTAAAAAATTTTTCTCTCTGGGTTTCATTGGTTGGTTGGTTGGTTTGCTAAAGGGTAGAACAATATACAGGGTCATACATATAAATCAGGATTTAGGTTCTTACCCTTGTTCATCCTGCTGGACCTTAAGTATTAGAAAGCTTCAGTTACCAGGGGATTTTCTTTTTTTTTTTCTAGTTAGCCTTCCTAAAACTCAACCCAGAAAAAAGCAAGTAAGTTCATATTGGGGATTTGTTTAAAAAAAAATAAATAAATTTCAACCCACATGTACATTTTACTTCTTATATCTCTGACATGTTACAGATATTTTTTTTTTAATCAGATAGGTTTTCAGTTACACTCAACCATAAAATTTTGTTAAACTGAACATCCTATCCTGGGTTGCTTTGTGTTGTAAATTCCAGTATTTTTTGGTTGAGAAGTGACTATTTAAAGTTTTTTAAACAAGCAAAGGAAAAAAAAATACAATGTGGTAGTTTCTTTTTTATTGAATAGAGATAATCTATAGATTTTCAAGTTGTTACTTTTCCCTTTCTTAAAGTACAAGTGTCTCACTTAATTGATTTGTTAATGTTCTTTCCACTGTTTTTTGTTTAGAGTATAAATCTCAATACTGAGGTGGCTCTTTGCTAGGTTACCATTTATAATGATTGGATTCCCTGGAGTGTTTCTTCTGACAAAATTCTCATTCTAGATGTTGAGGGGAAGAGAGTGAAGAACTTTTTGTTCATCTTAGTTTGAAATTGCTCGTTTAGCTAATTTGTAGTCCTTTTAGAAATGGGAATTTTACATTTTTTTTTAAAGATAAGTGACTGCATATTGTATTATGACTTACAAAGCAGTGTTTCAAATACTCCATTGAATTTTCGTTATTAGGTTAAAACACACATGAATGGAAGTACAGAAATCACAAGTGAATTCTTGTATTTCTGCATGATCCTCACAACATTCTTGTAAAGTAAGCCAAAACCCCATTTGTTATTATTTTCATTTCAGCTTTCTTTTTTTTAATTTCATTCATTTTTGTTGTAATGACTGAAGATTTCAAGAAAAATCTAGTCTTATAGGCATGAAGCTGGTATCAGTTCTGAATTTTGATGAGTATATGAATTATGTGTGACTGATGCATACTGGTAAGGTTTTTTGGCACTGTGTGTGTGTGTGTGTGTGTAACTTGTTTTCAACATTAGAACTGTATGTGCAGTACCATTGTTCTTTGAGGAAGATGTGAGTGAATTTTGAGACTAATGTGGGTAAAGAAGTTTCCATTAACAAAAAGATGTGTAATCACTTTGATAGTAATTTTTTGAAGATTGTCCACTGTTCTTATACTAGTATTTGAATGAATATTTCTCTGTGTTCACAAGAGATAAATATAGTGTGCATTTAACAAGTTTGTATATGAATTTGTATTGTAGATTTGATAGGTTATATTGGTGCTTGGAAGTTTACTCTGATTTTTCCAAAAGTTTCTGTTTAATGTTTTACCTTAGTAACTATGCATTGTAATTCATTTATTCTTTTAGTCATCAATCCATTCATTTGATTTTATTTTAGAAAAAAAGTGCCGTGTAGTATTATATCTGTGATTCATTGTGTGCATTCAGTATTCATTCAAAAGATATTATTTGAGTCCCTACTGTGTGTGCCAGACACTGTTACAGGCATGTGGGGTACATCTATGAAGATTCTTGCCTGGTGGGGCTTAAGTTGTAAGGGGTATGAAAGAGACCATTAGGGTTCACTGACATCGCTGTTTTCCTATTTTTGGTGGGCACACATCTAGACTACATTTCTCTGCCTCTGTATCTAGGAAGGACCGTGTAAGTAGCACTTATCAGTGGAATGTGATCAGAGTGATATGTGTCTTCCCAGAATAAGACTGTTAATAGCTGAGTGCCTCTTCTGTTCTCTCTGCCAGCTTAGTGGAAAGAATTTTACTGGGACCCAGGGGAGGATAAAACCACAAATGAAAGGAAACCCGGTCCTTGAATGATGGGTGGAGAAGAATGTCCTGCCAACCTACTTGACTTTGAGGGGAGCAGGAGAGAAACTCTGTGTTAAGCTTCTGAGGTTTTAGTTTTTGCTACAATGGTTGGTATAGGAAGTAGAGTTCTGTTAAAGAAAAACCTTAAAATTTGTGTTCATTGATTTAGTAGTCAAGTAACCCCCAAGAGGACACTAATATTGGAGTTGGAGAGGACAGAAACCCATGTTATGCCTTGGTGACCAATTGAGTAGATTTGTCATCCATGATAATTTAGAAGGCACACTTCATGCCACCTGAGCTCTAGATCAAAGGTTGGAAAGGATGGGGTAGGTGAGTTTATGTTGACTGTTTTTGGTTAGGGATGACAAGAAAGAGATGGGCTTAAGAAAGAAATTAGTTTTCAAGCAAAAAATGAGAGGGAATAGGGAAAGTTCTGACAGTTGGAGCAGTGACAGGAAAAATAGATTGCTTATAGACCCTTGAGAGCAATAGGTAAGAGTTAGAAAGGCTTTGAGCAATAAAGGCCTACTGAACTTTCTCAGCCAAAGAAAGTGACTTAGTCCCATGGTGAAGATCAGATCAGGGCATGTGTTCTCATTCTTGGCTGTTCATCAAAATCACCTTGCTCTTACTTATGTAGCTTCTGATTTAATGGGTCAAAGGTACATGAAACTTAGATAAGGCAGTTTTTAAAAGTTCCCCCAAGTGATTCTATCATGCAGCCAAAGTTGGAAACTGCTGACCTATTGTTTCATATGGCCTCCAGGTGGCTTCTGTTACTTCAAAGCAAGAGGAATGGAGGCAAAGACATAAATCAGGCTTGAGAATTGTGTCTAGGAAAGGACTTTGTGTGTGGTTACTGGCACATGGAACTGACTGGAAATAAATAGATCAAAGGCCTACTAAGTTTTTGAGGGAATTGTATATTGGCAAAGGAACCGTGGGCCTGCACTTAACAAGCCATTGACTGTTTGAACTGTAAAACTACTTTTTAAGGACGCAGAACTTGCTCTGGGAAGAGGTGGGTTGTGAAGGTTGCATGGTACCTGGGGAGGGCATGCCAGAGCTCACTTTGCCAAGGAGGATATTGGATAAAGAAGAACCTCCTGCTCATGTTCCTTCATTGTATATTGGAACCAGGGAGGGTGGGTGCCTATAATTTGCCCTGTTTCTGGTTTGCATTGTAAGGAACTACATGTGGTCTTGTTGAAGAAGACTGATGTACCCAGAGGTCCTGGACTTGACGTTAGGTGCACTGACTAAATGGGACCTTAGGTTTTCTTCTGGGAGAGTTTGAGTGTGTTTTATATGTAGGAAGAGGGAGGAGAAGGGTATTTCGTGATTAGAATTCCTTACTAATATCCATGTTTTCCTTCTTTTCCCGGACCTATACCTAGATGACATAGCCCATCCTCCTTGCAGCCAAATGGGGCCATATGACTAGTTCTCACCAGTGGAATTTATTTGCAAGTGATCTGTGTAACTTCTGGGGTCAAGGCCATTTAAAGCAGATGTGTCCTCTCATCCCCTCTTTACCCTTCTCACTCCCAGTAGACATTGGCCACATGGAAATATTTCCAAAGAAACTAGTAGAGGCAAGAATACATAGATGAAAGGGGCCTGGGTATCTGGTTGATGGATCAGAGCCCCTTGGTCAATTTACACTGGACTTGCACATGAGCAAGAAATCAGAAAGTAGAATCCAGAGTTATCAGGTCATATAGGCTGTGCTGATGAAGTGAGATTTGAGCAGAATCTTTGGTGTCTGTTAGCAGACATCTGAATAAAAGGAGACATTTTCAGCATGAAGCCTGAGAGCAGGAGTGTGCCTCTGAGTTCAGGGAACAGCAGAGAAGCATGTGTGGCCAGAGTGGAGTGAACAGGAGGAGGGCTATTGGGGAGGAGGTTAGAGAGCTCACAAGGGCCCTACTGGCCATTGTAAGGATGTTGGCCTTTACTCCAGGGAAATGAGGAGTCTTTATAGGATTTTGAGTAGAAGAATCGCATGGCTTGATTTATCTTTTAAAATGATCAGTCTGGGGGATCCCTGGGTGGTTTGGCGGTTTGGCGCCTGCCTTTGGTCCAGGGCGCGATCCTGGAGTCCTGGGATCGAGTCCCGCGTCGGGCTCCTGGCATGGAGCCTGCTTCTCCCTCTGCCTGTGTTTCTGCCTCTCTCTCTATGTCTATCAGGAATAAATAAATAAGTAAATAAATCTTTAAAAAATAAATAAAATGATCAGTCTGTATAACATGTAAAAAGTAAAATGGGAGGAAAAGATAGCATCAGAGAGACCATTTCAGGAGAGATGATTGCAGTAATCAAAACCAGATTCGGTAGGATGGTGGCAGTAGAGGTGGTGACAAGGGTGGGACAAGAATATATTTTATAAATTGACCTAATGGGTTGGCTATGGCTTGTGAGACAACAGGAGTTAAGATTTTGCCTTGAAAGGGGATCCCTGGATGGCTTAGTGGTTTAGCGCCTGTCTTTGGCCCAGGGCGTGATCCTGGAGTCCCGGGATTGAGTCCCACATCAGGCTCCCGGCATGGAGTCTGCTTCTCCCTCCTCCTGTGTGTCTGCCTCTCTCTCTCTCTCTCTCTCTCTCTCTCTCTCTCTCTCTCTCATAAATAAATAAATAAATAAATAAATAAATAAATAAATAAATAAATAAATCTTTAAAAAAAGATTTTGCCTTGAACAACTAGAAGGATGGAATTGTCATCAGCTGAGATGAGACAGCTGTGGATAGAGCACACATAGAGGTAAGGATTGAGAGTTCTCTTTGGGAATTCAGTTCAGAATTTCAGGTGCTTACTAGATAGCCATATAGAATTGTTGAATAAGCTGTAGTACATGAGTCTAGACATCAAGAAAGGAGTCTGAGATGAAAACTCAGGGCAGCCCGGTGGCTCAGCAGTTTAGCACCGCCTTCAGCCCAGGGCGTGATCCTGGAGACCTGGGATCGAGTCCCACATCGAGCTCCCTGCATGGAGCCTGCTTCTCCCTCTGCCTGTGTCTCTGCCTCTCTCTCTGTCTGTGCCTCTCATGAATGAATGAATGAATGAATGAATGAATGAATGAATAAATAAATAAATATCTAAAAAAAGGTCAGCTGGGGGAGGGGGGGTCATTGGCAAGTAGTTGATATTTAAAGCCATGATACTGGATGGTACCACCAGGTGAGTGAGTAGAGATAGAGGAGAGAAGAAAGAAGAGGAATGAGAACTGACCTCAGGGGTCATCGTTAAGGGATCTGGGAGAAGAGAAAGAACCTGCAAGCAGTGATGCAGGAGGAAAGCCAGGGAAAGCAAGTGTTCTGGAAAACGTTTGCATGACTAGTGTTTTGAGGAGGAGGGAGTAATTATCTGTGTCCAGTGCTGTGACAATCAAGTGAGAAGGCTGAGAAGTGGCCCCTCATCTAACAATGTAGGGATTGTCTTGCAAGAACAGTTTCTGTGGAGTGATGGGGACAAAATCTAACTGAAGTGATCTATTTCTAACAGTTTTTATTAGTGGGATTTTAGGAGACCAGATTAATCCCACTTTGCTTTTCCCCACTCACAGTTGCAGTTGGGAGTTAGGCAGATGCCAATCTGTTCAAGAAGGTAGTTTTAACTGTGAAGAAGTAATGGACTTGCCAGTGGCTCCTGAATTGAATACAGCTCAACCCAATACAAGCCTTTCCAGCAGGGAGCAGAGCCCCGTAGCTTGTGGCTCAGGGCACAGAGGAAAACGTGTGTTTTCTGTGATGCTTGCAGATACCAGGAAACAAGGGAGGGGAAGAGGCTGAGCTGGCATGTTCATTCCTTTCCTAGGACCAACCAGTCTGGTCAGAAGAATGAGGGGTCTTCCAGAGAAGGTCCCCCACATGGAAACAAGGCACTGAGCCATGTAATCAGTATTCATTTTTACATTCTAGTTTGCAAGAATATATTCATCATCTTCTCTGAGGTTCTTGGGCTAGATTCAAAGTAACCCTGCCACCAAGAGGCCTGCGGTGTACAGTATTTCAGTTATTGAAAATAAGGCTGCAAAATAAGCCTCTTTAAAACTAGTGACATAAAAACAACCATTATTAGGCCCATTGGGTTTGGTGTCAGGAGTTTGGACAAGGCAGAGGGGCTGGGTTGTCCCTACTCCATGATATCTGGGGTCTCTGCTGGATGTCTGAAATACCAGGCAGGATGGGTGGCTTGAATAACTGAAGGCTTCTTCACTCCCATATCCAGCATCTGCCCTGGGATAGCTAGAAGACTGGACTCAGCCAGATGGGTAGACTGGACCAACCTGTGTATGGCCTGTGGCCTGCATGTGGCCTGTGCATTCCACAGCATGGTGGCTGTGTTTTCAGAGAGAGCATCTCTGGGAGGAAGCATCTGGAGAATCAGTGTTCCATCTCTGTTAATTCCTTGCCTTTCCTGCCTGAGCTGTGGAAGTCATGCAGTCACATTCTGCCAAATAGTGTTGGTTGCATCCCTGAGGCATTAGGGCTGGTCCAGGTGCGGGGAGGGAGAGGGTGCTGGGGGGCAGCGGTGGTGCTAAGTCCCATCGCAAAGGAGCACATGTGGTGTGGTGAGTGGGATGATGCAGTTATGCCTACATGCAGTTAATGCTCAGTATTTGTTAAATAGATGAATGAAAGAACGTACAAAGAGTATGTCCAACTGTGCATCCAGTCTGCCATACAGAGGAGAACACCTTACAATCTGAACAAGACTTTCCATTTAAATGGTTAATTCACCCAGAGAAACTACCTATCATGTTTCTCTACTAAGTTATACTTTTTAGAAGAGCACTTTGTCGAAACAACGATGCATAATATTTACTGGGATTTTTATCTCCGTATTTAAATGATTCAGGTTTGGAGGAAAATTCTTTTAAAGTATTTCAGGTATAGTTAAATGATCTTAACCCTGACCTTTGTTTTCCTTGGTCAGGGCCGTACATGCTTTTCTGATTTACTTTATGTATCCTTCCTTTGCCGTCGTTGTCCTCCTCCTCCTCCTCCTCCTCCTCCTCCTCCTCCTCCTCCTTCTCTTCCCCTCCTTCCTCTCCTCCCTTCCTCCTCCTCCCCTTCCTCCTGTGTCATATCTCTCACTTTCTTTCCATTACTGTGAAAGATATACAAGATAAAATTTACATTTTACCTCTTTAATGTCCAGTTCACTGGCATTAAGCACATTCATATTGTTGTGCAACCATTGCCAACCATCCATCTGGAACTTTTCCATTTTCCCAAACAGAAACTCTGAACTGTTTCTGGCTATGCAAGAAGTGCCAGAAAGAAGCCATTTCCTGCCCTCACCCGTACCTTACATTCACATCTCTGCTTGTCCTGGTCTTCACTTTACCAAGAAAAATTTGACTGATTTCCACTTGGCAGGAAGTGTGTGTGTGTGTTTATACAAAATACACTTGTAGCATGGCTACCATTTGTTAGCTGAGTGGCTTAGTAGAGGCAGTTACGTAATATGAAATATATGGAAATTTCACCTTTTTTCCCAGCAGAGGGCAGGCTCTACCTCTGAACAAAGTTATCTTGTTCTTTAAAATCTATAAATGAGGAAGTACTTGGATTTGTTTAGCAATCTCTGTTAATATTATTGCCTCTTTTTTAAAAAAAATATTAACAGGTAACACACATATGTCTAGTAAGTATAAGTATATTGATTTATGATATTAAATAATTTGCCTTACAGACCCAGAGCAAATTTTTTTGTCATAGGTCTGGACCAGTTAAGATTGTTCTTCATCTGTCCTTGTCAGAAGCAGTATTTCATTCTCATGTGACTAGCACACCTCTCCTCACATCTCCAGAATTTTGAGAGAATATGTATTCAATGAGAAAAAAGTATGCTTCTTGATCATGCTTCTGCCTAGATCCAAACAGTCACATTATAATTTAATGACTACTTTGTACATAGTGTAAAACTAGGCAGGAGATTTTAAAAATAATTTAATTTTTAAAATTTAAGTGCAATTAACATACAATGTTATATTAGTTTCAGGTGTATAATACAGTGATTCAACAACTTTATACTTCACTTGGTGCTCATCATTAAGTCTGCTCTTCATCCCCTTCACCTATTTCACCCATCCCTCACCCACTTCCCCTCAGTTAACCACCAGTTTGATTTCTATAGTTAAGAGTTTGTTTTTTGGTTTGTCTCTTTTTTCCCTTTGTTTTAGTTTCTTAAATTCCACATATGAATGAAATCATACAGTTTATGTCTTTCTCTGGTTGACTCATTTCACTTAGCCTAATACTCTCTAGGTCCGACCATGTTGTTATAAATGGCAAGATTTCATTCTTTCTTATGGTTGAGTAACATTCTATTGCATGTATACCACACCTTCTTTGTCCATTTATCTATTGATGGACACTTGGGTTGCTTCCAAAATTCGACTACTATAAATAATGTTACAGTAAACATAGGGGTGCATATATCTTTTTGAATTAATATTTTTGTTTTGTTTTCTTTGGGTAAATACCCAGTGGTGGAATTATTGGATCATACAGTAATTCTATTTTTAATTTGTTGTGGAACATCCATAGTGTTTTCCACAGTGGTTGTACCAGCTTATCTCTCACCAACAACAGTGCATGAGGGATCCTTTTTAGGAGGACTGGTTTTTTTTTAAAGGCATAAGACAGTATCCCCACTTGTGGTAAGCTGTAGCACAAGGTAAGACAAATACATGAAAACATTCCAAATAAAATCAACAAATTGGGCGTTTAGTCCAATGCCCCACATCCTCAGAAAAGCTCCTGAGACTATCTACTATGGTTCCCACCTCTGTTTTCTTTCTTTCTTTTTTAAGATTTATTTATTTATTTGAGAGAGAAAGAGCAGTGAGCACACAGAGGGAGCAGAAGAGAGAGAAGCAGACTCCCTGATGCCAGGGAGCCTGATGTGGGCTCAGTCACAGACCCCCAAGATCATGACCTGAGCTGAAGGCAGATGCTTAACTGGCTAAGCCACCCAGGTGCCCCCCCCCACCTCAGTTTTCATTAGTCACTGTCATGGTAAGCTATCTGGTCTTGCTGTCTTACATGGCACCACCATTCCCATCTTAATCCATTGGTGATTCATTACCCACCCCCATCCTTCTTACAATCCTCCACATCTCAAGTACTTTTAGAACTGCTATTTCTTAGTCAGCTAGCTGCCCTCACTTTTACTGCTTCTCTAAGCATTTCTTCTACTCCCTGTCTTAATTGAAGTTTGGTTATCCTTTAGGAGCTCCCCTTCTCCTGCATCCCTTTCAGGTGGTAGCTATTTATTTTCCCATCTATGTGTTTTTAGGGATTGGGAGGTGAAATTATTGTGAGGGTGGCTATATAATTTATCTACCATGTAATGCAGACTTACTTAAGAGTAAAAGGGGCCCTATTCTTTATGCTGGGACAACATGCATAAACTGGGATATCCTGGGTAAAATGTTTATGGACACTGTTTTAGTTTAGTGTCCTTTTACTGCATAATAAATTATCACAAAGTTAACAGCTTAAAACAACAAATTTGTTATTTCCGTTTCTGTGCGTTAGAAGACCAGGCAGTGGCATGACTGGATGTTCTGCTCTAGGTCTTACTGGGCTGAATTCAGGGTGTTGGCCAAGACTATAGTTCTCATCTGGGCTGGGGGGTCCTCTCTCCAGCTCACTGGTCGGCAGAATTCATTTTGTTGCAGGTATGGTGTTGAGGTCCCCGTTCTCCCACCAGCTTCCCGTCAGGGAGGACTCTCAGCCACTAGGTGCCACCTACAGTTCCTTGCCATGTAGCCCCCAGAGGCAGTTTACAAAATGGACATTTGCTTTCTTAGGCCAGTTGGAGCAGATCTGTGTGCTGCCAAGTTCACTCACTTATTTGTATTTATTCAACAAATTCTTATTAGATACCTGATACATAGCACATGTATTGGAAAAGCTACAAAACATCATTGAAAGATATTTAAGAAATATAATTAAAGAAGACCTAAGTAAAGAGAAAAAAACCTACACATTCATAGATTTAAAGACTTAATATTGTTAAGATGACAATGCCCCTTAAATTTATCTATAGATTCAATGCTATATCCATGAGAATCTCAGCTGCTTTTTTTTTTTTTTTTTTTTGCATAACTCTCTAAGCTGATCCTAAAATTCATATGGATATGCAGGGGATTCAAAGCAGCCAAAACAATTGTGAAAAAGAACACAGACGACTCATACTTCCTGACTTTAAAACTTATATCAGTAATGAAATAGTAATCAAGACAGTGTAGTACTTGCACGAGGATTGATGTATAGATAGATTAGTGGAATAAAATTACGAGTCTAAAAATAAGCACTTACATTTGTTGTTGATAGATTTTCTTTTTAAAAATTAAAAGATTTTATTTTATTTATTTATTTATTTATTTATTTTAAAGATTTTATTTAATTATTCATGAGAGAGACAGAAAGAGAGGCAGAGGGAGAAGCAGGCATCATGCAAGGAGCCTGATATGGGACTCGATCCAGGGACTCCAGGATCACACCCTGAACTGAAGGCAGGTGCTCAACCACTGAACCACCCAGGAGTCCCGATTTTATTTATTTATTCATGACAGACACAGAGAGAGAGACAGAGACATAGGCAGAGGGAGAAGCGGGCTCCATGCAGGAAGCCCAATGTGGGACTTGATCCCAGGACTCCCGGATCATGCCCTGAGTCAAAAGCAGATGCTCAACCACCGAGCCACCTAGGCATCTCTCGACAGATTTTCAATAAGGGTGACAAGACCATTCAGGAGGGGAAGAATAGTCTTTTCAAAATATGATGCTGGGTTAGTTGCATATCTCCACACAAAAAAATGAAACCAGACTCCTACCTTATAAAATATAAAAAATTAACTCAAAATGGATTATAGATCTAAATGTAAGAGCTGAAACTAGGAAACTCTTAGAATAAAACATAGGCATAGATTTTTGTGGCCTTGGGGTATGCTCTACCTTCCTAGATGTGATATTAAAAGCACAAGCAAAGAATAATAATAGATAATTGGACTTCATCAAAATTAAAAAATTGATGCCTCAAAGAACACCATCAAGACAGTAAAAAGGCAATTCACTGAAAAGGAGGAAATACTTGCAAATCATATATCTGATAAGTGACTTGAATCCAGAATTATAAAGAACTCTTATAACTCAACAAAAACCACCAAGTAACCCAATTTAAACATGAGCAAAGGGAAAGTAGAGTGGTGGTTACCAGGAGCTGGGGGTGGGGGAAAGAATAAGAGTTGTGTAATCAGTACAGAGTTTCAGATTTGCAAGATGAATAAATTTGGGAAATCTGTTTCACAACAGTGTGAATGAATATACTTAACACTACTGAAGTAATGGTTGAGATGGCCAATTCTCTGTCATGGGAGTTTCATAATGAAAAAAAAAAAAGTTAACATTAGGGGGAAAATGGGTAAAGGACTTGAATAGACATTTCTCCAAGAAAGATATATAAATAAATGGGCAGTAAATACATGAAAAGTTGTTTAATGTCATTAGTCATTAGGGAAATGTCTAATCAAAGCTGCCATGAGATGCCACTTCATACCCACTGCGATGGTTAAGATAAGAAAAGATTGACAATAGCTAGTGGTAACAAGAATGTGAAGAAATAGGAACCCTGGTACACTGCTGGTGGGAATGTAAAACTTTTCCACTGTAGAAAAACAGCTTAGGAGTTCCTCAAAAGGTTAAACATAGTTACGATGAGGTCCAGTACTCCTAGGTGAGAGTTGAGAATTCTCCTTTGGGAATTGAAAATACATGTGCACATAAAAACTTGTATATGAATGTTCATGGCAACATTATTCAAAATAGCTAAAAAGTGGAAATAAACCAAGTATCAGTCAACTGACGAACAGATAAGCATAATCTATGTCAATATAATGCAGTATTATTAGACAAGAAAAAGAGATGAAGTATTGATACATGCTAAATATGGATGAATCTTGAAACTGTGCCAAGTGAAAGAAGCTAGACACAAAATGTCACATATTTTATGACTCCATTTATATGAAATGTCCAGAATAGGCAAATGCAAAGAGACAGCAGATTGGTGGTTGCCTAGGGCTGAGGAGAAGGAGGAATAGGGTGTGACTGCCAATGAGTATTGAATTTCTTTTTTGGGGTGAAGAAAATGTTCTGAAATGAGATATTAGTTACGGTTGTACAACTCTTTCAGTATACTAAAAACCACTGAATTGTAATGTTAAAAAGGATGAATTTTATGGTATGTAAATTATATCTCAATAAAGCTATTATTTATTTATTCTTAACTTGGTCAGGGAAAGTCCTATTGAAGAAGTGACATTTAAACTGAGATGGAATGACTGACTTGAAATTGGTGGTTATAAATTCAAAGTCTGACCAGTCAGGATAGTGGGATATTCACTTCCCCAGTGTAAAGAGGGTAGAGGAGCAAAATGTATAAAGTTGGGGTTTTAGATAGAGTATGACAAAGGAAGACAACTGGCAAGGGGGTGTTGGAGAATATGCAAAGAAATGAATATAGTAATGGGCCGTGGTGTGTAGGTTGATTAAAGGAGAAATGAGGCCATGAGGGAGATAAGGGACTAGGTGAAGGTGGTAGCCTCAGTGGAGTATAGGACCTGCTGGCACTGAAGTATTGCTGTAGGTAGGTCCTTGAAGGAGTGAGCTAGACAGAAGTTTGTATGAGAGTGGGGTGCTTGGAAATTGAGATTTTAGGCAATGTACAATAATTGGCAGAAATATGTTTCAGGATGTGACTGTGAGGCTGGTGGCTGATGTAGAGGAAGGGAAAGGTAGTTGAAGGTTAGTTCAAGAAGACCAGTGTATAAGTTTCCTATAGCTGCCAAAACAAATCATTACAAACTTGGTGACTTAAAGCAGAAGTTTATTCTCTCATAGTTCTTGACACCACAAATTTGAAATCAAGATGTCAGCAGGACCACACTCCCTGTGGAGATTCTACAGAAGAATCCATTTGTATTAGAGTTCTCTAGAGAAACAGAACCTATACATACATTACATATATTTACACATATGTATTTATATATAAGGAGATTTATTATAAGGAATTGGTTCGTGCAATTATGGAGGCTGACAAGTCTCGAGATGTGCAGGATGAGTCAGCAAGCTGGAGGCCCATGAGAGCCGATGGTGTAGTGCCAATTTCAGTCTGACGGCCTAGGAACCTGGAGAACTGATGATGTAGTTCCGGTCTGGGTCTGAAGGCTGGCAGCCTCAAGACCCAGGAAGAGCAGATGTTTCAATTCAAGTCTGAAGGCAGGAAAAAGCCAGTGTCCTATTTTTAAGGCAAGCCAGAGGAATTCTATTTTATTTGGGCAAGGGTCAGCCTTTTTGTTCTACTCAGGTCTTCAGCTAACTGCATAAAGCCCACTCGCATTAGGGAGGGGAGTCTGCTTTACTTGGTCTACCAATTTATATGTTAATCTCATCTAAAAACACCCTTACAAGAACACTCAAAATAATGTCTGACCAAATATCTGGGTATCCTATAGCCCAGCAAGTTGACATGAAATTAATCATCGTACCATTCTTTGCCTCCTCTCCTCTTTGGGCTATTGGCATTTCTTGACTTATGGCTGCATCACTGCAATC
This sequence comes from Canis lupus baileyi, assembly GCF_048164855.1. NCBI lineage: Eukaryota > Metazoa > Chordata > Mammalia > Carnivora > Canidae > Canis > Canis lupus. The sequence continues at coordinate 45,434,241 of NC_132849.1, forward strand.
ACTGCCTCCTTGGTCATGTCACTTCTACCTCTTTCTCTTTTCCTTTGTGTGTCTATTTTATGGGGATACAGGTAATTGCATTTGGGCCCACTCAGATAATCCAGGATAAACTATGTCTCAAGATCCTAATTTAATCCTATTTTCCCTTAGCAGGTAATAATCACTTTTTTTTGCCATAAAGGGTAATATTCTCAGGTTCCAGAGATTAGGATGCAGACATATCTTTTGGGGGCCACCATTCGACTGCTGTAACTAGTATATGGGAAAGGTCAACTATGTGGACATTGGAAACAATAAGAATTATGGCAGTTGTAATGTTGGACTCCACTACAGATATTTAGTATTTTGGTCTGATGATATGACATTCACAACTGGGGTTTTAAGGAAAAGGGAAAATGATCTGAGGGTGGCAGTGAGTTTTAGGAGAAGATTCAGCAGTTTGAGGGTACAAGAAAGAAAGCAGCTGTTTCTTTTTATTTTTTATTTTTAAAGATTTTATTTATTTATTCATGAGAGAGAGAGAGAGAGAGAGAGAGAGGCAGAGACACAGGCAGAGGGAGAAGCAGGCTCCATGCAGGGAGCCCGACGTGGGACTCGATCCTGGGTTTCCAGGATCACACCCTGGGCTGAAGGCAGTGCTAAACTGCTGAGCCACTGGGGCTGCCCAAAGCAGCTGTTTCTTGAATGGCTGCAGGAGCAGCCAAGCCCTCAGGGAAAGCCAGGTTTCCTCCCAGGGCGAGAAGGTGAAGTAACACTCAGAGAAGAGGATTCTCTGCCAGAGCATGGATTTGGGAGTGGAGATCATGAAGACCAGTAGAATGAGAGTTGAGGATTAGTGAGAGAGAGTTGTGAATGGTATCACAGGGCCTTATGGGACTGAGAATCCAAGTGGGAATCTTGGATTTCTAATGAAACAAGCATGGTGTGATAACCTTATGACAAAGGTTGTGCTGGAATCCATCCTAGATAGTGTCCAATGCAGACCATGGTGCTGTCACACTATTAGTTGGGAGAGGTCCTGCCAGGCATGTGGAGCTCTGGGTGCCTGTCTTTTCTCCTGTCCTTGTGTATGTTGTCCAGGGAGAAATGCCCTGAAGTTCTCCTGATCAACAGCTGCTAAACTGACTGCTTCACTAACCAACGTACTCCTTCTGAAATGGTGGACTTTCTAGTGCCATCTGAGAGATAGAAGGGAAAGGGTGGAGAGAAGAAATAGGCTGGAGATATCCTGATAGCATTTATCAGCATTTTCAGTAGGTTGATCGAGAGTTTTAAATATTGCTTTTTTCAGCATCTGAACATTGCCCCCACTCTACTATGGTATTCGGATGCACTATTTATTCTTAAATCCATTTACAGCTGCAAAAGTGCTGAGTTTGAAAGCAGAACATTTGAAATGGACCCAGCTGTTTAAAAAGATGGATGCTTATCAAAGAAAGTATTGGTGTTTAGTTTATGAACAATAAGGCATTTTTTTCCCCCAACCAGCTTGATTATTCTTAGAGCAAAGAGATGACAGGGAGGTTTTCCATTGGAGAGAAATGTATGACTTAACCCAAACAACTTCTTCAAATGAGCAATTTCCTCCCACAGCCATGACTCCCCCACAGCCCTTTCTCCGGCTGTAGATCTTTTCTGATTCTTACAGGTGGCCACCAGAGCTGAATTGGAGAATGTGTACCCTACCTCCATGTGTGGACAGGATTACAGGGATCCATATGATCCTACAGTGTGAATTGCTTGTGTCTGTATTAACTCACATGTATCAGGATTGTTGCCTGTTTAAATTAGTGCTTTCTGAGATCTGTTGATACAGATTTAGGGTAGAACTGTTTCTCTAAAGAAGTTTAATACATGTGTATTGTATATTCATTTTCTCTCCATTTAGTGACTACAGCAGGTTCAGTGATGGAATGTTCTGTGTTAGTGATGAAACCTTTTGATTACCTCTGATAAACCAGATATTGTGTTTCCTGGTATTCTCTCCTGAGCTGTGTTTTCTTCTCTTTTGGTGCTCTCTCTTTGAATGTTTTCACACAGTTCCAGGTTTTTAAGTGATACTCCTGGACATGGATAGATTTCTGCAATTTTTAAAAAGATTTATTTATTTATTTATTTGAGAGACAGATATAGATAGCAAGAGAGAGCACAAGTGAGGAGAGGGAGAAACAGATTTCCCACTGAGAAGGGAGCCCGATGTGGGACTTGTTCTTAGGACTCCAGAATCATGACCTGAGGTGAAGGAAGACACTTAACTGACTGAGCTGCCCAAGTGCCCCAGATTTCTGCAATTCTTAATTCCAGCCCAGACTTCTTTTCTAGGTTAATATTCCTATAGTCCGTGGTCTAATGGACATTTCCATCTTGAAGTCTCACTGGTTTTTCTGTCAATACATAATTCTAATAATTTTTCAGTCAATTTTCTTGGACTTCTAAGTAGACAACTGTATCACCTATAAGAAACTGTAACTTAGTAATTTTCTGATAATTACAACTTTTTTTTTTAACATCTTTGTGTTGGTAGGAACTTCCAGAGTAGTGTATCCTAAATTTGCCTGAAAAGAATCAACCGGGCAGCTTATTAAATATACAAAATACCAAGCCTTTAGTCTACTCCTGGAAATTTTATCTTAGTAGGTCTGGGTTGAGGCAGAGGAATCTGCTTTGTTTTGTTTTATTTTTAAAACAAGGGTCCCAGGAAATTTTTTTTTTTTTTTTAATCTTTAGGCAAGTTTGGGAAAGTGTTTCAGAGCAGCGCTAAGTCCTAGTGGTGGTAGTCTTTGTTTCCTGACTTTGGTGTGTTTGTATCATGGATGGTGTTACTTGACTCCTGGCTCTCCTCCTGCCTTGACCTGTGGCAATATTTGCGACAACCCTTGCAGATCTTGGTTGCCCAGGTGTAGTCATACAGTTGGTGATCCAGGCTGCCCTGGTGATCCTTCCAAAAACATTTCTAGTGCCTGTTACACTCCAGGCCCCCACGTGTGCACAGAAGCTCTTGGTTTTCCCACCTCCACACTTTCTAGCCTCCCTTCTCTGTCTCAGGGCTTTGACCGTCTGTTAGTCTGCTTCTGTAGTCCTCTGTGCTCTGCTTCTACTTGTTTTAGCTGACTAGACCCTTTGTTTGCCAAAACCTGAAGTATTGGTCACACTTCCTTGTTCTCTCCTGCCATGCAACCTGTCATTGCTCTTGAGTCAGAGCTCTGTCTGCCCAACATGTACTTGTAAATCAGATGATTTATAACACACTGAAGTTCTCTTTTATGAAGTAATGTTTGAAAAACCTTTAGACTTATGTCTGTGGCCTGGGACTTCTACTTATATCTTCGACTCACAGGCAGCTCTCTATCAGTACTGAACTATTTGTAGGTACCTGTTCCACATGTTTTCTTACCTTTCTGTCTTGAAATCTGTTGTTCTAGCTGCCTTTTCCTCCTCTCGTCCCTATCTTCCCAACTGCTGTCAGAGCCTCTACAATTCAGCTCAGCTGTTGCCTCTTTCCCTGATCTCTCAGTCTGATTTACATGTCTGTTCATGCTTTGCTGTGGCACACTGAACACCATTTTCAACTTACCATGCCATCGTAAGTATCTGTTTGTTTGTCTGTATATTCCATTATATCGTTAAGTTCTCAGTATGTTATTAGCCTTTATACTTGTGTTTAATAAGGAACTTTCTAAGTTGGCATTTCCCACTTGTTCCAGTTTTTAAACTGCTTTTGATCATGGTTCATTTTATGCCTACCCGATACTTAAGAGATTGCTAAGATCCAGTTCTGGAAGGAATATGGAGAAGAGTACTCTAGAAGATTCTTGGCAGGAGTGTGAATGGATATACATGAAAAATAATATTTTAAATGAATATAACCTTTGACCCAATAATTCCCCATCTAGAAATTCTTCCATAAGAACATTTGTACCAAGTGTATTAAGATTTCTCTATGATGTTATCATATCAGCATTATTTGGCAGAGCCTAACCCCCCTAAAAAATGAAATGTCCAAAATATTCAATAGTAGTAAAATGGTTAAATTTGTTATGGTTTGTACGTAACTATACCTATGAAATTCTATATGTGTAGCAGTCAAAATAAGTGAAATCAATTTTTGTGTACAAATATGGGGCAGCCCCAGTGGCACAGTGATTTAGTGCCGCCTGCAGCCCAGGGTGCAATCCTGGAGACCCAGGATCGAGTCCAATGTCAGGCTCCCAGTGTGGAGCCTGCTTCTCCCTCTGCCTGTGTCTCTGCCTCTCTCTCTCTGTGTGTCTTTCATGAATAAATAAATAAAATCTTTAAAAAAAATATGGAAAGAAGTCTGTAATACATCTACATTCTCCTTCCTCCTCAGAGATAACCTCTATTTTGATTTTGGTATTTAGTATTTCCATTCATATTTTTGTATTTTTTGTTATGCACATGAATGTGACTATTTAAATATATAAGCTTTATCAAAGTAGCGTCATAGTGCATATTTTTTTTCCTGCAGCCTCCTTTTTATCTATATTGTTTTTAAATGATCCTTGTGTTGATATGGTTATTTTCAATGCCATTTAGAATTGATTTATTCTCCTACTGATTGACATTCAACTTGTTTCTGATTTTCTACTTTTCCAAACAAATTTTTAGTGGATTTTCTGGCACAGGTCATCTTGTGCAGTGTGGAGCTTTTCTAAGGGTATGTTTTTAGAAGTGGAATCCCAGATTCAAGGGCACTGTGCATCTTTAGTTTTACTAGATACTTCAAAGTTACTTTCCAAAGTGGCTTTACTTCTATATACTCCCACCAGCAGTGTATGAGCTTTGCTATTTATCTATCTCTTTGTTTATTAGGAATATATTGCCCCCTTTTTTTATAAAGATGTTATTTATTTATTCGTGAGAGACACAGAGAGATAGACAGACAGATAGACAGAGACACAGGCAGAGGGAGAAGCAGGCTCCATGCAGGGAGCCTGACGTGGGACTTGATCCTGGGTCTCCAGAATCAGGCCCTGTGCTGAAGGCAGCGCTAAATGGCTGAGCCACCTGGGCTGCCCAGGAATATATTACTTTTAAATCTTTTATGGAACAGCAAAACTCAATGTATTTTTTTAAGAGGATAGGAATATAAACTGCCAGTTAAACCTACAGAGAAGGAATGTTTTATCCATGGTATCAGACCGATGTTTTTTTTTTTTTTTTTTTTTTTTTTTTCAGACCGATGTTTTATAGGGCAATCTGCTACTTGGTGCAGCATTTTTCTCTGTTGCATATACTGTGAAGGGTGCCAACGCCCACACAAAATTGAATGCTTTCAACTCAGGCCAGCTTGACAACTCAAAGTTTGGCCTTGAACTGTGTTTTTGTCTATATGCATTCACAACTTTTTCAGCTTTGATTTACTTGCAATTAATGTAGCAATTGTTTGTGCTTTAAGAGTGCCACTGTCACCCCCGGGGTTGGTATGTGGGGAACCATAAGTACTGCATTGATGATCATGGCATACCTAGGAATGTCAGTCTGTCCATGTTGAATTCCTGCAAATCTGTCATCTTTTTCACCTGAAAGAGGAGCTGAAGCTATTTGCTGCTCAGTCCAAGATACTGCTATTCTTTATGCAGCTCCTACCTCATCTATTGTTGGACCATTTGGAATAGCAATGATTCCTTTTTGTGGGTTAAGAGGTTGTTGTAACTTATAAGCATATTTCAGAAGCCATATTGTGAACTAATTACATTTTTATCCTACCTAACCACATTTTCATAACTGTTAGAGAGTTAATACTCTTAAATCTTGGAAGTGTAACAAAAATTACATGGATTACATTTCTCTCATACATTAATCAATCAAAATTATACCTTTACAAATTAAGTTAAACTGGAGTTTTAGCAATTTGAATTTTTTACTTTCTAAAGCAGTTATTCTGAAGGCCAAAAATAATATATCACAAGATACTACAAAATTTTCAAAATAAATTTTTATTAACTTTAATTTAAAAAAAGAAGTGGGAATTCCATTTCAAGGTGGTGGACTGAAGACCTGATATAGCTTTCCTTCTTGTCCCAAATTCTTAGAAATGATACTTCAGAATATTTTAAAAATAAGCTGCAAGTATACTAGAGAAGCCCTAGTCCATGAAGAATCCCCATGAAAAGCACATGGGATCTGTTTGCAGAAGGAAATCTTGGTCCAAAACAAGGTTAAGAAAGTATTTTGGCTCAGGATAAGAATCACATCTAGAAGAATAGTGTCTACTTCCACTAGGAAGTAGTAGTTATAGAAAGCTATGAAGGGCTCAGGGCAAGTAAGAGAGTGACTGGTACTGTTGCATGGTGATGGAGGTGTCTCAGACAGGTGTAGTGTACATAGGAACTGGGGTTGGAGAGACAGGGCTGAGATCCAGGTGATTGGTGAATTCCAGAAGAACAAGAAGCTTCCATGCTCAGAAGACTAGGTACAAATCTTTTCCATGAGATGGTCCCTCCTCCATTCACTGAAAACACTTCTCCCCTCTGGGTAGGCAGTGCACATGGATAGACTGTCTGAACAGAGCCTTGAGGATAAAGATGAACTCTTTCTTTCTTTCTTTCTTTCTTTCTTTCTTTCTTTCTTTCTTTCTTTCTTTCTTTCTCTTTCTTTCTTCTTTTTCTTTTCTTTCTTTCTTTCTTTCTTTCTTTCTTTCTTTCTTTTTCTTTCTTTCTTTCTTTCTTCTTTCTTTCCTTTCTTTCTTTTTTTCTTTTTCTTTTAAGTAGGCTCCACACCCAATGTGGGGCTTGAATTCACAACCCTGAAATCAAGAGTTGCATGTTCTCCTGACTGAGCCAGCTAGGTGCCCCAAAGATGAGCACTTTGCTAAATATCACAAAAAACAAGAGGAACACAACCGTGCAGAGGAGATAAGAGAAGAATTTATCTCCTAGAATTAATGGAATAGATAGAACTAGATTTTACAATATGTATAGTTGAAACCTTGGAGAGAGATATTCAGTTATTTTATCTACCAAAAATAATTAAGTATTGATCCAGGAAATGAAATTTTGATTGTCAAAGTAAGATTCCTTAGATGGGCTAATTGAAAATGTTTCCAGCAGAAGAGCAAATTTGTGAACTGGCAGCTAGAGCAAAGAAGTGTTCCTAAGCCCATCACAAAAGAATAAAGTAATAGAAAAGAAAACTAAGACATGGAGGATAAATGGACTCATTATTTAGACTGCCATCTAAAAAGAGTTCCAGGGATGCCTGGGTGGCTAAGTGGTTGAGCATCTGCCTTTGGCTCAGGGCATGATCCTGGAGTTCTGGGATCAAGTCCCACATTGGGCTCCCTGCATGGAGCCTGCTTCTCCCTCTTCCTATGTCTCTCTCTCTCTCTCTCTCTCTCTCTCTCTCTCTGTGTGTGTGTGTCATGAATAAATAAATAAAATCTTTAAAAAATAAAAATAAAAATAAATAAAGAGTTCCACAAAGAAGCTGAAGAGAATGCAGAGAGATGATAAAGAAATAAAAGATCCAATTTTGAGATATCTGACCAAACACATACTTCGCCTTTCTTCTGCACCAAACCCATAGAAATGATAAAACTTTAAGTTAGATGAATAAATTCTTTCAAAATGGAAAAGAAAAGGAATGTTCCAGATTAGAAGTCATAAGATATCTTTAAGCAAAGAAGATATATATTAAATGAGAATTTGCGGTAAGGAGCTGCTCACACTGACTTTTGAGGTCATCATTACTGCAGGATTTGGAAGCTGCTCTTTGTCAGAACAGATTCAACTTGAGGTCTCCTGGCCAGAAGGCCAGTGCTGGCTAAGGTGGCAACTGAACAGTGCTATGGGAGATGTTTGTATGGCCAAGAACCATGAAAACCCAGAGGAAGCCTAGCACAGTGAAGTATAAATAGGAGAACTACACTTTAGCAAGTAGAACAATGAGAAAGACACTTTAAAAAGAGGTCAATGTAGGGGCTCCTGGGTGGCTCATTCGGTTGAGCATCTGCCTTTAGCTCAGGTCATGATCCCAGGGTCCTGTGAGCGAGCCCGCATTGGGTTCCCTGCTCAGTGGAAAGCCTGCTTTTCCCTCTCCCGCTCTCCCTACTTGTGTGCTCTCTGTCAAATAAATAAATAAAATCTTTTTAAAAAAATGTCAATTTAATTTTCTTAGAGGACCAAGCATAGATTTTCATGCTTAATACAAGAAGCAGAAGTTATGAAATGATCAACAATAATGAAAATGAAGAATGTGGTTGTTGAACAAGCTCATTGGATAGGCTATAGCAAACTGGATATAGCGAAAGAACAAATTAGTGAACTAAAACAGGGTGAGAAGTTCTCTCAAAATTCAACATCAGGAGACCAAAGAGTTTGAAACAAAGGTTGAAGCATTTAGGACTGTGTGGAAGTTAAAATATTTATCCAATAGGAGTTGCAAGTGAAGAAAATGAGCTGAGAAGTATGAACCCTTAGGTAAAAAGAGCCTAACTGTCGAGAAGAATACATTTTGAAAAGAACCAATACAAAAGACAGCACCTATCCACGTCAGAGTGATAATGATGAAGAGAAATTCTTAGGAGACACCAGATGGAAAAGACTGAGAATCCAAATGATATTAGACTTAATTGCTGGTTTTAAGAAAACAGTAGCACAATGCCTTCAAGATGCTGAGAGAAAATAAATTGGAACCTAAAATTCTCTTCCCACCCAAACTTCCTTTCAACAGTGAGGGCACTGTAATAACATTTTCAGACTTGAAGGACTTTGACAGCCTTTTGTTGAAAGAACTAATCCAAAAATACACTGTGGTAGAAAAAAAAAAAAACAATAAGGTAGGAATAGGATACAAGAGAAAGCAGAAAAAGAATGTTAAACCTAAATAAATGTTGGTTGTAAAATAGAAGATGACTTTTAGTAAATTGTAACTTAAATCAGCCAAGTGAACAGCATGGAATTTGTGATTTGGTGGAGGGAAAGGGGGCAATAAATGCATGCTGGGGATTGCAGGATGAGGATGATAAAATATAATCAACTCAAACTTGTAAAAAATGTAATCTTAAATATGCATTGAAAATGTAAGGGCAGCTACTAGAATCAGATATAAAATATAGAACCTTAAAACTGTTGGAAGAAAAACCGTAGCAGAAACAATCTGGATCAATCCAAAAGGAGACAGGAGAGTGGGAAAAAAGAAAACCATGGTAAATAACACAAAATAAGTCACTAGGAATAAATATAAACTTGCACATCAGTGTAAAAATGAATTAAACTCCTCTACTTAAGAGGTAAAAACTCAGATTTAACAAGACAGCAAAAGCCACCGTATGTTATTTTAGAAGGGGATACAAACAGTTGACAATAAAGGTATAAAAAAAGCAGTATAAAAGATTAGCATGAGACAAAACAAGGCAAACAACATTGGAAGGGACAAAAAGGGAGTTCAAAATGCTAAAAAAGTATAATTTATAGAGTTGTTATCAGTTGTGAGCCTGTTTGTCCTGCCTTTAACGACTCTGCATTTATTTATATATATATATGTATATAAATATATACATTTTAAAATTATTATGAGGCTTTCCCAGTGGTGTCCCTGATTCTGCCCTTGTGACCTTCAGTCTATTCTAAGTGTAGCAGCCCCAATGATCCTATTAAAAACTTCACATCCGGGGTGCCTGAGTGGTTCAGTTGGTTAGGCATCTCTGTTTGGCTTGGGGTCCTGGGATCAAGCCCCACATCGGGTTCCATGATCAGTGAGGAGCCTGCTTCTCCCTCTGCCTCTCCCCACACCCCGCTCATGCTCTCTCTCGCTCTCTCTCTCTTTCAAATAAATATTTGAAAAAATTTTAGTAAATTAATTTGAGCTTGATGACTACGTAGCATTTATCTTGAAAGTACAAGAATAATTAAACTTTAGAAGATCTGTCTGTTGCACCAACTTAAAACTGCTGGCTTCAGCAACATGGTAGACTAAGCAGACTATAGTTTCCTATCCCCAGTGACAGACAGGCATGCCGGATTAAATGTAACAAGAACAACAAAACTAAAATGTAGAATTGAACCGGAATAAAAGATAAATATCTGGCTATTGAAAATTAAACCCAAAATTGTGGTATCTCATGGAATTATCAGACTGGATACTGGATTTAGGCCAGTGGTTGGGGTTTACTGCCCCTGTGGCATGGGAAATCTAAGGTGGATCCACTAAAGATGAATAGAACTAATATTTTTGTAAAAGCTGGGACTTTAGAATAGCAGCCTCCTTGAAAAAGAGGGACTGAAAATACTCCACTGGCCCAGAGAAGGTACAAATAGGACTCCCATACAAAAAGCAGTCCCTGCTAAAAGTGAACTCGTTATCAAAAATTGCAAATTCAGTTATGAAATGATCAGGAAGAGAATCAACAAATAGGAGCTTTAATGTGCCAAGAACTTTAGAAAATTCTACGTTTAAAAAGTTAAAGGGGTGAGTGCCTGAGTGGCTCAGTCTGGTTAAGCATCTGCCTTTAGCTCTAGTCATGATCTCAGGGTCTTGGGATTGAGTCTTGCATTGGGCTCCCTGCTCTAGAGGGAGTCTGTTCTCCCTCTGCCTCTACTCCTTCTCCCTGCTTGTGCTTGCAAATGCGTGCATACTCTTTCTTGCTCTCACTCTCTCTCTCTCAAATAAGTAAATAAAATCTTAAAAAAAAAAAAAAGTTAAAGAGGCAATTGGATGGATTGGTTGGTAAAGTGTTGGACTCTTGATTTCGGTTCAGGTCATGATTTCTGGGTTGTGAGATCATGCCCTGTGTCAGGCTCTATACTTAATGTAGAGTCTCCTTGTCCCAAATTAAACTTCTAAAAATAAAAAATATTAAGGTTAAAGAGGGGTTAAATAACAAATTAGAGACAGCTACAGCAAAAATTAGGGAATGGAAAACATCTGAAGAAATTAACCAGGATATAGAATATTGATTGAACACAGATATAGGGAAATGGAAAATGTGAAAGGCAAATAAAGGATAGAGCCATAAAATCAACCTAGAATTATATACTAATCCATTCAATTATATACTAATCCACTCAAGAGCAAAGAGGGAAAAAAATCTATTTTTGGAAAAAGTCTTAGTGGTTTTGCCACCAATAGACAGTTGCTGAAGGAATAATAAAATATATACTTTAGGGAAAAAATAAATAGAAGCAATAAGGGAGAAATGGGATACAAGAAGTAATGGTGCACAGTGGAATTGGTAAATGTGGGTAAATGTAAATAAGCATCATGTGTAAAATAATAAATGACTAATTTTGGTGGGTTTAAAATAAGATGCAACTAGAGAACTAGTCAACTATGACATGACTGTAGTTAAGGCATGAGTAGAGTTAAAGACTTTTAAGTTTAGAGGATGAGAGTATAGATGCTAATTAAGATTGTGGCAAGTATTCATGTTAAAATAGTTAGTGGAGGTTCCTGGCTTGTCTGAGGATTTAAGAGGCTTATGTTTCTTCGTGGATCCCCTCTATGGTGGCTTGGAGCTCAGGATGATGGACGCAGAGAGAGTAATTTGAAGTGAACATGACAGGAATGGCCTCCGAGGCACCAATCCTGAGCTTTTTCCATTAGGCTGTTAAGCTCCCAAGTGTCAGGGCCTGTCACCATGTGCCTGTGCTGTGCAAGCAGTTAGCTCCAGGCTGATTGAAAATACCATCATCTGAGCTCAACAAAAAATTTGTTCAGAGTGTCTTAGTGCCTGGTCTATGGTTGTCTGAGGAAAGCAAGTTTTAGCCCTGCATAGGAGCACATGGTGCAGCAGTTAACAGCACAGACCACCTCTTGCTCCCTATATTGGAATCTACCCCTCATTTGAAAACTCTGTCCCATCCCTGAGTCATCCAGCCAGGTTTCCTCTTCGTGACTTCCATTGTGGTACTTGGCATCCCCAGTCAGTTGCTGGCTGTTTGCAAGAATGTCTCACTGTCTTTCCTAATCCCTGTGTGTTCTTTCTCTCAGTCATTTCACCTGTGGAGGGGCTTATTGTACTGTGAAAAGAATAAGACACACTGAGTTTCTATTAGCTTTAGTTTCTGTACTTATCAAATTGAGACTCTTAACATCTAATTGATAAGACTGTCGAGAGGGCTAAATTAGCCTTTCTTAGTGTGCAAAAGCTCCTGTCAGGTATGTGACACTACATTCTTTTTTTTTTTTTTTTGGTTTATTTATTTATTCATGAGAGACACAGACTGAGAGAGAGAGAGGGAGATGCAGAGACATAGGCAGAGTGAAAAGCAGGTTCCTCACAGGGAGCCCAATGTGGGACCCGATCCCTGATCCCAGGATCACGACCTGAGCCGAAGGCAGACACCCGACCCTGAGCCACCCAGGCATACTGACAATACATTCTTAATAACCATTTCTCCCAGTTCAGGGAAAAAAAACAACAAAAAGCAGCCACTAGAAGAGTAGACTCAGAGTATGGTTGCCAAAAAAGGAAAACAAAATAAAATGAGAAAAATGAGAAAACAAAACCTAAAAAAAGTAAGAAAAGATAAAGGGAAAGTAATCAAATAAATAATAAAACAATGATTTAATAAACCATAGAAATAAAAGTATATTCATAATCAGTAAATTAATGTTCCAGATAAAAAGCAGCAGTTGTCAAATGACTATTTTTAAAAATTGAACTTTATGTTGTTTATGAGACAGCAAAAAAAAAAAAAAGATACAAAAAGGTTAAACATTAAGGTTAAAAAAAACATATCAGGCAAAGTACCAACCAAAAGAAATTTAGTAAAACTATATTAATCTCAGAAAATAGATTTCAGGACAAAAATCTTTACCAGATAGGCTAAAATGGTATATTTTACACTATGTATATTCGGTCACAATAAAAACTTTTTTTACCAGAGATAGTTTGCCAGAATAAAAAGATGCAGTTCGGGGCAGCCTGGGTGGCTCAGCAGTTTAGCGCTGCCTTCGGCCCAGGATGTGATCCTGGAGACCCAGTATCGAGTCCCACGTTGGGCTCCCTGCATGGAGCCTGCTTCTCCCTCTGCCTGTGTCTCTGCCTCTCTCTCTCTCTCTTTTTTTATATAAATTTATTTTTTATTGGTGTTCATTTTGCCAACATATAGAATAACACCCAGTGCTCATACTGCCTCTCTCTCCGTGTCTCTCATGAATAAATAAATAAAATCTTAAAAAAAAAAAGCAGTTAACAATTCCACAGAAATACATATACTAATGTAGCTATACAATACATAAATAATATTATTAGGGGCACAATAGAAGTTGAAAAATACATTATTAAAATGGTAATTTTACCATACTTCTCTCAACAGTTGTTAGAATCATTAGACAATAATGACTATAGAAAATTTGAATGTACCCAGTAATTAATGATTACACATCTTGTCAAACACTAAAAAATTGACCACTTTAAAAAAAATAAAAAAATAAAAATAAATTGACCACATTAAGGAAGCCTCAAAAGAGAATTAGTATCATATAAACTATATTGTGTGATTATAGTGCATTTGGCTTAGGAATCAATGAACAGAAAGATGACAAGAAAAAAGCAGTACATTGGTTATTGAAAGCTTAGTTGATAATAAATTCCTAGAACAACCTTACCAAAACTGGTTCAAGATGGAATAAAAACCCCAAATAGTAGTGTAATCATTAAATAATTTGATTTAGTAGCATAAAAAGCTTCCAAATAAACAATCAGGCCTGAATGGCTTTTTTTTTTTTTTAAGATTTTATTTATTCATGACAGAGAGAGAGGCAGAGACATAGGCAGAAGGAGAAGCAGGTGGGCTCCGACCCCAGGACCCCAGAACCACGACCTGAGCCAAAGGCAGACGCTCAACCACTGAGCCACCCAGGCATCCCAGGCCTGAATGACTTGATAGGAGTTTCAGCAAACATTCAAAGAAAAAATGAATTCCAGTATTATGTAAAACTTCCTAGATTCCAGAAAAAATAATGAGCATTCCAGTTTCATTCCTGAGGCGAGAATAACCTTCGTATCAAAACCTTATGAGGACAGTAGGAAAGGAAAATTATAAGCTGTTTTCATGAATAGAAATGCTCTGCATCACTTGCCATCAGGGAAATACAAATCAAAACCACAATGAGATACCACCTCACACCGGTGAGAATGGGGCAAATTAACAAGGCAGGAAACAACAAATGTTGGAGGGGATGCGGAGAAAAGGGAACCCTCTTGCACTGTTGGTGGGAATGTGAACTGGTGCAGCCACTCTGGAAAACTGTGTGGAGGTTCCACAAACAGTTAAAAATAGACCTGCCCTACAACCCAGCAATTGCACTGTTGGGGATTTACCCCAAAGATACAGATGCAATGAAACGCTGGGACACCTGCACCCCGATGTTTATAGCAGCAATGGCCACGATAGCCAAACTGTGGAAGGAGCCTCGGTGTCCAACGAAAGATGAATGGATAAAGAAGATGTGGTTTATGTATACAATGGAATATTACTCAGCTGTTAGAAATGACAAATACCCACCATTTGCTTCAACGTGGATGGAACTGGAGGGTATTATGCTGAGTGAAGTAAGTCAGTCGGAGAAGGACAAACATTATATGTTCTCATTCATTTGGGGAATATAAATAATAGTGAAAGGGAATATAAGGGAAGGGAGAAGAAATGTGTGGGAAATATCAGAAAGGGAGACAGAACGTAAAGACTGCTAACTCTGGGAAACGAACTAGGGGTGGTAGAAGGGGAGGAGGGTGGGGGGTGGGAGTGAATGGGTGACGGGCACTGGGGGTTATTCTGTATGTTAGTAAATTGAACACCAATAAAAAATAAATTAAAAAAAATAGAAATGAAAACCTAAAGAAAATACTATGAAGCTGAATCTAGCAGTGTTCAAAAAAGATAGTACATCAGGACCACACTAGTTTTATCCCAGCAATTAAAGATAAATTATTACAACAAAACCAAATTCATAGATTAATGGGTTAAACCCATATAATCATCTGAAAAGACTTACATAAAATATGTCTATTTAAAAAAATTGAACCTGGTATCCATCGATAATTTACACACACAGATACACCAGAAAAAAACTCTTTAAAACAAAAAACCTTAGCAACCTAATATATTTATAAAAACTGATAGTATTCATTATATTTACTAATGAAATGTTAAAATTATTTAAGATTGTTAAACAAAACAAAGCTTTGCTTCACCACCTACACTTAGCATTTTATTGGTAGTCCTAAGCAGCATAATAAATAAGGAAAAAGTGTTTGAATTGAAAAGAAACAAAATTGTCATTATTTGATTATAACTGTCAGTGTAGGAAGTCTGAGAGAATCTTCAGATAAATCAATAGAATTAAAAACTTCTGTGCATCGAAGGACACAAACATAGTGAAAAGGCAAATGATGGAATGGGAGAAAATATTTGTATATCATGTATCTGATTAGGTGTTCATATCTAGAATATCTAAAGAACTTCTATAACTCAATAGCAAAAACCAAGTGACTCATATGAAAAATAGGCTAAGAACTTGAATGGACATTTTTCCAAAGATGATATAATAATGGCTACAAGCATATGAAAAGATAAGGGACATCACTAATCATTAGGGAAATGCAAATCAAAACGACAATGAGATATTCCTCACACCTACTAGGATGGTTACTATTTAAAAAAAGAGAAGGTGTTGGTAAGTATGTAGAGAAATTAGAACCCATGTTTGGTACAATGTAAAATGGTGCAGCCACTGTGGAAAACAGTATGGATGTTTCTCAAAAAATTAAATATAGAATTACCAATAATTCTACTTCTGGGTATATTCCGAAAGAATTGAAAGTATATTCTTGAGATATTTATACACCCATGTTCATAATAGATTATTTACAATAGCTGAAACTTGGAAGCAACTCAAATGTCCATTGATGGATGAATGGATAAACAAAATGTGGTATACATATACGATGGAATATGATTCAGCCTTGATAAAGGAAAGAAATTCTGACGCATGCTCCAACGTGGATGGACCTGAAGGACATTATTCTAAGTAATAGAAGCCAGTCACAAAAAGGCAAATACTGTATGATTCTATTTATATGAGGTTGTCTAGAGTAGTAATATTCATAGAACCAAAAAGTAGACTGGTGGTAACCAGGGACTGAGGGGAAGGGGAAATGAGAAGTTTAATGAAAATAGCATTTCAGTTTGGCAAGATGAAAAAATTTTGGAGATTGATTGTACAACAATGTGAATATATTTTACTGAACTGTACAGTTTAAAATGATTAAGGTGGTAAATTTTTATGTATACTTTACTATAATTCTTCTCTCTTTTTAAAGATTTTATTTATTTGACAGAGAGAGAAAGAGAGCATGAGCAGGGGGAGGGGAAGCTGGAGAGGGAGAAGCAGACTCCCTGCTGAGTTGGGAGCCTGACCAGGGAGGTGGGGGCCGCTGATCCCAGGGACCCTGAGATTATGACCTGAGGCGAAGTCATATACTTAACTGAGCCACCCAGGTGCCCCTTACTACAATTCTTTAAAGTAAAATGAGAGCAGGGTTGTTGGTTACAAAATTTATGTATAAAATAACTAGAAGTAAGAGAGTTGTATAGATGCTTTATGGACAAGAGTTTAACTTTATTGAAAGACATTAAAGAAGGTTTAAAATATATGAGAAGTTGAACACATTAATAAAAAGAAATGTTCAATATATGAAGATGTCATTTCTCTCCAAAATTTTCTATAGATTTGATAAGTTCCCATTGAAATCCCGACAGGATATTTTGTGGTAAATGACAAACTCATTTTAAAATTTAAGTGGAAATACAAAGGGTCAGGAGTAATGAAGACACTCCTGAAGAAGACTCGTAAGATACTACCTGAGAGGATATGAGGAAGCTACAATTCAATCCCTGTTACACTGTACGGAGACAGAAATGGAATATGGGGGATCTCTGGGTGGCGCAGCAGTTTAGCACCTGCCTTTGGCTCAGGGCGCGATCCTGGAGACCCGGGATCGAATCCCACGTCGGGCTCCCGGTGCATGGAGCCTGCTTCTCCCTCTGCCTATGTCTCTGCCTCTCTCTCTCTCTCTCTCTCTCTCTCCCTGTGACTATCATAAAAAAATAAAATAAATAAAAATGATTTTATATAAAAAAAAAGAAATGGAATATGGAGTAGAAAACAAATGACCTATTTATTAAATGGTTGTGTGGCAATTGATTATCTATAAAGAATAAACTTGGATTCTTTCCTCATATCTATAAAAAAATTTAAGTAGATTTAAATTGAATATCAGAAAAATAAAAAATTTGAGAAGACAGTGTAGGAGAATATCTTTGTGATCTCAGGGAGGGAATATATCTTAAGATACAAAAAGCACAAAATATAAAGGAAAAGATTAATAAATTGGGACTACCATTACAGTAGTTAAAGATGACTGTCCATCAAAATCAAGCCTTAAAGTAGGAGTTATTTGTGAAACCTAACTTCTGTAGGGTTAAAATACAAAAAATATAAAGAACTCTTATAGGACTCCTGGGTGGCTCAATAGGTTAAGCCGCCTTTGACTCAGGTCATGATCCTGGAGTGCCAGGATGGAGCCCCCTCTGGAGCCCCACGTGGGGCTCTGGGCTCAGCGGAGAGTCTGCTTCTCCCTTTCTCTCTGTCCCTCCCCCTACTTGTGCTCACTCTCTCTCTGTCTCACTCACTTGGTCTCACTCTCTCAAAGTCTTTAAAAAATAAATTTAAAAAAAAGGAACTCCTACAAATCAGTAAGAGAAAGGCAACCCAGTGAAACGCTACACCAAAGACAGGAATAAGCATTTCACAGAAGAAACCCAAATGGCTCGTAAACATTGGAAAAGATGCTCAACCTTTTTGGCAATCAGAGAATTGCAAATTAAAACCACAGTATCATTTATCACCCACTAGACTGGCAAATGTTAAAATGTCTGACAATAGCAAGGGTTAGCCAGAGTGTGGAGATTTAAGAAGTCTCTCACACAGCTGATGGAGTAGAAATTATTGTAACCACTTTGTAAAAACAAGTTGGCAGTGCCTAGTAAAATTGAATGTGCATAACTCATGATCGGGTAATTCCATTCTGATGAAAGAAACTCTTACACATGGCCTTCTGGAGACCCGGACAAGAAAGCTTATAGCACCATTGTGCGTGAGAGGGAAAAAATGGAAGCAACCCAAATGTTCATCAGCAATGGAATGGATATATAAATTATGATGTAATTAAGCAGTGAGATACAATCAGTTGGTGAAAAAAATGTATGACTTACAGATACATATATCAATATGGATGATTTGTAACATAATTTTAAGTGAAAGCAAGTTGCAGCAAAATATATCTAAGTCTATATAGGTTTTAAACATCTATTAAATAAATCATGTATTATTTATACATAATTGCTAAAGTAATAAAATCAAAGACATGATTAATACAAAATCCAGAATACAGGTTACCAGGAGAGGAGCAGGTATGGTGGAGAGGGGGCTCTTAGCATAAGATCCCACTGCAAGGCTTCAGAGTGACTCCCATATTTCTGTTTCTCAGGCAGAATAGAGGGTAGGTGGGTATTTGTTTTATAACTGTTTAAACTGCACATACACATTTTATATACTCGGATATGTATTTTTTTATTGTAACCTGTAGTATTTTTAAGAGATGGTAGGAAATGGTTTGAAATTCAGTAATGTTGATTAAGGTACTGAAAATGCACAAAGTTTGAAAATCATCACCTATGAGTGTGTTGGGAAAGATGTACCTTTTCAGGTTAAGGCCTTTCCATATGTTTATTAATTTTAGAGTCCAGGTGATGGGAAGGTACAGAGATGTAAAATGCTGTGCTTGGCAGAGTAGCTTAAATGAGGTGTGAAAGACACCAGTCTGTACCCAGACTACCTTTCTTCCTCACTTCTGTAAATATTGAATGACTAACCGCCCAGTCCTAGGCATTGTCCCAGGGGCTCAGGAGCTGGAGAGGAGATGTCCCTATCTTGGAGCTTCTAACCACTTTTGCATTCAGGATTTCAGGCTTTGTTAATCTTAGCCTCCTAAACTAGCTAGAGAGCAAAATTCACGTCAGGTGCATATCCTAATTTACTCTTTGATATCTTCTTAAGGAAGTCATTTATTTACATATTTAGACAACCTAATTGAATACGTTATCTTTAAAATTTTCAGAGTAATCCTTTTTGGTTTGGTCCTTAGTTCATATTCTAATTTCTATATATATTTATTCTCAGTTTTTTCCCTTTCTGTGCGTATCAGAACTCTTGATATGTTCTAATTATTTGGCATTGACTTTGATGTATTAGTTTTACCTTTCAGTCTATATTTTTGAGACTCAAAGTTGGATCTGATGTTAAACCTTGGTTTTAAAGCAGAGTTCTCAAAAGCATTACAAGCATACTGCTAGGGATTATAAGGTGATAAAGAGGGAAACATTTAATCATCAGGTAATTGTTTTAATTTAATTTGTAATTGTATTATAAAATATACACCGAAAATCTGTGATTTCTTTTTTTTTTTTTAAGATTTTATTTATTCATTCATGAGAGAAACAGAGACATAGGCAGAGGGAGAAGCAGGCTCTCTGAAGATAGCCTGGCACGGGACTCGATTCCAGGACCCCAGGATAACAGCCTGAGCCAAAGGCAGATGTTCAACCACTGAGCCACCCAGGTTCCCTGAAACCTCTGATTCCATGGCTGTTTTTGCTCAGAATGCAGCTAACGTAGTCTCTCTGATTATCCCTCTCACATAGACTACGTGAATTAATGTCCCAGGTGGTTCTCAGACATAGCAAAATATCATGAAATTAATATGTGGATTACAGATTTAGTTGTAAAGGTGAATCAAGGTATTCTCTGATGATCTCTGTATCATACTTGTGTTATAACTCAAAAAATAAGCTTAGTGGTTTGGCCAGGAAAAAGCAATGTAGAAAATTCATCTAGGCAAATTGCTCAAATAACATGTTCTATTACAGGACAGATTCTGGGACTATAAAGATGAATAAGACACAGATTCTACTTTTTCAGGAGCACTAGTTTCACAGAGATAGACACATAAATTAAAAAGTGCATCATAGCATGATTAAGCATAGCAGTGGAAACATGCACAGTAAACAGGTACATAGAAAAGGTGGTCTCTGACTTATGGAGCCAGGAGGAAGGTCTGCCCAGGGCAAGGCTTGCAAGGAGTCTGCAGACCTGAGCAGAAAACCTACAGAAAAATAGACAGGCAAAGGGCAATATCAGAATGGCATGGTGTTTGGGCTGAGTAGCTAGCTCCTCATGTACGTACTAGGAAGAGGAGAGATGGGAGCCAGATAGGAAGGCTTTTGTATGGGATGTGATGGTACGTGTTTAGACCTCATTCTGTAAGTATTATCAGCCTTTGAAAGGTGTTAGGCAGAAGTGACACAAGGTCTGGGGCTGTGTAGAAAACAGATGAGAGGGGAGGGTCAAGTCACATTTCAGCCCGTCATTAGGCAAAAGGGAGAGAAAGCGCGTGGGGTGGGGGGTGTTTAACATTTCTGCTTTGTTTAGCTTTGTAGGACTTTTAGGAAATCAGATTACATTTAGATTTTGCCCAGAATTTAATGTGTTAAAGGGGTTAGTGATAGGTGATTTGGAGCCAATATACGAAGTTTCTGAAGAAATTGGTATTATTTAGCCTGTGTTATAAACAAGGTAGTAATTTTCCCTATATAGTCTTTTTTTTTTTTTTTAAGACTTATTTTGGAGAGAGAGAGGGCAGGAAGAGCAGAGGGTGGGGAGGTAGGGGTGGGGGAAAAGGAGAGAGTCTTTAGTAGACTCTGTGTTGAGCATGGAGCCTGACATGGAGCTCAATCCCATGACCCTGAGATCATGACCTGAGCCAAAATCAAGAGTTGGATGCCTAATGATTAAGTCACCTAGGTGCCCTTTCTTTCCTTACATAGTCTTAAAGGCAAAGAGAGTTTTGCTTATTTTATGTTAAATACATGCAAGCAGCATATAAATATTAAATGGAGATGTGGTATTGATAAGGCCCACAGCTGCAAACAAGTTCTGTTTTTCAGTTAGAGTGGTACATATGGTAGTACACTGTAGAGAGTGTAGAATGAAATACTTACATCTTTTTGCAGTTAATATCCTTCCAAAGAAAGCTCAACAACCATGTCATTTAAAGGAAATTGGCTGAGCAATAATATCAATGTATGAAGAGCCTCCTTTATATATGGGTTTCCAATGTGAATGTTCTGGATAACTTAGTTGTGGCGTATTGTTCACTTTTGTGCATATTACTGTTAAATCTTAGACTCACTAGTTTTTGGATTTAGTGTATGTATTTTCTTCTAC